>NW_015971641.1:0-1267375 GCF_000836435.1 Fonsecaea multimorphosa CBS 102226
CCCTAACCCTAACCCTAACCCTAACCCTAACCCTAACCCTAACCCTAACCCTAACCCTAACCCTAACCCTAACCACGGTAATATCGTATAGTTACGACGAGACTATATCGAGTAGTAGATACGAAGTACTTACCGCTATATTAGAGCCCTAGCCTAGATCTAGCTAAGCGAACCCTATCTAGAGCTAGCTATACTATTTGGGGTTGAACCCTAATCCTCTTTACCCTTTTGGGCGTTGAAGTACGGCCACGTCGCGCCTACTCTAACCTCCTCTAACAACTTTAGTTCTCCACCACGCGGCGTACTAGATATATATACTATATACCGTTCGATCCGCCTTAGAAGGGCGAGTACGCCGATATCATTTTTACCCCGATTATCACGGGGGCGCGGCTAGTAAGTCAAAAGAATATAGCGACGGAATCCTACGACACCTTAGCGCCGGCGCGCGGCCGGATTGGCTAGCCTCGCGCAGCCTCGCGAGGAATCCTACGACGTTCCCGGGTCCTCTTGGATAGGCCGAGAAGAAGGTATAGAGATAGAATAGAGCTAGCGATTAAGATAGTTATTATAGTAATCGAGACTAAAGTATAGAAGTCTCTTGAATAGAGATCGCTAGAAAAGACCGCGCTAGTTAACGATAGATAGAGATATAAACTCTAGACGAGAAAATAAGTAATTATTTATTCTATCGAGATAGAAAACTTATATATCTAGAATATAGGTTTTAAGATCGCGAATAGACCTATTTATAGACTATTTTAGTAGATTTAGTTCGAATAATATCTATATAGTAAATCGCTTAGTTAGGAATTATATAAGGATCTCTTAAATATATCTTATTAATTTATTAATATAAATAATTATTTATATAATATAATAGATAATAATATTATTATAAATAATCTTAAGAAATATTTATATAAAGAGAGTAGAAGAAGTAGAATATAAAGATAGATAAAAAAGATAAAAAAGATAAAAGAATTATATGAACTTTAATAGAGTAACGACGTTAAGATCTAGATAGAATAGTATTCGTATATATAAATATTTAGTAGATTTATTTATATCTAGTATATATTTATAAATAAAATAAATAATTATTCGTCTTATAAAAGTATAATAATATATAAAGATATCCTATAAGCTATATTAATAGAAGGAACTTATGTAAAAGCGAATAGATTCTATTTTAGATTAGTAATAGCTAGCTAGATATATATTATACTTTATAATTAGAAATTATTATACTCTTAGTGAACTAGCTATTTCTAGCGAGGAATTATTATACTCTTAGCGACTTAGCCGTTTCCGGTAGAGAATTATTATACTTAGCTAACCTTCCTATAATTCTACGAAAAGACCTTACTTTTAACGCTTAATATCTTACGCTAGAGAGATTCTAGAGAGATAAGCTATATATTATTATATTCGTCTTTAGAAGCTCTATCAAATAGTATAAATATTATAGGGATTATCCTAGTATTAGTGTCTAATCATAGGCCGAGAAGAAGGTATAGACTAATAAGAAGCTCTATTAAATAGTATAAATATTATAGGGATTATCCTAGTATTAGTATCTAACTATAGGTCAAGAAGAAGGTATAGATTAGATACTATATATAGTCTAGTTACTAGTGAAAGGGTAATTAAAATAGTTACTTCCTAATTAGGATACTACTATACCTATTTGGAATACCCTTCCATAGTAGAAGGGTATTTCATACGAGGTTACGATATATAGGGGAGTATATTATCCGGAATATACTATAGGAGAGTATACCGATCTAGATATATATAATATTAACTATAATCCCTAAAATCTCGATACTCTATTAAACTTATAGTATAATAACTATATCTTAAAAGACTATAAACTTAACGATATTAGAGAGTACTTACGAAGATAAAGTTAATAATATAATTATTATTCCGAAATTCGACCGGAAATACTAAATATTCTACGGTACTATTTTTAAATATTCTATTATTAAGATAGGTCTCTAAGTCCCTACCTAATTAGACCTTTTAAATATTTCACGGTGTAATATTTACGGTATTACTAATAGGCGCTCTACCTAGGACTCATCTTAACACTAAGCCAACTTTGCCTCAGTCCACCCCGTCCCGACAGCTTGATGCGTCGCCAGAGCATCCTCGCCCGTCGCCCGACTGAACAGCATACGTTCCACTCCTCCACCTCGGCGCTCCTGAGGGTACCATGGCTTAGCGAATTTTGCCGGCGGAGCTGCTGCTCGAACGAACACCGGCTCATCGTCTTCCGCCTCGTAGTCCCTGCGGCGGTTCTGGCGGTAATCGACGGTACTACTATCATCATCTCGCCGCGGCGGTTCCACACGCAGAGTCTGATACCGCCGGTCCCGGCGACGGTAGGTGAGGTCCTCCAACGCCTCAATCACGGCGAGCTGGTCCTCATTCGTGGTCCCGGACCGCCACACCCGGAACTTCTCCTCAATGTACCGTCCGGACTCGGCCTCTCGCGCCAGCGCGAGTTCGAGTTGCTGTTCGTCGGGTTTGGTGGCCGCCTGCACCGAGGAGAGGTCTAGGGACTCGTTCGAGGGGTCGGGGAAGCCAGCAAACTCGACTGTGACCGACAAGCCCGATTGCTCCCCCTCCTCTTCTTCCTTCTCATTCTCCTCCCTCCTCCTCCTCTCGGCGCTGCCGGTGGAACCAGTGACTCCAAAGTCGATTTTGTCGCGCTGTCGGAGCTCGCGAGGCTCCGAGGTTTGTCCGGCCGGCGACAGGCGCTGGCCGTTGACGAATGTCCCATTTTGGGATCCCACATCTCTGATGAAGACTTTACCCATCTTCGTGGCCGATAGTTCCGCATGGCGCTGGGATATTGTCATCGCTTCAAAGATTCCGTTCGTCTCTGACGATTGTGCATTCGTTTCCCGCCCGAGCGGGAAGATATCGGGGGAGAGGGGGACGTTGATCTGCGTGGTGCGGTACAGATGTCCCCGTTCCCACAACAGCAGCACAGCCTTGTACTGCACCTGCGGAACCTCTTCTATCAGCTGCGGGAATAGCTTGTTGACAATGTCCTCGAGAATCTGCATTTTGTGTTCGCTCTCCTTCAAAAACGTCGTGATGTCGTCTTGTGCCTTGAGCGCGACGTTGCCCAGAAGTCCAACCGGCTTATTTCGCACGAGATAGTCGCTTCGAATTTCGTTTGGCAGAGGCGCCGGAATGCTCCTCACCATGCCGAGCGAGCCCCAGCCGCTCCAGCGGAGAACGCATAGCTCGGCACTGACGCGGAAGTCCTCGTCGCTCTCGACGATCATGAGCAGCGACAAGGACGGCGGGAGGCCACTCTTGCTGTTGGGCTCCTCGTACATCTTCCATTGGGCTCTGCTCTCGGACACCATGAAGCCGTGGATCAGCCTGTTACCCGCGAACGAGGTCTTTTGCCCAAAAGATAAATTTCCACTCAGACTGAGGGATCCTGGAGCCGCGGGCGATGTACCTGTTGTGAGGCCCAGGCTCTGTCCTCTCGTAACCTCCTGGTCGGCAATCTTGACCAGACTTGCCTCGGGATTGATGCCCATTACCCTAGGTGACCTTTTGGACACTGTTCCTCCACTCACTTCAATAGAGACCCGAGCTGAACGGATGCGCTTGGCTACGCTGAATGGCCGCGCGAGGTCGAGCTTGAACTCCAGTTTTTGTGCGGGCTGCGCGTGGAAAGTCGTTGATTCGACTTGGGTGAGTTTAATGTCGAAGTAGCAGTCTTGACTGGAGTGTCGGGCTAGTACATAGGGCAGATTAGGGGATCCTTGTGACGAGACATCATGGGCTGGAGCTGCTGTGATTGACATTGCCACTGCTGGTACGGCGCGTGGAGCGATCAGGCTTTGTTAGTGTGGGCGCGTTTGCTCTTGCCCTTGTAGTAGGAGAGATAGTTAGCAGAACGCATACGCGTGCTATAGGCTTGTCAGGTGCTGCAAATGACAGTCGATATCGTGAGATATATCGTCCGCAATGTTGATTGAACCCGAATTCGCGTCGATCGAATTGAACTCAGCTCGAGGGGGGTTGTACGGAGGGATTGGCGCTCATCAGCCTCATACCTGCAGCTTTAGTGGCTTGGCCACATACGACGTTCATATTCTGATTCGGAGCACTAAATTCCGCTGTGCGCGAACAGACCAACCTGTTATGGATCAGCGTGAAGAATACGCGCGTACGTGTCAAATCGGCATTCGCTAGAAGTCGTTCTACTGTAAATACTACCTGTAATTTCTGTATGCCTAAAGTTGGACCACCCTATAATGAGCCAACCGTGTAATGAACCACCTCGCAGTCGTATAGTTACTACACCATTCTCTCAGTTGCTGGGTACCGTTTTGTTTTTCGGAAAAAAGATGATTTATAGCCACGGTGACAGCCTACTGCTCCAAGTGATTTATGTCACCAATGTGAATGCCCGTTCGACCCGGTAATCTTGAGGTTCGAGACAAAGGTCTGCATGGCATAGCGATTTTCGCATATGGAAACTGATGATTATGGCCGAACCTCTATTCATGCACATTTAACCTTCCACATGGAGGATTCGATACTGACTAAAGCATATGGAATATCTTCAAGTACTGACATAGATTTACATCAAGGAGGAATGTAAATCCAAAACAGCCCATAAATTAATACTTTCATCATTGACCGCTGCTACTCTTCCGCCAATCACAGCCCCTCAAATGCGGTGAGATAAATACCTCGGTAACTTTTGAGCCTGGTCCTCTTCGGCCTTTATCGCGATCATGCCATCCTTCCCTACTAGCACGCCATTCTCACTCGAAGAAACGATTCTTTGGCCGTGGAAGACCAAGATGCTCCCGAAGCGTTGTTCCCTCGTAATCTTTTCGGAAGATCCCACGTCGCTGCAACTCAGGCACCAACCGTTGAGTCACATCGTCTAGGCCTTCGGGCAAGAACGGCAATGCGATCGTGAACCCATCGCACGCCTCTTCGTTCAACCACAGCTGCATGCTATCTGCAATGCTCTCAGGTGTCCCCACGAATGCAAGCCCGGAATACCCTCCTTGCCGCTGTGCAAGCTGTCTGACTGTTAAGCCTTCCTCTGCAGCCACTTTCAAAACCCCCGCACGACTTGTCTTGCTGGCGTTGGTCTCAGGAATGTCAGCGGGGAGTGGCTTGTCCGGATCAAATTTGGATGCATCTGTCCCGAGCGCGATTGACAATGAAGCTATGCCGCTGTCGTAGTGAACTGAGCTGTCGAGTTTAAGTCGTTTCTCTTGCGCATCTTTGACACTGTTGCCTACAACGATGAAAGCAGCTGGCAGGATCTTAATATGATTGCGATCGCGGTCAGCAACAACCGCGCGTCCTTTGATGTCGGCGTACAATGCTTTTGCGGATTCGATGTCTTTCGGAGAACAGAACACTGCTTCGGCTGTTTCTCCGGCAAGCTGCTTTCCAGGCTCGGATTGACCGGCTTGCACAATAACAGGCCAGCCTTGAACGGGTCGTGCGATATTGAGTGGGCCTCTGACCTTCAGTTCGTCTCCTGCATGGTTCAAGACGTGAATCTTGTCTGGATCAACATATGTGCCTGACTCAACGTCGCGAACGAATGCATCATCTGCAAAGCTGTCCCACAGACCTGTGACAACATCGTAGAATTCTCGTGCACGCTTGTAACGATCTGAGTGATCCATATGCTCGTCTCGACCGAAATTCTTGGCTGACTCTGGATTTCCAGTAGTGACAATATTCCATGCTGCACGGCCGTTACTAATATGGTCAAGGGATGCGAAGCGGCGTGCAATGTGATATGGCTCGTCGTAGGTTGTTGATGCTGTTGCTGCCAGGCCGATTTTGTCCGTGACCTGCGAGAGAGCGGAGAGGAGAGTAAACGGCTCGAAAGAGGTGACCGTGTGGCTTCGCTTGAGTGCTTCAATTGGCATATTCAGCACGGCAAGATGATCGGCCATGAAGAATGCGTCGAATTTGGCACCTTCCAGTTTCTTGATAAAGGATTTGAGGTGCGAAAGGTTGAAGTTGGCGTCCGGATATGCGCCAGGATATCTCCATGCGCCAGTATGAAGGGAGACAGGGCGCATGAATGCTGTGAGATGGAGTTGGCGAGGTGCATCATTGCTTCGGACGGCAAGGCTTTCGCGGTCACCCATTATCTCGATAATTTTCAGTTTTGTTGTAAATACGTTATGGTTGGAGCCGTGTTGGGGGGAACATGACTTGAGATTATAGAGTGCCGTACGTATATTCAAATCATTGAGGCGCTGACAAATGCGGATACGGTCGCAATCACGACATTGTAAACCTATGGGGCCTTGGTGGGACAAAGTTATCTGAACATCTCAACTGGACTGTGATTACTGCGTATTTGCAAAATGTCAGTCTTCGCTATCGCACCGTAAGATACAGGATCGAAAATCAACTCGTTGGAGGCTTAAGTAGCGCTACCGGTGGGGAATCAATATTCAATCTACTAGAGTGCATCCACTTTACGGGATGTTGTCTATCTTTATCTATTACCTGGTACACACAATATATTCTTTCAGAGTTTATTCTTGTTCAATACTCTGTGCATTGGGGTTTTCCCGGACTTCAACTGGGATGCCTTCTTGGGGTAATCGGCGTTTGATGTAAAAGCGATCATTCTACCTCGGCACATACACGCCGTACCTCCTCCTTAGTTTTACGATATGTTTCCAGCCTGTGTGTGCCAGTCCAAATAACTTCTCTTTTCAATTGCGGGGAATACGTTTTCTTGTTCGTCCCATAGTTATAGTTCACCATTACCCATCTCTGTGGCACCACGCTACGCATTCATTGCTATTTGTTCTATTCTACTGAGTATAGTAGACAGCCTCTTGAGGTTGATGCTTAAATACCACTGTATAGAATCAAGATGGCTCCAATTCACCCACCACCGACAAATTTTGCCAAACTCTCCTTTCCCGCCTCAAGGGTGGTCCTTGTCACGATGTCGAGACCCGAAAAGTTGAATTGCATTTCTGCGGCGGATGTTGTCGAATTGAGCAATGTCTTCCGCTGGTTCGACGATGAACCCTCTCTTTCGGTGGCTGTCCTTACTGGAGCTGGGAATAAGGCATTTTCGACCGGCGCTGATTTGAAGGCATGGCATGAAAACGCGACTTCCGCGGGTGGAAAGCCGGGTGCGGGTCCTGGCGACGTACCTGGAGCTATTCCTCTGTCCAATCGTGTTGGGAAAAAGCCAGTGATCGCTGCCGTCAACGGTATGGCCCTGGGAGGGGGGTGCGAAACCATCATGAACTGCGATCTAGTAGTTGCAGCCGATACTGCTGTATTTGGCTTGGTGGAGGTGAAGCGAGGTGTTGCACCATACGCTGGAGTTCTTCCTCGCCTGATAAGGACTCTAGGCCTACAGAGAGCAAGCGAAATGGCTTTGACGGGGAATTACTTCTCTGCCCAGAAAGCAATGGAGTGGGGCTTTGTTAACAAGGTGGTTCCGCAACAAGATGTCATCAAGGAAGCAGTGAGGTACGCGAAAGTCATCGCCGAAAATAGTCCTGATTCGATTATCTGTACAAGAGCGGGGTTAAGGCAGGGGTGGGAAACTGCAAGTGTCGTGGAAGCAACTGCTATAACTGGAAGAAACGAATGGGCCGAGCTGCAAAAAGGAGAGAATATCCTCGAAGGCTTGAAGGCGTTCAAAGAGAAAAGGCCACCTGTGTGGTTACCCTCAAAGTTGTAGGTTTCTCACAGCCACGATGTCGAATGTTGATATGCTAGCAAATCGCAAGGCTGCTGCCGAGCAAATAGCACGTTCATGGTGTGAGTGGAAGTTTTGTGGAAGTTTTTCGACGATAATTAGACTAATGGTAGTTCACGAAGTTCTCTGTGATAGCATTATGAAGGACAACCTCCCTCGTATCTACCAGCAGCAGCCTGTCCAGACCACTTTGCTCGATCGACCCACTTGGATTGACTTTCTTTCAACTTTCCGTCCGCCCAAGCTTGCATAGCGACGCCTTGCAACGCGCGACCGAAAGAGAATGTCAAGGCCCAGGGCGCAGCATTTGGATTTGACTGTTTCTTTTTATTGATGGCGTTGAGGAACGAGATCGAGTCAGAGTCGCTGAGGCCCCCAGAAAGGAAGACAATGGTTGGCACAAGCGGTGGCACTGTTTTGCTCAGCACATGTACAGTGGCCTCTGCGACCTGTTCAGGAGTTGCATTTTGTCCAGACTTATCTCCTGGGACAACCATTGAAGCCTTCAGGACCAGCCCAGCGAAATCGACTTTGTGCAATGACAGCCGCTCAAATATTGCAGAATAGGCAGCGATATGAGCCTCCACCGAGCGCTCCAGCGGCTGATCGTGTGTCATCAACACCTCAGGTTCGACAATTGGGACCAGGCCAGCTTGTTGCGAGATGGCAGCATATCTTGCCAGCACCTCGGCGTTGTCCATTATAGCAAGAGGTGACGGCGTAGAAGGGGAGACGATGTAGGTACAGCGCCATTTACTGAAGCGAGCACCTCTCTCATAGTATTGCTTGCATCTATCGAGCAAACCGTCCAATCCCTGGGTTGTTGTTTCCTCTGGTGATGTCCGCGGCAATGCCACAGTGCCCTTGTCGACTTTTATTCCCGGGATGATGCCACGCTCCTTGATGATGCTTACGAAAGATTTTCCCTTGTATTTGGAATCCAGTTGGGCGTCGTGTTTCATAAGGGTCTCTTCAAATGTGATTATACCGGAAATGTAGTTCTCAAACGAGCCATCGGCCGTGAACATGGCATCTCGCCACTCACGGCGATTATCTTCGGTGTTCTCCTTGCCTACTTTTTCCAGCCGCTTCTTGATACTGCCTGTGGACTCGTCTGCGGCCAAAAGACCTTTGCCTTCAGCGCCTATAGCCAGGGCGGTCTTGTGAAGTTCTTCTCCATGCTCAAGTGGCGACGGAGGCTGAAAATGCTGAGGTAGGAGAGGCGCGGATCCGTGACCAGACATCTTCGTTTCGTCTCAGATAGATGTAACCATTGGAAGGATATGAAACGAAGGTGGACAGGGGGAGAAAGCGAGGTTTGAATACCTAGATACCTTCCATTAGCCCGGCTCTCCATTACGTGTGACGAAAATCTTTGTGGTCATGGTGACGTCCATAGCCCATATGGTGTCCAAAAAATCATCCCCATCTTCCCCGCAAATTCAGACAAATGAGGCTCTTATGGTGACTGAGCCCATAGCTTTACGTCAGTAGTGCGGAGTCTTACTCTCGATCTGGTTGGGCTTTGGCGCACTGACTGAAGTGGACCTATTGTACTCGGTACCACGTCTTCAGATTAGACAGGTGGAACGCTTATACCAGATATAGCATGCGCAAGTTGTACCAGTGAGCTATTTACGAAGGTTATGTTTTGCGGGTGAAGATGCAACCAGCATTATCCATTGTTAGCTCTAAAATACCGTTCTCCCCACGCTCAAAGGCCTGCAGCTTTCTTCAAATGCTCATCGGTCGCGTATTTGGCAATCAGCTCCTGCTTCACCGCCTCGACCTCCGACCCTTTAGCTGCGATCAAAGCTTCGAGTCTCGCCTTTGCATTTCCAACGTATAGGGTGTTGGTGAGATCTCCAAGGACCGAATAGAATGTTGCACCACTGTCGCTCTCAGGCGAGCTGAACTGTTTGTAAACGCCATCTTCTGCTGTGCCGCGCATAATGAGAATCATTCTTTCGAATCCAATGGTGCCGGGGGTCATTACGCAGTGGACGCGTGACGGTTCGTTGACCAAGAATTTGTGTAGTGTGTTTGGAGGAACCGATACCGGCTTGCCCACCTCGAGCTCGAGTGGTTTGAAATTGGCCTCGTCCAGATCTTCCGCAGTCCAAACAGTCATTGAACCACTGACAAGGGTGAATTCTTCCGTGAAGTCGGTATGATAATGCGACGGAGCTGCGGCACCAGTAGCTAGGTCGGAATCAATAACGGTACGTTTGCCCCCATTTGTCAACGCCGATTCGACAACAGTAGGAAATTTATCAGCTTTCATTCTGTGCAGGCGGCTTGCTGTCTTGGACGAAAGCCACTGGATATATCTTTTAAAGATCTGGGTATAAATATTGGAGACGGAGAGTGTTCTAGTTCGAGGCAACGGAGGAAGCCAGTCATTTATAGGCGCAACCGGAAGGCCTCGCAAGCTATACATTACCATGTTGCACCATATCGACAGACCTTAGTCACGCGTTATTCTCGTTCATTCATGTTGTGCCAGTGGAATATGTGACAACCTATGAGGCCTAGTATAGGTCTTCCTCGTGTATTGCAAACTAAAATCTGACCGATCACGTTGAAGTAGGCGCGCAATGAAGCCGAGACAAGTTGATTCGTCTACCACCTTGGGGGAGACGAATCATAATCAATGTGACCCGAACAATCGCGGGAATTCACCGTCCAATCAACCGGTGTAGTGCATGTAGCAAGCATGGCTAGCTCTAGCTGGGAGTCGACGACAACTCATGCCAGATGCCGAACCGAACTCATGGGTTAGGGCGCACCGGTCTCTTGGAAAGTACACAGGTCGAGAGTCAGGGAAGGTGGAAAGTGAGGCCATTGTGGTTCGTTCGCTTACTCATTCGGGGTCCGAAGGTCGTAAAGTAGGGTGCGCGCAAGAGAGGTGTACAGCACTGCGAGAGAAGATGCTGTGTTAACATGATGAGATATATCGACGTTGGCGCAAGCGGGGGTAGGTGGAACTGAGCAAAATATAGCCTATCGGCCGAGTTTCTCTTGTTTCAACCCGGCTGACTTCCACCTCCGCGGGTACACCTTCTTGAACTCGAACTGGACTGATCACTGGCTGATCTCATAATCCCACGGCGGAAACCAAAATTTTCTCAGTACCACCGGGCGACGCACCTAGTTTCTACCAGTATTATACATCCTTTCGCACTCATCGATCCTCGAGTCCTACTGTGTAAAATGATTCTGATAGCCTGAATGGGAGCCGAATCCCTCAAAAAGCAGAGCTTGATTATGCGTCGCCTATAGTCCTGGCTCATTCTGCTTTGTTCCAGTCGTAAGCTCGGCTCAGGCCCCTTTTCACGTCAAGATTACTGCAATCTGCTAGCTTCCCCAACCGTGTTCAAAGGAATGGCTTACCGGCTACAACGCTGTTGTGTGAGCGTGACAGACACCGACCTTGGACAAGCAATGTCACATCCATAGCTCGTTCAGCCGACACTACCTTGAAATTTTGAGAGAATTCCATTGGCTGCAGGCTTGCACATGTGTATGAGATACGTGAGATATAACGAGATGCGGAATACGTCCAGTGGTAGGTTTTTTTCCGGCCACCACACCTACCGTGTAAGCAGTGAATAGCTGTGAAGACGGTAAGTGCTACGGACGATTTCAAAAGAGGTCTACCTGTTGTACCTTGTTTTGGTCCAGTCTTTGCCCGCCTGGACAACGCGTCACGGTTCGGCAGATGTTTGATCCGTATCCAGTTGTCGTACCTCGTATAGCGATTGCTAACACCAGGCTCGTTGCTAAGTTTCTCTGAGCTCTCCGGTGCGGGACGAGAAACATCAATGGACACCATTACGCATCCATATTTTGCGATATTCTCTGACTTGTATCATCAAGTGCAGGGATGTCACGGTTGATCTGGTCCTCCCTACGCATTCAATTGATGAAGATCTAATTAAAAGGTGCAGTGAGACGTACAAGCTATTGAGCTGCATCGGTCATAGGCTTGCGGGCGCCTAGGAGATTTCCAAGCGTCTTCACATCTCGGGAGATTGAAAGTGCCTATGCAGCAGCAAAGTCCAACTACGGATTTGCTCGACGCTGGTACTGGTTATCTACCTAGGGTACACTTTGTTTACCACATGACGCTCTGGGGCAGCACGATGGTGTCATCTATGCTCTTGGGGGCGCGAGAGTCCCGGCACCCGTAGTCACGTCGGAACTTTCTCGAGCGGGACATGCCAGGACTGACAGATTGTCCACCAATGTTCACAACTCGAAGATGTGTTTGTTAGTCGGAAGATTGTGTTCACTTCAAAAATCGGCCAAGGATTGTCAGCCCAGACCAGCAACTCCTGATCTTCCCAGACACTTTTCCACTCGTCGAGTCAGGTACCTTGGTACATAAGCAGGTACGTGTTTGGGGCTTTTGGAAGGTTTCACTCAGGGTCCCCGTCCGTTCGGGTCGACAGGCGCCGAACAAGTAATTACCTAGGTACCTGGTGTTTCGATTTGGTTAGTGTCTTGGCTGATTTTCGCATTCATCAAGACTGCGTCTTACAACATCTCCCTGCTCTAAAGGTTCGATGTGTCGATGGATGAATGCGAGTGGACCTCGTATTGACGACCAGAGTCGCCCTTCATTCCACACCGGCGAAATGGAATTGCAGCAGTGACGGTTCGCCTTTTCCACCAAAGGTCATTCCATATATTTGCTGCCTAGAAAACGGACTTGTGCGCCACCCGGTGCCGCCCTTGTGTACTCGGTCACCATGGGCTCAAAATCGAACAACGCATTGTCAAGGCTTGCCAAATTATGGCCGAGATCATTCATCGAAGAGCCCCTTGTCGTCCTAGACATTGAACCGAAGAGTTCGGCGGTACCATGGAGTACATTGTCTCTCTTCATAGTCTCAGTGGTTGGGTCCGTGACCCAACTTCTCGTGGCAATCAATGCACCGTGGTCAACTGTCAGTACGGCGCTTTGGGCTGCTGCGGGGCTCCATATTGCAGTATGGCGCCCCAGGACCGGCTCGATATTTCTCTTCGTCGATTTTGTGGCCGTCTTTGCTATGGGTGTGGGCTCCACTGCCACTCTCTTTTACGAAAATCTGGGTACCAGGGGCGCGGTGCTTACATTTTGCGGTACGGGACTCGCTGCCATTGCTACGATTGTCGTTGTCAATATGCCGCTGCGTGACCCAGCCTTGAGTTGCGCCGAGATCAGTCGTCCTTTCACCACACCTTCTCATGCATTGCGATCCCCTGAAGACAACCTTACGCTTCTGCAGTGGATGACAGTGTCCTGGCTATCACCTCTGATCAAGGTCGGGAACAGGCGACAACTTCATGACGACGATGTCTGGGCTCTCGCCTATGAGTTTCAGCACCGACATCTGCATGACGCTTTCCGGGAGCTTAAGGGCAATGTTGTCAAACGATTGCTGAAAGCAAATTGGATCGATCTGGTACTTCTCACGATCCTCGCAATCGTCGAACTGGCTGCCAATTACTCCGCCCCCATGATTCTCCAAAAGCTTCTTCAGGCCATGGAAACGGTAGCCGTCGAAAAACGATTAGTGATCATGTACGCAATACTCATACTTGTGTTGAGGGCCGTGGCCGCTCAGAGTGCAGTCTTTAGTCTGTGGTTTGGAAGGCGTTGCTATGAACGGTCTCGTGGCGAGATGATCACCATGTTATACGAAAAAACGTTGAATCGGAAAATTCTTGGCGGTTTGCCTCAGCAAGCAGAGACTCAAGTGGGGTCCGCCATGAAAGTCTCCCCTGACCCTTCCGACATTGGAGAGGCTGGTCCATTGCTTGAGACAGCAGGGGTCATCAGTGGGCAAGTCGACCGACCAAAGAGCTTCGCTAGTCGCGCCCGAGAGGTAATTCAAAAGGGTAGATCTTTCATGTTTTCCAGAAAACGCGCAAGCAGTGAGAGAAAAACACCGGCGTCGATAGGGAAGATCCTCAACTTGATGCGGAATGATGTGTACGAAGTCGCGCAGCGTTTCTGGGAGTTTCAAACTCTGATCAACAAGCCGCTCGGTCTCGTGCTCTCCATCTTTCTCATTTGGCAACTGCTTGGGTGGTCATGCTTCGTCGGTGTGGCAGTGGTTGTTATTGCACAGGTCTTCAACTATGTCCTCGCCCGCATCCTCATGAGCTGGGAACAGGAACGGCGCAAAGTCACCGACATTAAACTACAAAAAATCAGTCAATATGTCGAGGCCATAAGGCATCTGCGATGGTACGGGTGGCACCTCACCTGGCTTGACGGCGTCATGACCGCCCGCCAGAAAGAGCTTAACTTGAGAATTGTCACCTTTTTGTTGAACTCCGCCATCAAATTTCTGAACTCGTTCGCCAGCGGCATGCTCCCGGTTGCCACATTTTATGCATACACAATTGCGGCAGGACAAGAGTTGCGTGTTGACATTGCTTTCCCGGCATTACAGCTCTTTTCACTTCTGCAGAGCAATATTCGAGAGCTACCAACGTTGATCACGGTCTTGCTCAATGCTTCGGTGGCAGTCGGACGGATCTCAGAGTTCATTGCTGAACCCGATAAGATTGACGAAGCGGACGATCGAGGGTATACGGGTGACCGATTAGAGCTGCACAATGCCTCCTTTTCATGGCCTGGGCTTTCGGGGATAGTGCTCCATGATCTCAATCTCTCATTCTCTCAGGGATTGACTGTTGTTTTCGGTCCGGTGGCAGCAGGTAAAACTGCTTTGCTACAGGCTCTTCTCGGTGAGCTCGATCTGCGTCAGGGGAAACTGATGAAGCCGCAATCCCCAGTCGGTTACTGTGCACAGACGCCCTGGCTGCAAAGCATGAGCATCCGGGAAAATATTCTTTTTAATTCGCAATATGACGATGCCCGATACAAGAAGACCTTAGAAGCATGTGCCCTTCTTCCTGACCTTGCAAATTTCAGATACGGTGATCTTTCCAATATTGGCGAGAACGGCATTGGTTTATCTGGCGGCCAAAAAGCCAGAGTTGCTCTTGCGAGAGCAGTGTACAGTCGAGCACAAATTCTATTGCTTGATGATCCTCTGAGCGCCCTGGATCAACAAACGGCCGAATGGATTGTCAAAAAATGCTTATGCGGCAGTTTGATGGAAGGTCGTATCATCGTTCTTGTAACCCACCGGACCGATCTTTGCCAAAATGTGGCATCACAACTAATCGAGATCAACGACAGAACAGCTTTGTTGTATCGAAATGATGAGGAGCTGTCAAAAGTCATGTCGGCAAAAGCACCAGAGGCAGGACCGCTGGAGGTCGAGAGCAATGTCAAAACCATCGATGAATCTGCCGCGATACCAGAAAAATTCATAGAAGACGAACGCCGAGCTCATGGCGGAGTGCAGCTTCAAGTTTATTGGGAATACATCAAAGCTGGGACACTGAGATGGTGGTTCATGGTGTTTGTGACGGCCGTCATCTGTCGGGTCACTTATGTGAGTGAAAGCTGGTTTCTCAAAGAATGGGGAGAAGCATACAACAAAGCGAGCCTGCGGTTTCTGGCGCTGGGGGCGTTTGACTTCGAGGTGCATCTCTTCAAAAGTCCAATCTCAGGTCTGTTCGACCGGTTCCCTGATCCAGCTGTCAATGTCCAGCCTTGGCTTCTCGGCTTTCTTATCATCGTGGCCTGTGAGACCCTAGGACTCATGCTTTCCCAAATGTCCATGTTGGTCGTCACATACTCTGCTGCGCGTCGAATGTTCAAGGTCGTCATGGATCGCATAAGCAACGCCAGCTTTCAATTTTATGACGTGACGCCGGTTGGGAGATTGATGAATCGATTGACTTCTGATATGGGGACTGTCGATGGCAATATCGCCGACCTGTTTCTCATCGTTATATGGTATGCTGTTGCTTGGATCACCTCCATGGTCGTCATTGCCAGCATTACACCAATCTTTCTGGCATTTGCGATTTCGCTCACGCTGGCTTTTGTGTTGATCTTCCTGCAATTTCTACCAACCTCACAAAGCTTGAGGCGGCTTGAGATGGTCTCTCTGACCCCCTTAATGTCCAATTTCGGCGCATTGCTGAATGGATTGATGACCGTCAGGGCGTTCTGCGCACAACCACAATTTCAGGAAAGAAACATTCAGGTCACAGACGCATTTCAGAAGATGGACCATTTTTATTGGAGTCTGCAGGCCTGGCTGATGTACCGATTCGACATGCTATCAGCAGTGTCCACATTTCTTTTGACCATGCTCGCAATTTTCTCCGACCTCTCAGCCGGCTTGACTGCGTTTGTCTTGATTTCAGCAAACAAGTTTGTCCAGTCCACCCACGCCATTTGCAAATCGTACGGCCAACTCCAACTGAACTTCGTATCTGTTGAACGAGTGGTTGAACTGGTCCATATCGAACAGGAACCGCCGAGTTCCATTCAGCCACCGGCTGCATGGCCCACGTATGGAAGCGACATTGTCTTTGAGGATGTCACCATTCGATATCAGCCTCATCTAGACCCGGCACTGACAAATGTTTCGCTTCGCTTCCAAGGGGGATCAACTAGTGCCATCACGGGTAGAACAGGGTCCGGCAAGTCAACTCTGGCAATGGCGTTGCTAGCAACCATTACCCCCGAGTCTGGTCGCATCTTGATTGATGGCATCGACATCGCCAAAGTTGATAAACAGGCATTGAGAAGCAGAATAACCTTCCTGGCTCAAGAACCTATCCTCTTCCCTGGATCCTTGCGTCACAATCTTGACCCAATGGAGGAGCACTCGGATTTCGCATGTCAATCCGTCTTATCAAGAGTTTGCGGGAAGTATGGGTGGACGCTTGAGACACAAATCGACGCTGGAGGAAGAAATTTGAGTCAGGGACAGCGACAGTTGGTGGGTCTTGCTCGAGCAATACTGCGAAGGAGCGCAATTGTCATCATGGACGAAGCCACAGCGAGCATCGACTTGGACACATCTGCTGAAATACAGCGCGTGTTAAGAGAGGAGTTGCAGGAAAGTACAATCATCACCATCGCTCATCGGGCAAAAGCTGTGGAAAATGCCGAATTCTGCGTTGTGCTTTCAGCTGGTCGTGTTTTCTACCAGGGCCCACCTGACGGGGCCGGATTCTGAATCAAGGATTGTAGGCGTCGAGCTAGAAGGTTCCAAGGCTCTTTGGATGCGCAAATAGAGATATACAAAATAGATTGAAAAAGCAATTGCTTAGCAGTTGTCGCGCAAACAGGCGTGATACCGATTGGGAACGCTCTAATGCTCGACAGGAAGATGGCAAGGATGTAACACGTTGGACTCATCCATATCTTTTGCACAAATCATCGATATGCCACTTCTGAAATTGTTCTTCAGCTCCATCTCGATTTCGGTGGGTGTCAGACCTGCGGCCTGGACGGCCTGCTCGGTGTGCGCGTGTGCACCATTCAAGGAAGATTGGCATATTGGCAAAAGGAAGCGCAGGTTTCGATGAAATTTGGTTGAGGACTGCACGTCATGTCTCGAGGAGTCGTCACAAAGCGACGGTCGCTTGTAAATGTGCAGCTCCCGGACGCGGCGTCCTCGTAATATCGATGCTGCCAGAGGGCGCGGAGGGGAATGAGACTGCGACACGGAGGTGAGGTGACTTGCTGCTCTCAGTCGGAACCCTGGTTACTACCCATACTGATCATGGGCAGGGACCGAAACCGAGACACTCGATTGTTTGACGAAACAATGATCGATGTGGTTCCTGTACATGGGGCAGGTTAGCTTCTCCTTCTCGCGGCTGGATCATGATCATTCCTCTGAAGTTCAGAGGCGCTTCTACAAAGAGTAGGCTGCTAAAGATGGGGAGGAATGAGTTTTGAAGGACGCATTCAAAATGGAATGGCTGTTGCGACACATCCGGCTGAGCACACACGGTTGCAGGCTTGGAAACATCCAGAACTTTGGTGTTGTTGTTCACCTGAGCGCCTTCCGAGCACGCGTTTCGAATTTAGCCAATCGGATTCTCGCCCAGGAAAGCACAACCATCATGAAAATGACGTTTCGAATTTCTTCACCTCCCATTCAACTTCCAGGCTCCTTGAGAAAGCGGTGTCTGAGCATCTTACAGTTATATCAAGTCCGCAAATACTGCAACTTGATTGATACAACATTCAATAATCTTGATTCCATGGGGCCAATCTGCCTTCAAGTATCGATCGAATAGCCGTTCGCTTCCTTCCATATTGTGGCATCAAACTCTGCCTTTTCTGCCAGCATGTCGGACACACCCAACTCCAGCGACGACAACCGTGCAGCACGAGTTGTTGCGGGACATCTCCCTTCGGGGTATACCGCTGACTTCGATGGCGTGCATGCCGACGATGATGATGCAGCAAGAGGACCCGGAGAGCCTGAGCCGGAATCGTCTCTCAAACTGCAAGGCGGCGACATACACCGCGATTTGTACAAAATCCAAAATCGGAACAGATTGCAGAGAGCTGCTACCTTTTCCCATCCAAATGACAACCCCACAATGGAGAACGAGACATCAGTTTCCGAGCAACTTGTCCCAGGTGGCTTCCGGCGGGAGTTCGTCCGCAAGAAGTACGGTCGTTTCAACCCCGCAGTCATTCCCGTCACCAGGAATTTCGTCGAATTTCTCTCTCTCTACGGAGCCTTCGCTGGTGAGGATTTGGAAGATTCGGAGGATGAATCAGCGCTCGAAGATGAAGAAGAGCCTTCAGAGACAAGACCTTTGCTCCGGCGACGGACTACCGTGGCTAACAAGGGAGATGCCGGTACGACGAAGACCTTCTTCACCTTGCTCAAGGCATTTATCGGTACTGGAATCATGTTCTTGCCCAAGGCCTTCAACAATGGCGGCATCCTGTTCTCCTCGATGACACTGTTGACAGTTTCACTTGTCACGACCTGGGCATTCCATCTCTTACTGCAATGTCGGCAAATCCACAAAAAGAGCGGCTATGGTGAGCTTGGTGACGTGATTGGCGGGCCCAGAATGAGAGCTATCATCCTCGGATCAGTCACAATCTCGCAACTCGGGTTCGTCTGTGCCGGGACAGTCTTCGTCGCGCAAAATCTGTATTCATTCGAAGTCGCAGTCTCCAAAGGTCTGGCTCCCGTATCGACCAATGTCTTGATCGCTCTCCAGCTCATCGCTTTGATCCCACTTGCATTCATCCGCAATATCTCGAAGCTTGGTCCCGCGGCATTGGTGGCCGATGTCTTCATACTGCTCGGTCTAGCTTACATTTACTACTACGACATTTCCAGCCTAGCCGATCTCGGACTCAACCCAACCGTGCAATTGTTCAACCCTCAGCATTACACTCTTACGATCGGGTCAGCCATATTCACTTTTGAGGGCATCGGTCTCATCCTCCCAATTCAGTCGTCCATGCGCGAACCCGAAAAGTTCGAGCCACTTCTCTGGGTCATAATGCTCATCATCACTGTCATCTTCACCTCTATAGGAGCACTTTGCTATGCGACGTTTGGCTCAGACACCAAGATTGAAGTCATCTCCAACTTACCACAGGGGAGCAGACTTGTCAACGCAGTCCAACTTCTGTACGCATTGGCCGTTATGGCCGGCACACCAGTCCAGCTATTTCCAGCCCTTCGAATTCTTGAGGGCAAGATATTTGGCCATCGTTCTGGCAAACGGAACGCATCCATCAAATGGAAGAAGAATGGGTTCAGGACGGTCCTCATTGTTCTGTGTGCCTTGGTGGCAATGTTGGCATCGAGCAACCTTGACATCGCCGTGAGTTTAATTGGCAGTCTGGCTTGCGTACCACTTGTGTACATATATCCGCCACTCTTGCACTACAAAGGAGTGGCAAAGTCAAAATGGGCCAAGGCTGGAGATGTTGTGTTGATGACAGTGGGCGTTGTTTGTATGATTTACACAGCTATCATCACTATCGTGACCAGCTTCATGCGGTAACTGGGCATCATGGTACTGGAAGTTGGGACCATTTTCCGATGCGACAGCAAATTGGCCAAGCTCCTGCGGCTCGCAAAATTGATTAGTTCTTTTCATACCCGGGCTTCTCTGCTATCCCGAAGCAGCGAGAGGCCACTCCAAAAACAGTCGACGGCAGCGATCCACCTGTTTAGGATAGCTAGTCTGAAAAGACCATTTTCACATCGTTGACGTACTTTGCTGGGCAACAAGTACCCAAACTCCTAATTTCGTTATGCTTTGGATGTCAGGCGAGCTTGACTGATTGCTAGACCAAAGACACGACCGATTCCATTTGAGATTAGATCCTAGGCTTGAAAGTCTTCCACTCTTTGACAGGCGTGGACTTCTACAAGGCTTTCGCTTCATTATTGCTCTACACCTCGCTCAGGAGAGCCAAGCTATCCCTACTGCAGGTGAGTTATTGACCAAGGGAAATGGCAATGTGCGGCTCTCCTAGAAAAATTCGGGTTGGCCAAGAGCGGCGTAGGGAAACCTTCAACGATTTCACTCAAGGTGTTGTTGTCGATCAGAGCCTGGAGTTCGCCCAAACGAATCCGTTACCAAGATCGACCTGCAATTTGAACGTGGGGATCCCATCCTTCTGAACATGGAGTGAACACCGTTGAAGCGTCTCTGCCAGAGTGCGGGACGCTCATCAGATCCTATTCCGCATTTCTGGGGCCAGAATGACACCAGGGTCCCCCAACAGTCGTATTTGAATACGGAGACTAGAAGAGAAGGATGTTTCACTTGTATATTCTCTCCGTGAAAGTTTGTAGACCGAATCCCGGCATTGCCAAGAGTTAAGGGTATTTGTCTATATCCAAAGAAAGGCCAGGTCGGTCGCAGGGGGAGGTTGAGGAACGCCTTACAAAGGGAAGTGTTATTTTCCACGATATTATTGGTCGAGATTCTGATCGCACTACCGAGTAGATAGCATGCCAAGAGTATCTGCTCCTTTAATCTCAGGCATCCTTCAAACGTTCCTTCGAGGCTGAGATTTCCACCCTCAGCAATGACTACCTACCTGCTGACCTCCGACATAATTGTCAGAGCCTCTTCGCCTCAGAACAGATACTTTCCCTTCCGCCAGTTCGCCCTTCTTTGGCGAGTATCAGATCGATAGTGAGATCAGCTGCCCATGACTTCAGAAAAAGACTGTGATTTGCTGTCACATCTCTCGACTTGTGAGCAGGACAACAACGGCTTTGGGAAATTGCAAAACTGCGGGGGCAGGTTGCCTTGAGCACTGAGCAGAGGCTCCAACCTTACAAACGCTTCAGCTAATCACCAAATCCAGCCATGATTAACGCGACGATCCCAGCACATTGCGGAGGTTGAGCACCAGAATTCACCGACACCCAGGATAATTAGTCGGTCCACCGAGACCCGGGCTTGGCCAAAAGTTTATGCCCTTAGCCTCAGACGATGGCCAGCGAACCTCATGCAAGTCCGAAAGCTGTTCCCAGGCGTGGCTTGGACAAGGCTACGGGACAAGGCACGCTGTTGCCTCATTTGCATGAGTAAGAAGAGATTGAGCCAATCTTCCTTTTCCAGGCGTACCAGAGGCAATGTCTTGTCGATTTGGTGGGAGATACAAAAGCCTTCGCTTGTCTCTGGCCCAGAAGTCTCAGTCCTCAAGCTTCAAGTCACTCCCTTCAACACTGCATATCCGCTGCTGGTCACTCGTTTCAGTTCGGTAAAGTCATTCTTTTTGAATCATTATTCTACCTTGCTTGCTTCCTCAACTTCGCGTCGCGTCGAGCATCACACAGTCTCAATCAGAATGAAGTTCTCAAGTATTGTTGCGCCCCTCCTCCTGGCTTCGACCGTCGCCGCTGTTCCCGGCTGGAGAGATTGGCATGACGCGGGTTCGAAATGCCCTCAGAGCACTTGCCTGACTCAAGCCGATGCCGACGACATTGTCGCCAAATTCATCAGCATTCTTGATCATCCAGATGTCGCTGCTTCGAATGCCACTGCTCAAGCGTTGTTGGGCGACAACTTTTTTGAAAAGTCCGACTCTATCAATATGCTGGCTGGTCACCCGGTATGACTCTTCAGGACTGAGTGGCATCTATTACTAACTGGACGTAGATCGGCGCTGTCACATTCTCTGGCAAAACTCAGTACATTCAAGGGGTTCTCCTCGCTCCATCCATCACGAACATCACGACGCATAAGACCATGGTCGCTGGCTGCACAAACGTTCTATGGTACTGGAACATGGCAGGCATTGGAAGCAAGCAGATACCAGTCAATGGATTCAACCTCTTTGAGATCACTGCCGAGAAACAAATCGCTGACATGTATGTCGAATTCAACAACATCGGCTGGGGCATCGACACTGGTTTCACAGTCTACAGCCGCAATGGCACCAAACTTCCTTTGGCATAGAGCAATGTATGAGGCGGGGACGTGCTAGGTCTTGGGCCAAATTCTCTTCTTGATGAAGATCACGGGAACATTTTCATCATGGTATCAACGCTTTTCTAAGGTTCTTCTGAGTTTTATTGACATTTTACCTATGGGCCCGCTAGGTCTTGTCCCGGATTCACTCCAACTGAGGTTGTGTCGCATTAGAAGTCTATTTCTTCGCAATCATATTCTTTTCCAGTCAGCAGAATCCTTAAATCTGCCTTTGCACTTGTGCGCCCACACCTGCCACTGGAACCTTTCACGACGGCGCACTCCAGATGAGCAACATGCTCTCAAGGGAAGCTAAGTGAAGATACCGGCGTCAAGGTGTGACTCCAGAATTTGTGTGTGTGGCCCATAGACTAAGAAAAGATTGCAACCTGCGTCGCTGTACAGATAAGCTTGCTGGAATCGACCACTCGGCCCATGCAGGGGCCCGGGTTCAATGCCGTATAGCGGGCCTTTCTAACCAAGGTGTGAAGCAAACTTTTTCAGCTGAAGGAACGTTACATTATGTAGCATTTACCGGAGGGACTTCCCAATGGCTGCGAAGGTATCTTGTTCGTCCAAGACGCTGCACAGGACAGCGGGTCGGCGAAAAGACGTTGCGAATCTACAAAATAACGGCAGATGATCATCCTTTCGCTCCGCCGTTACCGAATAGAACGTCTAGGTCTTGACGTGGACAACGATCTGCCCTTCATCTCCCAAACCCTTCTCAACTTGGGTTCCAAACTCATGACACAGTCTCCTGAAGGTATGCTCCACCCATTCATGATCTGGGTCGCCTTCTTTCAGTAGGTGTGCCTGGAACCGCTCGATTCTATTGGGATAGACCTCGAGCCTCTTTACCTCGAGCTCGCTTTCTCCCGCCTTCTTTTCTGTCCTCTCGCCAACGGAAATCTTCCATGCCGCACTCAAGTCGTTTCTGAATTTGGGATCAACCGCATAATCATCCACAAAGTCTCCGCATCCATAAACCACCAGCTTCTCTTTGTATATCTCCACGCCCTGAACATGGTGGCTGCTGTGCCCGTGGATTATGTCCACTCCGCACTCATCAATCATCCAATGCGCCAGGTCGACAATCTCCTTTGCGGGATGCCACCGATAGTTTGGACCCCAGTGCATCGACACAACTTTCAAGCCTAACTTTCCTGGCTCCTCCCTATGATCTTTCGCCAGGAGCTGTTCTCTTATCGTGTCCCTCCCTTTTCCCGTGTAGTCGACTAAGTTGAAGGCGTCCACGGCCCCCCACTCGCTCGGATGATCTGCAAAACTCCAGCACTTGACATGCCATCCGTCTGCTCCTCCGAGCGACAGTGTGGCGGGTCTGGCCGCCTCTTCTTTCGTCCTCCCAGCTCCTGCAAACTCTACGCCATTGTCAATCAACGTTTGGACAGTTTCTTGCAAACCCTCAACGGACCAGTCGAGCGTGTGGTTGTTCGCCAGGCTTACATAGCCTCTTCCATTCCCACCACCCAGGCCGACCTCTGTCAAGCACTGGACGTTCCCAGGATGAGTGCGGTAGTTGAACACTTTACTCGGCCACTTCTTCTCGCTGGTCGTCACAGCTGTTTCGAGATTTGCAAGCACAAGGTCTGACTTTCGGATCAACTCCACACTATTGCCCCACGGTGATAGGTAATTGTATGATTCGAGTTGGGGAGAACGTGGAAGAATGTGTTTGTCAACTGTCCATGCAGCCGATTCAGGGTCAGAATGCGGCGATTGCCGAGCTATGCTGGTGGGCAGCAGAGCATCGATGAGACGGCCAATCATCACGTCACCAAGTAGAAGAAGACTGTATCTTTTGGACATGGTTTGCGTGGTGAAAGTGAGGGCTTCTCAGAACTGAGCAAGCAACACGACCCTGGAGCCAGAATATGAAGTCTTAACGGTATTTCTGAGAAGCTCGGGCCCTTTTGTGGATCATAAGTGATTTTTCCCTCGTGTCTGCGACCACGTTAACATGGTGTGATAGATAGCGGGGTATTTTGGGAATATCGCAACTTATAAAGTCTCCTTTCTCGTAGCGCATCACCTCTCTCGGTTGAAGGTGATCATGTGGGAAAATAAATATGGATGAACAGCAGTCCTATCCTTCATAATCGCGTCGTGGCTGTACTTTGGCGGAACACATGCAAAAGTCAAACTGGGTGGCTGAATGGCGTCTATGCTTTATGCCTAACGGCACTGACGTGGTGAGATCGGAGGTAATAGTTTTGTTGCCGGGCTGACACGCAACATTTAGTCACTTCTTGGATTGGACTGACTGTTATCTACCCAGGTAGTAAAGACTATTAGGGCGGAATCAAGGCCAGCTGTGCTCTCTAACTCCTTCCAAGACGCACACAATGATTGTCCTGAAAGAGCGCGACGTGCATTTTTTGCTCTCCAACATCTCGGTTCCAGAATGTCATCGTCTACTTAACGACTTGCACGATGTTCTCCGTGCATACTCTTCGACCAAAAATGCCCCACCATCCGAACAAATGATCCATCAGCCGGAGCGAGAATCAATCGTTACGAGAACTGGTAACACTTCGGTTTTCATGCCATCTTCCATCACAACCTCTACCGGCATTAAGACCGTCACGATTAGTTCTAAAGGACTAAAAGGGTGCATTAACGTCTTCACCCCAGACGGAGAATTGCTAGGCGTATTGAATGCCGAGGAAGTCACTGCATTCCGGACTTCCCTAGCTGTCATGATACCGTTCATTCGATGGCCGAATCCGAAGAGAAACCTCGTCATCTTTGGAGCTGGACGACAAGCAGAGTGGCACCTGAAACTTGCCCTACTGCTTAGCGACGTGAAGCATGTCACCGTCGTGAACAGGGGCGGTCCTCGACGGATGGAGCGGCTCCTGGCCGATCTGCAGCAGAAGAATTCTGACCTTGTTTGTCGGGTGTTGCTGAAGACGGCCGAAGATTTTGACTCGCTGTTACGAGAATGCCTTTTGTCTTCAGATATCATTTTCTGCTGTACCCCGTCAACTACACCGCATTTCCCATTCAGCTATCTTGACAAAAAGCCTCGGTTCATATCCCTAATAGGATCCTACAAGCCGTCAATGCAGGAGGTTGATTCCGAAACTCTCTTGTCCGGTGAACACATCTATGTGGATACAAGAGAAGGCTGCCTTGTCGAGGCGGGAGAGTTGATCAAGGCCAAGGTCCAAGGAGATAAGCTGATAGAGATTGGGGAAATACAGGACATGAAGCCCCTTGGGACTGGAAAAAATCTTATCTTCAAGTGTGTGGGAATGGGCATCATGGACTTGGTCATGGCAGGGAGTCTGCTTGAGATGGCCAAGGAGAAAGGCATGGGCTTGATAGTTGACGACTTCTGATTTGAGAAGGTCACTGTCGTTCGACATATTATTGCAGGGCTCCCCGCTATAGCGGCTTTCGCGGGGAAGGCTTTAAACACCGTCTCCGAAAGCGTAGTCGTTCGCCCACCGAATGTCCCATGGACGAGACTTATTGACGAACCTGAGATCTGTACCCAATCGAATCCTGTTGTCCGGGTCATGGTTGATTGTCGAGGCATGGATCTATATTTGATGTCAGTGAAGATTACCACGGGAAGGATCTCTTTCATACAGCATATGCGCTGTGAAGCACGACATCACCGGCCTCGTACGCCGTCAACAGCCAGCGCCGGTTATACTGCCTCCCGAACTCCGCAGGGCCATCTGCCAGCAACCCTCCGCTCATCATATTCTGATTGAACGCATTTTTTGCCTCCTCGTCCGTCAATCCTGAAGCCTTTGCTTTGGTTGTAAAGTCATGCTCAATCTCTGCACCAAGAGTGTGGCCTTTGTCGAGGTAAATCAAGCCGCCACCTTGCCTCGAGATATCTCCCATCGGCACCCAGGCAGTAACTGCAGTGTCCTCGCCATGTCTCAAGAAAATTTGATCATAGTGTACTCCGATTGCTTTATTTCTTGGGGTATTGTTCCGCAAGAGTGTTCTTCTGATTCCCAGCGTATCGTCCCCCCAACCCGTAAGCTTCGCAACGTAATCCCGCAACGCTAGATTTTTGCAGAAATCTTCCTTGTACCAGTCCTCAGTATGCGCTTTGAGAGCTAGATCAACAAACAACTTGGCCACTTCGGGATGCGGCCCTGTCGGACGGCCGTTGGAATCGGCAAATCCTGCCCCAATTCCAGGGAAATCGAGCTTGTCCTTGGTTTCGTCAAAGATGCCGTCGACAGGCTTGGTGCCTGGTTTGAGAACGCCACTCGGAGATAGAAGCTTGAAATATTCCTCTCTGGCCTTGAGGACATCCCTTCTCGGTAAGAGACCCTTAACGAACAGGTATCCGTCTTCTTCAAACCGCCTGCGAGCCTCATCCATCGGAGTGTCCAGTGTTGTCGGTCGCAAGTCGCCATACTGGTCAGGAGTCAAGGGGCCATCATTGACGAAGAATTGTTCTTCTGATGTTTGTTGAGGGGGAGATAATTCTGCATGGGGCATCTTAACAAAGCAGGGTCTAGTTCGGGCAGTATTGTGAACAGCTCAATGGGACTGTGCCAGCTAGATCCTGAAAAGATGAAAAAGTCAGGGGATGTCAGTACCAACGAGTCAAGATATAACGTTCGATTCGGAGACATGGTTGATTGAAGCTACCAGTCGCCGATGATCTTCTACGCGCCACCTAGTCTCCCTTGACATGCAGGATCGACCCCGGGAAACTCCCAACTGGGGTGGTGGACACAGATGACGTTCAAGAAAGGAAGTCCTGGCCCGGGATCTCTCAAAGCGAGCTTGGAATGTCAGAAAAGGCAAAGAATCCCGAAGACACAGTTCCCCACCGACTCCATTCTCCGCAAAACAAGACTTCTCCGGATTTCCCCCTTTTCTTCCTTGTTGTATTCGACCGACATGTCCTGTGATTTCTGTCGGAAGAAACATATCAGATGTGCGACCCTGCCCAGCTTGTTGTCCTGCAAGAAATCGGGCATATTTCTGACTTCTCTTAGGTGATGGCCAGCATCCGCGATGTGGGCCTTGCATAAAGACTGGTCGGCAGTGCATCCGACATCCAACGTCGTATCGGCGCGCTTCCAGGCCACGAAATTTCCGCACAGAACAGATTTGGGTGCCTGTACCCCCGAAAGGTAGCTGAAGAGCAATCAAAGCTTTTTCGCCGGATAGTAACTTTTGCAGTTGATTTCGTAGATGAAACTCCTTTACTTCGACAGGGCAAAGCTGGGGGCGATCCCCCCAAGAAGAAAGCTGTTCAGCAGGAGTCCGTCGATGAGCCACAGCATTACATACTGTCGAATGATGTGGCACGGAATGAAAGACCATCGTTGCTTGCTGGAGAAGCTTTGTCCGGCGAGCATGTCAAGCCATCATTACGGCGCACACTGAGAACCCCCGAGGACGACTTGCCGTTTTCCAGCATAGAATCCGCCGAGTTGATGAGATACTTCATCGACAATTGTGCTTGTTTCTTCGACTTTAGTGACGCTGATAGGCATTTTGCGTACGCAGTTCCACTTAGAGCTCGCCAAAATCCGACATTAGCCAACGCTATGCTGGCTCTGGCCGCTCGGCACAGAAGTCGGACAAGGGAGTATGAGCCTTTCGCGGCCGATCGATATTACAACGCATGCCTCCAAACAATGATTCCAAGGCTTGGAGATAAGTCCGCAATCCAAGATGATGAGCTTCTTGCGGCCATAGTCATTCTACGACTATTGGAAGAGATGGATGGTCAGTGCGTGTGGACGTCCCGTGTCTTCCTTATTGACTCTTTAATAGTGCCGATAGTGGGATCAGATCCTCAGAAGCACCTCTTCGGCACTCAAGCGATTATCACTGCATCACAAGCACGCTCCCAGTTGCCAGCAACGGCTTTGAGGAAAGCATGCTATTGGGCGGCATTTCGGCAGGAAATCTTCATGTCGCTCTCTACGCAGCGACCATTTAATCTGATCTTGCCCGAGATGAAGCCGCCTTCAAGACCTTCTGATGACTGGTCATGGACACTCCAAGCGACGTATCAGTGTGGCAAAGTACAAGCTTTTGTCTTCGGCGAGGAATCTACGACCATGTCGAGATATCTTGAATTGATGGATGAGATTGAGACGTGGCAAGAAGAGTGTCCGACATCCTTCGACCCTGTATACCAGGGGGCTGATCAGCTGGAGCATGTTTTTCCAGATATTCGGATCCAGTTGGATTGTCACGGTAAGTACCAATACGAGCAAGACCAGGGATGTAACCTTGATGACCTTGTTACAGTGATGGGTTGGCAATACATAACCATGGCGCATCTGCTGCTCAGCGTCCACCGACCGTTGCCTCGTGTTGGTCCGTCCCATAAGCGAAGAATGATGGATATGGAACAGGTTGTCAAAAGTGATGTCAGGACATTGTGCGGAATCGCTGAATCAAATCCGCAAACCCCTCCGGCTAGTTTAGTAGCCTGCATGGCTGTTGCATTGTGTAAGTTTGCTTCTCTCTGGGTTGCGTACTAGACCGCTGAAAGCTCACAGTCGGAGATCGCTTTGATTCCAAGTCGGAGCAGGGGCTTCTGAGAGATCTCCTTGTTCGAACAGAGCTCCGCACGGGGTGGCCTACTTGTATGGCACGAGAACAGCTTGAACGAACGTGGGGTTCGACGTGAACGACTCCACACCAAACAGCTTGACGTCTACTTTGTTGCATTGCCGGCATGTGCACGAAGAACCAACGTTTGAGTCGGAGGCTAACTGTTTTGAATCCAATTTCGGTTAGCCACTCCGATGATCGACCTTGACATATCCAGATCCGAGTACAGCATGGCTGGACAACTCCACAGTGCGTTACCCCAAGAAGTCTTGACAGCGATTTGTGTACGGTGTTATAAAAACTCTTCCTTTACTTGTCTTCACCTCAATATCTCCTCAAGCCAGGCAATTTCCTTTACTCCCTCAGTGCATCAAGGAAGATGTTATCTATCAAGCAGACCAGACTCATTGAGCGTTCCCCGAACTATGATGTTAGCAACCCACGTCCTGCGAACCTCCCATATGTCTACCTTGTGACTGCTTTCGTGTCCTTGGGGGCCCTCCTCTTTGGTTATGACCAAGGCGTAATGGGAATCATAGTTGCCGATGATCGCTGGATTCATCTTATGGAGCCAGCCAATTCTTGGGTCACGGGTGCCGTCGTGTCGCTATACGACGTGGGATGCTTCCTGGGTGCGATGAGCATCGGATACCTGGCGGATCATTGTGGTCGAGAACGGACCTTGTCTATTGCCAGCGCAGTTTTTATTGTTGGAGCTGTCATTCAGGCTGGGTCTTACGATATTCCGACTATTACTGTTGGGCGCATCATTCTTGGATACGGAGTAGGCGCTTGTGCCGCTGGGGTGCCGCTATATGTTTCAGAGATTGCTCCAGCAGGCTTGCGGGGCCGAATCATTGGTATTGAACAGATGATCCTGTGCTTGGGGGAGCTGATCGCCTTCTGGCTCGATTATGGCTTTGCATATCTGGACACGCCTGATTGGTGGCGCATACCTTTGGCCATCCAGATCATTCCCGCCGTTGCCCTTGCTGTTGGATGCTGGTTCTGGGTTCCTCCGAGCCCACGTTGGCTTGTGCAACAAGACCGACATACTTGCGCGCTCGAGGTGCTCGCGAGGCTACACGGGGACCAGGCTGCAGAAATTGAAATGCAAGAGATTGCCGAAAGGGTAGCCTTCGAGAAGACGGTTGCGGTCACTACCTGGAAGGATATGTTCGCATGGCCGGTCCTGCGTGTCACGCTCATTGGAAGCGGGGTGCAATTCTTCCAGCAGATAACGGGCACCAATTCCATTGTAAGAACATGACTCTCCGAAACAAGTGTCAAGACGATAAACTGACCATTTGGGCGCTGCAGCTATACTACACCCCTAGCTTGTACGAGCGTGGTGGGATCACCTCCGCTCATACACGCAACTTGGCGACAGGGGGTGTCGGGATTGTCTTATTCGTCTTCGCCTGGATCCCCATTTTTGTCTTCGACAGACTCGGACGGAAGACCTGGCTACAAATCGGTGTGATTGGGATGATGGGTGCCATGATCGGGATTACAGGTAAGGCGCTTAATAAGCTTCTTGAGCTGCGTGATGCTGATGACGACAAGTCCTCCAGTGGCACGCGGAGAAATACCCTCACGCGAGTGGTAACTATGCGATTGTCGTATTCCCATATTTGTTTTATGTCTTCTTCAACATCAGCTGGGGTGTCGGCAGTTGGACATATGCCAGCGAGATATGGCCTGTTGCACTTCGGGCAAAGGGTAACGCATTGAGCACCATGAGTTTGTGGGCGGGATGTTATATTGTGGCACAAGCCAGTCCTCCGATCGGAGAAGCGATCGGCTGGGGATTGTATATCATCTACTCCGGGATCTGTGTGCTGGCATTCCTGTTTGTCCGGTACGTCATGGTCGAAACCCGAGGACGTACATTGGAGGAAATGAGCCGACTTTTTGGGATTGAAGACAAGTTCACAGCTGGGAGGGGCATCGAGCCAGCGACAGTATCTGAATCCAAGAATGGGGGTATTGTGCATGAGCAGGTGGAGGAAGTGGGCAAGTAAACACGGTCATATGGCGCAAAATCAGAAGAGCTGACCAGTTGATCGTGAGGGCGAGTCGCTGCAAGGCTGAGATCTAACAGGCTAAAGAAAATGCGGGGCAGACGACGGAGGCGAGGACGCTCTGCCCTAACAAGTCAACTTTGGCCGACGGTCGGGAATTCCAGTCTATCATGAGAGATCTGTTAGAAGAGCGTCGAAAACAGTTAAATATCCCCTCAACGGCCATCAGTAGTCATGACTTACCTTCTTCCTCTTCAACCTGGACCATCCAGTGCTGGATTACCACGGTCACTCCCTGCACAGCATGACCCTCCTTGTCGCTTTGGCTCGTCGGACATCACGCCTCACAACCATGAACAGCCCGCGAACATTTTCAACAGCAAAGTCTCTCCTGGCAAAGCCTGTATCCATACAGGCCACCTTGACAGAAAGATCTCGGGGCAAACTCAGCGAGCAGAACCTCGAGAAAGCAGTCCGACAAGTCCGCCATGACGGGCTTGTGATTGTCCAAAATGCCATCGACACTAATGTTCTCCGCAAGCTGAACGAGAAGATGGTAGAGGATGCCTTGGAGTTGCGGTCGAAGGGGGAGAACAGCCCATTCAACTATAATCAAGGAAACCTGCAACAGGATGCGCCGCCTGTAAGGGAATACTTCCAGCCAGAAATATTTCTGAGTGAGTCATGCACCCAAACCTCAGTGACTTCTGGTTGACAGGCGATATATCAGATCCAATTGCCACCCAGATAACTTCGGCCGTGCTCGGGCCTCGTCCGAAATTGACATTTTGCTCAGGTAACTCGGCAATGCCTCCCAGACCAGGCTCTCCTCCCGAGAGACAACCAGTACACTCCGACGCGGATTTCGCACATCCCGATCACCCTTTCGCACTGGTGGTCAATGTCCCGCTGATCGATATGAGACCCGAGAACGGGTCCACTGAAGTTTGGCTGGGCACACATAACAATTTCGGGATTGAGGCACAGGAAGGGGCACACGGCGAGCGAGCCTCGGGGAGGATCCATGCTTCATTATTGGCAGAAAGGTCGAAAACTAACCCACCAATCCAGCCATTTGTTCCCAGCGGCAGCATCATCGTCCGTGATCTGAGACTCTGGCATGCTGGTATGCCAAACACAACTTCGCACGTGAGAATCATGCTGGCGATGAGTATGTAATGTCCTTACCCTTGCAAGTCGTTCGACTAATCAGTGACAGTCCATTTTGCTCCTTGGTATCGTAATCAAATGAGGCTCGAGCTTGCCGAGGAGATAAAACCGCTGGTGGAGAGCGTACGGGATCTTGACATCAGGGCCGACTTCGTACGTGAGGGCGACGCATTGAAAAGATACCTCAACCGAGGTTTTGGGAACAGCTACGACTTTGGACAAAGTCCATAGGCGTTGATTCGCAAGGCAATTCTTGACAGAAGTTAGAGCGCTATTGCCTCGCATATCGTCATGCATATTTCATGCATTTGTTGACAATCTTCTGACTGGTGACGGATGCCGCCTGCTTGTAAAGTAATAAGCTCGTTGGCCGCGTGAATATGCCATTTTAGGACACTTTCTCGACCACGCCGGAGGACTATCTTTGCAGATGACTTGTAGAGACTGTGATGATTGCTTGGTTCTGGCAGGGATCCATGAAATCCCAAGGTGTCGTACCTACCAAGCTCGCTAGGTAGCTTGGTAGTCGGCGGTTCACCACTGGCAGGCGAGGTTCCCAGTGCTTGGCTAGGGCAGACCCCAGAGAAATATCAGCCGCTCTCTCAATAAGAGAAAGTGCGGGTTCCCCGCTGCTTCTCAGCCCCCGAATGCGTTCCTCCCTCCTGGTAGTCCTGTCAACCTCGGGACACCGACAATGATCGCGCTTCGCTGCTTCTCGATTATTCATTCATGAACTGGGAAGCATGGCCAAAATAGCGGGTAAGAATTGTAAGTGAGCCATTGCTTTCCTGTTTTCCTGGGAGCTCAAGTCTGATATTGAACAAAGCATGGTGAGCCCAATACCCTTCGGCCTGCCTCGAATACTTATGAACCCGATGTAGTAGAACATGCCGACTTCGGAAATTGAAATGTAAGAGTCACCCACATCGGCGGCCTGTTTCTAACTGTGATGCGAGGCGACGAGAAGTTGCCGACATGTTCTCGATGCGAAAGAAGCGGCCGCTGGTGTGACCGGACAGTGCCGTTGAAGATCCAAGGCCAGAGGAATGTTGGTATACGAACAGATGACGGAAAGGGCACACAAAGCAAAGAACAGCCTTCTGTCGAGCGGTTTGCCGAACCTCGTGTGAGATTGCAGAACGAGGAGATCGCCCACTACTTTGCACATTACCTCAAGACGCTGGCGCCATGGTATGACCTTAACGACCTTGGGCAAGCCTTTAGAAGAATTGTGGGAAGCAGAGCTCAGCAGAGCTCCTTGCTTCTCAGTGCCGTCATTGCATTTGCAGCTATACATAAAAGTCGAACGTCTCACGCCGTTCCCAAGTCGTTAGCAGAAAGACATCATGCCCACTGCTTGCGGCTCCTGATCGGAATCACCGAGACAGCCCCGGCCATTAGGGACGGAACAGCGTTGGCCGCGACGTGCCTCCTGCGATCGTATGAAATACTAGCAGGTGAGAGGAAGGATCTTCAGGCTGACATTGGCTGATCTGCGCCAGAGGAGGAAGATCCCAATCGCCATCTTTTTGGGGCATTCTCATTGATACCGTCCTTGTCTTGCAGTCTTCCGGAGGAACCACTGCTCAAGGCCGGTTTATGGAATTACCTTCGCGAAGATATCACCTTCTCGCTCATCAATGGCTGTCCCTTGAAAATCGAGGTTGGTGCAATAGACATCGAGCTGCGTCGCGATGACGACTATGCGAACCAAATCACGATCTTGTTGGCCCGCGTCATAAACAGCGCCTTTGCGGGTGGTGCGGAACTTCTTGTCGACTTACAGTCAGCTATCAGTGCTTGGAGGTTGTCTGTACCGTTCCAGCCTTACCATCAGTCCCACGAAGGTGCACTGCCAAAGATCCAGATGGTCGAGGATTGTCACGGTGAGTTGGTCCACAGAGCTCTTGTTCCAGACCTGACCAAATCTAGTTGCTGCAATACAATATTGGCATGTCGCCCAGATCCTATTAGGTCTCAATACCGGAAGTGAAGTGGACTTTGAAGACCACGCTCGGACCATATGTGGAATGGCTTTTTCTGCCAATAGTGACCCTGTCGTTGTAAACTCATATGGTCCAATCTGCTATAGTGAGTCTTTTGATGACTGGAGAAACGAAGCTGATTCGTGTCAATCCAGGCGCACAATGGCTGTCGGGAGACGAAGCCCGACGGGAAGTGGTCAATCATCTGCTGAGCAGTCAAAAGAGGACTGGGTGGCCAGTTCAAGCCATAATCAAGAAGCTGAAGCAAAGTTGGGGTGGTGAAGCAGAGAGATGACTCTGCCAACGCGCGGCGTGGACAGGGATCCTGTCGGTCTCTTTAATCCACGACCATTGCCTCTGCCATGAGCAGTTCCTCATCAGCAATAACCTGGTCAAACTCGTCCATGTCACCGCCATGACCATTGGTGCCGTTCCGAGCTGGAGCCTCATTCACCTCACTGTGCATGTAATCGTGCATTGTTGCGTCTTCTCTTCCCATATCGCCTTCGCCTCGCCTCGCTTGTTGCTCTTTTTGGAAGTTTTCCAGCTCCTTTAGGTCCCAGCTGTCTTTACCTTTTGTCGAGCCGTCAGGTAGTTTCTGACCAGGCCCCAAAGGCTGAGCTATGCTTCTTAAGAACTTCTTTGCCATTCCCACAGCAGCATCGGTGCTCAATCCGGTCTGAGCATCAGTAATCTCTTCCGCGATCCATCGAGGCAACTGGGTCCGTTTCTTCTGAAATCGACGGTCGGCCAAAACCATTATACCATAATCGTCTTTCCCCCGCAAGACTCGCCCTAGGCATTGGGCGGCGTGTCGCATAGCGTCGAAAGACAGGAAGTCTTGTTCCTTGATTCTGTAGGTCTCTCGCAGAAACTCCAGGCGTGCCTTCAATATCCTTGACTCCGTGTACTGGAAAGGGGCGCCCATACACAGCACTGTACGCCCGTAGTGATGATCAAAGTCGATCCCTTCAGACACTTTGCCACGAGCGACACAGAGCAATATTGCGCCTTTACCATTTTCACATGCAGTGCGGTAGGTCTCCAACGCCAGACTAGTCTCTTGGGCGTCCGGCGTCTCCACCAGAATCAGCTTGTATGTCCAGATTTGATCTAGAATACCCATCCCCTGCCACATACTTATGATCATCTCCATGTAAAGATAGGAAGGAAAGAAGACAACGACGCCGTCCGGGGTGATCTTTGCAAATTCATACAACAAAGCGCCATAATTGCGTACCACGCCTGGATCTGACCGAGATTGGAAGCCAGACGTTATAGACTGTTGATCAGAACCACGTGTCACGATCATTGGCAGGAAAGATCGCCGTGCAAGTGACATTGGATATGACTCTTGTGTGACGGTGCTGAAGTTGAGCATCCTTGGGTACATCTCCAGGGGCGAAATGGTTCCAGAAGTAATGATGACGGATGAGAACCGTTCAAAGACAGGCTTGATCGCAATCGAGGCATCAAGACATGCGAAGTGCAAGATCGGGTTGGCGACCGTGGCTTGCTCGGTCTCGAAGGGCTCCAGTATTAGGAGGAATCCGGTTTCGTAGGTTGCAACAAGTGTGGCAAACGTCGCCACTTCTTGTAACGGCTGGTAGTCCTCGATATTCGTCAATTCCAAGGTGCGGACAAGAGATGTTAGACGTTCGGCACAAAACCGCAGTGGCTTGCGCTCGATAAACGTCAACTCTTTGAGATGTGCGAGAAATGAGGGAGCAGTTTCCTGAATGACGTATAGGACTTTCATTCGGGTCTTGAGGTACTCGATAAAGCGTTTGAGAAAAGCCACGAAATGCTCGGCTCGACGGATATTGCCAGGGACAGCTTCCTTCAGAAGATCGTCGGGCAAAGTAGGATTGGCCATGAAGGCATCCTCTGCTCGGGCTTCATCTGCTTCTCTCAAGCCTTCCACGAGCTTCTGGTATTCATTCTGAAGCTTTTCCTCGTCGGATGCCTTCATCTCCTCAATCTTCCGTTCCAAGTTGTTTGCTCCGCGAGTGGCCTTCCTCAGTGAGTCTTCGGTCAGATCAATGGACAGTGACTCAATACAGACGTTGTCGATGTTGTGGGCCTCATCGAAAACGACTATACAATCCTTGGATAGCTCTTTTGAGACACGTTCTGCAATTTTGGGGTCGAGAAGATAATGGTAGGAATAGATGATGACGTTGCAAAAGGGCATCATGCGCCGGGCTGAGAAGTATGGGCACTGCTTATGATCTTCACCATACCTTATAAGTTCATCAAGTGTGAATACTCCAGGAGGGACCAGGTTATGCGGCTCGAGGAGATCCAGATTATCGTGATAGACGCAGACCTCGACATCCTCTCCCCGCTCTTTTTTCTCTCTGACAAAGCCAGCTGTGAGACTCCGGCATCTTGCATCGACGACAGCACCACTCTTCTCCCGCTTGACGGAAGGATGTAGGCACAGATTTTTTCTGCTGGTCAAGCCCAAACCTCGAAAGTCCTCGACGATACCAAGTTCCTTAGCACGATATTTCATAAGTGCTCTCAGCTCAGCCAGTGCCTTCTCGATTTCCGACATGGTACGGGAGCAGTAGATCAGCTTGCGATGTTCGGGGTAGTGTTGTTGGTACGCCACAATGAGGGACAATAGCGAAACGGTCTTGCCGGTTCCTGAAGGCATTTCGAGCACGCAGTGACCCCCAGCATCAAGGGTCCTTTTGAGGTCGCACATGTACGCATATTGTTCGGGATAAATTCGAGGGTAAGGGAAGAGAACAGGCAGATCACTAGTACTCGTTAGATACACCGTATTGGTATTGCGGAAGAAGGAGACGACCGTACTCAATAAAGAACTTCATGTTGAGGGCGTGACCTGGATCGGCGAGCACCGCTCGGCGACGGTTTCTGTTGAGCGCCTCTATTGCGATCAGTCGAGTTGTGACATGTCAAAAGATCGAGAACCTTAGGGTAAGCGTGCCAGGTACTAAGCATGTAGGCAACAAGTAGGTGATACGGCGGCGGTGGTAGAGGTTCAGTCTACTTTTCCACCACAGGCGGCACACGCCCACCACTCTAGCACGCGTCTAGGCGCAGACCACAGGCAGCTCTGTGGCGCGGTCTTTGGGGCTGCGACGTCATATAACCAACATTCAAATTCGGAGTTTTCACTCGTCCACCCCACGAGGCTGCCCGCTTAAGTTCAAAGACTTTGCGTCGTTCATACTGTCAAGCACCGCAAGTTTCAGGAGGACGACCGCGGCAGCATGAGCAAGAAGTTCAAGTCACAGGCCTCCGCCTCGAGCGCTCGTGCTGCTTCTGCTGCCTTTGGATCGTCCTCGTCCCCCGCCTTCGGCTTCGGACCCGCGTCTCAGGGATTCCAGACTGCGGCCTCCTCGCTATCCTACGTCGCTGAACAACCAGATCTTAGCACTGTCTCAAATCCGAACCTGGTTGTCTCCCTTCGAAACCTTAGCAAGAAGGACAGCACTACAAAAGCCAAAGCACTTGAGGAGCTACAAGACTATGTAAGCTCGTTGACCTCGGGTGACAACGTTGATTCTGGCCTGCTGCAAGCATGGGTTCGTAATTCTCTTCTGTTCAGAGTTAGCAGAATACTAATTGTCCGAGAAGGTCAAGTTATACCCACGAACATCCATCGACAATGCACGCAGAGTCCGCCAACTCGCACATGCCCTACAAGGCTCCCTGACTGCTCTCTCCGGCAAGCGAATGGCACCTCATCTACCAAACGTGATCGGAGCATGGCTTTCTGGTTGTTATGATAATGACAGGTTGGTGGCTCGAACTTCGCAGGAATCGGTGGGAGTCGCATTTGCCACAGATGATAAGAGACGGGCGCTGTGGAAAGTCTACAGGAATGCCCTCCTTGACTACGCCAACGATGCCATCTTGGTTCAGACACCCAAAACCTTGAGCGATGAACGGTCAACCACGCCAGATGATTCAGAGGCAAAGTTTGTTCGAGTAGCTGGAAATGCTATGCAAATGCTCAGTCAGACTATCAAGATCAATTTCGTCCAGGGGTCGGGGGGCAGCAAGCCTGACATCTCTGAGAGTCTCGGAAGGATTGTGGTGGACAAGAGACTTTGGGAGTTCTCGTCTCATGAGGATCCTATTCTTCGGAGGGCTGTCTGTAACCTGGCAAGCATATGCGCAGATACCATCCCTGGACAGCTGGACTGGAAAATCATAAGTGCTTGCTTTGTTGGCAAAGCTCTGAACGGCAGCCAGCTGGGTTCGTCTCGTCAACTGTCAGAAACGCTTGTGGCTCTCACCTCAGTCCGGCCCGAGGTGTGGACCACAGATTATTCTTCCAAAACAGCGGCATCCAAAAGACTGTTCCAGTACCTGCGCAAAGGCTCACAGCGAGGTCCGGCGGATTTCTGGATTGATATCGCGTTGCTCCTCAAAAAGATTCCAGTCGAAGCCTGGAGCGCTGTCTCCGATGATGGCAAGGTCCATGTCAATGACACCACAACATTACTTGAGTCCTTGAGGACGGGCATAACCAGCAGTGACGAACCACGTCAAAATCTCCAAGCTGCCTGGTCCACTTATGTGGATCTCTCCTTCTGGGCGAGCCACCTGTTAGGAGATGATCAGTCCAGAGCGTCGCTACTGGAGGAGAATGTACTGCCTTTGGTTCGCCAATATGTTGTTCAAGATCCTAAGCAAAATACCTGGGACATTCCGCGTACATACAACGTCAAGATTACGGCTTCGATACTCATAAGCCTCCTCCGCTGTGATTACTACTCTTCGTTTGACAACGCTTGGGTCAATTACTGTGAGCAACTCAGTACTAGCATGAAGCTGTCTCTACCCGAGAGCTCGAAAGATTTCGTGAAATCACAGGACGAAGTGATTGCGCAAGCCAACCGGATGTTTCGCCTCAAGCCCCTTATTGTTGGTGCCGAATCTCTGTTGCCCACCGGGAAGGCGCATGCAGTGGACGTCATCCAAGAGTCGGATAACTCTTTGATCAATGCCGCTTTGCAGCTCCTGAAAGCGCGCAACGGCAAGCCATATGGAGCAGCCGCTGTCCTAGAGGCTGTCACTTCTTCTATGGAGACAATAACGTCCAATTCTCTGCGAGAATTTCTCGACTCAGATGCCATCGAACTCCTCGGTAGCCCATCCGCAGAGTACTTGTCCTTGATCCTGCTGCATTTCCATCGGAATCTGACACAAGCATTCACCAAGTTGATGGACGCAGAAAAGGGAGCCGGCGCCAAAGCACTTGCACGACTTCTGGGTCAAGCTACCGAAGATGATCTTTTGCAAAACCCTCACATCGAGCCATTCATCATCCGCCAGATATCGTCACAACTCGAAAACGGCTTTGCACAAGATAATGTGAGAAGTGTACTGATGAATGCCCAACTTGTTCGATCCAATTTGCACAAGAATTGCTGCCAGGCGATACTAATTCAGCTATCGCCGGGCGCCGATCCAGTGTCACAGCTCGCAGTTCTTCGCTTCCTGCTCAATATGTTCAGCGATCACCGATCCGCCTCTTCTCTCTTTTCTGAGGGTATAGGGAACATGATTCTCTCGAAGCTACTCGTTCTCTCCGATTCAGACAACGTGCAAATAGCCGAATTGGCAACCTCGCTTATAAACAACATCAAAACATTGCCTACCGGAGCATCATCCACAGTAGCTACTTCTGCTGCAGTCATTGCAGATCAACTCTCTGGGAGCGGCATCCCTCTTTCCATCTTTTCACTCATTGACCTTGCCAAGGACACTCTCAGAACCTCGCCATCCCTCGAATCTGGCGTGGTTGCCGCCCTCATCCCGTCTGCTAATCAGTGGAGTGACGCCCTCGCAGCTCATATAAGCGCTCCGCCACCTCTTTCACTCTCGATCACAAATCCTCTTCACGGACTCGTCTTTATGATTCGGCCAGTGGGTGCTGTCACAAACAAGAAGCAGATCAAAGACTCCGACGAATTTTCTCTCCTATTTCGACTGGTTCTCTACGTGACGAAGATGTTGCTTGACACCGATTTGTTGAGCTATCAATCAGAGGAACAACTTGAAACACTGTACACTTATTATCCCCTTGCTCTGCAATTCGTCAATCAGAAGTTGACCCTGGAGGCTGCAGGTGATCTCTGGCAGAACACGAGCGATGAGGTCACGGAAGAGGCTGCGGAATCCCTTGCGCAAGGAAATTCTTTGGTTCAAAAATGGGCGCGAGATGATAAGATGCTGAGAATCTGGATTGAAAAGATTCGTTCGACAAAGCTTTTAGACCCGCAGGCTTTCTACTACAGCTTGACGTTTACCGACGTGGGGTTACGTTCCATCGACGAACATGGCCTTGCATCAATCACGTCCACCCTCAAAGAGGAAATGAAGGACATGTACCGGTCGGAAGAGGTTGCGCGGTCAGCCAGTCTGATTTGCACTTGTCGGGACTACCTCATCAGCTCACCAGAAGGGCGCAAACTGCTCAATGAACTGATTGCCATGGGAACCGACTTGAAGCTTTCGTCCACAGTCGAAAGCGGCCTACAGGCACTGGTTCTACTAGACCTTCTCCTAAATGGACAGTCCGAATCATTGGAGATCATCCCTAGCCAACGACAGATCTTCCTGATGCAAACTCTTGAGCGTGTGGCTGGCGATGCATCTGCCGGTCTGGCCTGTCAAACGATGGCCATGAAACTTCTCGAACCGGTTGTTACAGCTACCAAAGACATCTATGGGGATCACTGGGGACGCATCCTGCAAAACCTGGTGTCTCTTTGGCGAGACGGCAGTGACTTGAACAACGATCTTCCTCTCCTACATGCATCACTTCGAGTATACGGACGACTGAGGGATCTTGCCAATGCTGAAGATGCGAATGAAGACCTTATTGAAGCCTGGAAAGCCTCACGACCGTCTCTGGAAGAGGGTTTGTTACACTGCCTGCACGGCTTCGATAGACCCAGCAACGAGATTAACCAACCCCGCCAGATTACAGCTGAACTGCTTCGACGACAACTCTCACATATCGACGTGCGGCCTGATAAAGATTTATACTCCTTCTTGTCGTCGCCGGAGGCGCCGGTACGGAGAGCTGCTTACGACCTTCTGCACCGATCAATCCCCTCTGAGCAGGAGCAGACGTCGTTAGACGTTGCCCTGGAGTCAAAAGTTGCTCATCTCCCGCCAGAACTCTTGGGGGTGCTATCGGACACTGCAAACCCCTCTGATCCAGGGGTCGCGGCCTCGCGGCAGATTTATTTGCTTTCCTGGCATTTGGTATTCGACCACTTTCCAACAGCTTCGTACAAGCTCCGTGATTATTATGTTACAGACATCAAAGAGAAAGCCATACTCGGAAGTCTTCTTGACTTACTTTGCGATATTTGCCGAATCACGAGTAGCCGCCCACTCGATGCGTCGAAGATCGACATTAAATCTTTTGAACTTGGGACCAGTGAAACAGATGAACAAGAGGAGCAGCATCTCGCTATGCACCTTTACTATTGTTGTCTATTATATCTTCCTGGGCCTACACGAAGTTGGTTCATTGAACAAAAGAATCGAATCAAGTCGCCGTTGGAAGCCTGGACCCAGAAATACTTCGCTCCAGCCTTGATATCGGCCGCGGCTGGAGCGGTCAGCGACTGGGTACGAACTCAGTCGCAAGACGAAGCCGATGCTCCGTTGACGGTCAAAACATCGTTGAGTGGCTCTGAAGTGGTGGCGTCGATTGCCGTAGATCCTGAGTCGCCGGCCATATCTTTGGCGATATCGCTACCGAAAACCTATCCTCTGGATTCCCCAACCGTGTCTTCGCGCACTCGAGTGGGTGTCTCAGAGAAGAACTGGCAGTCTTGGTTGCGAACCTTTCAAATTATCATATTCAGCACCGGCAGCATTGTAGAAGGCCTCGTTGCCTTCCGGCGCAATGTCCAGGGCGCGCTGAAGGGGCAGAGTGAATGTGCCATCTGTTATTCGATCATCGGGACGGATATGCAAACGCCTAACAAACGATGTGGAACCTGTCGTAACACCTTCCATGGAGCTTGTCTCTTCCGATGGTTCAAGAGTTCCAATAGCTCCAGTTGTCCTCTATGTCGCAACAACTTCAACTACGCCTAGCTAGCAGACGCGGCGGATTTTATGAAGCCTGAGAGCAGCCAGTGGACTGAGTCGCCCCGCTGTCCCATCGAACGTATCCTGTTGCACCAGATGTTTCTGCGCAGCGACCTGGGTGTAGTCGTAGAGTCCGCTGGGGGCCCAGGATCTGCGGCTCTGGGTGCTCAAATTCAAAATTCAATTTTGGTTGTCTTCGTTTTCACCGTGGAGAGTACGTCCGGACTGCGTGCTCCAAGGGGACTAACACTCTTCAGGGCCCTTTACAAAGAGTTGTTGGGGCAGGCTCATCATACGCAAACCGTGATTGAACCCAGGATGACAACACCTAGTCTACAGATACTTTCACTATCACTCCAGAACCTTAGATCAGGTGGTGTTCCAACTGATTGGCGCTGTTATTTCAGCGCCAAACGTTGGTATAATCCGATTAGTTGCCGGAATGGCTTCAAACACCCCAATTCAATAGAATTGCATTTACCGGACCAGGTTCAATAGGTGAATTGCCGTTTGCAGCTGTCCTACTCGTATGGCGCCTTTAGGTTCTCATTTACGAAGAGCGTCACGGCGCCCAAGTCTAGCTGAAAACGTCGGCAAAACTTCCGGTTTGGTTTTGTACCAGGTAGTATTATTATGAAGGTGAATGCTCATTACCTAGTAGGTAGTACTTCTACTCGGTTCGCGTCGACGCCCTCCCACCTTCATAGGTAATTTCCCCCCATCAGAAACGGCCATTCCCGTCTCGCTGGGTGCAACGAACCCAGCTTTGTTGTGCGAACATGTCCGCGCCAGCAATCCCGAATCTGAACTCTCTTCGCAGAGGAGGCCAACGCGGACGAGGGAGGAGTCGAGCGGACCACGGTGGACATGCCGCTGTCGCGCAAGGGTCGAGCCGCAACCAGCATCATCACGATGAAATTGTACAAAGCACTGATAACGACGCCGCGACTTCTCGACAAAGTGCTGTAGATGCCGGTTACCTCGAGGACCCATTCTCTGCGCTGTTGCACACTGGAGGTCCCGTGTCAAGAAGATTGCCGCTTATGAATAGAGGTAGGTCTCCGTCTGTGAAGATGGTTCAAGTCCTCAATTTACCGGCCGCAGGGACTTACGTCAGGACGACTTGCATTGACCGCATCGTCGATACATTCCTATCTTCTGCGGGGGAAGGGCGCAAGCAGATCATCTCGCTGGGCGCCGGCAGTGACACGAGATATTTTCGCTTAAGGCAGAAACGTCGGAAACGTGACGTGATTTACCACGAACTCGACTTCGAAGCCAACACAAGGCGAAAGATCATTCAACTGCGCAGCCCAAGTTTCGAAGCAGCCGCAAAGCAATTTGCTGAGGTAGATATGCGAGGAGCAGACGTCCAGGTTTCCAATGACGCGGCTGGCTTGGTGTCCCCTGACTACGTAATTCACCCTCAAGATCTCCGACACCTCCCACACAAGGAAGCTTTCTTGACCGGCATGGACATGACCCTCCCCACGTTGATAATCTCCGAGTGCTGTCTTGTGTACCTACCACCTGATGGCGCTGACGCGGTTTTGCATTACTTCTCAAAGCTGTTTCCGAAAACGACACCTCTAGCAATCGCCATCTATGAGCCTATCCGTCCCTACGACTCGTTCGGCAAGACCATGGTAAGCAACTTGATGAGTCGAGGGATACAGCTGCAGACTCTGGAGAAGTATGCTGGTCTGGAAGAGCAGAGAAGCCGGTTGAGGTCACATGGGTTTGGTGATGACGGAGAAAGCTCTCCCCAAGGTGCAGAGGCGGCTGACATAGACTTCATCTGGCAAACATGGATAGCCCCAGAGGAGAAGGAACGCGTTGACGGGTTGGAGTGGATGGATGAGGTGGAGGAATTTGTGCTTCTTGCCAAACACTATTGTATCTGTTGGGGGTGGAAAGGCTTTGGAGAAGGTTCACGCTGGAAGGATTTACCCAGTCCGACGTCTTGAGTGACTGTTTATTAGATATCATCCGTGCTAGGTCGCTCCACTGTTGTGACGGACTGATATCATGATATCGACGACCAGCTGGTGCTAGTACGCAGAAGAGAGTACCTACGAGGTAGAGTTCCCCCGTTTAAGGGGGGCGCCAAAGGGTATATCACGTGCTCCGCCCAAGTGCTACCTAGGTACTTACACATCCAAACGGTGGCGGTGGCCTTGGCCTTGGCCTCGCCTTCGCCTTTCTCACTCGGACCTGTTTCACTTGTCCAACAGGTGTTGAATACCAAAACAATGCAAAATTCGTCGATATTTTTGAGATCGACACATCATCTCGTCAGACTCAATAGCCCCATTGAACTGATGGACAGCGTGCGGTGCCTCAAACCCCATGAGAATTGCATGATTCACGCTCGTGCCTCTGTCAGTGGCTGGACAGACAGTCGTGGCGCACTTCGCTCCAATTTTAATCCCCGCCCAGAAACCAGCGAGCCAGCAACCAAAACAGTCAGTGTTTCTGTGCTGGGGTACTTATCAACCCTGCGGGTCAATGAATCTCTGCAGAAACTTTGGGAGCAAAGCCAAACGGTGCCTAGTTCAGAGGTTTCAGCTGTTGGTTCCAACGAGGTTCCAAGAAATGACGCAAGCTTTCCTCGACTGGTCTCGTCCCTGAGCAAAGACCTTGTTGCAAAACCTGGACCGAGGAGACAGCGTCCAAGCTGGAATTGATCAGAAAACAACGAGATTGCCAGCCAACATTCCTGGCGAAAAGATGTCACATCGCACAGCAACGAGGGCATAGGCGAAATGTGCCTCTGGTGATTACCCCGTGACGATTCGATAAGGCAGATCACACACGACCATTCACCTCAAGTCGGAGGATTTCTGATTCGCGCTGCGAGATTGACAATGCTCCAAAGTGGACTGGGGGGACGCGATGGCAGGGTTGGCGCCCTGACCTTTCCCCATTCACAAAACAAACAGCAGCTAATGTGGGCCTTCTCCAAACTATCTGGACCTGTCCAGTGGGCCAGCAATGCGCCAGCCTTGCATGGTTGCAGAGTGGCTCTGCCCCGGTCTAGCCCATCGTCGCGGGCAATTTGCCCTTCTGGAGCTTGATCTGCATCTCATTTACCGCTTCGCCATAGCTTGGATTTCTTCTTTTTGTGTATTGTGTCTTTCGCTCTCCTTCTGTTTCTGTGCTCGTCGTCGCCGGGGTCGTTGTTCGTCGTCTTTCGCTGTCGCGCGCTCTGCGAGCACCCACGTTCCTTACCAAAACAACTGACCCTAGTCCTTCATTTACGACTCGTTATCGGCGTTGGCAAAAACCCCCCAAGTGTCGCCAGGCGATGCTGATGCGAAAACAATTATAACAGAGAATCTCGCCGAACGCGAAGCATCATGCGCAAACGGACAATTACCTCGAGCGCAAGCGCTCTACTACTTCTCATCGCTTCTCTCGTCAGCGCAAAACACAACGGGATCCACGAACACCTCGAGGCCCTTCACAAACGACATCGCGCAAACCGCGACCTGGCCGCTAGGTCAACGGCTGAGGATGGAGAGCAAGGGGTGGAAGTAAGATCGATTCCAGAAAGTCAAACCTCTGCAAGCAGTTTGGAGAAGCGACAGGCGCAATGTGCTTTTCCCACAGATGCTGGTCTGGTCGCAGTCACCCCAGGAGATGAGAATGGCGGATGGGCCATGAGCCCAAATCAGCAATGTACACCAGGAACCTATTGCCCTTACGCTTGTCCAGCCGGTCAAGTGTCTATGCAATGGGATCCCAGCGCGACTTCTTACACATACCCTCAGTCAATGGTTAGTTTCCGTATATCAGCATGACCATGCGAATTGTGCTGACCATATTCAGAACGGTGGATTGTACTGCGATGAGAATGGCAACATACAGAAGCCATTTCCCAGTAAGCCATACTGCCAGTCCACCAATACCAACATCGGCGTCCAAAACAATGCTGGTAGCGTTGTGGCATTCTGCCAGACTGTCCTTCCGGGAAATGAAGCCATGTTGATTCCCACGTCCGTCACCGATTTCGCGACCCTCGCAGTACCCGGTCCCAGCTACTGGTGCGAAACTGCAGCGCACTATTACATCAATCCTCCTGGTATCGGCACTGATCAAGCTTGCGTATGGGGAACCAGTGCTAATCCTTACGGTAATTGGTCTCCCTACGTTGCCGGGGCCAATGTGGATAACTCGGGGAACACGTTCATCAAGCTCGGGTGGAATCCTATCTATCTTGAGCCGGCCACACCTTTCCGCAATCAAATGCCAACTTGGGGTGTCAAAATTGACTGTCCCAATGGCGGATGCTCAGGGCTACCATGCGCAATCGATCCATCCCAAAATACGGTCAATCAAATGGTTGGAGATTCGAGCATCGGAGCAGGAGGTGGAGCCTTTTGCGTGGTGACCGTCGCGCAGGGCTCGACCGCCAACTTTGTGGTCTTCAATGCCGGTGGTGATACCAGCGATAGCGGCAGCAGTAGCGGTTCCAGTTCGTCAACTACGTCGTCCAGTGCCAACAATGCCGGACAGTTCTTTCAAACCACCAGCTCTTGGCAATCACCTACAGCTTCTCAGTCGTCCTCTGAGTCACCTTCTAGCAAAGCAACAACCACTTCAATCGAATCATCTACAGAGTCCTGGACTTACCCATCGGTCGTATCGACAAGTTCTGTTCCTACGGTATCGGCTTGGACTGGGCCGACCACATCAACCGGTTACTCCTACGCACTGCCAACTCACTCGCCATATTACTCGTTGTTCAACCATACCACGTATACGCCTCCCACAGAAGGAGTTACCTCAGCAGCCGTCGAAACAACCGCCGAAGCCACAGCAACCCCATCCGGGCCAGCCTCGTCTACGGTTGCGCCGCTCTTGCCTGCCACCGGTGGCTCCTCGACGGTCCAACTCTCTCTTGTCAGCCTCTTCTCGGCCTTGGCAGTCTATGCAGCTGTCATGATATGACAGCCACATGCTCTCCAATATTCTGTGGCATGGTATTGCAAATCAAAAAGAGCTCCGGGCAATCCTATGGGACTTGAACATTAGCGCAGCTGGTCTTGCAGACCTGATTCCGACCATTGGCTCGGCTGGACGATTTGACCACATCCATTCACTTCTTCCTGGATATTTTCGATTGCAAGTTTGCTGCTATTTTTTTGGCACAAGGAGAATATACTTTCATGTCCATATCATTCTGGTAATGCCGGCAAGGGGCACGCAGCTGCGTCAACCCACGTATTCGCATTCGGATCCGCCACCTGCTCGTCCGGGAGATTTTTTGTTGATAGTTCCGCATTCTCAGAATGTCTACGGTTTGGAGACCCTGTTTTTAACGATGCCCACGTCTGTTTGTTACACAAGTTCATGTTGGGACAGCAAGTACCGAGGGTGGGCTTTGAGGACGAGGGTTGATCGTTTGAGATTAGCACTTCGGCGGTTGGGAGAAAGCAAACGTTGTAACGTTTGGCTGTGTTGGACTGGGGAAGTACATAGTTGATTTTAATCAGATCTGTTCATATACATCTTCCTCGCCAACGAAAATCCTAATAGCATGTACCGTTGGTGCACAAGGTAGGGCTGTAAGACCCTTCCTCAGGGCAATGGAGGAATATTGTCGTCTAACCGGATTGTCCTGTCGCGCATTCGAGGTAATACAAGATCGGGACTCCGTAATACGAGCATTGCGGGTTCCCGGAGGGGGGAAGGAAGATGTTCTGTTTACGATACCGAGTTCGTTCCCAGCCAAGGCGTACAGGTTTTGGTGGTGACCCTTTTGCATGCTTAGCCTCTGACGATGCTGTCTGGAATGGGTGGAGGAGGAAATAGAGAAATATGGAGGTGTTACACTTATGTTGGCTACTTTCCACGCGGATTCGAATTTTGCTATCAATTTGGTAGACTTAAATCTTATAGCCATATCATGGACAGCTGCAGGTGACTGTGTCGTTCAACAAAAGTCTTCCAATTAGCCACATTCTCCTCCAAACGCAGAGAGATCAAAGTCGAGGTACGAGCCTTTCTTTTCGCCCTTGGGAATCAAATTGATTGTGCTATATGTCCATATTCCTGGTCTCCATTGCTAATGCTCAACGTTCCGCTATATTCCAAGAAGATTGGATGCAACATATTTCAAAGCCTCCCAGCTTCTATCGTATTCTTGTGCTAGGCTATATGTATATCTTTCAGGACCAGAAACCCAAAGTGTTAGAAAACCAAAGTGTTTGAGAACTAGAGGCCGGCCAAGCCGTTCGTCAAAGGAAGATCCACACAGTCGCTGATCGCGCCTCCGGTAATAGACGACTCGAGAGTCGCGTTACCCAACGTGTCCAGTCCCGCATCGAAGTCCTGGACAAGGAAGACTTTACTCGGGGTAGTACCATCCGCGTAGTTGCACAAAACGGTCCAGTACTCGTTGCCTTGGGTGTCCATGGCGACGAAAACGCTGTCGAGTGCCCCGTCGTTGGTGCCGTCGTCGACGAGGAAAGGCACCAATCCAACAATCTCTGAGGAGATGGGAATGTGTTCGGAGTCACCCAGGCGGAGGCGCGAGACACCGTAGTTGGTCATCTCAGTCGAGTAGTAAAATAGGGTGCGACCCTCACTATCGCCGACAACAACTTCGTCAAAGACCTGGAACAAAGCACTGCCAAAGGTCTCAGAGTCGATGTCCTGGATGCGAACGTTCCCGTCTTCGTCAGCCGCAATGTTGTATTGAAGTTCCGTATCGGAGATGATGGTGTAGTTGTATTCCGGGCCGGATTGGTCTGAATCATTGAGGTCTAGCGGTGTCGTGAAGTTGGACGATGTGTCATTCAAGTAAGCCGACACCACGGAGGGGAAGTCGTATTCGTCTTCGTCGTCCACGCCGTCGCCGTCGCCGTCGACGTCAACATCGATGTCTGGGAACGGACCGGTGCCGTCTGCGTACTGGGATAGCGTCAGCAGCGAATCGCTGTCGTAGTCGTAGGTGCCATCGGTAACAGTTGTATTGTCAGATTGACGCTTCGTGAATCCCGATAGAGTCAAGCATTTGGTAGCCAAGTTGAGCTTGTACGGGTCGAGCAGCGCTTTGTCCTTGGTCTTGTACTTCTCCTTGCCGAAGAGTTTAGCCACCGCGTTTGCCTTGAGGTCGTGTTGCAGGTTGATGTAAAAATTGATGCCATTGCAGGTCTTGTTAGTCGAAGCGCCGTTGGTGGCTCCATTGGCGGTGGAGTTGACGCCACCAGAAAGCGTACCATTCGAGAGACTAACTTCGGCTTGGAACGTCGCACCGGCGTGCAGTGAGGGGACACTGGTGACGGCCACTTCGGCAGTGAACTTGGAGTTGGCGATATCCAGACCAAAGGCCAGACCGATTGGAAGCGCGACGTACGTGTCCACGATGATCTCGCCCTTGGCTTGGAAGGTCGGCTCGAATTGTGGTTGCCAGGTCGGGGTCTGTGAGTTGCCTGAGTTTACCAGATCTATGACGGCACGGGCATTGGCAACTTTGACTGTGCCTCCCACGAGGATTTGGCCCGTAGCATTGAAGGTGAAACCCGCTTCAGCATCGAGGGTGATGTATGGTCCAATGGTGATGATGTTAGGAACTGACAGACCCGGGATACCTTGAGTGAAAAGTCGCACGCTCTTCTTGTCAGCGTAGCTGACCTCGGCCGCCACGCCCAAGTTAACGCCTGCCTGGAGGCTTCCTAACATCTCAAGTTGGCCCATGGTCAGGCCCTTGGTGATGTGGAAGGCCGCGCGACCAGCCACCTTCAAAGTTCCCGTGACACCACAGGAGACACAGTAGACATGGAAGTTGTTGTTCTCCCAGATCTTGATAGCATTGAGTGGTTTTTCGTTGGCATCCTTGAAGAAGTCTTGCTGGACGTATTTTACTTGAGTAGCGTTGGGGATGGTGAAGGTCTTGTTCAATTGGTATTCGTGAGGGCTGCCATCGACCCATGATTTGATGTCAGACGCCTTGGAGACTACCTTTTTGGCAAAGCCGACGATTTTGTCCTTTAGAGACGGCTTCTTCTGGGTCCCTTTATCTTTTGATGCCTATCTCGATTGTTAGTCTGGGAATGTACTTGTCCTGGTACTTCTGTATCGTGAACTTACAGCCGCGCCCTTCTTGCGGATATCTGAGACGACAGCGTTACTTCGACTCCTAGGAGTAGTGGTGGTGGCGCGTTTTCTAAGGGACCTCTTCTTGGAGTCTTGGTCAAAATAACCGCCGTCGTCCGTGTCGATATCGACGTCGGAGTCGCTGTTGTCATCATCGCCGTCGTCACTGAAAATGCCATCGTCGTCGTCATCGTAGTCGTCATCATCGTCATAATCAGCCCAGTTATAGTCGTCGAGACCGCCGGCAAAGTCAGTCAGGTCTTGCTGGAAGTCCGCTTGCTCCCACATGATGTATCCCAGGGCATCATCAAGCTGTTGATCGAATGTATCGCTGTCGTCGGTACCTGTGGGCAGGGATGTTGCCGCAGCGCTTGTAGTTGAAGTTGCACCAGAACCGGGGTATCCCTTGCTGGTTGTTGAGTAGCCTCCACCAGAACCTGCATAGGACACTGTGGTTGACACACTTCCAGCCGCTCTAGTCGAGGATGATTGTTGATATGTGCCCCATTCAAGGTCGAAACTCTCAGCAACATAGTCGAGATCCACGGCCTTCACGTTACAAGCGGCAGTAGATGTAGCAGAGTCAAAGCTCACCGACGAAGTCAGATAATACACATAGTGGCCGTCATCAGAACCCTCGGTCGTAGCCAGGACAAACCAAGTGCCGTCAGCAGGCCACGAGTTAGTTGCGTAGTTGTAGGCTTGTTGAGAGGAAAAGACGACGGTCAATGACGAACCAGACAAGGTGGCTGTCACAAAGGCCGAATGATCAAGCACGACGGTGGGATACTGGAAAGTAGTCCCAGCCGAGACGTAGAGAGAACCGGACGAGATGCCGGAGTTGGGAGCTCCTTGGGCAAAGAATAAATTCTTTGCGCTGCCTGGCTTCAAGTGCGAGAGATCTTGGTCGTTGTGCGAGGGTAGGAAGCCAGGGGTCAGGGTGTGGATCGGGGCCGCAGCCGAAACGATTGCTGGACTGCCGCCAGAGTTTCCAGAGGAAGACGACCAACCTCCAGAGGAGGAGCTTCCACCATACGAGGAACCGCCAAACGAGGAGCCTCCGCTTGTTGAGCCACCCGACGAGCTACCAGAAGAACCTCCCGAGGATGAGCTGCCAGGAGAGGAACCGCCTGAGCCTGAGGGCCCGCTGCTAGCCCAATCGCCCCAACCATCTGATCCCGTATTGCTTCCGGAGTGGCTTGAGGAAGAGCCATCTTCATGAGGGAGCCAGTCTGCCCACTGCCCGACCAACGTAGAGTGCGTAGAAGTCTTGCTCAATGAAGTGGTGGTGGTGGTAGAAGCAGTGGTAGTAGTGATCGTGGATGTGGTCTTTCTGGTAGAATCAGTCCAGTCTCCCCATGAAGGGTCGGTCTTAGCTGAGGTGGTTGGTATCGCAGAGGTTGTCGTCGTCGTGCTTGGTGTTGTCCATTCGTCCCAACCAGCTGGTGAAGCAGCTGCCAGTGAGAGAGTAAGGGCAGAAACAAGGAGGTATGCAGCCATTTTGATTTTTAGAGTATAATTAGGCTTAAACAACGATAAAGAAAGAGAGTGGACGACCCGAACGGATCAGTAATGAGTGACTGAAAACAGCAGCAAAAAACCGAAAGAAACAGCACAAATGAAGGACTGGACTGGTTAGGAGTGCTCACCAACAACGCTTACCATCATGGGGGGCGTATATATTATATACTCGTACATATCTCCAGGTTGAACTGAATTGGAGTCTGGATGGTCATGTTTCTCTTCCCCATCTCACGCGGTCGCTACGACCGGGACAGTTTCAATTTTACTCCTTCAAGGCCGGATTCGGATGCCAAGCTGGACCTCAGGTGAAGTCGATGAAGCCGCAAAACGCCATATTCTACCCTGTACCAGCGGTAGACATGCAAACAAGCGCCTGGAAAAGCTTTCGCCGAGATTGAGCATGGGATTCGCTTGATTGCACGTGGCGACGGGGGTCCTCACTTTCGGCCTTACCGAGTTGTGCTGTCCAGCTAATCCAGCGAGCCAACAGATTCAGTCATTATATACCGGACAGACGTTGGGAGTGGACGAAAACTGGTATGCCTTCCAGAACGGGAAGTGCTAGCGCCTATGCCTGACACAACGGGCTGTACCGAGCTGTAGGAATAGTGGATGGGGAGTGAACTAGCAAAAGGAGATTGAAGAAGTAGCCTTGTGCTCCGGTCGTGGGCAATGGCCGGTTCCTCGCGAGTCCAACGATTGGTCTCAGTTTTGACCTCCTGAATCCTCGAGTTGAGTCGAGACCGCGGACGGAGTGGGCCGTCATAAGACCAGACTCACGCCGCCGATGTTGTCCAAGGGCTTTCCGCAGCATTTGGCGTCATCAGAAATGGCAGGCCGTGATATCTGGAGTCACTTCATTCAACACCTGCCATGACTCCGGCGAGCTGGCTGGAGAGAATCCTGAACGATGGAGAGGGCCGCGCCACAAGGCCGTGGAAAAATGACTCAAGTTCTCCTTGAGGTCAAAAAAGGCCAACTCACGTGACTGGGTAGTCTTGGCTCTCTTAGCTTGAAACTCTTAAGCGTTCTTGGCACTCTTGGCACTCTTGGCACTCGGGATCTGTACCTCGTCGAGGCGGCGAATACAGTCCCACACCTAAATCGGACGGACGTTCAGCGCCGCCACCGTGCATCGTGTGAATCAGAAGGACCGTCAACTCCTTACTCGCATACCCGTCCTTCGGTTGCAGTAATGCAGGGGAAAAGGGTACTCGGCACTGCCGGCAACAACGTCCTGACCTATGATTGTGGTAGAATAGCAGGGCGGCAAGGCAGCAATAGATCTACGGCAAATTTGATATTCCCTTTTGGGTACGTTTCGAAACATACTGTTAGACATCATACGCCATATCTCGGCTAGGGGAAGGACTTTTTATGACCGTGACCTTCAGATTCCATGCTTGCTAAACCTATGAGTGCACGGTCGAGATTGACGCAATGTCCCAATCTTCGTCGAGACCATTCTCAATCCCCGAGCCAAGTCATCAGAATAGCACATGGGTCATATAGGCACTCCAAGTGCTAAGGCGCGGCTTCAACATAGGAGCTGTATCTCAAGAAAGCCCGCTACACCGTCTATTCAAAGTATCAAGGTGGACCCGGACCAAGGTACAGAAGCATGAAAAACAAAAGAACAAAGGAGTAAACCAAACAAAATCAAGAGACGCATCTACTGGGTCACACCACTCACAGGGACGCTGCTGTTTTTAGTGGGGTTGGCGCAGCCCTAAGTCATTGCTTTTTCTTGAGCAAGATCAAGGAGAAGCCGGTCGGCGACCAGATCTGGACCACCCGGTACTCTTTTGCTTTGGCCTTCGTGTTTATCTCTGGCAGCCAGTATATCACATGCACTGGCCACAGGCATGGCGCACACTTCGACGTAGCAGAAAGGGGACCTCGGTTTCGGCAATCGATGCAATGCTCCTCTCCGGAAGCTCACTGTTGAGTTTCCTGTCTCTTCCTCTCTCTCAATGGAAATCAACCGTGGGTACAGGCCTCATGGCAGCTTGCATCTGGCTTATGCCTGTTACAGCACTTGTGGCGCCGACAGCGCTCACTGTGGGAACGACCATGAGGAACGCTACCAGAAACAGCTGCATTGTACCGACACTAGACTAGGTCGTCTTCGGGACTCCAACGTCCTTACTGATGCTCGTTCCTTGTTGGTCACAGACGATTCAGATTTGTACTTCCATCCTTCGACGAGTAGTGAAAGACGCACGGCCGCAGTGTTGGAAAATGGTCGTCGGGTTGACTGGAGGTCGCCATGTGGACCGAACTGCACCAACGAGATCGAGGATCCATTCATCGGCCCTTCCTGGCAGTGCACACAAGTGGAGGACGTTGACGATCCATGAGCGCCTTGGAAGCCTAATTCTCTGGCTCACCCTGCTGCTGGAGTGAGTACGGAAATTGTTCAAACATTACTGACGGAGTACAACTCGATCGAACTTCTCTACAGTTCTGTCTACTATGGCGGACTGAATGCATCGACGAACCAGTTCTGGGGGAGTCACTGCCGACTTCGCTCAAGGTCTCGGACCCATCTGGCGGCATCTTGGGGAGGTCGCCGAGGGACATACTTGACGTCCAGGTATACTACACCCAGGTCGTCAATTCCTCATGTACAAAGCAAGTGAGCTATATTTGACGGACTTCAAACCAACACTTTGTACAAAAATGAACCCCCCCCCCCGACCCTCCAGGTCTCTTCGGATGGCTAAACCAACGCAGCTACACCGTCCACAACGAGTACCTGCAAAGCCTGCCGATTGCACTCCGAGACATCGTCAGCATGTATACAGCCATGATCAGTACGCTGCGCGATATGAGCTCGTGACCAACGCCATGGTTGGTCCCGTTCCATTTCTCATCACCAACTTCCCCATCAATATGACCTATGCGGTCGAGACACCGTATATCCTCCGCCGGGACCTTGGCTCCTGGCTGCAGGAGCTCTCGCATAACCTCACGATATCCCTAGTGTCCAATCCCTCCCTCCTCGTCATAACTTCCACTACCGTGCCATGCAATGGAATCCTCACCAAGACGGTTTGAAAAGCTGACTAGCTGCGCATTCTTGCGGCATACAGCACTGGCCTGGGAGTAACACTTGTCTGCTTGGTTGTTGGTGCCCGCGCTCGCGTAGTCAACTGTGTAGCTCACGATACATCGTACGCACGACGAGGATTGAGGAGTTAAACAGCCTTATCGACTCAGATAATATCGGAGGTTTACCTTTGTTAACGCGTGCACTGCAGGGAAGCAGAGGCTGAAGACCCCAGACAGTAGGCCGCTCGACCTTGGAGATGAGAATACCACAAGGATAAGGAGTCGGTTTGTATTAGAGGATTAATGCTCGCATACTTGTCTTTGCTTCGCCAAGATGGTGAGCTCGTATTTCTAGCGTCGACACTCCCCAGGTGTGGCTGTGTGGCTCCCCCTCCATAGTCCCTGGTGATCTTCCGTCCACCCCCCACCTTCAGCCTGGACAGCACCACTCACCCACCACTCTCACCCGCGCACGACCACCTACCTCTATTGTTACTACTTTTCACTGTCCAGAACTATATGATACCGAGCCGTTGACCCTTATCACTGATTTGACCTTCTACTCCTCCTCATCCGAGTCCCAGCCAGTATCCCGATCGGCCCGAAAACCATCGCCAAAGAGAGCCAGGTCGTGCAGCCAGGTCACGATGCCAGCGGCATCTCCTCAAACAGTGAGTCTCTGCACAGACCTGAACTACATCGATTCCAGGACACAAATCTAGAAGTTCAATGTGGCACCGATCGCGTGCAGGATCTGTTTCACTCTTCGGCCCCAGTTGCGCGTCCTATCTCCTCTCCTATCACACCAAAGTCCCAACCGTACCTAGGTATCTAATCCACTCTGCATAGATAAAACTAAAATCGACTCTTCGCCTCCTCATCCCTCGTCTCCGCAATGCACAGAAGAAAGACACCGCCATCTCCGTGTCAGCGCGCCGCGAAATGGCCGAACTGCTTGCTCAATCCAGGGAAGCGTCCGCCCGCATACGCGTCGAGAATATTATCCACACCGACATCACCGTGGAGCTGATGGAGATCCTGGAACTCTACGCCGAACTCCTCCTTGCCAGGGCAGGCCTGTTGGATGTCCGAGACAAGAACATCAAGGAAGGCACAGCGCAGGCGGGCGATGATACCGGTTTGGAAGAGGCGGCAGCGAGCATTATATACTCTGCGCCGCGGTTGCCCCGGGATGTGCGGGAGCTGGGCATCGTGCGAAGCATGCTGATCGAGCGGTTCGGCAAGGACTTTGCGATTCGCGCGAACGAGAATGAAGACAACTGTGTGCCCGCTCGAGTGGTAGATAAGTTAAAAGTCGATCCACCAAGTGCGAAACTGGTGCAGGCATATTTGGAGGAGATTGCAAGGACTTATGGAGTGGACTGGCCTCCGCAAAGGGAAGAAGAGCAGGTCGAGGCACTGAGTAAGGAAGTCGATGGTGAGAATGCTGGAGATGATGACGGCGAGGGCGGTGGTATGAAAGAGCCACCTTTGCTTGCGGACGGGGCATCAACAAACCCAGCGACACCATCACGGCCGAACAAGATCGACATTACGGGGTCTTTACAGAATGCGACACCGCCTTCGAGCTTGGAGCCTGGAGGTGCAAAAAGCCCTGTCTCGATAGCTCCTCCTGGCGCGACATCTGACAATCTCAGCCCAAGGGTCAAATTGCCCGGCGGAGGGGAGATCAGAAAGGGCTTCAACAATGCGAAATCCACACCACCCACGGGGACTGCAAAGGGGAAGAGCCCAGGTGCAGGTGGAGGGGCCGGAGGGGTGCCTGGAAATGTTCCGACCGTAGACGATTTGGCAAAGAGGTTTTCGGCGCTCAAGAGATGAATATGGATCTTAAGCAGGAAACGAACCTGCAGATCGGCCATCTGCTACGCAGAACAGTTGAGAATCTGATGCATTGAGGATTTCTTCCTTTTACCGCAGAGTCGTCACAGATTGTACGATTGCTGTGGCATCACCTCTGCCATTGGCAACTGTCCGCTGTCCAGCCCCATCTACACGATCTTGTTTCCTTTTGACTCCGTGGGAGATCTCGTCGGTAGGGCGATATACTCTTCTTTTTGGACGCACTTTCTCACGCAACGTGCGTTGATCGTTTTCTCTTCCTCCACCAAGGGTTGAGTTCCCCAACACCGCCGTGTGCTTGGTGAAATTGTGCAACCAGGTATTTGCATGATATACGTCCGCTTGACTTGTATGGATGTGCGCCGAAACATAACCCGCCGTAGATGCGTGACTTGGGAAGCCGCACTACTTCCCCGATTATAGAATTTCATCAGGCATTGCTGATACGTGGTAGGTGTGATCCAAATTCAATATAGCACATGAAATGCTCAAGCTTTGGGCGCATGTACTGACCATCCGCGTTCAGGATCGCACCTGAGAGTTGCCGGTGTAGCGTTAGGTAAGATCCAAGGGAGCAGTCGGGAAGTGCTTCGCAGTATTTTGATATATTCCTCGTGTCCGTGTCTCGGTGGTTTTGCCTTCTACTTTTCCCTTCGTCACTCCAGTTTATCCAAATGCTCCAATCTCGTCAAGACGACCTGTTTGCTCGTCTCCTCGATCTCGCCGGCCAAGAAGACTTCGTCAAGAATGGCGTAGACCTTGTAAAAGTTGAAGACGAGATCCAATTCGCAGACATTGCCGAAAAACTGGTCGAGCACCTCGACGAAGAAGTGGATGGCTTCGAGGTAGGCGAGCTCGTTGTCGTTGGCGTCGACGCAGACACAGAAGAACAAGCCCGCGTACCGACGGTACACGATCTTTGTCGAGGACAGGTTCTGACGGACCAGGGGTTGGGCGTGGGATGTGGAGGCGGACGAGGAGGGCGCGGATCGGAACTCGACGAAGTTGGATTGGTATTTCTGGTCACGGGGAGCAATAAGCCGGTGGACCTGGGGAAACAGTCGAATAGTCAGTATGAAATGTCCTTGAAGAGTAGTGGAAGCCAATCTCAAGTGGGTGAGTCGTTGCAGTGAACATAACGTCTTACCTCGCCCTTCAGTTTCACTTTCTCTTCGTCAGTGTAGGGGGCATACCACTTGGCCAGCCTCGTTTTGCCCTGACGATTCTGGACAAGAATGAAGGAGAGCACCATGATGGAACCTGGCAGATGCAAACCACTTCGGCAAACAACGATTGAAGATCAATGAATGATGGCCACGCATGGGGCGTTGTCACTTTGCCATGTCCCCGAGTTGGCTCGGTGCCGAGTCCGGCGTGAGATTGGACTTTCCCGTTTTAGTGACAGTCAACAACGTCCCAGTCTTCTCCTTCGATCAGCACCACAGACCATCAAGCCTTCATGACTGAATGATTGCACCGTGTTTCCTTACGCTCACGTCTGCAGAGCCAGATCTCCAGTCTATAGACTTTTTCATCACCGCTCGCTAGATCACATACTTTCAGGAAGTGCAGGTCATGGCGTGCAGAGAGATAGCCATAGAATGGAGTGTCATTGCGATGCTCCAGAAGGGACCGTTGACACTCATTTCGTTTTCTTCCAGAACTTGACGTTGTGAAATGTGAACAAACGAGGCTTCATACGTGTGTGAGTATATATATTCCTCCTTCCCCTTGATCTTGCGATCCTTTGGTTTTCCATAACCGGTCCTATATCGACATATCAATCTACGATTTAGACAATACTTCCAGTTCTCAGTCGTGTTCTTACATCGACGAGTCCAAATCCATAGAGGAGCGCATTGCATCCGACCTCAACATGTTCAAGACTCTCCAAGCAACTGTGCATGAGATACTTGAGGTTGGCGAAGAAAACCAAAGTCGTGGACGTTCCAAACGCAGGCCCGTCGATGCGGGCTCCGCAGGTCCCCATACCGGATCTGATTCCTTGTCGCAAGCTTCAGCCACAGCGAACAGCGACAGTGTTGTGCATTTGCGAGGTGGAGCTACCCGAGAAGGTTGGGAGAGGTCCGATGGGTGGTGTAGGTGCTGCGTCGTGATGTGAAGCAAACGTTGCTGGCATAATATGAACTTCGTCGGAGGGCTGTTGCTGTATCTAAGTCATACATAGCATCTGTCTCTTGAGATCCTCGAGGTAAATAGCAAATTGGGCCTTTTGTCTCTGCTTGCTGCTTGCGGCGTCTCTTACTGGTCATTGTCAAGAGCATCAAGTTTCTGGAAGCCCAATAGGGTAAACAGTAAACCGACCGAAAAGGATGGCTGTGTACCTAGGTGCTATAACCCTGTGTGATTGTACATTGCGACTGCCAGTGATCCGCATTCGGTGTATGCCAGCATAGAGGACTCCTCCAACGCCAGGACTATGATCTCGCACCTACATGTATGGAAGGCCAAACCCCGTGATATCTGAAAGTGCCTGAAGCGACGACTGCACCCCTATCTCCCTTTATCTTACCCGAACACTTGATTCATGGCCTTGTGCGCCAACTCGACCCCCACGAATGTGGCTGCATTCGCTGGTATGGCTCTGGCCAATGCTGGTCCGAAACCTGGGAAGAAAGCTTTGATGCCACCGCTTCTGTATACCTGCGAAATAACACCACTGATGGTTGGCTTTCCCTCCGCGGTCTGTATCCTGCTTTTGATCGTGTCGACAGGGAACACGGGTATCCACATGGCCACACCTGCAGAAGCTCCAGCAGTCATGACAGCAGGCAGACTTAATTCCCCTGTCGCGTTGCCCTCGGCATCCTTGGGGGAGAGGCTGCGTTTGACGTACTCATAGACTGCGAAGTACGCGGCTGAACCGGGCCCATCGCGAGCAAGAGTCATCGCGGAACCCCTGAACACGGATCTTATACCCCCTTCATTATACAGCTGTCTGACGACGTCCAGTCCGCCAGAGTATTTGGGTTTCTCTCCCGGCGCGAGCTGTTTCTGACCCTGAATCTGTAGGAGGACTTTAACACGCTCAAACGGCGCGGTGATGAGGGTCATGGGTATAGCTGAAAAGAACCCGGCGGCGGAGATTTGCCCGATGGAGTATTGAGGCGTGTTGTTTTTGACAGGCACCGTAGTGAACGAGTCCACGAGCCTTTTCCCCATATCGTAACCCCAGAAGCTGACGGCGAACATGGGCGTAACGCCCACCAGAGGAGCCGAGACACCTGCATAGAGGCCTCTCGCTAGCCCCTCGCGAGCGACGGTCTTCTTCACAACATCGATCGCGCCCGAATAAACTCCCTTCTCAGCGGTCTGTAGGCGAACTTTCACCAAGTCGAAAGGGTGCCCGACTATGACCGCGCACACGCCACCTACTCCGCCAGCGGCGAGAGACCGGAGACCAGAGACGGCGCCCTTGGCGGTCTCTTTGACTTGCTCTTTGACTTCCTCGGAGGAGGGGAGTTGTTCTATTGACGAGGGCATCGTGGCTGGGGCCATTGAGGAAGCACGAGGTTGGAAAGGTGGGCAGGCAGTCCACGCAGGGATGTCGGCGAGTTACCCAGTGATTCAAAGCTCGAGTCTTCGTCTGTGTAATATTCTTGCTATGATGCCGTGCAAAGGGACGGGCGGACGGAGCGAGGAGGCGATCGACGGCGAGCCTAGAGGCTTGTCGGAGGGGCAGGTGCAGACGCGTCAGGGCGGAGGGACTCGTATTCATCTACGTGATATCATGGTAGAGTATCGGGGTCCAAGGTCCAAGGGCTGTTCACTGAAGCTCAAGATATAAGTTCACCTTCAGAAGAAGTTGGCACACAATGGATAAAATTGTTATGGACGCGGAAAACGTCGCATGCCTTGAGAATCGCCGAATTCAAAAGCATGCGAGGGTGAACGGAGCAAAAGCCACAAATTCCCCGGAGGTTGTCAGCCGAGGTTCGGTCCTGCTTCCTTCGCCTCACGGTGCCCTCCAGCCGTGGAGAATATGGCTACAGAGGCTCTTTGAATGCCCCGAGATGTTTTCGTTCTCCGGTAATTTCGTCTGGGCGAATCTCGGAGCCCGATACAAAGCGTAGACGCGTTCAAGCTGGTTTCCCTAGGTACTAGGTAGGTTTGGTTTTTATAATTATCACTTTCCAAAAATATACAACCAACACCATGCTACCGCAGCTTTCCCGAGCCAAATTGCAGCGCCTCCTTTCCTGTAGTATACATATATCTCGTGCAATGACGAAGTAAGGAGTCTGAGTCCCGTGCAGCAAACTCAGCTCCCAGGTAATCCTCCTGCTCACTGATGGCCGCGCGTGATCCCGTGTACCGTCTTCATCACCTCGCCCAGTTTGTCCCCAAACAAGATGTGAGCTTCAGCGACCAAAATAATGGTGAAGAGGAGCCAGCAAGCAAGGAAGATGAGTGTCACCTTGGCCATCAACCTCAGCAACCGCATTCGACTCTGCCAAGGGAAACTTCTCCACGCCTCGACTAAGCCAATCTTGCCTTGTCCGCCAATGATAGCGGGAGTAGTCTTCCCGCCAAATGTGCGGTCAAATGGGACAATGGTTTCATCCTCCTCTGGGAGCATTGACGCTGCGACTCGGACCAGGGTGACGGTGGCGGGGATTTGGAGGAGCACGAATAAGGCAACCATCAGAGAGAATCCTAGAACTCCCTGGCCGCCCACGGCGTAAAGATCTTTGCGACCTGGCTGATAGTCCGGATTCTCCATGTGCTTTAGCGACCCAAATGACCCACAAACCAACATGGGCAGAATGGATACGACCTGGTGGGTGGTTGCCCACAAGGCAACAGCGGGGGCTATTTTGGGCCAGGTTCGAATGGAAGGAATGCGCTTGTACCATCTCTTCTCGCTAGGCTCAGAAATGACAATGTGTACCCAGGCCATGTGGAATGTGGCAAGGGCAGTTTCGGCGACAATGGCAGCAAAGGCAACACCCAGTCGGTTGGGGAAGATGGTTGCGATGATGGAGATGAGGAGGCCACAAATCATGTTCCATGCAAAGAACATGGACAAGCCGCGGAATCGAGACCAGTAGCCAGCTCGAGCTCGGAGGTGCTGAATGGTCTGGCGGATCGAGGCTGTGTAGGGCTTGTTGCGGACGAGGAGAACTTCGGCATCGCCATCCAACTCGTCCTCGAGGTCCTCGGGTTGGCCGTGTGTGGGCTTGGGTGCAGGGTTTGCAGAGTAGGCGGGAGGGTCAGTCGGTTCTATTGTGCCGACAGGAACGTAGGCTTCGGTTTCAGGGCTCTCAACCATGCATAGGATGGGCAGCAAGTGGCCGTAGGTATAACCAACCTGTAGATTCGTTAATGTGCATCCGAGACTGTAGAGCAGAGACACTTACAGAAAATAGAAGGGCAATGAAAACCAGACTAGAAAGGACGAAGATCAAGGCAGCCAGTGGTGAGACTCGAGGTTGCTCGCCTCCTGCGGGCTCCTCCAGCCCAGCCGTGGCTGCAATCATACCACGGTGGGCGGCTTCCACGCCGCGGCGAACAAGGTGCGTAGACAGAGTCATGATGAGGATAGATGGAGGAATGAAGAGAAGGACGGTTGAGGAGGAAGAAAGAATCAAGGATAAAGAATGAAAGAGGGAACTCGGTCTGGTGAGATTGACGGTTCTTTATTGGGGGGTCGAGCAGCGAACGTCGACTCGTCGAGGGTGAAACAAGCGGATGGATCAGACATTCCATGTTCCGCCGACTCCGAAGGCAGCAAATCAGCGTCACTCAGGCTGCCGCGTTTCCAACACGACGAACAAGCACAGCCACAGGGGGCGATTCTGTCCAAGGCACAGCTGAACAGTACTCGGCATGATGACCGAAATATAGAGCCCTCTCTGCACAACCGGCCTGAGGACTCGCAGAGTTCTATCTGGATCCGGATAACTCTGTAACCAGGTATCGGATTTGCCTCTGCTGCTGGACGATTTGTTCTCCCTCCTGTTCAGCTTGGGCCTAACATGGCATGCTGTCCCAACGAGGATGAAACCCACCTGAAGTGAAACAAGTTGCTGACACTCCTGGGTTCTTTGTGCTGCACGGCCACTCCGCTCTGGGAAGAGGGCGAGCCCATCTCCATTTCTTTGTTTAGGAGATTGAAGTGTTTGATGTCCTAGGCGCTTGCCAGAGCTGAACGGCACATAGCAGCCCCTCAGCGAAATATCTGCCAACTACCTAGGCTATCCAGTCACTCGCTCCGATACCATATCGCTCCTTCATGTTGTTGCAATGCAAGACATATCATCATCTCCCAGGATACGTGAAGTCGACGCGGCCGACGCGCTATGCAGAACACCAGCAGCAAATAATAGATAGCCCATTTCGCCATATCTGGATGCCCGTACAGCCATCCCATGTATCACCATCCCATTATGCGATGCAATCTCGCCCTGCTCCAGAATGTCCACTTTGTCCGTGCGCCAGCAAGCACTCACTCGTCCCCTAAGCTTTCTCTCACGATTCGTTGACACTTTCTCCGGAAACCTTTGGGATCTTCCCTCCACATCTTGGCTGCGTCCACGTTCGCGGGAGACTCGTCGTTCGGGGAACTCAACATACTGATGACAGATATCAGGATCGTCTCGGGACTTTGTACGGGACTCCATCGCTCTGCTGCCGACTCATACCCGTATTGGTCATCCTCCTTCGAAAGTGTATTAGCCTGCGCCGCCATTGTTGAAGTGGGATTGCACTGCTGCCACCAAGCAGGACGAGTTGGTTGGAAGAACAGGGACACTTACTGGAGGGTGCAGGATAGATATACAGACTTCACCACTCGGATAGACATTAGGGTGGAATATTGGGGTTTCGAACTTCAATTTGGGAGGCATCAGAGGGTATTCTGGAGGGAAGGACAAGCGGGCACGAAAGAATCCTCCTGAGCCATCGTCAGCTAGCCGTGGGACCGTTGGAAATTGCAGATTCATACCGCCGTAGTATTTACAGTCGTCATTGATCATGAGCATGACTTCCCACTCGAAGACATTGTTGTCCACAAGCCCGCAACTGATGCCCGGTATATCTTTGTCTGACTGCATCTGTTTCAACTGCCTGCCGAGCAACACAGCAGCCGCTGATGTAGCAGTCATACTGGCAGGAAGTATGACCGGAGCTGCCACCCAGGCTGCGGTTCTGGTCCTCAAACTGGACAAGGAGGGAGAGGACTCTCCTCGTGGTCAGGGTATCTTCGAGGGAGTTGAGGAGGATTTCGAGATTGAATGGGAGATCGTTGTGGAGGAGGGATTGGAAGCTGGCTGAGGCGGCGACAGCACTGTTGAAAAGAGTTATTTGCTTTATTTACTTGCAGAACAGCAAGTGACTTGAGGAGCTTCACGTTTGAACCTAGGTATGCAGCGTGGGGGGTGACTTGCAAAGTGGAGGGAAATGGTGTTGTTGCTCTGGTTGCTCCGATTTGTCCGTTACCTCCGATCTGGCTCGGGATGAGGCTGGCCCTCGCTTCATCCGAGTCTGCCTTTATCACCTACTATTATTACTACCACTGCTACTACTAACTAGATGCCTACCTGGACAAAGAGGTTACGGTCTGAATACAATATCCCCTTTTGACGACGCTCTATACCTAGATACATAAAGCTCGTGTTCACTATCCCCTCAACATATCTTCTAATGAGGATTGTTCAAGTTGCCCGTGGTGAACCTCAGATATGGACGGACCTCCTTAACATCAGCGAACTTCTTCTTCGCGTCCTCGGTGGAAACTGAAGGAGGCACAATCACATCCTGCCCCATCTCCCAGTCAATCGGTGTCGTTACTCCTTTTTTGTCACCAAGCTGGAGTGCGTCGATGACCCGGAGGACTTCAGCTGTATTCCGGCCAGTTGAGGCAGGGTAGAGCATGATCAGTCGGATCTTCTTGGCTGGGTCGATGATGAAGACAGACCGAATGGTAAATGCAATACCTTTTTCGTCGATATTGTCTAGGTCTTGCTGATCCACCATGTCATATAAAAATGCCACTTTGCGATCGGCGTCTGCAATGATAGGAAATTGCAGGTTCGTCCTGGAGATCTCATTGATGTCCTTGATCCACTTGTCGTGACTTTTGAGATCGTTGGCGCTCAGGCCGATCATCTTGACTCCTCGCCTCTCGAATTCATCCTTCAACTTGGCAAACGCTCCCAGTTCCGTGGTACAAACCGGGGTGAAGTCGGCCGGGTGGCTAAACAATATAGCCCATGAGCTATCAATGAATTTGTGGAAATCAATATCGCCATGTGTGGTTTTGGCTTGGAAGTTTGGTGCCATGCTTCCAAGACGAAGGCGAGGCTGCTTTTCTGCAGACATAGAATATGCCCGAGCGCATTTCGCCAATGAAAATGGTTTCGTCCCGAGTGAAGGCACTCCTCGGCCCCGAAGCGTCAGAGTCAATGAACGGCCAAATGACCGCGATGCATATGAGGCCATCTTGGAGCACAATACGATTATTATTAAAAATCTTCGAGCACAGACAAGATACACTCAAAGAGAAGAGCAAAGGGAGACGAGGTTATAGTTTCGAGGCGAGAAACACAGGACCATTACCTACCTAGGTAGGCGCTGCACATTAGGTGTATGCGGTAAAAATGGCGTCATTGGGTCTTCGAACGCCCACCAGTCCCAAAGCAGGTCTATATACAAGTATCCAGTCTTTTCCCTTCGGTTAATTGTCTAGATAGTCGCGAGTCAATTCTGATAGCAATTCATGATTATCCGTGCATACGGACACTTTCATCAGACTGTAAGTCCTTCGAGCGCTACAAGAAATAGATGTCGAAGGCCACTCTTCCGGATTATGTGGGCGAATGAAATTTAGCTCCGAAGTACACAATGATACTTCATCCTCGTTGCGTCTTTCAAGAACGAGAGACAGAGAAAGTTGGATCACGGCCCGGGGGAACCTGCAATGTATTGACTGCCCGGACCAGGTCCAAGAATCTATGGCGTCAGAAACCTCTAGTCAAGCTGACAATACAGCCAGTTCCTATACGTCCTTTGGCTTTTGATCCGTTCGTGCATAACAACGCCAACCAAAGCAGTATGCTACCTCCAAGATGCTCCTGGCTCAAAAGACCGCCAATTCGTGAAACATCAAATCCTACCAGAGACAATATTGCTCTCCGCTTGGATTCCTCTTAATTGCCATATCTCCAACCACCCTCCAGCCTCATACGTTCTCGCTGTTCTCGATCCGCCTTGACCTCTTCGAGCGTCAGCCCATCGCCACTAAGTGCCCAATTGGCACTGCTAGTCCGGTCTCGGAGCCGTTTTAATCTATCCTTGTTGCCCTTGGAGAATATCTCTTCTATTTTCAATGGTGCGATTGGCCCAAACACTGCATCTCCGTCCATTCCCTCCTGCCGCATGAGTTGCTCGGTAAGATGGCCCGGCGTGGCCCAATCAGGAATCGGGAATGCATTGCCGTCGTCGTCTGATTCTTCATCCTCCGAGTCGGTTGGAATTTCGGGCAGATGAATGGCGTCCCCGTTAGGATACTGCGGTGAAGACTTGACTGTCTGGATCGTCTTTTGTTGCATGATCGACACCGGAGTTTTCGTATGCGCTGGTGGGTTAGGGGCATCTGCAAAGGGGATCTTTCCGCCTGTGGCATATTGTTGCATCTGTGGAGGTGCGGCTCGGCTGGGAGGTTGGGGGAATTGGCCCACATACGTCGAGGATTGTGCTTGCGTGTATGTGCTATGATTGAAGATCGATGCCTTCTTCCCAAGCTGTGACTGCCGGATGGGTGCACCAGAAACAACAGGACGTGGAAGAGTTTCAGTCACGGTTTCTTCCTCAGTCTTCCGTCTCTTCGTGTCGCCTTGAGAAGTCGGGAAGCCGTACTTTGAGTTTTGGGGACGAACGGTGCCCTGTTCTTCCTCCAGTGGTCGCTTTGCAGGCTTCGCGGGATTGGTGGGCAGGGGGTGGTTGAGTAATGGTCGACCAGTGGTTTGACCACCAAGACGCGAGGAAGGTCTAATCTGGGCAGCTTCGTTGGCAGCACGCTCCAACCGTTGCTGTTCTGCTTTTCTGGCCGTCTCTTGACGTTTGCGCTCAATAGCTTGCTGCTGAGCCTGTCGCTTCGCTTGTTCTGCCGCAACTCGCTCTCGTTCACGCTTCTCTGCCTCCGCACGCTGCCTCTGTTCCTGCCTGCGCGCCTCTTCCTGCTGGGCTGCTCGCTTGCGCTCCAGTTCTCGCTTCTGTTCGAGCTTTCTCTGTGCCTCTCGTTCGTCCTGTTCTTTCTTGCGTTCCGCTGCAAGCAAAGCTCTTGGCTTCTGAGGCGGATGGACCGAGGATTTCACGGTTGTCGATGTGGATGATTGCAAGGAGGCAGTGCTAGTCTTTTTATTTAATCCTGGGCGCTTGGGCTCCGCAGCCAGAGTTTCCTGGGTATTCGCAGCCACTTGCGAGGTACTGGCTGGCATTCGTTGAGAGAGTGTCCCGACCCGTATGGATACTGGTGCAGGCTTAGCTTTGTTCATAGGGTGGTCTTTTCCCAGTCTTATTGGCCGACTTGGTCTTGCTGCCGATTCGATCGAGTCTTGTTGTTCGACAGGCTGTTGCTTTGGGCTTGAAGGGCGAAGTTGTTCAGCCTCGATTTTGGCCATCTGTTCACGTGCGAGCTTTTGTTCCGCGACTTTCTTTCTCTCCTCCTCCCGCGCCTTCTCCAGTTGCTCATCCATCCGTTGCTTTAAGTGGACCTCTTTTTCCTTTCGCTTCTCCTCTCTTTCTCTCTCCGTGGAACTGCGGGTCTTTCTCGTCTCTTTCGCGGGGCTTGCAGGTAAGGGCTTATCTTCAATCATAGCGTTGAGGTTCGGATACATTCCAGGCATCGCATTCGAAGCCACCTTGAGGGCATTGGGAGACAAGGTTTCCAATTTGGCCGCGGCTGACACGCTTGCACTGCTAGTGAACAGGCCTTTGGCAGTCTTCATGATAGATTGCAACTTGGACTTGGAAGCACTTAGATCGAGATATCGCCTCGGAGAGCCTTGTGGAGTTGTTATGCTCTGAGTTGGATTTGACACTGATATGGATTTCGCCGGGCTTGGCGGAGGTGCCATGGATGCCTTTGCAGGTGAAGCCAAGGTGGCGGTTGAAGCAGACTTGGTGTGGCCAAAGCCTGGCATCATCTTACCAGGACCCGGCGACATGCGAACGGGAGTTCTCATGCGCTCATCGTGCGCAATCAGTTCCGGAGCCCGGAGATCAAATTCCTCCTCACTATCTGATTCTGTGGGCATTGCGGTCTTCAAAGGAGATGAACTGGCAGCTTCTGGACTGGTCAGCGGCTTGATCCAGTCGTCGTCGTCATCATTCGCAACCTGTGGTTGCTTTTCATTCTGGGGTTTCTGGTGCTGCTCGTTCAGCTGCTTCATGTCCGACAGGACGACAGCCGAAGGGATTGACTTGGAGGGTCGTGGGGGAGGGACTTTCCCAAGCATGTCGATTTTCTCATGCAGTCTTTGTGTTGAGAATTTAGAGTGCGCTTTGGTGACTTGATTTTCGCTCTCAGAGTCATCGTGACCCAAAATCTGCACGTTCGAGTCATTTTCATCGTCGTCTGCATCGTCCATCTCAACATCCTTGTTGTCATCATGGGGCGAGTGCTGTATTGCCTGACTTGAAGGGACATTTGGTCGAAAACCATAAGCACTTGACGGCGGTCGATGGATTTGGTCGATATGGCTTGTTCGTGAGATTCTGGTACCAATACTCGATTTCAACGGCTCTCGTGCAGGCAACGCAGCAAATGTCAGACTACTTTTCCTTACCAAAGGTCTTTCGGGAGTTGATTCATCGGAAGGAGATCCAATGTCATCCAGCTCAGGGTGTACTTCTGCTTGCCGCTCGTTTGTCGCTTCGATATTATCGCTCTGGTGAATATCCAGCACTACGCTTTGAGGCGCAGTTCCCTTTACAGCCACCTCGGGACCTATCTTCGTTGTTTGGTCTTCTTTTGCTGAATGAAAGGATCCTTCGGTAGTACGGTGCCCTTCCTCCATTGCCTCGTCCATATTATGTTCTGAAGTCGTATCTGTATTGTCACGAGATTCTTCGAGTACTCTCTCTGGCCCGTCGCTCGGGTAAGGCTGTGGGCCGATATCCACATCTTCCTGGCTTGCGGTGTGGTAGCCTGAATCGGTCTGTGACTTGAGGGGTTGTTGTGTTTGATCGGTTGCGATTGAGATTTCGAAGCGCAGTTTCGGTTGATCTGCTCTTTTCTGAGGACTCTGTCGTGGTAACGGTTTCGTTGAAAAGACGTCGCTCAGAGGCTGCAGCACAGGCATTAGATGCTGTCACACGGAGGGGAGCTAAGACTCTGCTTACTATTCGTGCGTCTTGGGCGTGACGTTTCCTCGCCGTGCGAGGAGTTTTCCCTCGAAGCTTTCCGGGTGTCTTGAAGACATTGGCGACATCACTATTTCAGGTCAGCATCCCTGCAGACACGGCTGTTTCTGAATTGGACATACAGGTGGCTCTTGTTGAATATCTCGGACATATGCTCGTTGAGCCATTCGAGCTGGTGCTGGGCCGGGTATATGACTTCCTCTTTTTCATTCTGTAGAAGACTCAAAGCATTCTCCTTCTCGGCTGCGATCCAGGAGACTGATCCGACCGTCGTACCTTTGGTGGTCATTGTGCTCGGCGAAGTCGACGTGGAAATGGGGACAGAAATCTTGGTCTGCTGAATGCGTTGGCGTCAAGGCTCCCCTAATAACGTCTTGCTGGATCAAGGAAGTGCATTGTTGTAGGGGCAGGATAGAGGGCGGGCAACAGCTGATTGTGAGGTGAGAGACGAGGTCAATCATGGCGGGAATCTTTCCAGGTTCGTGTGTTTTGGTTACAGCCGCGTTGGTCTTAGCGTGGAGCACGCATTCACGTGACTGGTTTGGCTATTTCCTGCTACATTCAGCTGCAGTGTCAACCTTGGAAGTCTACTACTCCATACGTACTCTTCCAAAATTGCATCTCGTGTTCCCACTTCCACGAAGTCCAGCAGTCAAACCCGCAGGCTGAGAATGGTTCATTCTCACAGACATCTCAACCAGAGCCCAATAGTGGGAAGGGGCGATGCAGGAGGCTGGCATGACGCCGCCGCGGTACGGCGGATTGTTGACCGCATCGCCCCGGTTCCGAGATGCTCCGTCTCGAAAATCAATGACTTGTCGTTCCGAGACACCGCCAGAGAAGAGCGATTGGTTGGGTTGGGAATCCCCAGACTAAAGCACTCCTCACCCACTGCTGGCCTAGTTGGAGAAGGCAGCGATCTCGGAGTGTCTCCAATGGTCCCTGTCTTCATAATAGGTCTTTCAAATCGTCCTTCTCACGTAGCGACGCTCGTTTCTACAGATACCATCGTCGCAGTCCTAGCCTTGTAGCACCCTTCGCATCGTCCAGCTGCCATCATGCCCACCAGACATTGTTTTAACCGCCTATCACGACAGCTAAGTTCCAAGACTCGGTCAGCCATCTCCTCTCAGCCTCGGTTATGGCAACAAGTATCTTTCAACCACGGAAGAAGGCACTTTTGCGCAACTGGGAAATGCAGGATCATGGAGACAAGCTGTTTCACTGAAGAGCAGCTGAGCGTGCGCGAGGCTATTCAAAAGATTTGTGCTCAATTTTCGAATGAATACTGGCAACAGCATGACCAAACTGAAACCGATCCCAAGGAGTTGCATGCTGCTTTGGCAGCTGACGGATGGCTTGGTATTGCTCTTCCAGAAGAATTTGGAGGTGCGGGACTGGGTATCTCGGAAGCGACCATGATGCTACAGACAATATCTCAATCCGGGGCAGGCATGGCAGGTGCTCAGTCTATTCACGGTAACGTCTATGCTGTCAGCTTATTCTCTCGCTCCTGTAAGTAAAGGTCATTAGTTTCTAACAGGTCTAAAGACACAACCGCTTGCCAGATTTGGAAACAAAGAACAACTGCAATCTACGATACCGAACATTGTCAGCGGTAAATGGAGAGTATGCTTTGGTGTGACTGAGCCGAACACTGGGCTGGACACATTAAGGCTAAAGACAACCGCCACACGAAAGGGAGACAAATACATCATCAATGGTAAGAAGCGATCAAGATATTTGAACACAAGAACAAATGTTCCTAACCGACTACAGGACAAAAGATATGGATCACCTGTGCACAGGTCGCTTCGAAGATGATCCTCCTTGCTCGAACAACACCTTTGGAAGAGGTGAAGAAGCCGAGCGAAGGCCTGTCTATGTTTTGTATCGATATCGACAGATCGAACCCTGCGCTGGAGCTCAAAAAAATTAAGAAGATGGGTGGAAGGGCTGTCGATGCCAACGAAGTCTTCTTCGATCATTATGAGGTGCCAGAGAACACTCTCGTGGGAGAAGAGGGGCAAGGCTTCAAGATCATCTTGCATGGAATGAACGCTGAAAGATGTCTCTTGGCGGGAGAAGCGCTCGGACTTGGCTATGCAGCCATTGAGAAAGCCGCACAGTATGCTAGAGAGAGAGTCGTCTTTGGCAGACCCATTGGGAAGAACCAAGCCATTGCACATCCCCTGGCTGACGCATACATGAATCTGGAAGCCGCCAAGTTAGCCGCCTATCATGCAGCTCGGTTGTACGATCAAAGCAAAACGGATACCAGCATCAGTCCTCATGCGGTCGGTGTCGCATGCAACAGTGCGAAATATCTGGCGGCAGAGGCAGCTTTCAAAGCCTGTGAGAGAGCGGTCATGACCCACGGCGGTATGGGATATGCTATGGAATATGATGTGGAGAGATATATGAGGGAGATCTTTGTCCCCAGGATCGCCCCAATCAGCCGAGAGATGATTCTGAACTTCGTGAGCGAAAAGGTACTGGAGCTGCCTAGGAGTTATTGAGAAATTGTAACAATATATATAAGTTTCTGCATTGGTCCAGGAAACGCTCAGGTATCTATGGCAATTGGCAGTGGTGGTAGAGAACTGGCAGAATGATTTTCGTCTTTCCCACTTTTATTTTCCCCGCACTGATATTTTCTAAGATCCAGCGAGCCAGATATATCACGGTCGCCCCCTATCAAGACACCTGTCTCCCTGTATGCAGTCATGTCGCGGATAGAAGAACTTCCAGATGACTTCGACGAGCGTGTCAATCTCAATGATGCGCCTAAAGATGTACCCTCAATCGAGGAGTTGTACGATCAGCACATCTCGGCCTCTGGTCCGTCACAAAACCAGATGTCTTCCAAAAGCTTCGAGGAGATCGTGCAGGACATGAGCAAAACCCCGCTCTTCATGAACAGTCTTGACGAAGCGACTAGCGACGGTAGGCCCAAACGTACGGCTGCTCATGCAATTGGCTGAGCAATGGTCTGCAGATGGGGAGAATATTATGCTTGACGCCATCAAAGCCCTGCAGCACGAGGGAACGAAGGCGGAAGTGGCACAGGGATTTAAAGAACGCGGGAATGAAATGGTCGCAGAGAAGAAATGGAAAGACGCCAAAGAATTTTACACCAAAGGGATTGCAGTCCTAGCGGACAAGGACGAGGATAAGTGGGACAAGGCTGAGGATCAGGCCGCGGAGGAGAAGCTGCGAGTCCTGCTCAGCGAACAATTATACGCCAACCGAGCTCGTTGCAATCTGGAGCTGAGTAGGATATTCCGACTTTTGCATGGAAGGCATGCTAACAGGTCAGAAAACTATCGGTCGACCACCCTGGACAGTGCAGCTGCACTGCGTATCAACCCTTCGAACATCAAAGCGCATTACAGGTCGGCCTCCGCCCTGCTCGCCCTTGACAAAGTTCTCGAAGCGCTAGATGTCGCATCCCGCGGGTTCAAACTCGATCCTGACAATACAGCCTTGAAGAAGTTGCTGGAGCAGATAAGAAGCAGAATGAAAGTCAAAGAGGCAGAAGACCGCCGCCGCTTGGCAGAGTTGAGAAGGAAACAGCAAGAGAAGGAGGTGTTGGAGGCGGCCTTGAAGGCGAAGAAGATTATCGTCCGTGGGTCTAAACAGCCTCCAAACTTGGAAGACGCGACCATTCGACTGTCACCAGATCCTCTATCGCCCACCAGTCTGCTGGAATTCCCGGTGATGTTACTCTATCCGATGCATAACCAGACCGACCTGATCAAAGCCTGGGCCGAGAAAGATGCCATCACCCATCACCTGAGCTACATTCTGCCCTTGCCGTGGGATAGCAAGAACGAATACAAACAGTCGACAGTAGACTGCTACATGGATACCATCAGCGGTGGGCTGATGAAGGTTGGCAAGAAGTTGACTTTGCTGGAGGCGCTCTCCAACGGGAAGACGGAAGTGGTGGACGGGCTGGTCAGGATTTACGTGGTGCCTGTGTCATTGGCACCTCAATGGATAGAAGAGATGAAGAAGAAAAGGGGCAAATAGAGATGATGCAGCACCAATTTGACAGCAGGATTTGTGGTTTCTGCCCTGTACGAGGTACTGCACTGTGGCTACTAACGAGGGTTTGTTCTTTTGCTGCTTCTCACCGCACACCCTCTTCTAGGTGCGCTTCTCAATTGTCACTAGGTACGAAAGCCATGCACACCCTCTGGTCAAACAAAGTGGTCATCGATCTGACCAACCGTGCATCAGCCTCCCGTCACCAGTCCCCTTTGCCTTCGGAGTTCCAGTGCCATCAGTGCCTGATCCCTGTCAAGGCCCCTCTTTGCCACGGACCGCGTGACGCCCAGCGCCGGCTTTTAGCTGGTTTCGGCTTGAGATTCTTGGTGGGTGCCAGTGCTTGGTGTCCAAAGTTGTTGGCGGCGACCAGCCGCTACCCACTCCACCAGAACCGCAGCGCCACCCTGCCTTAGTCAAAACACGCACACCGCATCAACCCACGTTTGCTTCAAGGCTACGCTACGCTTCGTTCGCATCTTCACGAAATTCATTAGTTAGTTCACGGGCCCAATCAAACGACTGCTAGCACTTCCAGAACAGCCATGAACAACCCCGCCTTACCCATATACGTTTCTCAGAGCCCTGGGCCATACGCTTTCAGCAATTCCCAGCCCAATGCCGGCTACGCCATCCCTCCCGGAACTCCCTTTGACCATGCCCAGACTCCATTCCAGCCGGGCATGATCCCAAACCAGATGCAAAGGCCCTTATCCTACCCTCATCAGGCGCAGCAACCTCTTTCTCACCAGCTCTACCAACAACATCCCGCCCAGGTTGGCGCACTGTCGCGCCCGGAGAGTCGATCCAGCTATAGCCCACAGTCCCAAGGTTAGTGGAAGTCTTTCGGAGATCATGCACAAAGATATATCACTTCCTTTCTGAGCGCGGAATCATGAGCTTGACAGAGTACTCACTACCAAGCAGGACATCCCTCCAATGGGCAAACTCCTATCCCTGTCCCAGTGACCCAAGGCACCAACCCGGCGTCGAGTCCCGCCCATTTACAGAGGGCAACTACCTCTGCTCAGTCCTTACCGTCTACGTCTGCGCCGGCGCCGCTGGATATGAATATGGCAACAAATATGGCACATCAAGGGCAATCGAGTTCCACTTTGGCTCAACAAGCCCAGATACAGAATGCGACACAAGTGGCACGCGCTACTCCCCAGCAGCAGCAGCAGCAGCAGCAGCAACAACAACAACAACAACAAACAAGCGCTGGCTCGGCAGTCTCACCACAGTCTGCTGCGCGAGAGAGAGCACGAGTCACGGTATTATTGGAGATCAATACCCATTTGCTCCAAGAGGTTGTATCATTACAGGCGCAGGGAAAAGCGGGAACCACACTGACTCAGGGACAACAATCACCTACCTCGCCCATATCAGCAACAGATCCGGCCAATGCCATTACCAACAGCCCAGGAGAGCCGCCAAAATCGGCGGGGGGAACGCCTCAGTCGAAGCCACCATCACAAGAGTATGCAGAATGTATGCGGCGCCTACAGGCCAATCTATCTTATTTAGCTGCGATTGCGGATGCGAAAAAGAAGGTCAACGGAGCCTTGCCCTCGGGTCCAGCAATAATGATTCCCCCACCTCACTTGCCGCAGGTGAATGAGTTGTATAAAAAGTTGAATGCTCTATTCCCGGAGGCGAGTCACTCGGCGATCAACAAAGCAATGGCACAAGCAGCTGCGCAAAACCAGAACACGGGTCCGAAACCGCAAATACCTTTCACTCCTGCGCAAGGGTGATGTGCACATATCAACGAGGACGATACTACTATAGGTCCCAAGCGGCGTTCGGTGAAGGCGCTTCTGCCTCGAGCGGCTTGTGTGATGATTCTCTCGCACATATCTCTCTCGCTGAAAGGATAACTGTCGAGCAGATCATGTCAATGCATCTCGTGGATAGCAGTCTGGTCCCTAGCGGGCACTGGAGTTCCAGCAATCGCACTACGGAGTTGTCAGACTGGCTACATTCCAAGCCTTACCAACCAATTTGCGCCGGTCATCAAATACTCCGATACTCAGCGGTCTGCTGCAGATATACTGGGGTTTCAGCGCCACTTCGCCGGACTATCGCGACAGCAAACGATGAAATCTTGGGTCTAAACCACAAGACAGGCAGTGAGGCATCCAGAGCATGCAGTGGATCCGGCAGGAATAGGACGATATGTAGATTATACGAGCAGGATTTGGTGCCATGTAGTGGTTAAATTTAGTATTGGGATGTTTGATCTGAGTCCAAGTGCCAGAATGACTTTACCCCCGACTTCTTTCCGCCTTGAAAACCCAAGGACGTTGATGATGGCAATTCAAAATCCCCCGTTAGCCATGCTCATGAATCCATATACATACAAACCTGGACAGGCTGTAGGTGTTCAGCCTCAAAGAGTCAAGCTGCAGCCAGAAGGCGGCAAGGGGCGGCCACCAACTTGAAGTGCCAAGAGTCGATGGCGGAGGGGAGTTGCGCCGCACTGCATTCAAGTTGGTCTCTGCCTTAGGCTCCGACTCATTTTCAGCGCAGCTCAGCCTTGTCCTTGCCCGGACCAACCTTGTATTGCTTTGCTAGCGACATCAAAGTCGTTGTTGCTTTCTCAGTCTCTGCCTAGCCTTTGTGCGCTTTAGTTCTTACTCTGGATGATATCCAGTATCTGCCCAAACCTCACCAGGGCTTCTTCTACTTCTATACAATTTTGTGATACTTCTGCATCCAACTTTTCTGCTAGTTTCGGCTTCACAACCCTCTTACGCGCCCGTCGCCTCAGGTCCTTCAGCCGACCCTTCATTTCCATACATAACCCGACCGTCCACCACAAATCACTACCAGGGCGCACCGCTGCATGCTTCCGATCTGCAACGTCCCTCCTGCATAGCCGCCTCCAAAGTCCTCCGACATCCTCACTCAATTTCCGCCTTTTCTCTGCGACTCCTGTTTCTACCATGTCTGCCAATGGCGAACTTCGACTCAAGAGAAGGACAAGTCCGACTTCGGCGCTGGAGAGGCCGAAGAAACAGTTGAAGCCAGAGAATGGAGTTCCTACCCCCGGCGACGCTACTCCTCAGAATGGCTCCGTGTACGATATCGAGGCCAACTCGAACTCGGTTCCCATTATCAACCCCGTTCCAGCCGCGGGCGATTCTCCAGAATGGCAGGCTACCATAGAAAGAGTGATTAAGAGTGTGGTGTCCATTCACTTCTGCCAGACATGCTCTTTTGACACCGACCTGTCCCTCTCTTCCCAAGCGACCGGGTTCGTGGTCGACGCGGAAAATGGCTACATCATGACCAATCGCCACGTCGTCTGCGCCGGTCCATTCTGGGGTTATTGCGTGTTTGACAACCATGAAGAGGTGGGTTGCCGTTTCCCTGCACCGTGTGCCTGCCACTCTGACAGATTGCTGACAATAATGTAGTGCGACGTGAAACCTGTCTATCGCGATCCTGTCCACGATTTCGGTATTCTACAATTCGATCCCAAAGCTATCAAATATATGAATGTCCAGGCGCTCAAACTCCAGCCGGAGTCTGCAAAAGTGGGTGTGGAGATAAGAGTGGTTGGCAACGACGCCGGGGAGAAACTCAGCATCCTCTCGGGTGTGATTAGTCGGCTCGATCGCAATGCTCCAGAATATGGTGAAGGCTACAGTGACTTCAACACCAACTACATCCAAGCTGCTGCTGCTGCTACTGGTGGAAGCTCCGGTAGTCCAGTGGTTAATCTAAGTGGACACGCGGTTGCTCTACAAGCCGGCGGCCGTATTGATGGTGCCGCTACTGATTACTTCTTACCGCTTGACCGTCCCCTGCGTGCGCTGCAGTGTCTACAACGAGGGGAACCGGTTAGCCGAGGAACTATCCAGACGCAATGGATGCTGAAACCCTTTGACGACTGTCGGAGGTTGGGTTTGACACCCGATTGGGAATCAGCAGTCCGAAAAGCCCATCCGAAAGAGAACAGTATGCTTGTCGCCGAGATTGTGCTCCCTGAAGGACCTGCAGACAACAAGATCCAAGAAGGGGATGTTTTGATCAAGGTCAACGGGGAGTTGCTGACATCGTTTGTTAAACTTGATGCCATTCTCGACTCCAGCGTGGGTGGGAAGGTGGACCTCTTGTTCCAACGTGGGGGAGAGGACCACGAAGTGACACTGGCGGTGGGAGATCTTCATGCAATTACCCCAGACAGATTTGTCACTGTGGCTGGCGGGAGCTTTCACAACCTGTCCTATCAGCAAGCTCGACTATACGCCATTGCCTGTAAAGGGCTGTATGTGTGTGAAGCTGCCGGGTCGTTCAAATTGGATAGTGCTCTTTCGGGGTGGATCATTGACACAGTGGACCAGAAACCGACGCCCGACCTCGAAGCCTTCATCGAAGTCATGAAAACCATTCCTGACCGGTCTCGGATCGTTATTTCGTACCGACATATTAGGGATCTTCATACTCGGGCCACTACGATCGTACATATCGATCGGCATTGGCACCCGAAGATGAGGTTGTCAGTGCGAAATGATCAAACAGGCCTGTGGAATTTCAAGGACCTGGGTAAGGCCCTGCCTGCTGTACCACAAGTGCCAAAGTCGGCAGATTTCATCCAACTGGACGGCGTCAATCTGCCTGCCGCGGCCGAAATCATCCGTTCGTTTCTCAAGATCACATGTTACATGCCTGTCAAGATTGATGGATATCCTCAAGCAAGAAGAACGGGTTTTGGATTGGTGATCGACGCGGAGAAAGGCCTGGTGGTGGTATCCCGGGCCACTGTTCCAAACGACCTGTGTGACATTACCGTGACGGTTGCTGATTCGATACAAATCGAGGGCAAAGTTGTTTTCCTACATCCGTTGACCAACTACACCGTGATTCAATATGATCCCTCATTGGTGCATGCGCCGGTGCAAACTGCGAAGCTATCCACCGAGATGATCAAGCAAGGCGCCGACACGATCTTTGTGGGTTTCAATCAGAACCATAGGGCCGTGGTCGCAAAGACCACGGTTACGGATATTACGGCTGTTGGAATCCCTGCCAATGCAGCAGCTCCTAGATACCGGGCGGTCAACCTCGACGCCATTACCATTGACACGGGTTTATCCTCTCAGTGTGCATCCGGTGTGCTGATGAGCGCGGATGGCGTGGTGCAGGCTTTGTGGCTTACCTACATGGGTGAGCGAAGTCAAGGCAGCCATAGAGACACGGAATACCATCTAGGCTTGGCTACGAGCATGATCAAGCCGGTAATTGACCAGATTCGATCTGGTATTATACCGAAGCTTCGGATTCTGAATATGGAGTCTTATGTCGTACAGATGTCGCAAATGTCGCATCATGGGAGTTTCGGAAGATTGGATCTCAAAAGTGGCCAAGGCCAATCCATCGCGACATCAATTGTTTATTGTTAGGAAAGTGGACTGTGGTCCAGCCAACGGACCCAGTGATGGACAATTACTACAAGAAGGGGACATCATCTTAACTCTGAATGACCAACTCATCACCCGGGTCAGTGATTTCGACATCATGTATGACAAGGAATGGCTCGACGCGCTCGTCGTCCGGAAAGGCAAGGAGATCCGCCTTCGCGTCCCAACTGTGCCTACGGAAGACCTGGAGACCTCACGAGCGGTGATCTTCTGCGGAGCGGTGCTCCAGAAACCACACCATGCTGTGAGACAACAAATCAGCAAGCTTCATTCGGAGATCTACGTCAGTGCAAGGAGTCGGGGTTCGCCAGCCTATCAGTATGGGTTGGCACCTACGAATTTCGTGACCCATGTCAATGGGGTGAAGACCCCAGACTTGGACGCGTTCGTAAGAGAGGTCAACAAGATTGACGACAACACGTACTTCCGGCTGAGGGCAATGACTTTCGACAACGTGCCGTGGGTAGTAACGATGAAAAAGAACGATCACTATGTAAGTTCCCACAATGCAATTGCAATCATGGTCAATACTGACAATCCACTTAGTTCCCGATGTCAGAGTATGTCAAAGACCCTACCAAAGCCAATGGGTGGAAAGTCATCTCGTATGGTTCGCGGGGTCGCAAAACAAGAGGCGAAGATGGAGCCCCCATGACCTCAGATTCAATGAGCGCGGAAGACGACGGCTTGAGCGATGGCGATGAAGCCCCAGATAGAGATGGATGCTAGAGAAAGGGCCTCTAGAGTCGTTTTAGAAAGGCAAGTTGGGGATCGAAGGGTTGGGATATCGTCCTTTCCCCGGGCCGCTTGAAGAACAATCCCAGTGTCAGCCTCGTAAGGAGACACGGCATCAAATGGTATGACGCGAAGTAGCCGATGACGGCTGAAAAGGGGAGCTACATTAATTTCGACAGGCCTGAGGCGACCAAGGCTAAAGGCTGAAGGCTGAAGGGTGAAGGCTGTCACGGTGTGTACAAAATGATGCCAAGCCCATTGATGATTATCACATGTCAAAATTGCACAGTCCTTAGACCCCAGCATTTCCTCCATAATCATTGTATGTGTCGTGCACTATGTAATCGGATCGTCGGGCCAAAATACTAGTAATGTGAAACCTTCTTGGCATCAACCAAGACCACTGCACCGAATGACCAAGTTCAGGGGTGATTTGAGAGTGACAGACAACAAAGATGAGATGGAGCTAGTCAAGAACATCAGAGTAAAGGGATTATTTACTAGTGAGGTATAGAATACTGTGTGGAGGACAGAGTGTCAATGGGATGTGTACGAGGTACCTACCTAAGGTACCTAGATATGTATCCCGTGGGAAGGGGTGGACTGACGTACCACGGGTGCATTATTAGGTGTCTGGATTCTGTCGGAAGAGCACGCGACCACCTGGGCCACTGGCAGTTGGCACCACCTGGATCGAGGGTAATGGAAGGAGGCAGAAAGCTTGCCTGGGACGAATAGTTGGGAGCCCCAGGACAAAAAGGTTCCAGGCGAGCAGGGCGGTTGCGTCAGAGCGAGTGGGTGGTGCAGGTGGTTGTTGCTGGTTGCTGGTGGTTGCTGGTGCCGTTTCCACCCAACAGGCGGGCGTCGGTGATGCAGGTGCCAGGGATTCCGTCAATCAAAACGAAACTGCCTGCAGCTCCCGCAGGTTTTCCACAGCGATCACCACAACTGACGTCCCACACATCGACTTGTCAACTCTCACAAAACGAACACCTCGTCCTCTCCCCAAATTCATCTTTTGCCCTGTTCCAAACTGCCTTCTTCCTCAATTCATCATTCATCCATTTTCCATCTTCCATCTCATCAACCCCGTCTCATTGTCTTGATCTCATCCCTTACTGCTGCCTACCACGAAAAAGTCAGTAGACGACTCCGTCCCAGTACTTGCTACTCTTAGTTTGCACAATCCTGAATCGTTACTTCCGACCTCTTCCATTCCACACCTCCCTAACAGATGTCTTCTGAAGGCTACGGTCACTCGTCCGAGCTGCCTACACATACCGACATGTCTACCACCGACGACTTTGCTCCTGCTCCTACCACCAATGGGACCAGTGAGCCGACCTTGAAGGATGCTTTTGTCAACAGTAAGGTACGCAAGCTGCTGCGATACGTCACATTTCTGGTCTAAAGAGAAATCATATAGCTAACACTCAATGGCCAGGCTTGGATCTGAACCGATGCTCTCGCCTCTTTCACTGACGGGTTTCCAGACGCTGCCTCGGCGGTCAACACCGTGACAGAACATCCCATCACTCAAAACATCGTCAATGGTATGGGTTTTGGTCCCAAAAATAAGAATTCCCTGGCTGATACAATTTCAGGTCCCGTAGCGACCTCTGTTAAGGACCATACTGCGGCCACCAAATCCGAGTTCAGCGATCTGGCCAATTCCCGACAACCTCCTTCGTACACTGCTGCCAACGATACTACTCTGACGCGTAGGCCAAGATCCCCCTCCCCGAAAACCCTTTCTCTGACTGTGGAGCAGACTACCATTCCTTTTTCTACACCTTGTTGAGCGTGAGTACCCTCATGATCTTTCAAGTTGCAACCCGTCTCTAACTGCTATTCCAGTGGAAGAACAAGCGCGCCACCGGTATTACGTTTGCCTCCGTCGTTGCCTTTATCTTTGCTTGCCGCTACCTGCCTATCATTCGATACGTGATCAAGATTACCTGGATGACTCTTGGTGGTATGTGTCAAAATTCCGTGCAGTTTGAAGAACAGTCGTTGACATGAGAATCAGTGGTCACGCTTGCCGAGGCCTCGAGCAAGGCGTTGATGGGCTCCAGTGTGGCCAGCTCGCTCCGGCCTCGACGGTACTACAAGATTCCCAAAGAGTCCCTGGAAGCTTCTCTCGATGACCTCGAAAATCTGATCAACTTCTTCGTTATCGAGATCCAACGCATTGTCTTTGCCGAGAACGTCCCGGTAACTGCGGCTGTAAGTGGGGTCGATAAGGGGAATATGATCGAAAGCTGACCGTTCCAGGCTTTCTTGAGCGCCTTCTTGACCTACTATCTCATCAAAATTGTCCCGTTCTGGGGCATGGCCTTGATTGCTACCTGCGTCCTCTTCCTCGGTCCCCTGATCTACATCGAGAACAAGGAATTCATTGACGCTCATCTTGAGCACGCCGGAAATGTCATTGGTCAACAGACGACCCAGATTCGCGACTTGACCGCTCAACACACCAGCAAGGGTCTCGACACGATGAAGCAATACACTGGGACATACGCCGCCAAGGCTCAAGAGATGGTTGGAAGTGCTCGTCAGAGGATCCCTTCTCCCACCACCGGCAAGGCTCCAGTCAAGGAAGGTGATTTCCCCTCGGCGCCCCAGACAGACCTCCCAGCTACTTCCGGCGAACACCGCCAGGCCGAACCCATCACTTCTTGAAGGAAGGGCCGATTGCAGCAGCATGACGGTATGATTGCATAGCGCTGCGAGCGATTTTGTTTGGTTAGCAAAATCATAGTGCACGATGGAAGACGACAGCCTCAATTCAATGATGAGCGGAACGCGAGGGCAAAGGGCCTGAATGAAGAAGTCCCAAGTTGACAATCTGATCCTGTTATGAAGGGCGAAAGGCGATGTTTGGTGGCTCGACCTTGGGTGGTCCTCTTTGGAGGATGTAGGAGCATAGCAGTCCAACTCAGAGAAGCCAAAGATGATGGAACAAAGGTGATGGGTGTTTGAAGATTCTCTTGTACTGTATGACAGACTCAAGTATGATTTGGGACAATCCCGAATAGCATGCTTATTGACCACGCCTTTGTCAATTATGCCACTCGGTGCCAATAGAACCTCCTCCCAGCATGGCTGCTCTACAGAAGTACGAGGAAAGCTTGGAATAGTGGAACGTACCAGCCATTTCCTCTTGCGCGACTGTCTCGATCAGCCGGTCGTTGTCGAGATCCACGCCCGGGCGGACGGTTTTCTTTCAATCGGCAAGGCTCTCTTAGCCTCTCTGTGACATATCCCGATCTCTTGAACTGGTGCAGGCTATAGCGGTCTCTTCGCTTGTCTGCATGGCAATGGCTTTGCCGCTTCCTTAACTTGCTCCCGGCTTCCCACAATTGCATGAGCTTCTCAATCGATTTGTGCGCTTTGCGACCGAAGGCTTTCCCTGCGACTTTGGCTTTTTTGGGGTCTCTGTTTTATCCCATTATAGCCTTGCTCTCTCTCTGTCATCCTTGACAACGACACCCTTCTTCCCGCTCTTGGCCATGTCCCGCAACACTCTCCTGAGAATCTTTCCACTGGGGCTCTTTGGGATCTCGTCGACAATCTCGACCTCGGTGATCCACTTATGCCGGACCTTCTTGTCCTGGACGTACTTGATGAGCTTCTTGCCCGTCGCTTGCAGGTCGCCAGATCTCTTGGATGGCTTGAGCACGATGTAAGCTTTGGGCCGCTCGCCCGAGTAGTCATCGGAAATGCCAAGCACGGCGACATCCTCGACGTCGTCGTGTCCGAGGAGAAGATCTTCTAGCTCGGCTGGAGCAACTCCGATGCCTTTGACTTTGATCATCTCCTTCAGCCGGTCCTGCGGAACATCCGTCAGCTTACATCAAACGAACATACACGACCCCAAGGAGTTGCAGTTGCGCGAGACTTACTGTGATGGTGATCAGCCCTTCTTCATCCAGGCTCCCGATATCGCCGGTATGCAAGAAGCCATCCTTATCAAATGTCTCCCTGGTGGCTTTCGGGTTGTTGAGATAGCCCATGACGACCTGGGGACCTCGGGCCCATATCTCACCCGGTTCATTCAGCCCACATTCCCGTCCCGTGTCCGGGTCGACGATCTTGACCTCGGTGGACGCGACGATGGTGCCCACCCGGAAGGCGTATTTATAGTCGTACTTCTCGGGCGGATGGGCAGTGATACACGAACAAGACTCTGTCATGCCGTAGCCCTGCTTGAAGCCCGTGCCGGGGAAGCGCTTTTTCAGGAGTTCGAGGATCTCGGCGCTCAAGGGAGCGGCGCCCGAGCTGAAGCGGCGCAGAGAGCTGAGGTCGTACTTTGCGAGCGTCTTTTCGTCGCGGACCATGCGGATCAGGATCGGAGGCACGAGGAGCATTTCCTCGAGTTTGTAATCCTGGACGGTCTGCAGCATGCCGTCCATGGTGAATGCGGGCAACATGTAGACGTTGGCGTTGAGGAGGATCGGCAGGTGCATTTGGTGCACCAGACCCGTGATGTGGAACAAGGGCAACACGGCGAGAATGCGTCGCAAGGTGGCCGGCGAAATCTGTTGGATCTGGAGACACTGGGCGATGACGTTGGAATGCGCGATCATGACGGCCTTGGGCAAGCCAGTCGTCCCCGAGCTGAAGGACAGGAACCCGCAGACGTCCTTGTTCTTCTTGCCGGGAGGGAGGCGGAATTGTTCGATTTGCGAGCCTTCTCCATGTGAGCGGCCCATCTCCAGCAATTCCTTCATGGTTGTGAACCCTTCCATCTGTCCCTCGAGCAGGAACACCCTGCTCTGCGGGATGCCCGCTTTTTTCGCCGCCGCGGCCGCCACCTCCATGGAACTCGGGACCGTGAATAGGAACTTGGCCTCCGCGGTCTTCAGCGCGTAGGTCATTTCCTCAACGTTGTACGCTGGCGAGGCGCCGCTGATGACACCTCCGGCGCGCAGCACGCCGAACATGGCACACGGGTACCATACTGTGTTGGGGGAGAAGAGGGCGACGGTCTGGCCCTGTAGGAGGCCGTAGTTTTTCACCAGCGCGGTGGAGAGGTGGGTCGTGTGCTGTTTCAGGTCGACATAGCTGAGGTGCTGTATGTATGTGAACAAAAAGATCAGCCGTCCATATGTTATATTATAGCGTGGGGAATGGAAAAACGTGAGAATGGAAAACACGGATTGCCCCATTACATACCTCCTTTGTCACCGCATTCGTGAAACCCTGGATGTCTTCCGGCTTGTGATGTCGCATCGGACTATATTCAGAGTCGAACAGCCACGTCCATACGGGGAGATGCCATGGCACTGAAGAGTTGCAGAAAGAAGACAAGGCTGGTTAGCTTTCGAGGGGTTCAAAGCACGGTAGCAGCAGAAAAGGATTGGAAAGTAGACTCGGGAGGGGAGACAAACTCTCAATCGGTGGCTGTAACGACTTGAAGATAGGCATCTCGACTGTTGTCTTTGTCGAAGCAATTCGTCAAGGATTGGTCGCGGAGGACTTTTCAACCTGCTGTCGATCGACCCGGGTGGGATTCGATTGATGGAGAGGAACGTAGCAGCGATTTGCAAAGACACGCAGACACGCAGGCACGCAGACCGCCGCGAAAATAGAAGCAGGGAAAATTGATCGAGACAAGTTGATCGATTAGTGTGGGAGACAGAGCTCCCGAGCAGTAGCTACAACTTTGACCTACCTTAGTCCATCGGCTTTCCCTGCACTGACTCAAGCATCAAGGCATCGCAGCCTCGGAGAGCAACGAGGCAGATCCTCGGCTATTGTCCAAGTGCGGAGAGACAGGGTTCGACAGGAGATACAGTGGGGGGAAGGATGGGGTCAGATGGGGCATGGGGTGGGACGAGGCTGAAAGAGGTGAGAGAAAATACCAGGTAGGCATTTGACAGGGTTGCAGCACTTGAGAGGCCTGAGGCTGGGTTCGCTGGGAATCAATGTTCACCTTCATCCACCGAGAGTATATCCAGAACCAGAAACCATGTACCGAGTATCTGCGCCAGATCCCCATCCCAGCTTGTACATAAACCATGTCCATCCGTCCCCCAGTTGTTCGCTTCAATGCATACCTGGACGTCCAAGATGCCGCTGGTATTCAGTGATCTGTCCATCCAAGCTCTTAATGTGTCCTTCCATCAAGCCCTGATCCCTGAACCAAGTACTTTTCACTCGTAATCATGTCTCCAAAAAAGTAAACGAAGCAAAAATTGTTGTCGACGATGCAGATGGGCTTCCACCAAGCCATCAACCACTCACCAAGCGGAAAGTTTCCACTCCCATTGTCGGCGTCTCTACCAGACTGTCCCGTGGGACACCTTCCTGCTTGCGTCTGACGTAGAAGCTGCGACATTCGTTCAGAACCTGAGCCCACTCTGCCAATGACCGACCGCTGTATCGCGCTGTGCCCATTTCATGCTCCTTGGGCTTCAGTGGCTTCACCTCTGCCGCTCTGGCCCGAGCTCGATCATCATTGCTGATAGCACTTCCTCTGCTACTACTGCCGCTGCCGCTGCCGCTGCCGCGGTCACTGCTGTGGCTCACACTGCTTCCTCCACTCTCCGAGCTCCGTCGCGCAATGAGGATGCTTTGGGCGTTATGCGGAAGCTGAGGTGCTGTAAGAACCCGGTTCTTGGTCTCTAAATTCGTTCGGCCTTGGATGAATTCTAGAGAGAACTTGAATGAGAATGCCTGGTGGGGAGGTGTAGCCGGTCGCTTGGGTGCAGTGATGGCACTGTTCGGTCCAGGAGCATCACTGGAAGGAGGAACACCGTTCTCGTCCGGACTGCCCGGTGGAGTTACTTCTCCTGGCCGGTTGTTACCTGGGGTGCCAAAGACATTGAGACCACGGAACAAACTCCACCGCTTCCTGTTCCCTTGACTCGGTGCATCCGCCATCGGGATTGTGCTGAGAATTGAAGAATGGTTTTGATAGGGCGAGCTCTGAGTGACGATCGATGGTGGCAGATATCTCTCGAAGTTTGTCTTTGGGGGTGTCATAATTGGTTGGCTGTCCGTGCGCATGATGACGAGGACACGGCTCGGTGCAGGTGAACAAGGCGCTGATGATGGTGGCACAACCCCTCGCATCTCCGCTTCCGCAGCCAGGTATTGATAATTGGCCCAACATTTATTCAATCTCGCTGCCAATGTCTGCAAGATCTCACTGCTGCAGTGTCAGTAGCCACTCGAATGAAAACCTGATGAATGCCGACTTACAAGTCGAGGTCCGATACCTGCCCATCGTGTCGCGCAATCTTCCAGCAGAGCAGGCGGTAGAAGTAATGCCGGACCATGGTCGACCAGTGGCAAAAGAGCTTCTCGAAAGTCTTCTCCTCCAGCAGCCACTCTAGAACCAATTGCCGCTTCCGTCCTTCATTATGTATTAGAATGGACCAAGTACTGTACAAGAATGAAATCGCTCGTATCTGGGTGAGGGTGGTTTGACTCTGCAACATCTGCTTGCAGACATCTAGCCAGAAAGGCCAGTCGAGCACCGGGGTATCAATGTATGTCTGGTGGTAACGGAACATGATGGGGAGGACTTCCTCCATAAAATCACAAATCACAAAACATGCGTCGTTGTTGTACAGGGAGATTCTGACAGTGGCGGCTTTAGTGACACTGTCAAACGAGGTCAAGAAAAGGCTGCGTAGAAGTGAATGTTCAGGATCCAGGTCCCCCATGACATCTCTGAGCAACATGACCAAGCGGTTTTCAGCAATCGAGCGAGTTGCATTCGCGATTGTCATGGGCAGCGGAGCCAATGCGTCGGGGTTGTCCATATGAGATCCAGTGCCAGGGGCATAGCTCTCGCCTCCAGCTTGACCGGCTTGTCGGTAGATGGTCGTCTCCAAAATCAGCAACATCTGTGCACAGACCGGGACCAGGCCAGGAATAGCTGCACGGTCTTTTAATGAAATCTCCTCAGTCAGGAACTCAGAGACGAGCATGTGATACTGCTTGGTGAAGACAAAGAACAAGTCACTGTTGTGACCAGACCATCGCGTAACCCATGGTTGGAACCAATTAATCCGCTCCGAACCAGGGGGGATTGGCCCTCGTTGCTGCAGCCGGCGCGAAAAGGAAGCTTGAGATGCCACACAGAGGCTGCGCACTGGTGGCGGAAAGTTCCTCCCCAATGCACTTGAGATCAAATCAAGCTTTTCTCCGTTCTCGACGCCGAATTGTCTAAATACGCGTCTCAAGGCGCTTGACGGGAGACACCACAACCTGACCAGCATATCCGCCACGCCAGGACAGAAGAAGAAGGCATAGGCACATGCTTTTCCAGCAAATGTAACGAGACTCTGAGGAGCAGTGCGCAACGACAAGATGCCAGTCACAAACTCCATTTGAGAAAGCAGGTTCTGGATAAAGATGTTACGCACGTTTTGGTGGACCGAATCGACTAGAAAGTCTGCCTCTTCTGATTCGAGAGAATTTGTTGACTTTGATTTGGGTATCGAATGTCGTTGGGGACTTTCTCCTAGAATTGAAGCGAACCCTGGTATCCTCCACTCCGGCCTAATCATGATCCTGGTCGCGGATTCCAGGAATGCGGGCCTGTCCGTGCCAGAGATCGATTGGTTATTTGCTCCATGAAGCATCTCGAGCAATCCGGTCCACCACTTGTTCAGAATCACTACTCGTCGATCGAGATCCTCGGCTCGGAGAGATTTATGAGACGGATGGTGCTCGTACTTGACAAGAAACGGGATCAGTGTTAACCGAAGCACCTTGGCCTTCTGAAGGCTTGACTTTGCCTGAAACCCGCTGTACTCGCCGTCGAGGGTCCTGAAGGCGGTCCATAACGGGTCTTTCCTCCGTGGCACTTCAGTGTTGAGAGCTGCTAACCGATCTGCGGAGAGAGAAGATGGTAGAGGAGGGACTTTGCTCAGCGAAAGCCTCGATTGAGACCGTTCGTTCGACACAAAACTCCGCAAGGAAGTTGCTGAAGAGTTCCTTGACATGCGCTTGAGATTCGAATCGCTCTTGTTCTTGGTTTGTATGAGGGAGAGTGGCCTCTGCGCCAGAGCAGGGGCTGGGCTGCGTTTGTCAATATCTTGAGTTTGCATGGCATTCTCTAATCTGGATTCGTCTGGTTCGGGGGATGAGCGTAGCGGAGGACTTGACGCCGCCGGTTCCGGGACTGCAACAGAGTTTACAGCATTGACGAGTTTCCGCTTGCTGGGTGACCAACTTCGCTTTCTCTCTGGAGTACTGCCTTCTTGGCGAGATGGAGACGAAGACCTTGATGAAGAGGCAGCCCACGATTTCCGAGCGAGGGTTCGAAGAGTTCCCGCAACAGAGCGGCTGAGACTCTTTGGTTGCTCATCCCTATCACCATTGGTGTTACTCGGCTCGCGCGGCTGAGGCTCATCTTCATCCGGTGACAGGGAGAAACGAGCACTCGCCAACATCTTCCTCTTTGCTTTTCTTGAAACTCGGCGGAACAACTCCAGATTTGCTGAATGCATACTGTCATTGACCTTGACTTTGGGATCAGAGGGAAGAGAAATGATTTGTTCGGAGAAGGTACGTTTGATGGTGGAAGAGTCGGAGGGCTCGGTTTCTAACGCTGGGAGGTAGGTGAAGCTGGCTGAACGGACGAAGTCCCTGGGAGGATCAGGTTGGAAGGACTCCGGAGAAGACATCGTGGTGGCCGAGTGAATTGGTAGAGAACTCAGAGCGTGAACGGGGAGGGCGGGCAGAATCTGCCCGTCGACATGTGCAGCGACAGCCATGGAGGCGGCGCGCCCAAACCGTACAAACTGCAGGCCCCGCGAGTCGCCGCGGTTACGCCAAAGCGAAAGACGTGAACTTTTTCTTACTCCTCGCCATCAGGTACAACGCAACTGAAGAAGAGCATCGACATGAGTCGAGACGGACAACAAGTTCAGCCAGCCGGGAGAAGCGGATCGGTGGACGGTGGACGCAATTGAAGGGGTTGGGAGTGAGAGGCTCGATGTCCTCGTCCGATATACAAGACTCTGAATGTTGCAGAATTATACAAGGCCGAAGAATCAGAAGAGTGAGAAGAACATCAACGAAGGACAATATTCACAGAGTGAAAGACAAAGGATGGACAACGAAGCAAGCAAGGAGCAGTACCAGTGTCAGTCTGCACAGTGCAGGTGTGGAAATCAAGAGCGTCCCAGTCCTTCAGGCTCAGGGTGCACGTTTTGGATGTCGCAGGCGGAGGATTAGAAGCAGTGGAGCGGCTTTAGGGTCCTTTAGGGTCCTTCAGGGTGTCGGGCGCGTGTGAATGGTTGACCGAGGAGCCTGAAGAGAGACAGTCGGCGTCATCAACCCCCGACGGGCCACCCGTGCCACCACAGGCCTGGACTCCAAGCCAGCTGTGGGTGACAGCGGTTGCCCTTTTGTATGGCCTGGTTTCGCTTGCTCAGCGCCTGCCCAGAAACAGCACCGCGAAACTGGGTTATCGTCCAGGTCGACGCCAATAGTGCCTATCGCATCATCCTAGCAACACGCCTAGGAACACGTTCTCTTTTTCTTTTTCCGTCTGATGCATAATTATCCACTATCCACTCTCTGACGATCCATGGTACCGTTGATCAGGTCCGGACTTTATCCCATCCTGGCCAAAAGGACCACACCGTACGGAGTGAATGAATGCCCCTGGAATCTGACGATTAGGAGGGTGTCGTGGACTCGTGGGCACTCCGTACATTTCCGCTGCCTTTTGTACCCATCTGGCTTGCCCATTGGCCCAGATCTCAAATCACGGAAAGGGAAATGCTTACACTGCAGCTGTTCAGTCGGTCTACCTTTATCGTCACCGAGGATTACGTAGATATCAGGCATCCTTTCCCGACCGCTACTGCAACATCTATCTTCTGTGAGTGGTCTTGACTCTGGGGTGTCAGATTTTGTGGGGTACAATGGCATGGATTGCTCAGATCAACGCCGGCGGACATGAACGTGGTTGCACTCTGGGAATGGAGGGTGTGAGGGACCAGGATTCCATGTTGGCAATCAGTTGCAATGCGGACCTTGGCAATGCATGATACCAGGTAGACACGGAATATCAGGCAAAAATACCGTCTTCGGCAGCTCCTCGAAAGTATCCTCTTCACAGTTACGCCCTTATTTCGCTGCTCATTCAGACCACATGGAGCTATATCAGAGATGGAGTGAGTCCGACGAATTGGCACGGCACAAATCGATCTCAAGAAAGTGCCCACCGCCCGTGTCAACCTGTTTTAGCACTTTGACTGATCCTTCCCGAGAGTCAGGCTCACTTTCAAAATTCTGAATTTGAAGTTCTCGTGCCAGAGTGATGGGCCATAGGACAGGGATTCTGGGTAGCGTCTGCGTCCGAACGCAGGAGAACTGAATTGATCACTCCCTTGAAAACCGAGGAGCACCAAATGTTTTATGTCACGTTTTGACTGATTGTACAATCCTTTTTCATCTAAGTTCTTTCCGCCGATATCAATGGTGTGCTGGTTCATCCTCCTCCTCAATGTCTTCGAAAAAGTCTTCTTCGGGCTGTGTCTCCCCTGGCGCAGCTGCTCCTTCAATCTCCACAACTTGGTCCTCGTATTCCTTCATTTCACTTGCCAGGTTGGTCTCTTCTGGCGACTTGGGCACAGCGGGAGGTGTGAATTTTTGGACGTGACCCTCGGCGTCTGATGCTTTCTGCGGCGGGGGTTTGTAGGCTCGCAACTCTTTCAGGTACATATCCTGAATCAAATCCGCTGCAATTTTATGAGTAGATTTCTTGAAAGAAGCAAGAAAATGTACTGACGCATCCTTGAGATTGGGGCGGCGACAAAGCTTCGGCGAGAAGCTGGCAGCGTTCTAGAGCTCAACCGAGCAAAGAGACGTGTCTAGATAACTGGTCAACAGCAGCTGGTACATTTGAATGAGACACTTACACTGGCCCTGAGAGATTGCGCCATTGCTGAGATTTGACAAAGGTACAACAAGTTCCTCTGGTAGGGTTGGAAGCTCTGTCGACAACGATTGAAAGAGTAGCTTCTGTAGAATGACTAGACTAACTGCTTTTGGATTAAGCACCAGCGCCGGCAGCCGTAGCATCACGTGATCCCAGCTAGCCGCTGACCAGGCTTACCTTCTGATTTCCAACATGCGCCTCAACTTGAGATTTCTACCACCTTCTTTCCACCATCCCGCCATCTACATATCGCAGAAGCCGTCATAATCCTCCTCTGTTGCCGTCGCTTCATCAGAGAACGCATCTTTGACGCTCTTGCGCATCCTTGAACGAGCCGCTGACGACGACTCTTCGTGTTCAGAAACCCCCGGCTTTCCTTGACTCACGAGACCTTCGCTGGTTTGAACGGTCACAGTCAGATCCTCGTTTCGTTCACGCCTGCGCTTTGCTCAAATCCACTGCGATAACTTCTCCCCGTACCCAGCTTCGGCTTCGCGCAAGAAAGGTACATCACTTTAGATAGTTGACGAGAGCGTCGTTTGGCCTCAGCGTTTGGGTTGTCTCATTCACTTGTTGATGACCTGACTGACAAACTGCCTTATCCAGTGTACGACGATCCTCGACCTCCGAGTCTACGTCTACACTACCTATCCGCTCGTTCAAAATTCACGCATAAATTAAAAGTGATTTCTCTATCGGGTCACTGATCACCTTCGCTACATTGCGCGTGTGACAATCGCCGCCTGGGCTGCCAGGAGCCTTACTGTCTGTTGGGACACAATCCGGCCCCACCGGCCTTTACCTTGATTACCGCCAAACTGTATTCCCCGCTGTTCGTCAAGACTTTTGCAAATAACCACAACCTACGGACGACTTATAAGGGTATCAAGCGACGCCAAACTCAACGTCTGCAATCTAAACTCGGTGGACGCGTGATAAAGAGTATTGCGAAACCATTCGGGCCCAAATTAAACAAGATGGCGACTGCGGGCGTCGAGAACCAACCTCCTGAAGCACCAGCATGGCGCGAAAACCTCAACACACATCTTATCTGCCCCGATTGCAAGCAGGTACCTCCTGATCTGATTGAGGAGAATGCCGACACCATCTGTGCCAACTGTGGGATGGTCCTTGCTGAACGTTTGGTCAGCTACGAGTCCGAGTGGCGTACCTTCAACTCTGATGAAGGCAAGGGCGAGGATCCCAACCGTGTCGGAGAAGCCGACAATGAGTTGTTTCTCACTAACAACGCTGGTACATTGATCGGTGGTGGCGGTCCCAACGTATCGAAGGAGACACGGAAGCTCAAGAAGGCGCAGGCGATGCAACAGGAAAATAAGGCGGACAAGGCTCTGCAGACCGCTTACGCGCAAATCGAGGCTTGGGGGGAGAAGGCCAAGCTCACGGCTACCATCAAAACTACCGCCAAAATGTACTTCAAGCGGGTTTACGAAGCGAACGCCCTCCGTGGCAAGCAGACAGAGGTCATTTTGGCCGGATGCCTCTTCATTGCTTGCCGTCAGCATCAAGCGCCCCGGTCCTTCAGTGAGATCTTCGGATTGACGTCCGTCCCCAAGAAGGAGATTGGACGAGCATACAAAAACCTGGAGAAGTTTCTTACCAAGTCGTCGAATGAGAGTATTCAAGCAATCGAAGAAAGCGGCGGCATTGCGAATCGGAATCTTCTCGGGTTCAAGAGTACCCAGTCAACTAAACCCGAAGACCTTTGTGACCGGTACTGCAACATGGTGGGATTGCCTTTCCGAGTGTCGACCATCGCGCGCGAGCTTGCACAAAAGATCCCTACCGTCGAAGGGTTGGCCGGCCGGAGCCCGTTGTCCAACGCTGCCGCATGCACCTATTTTGCCAGTCACTTGCTGGGATTTGGGAAGTCCACGAAGCAAATTAGCGAAGTTGCCGGTGTGAGTGATGCAACTATCAAGCATGCCTACAGATACCTTCTTCAAGCAAAAGACTCCTTGGTTGAGCCAAGCTGGCTGGGTGAGCAGGGAAACGCCGGCGGGTTCGGCGATCTGAAGAATCTTCCCGGTGCTTGATGTGCACCACAAATAGAGCTCCAATCTTTGCGTTGGGCGGTTGGATGGATAAGGACAAAGCAGAAGCAATTGGGTGACGGTTGATCCTGCATGGGATGAGGTTGTGCCTGCTCGGGTACTCACAAAAGTCAGGGGTTATTTTGATGGTGGCCGGGATCAACGGGTGGCCATGGTGCTTTATGATCCAATCTTAATGTTCTCATGTTTTGATTCATGGCCATTTTGTGTGCCGTTATGACATGGCATGGCGTTTATTGAGGGACAGATACCCAACAAACCGGAAGCACAGCTGTGCATGTAATGCTAGAGCCAATTGGCAAAAGTCCTTACAGGTTAGAAGATACAAAGTATCAACGTTTATGCTTCAACCGTCAATTTGGCCATAGCGCCTGCTCTCTGATTGTAAGGTACGACTACAACTTGTTTCGTGAATTTATACGCCCTAACCAATCGACGACACTGACGTGGGTAAGTAGCATCTTTTGGTATCCCGTGAGGCTGGGTTTTAAATCTTTTGAACCGTTTTTCTCCTTTGACAAGCCCCACAATCGGTTTCTGTAATGGCATCGGCAAATAGGTTTCCATACTACACGGGCGCCACAGACACTGTTGGACGGCGCGTATTTCTGAACAGTGCCGATCTCTGAGAAATAGAACAAGATATAATATGGCCAGGGGTCCTTGATGTGGGCGTCGACTTCTTACCTTGTACTTGACTACACGTTCCACGGCATATCGGACACAGTTGTGGCGCCCTGAAATACCGCTCTGCTATATAGTGGTCAGCAAAGATGTCTGTACAGTCTAGTCTAACATGCCACTGCGGTCTCGTCTGCGAGTCCTCTTCATTGCTATCCAACCCAACTATGCCAAATGAATGCATTATGTGCCATTGCAACGTATGCCGATACACCACAGGGTCCCTAGGCGTATCTTATCTGGCGCTTAGCGGCCCGCCCAGTGAGAAATCACTCACTTCCACTACTGCATACAAGTCTTCTGAGAAATACACCCGGTATTTCTGCCAGAAATGCGGATGTAATGTCTTTGTTCGATCTGAAAGGGACGGGAGGTGGTTGGCTTGTCCCGGCATCCTGGAGAGAAGCGAGGATGACAAGGACGAATCGAGTCAGATGAAATGTCCAAACAACATCACAAAGGTCATTTGCCACTGGTACCTCGACGATGCGAAGGACGGTGGCATCGCGCCATTCCTCACCAAATTAAGCGGGCGAGATGTTCCATGCTATAGGACCGAGCCAGACGCGGAGGATGAAGATCGCTTGGAGGAGAGCGATCTTCTACGACTTCAGATGACATCTCTTGCTCAACAGCCCTCAGCGCTTGAGAGAGGTCAAATGCTGGAAGTCTCTTGCCACTGCGGAGAGTGTCAACTCCTGATCGCACCACCGGCATACACTGCGACCAGCGAAGGATGGTACGTGCCTAAGACGGACCGCAGCAAATATTACGCTCGCTTCTGCTGTTGTCGGTCTTGCCGCCTGACATTAGGCTTCACACTGCAGCCGTGGGCTTACATTCCCCCCTCCCAGTTTTTCACTCTGGAGAAGGAGCCTGTCGTTTTCGGACCTAAAACCAAAGAGACGGTTCAAATCGACAAACTCAAACACTATCAGTCCTCAGAATTTGTGATACGGAGTTTCTGCTCCGTCTGCGGGGCAACAGTCTTCTACCAGAGTTTCGAAAGGCCATATATTATTGATTTGAGCGTTGGTGTTGTGAGGTCGAAGATGGGGAATGCGATGGCGGGGGAATGGCTTGAGTGGGACAGGGAGATTGTGAGTAAAAGGGCCGAGGCTGTGGATGAGGAATTGGTAGAAGCGTGGTTAAAGAAATGAATACAGACTCTGGCAATAATGCATGAGATATAGGAAGCTACCTAAATACCTACCTAGGTAGGTTATAATAAACAACTTGAAAGGTGAAAATGGCGCTGTGATACTCAGCCTTGAGGCCTGACACTCGGCGAGTCGGCTCTGGCGAGGCTCTCAAAACGCTTGGCATTTTTGCAACGGTTGCACTAGTCTCCCATACTTCGTTCTCTGTGAACGCCATCTCGAAAACACTCCTGCAACCACCTCCTCCTAGACCCATTGCCATTACGTACTTTTCTGGGTCTTTCGCAGTAACAGAGCCCTGCCTGTTTGACTTACAGAAAACCTTTTTACTTTGGGGTGAGAGTTGTTCACCATGGCTGCCGCTGCGAAGCCGACAAAAAATCAGCTAAAGCGAGCAAAGAAGAAGGCCGAGAAGGAGAAGAAAAAGGTACAAATGATGGCTTATCATCCGTGTCCTAAGTCTAACGTCACGCAGGCCGGTCCTGAATCAACCCCAGAAACCACAATCACAAATGGAGTATCCCCCAAGCCCGAGCCCGGACAAGAACAGTCTGTGGCCTCAAATGGCGTCAAGATCAAATCAGAAGATGCGCGCAATGGCGGCGCCCTTGCCGAACCGCTCATTGTCGACGATGGGAATCCTCTATTCGACATGTACAAAGATGTGATGGGAAAATTCGAAGAGGCGGACAAAGAAGATCCCGCGCTCAAGGCACCTGAGAAGCCTGAGGTGTACTTTGACGATGACGACGATATTCCAGATGAAGACGAAGAAAATGCGGCGCCAAAGGTTTCCAAGAAAAAGAAGAAAGAGATGACGAAGTTGTCTGTGGCAGAACTGAAGGCTCTTGTCAATAGGCCTGAGATGGTGGAATGGACAGACACGTCGGCGCCTGATCCCAGGTTGTTAGTCCATATCAAGTCGTATCGGAACGTTGTCCCCGTACCGAATCATTGGTCACTCAAGAGAGAGTATCTTTCTTCAAAACGAGGTATCGAAAAGCCGCCGTTCGCCCTGCCAAAATTCATCCAGGAAACAGGTATCGCGGAAATGCGGGACGCGATTCTGGAGAAGCAAGAAAACGCCACTTTGAAGCAGAAACAACGTGAGAGAGTGCAGGGAAAGACGGGCAAACTCGACATTGATTATCAGAAACTCTACGATGCATTCTTCAGATTCCAGACCAAACCCGAGTTGACCAGGTATGGCGAGGTCTATTATGAGGGCAAGGAGTTTGAAACAAACTTACGACACTTACGGCCCGGGGAGCTATCTGACGAATTGAAAGAGGCGCTGAATATGCCTCCTGGGGCACCTCCTCCGTGGCTGATCAATATGCAGAGATATGGACCGCCTCCATCGTATCCAGCTCTCAAGGTACCCGGTGTTAATGCGCCTCCTCCTCCCGGCGCAAGCTGGGGGTTCGCCCCGGGACAATGGGGCAAACCACCCGTGGATGAAGCGACGAACAGACCTCTCTATGGTGGGGACATCTTCGGCGTGCTACAGCAGCAACAGAACGCTCAGCAAGGCGAACCTGTAGAGAAAGAACTATGGGGTGAGCTACAAGAACAAGAAGAGTCCGAAGAGGAAGAGGACGAGGAAGAAGAGGAGGAAGAAGACGACGAAGAGGAAGGTGGAGCTGGGCTGGACAGTTCAACCGGTCTGGAGACACCCAGCGGCATGACATCCGCTGTGCCCACTGAAATTGGCGGCACGGAGACTGTCTCTGAATTTGACTTGCGAAAACGCCGGGGCACGGAAACTGAGGAGTCGCATCATCCACGGTCTGCCTACCAAGTCATTCCAGAACGCCAGTCTCGCGTCGAGGGCTTTTTTGGCGGTGACCGCGTCTACGATCTCAAGGCTGCTCAACAACAATCTGCTGTCGGTGTCCCTGTCCTGGGACAAGATGATACGTCTCGTAAACGGAAGAAGCCAGGCGATGTGGATGTGTCAATGGACCCGGATGCTCTCGCCGCACATGATGGGATGGATAAAGAAGAGCTGCGCCGCGCATACGAGCAGGGTCGTAAGGCGGAGCAGAATCCCAACTGGGATTTCCAGGAGGATTTGTCAGAAATGATTGCGACAGAATCGAGGAAGAGGCAGAAGAGGGATGAAGAAAGAAGGGGGAAGAGATGATCTGAAGGCAGCCATATCGCCCTCAAACATTGCACCTGGAGTTGTAAAGATGAAGGCATGGGATGATACCCTGGTGTCATTCGTGGAAGTCGTGCGTTTCGCTGTACCTTGAACACATGGCTCCCAGCCGCCATCGATCAAGGGACTCGCACTGAGGCGCCTCAGAAAAGCCAGTCTGAAACGCCGTTGCCGGCTTCTTTGCCGCCTCGAGTTTGAAGTCCTCAGTCGGAAGCAAATCATCAGTACTTGCCGGAAAACTGCTGGATACTGCGCCTCTATATCCCACTGTCAATTCATAAACACGAAGAGATTCGGTGAGACTTTCTGGCTTCGTTGTTTTGCATCCGTCAACATGAATTGATTCTAACCGTCCTAGTGTGAACCAGGCTACCTTTCGAGCTTGGGCTTTGGCGAGGACCGTTGAAAGACGGAAACCCTTGTACGTTCCGCTTCGACGAAGCATGTCCTTGAACGAAATCCACGGAACTCTTCCTCCAGCCATTCCAAACCTTGGTTTATCGACTTGATGGCCTGGCTGGAGATCTGCTATGCTCGAAAATCGAAGCGTAGTCTGTGTCCGCCCCGCCAATAGCACGGTGACGGTCGACCAGGTTGAAGGGGTTAAATCAATGTCCTCAAACGGAACGATTTTGCCTCCATCCGACGTCTTTCCATGCTCCCTCTCTACCCTTGCCCGATGCAGACAACATCTTGTTTTTTGTAGTTGAAGAGGGCATGTTCTCTAATTGGCGAGAGGCTCTTGAAAGACTACCTCTGCTGTAACGACGAATGGCTTTTTCTGCTGTAACGACGAATGGCTTTTACCTGTTAGAGGTGCTGGATAGTGCACAGGAACCGGTGGCTCTGCAGGGCCGGGCTCGAGAGTCGAGCTTCCGAGGTTGAGGAGGTGTGTCACACAGTCAACCGAGACGAGAAGAGGGTTATCCGGGAATTTTAGCCATTCGCAAAGTTCGAGCACTGTAGGGTAGTTACTCCGAAGATCACGTCGTGCGTTATCAAACGTGAATCTTGGCCGCTTTCGATCAGTCTGTGTATGAGGTAGTCGAGCACGAGAGCGTGGAGTAATTTGATATTCTCGTCATACTCGATGGGGCCAGTCAGTGTCGCAAGCCCAGTTCTGTCGCGAAGGATGTCCCGATCGGCATGGAAGATCTTACGTCGCTTTCGTGGTAGGTTTGGGCTGGTACCTACATGAATGCATTAGAAAAGATCCTGCTGAGTTCCATCCCGGAGAATACACACAAAAGTATTCGCGCTTCAGACCCATTATGCTCATTCATAAACGAGAGTTCTTCAAGCATGCCAATGCTGAACAAACCAATAGCACGCTACCTGGAAGACTCGATATCAGGCGCCGCTCAAGAACTCACTGAGATAAGCTGACCAATCGCGAAGATCGCGGTATGCAGCTCAGACTGTTAGACACGTGGCTTCTCGTGAAGATAGACAGGTGAAGGATAGGCAGGATACAATAAATAATTTTCTTCGATTAGTCTGAGACACGGCAACTAATAATTTGTAGTGAATACGTCTCCAGAGTTGAATACCTGGTAGGTGAATACTTACACGTAGGTAGATATGTGGGTACTCCGCAAGTCTTTGATTGGAAAGTATGCTGGCGCTCGGTCCCGCAAATTATTTTGGCTTTATATTTTTATTAACGGCGATTCCTTCCAACAATCACAACAGGTGTCCTCGATGGTCTAGTGGTCATGAGTAAGTCAATCAACTCATCAGCTAGTTGTTCGTCATCTAACAGTCAATTCAGTTTCCGCTTGTCATTTCACAATAACGAGCGCGGGAGACCAGGGTTCGATTCCCTGTCGGGGAGTTTCTTTTTTTTCGAGTTTTTTGGGATCTCACGTTGTTTTTTGGGCCTTATTCCCAACGCCGCCATGTATCTCAGAGTTGGACTGGCGTTTTCGCTTTCCTACCAGACTTGCCGAGTTCAGTGAGTAAATTTGTCTGGCATAATACCTAGATATTTCCGTTTGTATTAGGGGATTTATGGACACACTCAGTAAATGCAGGTGCGTTCCACGTAGCAACAAGTCATACAATCGCGAACCAGAATCTCAAGAGTATGTATACAATGATATGGATACTAGATCACGTAACAACCATGCCAATGTACTCAGTCCTTCTAATTCGGTGAATCTTATTGTGAAGTTCACAGACAGCCGGCGCATAAGTTTAGAACAGGTGTTACGGCAGCTGAAGCAAAGCACTTGCATTCGCGTCTGCCCGCTTTAACCCGGCAGTTGTAAAAGTGCCCACCTAGTATCGGGTGAGCTTGGGACAATTGGGTATCTGGTGGTGAGCAAGGGATGAGCATAGAGCGGCACCATCATGTTCCTAAAGGAGAATAAGCTAGCCGTCGATTTACCGGCTCTTGGCATATAATTTCTGGATGCAGCAAGCCAGCGACGCATCCAGATAGTACCTGGGTAGTGAGGTCGACTCCAACTTCTTTGTGGTTCTGTCATGCCACAGCCCGTCATGCAGGAAGTCATGTACTACCAGCTCGAAGGGAGATGAACTCTATGAGGCGACATATCACCGTTCGCTGTCGCTGACCTCTCTACTGACCGTCCTCATGGATCGCTACCGGGGGTATTTTCTCCACAGCACTGGCTTCTTTGAGATCAACTGACCCGTACCAGGCCACGGCGATCGCCCCCACCCCGAGATAGAGGACATCGAGAACGAGATTCCCACCCAGACGTCGAGTACTTTGGCGAAGGAGAAAGCTACCGGCCGGGTGGCTCAGGAGGCGACAATTCATACAGACCCCCAAATCGTGATCGAGACCGAGACAGGGATCGGTTTACCGCGGACTCATGGACGGCCGACAGAAGAGATGGGCGGCGGGATGACCGAAGGGATGACATTGACTCCTACGTACCAACCACGAGTGCAAGGACCGCAAGACCACGCAGCCGATCCCCGGCCTTTCGTCGACGCTCACGAACCCCGCCGAGCAGAAGAGAAGATTTATTTGCCAACAGACGTTCACCCCCTCGCCGCTACTCTCCACGAAGATCACCACCAAGGAGAAGATCTAGATCCCCGCCTGGTGCGAGGACACGAAGTCCACCGGACGCAAAGAGGTATAGAGAGTTTTCTCCTGACCCTGGGCGACGCTCACCAAAACGCGAACGACGATTTTCCCCCGACCGAAGCCGATTCGACCGCGACCGGTCACCAGTCAAGAATTCACCAAGAGGAGGTGAGAGTTATAGACCGAGGTCAAGAACGCCGCCGCGCCGAAGGCAGCACGATAATTGGGTGAGACGGTCGCCTTCGCCGAGAGACTCTGGCGCAGCATCGCACAACACCTCAAGAAGGTCGTCTCCTCCTATTCATCCAGATCGTGCGAGCTTGACAGGCTCTCAACCGAGATCACCCGCACATCCCATTCGAGATCAATACGACAATGCCGACTCCGCAAGCTTTCGAGGCAGATCCCCTGCTGCACCCTCAGCTGCAGATGGAGATCAACGTTCTCGAGAGCCTGATGTGAGCACACCGCGGGAGGAGGTACAAGTGAACGGCGAAACCCGACAACCGCCCTCTGGTCCTAGCAGTTATCGAAACGGCACCTACGAAAGACCACCTCCCACGGGTCCATCACGCAGTTTCAGTCAGCCGATCCAGTCCCCACCTACCGGCCCTGCAGCATCGATGTCCATGTCCGCTCACAATCGTGGCGGAGGCGCCTCCACACTTAACGCCCCTACCAGACCTCGCGGTTCTGTCGGCAGATTTGACGGCCCACCTTCTCGAGATTTCTCCGGCCCTCCAGTACGTGGTCGAGGCGGCTTACCATTCAGAGGCCCGGCGCCCTACGGACCGAGAGGAGGCTCTTACGGACGCGGTGGCGACTTTGGCTCAAGCAACCGAGCTGATTATGGTGGAGGGTCCAGTTACCGTGGCGGGTTTGGACGAGGCAGCGGTGCTGGAAGCGAGCCCACATTCCCGTTCCGAGCCAACAACAGTTCCAGTACGACGTACCCTCGTACACAACGCTTCAACACCCTCCAACAACATCTTGCCACCAGCGAGAAGATCGTCCCTGGGGGTAAACTGCTTCCCTCCGGGCTTCCCCCCGACCAGGAGAAGCGGATCAAGTCGCTCGAGGCAGAAGCCGAACGAATGCGGACCGAGATTGCAGAGAAGCAGAAGCTCAAGCGCGAAGTGTTGAACGAATGGGATGTAAGGGAAAGAGAGAGCGAGAGGGAGGCACTGCGTAGTGACCTCGCAGAACAGCACTTGCAGCAATTGATGGAAGGGGATGATGGGATTGGAAGAGCGGCATTCTAGTAGGATTTTACCTGGCGGGTTGGTTGGTCGATCGCTCTACAAGCAGCCGCGGCGCAACGGGACTGAGGACAGCCGGCTTGAAGGGGGATACCGCCAGATGTCCACCTGGAGTATGTCCTGGTGTCGTTCTTGTCACCCCTCCTTCAAGAAGCACCTCTTGCTTCCACAAAAATACGTTCTTGGAAGGAAAATTGAATTCGAGCGAGCGTGTGTGTGTGTCATTCAGATCATAGCATTGCACCAAAAAGCATGAGACAGGATAGGGCATATGGATAGGACTACTCGGTACAGCTCAAGACTTGCAACTTGGATGGCAATGCCGGCCTGTTGCGAGCGGAAAGGAAATTGGAATGAGACATCTGGATAAGAGAAGAGGCGCTGGGAGAGCTCGGTTTGTTTTGTTTTGCATTTTCTCTCTTTTTTGCTTTTCGTCTTTCGTCCTCCCACTCGGGCCAATTCTTGCCTTTCCAACAACCCTCCCACATCGTCTGGCCGCTCTTGCAACCTCTAGTCGCACACCACCTCCGTCTCGATGTATCTTTGGGTAGCTGACCCAGTGGCCCGCTCTACGAGCCAACAGCTCTGCCGCCATCCACCTCCAGATTCACCCCCGTGACAAACTTGCCCTCGTCACTGGCCAGGAAAGCCGCCACGTTGGCCACGTCCGAGGGATCCGTCAGTCTTCCCAGCGGGACGTTGAACAGGAACTTCTTCATGTTTTCTTCATTGTAAGGGACCCCCACAAAGGACTCGAAAAGGCCAGTGCCAGAGAGTAGAGGGCAGAGGGCGTTGACGCGGATTTGATCTTTGCCAAATTCGGCGGCGAGACCCTTTGTGGCCTGTGTTCCGAGCAGTCATTATTAGCTCCAGCGACGGGGCGGTTGAGATGGATGGAGGACATGAGACTCACATTCGCAACAGCGCCCTTGCTCGCATTATACCAAACCAGCCCTGGCCGGGGTCTCATGGCACCTATACTGGCAATGTTGATGATACATCCACCTCCCCTTTTTTGCAACGCGGGGACCGCAGCCGGTATGCTCAAAAAGATGCTCTTGACATTCACGGCCATGACCCTGTCGTACTCTTCCTCTGTAACCTCTAGCGTGGGTTTATTCTTGTAGGATGTTCCGGCGTTGTTGACGACGATATCCAACCCTCCGAATTTTGAGACGGCTATGTCGACCATTTTGCTCCAGTCACTGGACGAGGTGACGTTGGCGGTAAGAGTTGCAACGTGACTGTCGGCGGCATCGGCGAAGGCTTTTTGGAGACCGGCCTCGTTCATGTCTGCGGCGACGACTTTGGCGCCTTCATCAATAAATTTCCGGACGCACGCGAGGCCGAAACCTGAGGCAGCACCTGAGGAGACAGTAGGTCAGCTATGGGATTCGTGATGTCGAGTCACTCTTGAAATTTGTGGCAGGTTTGCTGAGTTCTTGATACTTACCTGTGACGATGGCGACCTTGTTGGCTAATTTGCCGGAGCCTGTTTGGACCTCGTGGAGACCTGACATGGTGAAGAACTCTCTATGGAAAGGTAAAGATTCAATCAAGTGGGAGTATTGCTGGGAAGGTAGGAGGGGGAGGCTTGTCGCCGGAAGTCGACCGTGAAAGATATATAGGCCATTGGGCCACCTCTATGCCCCGCAATGATGGAAGATGGCCTGGGAACAAGTCTGAGGACCATGATGTGTGACCAACAAGAAAACAACAGAGGGGTAAGGTCGTCTGTGGCCAAGGGCTTGCGGAAGAAGCTTGCGGGGATAAAACCTGCAACCGCATGCGGAGATGGTGTCTCGAAACCACCTCCTGGCGAATGACGATTGACGGAGGCCGGAGCCATCTCGTTCTCGGAAAACTGGTTGTCGGCAATGCCCCCGTCTCTTGCAATTTGGTACAGACGCAATATAATATAATGGCCCCAAACGGGTTACAAGTCACCAGACCTTGTATCAGCAGCCGCGGTCGATCGCGACGTCCAGTCCCGATAACACCGAGTTCGGTCGCCGGTGGAACGGATCGATGCAGGCTGATTGACCTGAATATCATCATCTTTTGTACGCAGTAAAGATATACCTGTGCCAGGAGGTGTACAAAGCTTTGCAACGCGCAGAGATGTCAGAGATCGACAGCTTTGACTGAACCAGTAAAACGAGCTAGGAAAGGCAATGGGGGTCGCAAATCGAGCGGCATCAGATTCGTGGTGGGTATCTCAATGTTGATATACAGCAGTACAAGACCGTCTTCAGCTAAGGTTATTTCCTCTTCTTGTTGGCGCGACCCTCTGCAGGCTATATTAGTGTCTTGCTGGCTGTCATGGACTTTGACGACCGTACCTGCTTTCGTCTTCTTCTTCTTGGGCGCACCCTTTCCTCGTAACTTGGCAAAGGCCACATTCTCCAGTCTGTCGTCCTCCTCTTCGTTGAAACCCTCCAGATCAAACTTTTTGAATTCGTCCAAAACGTCTTCCACGGTGGCTGATCGTCTGGGGTAGTACGAGGCCAATGCTGGACCTCTTAATCGCTGGCGCAGGACTTTGTTTCCCAGCCGTTGCTGCATCGGGTTGAAGGTCGTAGAGAAGATTGAGCATTGAAGCTGTAGGAATTTGGCTAATTAGCAGGAGTGCGCCTTGAAAGAATCACGCAGTGATTATTGCGCGCTTGGGCGCGGGCGAGGGATGTGGTATCCGGACTCAGTCATACCTGCATCAGCTGTAATAGCCGACCTCTCGATGGAGAAGCCATTGCAATGCCAGACCGAGGGAAAGGTGGTTGGTTGAATGTGCTGGAGACGACAAGTTCTGCATTGAGACCAAATTGAGGCCCTAGAATTGCAGTCCGGCACCAGTTGCCGTCGGAAAAACAACTCGCCTCTAATTTCCCTTTTTGCATTTTCACACAAACGGCCTGCATTGTGCCTTTGTCTTTCTGCCTGTCTCTGCCCATCTACATCTCTCATGTGAGTACTGCTCCTCCCGTTGTCATAAGAACACTTCGAATATCGTGCTCGCCCAGACGATGGCGGACTTTGGCAGGAAGCGCAAGTTCGAGCACGAGCCATACCGCTCACCCAAAAAACCATACAGAGACAACTCAAACCCTGCCAGGCATACCCAACTCGAAACATCGACCAATAATGGCCTTCCTCCTCTGCCGCAAATCCATGACAAATACCGATCGGTTGTCTTCACTCACCCCAGCCAGGCGCCCGGAGATGTCCATGCCAGCTACGACAGACTTGAATTTCTAGGAGACGCCTACCTCGAACTCTTTGCGACCCAATTGATCTTCGACAAATTCCCGAATCTGGACCCGGGAAAGCTGTCTCAGATTCGAGAGTCTCTCGTCAAAAACGAAACCATTGGCCAATATGCTAGCCTCTATGGACTTGACAAGCAAATACAAGGCTACAAGCAATTCCAGAATCAGGCGCCTCACGCCTGGCTCAAGATCAAGGGAGATGTCTTCGAAGCCTATGTCGCTGCCGTAGTCCTGACTGATGCGGATGAGGGAAGGCTAGCTAAGAAATGGCTTCACCAGCTCTGGGATCCCAAATTGCAGGCTGCCCTCACTGCCAATGATGCCCCATCCAAGAAAAGTAAGGAGGAGCTGGCCAAAAGGATTTTGGCCAAAGGTGTCAAGATCAATTATGTTGATGAGAAGGAACCCATTGTTCACTACGGCCAGGGAAGAGAGACTTACTTTGTGGGAGTATATCTGAATGGTTGGGGCTGGGACAACCAGTACCTTGGCAGTGGGAAGGGGTCCAGCAGAGTTGAGGCTGGACAAGCAGCTGCAGCAGCCGCACTCAACAATCATCCGCTCATTGATGAGATCGCAGCAAAAAAGGCAGAGTCTTACCCCCAGCGAGACAAAGAGGCTGTGAAGAAGGACGAGACAAACAAAGTCTAACATTGTCTATGGATGTGTCTTCTTGAAGCAATACTGAGACTTACCAGTCTCCCTCATCAGTTACCTCTTTGGTGATGGCAGCACAGGACCTGAGACAACGGCAGCCATGGACTTCAGCAGATGACGAGCTCAAGTTGCATGAACTGGCAATTCATGTCAATCACAATCGCCGAACTCTTCGTCACCGACAACCTCCGAACACCGGATTGCACTCTCGAACTGTCTGGTCGACTCCACCGAGCGGCGTGCTGCGGTAAAGAAGTCCCTATTCACCTCCTCATGTCTCGATATACCTGTGGTTTCCACTTAGCTTGCGACGATAATGACGGAATGATGATGACTGGTAAAGTCAAAAACCCGTGTCAAGTTGAAGGGAAGACTTACGATCGTCTTGAGGCTCCATTAGCTCCTTGGTGAGGCTCTCTGATTTGAAGGGTGATAGCTGGGGCTCAGGAATCCACGGCTGATCTTGTTCTGATGCCGGCATACCACCCTTTTCACGCTCATTTTCTTTGCCATCATGTTTTCTGCGCTGGAACCATCCGGAGATACGCCTATTCAGCCTTGTGAAAGCTCCTTGTTCCTTGCCGTCTTCTTTTCCGGAAGCCGTCCTCTTGATGCAGCCAGTATCATCATTTGCTGCCTTTGTTCCATTGTCCCGCACTATCACATCAAGGCTTCCCCCGTCCGGATTGTCTTCGTTTGTCTCGACCCCGGCACACAGTGTGGACGTCTTGTCGGACTCAATCACAGAATCTTGGGTAGGCTCAGCGCTAGCCCAGGAAACAAGCCGATCAACGAATTCTTCCTCTTTGTTTGGCCAAACATAGCGGTAATCGATTCCTTCACCATTTCGAACAATCTCAAATTCGCCTCCACTCCGTCCAGCCATGCGTCGACGTTGTTTACGGGCCGCAATGCTTTCGGCTGCCCCTTCCTCTGACATGGTTGAGATGATATCGGGTGTTGTTGGAGTTGCCAGGAACCTGGGCTGAGCTGATGCACTAGCAAGTCTATGATGCGGTCAGCTTCTGCATGGTGATTCATTGCTGTCCTTTCCCACGACAAAGAGAACGCGTTGTATACGATAAATACAAGGATGAGACAACTTACTGGGGAAGCGAGCGAAGCGAAGTCGAGGAATATTATCAATACCAGACGTCTCCGACTGTGATGAGTGGACAAAGAATGCCGACTCTAAAATCAAAATGAACAGACATGTGGCGCGCTAAGACGATGCCTCAGAAAGATGAATCGTTGCTCAGTGTTATGGATGCCTATTCTACGCGCGAGGTTGTTGACGCGGTTGCCCAGCAGCCTTGCAGAGTTGAGTGAAGGTGGTGAAGGATACATATTGTCCAAGGACGTGAAGACAGACTCTGGAGCTGTGCAAGACATCCTCAACGTTTTCACACCTTCTGGACGTCCAGTGCTCCTTCGGAAGATGTGGCGCAAACCGTCGTCATATATCGGGCGTTTTGTGGACGATCCATGAACCCTTTTCGAATCCAGCCTCGCCTTGTCCAAATACGCTTTGTTACGGCGCACACCTAATAATGTATCATCAGACAAAGTAGATTCTTTGTTTAAGATACAGTCGACTGAAAGGAAGGACACCATGATGTTGCTCAACAAAGCCGACGACGCGAAAACAATGCCGAGGGCGACAAAGCCAGCGAAACGGAGACTGAAGCTCGGATGTCTTTATTTGTTCTGCTACTTGTTTGGCCATCCGGGCCATCTTCGCCTTCGCCACGGAATACAGATCACAAATCACGCAACGACGCAGTCCTCGATCGCACTACATTCTGAGTGCCAACTAACGCACAAGTCAAAACATATCACGAAGATGATACTCCCTTTCCTCGACCTCCTCATCCTCCTCTTACTCTCCTCCACAAGGCTGAGTACCGCCTACCCCTCCCCAGCGGGTCTAGCCTATCTGCCCAAGGGCCAATGCACCTACGCGGGCCAAGTCGTCTGCGCGTCGACGTCGACGTTCGCAATCTGCGACGCGTCTCTGATGGGCGTTATCCAGCCCCTGGCCGTGGGGGATACGCGGTGCGGTGACTTTGGAGGCGGAAGCGCAGCAGCAACAACACCTGCAGCTGGCCCTCCTCCCGCGTCCTCTACGCGAACCACCCCAGCAAACTCGCAAGAAGGAACCCTGGGTTTCATGCAGACAATAGAATCAATGATTGCCACAGCCACAACACCTCCTGCGTCGTCCTCGACGCCGAAGAAGCCTGGGAACCAAACCACCTCCACGGCCGTCCAGCCAGTCACCACTCCCGCCCCACATTTTGCATCAGGGACGGGCCTCGAGGTCATCCCTGTCACACCGCTTCCCACGGCGGTTGCCACGGCCGCAGCGCCGCCTCGGGAGGGCTGTAATCCCGGCAAAAGCACTTGCTCGGGCGATTAAGGTTCATGAATGGTTTTGGACAGGGTCAGTCTACTCATACGAGCTATAGAGGTGGGACAATACATGGCCATGAGAGGATTTAGCCCTCGAATTACCTTGCCTATATAAATTACATGAGTGGAGAGCCAAGGTAACCCATGACCCTTTTCAAGATCTATCACACGCACACCACGAGTTTCTTCGCCCCAATAGTGGTGATTCTCTTGCCCTTAAGCCTTGATAATGAGATATCTGTTTTGAAAAAAGCACCCCGTTTTTGGGGTTCCCATTTCCTCTCTATTCTATCCCCGTCAGACCGTGTCACTTGTTTTTCTTTTATTCAAATATAATTGAGCCATAATATTGAAAAATGCACATTGTGCTCTTGTCCGTTCCTTCAGCCAAGGTTCGTCCATCCAGCCAGCACTGGGACGTCAATGCATTATGTACCTACCTAAGGTATCTAGTATGGTGCCTAGTGATGGTCATAACGATGGTGGAAGATATCGGTGGTGATCCCGTTACATGGTATGCTTGTTTGTCTCCTAACCCTTACCTAGAAACTGGTCTTCGATCCGTTTGGATTACCGGCTAAGCCGCCCTACACTACACGGTCACTGAGAAAAGTTTTGACTGGCCAAGTGGGCAAAACACAGATTCAAAACGTATTGCATAGGTTAGTTGTATTGAATCTAAGGGTTTCAACACAGTTACACACTCGTGTCAAGCTGTCATATTCCCAAGCACCTGAAGCTCCCGACCTGAGACAAGGGGAATACTTGTATCTTTAACCGTCCACCTTCTTCCTTTTCATCAGCAACGTCTTGAACGGATTTCTCCCCTTGAACCTCAAGAACGTTATCGCATAAACGACGGCGTAGTTGAACACGATGAACCCAATAAAAATGCCGAAGTCGCGCCAATGGTGAGAGTAGTATACGGAAAACCGCTGTCCAAATTGGTCCCCAGTCGCATACTGGCAGAACTCGCAAAAACCATCGGCTCCGACCTGGACGTAGCCGCCGGCTTGGGAAATAAATTTTTGAGTATAGGACTGGCAGGTATAGCCCGGTGGCGCACTCTGAAGCAAATGTCAATCCACTGACCTCGAAACCACATAGAATTGACTCACGAATCGAGCGAACTCTCCCTGGTTGCAGCGAACAGGCTGATTGTGAATGATTGCCTGCAACGGCCGTCAGTACTGCTTACGTGACATTGTAGGGATGTCACAGCTTACCCCCAGCATAGCCTCGAGAAGATAGTGGAACGGCGTCAGCCAATACATCCTGAGAAGTATCAGTAAGTGCCTCGATGTAGTTGCGAGCATAGAATAGCAGGAATGTGCTGAAGCAGGAATTACTAACCAGCTCCGCCAAAATTCGGGCAACTGTTGCGGTGGTACGACGACACCACAGAAGCTCACGACGAATAGGAAAAAGACTGGCACCAAGAGACTCGCAAGCAATTCGTTGGGCGCGAATGAAGCGATAGCCTGACCAAAGCTGATATAGTACAACTCGAAGAGTAGTATACACAGCAATAGGAATCCTGAGGTGAAAGACGAGGTTGAAGAACGATAACCGGCGATTCCAAACCACCAACAGCAGTAAAAGACGGCTCCGGCAATCAATGAGTAGGGGATCTCGGCAAGAACAGCACCTGTCGTCCAAGCAAACCAGCTGTAAATCTTTGCGTTGTTCTCTCGGGATCGAAATATGTCCCGAGAGTGAATGAACACAGGCTGCAGCTGCTGAATGAGCGGTGGCGAGATTGTGAGCACCAGGAAAACAGCAAAGAGACGTGATTGCATGTCGATGGAGGCAAAGCCAAGGTGGTAAAAAGTGAAGGTGGTGAATAAGCCGGTCATGATATGCAGGATGAACTTGCCGAGGATATAGTTGGGTGTCCGCTACAAGGACGTCAGTTGAAGGTATACCGACCCACGCAACGGAGATACTTACCCAGTATGCAGTGAACGACCTCTTGACTACCGCCTTAGTCTGCGTCGCAATTGGCATGGCGTATTCCCTGTCGTCCCTGACATTCTTGCTATGTTCGACGTTCTTTCTGCGTTCGATCATCTCGGATATCTCGTCAGATCGAGCTTGATAGCCGGTGCTTTGTTCCCAAACATCACCCCAGTCTTTGCCTTTGTAGTTGGGATCGCCCGCGCCAATCACCTCAAGCATGTACTCTGCAGGATTTGCATCTGGAGGACATTTTCGGGCTCCGTTCTCCTCGAAGTAGTGAATGAGCTCTTGCGAGTCATGACCAAGAGGGCCATGATATACAACTCGACCACCAGACTTGAGCAAGATGAGCTCGTCAAAATGTTCGAAGAGGACCGCCGACGGCTGATGAATCGTGCAGAGGATAGCTTGACCAGCATCTGCTAACTTCCTCAAGAATCTCACAATGTTGAATGCCGCGCCAGAATCAAGGCCTGACGTGGGTTCATCCAAGAACATAAGAAGCTCGGGTTTACTAGCTAGCTCGACACCGATAGTCAGTCGTTTCCTCTGTTCCTGGTTGAGGCCTTGGCCAATTGTTCCGATCGTTGCTCCCGCAATGTCTCGCATCTCGAGTAGGTCAATGATTGTCTCGCAATACGCATACTTGTCCTGGATAGGTACTTCTTTCGGTTGTCGGAGTAGAGCCGAGAATTGAAGCGCTTCTCTCACGGTTGAGGTCGGTTCGTGAATATCCATCTGCTCTGCAAATCCTGTAGCACGCTGAAAAGACTTGGGCAACGGCCGTCCGTCGACAAGAAATTCGCCTGTCACTGTGCCGAAGTTGACGCGCTGTGCAAGCGTATTCAACAATGTCGTCTTCCCTGCACCACTGGCGCCCATCAAGGCGGTGAGTCTACCCGGACGAATGTATCCTTGAACGTTTTGGAGCAGCTTCCGCTGGCCTTTCTCGTAGGGAATAGTATAGTTGACGTCCCGGAAGGTGTATACTGTCTCGTTCTTGGCCACATGTTCTAGCAGATGTTTGTCCTGCGTCGTTCCCCTAGACTCGATGCTTTCGCTACCAGGAGATATAACCTTCTCCACCAGATTTGCTGGGGTCGAATTCCCGGATTCCTCGTCGTGTTCAGAATTCTTGTCTCGGCCGCCTGTTTCAATGGCCTGTTCCACTTTCTTGGGGACCTGTCCACGCTTGAAGACGGTAATAGCGCCACCACCTGCATTAGGCTTCATTTTTTCCATGCCAAAAGCGGCCACTGCAAGGAAGAATGCGAAGAAGGCCCATAGGAAACCGAAATTGCGCCAGAGATGGGTACGACTATACCCGAAAGCCTGCTGAATGTATCGAGCTCCGTTTACAGATGTTTGGCCCGGTTCACTCCCAGCCAAGGTGCATGACTGGTACTGAGGCCGTGCATTGGGACCCTGAGGGACCAGAAAAGGAGGCACACAATCCATGATCAGACCAGTAAATTCATTGGACATCAAACATTCGAATCCGTACTGTATCCAATTAATTCGTCGAAGCCAGCTGAACCAAACACGCATCTGATCGGGTGCTATGGAATCATCAGCAAATTCAAGGAGACTGGACAGGGTGACCTACGAATGAGGTAGCCCGTATACACAACCAATATCTGGATCGAGACACCAGTAAATCGAGTGGCATCGTCCAGAGTCTTGCAGAGGGCGGCAAGCATGCGAAAATAAGCGTAGGTGACCATCGTGACGGTCCAGATTATGAGACAGGAGATGAAGAATTGGGAAGCAGAAGCGGCAAGCCCGGCCATCCAGTATATGATGACGTTGAACAGGACGACCTGAATGGCGACCAATGGAATATCGACGACCGTTTGGGCAAGGGCGTATGCCGCGGGACGGTAGAAGGAGAATGATTTATGCTTCAAGAGGATCGGCTTGGAGGAGAATGCAGCAGTCATTTCTGCCAAAGCCAGCAGAGCATTGAAGAGAAGAACAAAGAAGATTGCACCACCTCTGGGGAAAGCTCCAGCGGCTGTTTTTGGCTGTTGGAAGAACAAGCTTCCCACAATCAGTCCCTGCGGCATCGTCAGCAGAAGTTCCAGCCTCCCATAAGCAGTCGGCGTCTATACGTACTTGGAATACAATGCCTCCCCACTTCCCAATCAACGAAGCTCGATCGCCCAGCATGACCAAGAACTGCCGCTGTGTGCATGCAAGGACCTGCTTATGAAAAGGGATGGCATAATTTTTCTTCTTGTCCTTTGCAATGTTCTGCCCACGGGCTTGCCGTTGTTGCTCTAATTGAGCTTCAAAGTCCCTCATGTCTTGAAGGTTGCGTTGGTAAGCCTCTGACTTGCGGTAGATAGCAGCGAATTCCTCTGCGTTTCGTGGAATTCGATCTTCCCAACCTTTTCTAACAGCCCTCGCGTGCGGATCGGTGACGGAGGTTAAGAAGTCAGATGTTGTCCAGCGTGGTTTACATTCGAAACCAAGATTGATGAAGTATTGTTTGGCGTCATCAGCTAACCCGAAGTACAAACACTTTCCTTCGTGGATCAACAGGACCTTGTCCACAAGTTCGTATAATGACTCTCCGGCTTGATACAAGGACACTGCTGTGGAAGTGTGTGCCATGTTGGTGAGGGTTCGGATACACTGGACGTACTCGAGTGCCGTACTTGCGTCTAGACCTCGACTGGAGTTATCCCAGCCTTGAACCGAAGCTCTCGTGATCATGGCTACTCTCTGTCAGTGACAAACTTCATTTGGTGAAATCTGGAGCGTACCTTCTGCTATGCTGACTCGTTTCTTTTCGCCGCCAGAGACTCCCCGAACAAATTGATCGCCAACTTTCGTGCCCAGAGTGTGTTCGATCCAGAACAATTTCGTGACAACCCGTAAGAATTCTCTCGTGTAATCTGCGCGGGATTCACCTTCTAATCTCGACTCTTTACCCGGAGTGCGAGTTTTCAGGGCAAACATTAGAGTGCGCTTGACCGTCAATGTGGGATAATGAAGGTCATCTTCTGGATTGTAAATGACTTCTCCTCGAAAATCCCTTTTCATAGTCTTTGCGTCAGTGCCACCATAGGTGACTTCCCCTTGGACTGCCTCGAACCCCTCTCGCTGATTACAGAACGCTTTGAGAAAGGTCGAACAGCCAGAACCTGGTCTGCCAAGAACCAGGAGCATCTCCCCGGGTCTTACACAGCCGTCCAGATGGCTCAGAAGTTCTCGCACTGGGGGCTTACCGACCGCTGCTTTTGCGCCTTTGGTGAAAAGAGTCTTAAGCAGCCGCGGTAGGCCGAGGAATATGTCGCCGACGGTTGGCTGAAGGCTGGCGCCCAACCCGACCCCTTTCACGGTCAAGTCGCGAAATATGACCCCACTGTGACGGGTTTTCTCTTCTTCGCTGTGCGCCTGTCGAGCTTGGCCGAACATTCGAGACATGAGCCTCTCTATTTCGTCATTTTCCTCTTGAAGCTGTGCCTCGGATTTGCCTGAAGCGCTTGTTCTCCTACGGGACAGGACATTGAACAGGTCGTCCTCTGACTGCACACTCCTTTGCTTTTGAAGGCGCTTTTCGTCAGTTGTTGAAGCGGCCCTGAGCGGTTCGAACTTGGAGTCCGTTCTTCCTGCTGCGGATTCATCTGATAGATCTGTGGCCGATGAAGCGGACGACATGCTGTAGACATGTCTGCTTCTGGCTCGGTATGATGACTCGACCGGGGAGTTGGTAGCTATGGCAGTCTCGTTAGAGGAGGGAGTGTTGTCGTTTCGATGGGTCATCAAGGGGCCTTCTGGCGGATATGGTTGAGATTGAGGCTGAGAAGAAGTTGGAGTGTCCCTCGTGGCCTCAGATGGTATAGTACGTTGACCATTGTCACGTTCCTCGTGGTCTGGAGGAATAGATTCCTCCATAGATGAGACTATTGGTTGGGTAGGAGAATAACCTGGCGTATCTGGAGTCGGCGGGGCACCCTTTGTTAAGAAAGAACCATGAAGATATTGTAGAGGTATGGATACGCAAGGCCGAGATGTTGGTTGAGGTTGATACTAGCACCGCAGTGGTGTGACGATAGTTTATACGGATAGGAATGCCATGGCGTGACAAGGGCGCGCATGGAGAGCATGCGAGTTCAGGGCAATAAAAGTCACTCACTCGGGCTCGGTGATAAGTCATGGACACCTACCAAAGTCCCTGCCTGGGTGCCTACCTGCAGTGGGTGCCTACCTGTGATTGAGCTCGATCGAGCAGCAGCAACTCCCAAGACGGCAATATCCAGGCGCGGTCGGGTGGAGGGTGCAGGCGCCATGGTGATTGACTCTTTGAGGTGAAGGGTGCGGCGGCATGCAGCTGGATTACGTTGATGTTGCGAGCAGGATGCTTGATGGTTGGAGGAATCACGAAGTCAAGTTCGACTAGCCTCCGTCTCATGACGAGGTTATGGAAGTTTGCATTTGTATCGGATCTGAAATCTCCCGAATCCGGGAGACGCAAGGACGAAGGTGCAGTTCGGCGCCGAGCCACGCCTCACCAGCCTCTCTTTCTCAGTGTACCGAGTACGAGGCGAGGAGGTACGCTTTGCGATATCAAGTTAGATTAAAATCCGAGACTTTCTGTAACTAATATCGCTAAAACGACTGTGACGAGACGATCAGCAAATTGTCATTTGATTCGGAAAAACACTCGATGTGGCCCAAGGTTTGATAAACTACCTAGGTAACTTACCTAGACATCAGAGCTGCAGATCAGCCTTGCTGAGTACCGTACGGTGAAGACGTCCTTGATCTGTCAGACGTTTTAATAGCACTTGAGGAATTTCAGGGATCCTGACCAGCGACAGGGATGGATTCTCTCGGATGTCGCCATACTCAAATTGAAGACGATCTGGAACGGGGGTTGGCGACGGGTAAGTCATATGTAAGAGGCTTCTGAAGCGGCCAGCATGTTAGATGCTTATGCACGAAGATCAAATCCATAGCAGCGATCACGAACGGACCACCAACTCTAACACAGACGCCGACAAACCACATATGGCACTGCTGCAGGCCAATTTTGAAACAGCGTTGGCTCGAGGCCGAGAGTCTGGTCCTCTTGAGCCATCGTATGAAGGCGAAAACAACTTCTCCCCACCAGCCGATTTGGACCCGGCGATGTTTCTAGTCAGCCCTCTACGGGATGGAGGTCCCACGCCGGTGCCTTACTCCCATCGCATGCTGTCCCCAACGGCTGGCATTGAACGCAAAACAAAGGACTCTTCCGAGTGCGGCCTCCGAGCCGCAGTGCAACGACTCTCTTCCTATCTCCGTCCAACGACCAAAGCAGGACCGAGCGGTCCCACTGACCTGATGGGAATCTCGCCTCAAGCCAATCCGGATGACTTTCCAATCAATTGTAAGTTTGAAGCACGGCTGCAGAAGTATTTGAATCCGCGAGTGATTTATCGTGACCCGAAAGACGATTCAATCACCTTGAATTTTGCGACCTTGCACCAAGCGGAGTTGCATCGCCTTCGAAAATCTTTGATTGAAGCGGCGATAGACTTTGCGTACGGAAAGCACTCTGAAGACGACCCGTTCCCGACGCTGGGTCTGATTCATGCCTACAGTACGTCTACGTCAATGCATACCAACGGAAGGACGATGAGCTGATATTGTCTTCAGGAAAAGCCTTAGAGGATTGGGACTATATCAAAAGCTGTGCGCTGAAGGGTAAGGAGAACGATCCCTTCATTGCAACAAGTAAGGAATATCAGGACTGCGTATATATCTGGCATGCCTGTGCGGAATTTCGAGGCGAGATGGACCAGCATGATCAGTCAAGGCTCTTGGGACCGGTCGGGCCTGATTCGCCCTCAACTCATTCGAATCCATCGATCCTCGGGGCTGCCCTTCAAAGCCTACCAGCACCTACGCCTCATGAGCTACAAATCTTTTGCAAATTCGATACAGCTTCCAGGACTCGTGATACCCAAGATCTCTGGGGCGCATCCCGCAACAAAGGGAACGAGCGTGCAACCAAAAGGGCACTATTCCAGCGAATAGGGATGGCCTTTATGGGTGGTGCATTTCTCATCGGTCCTATGCTCGTAATGGTCTTGCATCCGAGTCAGCTCACGGCGTTGCTGACGACGTCTCTCTGTGTCTTCGCTTTCGGTTTGATAATGGCTCTGTATTTGGACGACCCGTTCAATGTTTTGTCGGCTACTGCCGCATATGCCGCTGTCCTGGTGGTGTTCATTGGAAGTAATGGTACGGGGTAGTCCCAGTGGTCAGCAGAACGCAGAATCGGTGCTATGCTGAGAGATATATCTAAAGTCTATGAACAGCCGCGCCGAGTAGATATACCACCTACTGCTAGACCGCCTTGAGAGCCTGCGTGAGGAACGGGCCTCATGCGAATAGACAGAGTGTTACAGGCGACTCGAGAGGGAGTGGATGGATGGGTATTAGGTGTGCCCACAGAGGTTTCCATACAAGATTCGAGACGTGAGATAAAAAGGAGCCTCTCCTGCGGTGAGTGCGTATATCTATAGCTCGTCAGTCTGGAAGGCTTCAAGGTTGGCACCAAAAGCCACTTTAAATGACGCTGTGTTCGAATTAACGTATTGTCATAGCCTTGATGGCCGCCACAGCCATCAAGGATGATTGGATGCTCTAAGATACAAGCATAACTGTCATGGGATAAGCAGTTGCCGGGAACTGGATCGCTACACAAATCCCGGAATCATCTGCGCCGGTGTAACAGGACACCGATTTCGCACATTCCATCATTGTCGTCTTTGTCATAAATCTTCTTCACCTGCCTCAACCTCATCCCGCAGACTCGGCCGAGAACGCAGGCAATCATAAGACAACCGGTGCGTCTTCCATCCGATCATGGACGGCCCCCTCCTCTCCCCAGGTTCAATGTGTGGGTACCTAGCCACCTAGGCAGGCATTCGTGTGCATGGCCATGATGCGTTCCCAAACTGGACAATGAGAATCGCTTCATAAAAGTGGGTACGGATGTTACCCGGAATAGAGAAATTCCACTGGGGGGCCTTACCACACTTCTGCCATACCTATAGGGGTGTTTCGTCACCAAGATTCATCTGCTATCCAGACCAAGTCAACGTGTAGGGCCAATGGGTGAAAGAGCGTGGCAATGTCGACATTTGGCGGGCGAGGCGATGTTGGTCGTTCCACCGGATTGCCGTCAACTGACGGTTGTGGCAGGTTTCTTCGTGAAAAAGTCACTCATCTTCTTCATTCCTGAAACATTGACCTTCTTTAGTTCGCGCACTCCTCTTGACTCTCCCAGCTTCTTCTTCCTCTCTTCTTCCTCCTGCTTCCGCTTCTTCTCTGCTCTCACTTCCAGAGCTTCATCGTCTTCCAATCCCCTCTTCCTGCTGAAATCCGTGATCGATCTTGACGCAAGTGCCTCGGCTTTAAGATTTTCCAAGTGCCTGAGGTGGTCCTTCAAGGTGGTAAAGTCGATCGGCGAATCTGGTGAATCAAACCGAGCTCTCAGACGGTCCGCGATCGACTCTGGCAGGTAAGAAGTGAGGATGAAGTCTAAGACGACCCGCTGTTTCTGCAGCTCGAACAGCTCCTTCGAAATTGGCTCACAGACGACAGTGCTGATCGAACTCGTCGTCGAGACTTCGGAGAAGATGGTAGATTGTGCCGTGCTCGCGGCTGAAGATTGCGAGTCCAAACTATCAAGTGCCCCATCATCTTCGTCCATTGCTAAGGGCACTGTCTGGGTGGATGTAAGCGTCTCCTCCCGCTTCACGCTAAGGATGGGAGCTTCCAATGCTCTTTTTACAAATTTGTCCAGTAGGCTAGTTGGTAAGCCTCTGTTGTCGGCGTTCTTGACCTTCTGGACGATCATGCGTGCTGTCTTCTCTTCGCTAGGTCTATACATCTGCTCGCCTCCTGCTTCAATAGTGTCACAAAGCATTGACATGGCGTTCTCTACCACGGGTCGTCCATGCTCAAATAAATATCGTAGCTCTTTATCATCCTGTATTCGCTGCTCGAAGAGATCGTCGATTGGCTGAAACAAAGCCTTGGCCGCGGTTGGCTTCGACGGCAAGATGAGAGGGGCAAGTATAAAGGCGACATCGAATGGTGCTGCCACATAGAAGTCTGGACTTTTGCTTATGTACCCTTTGCTCAATAAGTGATCTGATCGAGTCTCATCTTTCGGCTCTGTCGGATTGGTCTGGAGGGTTTCAGGAATGCATGGAGTGAAAAGGAGACTCCGAGGGTCCGTCGTCGGCGCACTGATTCTGTTGAAGTGGAATAGCCCGCGTTCGGGACAAAACAGGAATCTTTGTGGGTTTCCGTCGCGAGGATGTCGCAGGAGAAGGAAGCGTGCTTTGGGGGATATATCTTTTGGGAGAACGAAATGCTTCAAGGGCTTCTGTTGTGGATTGGTGGGGGCAGCTGCGGCGTTCGCAGATGGTTTCTTGACAGGGCTAGTTGAGGTTGAACGAGTTGCTACCGCCATATCGAAGGTGTAGGGGCATTTATGATCACTCGAGCAGGTTTGGTGGAGGTACGGTACATTGTCTTCTGAGCAGTCAAGAGTCAAGAGTCAATTCCCCTCCGTTGGTGCGAAAAGATAATTCGCAACGCGTCTGCAGCGCGTCTTGAACCGCCAATCGGAGTCCGTGTTTGCTCCGCAGCCCAATTGTGTCCTGCGTACCGTGACCTCCTTCGATTTCGTGCCCAGTACCTCGCATTCTCTTGAAAAAAGCGGCCGGTACACTGTGTAACGTCAAATTCCATCGTCTTCTGGAGCTCCTTAAGTTTGAAGATACTCAAGCTCGAAGCAATCCAAATTTCGCCGTCTCCCACCGCGTCCATGTACGCATACTGCCAGGCCTCGACGCCGACTGTTTGTCAGTGATACCATCCACCATTTGTCTGCAAAATGTCCTCAGAGATTGCCTGGCCTCCTGTTTCGCCTCATGCTGCGCTGCTGAGCTCTCCAAGTGGACGCAAGAAGTATGAAGCCTACCGAGAGGGCACATCTCCCATAAAACGATCTGCAACGACACCTAGTCTCGTCGACAGGCTGCGAGCGGCTCGCACGAACAATGACTTCGGGGTTCTAGGTGGAAACGAGGAGGAGGAACAAGAAGAAGACGAAGAGACACTCCAACTTCAATTGGCTGCAATCGAGGCCAAGTTAAAATTGAAGAAGTTGCAACAGAGCAAGGCAAGGGCTGCAACTCCCACCAGAGACTTGGCCCGGCCAGCTTCTGCTCATGCACCGTCCGCTGCGCAGGTTGAGGTGAAAGCTTCTCCGAGTAAACGGATACAACCCCCAGTGTCGAAGTCGCCATCCAGAGTTCTCCTAGGAATCGACAAGGGTATCCGAGGCGCGGATGTATCACTACGCAGAGCCAATACTACCAACGGCAGTCATCGTTCCACGAGAACGGACAGTTCACTGCCGGGCAGTCACAGACCACCCTCTCAGTCTGCAGGATTTAACTCTGCGCGATCCGCCGCCTCATCTAGGTCTGCTGTAAGGACCGAGTCACGCAAAACATTCAGCGAGAGAATGTCAGAGGCCCGCCAACGGGAGACGACCCTCGAACAACATCGCGCCACGACAATTCAAAATCGCAGCAGAGGATTTGCCCTGGACCAAACGGAAATGGAGCGTTACAGATCGACGGCGGAGGAATCACGCAATCAACAATCGTCAAAGTCACCGACCCGACAATATTTCGAATATAGTCGAGACGAAGTCCTGCATGCCGCAACAGAAGCTAATATTGGCAGTCGACAACTTAAGAAGAGTCGAACCATGCCTAATCTCAGAACATCACCATCCAGGCACAGCAGGAACCCAGAGACCCAACCGGGAGACGCGAACCTTTTCGAAGGCTTCTCTGGACTACACCTGTCTTCGCGAATCCTGCCGCACTCGTTCCTCAAACGCACTCTTCCCACCGAACAATTTACCATCTTACGTATCCCAGACCTCCTCAAAGCCGTCAAGTCGCCTACATACGACCTCCCTGAATCTCTATGCGACTATGTCGTTTTTGCGGTGATCGCTTCCAAATCCTCCCCTATGGACCACAAGACGCCCAATCCCAACAACGGAACAGTTGGGAGTAACGACTGGGAACGCCAATGGGAGGACGGATCGCGCAATCATCGGCGCTTCATGGCTCTGACCCTGACAGACTTGACCTGGACCATCGACTTATACCTCTTCAGCACCGCCCTTCCCCGCTACCACCGGCTCACACCAGGCACTCTTGTGGCAATCCTCAACCCGGGCATTCTGCCCCCGAAGCCAGGGAAAGCCGACACGGGGGCATTCTCCTTGTCCCTCTCCGATGATTCCGACACCATCCTGGAAATAGGCACAGCTCGAGACTTGGGGTACTGTAAGACCCTGAAAAAGGACGGGAAGGAATGTGGAAGTTGGGTCAACGCGGCCAAGACTGAGATTTGCGAATGGCACCTCAACGCGGAAATTAACAGGACAAAAGCGAAAAGAATGGGTGTGAACACCGGCACAAATGGTTTCGGGGAGTGGAAGAATCGTCCTCTGTCACGAAATGAAGACGGCGGAAAAGGGACGAGGGACGGACGACGATATGACAGGACGACAGAAAGTCACTATTACATCGCCAGCACAGGACCCAAAGTTGGCGGGCACGGGCACGGGCACGGTCGCCGTATGCTGGGCGTGGGTGTGGGTCCACATCTTCTGGACAGCGACGACGATCCGTTTCTGCCCAGCGGTCAAGACGGGGGTCAGCTGTCCCGCCCCAGCGACCGCGATGCGCGCCTGAGGAAACGTCTCGCCGCACAGGCGAAGGAGCGCGAGATCGCGCAGAAACTCGGCTCACGAGAACACGGCGGCGGACTCGGGTTCGGGTTCGAGAGCGCCGGGGCAGAGTACATGCGGCAGCAGAAGGCGAAGAAGACGAGGGACGATGAATCCCGAATAAAAGACAAACAATCTGCTGCAAAGACCGTGGCTGTGGGCGCCGTGGGCGAGACAGAGACTCAGACTCGACGCCTAGGTCCCAATATCTCTGGGAGTATCTTGACCAGCACCACGAACGAGAACCGAAAGCGCACAGCCGCAGATGTGCGCCTCTCGCCCGTGAAGAAGACGCGCTTCGTCACTGAAAAGGGCATCAGAGAGGCCGGCAGAGAGTCCCTTGGAACGGGCGTGGGTTCTCAAGATCCAGGACCCGGTGTTGGGGTGGAGAGTGAAAGTGAGGATGAATTGGAAATTGTTTGAGCGCCGCTGCTGTTGACGTCTCGCTTGATATGATGAGGGAGAAAGACTTGGGGCCATGACATGCTGCCGTTGTGACTACCTGCAAGACTACATGTATAATCACTATGACCTAGAGAGAGAGAGAAGCCTCTGTCTCAGTAACGTTTATGACATTCTCTATCAGGAAAAAAGCTCAATGAATGAACCGAGGGTGCTCCTTTGGTTGGGCCTAGTCTCGTACCCAATACGCAAAGACCACGACAGGACGCCGCGCACCGTGTCACAATCTTCTCGTCAAGACAATTTATCTCGATTCTGCTATCCTTTCAATCGTTTCCCACCAAGCCTTCTGTCGAACCTCCATACTAAAAGATCGTGTCCCATACACACCGCTGGACAGCCGCCCATACCAACAATTGAGCTCAGTCAAAAAGGCCAAACCCCATCATGGGTCTTCTCCTTCGTGGTTCGCGCTGCCGCCCTCCTCTCTGTCGTTGTTGGAACTGGCATCAGAAACTTGGTCATCTGCTAAAACGCCTCCAGTCAGCCCCGAGGTAGTCAATAGAGAAGAATGGATACTCACTGGGTTCTCCGACAGTTCTCATCCGTCGCAGAGTGGTCATGGTATCTTCAAGCACTTTCAACTTCTTATTCAGCTCCTCCCGTTCAGCAAGCGATCCTGGTGACTCGCCAGCAATTCTGGTCACCATGGCATCATCCAGGTTGAAGACAATTTCTGGTTTGAAGATATCAGGTAATTCGTTGAGAAGGCATTGTTCCACCGCATACACCCCGAAAGAGTCGACGATGGTCTTCAACGCAACCTATCAAAGTCAACCTCCGAGCTCCACTGAGCAATATGCAACTCACCTTGTAATAGGCTTCCATGGCATTTGTCGCATCAATACACGCAAACCTAGACATGTTCGACTCTGTATCTTTGAGTAGGGCGGCCAGAAGCGCTCCTGTATCTATGTGACAGCTGTACAGTCGATCCCTGCCGTCCTCTGAAGTAGGATCTAGGCCAAAAAAGTTCCGGAACTTCTCCACCAATGCTTCTCGCTCCGCGTCGCGGCGCTTCTTCTGCAGATTTTCAGTGAAGTAGTGATTGTACGTGATAGCATGACCTTTCATGTGCGGTTTGAGAACTTCCTCGACCTTCTTGTGCAACTTGGTGACAATGGTCTCCAAGTTGGGTCGGATCAGGAATCTCATAATGCCGTCCCCCGTGACAGAATCAGAGATATGCTCTACCACAAGCTCGATTGTCGTCCTTGCTGCGGTGACTAGTCTCTCCTCTGTTTCGTGGAGTAAGTGCTGCCACGGTCTGCATTGATCAAAGAACAACTCGTCCACAATTGATGGGTTGAATAGACCAGGAAGTTCACGACCTCGGTTCCGACGCACGCGAGCCTCGACAGTGTCGAGATACGCCTGGCGGGAAATGGGTTGTGGGCCGGGCTTTTTCTCTGACTGCCCATCTGTTTCTTTGTCGACAATCTCCTGAGCGTGCCCTTGGGTGCGCATTCTGGCGGCGAAGGTAGTAAGTGTGTGTTGGACAACAGCACGGAGACGTTTGTTGTAGCCTTTGTCGGTATCTGCGCTTCCAAAGAATGGATCTTCGTACGTACCACGAACGGAAGACTTGATCAAATCGACAAACTGCTGGCTTGCGTGGAAAAGATAGGTGCGTTGTTCAAGGAGCGACCCTCGGGGAGCACCGAGCGCCGCCAACTTGCTCTTACAGAGAGTCAATTCTCTCGTCACATCTCGTACCAGAGAGGGAAGCTCCGTGAGAATTTGACCGAGCAAGACATGACTGAGACGTGGACGGAGATTGTCAATCCCAAGCTGACTGCTGGGCAGCGCTGAGGACCACACGCGGGATTGGAAAAATTCCTTTTCAGCAGCATCTCGCTCGGCGGAAGTCGTGTCTTTGGTGTCATAGTCGCGGTTCTTGAGAACATGCCATCCCAGCTTGAAGTAGACATCTTCATTTCTCGCCAGTTCCACAAAGGCAGCCTCGCTGTCAGACCCAGCATGCAGCAGATCTGGCTTGGTGATAATACCCAAGGTCCGCTGGCCCCTCGGGTCGATTTCGCGCGCGAGCTTGGTGATGATTTGATTTGCCAGGTCATTTTTGGCTGAAACGACTGCCAAGATGATGCTTCTCTTACTCTTCATGTACGACTTGACCAAGGATTGCACCAGCTCAGCGTCATTGTCTGATTGGGAACGATTACCAGCCCAGAAGATGCCGGGAAGATCAACAAGGGTCAGGTTGGGCTGGTTTGGACCACAAAGCTCGACTCTTAGGATATCCTTTGCGAAAACGGTGTTGTCACTGTCCAATCCCATGGCTTTCTCCGCGGATTTGACAATGTCTGCAAAGTCGGCGATCGAGGTCGAAGGAGGGGTGAAGAGTGAGAGGCGTTCGGCATCTTGCTCTGTGCGATCGGCACTCGGAATGATGGTGACCACAACTTTAGAGGCAGGGCCACGTCGAAGGATGAGTTCAGTCGCGAATCGGGTGCAGAGGTTGTCTTTGGTGGGAAAGCGGAGGCCCGAAATCGCTTCCAACACACTGGATTTGCCGGAGCTTTGGTCACCGCAGACAATGATCTGAGGCAGATCCACGTAGCGACTAATGCCTTGAAGTCGCAGACTGTCGATGAGGTTCAGAATTTCTTCGTGCTCGGAGGTCTGAAGGCTGACTTGTGCCATCTTGAGGAGAGGTCGTCGCCGCTGGCGGGTTTAGCAGGGTTTGGCAGAGAGCTGGAGTGGTTGAGGGCGGAGATGGGACGGGCTTTTAGGAGAAAGAGAACGATCCCTCCCTTGGCGTGAGAAACTTGCAGGCTCCTGCTTGCCTGTCCTGCTCTTGGAGGTGAGGCAGAGCTAACTGGCGTCTCCACTGCGAGCAAAGGCACAGAATGTCCTTTGACCATGGCCTTGACCATGGCCTTCAGCTGCGCCTCTTTGCACCTTCGCTTTGTTGGCACGTTTGATCTGGCGGCTGCCTGCATTGCGGATGCCAGTGACCTGATTGATAGCCACGGCATTGAGAATCCTGCCAGGCTGTGTCAACTCTCCATCCGGCGCAGTCCCCGATGTGGCTCCTACACAGCAAAGCAGGTCCTCCACGTCGGAAGAAAGAAAGCAAGCTATCCATGACTGAAGAATCATTACGGGGCGCGCAGACTGTCAGCGCAGTATCAAGACAACACTCGTTAGTTCTACCTGGTATTGTTGGACAGATGTATAATGATTCAGGGGGCCAGGGATGGCAATGATGGGTATGGGTTGATGACGAGGAGGTCAATCAACGGCTAGGAGGAAAGATGGCGAGTCAGCCTCGTGAGCCTTGGCGGCAGCCGCAGTCAGCCTCGCCGGCCAAGACAAGAGATAGAGGAGTAACTGACCATTGTTAGAGAAGTGATACGTTCCCCTTGACAACGAAGCCTCACTGCCTCCTTGAAAATTGATTACATTAGGTACTTTTGCTTGCACTTGATCATATCATGTCAAACTTGACATATCTAGCAGACCGTCTTCCAGATCTTCTTCCACCATGGCCAGGTAGCTTGAATTCTGCGTTCCTCCTCTAGAATCTCCCTGAGATTATGAATTTCTCTCCGTCCGCTCGTGATATCAATCTCTCTGATCCTTCGGATCTTGGTTCTCATTACCAGCTTATAGCCAAAATACATGGCAATGACGATAGGTGCTGCGAGATAGACCTCAAAGAAATTCTCCACCAATTCTGAGGCAGACATGTCGGCATAGCCAACGGGTGCGAAGCCGGTCCAGAATTGCGCAATAAGAATCAGAATGTTCATTGCCAAGCCTATCCACGAGCCGTACACGGTGGCTTGTGATTTGAAAGCGAGTTCGTCCAAGGAACGGCCAGCAAGGCGCCAGGCGCTGCGGAAGCGGATGTGGCATAAACAGATAGTGCCCCTTGGATATACAGGTTAGTCGGAGCGCAGGATAATTTAGAGGTCAATCCTACTTACCAGGTGAAAATCGAAGCAAGACCACTGATTGCAATCATCCAATTGAATGCTTGAGTTGAGGTGTCCGGACCAGCCGCGACAATGTAACACAGAAATCCGAAGAGAGAAGAAACAATAATGGCAACCAATGGACGGCCTTCACGGTCGACGTAGCCCAGTATCTTAGGAGCTTGTCCCATGTCCGCAAGCGCAGCCAGAGTCCGGCTGGAGCCATAAACGGAGGAGTTTCCAACGGACAGGACTGCAATGAGGATGACGACGTTCATGATGGAAGGAACCGCATCAATACCGGCGTTGCGGACAGCAATGACGAATGGAGAGGCGTTGGCGTCCGATGAGGAGCTGCCGTTCAGTAGTTGCGGGTCATTGTAGGGGACGAGGACGCCCACGATGGTAAGGGAGACCATGTAAAACAGTGCAATCCGCCAGAAGACTTGCTTCACAGCCGTAGGTAACGCGATGCGAGGGTTCTCAGTCTCAGCAGCTGCGAGGCCCACCAACTCGGTTCCACTGAAGGAGAAGGCAGCGGTGACAAATACGGAGCACAAGCCCTTGAATCCATGGTTCTAGGCAAACGTCAGTGACCAAAGCAGGGGATGGGAAATGGAGCTTGACCTACAAAAGCGCCTGGATCGTACCAGTAGCGGGCGCCGATATAGCCTCGGTGGTCACCTGGGACACCCCCAGTATTGATGATGATGCCGAGGATGATAAAACCAATGACGGCGATGACCTTTATGATCGAGAAGACGAACTCAGCTTCGCCGTAACCTCTGACGCCGAAGAAGTTGATAAGAATAATGGCCACCAGGAATATAGTCACCCAGGCAGCCCCGTTAACGTCCCGACTGCCGGGCCAGAACTCGAGTGTAAGAGACGCGGCGACAATCTCGAGAGGAAGAGTAACAAGCCATTGGAGCGCGTAGCTGGAGAAACGGTCAGTCTCGACAAATATTAAAGATCAGCAGTATGACACTCACTTCCAACCCATTGCGAAGCCCCAGGCCTCATCCACGAATCGGCTGGCATAAACGGAGAATGCACCAGCTACAGGGTACTGCACCGCAAGTTCACCAAGAGCATGAGTGGTGCAGTACAACGTGATGCCTATGAGACCATACGCAATAACCAGTGATGCAGGGCCTCCGTTGGCAAGTGCCGACCCAGAGCCCACAAAGAGCCCAGTCCCGATGGAACCACCAATTGCAATCATCTGGAGATGGCGGCCCTTCAGCTTCATCGCCAAAGCTGGCTCGGCGGGAGGCTGATCTGGGAGCACCCTGCCATTGGCATCGATGGCCTGAGTCGTGACCCGAGCATGTGGATTCCGTTTGAAACTGTCCACGAAGCGACCGAATGCGGTGGGTGCGGGAGGAAATTCAACCTTTCCTTGGGATAAGTCGGTGCTGCCGCTAGGGCTCGCCGACATTGCTTCAATATCCTTCTCCATTGCAGATTGTTATGGAGGAATGATGGCACAGGGGGTGTCTCTTGACAAGGGAAGGCTGATATTCCAAGGGAAGCGAGTGGCAGCAGCAGCTGGGGGAGATATTGATATTAAAATAAACGAAAGAATCGGCATGAAGCGTCGATCGTCGGCAACATGCGACGAGATTTGGTGGCAGGCAGCGAATGGAAACAGCGACAAAATACAACCGAAGCGGAGTATGTGAAAATTTTGTGGATTGATAAATGTCGCATATTGAAAGCATTGGGGCACGACAGGGATACGAGTATTCTGCAAGGCTACCTTACCCACTTGGCCATGCCACCCCAGATGCCACTGTGCCATTTTCAGTAAGCAAAATGAACAAATGGCACCAATGGCACACCACAAGCACGAAATCGGCACCCAAACGGATACATGGCACGCTGCCGTTGAACATTCGGTGCACGATTTTTACTTTTCCCACATGAGGGTCATCATAAAGAGGAGCTGGTGATCTTTGACGAAGGGCGTGAGGTTGCAGCAAGATCGCCTCAAACCCAAGTTGGTTGTAAGACGACAGGAGCTGAGCAAGACCGGGCATGTGAGACCGGTGCCAAGAAGAGAAACGGCCGTTCTCAGCAGATTGGGAAACCTTCGTCGTGAGTGAAAGGTGGTGAAAGAGGTGAAATACGCGGGAGAGGCACAGAGGCAATTGTCTAGGAGGAAGAGAAAACTCTTCACGCGGCGTCAGCTAACGCAAAGTTTCCCCGCCAGCGCGAAACAGGTCGGAAGCTGGAAAAACTCTGTTCCGAGGCCCGGAAAATTCTCTTTCATTCAGCCTTGCAGCAAGTTGAGTGAAGGCCGTCAGCTTCAGGCTTGATCCTGCTGAGATTGCCCAGTTCGACGTCTCTGGACGACGGGTTAACCAATCCGAGTGGAACAGATTCCCAAGCCAAACGTGGGATTGTCCTATATTTGTACTCGGCGGGTCGGTACGTGGACGAGATTCACACCTACAGAGAAGTGAGTTTCCTGCCGCGCGGTGCGGTCCCCAGTCTTGAGGCTGGCTGAAAGCTTGACCGGGCTGTTACGAATACATTTATGGAGTGAAACAGAAGCTTGCAAAATCAAGGCGGAAAGATGAGCGACATTGTGACGGAAGGAAATCAGGCACTTATGCAGCATTTCGCGGATACCGAGGCACTATGAAGAAGTAATGAGATGGCCTTGAAAAGACAGTTGAGGCCGTTCCTGCATGACTGCCAACATGTTAGCCTTGCCCAGCTTGTCATCAACGGCCTCTTGCATGACAGTACCTAGAGCCTCCCTGAGCAATGCCGCAAGACTGGTGGTTTTTGAAGCGTGAAAACTTGTCATGAGCCCGAAGGCACTGAATATATGATGCACTCCTTTCATGTCTTAGACAGTCAAAGAGAATGGAATACCGAGCATTCGAGATACGCCAGCCGCATTGATTGTCTTCAGCAAGTCGAATGCCATCGATTCTTCCATAAAGCTCACATCGAGGACGAGAACTATTGTCACTTTTCTGCTCCAAGAGTCGAAACTTGTGGACATTGCTTCGTACGGCTACCATATTTATAGGTGGACCGAAGAGGAACGATTCTGGAGAAGGGGCGAATGGAAGTGCTTGAAGATGAAATCACAGTGTCCTAAGCATATCCCCGGTGAATGCCAAAAAGCAAAGTGATCCTTCCCGAATCACTCGAACAGCTGGGAGGAGTGCACACCGTGGACGAGCTGGAGCCACGGACCAGTTAGATAGAAAGAGTCGGCGTTGATCGTTAATTGGTGAGTGGACATGGGATGGAGGGAGAAGTGTACGAGTTGTGAGTGGTCGGGCGCAGGTGGCGGGGGAAAAGGAAGAGAGTCACAGTAGTAGTGGCTCGTCAATACTTGTGCGAGCGAATGCTGCTCGTAGAAGAGGTGATACACCTCTACCCACTACCCGCCTAGGCAGGTACCTTGGCTAGGCACCTCGTCGCCTACAAGGTCAGGCACAGTAGGGCCTGTAGGCGGCCTCTGTGCCGGTAGATGACTCTCCCTAGGCCCGGAGAGCGAGGTTGGGTTGAAAGAGTGTGTTGATCAACAACCTCATTTTGCTGATCATGTTTGTTTTCGAGGATAATGGCACTCCACCCACCTCCAGCATCGTCGTCATCTTTCTCACCTGGCCACCATGGTAATTTCTTCTGAGACTCGGTAAGCGAGAACCCTCAAGTCCTTGACAGAGTTCACTCTGCGCCTTTTAGCTGCAGGTCCCGACCGAGGGGATGGGCCTCGACGCATCCGCGCCTATCGAGGCCCTTCGGATGCACCTGAGATTGGCCCGTCCTCACCCACCGCAACCCGTAATAAGCCTGATTAGCTAGCCCACCGCACAGACCTCAGCTAGTCCTCGCGTGGCAGCTGAACCTACAGCACCTCCAAGCACCTTTTAACTCCCCCCAACTGGCCCCAAGCCTCAAAACGGGCTGGACCAACTGTGACTTGTGGCCTGGAAGGCACCGGGGGCACCCTGCAAGTGGCCAACCAAAGCTGCCGCCTTACTGTGCTTTTCCCTCTTCCGCTGTTTTTTCACGCTTCTCGGCTTCTCTTTCACACCTGCGCCCTCCTCCACCAAACAACACTACCTCGCAAGTACCGCTACCAGGACGTCCGCTCCCTTGACTTCCTTCTCTCACTCTCTCTACTGACCTTTGCAAATCGACATTCCTTCCTGCGATCGTCCTTCCGTCCCGTCTCTTTCGTCTTATGCCCAGTGCCCTGTGACTCTTGGCCCAAAAGAGCTTCGGAATTATATCCACTGCCTATCAATCCAGTCTTTGTCGCGTCGCAAATGAGTCCTAATACCCAACCTCGAGTCCACTGATTACCCGAGCAGGTCAACTGGGCGTCATCTACCGTCACACCGTACCCAGTCAAATTGCTCTTTGGCTAGTCGCCGTTGATGCGATGAATTCGTTGCCTGTTGCCGGCACTCGGAAACCTTTGCCTCGGGCAGCTTGCGCATGACCATGATCCTCGATATCCGACGTGGACTTCCTCGCTGACGCAATGGCCACTGCCATGGTCGCCTCTGAATCTTCTCTCAGCAGTCGTGTTTCCCTGATTTCCCTCGACCCGGCGGTCGCTAGTCACATCACCGGCACTACGAGGACCACCACGGTTCCCTCGGCGTCGCAGTATGGATCGAGTCCGAGAAAAAGTATGAAGACGCCCGACACCGAAGTTTCCCGCAGCCACAATAGAAATAATTCTGCTCCCAGTGTTTCGGACAAGAAGGGATCGACGTCGCTCAGGCGCGTCAAGGATAGTACAGAGGTCTTGAGGCAGCGCTCGACAAAATCATCCAAAAAGCCAAAACAGTCGCTGGAGACGGTCCCCGACAACGTCCACGGTCGCAACTTCACTGTTGGCAATGTGGGAACCGGTGGGATCCTTTACTTGACGCCCTCAACGCATCAGAGAGGCAATGCGTCTCCACACTCTATTGCCTCACCTGCGCATGTGTCGTCGGCATCACCACCTGTCCTGAGTAATGGCGAACAGTGGCCTCCAGCGAATGAAAAGGTGCCAACCACCCGGTCCGTGTCCTCTTCTCAGTCTCAACAAACGGCCTCTTCGAAACGGTCTGTTAGACCTTCACCAAGGCCTAAGGTCTTCCCTAGTCACGGCCGGTCGCAATCCTTCTCTACCATTGAAGACCATCGTCAATCTTTGCTGGTTCCACAGTCGCGGACGCTGAGGATTGTTATCAATCGCCCCGAGACCGCGAGACCAAAGACAGCCCAAGAGTCCACCGAAGAACCGGCTCTAGATTTCCATCATACCCTAGAAGTTCCTATTCCACACTATCGTATCGGTACTTTTCGCCTCAGTTCCAATGGAACCCCAGTGCTGCGGGGATCTTCATTCACAAGGGCGTCTCTTACACCCTCGGATGTCACCCCTACTCAAGCAATTATGCAGGCAGAGGGCCTTTTTGCGAAACCCCCGCCTGCCAGCCTCAAAGCTTTCGCAAAACTCGAAGCAACGGAGACAAGTGTCGAGGAAGCAGCACCCGCCACACCTGTTATGCCACCGCTCTCCAAGGCTACATCCACAACGACTTCCAGCTTGTCTAGCATCGTCCAGCCCCAAGTATTTGACCACCTGACCCAGATGTACGATGACCCTTCAGTTGTCCGGTATTGCCAGAACGTGAGGGAAATCACCGCGGCCACTCCTGCTCGGATCATTGCTCAAATCTCGTCGGACTCTTTCATGGACTATGAACTGGTCTCCGACTTTTTCCTCACATTTCGATCCTATATGTCAACTTATCAAGTGCTTGATCTTCTCCTCGCGAGGTTGAGGTGGGCTATTAGTCGCTTGGAAGAGGACGGCAGGATCATCCGCGTACGCACATTCGCCGCCCTTCGTCATTGGATTCTGAACTATTTTATGGATGATTTTTTGATTGACCACCGCCTTCGGGTTCGTTTCTGCAACGAGGTCAACACGTTATACAACGACGTCAAGGCAAATCCCGAGAATGGGTTTAGCGACCTCAAACTCTTGCGCGACTTAAAGCGGTGCTGGAACGGTCGCTGCTCATTATGCTGGGGCCCTGAGAACTTTGATCTGGACGGCGAACAGGAGGAAGACATTCGGCCTGGAGGACTGGCCGAGACTGACCGTACACCAAGGCCGCGGCTCGGCGTTCAGCCTGCCCAGGCACATCATGATCCCGCTCAAGCTCCAGTCCTGCGAGGGCCACAACAGAGTTGGTTCGAAGCAGATCCTGTTATCAGACCAAGCCACGATCGTCAAGTTTCAGAAAATTCTGGTCTCCTCAGCGATGGCAGCGTCCAAGCAACTTCTTGCTTTGTTCCTAAGCACCTTCTGCGACCTGGTGGTAGTGGGGGTGAAAGCCATTCCAAAGCTCCTCATCCTGTTTCCGTTCAATTGAGGCGAAAGAATGCGCCTGCGAACCTGCAAGTGGTCACTCAGCCCACACCGGCCCAAAAGGTCATCGGCCACAGGAGAGGAGCAAGCTCTATTGACAGCAATAGAGAGCCCACCCCTCGCAAAGTAGCTCCTGAGCCTTCCGCCCGGGCTGTGGAAGACGGAAGTATCATCCGAGGACTTCTTTACAGTCCAAGCACCCCTTTCGTCCAGATTGTATCTTCCCACTCCACTCAGTCGCTTGACAGACACGAAATGGGGGCCTCACGGGGAGGACCTAGAAGGGAGCATGGTACACAATCAGCGACTCCACCTGTTGCGAGGAACATCTTTGGTTCTTTGCGAAAAGTCCTCGGAAGTAAACATGGTCATATCGACATGACCCTTCTCACTGTTTCTCAGCCTGCTCAAGATGTGCCGATTCGAGGCCAAACAGCACATTTACCTCTCAATGTGTCCAAATCTCATGACGAGCTACGTAACAAGCCGGGAGCAGGTATGCCCAGAAAGGGCGAAATGCGCATTGATCTCCTCTCGGCTGCGGCATGCCAGAACTACGAGACTAGGTTTCCTTCGAAACATCGAATCAGTTACGCGCCCTTCTTTGCGACCAACCGTCCTCTTCAACCAACCACATCTACTGGAGACGAGAATGAGCCACAGCGTATGCCAAGTCATGCTACTCGTCAAAGTGGCTCCATTTTGATAGTTGACGATACGCGCCCAGATTTTCCTTCCATGTCTGGCGCGCTCCCACCGCCAGACAATGACTTTGACTATGGGGAAGCCGGTCCGTTGCCGTTGCTTAGCGTTCATGATGCTACACTGCTGGATGATCGAAAGGCAAGCTTTGACGCAGTTGCGACGCAAAGGAGCTCGAACGTTCTTCCGCATGATATAGATCTCCCACCAGCACAAGAGAGGGGTGGCAGTTTGGAGGAGGTCACAACAGACCCAACTGAGCCGGATAACATGCTCGAGGCCTGGCCCGAGGCTCCCAGTACGATCAAGAGAGCACATTCTCCTACAACGGCCAGTTCCAGAACTGTTCGGGAAGACATCAAGCCAGTAGATCCTCCTGTGGATGGTGATCTTGACATCGAGCCTGAAGAGGCTTCCGTCTCAGAAAGCATGCAGGACGGAGATGTCGATGTCCGTCAATCGGAATCGGAGGTCAGATTACCACCACAGACTCTTAGACGGAGGCCAGGAGGAGACTTGCGTCGGGTCGAAAATGTGCAAGAATTGGACCATACATTTCACCATGCTTCGATGGATACCGCCAGCGCAATATCTGAATCACCTCACGAATCGTTACTTATCATGAAAACAGACACTGTGCGGCGCATTCCTTCGCCAGAGGGCCCTCCACCTAATAAACCTATCTCTCTGATCAATACACATTCCTCACAACACCTCCGGCCTTCTTTCGAGGCAGCTGTTGCTGGTTTCTCTGCCATTCCCGACGACGAAGATGGCGGACTCGAGGCAACCTTAATGAAGCTTGAGGGCCGTTATGAGAAGAGGTCACCACCCATGGAACAGCATCCGCTGGATACTGCCGCGCGGCGGCGATCACTTCCAGAGCTGAGTCGAATGTCTCACCCAGAACCTGGCCATTCCGTAGGGGCAACCGACCATTCAGTGCCGGCTCCTCCTCTATCCGAGAACGTCCGCACAACAGTCGACGAAGTTGCCTCGGAGCAGTCGGCTGACGAACCCCTCACACCAGAGCCCTTGGTGGTGGAAGCAAAGCCAAGGTCCTCTCGTCGCTCCTCGATCTACGGACTTCCGACCGAAAGTGTAGCCGATTCTGATGAGTCTTATGGATCTCTGCCATTGTTGAAACGTGAAGCTGGCCATGAGAGTACTGCTGAACCTTTGCCTGTCAAACCAGCCACAGACTTGCCTATGGTTGCCCCGGGTTACTTTCCGCAAGATCCTCCGCAGTTATTTCACCTCCCCAAAGGACCTCCGCCGAGCGGAAACAAGCACAGAGCCAGCATTCCACGACCCGAGACTGCCAATGACAGTGCGCGATCCTTCCTTCTGGACGAAGATGAGAATCTTTCGGACCTATCCTCGGAGATTTCTGTGGACATCATCAATTATTCAGAGGTTGCGGGTCGCTCTATTTCGCCCATGCTTGCTGCCCCGGGAACGGCTATTTCGGGATTGGAGATCCCAGCACACCCGTTGACCTATGCATCGGTGGTGAATTTGCGTATTCCTACTCCACCGGAACGAGCCTCTGATCCTCTCCCACAGGTCAAGACAGCACAAGCCAATAAGCCTCCGCACAACGATCAGCCAGCGCGCAAACAGCAAGACCCATCATCCACTCAGCCGCTAGCACGTCTGCCAGCCGGTCCGGCGCATATGCCCTTTGTTCTCGCTTGTGATTCACAGGTTCTTGCCCAACAAATGACACTCGTGGAAAAGTCTGCGTTATCTGAAGTGGAGTGGTCAGACCTGGTCGAAATGCGGTGGGATAACAAGAACGCTGAAGTTCTGGATTGGGTCGAGTGCGTGTCAAGTGGGAACGTTCGAGGAATCGATCTCGTCAGCACACGCTTCAACTTGGTTGTCAAATGGGCGTTGTCTGAAATTGTTTTGACGCAGGACATTCATGAAAGAGCTCGAGTCATCACCAAATATATTCATGTCGGTGCACATGCTCGCCGATTGCACAACTACGCGACAATGCTACAACTCACGCTTGCGCTCACCTCCACCGACTGTGCGCGACTCGTGAAGACTTGGGAGCTGGTGTCAAACCCGGACAAGGCGCTGTTGAAGAACATGGAAGCACTCGCGCAACCTTTGCGCAACTTCCACGATCTTAGAGCGGAAATGGAATCGTCGGATCTGAGCGGCGGCTGTATTCCTTTTCTAGGTTGGTGGTCCTTTTCGCGTCTGGACACTCGCGTGCTGACTCATATATCAGGATTGTATATTCGTGACTTGACATATAATGCACAGAAGCCCTCCCATGTTGCAGGCGCTCGCGGGACCGAGTCGCTCGTCAACTTCGAACGTTACAGGAGCACGGCTATTATTGTCAAGGGGCTTTTACGGCTAATTGACGCCAGTTCAAGGTACAACTTCGAACCGCTCCCGGGAATAATCGAGCGGTGTCTCTGGTTGGCCGCCCTTGGCGATGATCGAATACGAAGCGCAAGCAAGACATTGGAAAACTAATCAATGGACATATTGGATAGCGGGCGAAGCATAATGGACGGATCGGATTTGGTCCGGATGAGCTGCCAGCCAGCTGATGCAGGTTTGTTACCACAATATCGACTCGCAGCATTTTAGCGACGGGCTTTGTCAAGCTAGCAGGCGTGCCTCTGTTTATTGAGTTGTCTGAACCTTTTGCATTTGCGGAGTGGCTCGAGATATTGGATTGTTGGCCGCCGAGCTGGATAGTTGACTCTAGCGTGGTGTTTGGGGAAAGCCATGGGACAAGTAGAAAATATGGGCGGATCAAGTCTGAAGCGATTCAGCAGTAGCTTGGGTATCACACAATATAATTTGGAAACTTGGGAGATGGATGGATTCCTATCTTGAGCGACCAGCGTCTGGACCATCGACTAGGACTGAGCAGAAGACACGTTCAACTCGTTTCCAGGATTGTACGAAGGCCACGCCGTGCTTGTGAAAATTTCATCAATCACGCTTTTCCTGCCATCAGCAAGCCAGCCATACTTGGAAGAAAGAGGAGAACGACTCGCTCCCAGTGCTGTGCTGTGCTAGTGTAGCTGGTCTACCTTGACCTTTGCTCGGACATTCCACCCCTACCACACGCTACCACCTAGTCCACCAGGCACTCTTTATTAGTTGAACCTGTCCGAGGCTGTGCGATCCCGCGACACTACGCGTATGTGGAAGCGTTCGCGGCTTGATCTTCTATACAACATCGCACTTGGGACTAAAATCCGGCCCTAGTCCTGTCCCATTCGTCGCGCTAAACACCACACTGCCCGGTGCAGGGAGCACGCCCGGGTTATCCGTCGTGCAAGCCAGCAAGAGCGGATCATCCGACGGCGGGGCCAAGTTCACCGACTCGAGGTCTGGAAAGTTCGGAATCTGGCTCTCGAGCGCGTCAAAGTCGATCATGTCGTAGAAGTTATTCGCATTGGCGTCGCGACACGACAGCGCCGGCAGGTTGTATTTGTGTTCCAGCAGGGACAGCACCGACGTCTGGTCGTGCACGACGTGGCTTATATAGTCTTTCTTGGCGTAAGGGGATACCATGATCAAGGGGACGCGGAAGCCGGTTTTGCGATACTGGCTGTATTGGTAGTATCCATTGGCGGCGTCGGCGGCGGGGATGACAGGCAGGACGTCGTCGGGCGCGATGGCCGGGACCGGGGGAACGTGGTCGTAATACCCGCCGTGTTCATCAAAGTTGATGATCAAGAGCGTTTGGTTCCATTTGGGACCGCTCATGAGGGACGTGACGACGTCGTACATGAGTTGGTCGCCCAAGACGACGTTCTCCGGGTTCTCCATGGATTGGACGGAACCGTTGTAGTCGAGGAAAGTGAAGGCCGACAGGTTCCCTTGTTGGACGTCCGACAGGAAGGAGTAGGGGAAGTCGCGGAAGTTGGCTGCCGCCAGGCCACTGGTGATGTTCGGGAAGAGCCTGAGAGTTGAGGTGTCGGTCGAGTTGCTGGGAAAATAATTTGCAATCATTAGTATATTCTAGGTGGGGAGAGATGGGAGGAAGAGAAGAGAGAGACTCACTTGTAGTTAGTCCAGGAAATGTTATAGGCGTCGAGGGTGGTGAATATGTTTCCATTCGGCCACGTCGCGGCAGCCACAGCGTCAGTTTGGCCCGTGGCAATCACACCTCTAGAAGATGCACCCAAGGCATACATCCGATTCGGCCAGGTCTGTCCCAGGAGGGAACAAAAGAACCGATCATTCAAAGCAAACACTTCGCCGAGGCTGTGCATGAAGGGCAAATGGCGGGGAGTAAAGTAGCCAAAGGACTGCGGCTTGTCTTGCTCTCCTCCCACCGCAAATCCATCCATGCTTCCATTGTTGTACTGCTGGTGTGACGACTGCCAGTTCTGAGACGGATTGTTTGTCTTGCCACCGCAGGAGTTGGGCATCTCGTAAAGCAGCTGGACGGACCCGTTGTTGTACTTTTGAGGCACCAGCGTAATGGGCTCGCCAGTGGAGCTGTCGAGAGGAAATCCGTCCTGGCCGGTCCGGTTAAGTAGGCCGAAGATGTTATCCCACGAGTGGTTCTCCATCATGAGCCAAACAATGTGCTCGATGCCGGGGATGCTGTCAACCCCTGCGGGTTTGTCTGGGTAGGGGATAGACCCGGGGAACCGTAACTGAGCTGGAGTCTTGCCCAAGGCTCCGAGCGCAGCGAACATGTGGCCGTCCATGGGGCCACACTCGGTCTCGTACTCGTAACCCCAAGCGACGCCGGCGAGGGCGGCGAGAGACACCACCGTATGCTGGAGGACATGCATGGCTAAAACGTGGCGCACTGGGGCGGACACCGAGACGTTGCACCGATACTCTTTGGTCCAGTAGACGATGTTTTCAACTCGTAACTCTGCAACTGAGTCTTGCGTGGTCTCCTGGTCTAACAGCAATCGTCTTTACTGATGAGACTCGGGTCTCATTTTATACCCGGACAAAGCTCCAATACCTACTATGGCTCTTGACAAAACTTCGAGAAGGCTGGCCGGCATTTGGCCTTCCACGCACAGTTCCCGTTCCTGTGCCATGAGCTACCCGCTCGATAGCTATACAGCTACCTAGCATCGTTTGCATCGCTTTTTTCATATTAGCAACCCAATCACGCTCAGTGGCCGAAAAACGTGAAGCTCTCGATCTGCTCAATCCCGGTCAGGGCAGCTCTCCGGAGAGTGACCGTGACCATAAAATAGCCGGTTCCCAGGCCGTTGTAGGAATCTTTCTGGAACTAAATTGTGGATTTGAACGCAAGGCTCACTGCCGATCTCAACATACAACCTCGCGTCGACGGATAGGGCAAGTCAATGTGGAATGAGGTTGCAGCCGCTGCCTCAATTCATTGAACTAGCTCACTAAGAAAGTTTTGAGGACTGGAAAACATCCTGGCAGCTAGATCCCGGCCTTTATACTTGTATGATGAATGTACCTGCATCTTGGCACGTGGATGGCGTTGGATCAAAGTATTGGCTAAGAAAGCCAATTGGCGGAGTGCTCTGTCGGTCGACATGCTGCCGTGCGAGGCTCAATGCGTCTCGGGAGCCGGCTTGTTTATGGCTCGGCGAAGAAGAGATTCAAACAGTCCCCTGCACCTTGTCGTGATCCTGGGTTGAGTTGTGAAAGTACCCTTGTGCAAAGCGAAAACATCGACGTTCACTGGACCATGCCGCTTCTCCGGGAGAGCTGTGGCAGAAGCTCAAGCCAAAGTCGGGAAACAACAATTTCTCTTTGGATCCGGCTCCCTGGCGGCTATGTCCGTGGACGCGAGATATGTGGCCACTCTCATCAGCACCAGCCACGTCGAGTTTCTCCGACGAATTGAGCCGACACGGTCAAGAATATCGCTTTTCGACGCCGAAGGACCTAAAAAACCGAAGAGGCCATACCGAGATACCTCCACCATCAAGCTGGGTTCCAGCAACGTAGGGCTCAGTCGAATTTGGTTCCGAGTTTGAAATCCGGAAAGTGACAGAGTGCGAAGAGAACGAAGGCATCCTCGCCCCAAAGCACAGGATCCCTACCACCAACAGAAAGTCCATCGCCTATGGCTCCCAAACGTGTATGAGAGCTCGCGAGGGTTCGAACTGGGCAACTTTGTCTCTTCGATCTTGTCGGAGATGACGAAAGAACAATTGACCAAATAGACCGCCATCGCTCTTGGCTATATCAGTAATGTCTCGACCGTCGTTCATCGGTTCATCGATCAGCTCCTGGAGGCCATCTGCCCCGACTCCCGAGCAATTGGTCAAGTCGAAACTCTAAACTTTGTCCCACGGCCTCTTCAAACGTTACCTAGGTATTTAAGCTTCAAACGTTATGTAAGGGTCATCCAGCATGTTCGCTTTTTGCTCGACGTGGAGCCGATTGGCGCTCCGATGACCTCGAATCACTACTTGACAGCAATTTTTATAGACGGTAAGGCATACTCACCTTCAGTCAGAAATTCGTAATGTGCTCCTCTTTTATAACCATTAGTTTTAGCACGAGCTCGTAGTTCGTCTATCAGGATATTTTGCCTACCCATATTCGTGGTGGCGTAGAGGGTCTAACGCCCGCCAATCGTGAAGTAATAGTAGCGGAGGCAAGAGAGACGACAGCTAGACGAACGGTTAAAGAAAACGGTAGTCGAGATGGGAGATCGCACCCAGCAGGCCCAGACTTAGAATAGACGCCATTCTGTACTTGAGGCTGTAGAGTCGAAGGAGATCGTGGCGAGCTGGGTGGGTACAGAAGGCGACTGGAGGCGGGGTCGGCCGCGAGGAACTCAAAAATGGAGTCCACTAAGTTTCGCCAATGATATGACCTGTCGTAAGAAGAGATCTGTAAGGTGACTACAGCAGAACTCAGAACGTAACGGCGCAGGTAAGTCAAAGCGTAAGTCGAAGGGTGAGCACTGAAAGGAGCCTACCTAGGTAAGTAGGCGAGAGGAGGGTAAGTCGCAGGTAGGTCGTCTTAAAAGCGGCACGACGGCAAGGTAAGGGCGAGCCACCCATGTGAGCTCCAAGCAGATTTCACTATGCTCGACCTACCAAGATGAGTAAAAAGTGCCCGTGCCTCACCCCAGATCAGAACGAGTGGCGAGCGGGAATCCCCCACGGGGTTGGATCCCAAATCACGCGATGCTCATCGGCAGCAGCAGAGCGGCCTACGAGCGTCGTAGTTCCCAGAATCATCACACTTTGTCCTCTTGCGGTGTCTTAAAAATCCCTCCCACATTCAATGTTCCCCGTCTGCACCGTCAGAAATGTCGGCCAACGCTATATCAGCCGCTTTTGAGGCGGGAATATTTGAAGAGAATGCCTCACAGAATCGTGGCTGGACAAATCTGCGCCCCAGGATTGAGAGTATGTTGGAAAAGGCTGACAACAGGACGACTCTCTTTGTAGGTGCGGCAGCCTCCTCCTTCAAGCCGACTGCCTATCCGACCTGGGGTAAATTCATCGAGCTCTTGTATAGCTCCCTGATTGATGTTGCGTCTGCGGAGCTTGAAAACGACCGCACTGGTTTGTCTTCCTAACAACTGAGTGGCACCGCGATGAGAGCTTACAGGGTTGCTTCAGAGGTCAGGAACGAACTCAAGCAATGCATCGCCGGAGCGCTCCAGTGGGGCAGACCCGACCGAGTACCCAACTACAAGGTCACCGAAGTCATTGCACGTCGCCTGGGAAAGGACTACCTTCGCCTCTTGAGCGCGTTTAGGACACAACAGAGTGATGATGGCTGGCTAGTCAACGACGCACATAGGTGGGTAGCAAAATGTCTCATGGATGGGAGCACTGCCGCAGCCGTCACAACAAATTTTGACGATTGTATTGAACGCGCGCTCGAGAATGCTCAGGCAAACATCTATCGGCTCACTGGCAACCGCCACGTCGATGGCCCGGAAATCGTCGAGCGCATGCAAGACACTACCAAAAGGCTAATTCTGGTGGTCAGCGGCCCTCAGTCTTGCCAGTTTGCACAGGCTTTGCTTCCTCAGCTTGGAAAAATGGTGTCATTATTGTTCAAGCTCCATGGATCCTGTTACGAGGAGGAATCCTGCATAGATACCCGGTTGCAGAGACAACAAGGCCTTCCGTCTTACGCAGTCGACATTCTGGATACTCTTATCAAGGAAAGTGTGTTCTTTCTTGTCTGCTACAGCGGTGGTGATTTGAATGACAACACGGACTACCTTCGAATGGTACATAACAAGGAAACAGCACGGCTTGTATGGCTTCAAAAGCGCTTCAACGAAGTCGAGCCCGGCCTCGAAGCACTTTCTCGCGTGCTGCAGACCGCAGATACTGCCGACCATGGTCTCTGCCTTCTGCACGGGTCAATGCGTGGAGAACAGGTGGAATGGGATGCAGAGCCTCCCGAGTTTGTGAACGATGTCTTCAGTTGGAGTGCCCGTCTGGGATCCTCCTGGTGTAAACTTGTTGTCCTTGATCTGATCGAACTCTGCAATGGAGCTTCAACTCAACGCCTTAGCCTCGAGAAACTTGGATTCTCGGGAAGCCAGCGACAGGATTGGAATGACGTTCTTGAAGATGAGTTGGGAGAGTTTCTTGAACAAGATCAGGTAACCAAGCCTTGGCCACTGGCCAAGCGAACCGTCACGCTGAATATTCACAGTTTGTAGCTGCTCGAAAATGCAGCAATGCCGCCGAACTACTCCACAGCATCCTAGCCGATGAACTAGACGAGAATCAACGCGCTTTAGTCTGCCCCCAAGTCAATCAGCAATGTTCAATAATCAAAGTGTTGCACCAGAGTTTCAACAGCAATTTGGACAACCAACAGTCGCACGCCCAATCGTGGGTCATTAGCTCATTGTACGGGCTTCTGTTGTTTTGCGGCAAACAGCAACGCGCCGCCGGTGAAGCGCTAGCTTTTGCTCAGAATTTTGCGTATCTGGTCGGCGATTTGCAGTCGTCTAAGTTGATTGAACAGCTCATTCATGCCCTGAAAATAAAGAGCCGCTCTAAGTCTGGAGAGCAGCCAACAGGGCAGAAGCGCGAGGACTCAGCACTCACCGCCTTTATTCCTTCTTTGGACAATGTCAACGCAAAGGCCAACTTGTACGGAGTTCCGCCGTCGCTGTTCTTTCGTGCTCTTTTGCACCGTGCGATGCTCTTCGCAGACAGAATCGCCATTCCGCCACAATTGCTCACTAACTCGAAAGAGTTTGTGGGTGAAGTCCTCTTCGGCGGCACAGATGAAGCAAAAACCTTCTACCTGAGCTTCCTGTGCCCCATTGTGCCCGAAACCGGGGATCAAGACGAAGCCAGATCGTTGTTATCGGGTTATCGGCGGAACACGGCTGGGGACTTCATCTCTGAAGGGTTCATGGAGAGCTATGTGAAAAAGTTGGAAGAGTACTTTCACTCCACTGACAATGAAAGTCGGTTCATCTTTTACTCGCGTGCCGGGATCGCCGACAGATATAACCAGTAAATTTCCCGCGCAGTCTCAGACCACCAGATGGAATCGACAAAGACTCATCTCATGAATCACTGGAGGCACGTACGTGGTCAGGATTCAGTTCCGGAAGATTTTGAGCAAGCGGACGAGGAGCTCTTGGCTGACGTTGTAGACACCATCATCACGGTCGTCAAACTTTTCATACAGAACAACAAAGGGCCAATAGATCGCTCAAAGCTCTATTACTTGAGCGGTCTCTTCGCCAAGGTCCTTGACGACCAGGAAGCGGTCTTCAAGCATCTGCGAGAAGACGTCGACCCCGAAATTTCTTTCCGCCTTACATCGGGCCGAGCGAAATTGCTAGAGCGGCCGTGGATCGCTGGGCCACTTTGTCACGAACTATTCGACGTACCGTACGAGTGCAACCTGCCAATTCACTTCACCATAAGCTCAACTTCGCCCAACAATGCTATGTTTGTTGAAGAGCGCGAGATGGCTTCCTGGAGATTCATGGCTGAATTGTCAGCCGACAAGTCAGCCTTTCAGATCAATGACGATGCCGTCTCTCTGGAACCACCCGCTACACTATCCGCCCTCCTCCTGGGACAGGCCTCGGAACAAGACCTCATTGAAGCCCGAGACGCGCTTTCGGAGGTCCGTGCAAAGCTGGCCGCTGATGAGCCACTCGATGCGGCAAGTAGAGGCCTGGTCGCACGGGAGCTGGCGACTTTCGGGAAGGCTGCCATCGACGTGGAAAGCGATCCCATCACTGAGCTTGCGGTGATTCCCGAGCAGCTTAGGGCATCACTCCAAAACTTCTTGAGGCATTGCGTCTTCTTGGTTCGGAAAGGTGCTGCGCTGGATAGGATGTACGAGGAGCCGGTGTTTTCATTGCCAGGAGCGCTCAGGCTGGAAAGGGCGTGAGGATAGAGCTCGAACAATAAGCTCAGTGCGCGGCTGCAGCACGGTCGTCACTGCCCGAACTCTCAGTGAGGGCCACTTCTCGAGCCTCTATCCGAGCTTCTGTATCTCCAAAGTCGGGTCCGATATGCCTCCGGAAGTATCCCGCGGACCAAAGACGATCCATAATTTCTTGAAGTCCATCGTGAGTGAAGGCCTGTCTGGCTGCATTTCTGATCCGGCGGCTAGCCCAGAGTACAGTGGCCCGGTTTACCAGAGAGCGGGCCTGCCAAAGGAGCTAGTGTCGAGGAACTCCGCATTTTGAGCAGATTTCCCTGCAGCAGAACTTGAACGAGCACGTGTAGGAGACGTCGATGTTGTCAAATCAGACGGAGGTTGTGACAGCTTACCCAACTCGCCTCGTTTCTGAGGTTCACAAGTGAGGGGATTGTGGCATAAAGGCCTTCCTGATTGGACGCGTGAACACTTCTTGCCATCACATGCCCTCCGAGGATATCATAGGCAAATCAATTGGAGCCAAAAGAAAATTCGACTCCGGAGTTGATTCGTCGATTTCGAGTACGAAGAATGCGAATCAGACTCCTCAAGGTCACCAAGTCAGAGCGCCGTATGGCATATTGACACGAACAGACGATACCTTCACTCGATCTTCTCACACGAAATTGGAGCTCATTCACCGTAACAGTTATTCTCAAGGACGTTACTTCCCCGCGGATTAACAGCACGCTTCGTAGGCGAGCAGCCTGTCACGTCTATTCCTAGATCCATGGGTTTCCGAACACATTCCTTCAAGTCCCAGTGTTACGACCAACGTACAAGCAAGTGAGTATCCAAAAGTCAGCATAGCATCATTCATCCTCATCGTATTCCTCACACTCTTCATCATCCAAGCGACCTTCCCTTGTAAGTCCCTCATACAGAGCCCAAGCTGCTAACGTCTTTGCATCTCTTGCACCTTCCCTCCACAGTTCTTCATACTTTACAAGTTTGACTGTGATCTTCTCCCTGTCAGTCCCTGATAGCTTGTCCCTCAATTCATTGATCTCTATCCGAGGCATGGTCCTCTCCCACAGGAACAGAGCGATATATTCATCGCACCCTCCTGGACTGGGATACATGGCCTTTTGAAGATGATCTTCAGAACCCTTGGCGTCCTTTAAAGCGATCTTGGTCAAGTTTCTGAGCTCGTGCATGGGGACAGTCAAGCCCGTCTCTTCCCACAGCTCATTAGCAGCTGCACCTGCAAATGTTCCAGCGTCGTCTATCATGCCGGCTGGGATCTCAAAGAAAGTCAAGCTTCCTGCTGGTATCCGCGGTTGCTGCGTCATGATCACGTATCTCTCATCGTTGTCATAGTCGTCCCCCTCTGGGCGCAGGATCATGAGGATGGCCACACTACCACCTCGAAGGAAAACAATCCCAGGAAGAGGCTTTCCATCGTTCTTATTTTGAACCACTGTTTCCATCTTGATAAATCCTATGCGGCGTTCGCCAAAAAAGTCCACAGACTGGACATTTATAGACCGTAAGTGATATCGTTCCCGCGGCTCGTGGAAAGCATGGCTTCTATCGGACTGGAGTTGTAGAGATTTTCGTAATGTTTCCAGCCAAACTTTGAACGGCTTGAACCCCAAAAGTTGTTCTTGCGTGAGGTTCCCTGGCAGGGTGACTTTCACAGGCGGTTCTCCCAAAGCTTCAGGAATTGTGAAGGTGGCCATGACAAGTGCAGAAGAACGTGCAAGGTCGTCGGTAGAGAGAGAAAATTGCTCCTCTAGAATACTATCTACAGCCTATTTATAATGATAGAAGCTGCGTCAATACAGCATATAACGATAGGCAGCACGAAGGCAGCACGAAGGCAGCACAAAGGCTGTGCACTGGACACGGCAGACAAGATGCAGGGTGGGGCTGTGGAGTAGGTTAGACCAGCCGCCGGCCCGGGCATAGCCACGTGGGGCTTTTGAACCTATCACATTCTTGTTGAACCCCATCAGTTCCATTGCGGGTTAGGCTATCCGCCTTGGAGGCGGGGTAGAGCTGAGGCTGAACCATTGCCACTTGGTATATAATATTCCAGATGGACTTCGTGTAACGCATGCTGCCCTTTTGTTCGAGTTGCGAAAGTGCAACGGGTCCCACATCCCAAAGTACCTAGGTACCCCAAAAGAGTTTCCGTGCACCTCATATTTATCTTGTCCCGCGAACCGGCAATGCTTTGTCAAGTTTGCCATGACATGCTCCATAGCCACAGAGGCCGTAAAGGGTCTGGAACTCAGCTTCAGCTCACCTTTAAGCACCACACCAAAGCCAGAAATCTTCGCGACTCGTCTCAAAAGACGGGTTGCTACCTATGCCAAGTCATCCAGGAGAGGCTAGTGAGTCTCAAAGTAAACATAAACGATGATGATAACAAGACAAGAGAATTTCTCACAGCCTCACTCAAACCCTCGCGTCGGCAACAGGGGTCTAGGTTGTATCGTCTTGACTTCAGAGTGACAAAACAGAACTTACTGGTCGCTAGCTTCATCTTGAAGCAAAAAGGTAAGGCACTTGTCGTTCGCCGAGACGACCAAAATGTCGCAGTCCTGACAACTTCTAAGATGACAACAACCCGGCCGATATTCCCGCTCTGCCGGTCAGCGACTGGACATCTGATCCGAAAGTGATCCAGATTGCCAAGGACTGGATTACTGAGTGCGCAAACGGTCAGGATCATGGCCACGATAAATGTAAATCACCAGACACACCATGGCATCCTAATCGCCTGCTAGACTTGCAGCCAATGCTCGAGTCCGGGAGAGCAACTGAAAAGGTGCAGTTGGTCTCACAAAAGAGGGGAGAAAGAAGGTCGGGCCAACGACCGGTCAAAGGTCCGTATCTCACGCTAAGCCATCGATGGGGAAAGGCTCCCTTCTTCAAGCTCACTCGAGAGACTCGCAACGAGTTACTCGACGGCATAGATTTGAGTTCCCTTCCACGAACCTTTCAAGATACAGTGAAAGTTGCTTGCGAACTTAAAATAAGTTGGCTTTGGATCGATGCTCTGTGCATCGTGCAGGGCGAGGAAGACCTGAAGGACTGGCTAGAGGAATCGGCGACCATGGAAAAAGTTTACGCGCATTCTTACTGTAATATCTCAGCCACTGCTGCTTGGGACAGCTCATGCGGGCTCTTTGCTAGAAGAGACAAGAGCTGGAAATGGGTCGACAGTGTGACCCTCAACACTAAGGACCTTCGGGATGGTCCGCAGGGGAGGATAGACTGTATAATACTGGACCTGTCCTTCTGGGAAAAGTACGTCGACAACGCCCCTGTCAACAGACGCTCGTGGGTGTACCAAGAACGTCTCCTGGCGCCCCGGGTTCTTCATTGGTGCGAAAATCAAATCGCGTTCGAGTGTCGGGAGGTGAGTCGAGCTGAATGTCGGCCAGAGGGGCTGCCTCATTTCCGAATCAAGTCGGGTGTGCTCATTGACGGGGTCCGCCTCAAGAGCGTCGACTTGGACGCAGGAAAGCGACTGCGAGTCATCCGGGAGGCATCCATCAGCGGCAAATCGACAGATTCAACAAAACTCCTAAACATGGTCAACGAGGCCGACCCGCACCTTCATTTCTACGAACTATGGAAGCACTGGGTAGAGGTGTACACCAAAATGGAGCTCACCAACCCGCGAGACAGACTCATAGCCCTGTCCGGGATTGCCAGAATGATGGCTTCTAAGATGGAAGAGAAAGGCTTTCAGGACATATACATCGCAGGCATGTGGCAGAAGCACCTTGCCAGCCAGCTGCTTTGGTTCGTCAATGAAGGAACTGGCAAGAACAGGCAGCCATATGAGAATACGCGACCAAAGGAATATCGCGCCCCGTCGTTCTCTTGGGCATCGGTGGAAACACCCAGGGGGATTACTTTTCCTGGGACCGAGGATAAAGAGCTTCTGGTGCAGGTTGAAGTTGTGCGCCTCTCTTATCGGAGCGAAGACGACATGTTTGGCCTGCTCACTGATGGCTATTTGGTCTTGAATGGGGTGCTCAGGAAGATCGAATTGACCGATTCCATGTCGCTGCCGAAACGCCCTCCGCCTTCGAAGGTGGAAACCTTCGTAAGTGTGACGGTCCGCTTTGGGATTATCGCAGTATGTGCTTACGGTAAACAGGCGCGTGCAATCAGTTGGGACCGTCTTCTCATCGCATCTCTTGTTGCGTGCTTCATTCCCTTTATTTTTCTGCTTCAGCTCTGTGGACTCCAATGCCTGGCAGAACACAGGACGCTTCTCATCGCCTGGACGGGCTTTTCAGTAAGTCTCAGTATCTTCTGCCTTGCTTTCACGATTTTCTGCCGGCAGCTGGTTGGTGATCCGCAAGAGTTGGCCAGCGAGGACCGGAATCGTTACAGCTGGCGTTTGGTTCAAGACGGGCATCCTGTTGGCAATAACTATCAGATCGTCTACCTGGATAGCCCTGCTAGTGAGCCGTCTATTTTTGGGCCAGATGCCCGGGTGTACTGTTTGCCTGTTTTGAAAGAAGATAGGTATCTGACCTGTCTGCTTGTGCGGGCGACTGATGGAGAATATGGTATGCGATACGAGAGAGTTGGGTTGACCAAGGTATCATCGTTGACACCAGACCTTCTGCACAACCTCACGACTGCTCCAGGACATAACAAATCTACATCAGGGAGATATTACTGGAGCCCGGAAAGTCGCATGAAGGGTGAAAGTACGATTTGCATTGTGTAGCTATCAGCGAGGCTGCGGCGCGAGGGGCGCTGGATCGCTCGTCCCCGAGTGTCGGGCTTTATGATTTCATGAATCTCTCTGGACTGGTGGTTGCGTATAAGACTCATGTTATGGGTGCAGAGAGCCTCTGGCCACCAAGCTCGTAGCAAACGTTAACCCCTTAGGTAAGCGTCTCTGGATCAGTGGCCACATTCTCAAGAGCATCTAAGATATTGCGGGCTCTGGCCGCCTGTTCGTCGTTGAATCTGAAGACTCCTTTAATTCGAACCTCCTGAGGAAACAGTCGGGCTGTTACCTGCGTGGTCGCTAGGGATGCATAGAACGGCGGCCTTAGACGAAGATAGATTGGCCCATGACCGTGTAGCGACGAGGATAACCAACAGCGGCCCCAGCAAGTCGCTGAGTCCCGTCACGCCATTCAATATAGCCTGAGGCAGAACGCCCGTGTTCGGGCATAGGCCTTGTGGAGAATGGAGCGAGTGGGATGAGCACGTCAGGCGGTTGCTTTGCGAGTATAGCATTTGGGCAGGCGAGAAACCTTAGCAAAGCGGCCATGTTGGATTCTCCCCGCAAGCGCCCCGAGGTCAATCTCCAAACAGCGTACCTAATATCTCAGTCATCACGACATTATCACCTCCTTGCCCGCCCAACAGGACAGTCTCACCGAGCAGGACACTGATGGCGCTGCCTCCTTCGCGTATGAGAGAACCAATCATACGACGCTGTTATGGGCGAAAAGAGCTGGAACATGATGGCCCGCAGAATTAAGAGTTGACGACCAATTCCCTAAGAACATCCCGTTTCGCGTGTTGCAAAACAGCGAAATAGAGTGAAGGGAGAGGGCAAAATGTTTTGTGGCGCTGCTTGGACGTCGAATGAAGAGAGAAAAAGGCTGAAGAGAACCGAGAAAGCGTGAAGCGGGAGAAAAAGGGGGCGTCTTGTTCTGGCCTGGCTAGTTAAATTGGCGCCAATCGGTCGCATCTGGGGGAAAGAATGAAAAGCTGAATGAGTGGCAATTGTAGCGCGGGCGCGGTTCGTAGCCGCTGTATGATGCTGTTTGCACTACATCGACATATCGCCCTCCCTGAGCAGTTCTATCAGCTGCCTTGCTCGATGAGCATCCGTAGCATCGTGTCTTGGCCACCATATGATGCTGCCTGCAGTGCATTACGGTATACTCCCCCTTGAGCGTTCACGTTGGCTCCCGCATCCATTAGCCACTTGGCAACTGCTTCGTGCGCCCCTCTCAGCAGGCCATATTTAATGCTGTCCTTTTCGTGCTATCAGACGTCTCTAAATCAAAGCCTTGCGTTTGTATAACTGATCCAGACCGGCTGCGTGGCCATTTAAAGCTACTTCGTGTTGACTGGCGACGTTCGGGACGCCCTGGTAAGGCATTAGTGCCCTCCACCTAACCAGAAACCAATACCGAAACATGTTGCTGCTGTTTGTCGCGATGTCTTGGTCTCGCAAATGCGACGCCCACTGCCCAGCACAGAGTCGCACGTGAGATCCGCGTAGTTTTTACTCGTCTTTTGTTGCCAAGTGACTGCTACCGAGGCACCAAGTCTTGAGGCAGAGAAAACTGTCGAGCTGCAGGAACCAAAATCATGGATATCATCTTCTCATGAACCCGATAAAAGCTGCACATCGCGCCTCCTGGGCCTACGGGCGGATGGTGTCAAGCACAAATTTTCCACCAAGAAGCACGCAGCAAGATTCCCGTCCTCGCAAGCAGCTGCCAATCTAATATGGCCATTTCTCTCGGCGACGACCAAGAAAGAACTCTTCTCCAGGCAAGATCGGCACCCCACCGAGCTGGAAGAGACGGCCAGGCACTGAGATAGCCTAGTGAGGCGCCGTTCGTCTGGCATTGAACAAGTACCTTCCATGCACTGCTCACCGAGCCACCCGAACTCCGACGTGGGATGTTGGCCAGTTACTATTGTGAACCGGTTGAACGGACGGATCCTTCTCACTTGGATCTGGCTAGATGCCGGGTGCGATGGCGACATTTTGCTATACCTATGGCATCATTTTGATATGCAATAACAACCCAATGAGGTGTCTAGAATCAACAGACGACTCCGCATCTAGTCGGAGAAGTCCCTCTTCATTCCAGAGAAATGGTAAGCAATGGGGAAGTGTTCCGATGTTTCCATCGAGTACAAAGAGCATGGCCTGGCCAGGAGGATATCCAGAGGTTTGGGACCAAACCCTGTTCCAGTGTCCAGGTTTCTCCAAGTTTCTCGGCATACAATGGCGGAAAAGCTGTCTGTTTCGAACGACAAGGGTGGCGCAAGCATCCCAGTGGTTTCAGAAACGCAAGGCCACAACACGATCCATGTCGTCCCTCGTGGTGAGGAGCTTGCAGATGACTCTTCTCTCGAGAACGAGATCGTCGGCTACGATGCTGAGCGCATGAAGGCTCGCACTCTCCTGACTGAGGCCGAGGAGAAGAAGCTTATGCGAAGAGTCGATTGGCATCTCATGCCATTGTGCAGTATAATGTTCTTGCTCAAGAATATGGACTATCAGAATGTACCAGCCGACTCCCCCGCGCACTTCTTTGAGCGTCAAGAAGAGACGCTGACCCAAAAGTCATAGGCGGCCAATGCTCGTATCATGAACAAAGGAACTGACCAGAACATCTTAACCCAACTCCATCTGACCTCCAATGATTACAATTTCATCTCCACCATTTACTATGTAGGTGAGCCACTCCCAACAATCTGGCTGAATGCTCACCCAGCATAGATACCTTACATCATCTTTGAGGCCCCTAGCAACTTGTTCATAAAGAAGATGCTTCCTTCTCGATGGCAGTCCCGCATTGTGGTAATTAACGGGCTACTCTCGCAACCTCCCACAGTGTGTTGATTATGCCGCAGGTCTCCTGGGGTATTGCGATCGCCTGCCACGCTGCTGTTACCAGCAAGGCTGGTCTCTATGCAGCTCGCTTCTTCCTGGGAATGTGTGAAGCGGGCATGTTCCCCGGTGTGTTACTGCAAATGGTGTATTGGTACCGTCCCGACGAAATGTCGATCCGTCTCCTTTACTTTTATGCCTTGGGAAACTTCTCCAACGTCATCAGTGGTGTGTTGGCGTACGCTTTCGACACAATATCTGGGAGGGATGGGCTCTCTGGATGGCAATGGTAAGAATCACAGAAGCCCCCTCACCAACGATCACGGGAAGGTCGACTAACGGGTATTTCTGCTAGGTTATTCCTCGTGGAAGGAGTCATCACAATTGCGTTCGGCATTGCGCTTTTCTTCCTCTTGCCAGACTGTGAGAAATGAGAGCCTCCGAGGAAGTCGCCCACTGACTAGTCGTCTAGTTCCGAAGCAAGCCAAATGGCTCAGCGACAAGGAAAAGGCATTCATTCAAGCCCGCTTACCTGCAAACGCCCCTCGCGCAGAAGAAATGAATTTTAGCTTCCGCGAAATCCTCACGGCCTTGAAGGACAAGAGAATGTGGTTGTTCACGCTCGTGTGGGCAACGATGACTGTTGGCACGACGGGTCTGACATTCTACCAGCCAACTGTCATTGCAAATTTGGGATTTACGTGAGTGCTATGCAGCTTGTTGACACGCCAGAGCACATTGACCCCCGGATGCTCATTCACTTTTTTCCCACAGGTCGATTGCGAAAAGCCAACTCCTGAACATACCGACCTCATTTCTCTCCATCATGATAATCGCCATCTCTGGATACTTCGCGGACAGTGCCTGGTTGCCTCGCCCTATAATCCCGATCGGGTTCCTCGTATCCATCTTGGCATGTTACAGCGTGCTGTACACGTTTCCAAGCAACGGTGGTGTCTACGCGGCGACCGTCCTGGCCAACTCCTTTGCGCAGAGCTGGTACCCATTGATGTGGCCGTGGCGAGTCCAAACCACCTCTCGTGCAACGGGGTCTGCCTTTGCTATCGGATTTGTCAACAGCTACGGCCAGATTGGTGGAGCCATCGGACCACAAATCTTCCAGTCGAAATACGCACCCCACTATACCGTGTCCTTTGCCATCGCCATGGCGATCATCGGCGCCTGTATTGTGATCACCTCTATCACGTGGTGGATTACTAGGGAGACCGAACGGCAGACGAGGAGAATAAAGAAGTTGCGTATGACGGCTGCGAAGAGGGGGGAGTCGGTGCTGGATGATGTCGATGCGAATGCCGATGGGAAGAGAAAGGAAGGGGTGGGTGATCCAGCTTAGATTTGCAGTCCATGGAAGATCAGCGTGGGACTGTTAACTAGAGATGTGGCCTAGACGGACACCGAGTACATACCTACCTATAGACATATACATACTCCACGCCATAAAGCAATGGCGACGATAGAGAGGACAAAGGGCGTTGCATCCCTGGCCACGGCCCGTGCCCCATGCCTCAACTAGCTACTAGTAGTCCATTGACACAGCTCATCATAATAGTACTTGGCGAGTTAGGTACGGGGTAATGTTCGTTAGCACTCGAAGTATGTGGTACCGTAGTGGAACCACGTCTTGGTCGTCATGTCAAAAGATATTTCCAAGTTAGGGAAAGCTTCTATACTTTCTGATCCAATGACATTCAAATGACGGTGACAGGCCGGGAAGATCCCATGAAGTCCAGGGTACTACCGATAATTTGCCCTATATGGTATTGTAACACTTCAACTTTTCCCAGCCCCGATTGTGTCGGATTCTGTGACGAGTCGCAATGGCAGGACCTATACTCGATAGGCCTAAAATCCCTTATTCTCGGGCACAAAGTGCACCGAGATGTGGCAACCAATGACTTCCATCTTTAGAGCTTCACCACCTCGAGACAGCACATCAGCTGGCGCCATTAGCTGCCCACAAGTGCTGCTCTAGAAGCAATGCCGTTCCTCGCTCAGCTGCAGCCCATCGTTGCCATCCTCGGAGAAGGCAGCATCCTCAGGAATGCTCAAGCCTCAGCCTTATCATGGCACCACGTCCTTCCGCGCCTGATCCCTGCTCCGCAGGCGCTCCTCAAGCACGAGCAGACTGGAAGGCTTCCGACGCAGACAGGCATCGTAAGCGGAATCTATTCGGGAAACTTCCGTCACGAGCTGAATTTCTTCACTCGCCTACTTCACCCGGGTGAGCTCAAAAAGTTCCAAATCGAGGTGGTTGAGGTTTGCAGAAATGAAGAGTACAACAACAGGAAAGACTTTATCTTCGGCGTCAACGACTATGGCGTGCTTCACGCGCTCTCTTGCCTTGGTTGTCTAATGTCATGTGCGCTCCTCGGATTGATTGTCAATATGGAAAAGAGACGGATTCGCACTCATTACGACCATCCTTCTTTCTCTTACTTCGACGATTGTAGGCTTTGCTTCTCGCTGGAGGCTCAACTTCAAAGAGGAGAACCCCCGGAACCCAGAGGATGTCATACCAGATGGAGATGTCGTCATCTACTACCCTGGTCCAGGAGCCTTTCGAGTGATCCGATGCAATGAAGTCGTATCTCGTCTTTGTTTCCTGGCAGAAGAATGTGAATACCTGCTTAATGACAACTGGTATCGCACGCTCGCCATGGCTGGCTCGGTGACACTCATTTTTGGTCTAATTTGCTTGGGAAACGCGCATATCATTTTGCAGATCAGCTTCGCTACTGCATACATCATCCTGAACGCTCTCTATTGGGCTTCCTCAGCGTATCATGAGAGACACCATTGGTCCCATGCGTACAAGGTCAATCCTATCGAGATGCACCTCCCTACGCGCAAGGGGACTAACCTCCACGATGTCGAGATATCCCAACAAGGCCCAGTCAACAGTCCTGTCTCGCCTTCGCGGAAATCGACGGTGCTGTTGGAGGCCAACGGCCCTCAGCCTCCCAAGCGGAGGCTGAGTCTGGCGAACCTCCGTAAAATCAGCAGTTTGACCATTTCAAGGAGGCAAGCTGAGGCGGTGGACAAGGTGAAGCTGCCCGAGTCCCTGGAGAGTTTCACTGACATTTTGTGGATCGCCATTGCATTGACGCGAAACACTCGGTGGTTGTGATCACCGATTGTGCCAGACACCCAAGTGTGGGAGAAGTGGGTTGCCGAGGCCGGGAGACAGGCAGCGGAGGAACCAACGAAGCTGAATGGTAAACTTCTTCTGCCGATTTGGGACTACAAAGCCAAGCTGAAGGAGTTGTTCACGGAAGAGAAGAAAGAAAAGAAGAAGAGACCGAAATGGCCGACTTTGGAGCAGATCAGCACCCTCGTCCCCAAGACTGTCGACCCTTCGCATTCCGAAAAACCTAGATTTGGGTCTGTTGTCCAAGCCGTGCAGGAGCGCATGCGACAAGAGTCTGAATTGGCGACGAGGACAATTCGTTTCGCCGATGGTGGCGGGCTTACCAACTCCCCTATCGACGAAGCAGACGAGGCGGAGTTGAAATGAACCATGATCTTCTGCTGTCGCGCTGATACTTTGACTTCAGACTTGGCATTGGCAGTTCTTGGGTTATGGACCTGTAAGAGGGAAGAAAATGAGGATGGCAAGAGGAAGATACAATCGAGAGGATTTGCCTACGACAGGAGGATGTATTGTGATGGCTTACGAATTGTACCGTTGCAGACATTGATGACAGTGATGTCTTTCGATTGATCGTAATTTTTGGAACTACCTAGATATAGATAACAAGCATTTGATTGTCTTGGGTTCCAGCGATTACAGTAAACAATGCAAGCTTTGAGATCTTGAACGTGACTGTTTCGGCTCCCCGGTTTGGGTATTTAGCATGTTTGTGTGGTGCATGGGAAGGCGAAGTCATTTCCCCTCCAAAAGCGGCGGTACTGTTGGCGGGAAACCTCGAAAACCACTTATCCGGGTAATAGATACCTAGGTAAATAGCCGAGAGCACCCCGCAATTAGATCTGAGTTTTATAGATATAAGCAGCAGATTTTGTGTCGGAATGAGTGCCGCACGGGGCGCATAGCTCAGGGGTAGAGCGCTCGCTTTGCATCACCAGCAAATAACCTGGAACAGAGCCGAATCGTGTGCGAGAGGTCGTGGGTTCGAATCCCACTGTGTCCAACTGGCCATAACTCGTGAAGAGTTGAGTTGAATTTTTTGCCCGCGAGATTTTCATCTTTTATTGCTTTTTTCACACTTCCGGCTGTTGCTGTTGGCAGGAGCTTAGATTTTGCGACTCAACGGCCATCCTACTTTGGTAAGTTCTTATGAAACCCGCTTCAGGCTACTCGATCATCACGTGTCTATGCCCCCAGTTTGGCAGTGTTCGCTAGTCGAGACCCGAAAAGTTTATTTTTATTTTTGTTTAGGCCTGTGCTAATATTCGTCTCACCGGCTGGCATAGGGCACCACATCATTGACTGCTAGACAGTTCAATTAATTCCCCTTCTTTTCAGTCCTGGCAGTCATGAACGGCACAAAGGCTGGCCCTTCGGTGGCCGATATGGCCAATATGTCCACTGAAGAGAGAATGGCGGGGATGGAACATTCTGAAGTCCGCTACTTTACGAGGTTGGTCCCCGCCAGAAAAATGACAATGGCAACTACTAACCCAAGCACAGCTACGATCATCATGGCATTCACGAAGAGATGCTGGTATGGATCCAAACGGCTCTTGTGTCGAACCTGTAAATTGACCCGATCTTAGAAAGATGAAGTCCGGACCCGGTCCTACCGCGACGCAATCTACCAAAACCAGCACATCTTCAAGGACAAGGTCGTCCTTGACGTCGGCTGTGGCACAGGCATCCTCAGCATGTATGTGCAACCTTTCCCTCGGCGACCCTAGAGACAAGAGTTGACCCCCATCAGGTTCGCAGCAAGGGCGGGTGCAAGACACGTCATTGGCGTCGACATGTCCAGCATCATCAACAAGGCCAAACTCATTGTCGAGGCCAACGGACTCTCGAAGAAGGTTACTTTGCTGCAAGGCAAAATGGAAGAGGTGGAGCTACCTACTCAACATCTGAACAACGGCAAAGTCGACATCATAATATCAGAATGGATGGGCTACTTCCTGCTGTACGAGAGCATGCTTGACACGGTTCTCTACGCCCGCGACAAATATTTGAGGCAGGGTGGCCTGATTTTCCCCGACAAGGCCACGATCTACATGGCGGGCATCGAAGACGGAGAGTACAAGGAGGACAAGATCGGATGTAAGTGTGCAGTAAAAAGGAGAGAGGCGGTCGGGCGGGCAGGCTGACTTCTCTTCCAGTCTGGGATAACGTCTATGGATTTGATTTCTCGCCCATGAAAGAGAGCGCTCTCAGTGAACCTCTGGTTGACACAGTCGAGCTCAAGGCGTTGGTCACGGATCCATGCCCTGTCTTCACCATCGACCTCAACACGGTCAAACCGGCCGAGCTGGCATTCTCCGAGCCGTTCCAACTCCGATGTACAAGAAACGACTTCATCCACGCGCTCATTGCCTGGTTCGATATTGATTTCACGGCCTGTCACAAGCCGATCAGGTTCTCGACGGGGCCTCACACCAAATACACGCACTGGAAACAGACCGTCTTCTATCTGCGAGAGGTTCTGACGGTGGAAGAAGGGGAAACCGTCACGGGTTTCCTCTCCAATAAGCCCAACAGCAAGAATAGACGGGATCTCGATATCAAGATCGACTATGAACTCGACACGTTGGATCGCACTCGGTCCGCACGCGGGACATGCGAATATAGGATGTAAGCCTCCCTTCTTACCGTCCCTGATATTGCAGTGGGTGGGTTACTGATCACCATATGCAGGTGCTGATCCCGGATGATGCCCTGGGGGAACGACGCTCGTCCTCCCGCATGTTGTTCTTCTTGATCATGAGGTCTCCACGTTCTTCCGGCACGGCCTCTAACATTGAACCCTGCGAAGGACGATAATGCACACATGGATGAAACACCTACCTAGTTTACGGTGAAAAAGGGTGGCCGCAATGGCGATGATGGTACTCCGGCACGAAAACCCAAGCTCCTCGTTATTTGTATAAGATACCCCACGAGTTGATGCTCATTTTGATACAAGGAAAAATTCATGGTGCATTTGCCCGGTAGAAATGATTTGCGACGCGATACTCATGCTGAGCTGAGATTTGATCTTGCGCTCCAGTGGATGGCATTGATGAAGCTGACCTGGAAATTGATTACTTTCATGTCTCTGCTGGGTGGCCGGCTATCCGCCATCGAGGCCATCAACAAGTTACCTCGGCACGCGGCTCCCCACGTTTACGTTTTAACTAAACTGCGCTTCTTCCATGGTCCCCAGGAACTTGAAAGCTGACCGACCGGCTTGCTGCTGTAGACTACAGTATTTCCTCTCCTGTTTTATCTGAGTGATTGGGAGCTGTCCAGGTTGCAGCTTGAAGCTTCATTTGTTCTGTCTTCAAAAGTCTCTCCACTGAGCTGAGTCACACAATGTCGGGTCCAGGTGTTGGTTTCGAGTATCCTCGGACTGAGGTGTCGTGGTTGAAGAGAGATGTCCTGCTCTTCGCTGTGAGCATTGGCTGCACAGTGGATGAGCTGCACTTCATCTACGTGGGTGCCCCAGGAAATGGACGTCGACAGCTCTCATTGACAACATCTTCTAGGAACTCCATCCCAAATTTGCCGTGTTTCCCACATACTCAATTATCCTCCGTGAGTCGCGCGCAACCCTCAACCCTTCCATGTTCACTTTGCATTATCGAACTCACACATGTCATTAGCGTTCAAGAAGACCACACAAGAAGTCATCGACTTCTATGCTGCTCAAGCTAGCAATCCGATTCCAGGCGTCCCCAAACTGGACGCAAAGCGGGTGGTCGACGGCCAGCGCCTGATCCAGTTCCTCAAGCCTTTGCCTCCGACCTCCGAAGGCCGAAAGTTTGAGCTGCGCTCCAAGGTCATTGGAGTCTACGACAAAGGCAAGCCAGGAACAGTGGTCGAGACTGAGCAGACCATCGTGGACAAAGAGAGCGGCGAGGTGTATACTCGGGCGGTTGGCTCTGGCTTCTTTGTTGGCCAGGGAGGATGGGGCGGTCCCAAGGGCCCTGCAACCGTCAACTATCCACCACCCAAGGGCCGAGAGAACAGTCCCGATGCAGTCAGCGAGAAACAGCTGACCGCGGAGAGTGCGCATCTGTACAGGTAAGCCAGCTCCAAGCCTGGGGGTTCGAATACCAACCATACTGACACCGGATGACCTGCAGACTCAATGGCGACTACAACCCACTCCACGCGACACCCGAACCCGGTCAGAAGATGGGCTTTGGCGGGGCTATCATGCACGGGTTGTCGACCTGGAACTTTGCGGCACATGCCCTCTTGAAAGAACTGGGCGGAAGTGATCCAGCCAACATGAAGGAGTTCCAAGCCCGCTTCGCCGCGCCCGTGAAGCCCGGCCAGAAGCTGGTGACCAAGATCTGGAGGACTGGCGATATCAAGGACGGTTGGGAAGAGGTCCGGTTCGTCACCGAGGTCAACGGCAAGGTGGTGCTGAGCAACGGGCGGGCGTTGATGAAGTGCGTGGGGCCCAAGAGCAAGCTTTAAGGTAGCTGCTGGAACTCAGATGTAAATCCAAATGAACATGATGCCGAACGACGCCCACTGGGGTTCACTTGGTCTCAACGCCTCCTCCCAGCTTCGTGGCGTTCACGGTGGGCGGAGTTTCGCGTCCAAAGCCCATCTACATCCATATCATCCACCGCCCTTTCTTTTCCTCCAATGCTGTCGTCGTTGCCGCCTGTACGCCCCGAGACATGACTGTCGTTACGAGATAAGGTAGAGGATTCTTGGAGAGCGAAACTTTCAAAATTGAACCTTCTGCAGAGAAATAATACTCGGCACGGCGTCAAACGGGCTGGGCCCCGACGCGCTGGAACCCTGAAGCTTTCTCGATGTCATTGAGCATCGTGTCTGTCGCTGTCCTCCGCTGCAGAGTCGGATGAAAACGGCGGCCATACACAACAAAAAGGAAATCGGTTGTTGAGAAAGAAAAAAGGCGGAGGGCGTGGCGACGGGGCAAATCTGGGGGAGCCGGGACCAAGAGGATGTGGTTACCGTGGTGTTCGGCTTTTGATACAACAAATCAAGGCGCGAGAAGCGGCAATCGATCTTGCATTCTGACATGAGCTGGTCAATGCTGGGGATCCTTTTCTCGACATTCTTCCATCTCAAGTTCCACCATCAAGTCCCTTCTCCGCTCCGTGTCGCCCCGGGTACCTAGGTACCTAGTAGGTAGGTTTGTAACGCTGCAAGCCAAGGCGTTTTCTTCGCTCCGACGCGATGCATTTCTAGATAGGTTGGTCCTTTGTACATCCCGCTTCAACCGTGCCGCCATTGTTACTCGCATGACCGCGTGTATCTTGGCAGCTTGTCGGATCGACAGCTCGAACCCTGTTCCCGCCTTTCCTACTCCCTCCGAAAGTGGAAATGCTGTTACATCGAGCTGAACACCATGCTGATGATAGGCTGCGCGTCTCTTGTCACATCCCATGCGCGGGAGTTCCTCCATGGAACAAGTTCCGTCAGTTGCACCCTGGCCCCATGAAGTTGAGCGTCGTGTGCTGCACGACGAGAATCTACTCCCTTGGCGTCCCCTTGCTTTTCTCCGTGGGTTTGCCAGATCTGGCACTTGGGAGACGCAATGGCGCGGCGACAAAGGGCTTGAGTAGCAGCAAAGTTCTCTGAAGCAATTCAAGTCAGTGCCCGACCCGTCGGATGAAGAGGTAGGTGTTTTGGTCGAGGACTTTGCATATTTAAGATGGGCAGACTCGCCCTACTTCTTCGATCGGACCGGTCAATCCAGTGCGGCCTCAAGAGTTCATTACTGTATCCTCTTTGAAACGTTGCTTGATTGCCGCTGAAGTTTACAAACATGGGTGGTGGCGGAGCTAAACCTCTCAATGTCTTCCGTCTGGGAAGTTCCCTGGCGGATGAACCCAGAGAAGTTCTAAACTGGAGACTTTGGTTTGCTGTTGTCTCCTTTGGTGTCATGGGAGCCGCTAGAGGCGTGTAAGTTGCTACCCGTGTCGTTGAATCCCCGGACCGCCGTGGCTAACAGTGATCCGCAGAGACGAAGGGTTGATCAGCGGTAAGATAGACTTGGTTGATTTTCGTCCCCTTGGGCTTTGCTAACCGTGTCCGACCAGGCACGTTTAATACGGATGACTTCCAGCACCTTCTGGGATTCGACAAACTTGACAAAGATGAATATGCAAATATCAAGGGCAACGTCTCCGCAATGGTTCAGATTGGAAGCGTGGGTGGTGCCCTACTCGCCTTTGTTCTCGCCGACCGTATCGGTCGTCTCTGGGCTACTCGACAACTGTGAGTTCTTTCCTTCTGACCGTATTGGAGGCCTTGGTGCTCATGACACTCAGGTGTATTCTTTGGATACTCGGAATAGTCATCTTCCTGACCAACAACGGCCGGTTGGGCCAGGTGTATGCTGGCCGCTTCATTGCTGGGCTCGGAATTGGCCAGACCACTGTAATTGCGCCTGTTTACCTTTCTGAAATTTCACCCAAGGCAGTGCGAGGACTTTGCACTTGTGTCTTCTCGGGCTCCGTGTACATTGGGATCATGGTGAAAACCACAACTTCCTCCAGTCAATTCAGTGAACTAACCTTCTGCAGCTCGCATATTTCTCGACTTGGGGAAGCAGCCTCCACATCGATCAAAATAAGCCCAGCTCCTGGATGGTGCCGACGTCCCTCCACCTCATGTTTGCCACTCTCATCTTCATCCTATCGTGGTTCAACAACGAATCACCTCGGTTCCTGATCAAGAAAGGCCAGATAGACAATGCAACAGTCAATCTGGCCAAGATCCGTGGCCTTGCCGCTGACGACGAATACATCACGGCTGAGATCAACGGTATCAAGCATCAGTTGAACGAAGAGCAGGAAGCAACCATGGGACAAGGCTTCTTGGGCATTCTTCGAGAAATGTTCTGCATGCCCAACAACTTCTACCGGATCTATTTGGGTCTTGGGACCCAGTTGCTCGGTCAATGGTCAGGCGCTCAAAGTATCACCATGTACGTGTTCCCTTTGCTTTCATATCTCAGGTCACCACCTGTGCCAGATGATTAACCCTCTTCGCGCTGTTGCTGACACTGGAACCCTCTATAGATATGCTCCGGATGTAGGTCGCCCGCCCCCCGAGAATCGTTTCCCGTCTGAAGAAGCCAGTGGTCTTATATTGGTCTTCAAGTCGATATATGCTAACACATTTGTGCAGATGTTTGCCCTGCTCGGTACCAAAGGCGACAATGAGAAGGTAAGTCTGATCCTACGCCCTAGTTTTACGAACATTCTGACTGACCGGAAAATAGCTATACGCCACGGCCATTTTGTGAGTTCCACTATTCTCTTGCGATACTATCTATATTTGTGCCGGCCACTGACAGCATACTCGACATGCAGTGGGGTGGTAAAATTCGTCGCCGCGATTTTCTGTGCGTTGTTTCTGGTCGATGCCATCGGACGAAAGAGATCCTTGTCCATTGGCATCGCTCTCCAGGCAATTTCCATGTGCTACATTGCGGCCTTCTTGACCGCTGTACCCAATATCGACAATGACACTGTCTTTACGGCTCCTCAGAAGCATGCTTCCACAGGCGGGATTGTCATGATATACATTTCGGGTGTCGGTTGGGCGCTGGGCTGGAATAGCATCCAGTACCTCCTGAACTCTGAGATCTATCCTCTCAGAATCCGTGCCGTCAGCAGCTCACTCGTAATGTGTTTCCATTTCGGTATGTTTCCCCCCTCACTTGGTTAGGGTTAGGGTTGTTGGCTGACAAAACTCGCGAACAGTCAACCAGTACGGGAACTCACGCGCAGTGCCTAATATGCTCTTAAACCTCAGTCCCAAGGGAACCTTCTGGTTCTTCACCGCGATCACAATCCTCGGTGGGCTATGGGCATGGTTCTTCATTCCCGAGACAAGCGGGCGTAGTCTCGAGGGCATGGACGCCTTGTTCCGCCTTCCTTGGTACAAGATCGGGAGATATGGACAACGTGAAGCTGATGTGAGTGATCAATTGACGAGAGAGAGGGTGTTGGAGGAGAAGGCGGCCCTGGGGGGAATTGCTGCGCAGGTAGAAGTGGTTCAGCAAGAGAAGGTATAAACTACTGTGGGAGGAAAAGACCAGCGGTGTCAGTATGGATACTGGTGCTTTGAGGACAGGTTGTCTTGACCTAGAATATAAGATTGCGTACTTGTCGGTATGCTTTGGTACTGTCGTCAGGAGTACGACCATCGGCACTGAAATTGCGGCGGCGAAGGATCTATCGTGTTCACAGACCCTTCATTCGTTGCTTCATCTCTCTTGTGAGCAGAGACCAAGTCCGCGGGGTGTCCAGAGGGGCGCATATTTGACAGCAGCTTCCTCTGCCTCCCCCTCCACCTCCAACTCACTTAGACACCTGGGTAAACCGTAGGAGACGGTCTTGAAATGAGGGCTTCCTTCATCTTGACGGCACAACAACTTCATTGCGAAGCTGAGCTAGGAAACCTGTCCAGCTGTGCAACCTGATTCGGTTTTGGCGAGCAAGACAGGCAGGTCGGATCCTCAATATCAGTTCATGGCCGAGAGTCAAAGCGCCCCTCACGGCCCCTCAATTTTCAAACTAACGCAGGTACCCGAGGAGCCGACAGGGACGCTCGCAATGCGCACAACCGACTGTTCCAGGCGGTATGTCCAGTGGCTTATGGCGCAGCCTCAAGAAAGTCAGCTCCCAGATGGAGGGATCGAGCGCGTGCAACTCTACACCCCAGTATCGTGGCATGGCTGGCTAAAGACAGTCTCCCATAACGGTCCGCAAAGCATGATCCAGGGGTGTGCAGCAGATATCTCCTTCTACCGACATCTGGTTACACGACTGAGACCTTGACCTGCCAGATACCTACACGACATGGGCGCAGGATAAAGCAGAAACTCTCAAGTCATGTCAGCGCAAACGCACGCCATCATCTTCTGTGTCCTCACCAGTGCCACTGTCTTCGCCCACATTTCGCTTGACTGGCAAGACTGGGCATGGTGGGTTACTCGTTGTCTCAGCACACTCAGAAGGGAAAAGTCGTTCGATCCGAGAAAAAGCCTCCGCCCCGCCAACGACTGAAGATAAGGACGCGAGTGGCCACAAGAGGTTGAGCCAGGATCCATTTTCGTTACGCCACAAACGCCCACCTCATCCCTGAACGCTGGACGTGCTTTTGGCGATTCAATGCGCGGCCGATTTCAAGAAAAAAATATCCCCTCCGCACACGCGACTTGCTTGCAGAATGTAATTTCCGCAAGACGGACGGCGCGTTGGGTTTGACTTATGTTAAGCCGGCTTTCACCTTTTGTCATGATGTCTTTCTCTCCTGCGTACGGGGCAGCGAGACGCAATCATGCATCTGCTCTGATGTATCAGACCCCCCTTGTCATTTCTCCCCCCTATCCGAAGTAACGTCTCAATCGATACCCTGATCGATCCCTCCCCTCGTCCCGCCTTAAAATCGGATTCATCCACCCTTGTTCCTGGTCGGGCAAGACTGGAATCTTATTAATTACATTTCTGGGCGCCATGCCATCCATAGACACCAATTTCACGAGTCCCCGTCATCAGTGTGCCAGCCAGATGGAATTCATATCGATATAAGATTCTGGGACTTCCCCGTGGCGTGGCGGCTTCGCCCCCCACTTGCTGGAGGGAAAGATCTTCCTCTTTTCCGTCTTTCTCCTGCCCTCGCAACGTTTTGACCACGAGGAGGAAGAAAGGCAATATGGGCGTCCGTCCCGTTCTGGATAGGTTTTCTGCTCCGGCAAGAGTCCAACGGCTCGGCGTATTCGCCATAGTGACTCTTCTAATTGTTCTCTTTTTCCAAAACACATTGTTGGCCGACAACTCGGTAATCCACCGCCACAAAAAAGTGCGTGGCAGTTGACGCTGGAGCGGTGCATACTCTGTTCGCTAACAAGTTCCAGGTCGACCGATCGAGGTCCGACTACTACCTACAATGGGGACCTTTCGAGCCGTTACCGATACCGGGATTCGTGAACACTGGACTGCCTGGGAAGAGGTCGTGCGATACTCTGAAATACAACTCGACCGTAGGGGTGCAGAAGAGCTTCTTCCTCGACGATGACATCAAGCAAATCGCCCTGACCCTCGACTCTCACCCGATGGTCGACTACCCCGACGACATGATGAACGACCCCAAGATGGAAGCAAATGATATCATTGACAAGACGTGGGCTCGCATGTCTGGATCTAGTGTGTGGCTGCCGGAACAGAAGGTATTCTTGTCCGTGACTCGGGTCATCTTCTGCCCTTCGAGGACGCGCTCAGTGCCCAAGATGAGCTTTCTGCGAGGCCAACTCTACAATCAAGACTGGGAACATTTGGATAATCATACCATCACCTGGGATGGACAGCCATTTACATTCCCCCTGGTCTTCGACATCCCGGCGCAATGGGAAGAAGACGGAAGCTTGTATGGGCCAGAGGACCCCCGGATTATTTTGGAGGACAACGTCGAAGGTGCGGAGCCAGTTGTCATCTTCAACATGATCGCGAAACGAACAGGGTGGAACAGAGCAATGTACATTTTTCGACCTTTCTCCAACTACTCGACCGTCCTCACTATCAAAGACACCGACCGACAACAGACTGAAAAGAACTGGGCACCATTTTTCATCCCAAACGAGCAACAACACAAACCAGGTGGCAAGAACCCCTCGAAAGCGGTTGCTCCTGTTCGTCAACCCAGCGAATACATCCATTTTGTTTACAGCTTCAAACCTTTGCGGATCTTGAAGTGCCACCTCCGTTGTGGTGACTGCGAGTTCGAGTACGAGCAAGAGGTGCCCGACAACTTCATGACTAAACATAATGAAGAAGGCGGCAGTTTGCGCGGCGGTACCAACTTCGTCCCAGTGCCCCTCCCATCGAGCATGAACATCGACCCTCGAGTCAGAGTATACGCCGCCTTCCCCCGAACCAACATCGAGAAGCACTGTGACGGTAGTTTTTATCGTCCAGAATTTGTGGTGATGGTCAACATTGGCACACAGTTCCATCTCGCCTTTGCTTCTGAGTCGCTTGACTTTGGCACGTCGATACTCGACCTGGGACCCGAGGATGACCGCTGCGACAAAGGGCGCATTCTCATCCCCAACAGCGTCGCTCAGTGGGATACGAGCAATGGCCATGATGTGATGAGTGTGACCTTTAGTGTCAACGATGAGACTGTTCAGGTCGCCCGCGTCCAAGGGCTATTGGCGTTTGTCCGTAATCTACCTCAATTCAAGAAGCTACTGAAGAAGGATGGTCTCTTGAAGGACGCTGATTCCGATCTGATGAGCACCTTGTCTTCATGGGTCGGGGACGATGTGCGTGGCTGTCTCGTGGAGTCTGCTCTCAACTACGCCGCTTCACCACAGGAACAACCGAAAGAAGGATCGGAAGTGATGGACGTGACCAAGGAGCTGATGCTGAAGCTCAAGCAGGAAGCCGACAGTGCTCCCAAGCCAAAGGAGGAAGAGGTCTACCATCACGGTTATGAACCAGGACTTATATATTTGGAACATCCTGCTGACGATGCCGGCGATCCACAACCTTTCAGCTTCGAGATGCTGGGCGAGTTTTCGGATGTCGAAGGTCTGTCGATTGAGGGGTTAGACGACGACGCCGCCAAAGTTGATGATAAGAAAGAGAAAGACGACAAAGAAGGAAAGAAGGAGGAGGGAAAGAAAGAAGACGGAAATAAGGATGGCACGGTAGAAGATGGGAAAAAAGATGAAAAGATCGAAGACGAGAAGAAAGATGGTCAGGTGGAAGACGTAAAGAAAGATGGAAAGGCAGAAGATGTGAAGAAAGATGCGATTTTAGAAGATAAAACGAAAGATGGAAAAGGGGAAGACGAAAAGAAAGAAGAGGGAAAAAAGAACGAGAAGGAGGTTACATGGGAACCGGATATGGAAAAGGTAGAGCAAGGCGAGGAGGACAAGAAACAAGGTGCTCAAGGAGAAGACAAAAAGGAGGAAGGAAAGACACCACCAAACAACCCGAAGATCGAGCCCAAACCACAGCAGGCTCATCACCGATATCATAACCATCAAAACCATCGCAGAATGTGGCCATGAATGCTCAACAAGGACGGAAACCTACCTCTTTCCATAGGGTCTACCGACGACCTCAAGGAGTTTTCGGGACCCAGCAGAGGTCACCATTCTCCCTGGTACCGCGATTCGGTCAGCGGAAATGACGGGGAAGACCATGAGCCCGCTTGGAGCTATGTCTTCTTTATCCCCCCTCACTGCGCGACTCCGCGAGCGCCTGACCAGAATCTGGCGTGGAAACCGCTTTGGATGTCTTTTCCCGGAGCGCGGCCTTCTCCCTTGGGTTGCACAGACAACCCTTGATTTTCGTGTTTTCTTTCGAATTCAGTGACGACTATTTCTCATGAAATGGATCTGGACGGTCAACTCTGGGCTATAGACGGTGGGCGGGCCGGAACAACAATGGTAGAATCAGGATATATTTTGGAGGGCGTTTTGAACAGTCCAGAGGCCGAATGTTCTTGCTCAGCGAGGAGTTCCGGGAATGGCTGGAGAGAACTTGAAAGGATTAATGACGGGACCAGGCTCAACGCAGAATAATGCGGTTGACCAAAGACATGAAGGGCGTCTGAACATGGTTGATAGCACAAGTGGAAGACGAAGAGCATATTGGGCTTCGCGTCGAAAGGAAATGAAAGACCTTGTCGTGATCTCTGTCACATCCGTCCCTGTCGGATCCTTCCCCATGAGCCTTGCATGCCGCATCGAGTCTCCGGAAGATTGCAGGAAGCCGGCCTTTGCTACTCTTGGATTTTGTAATTACTCTGTTCGTGAATTCCTCAAGAGGAAGGCTTTTGACCCGGTCCGAGTCAATACGAGGAAGCCCAGCAACTTTAGAGGATGGGGATCGACCAAGAGGGGAGAACGAGCCATGTTGATCTACTGGAGCCAAGCAAGTTGGGCCCCGGCAAACCATGACTTCCCGCGTCCAAGTCCCGACGTTGACTGGCGTTTTCTGGGCACGCTAGAGAATGTGGAAAGTTCCTATGGGTGTAATAATAGAGGACGGGGCGGGAAAGCATCCGGAAGGAGACTTTGAGGAGGACTCGGAAGCTTTTGCTTCCTGCGGTGTGAAAGGCTAGAGCTCGACCTCGGATGGGGGAGCGAAAAAGTCGTCACTTTGTCTTTTCTATGGCATGGAGAGAAGGGAGAAGAGAAGAGACATGGGATCTTTGAGAGAGTTCAAGAGGCCATCGATCAAGGTCTAGTTCAATAAGTTGGTGAGGCCAAGCATGCGCTGTTCCCGCAGGTAAGATACTTGGTAGGTAGGTACCTAGGTAGGTACCTAGGTAGGTAATAATATGTGTGCAGAAGGACACGAGAGAAAAGAGAAAAGAGAGAGTCTGTGACCGTCAGCCAAGTAAGCGCTCAAAGCCTCTTATCCACCACGCAGTCATTGGATCCCCGCAAAAAGCTACTTCTTGACTCTTGATCCTCCTCGCCTCATCCTCCCTTTCCCCGTCATCTTCTTCTCCAGGTCCCGCAAATCTAGACTCTTGGACAAGCCTTGGTTCCGCTGACCAGGTGCAGCTTCCGGAGGGCCAGGTTAAGCCTGACGGACTGCCCATTGTGACTGTCCGTTAGCAGGCCACTACAAGCTCGCTAATTCGTTGCTAGCAAGTCAGCAGAACCATGGGACGCGGATGCTTGACCATGCCAGATCAAAGCGGAAGGCGGAAGGCAAAGCTGGCACGCCGAGATGCCATGGCAAACCCAAGAGTCCGAGACTACTTAGACCCAGCCACCCCTCCTCTCTCACGATGATAGTCTGTCTTGATATCTCCATCTTCACATTCATCAGCCTGTACAGCATCATCCAGTATGGTATCCAAAGACCACAACGTCGAGGAGCGCCAGGTCGATCAGACTGTCCGACACTCGCTTCAAGATGAAGTCATGAGCGAGAAGGCTGCAGGCACGCACGCAGAAGACTTTCATGAAGCTGCAGAAAGAGGCCATACTGCTACCGACAAGTGAGTCAATCATATAACCCGAGTTCCGTCCATGCTAACTGCCCCTAGGTACGGCCACTCCCTGGTGACATTTGACCCCAAGGCCGAAGCAAGACTGCGCTGGAAGATTGATCTCTATGTCGTGCCCACGGTTTCTCTACTCTACCTCTTCTGCTTCATTGACCGTGCCAATATCGGTCCGTAACGCAAGAATCCTCCATTGTAATGCCGCGCTGACCTCCTTTCAGGCAACGCCAAACTCGCCGGCCTCGAGAAAGACCTTCACTTGACCGGTAACGACTACAATATTGTTCTCTCCACCTTCTATGTCAGCTATATCATCTTTGAGATCCCCGCAAACATGGCCTGCAAGTACTTTGGCCCGGGCTGGTTCCTGCCCGCTACCTCGCTTGCGTTTGGACTATTTTCCATCTGTACAGCCTTCGTACACCACATATCCGCAGCGTGTGGTGTACGGTTCCTTCTCGGTGTAGCTGAGGCGGGCATGCTTCCAGGCATTGCCTATTATATGTCTCGATGTAAGTCTCTTCTTATCCTGTCACTACGAGCAGCTTCCATTGAGCCCATGATTAGCCAGTCGGCTAACAGATATTGCAGGGTACCGTCGGAGCGAGTTGGCATTCCGGCTATCGCTTTACATTGTCATGGCGCCCCTGGCTGGGGCCTTCGGAGGCCTTTTGGCTTCTGCCATTCTCAAGCTGAGCCACTTTGGAGGTCTCCATAATTGGCGCATGATCTTCGCAATCGAAGGCATCATTACCTGCGGCCTTTCGCTCATTGCCTTCTTCACCCTGACCGACCGTCCCCAAACCGCGAGATGGCTCACCCAAGAAGAGAAAGACCTTGCGGTTGCCAGAGTCAAGTCGGAGCGCGTTGGCACGACCGAAGTTCTCGATAAGCTGGACGTCCCCAAGATCCTCCGGGGTATCATGAGCCCGGTCACCCTCGCCACGTCATTCATCTTCCTTCTCGACAACGTCACCGTCCAAGGCTTGGCCTTTTTCCTCCCGACTATTGTCAAGACCATCTACCCTCAGCATTCGGTTGTGTCTCAGCAGCTTCACACCGTCCCGCCATATATTGTGGGAGCCTTCTTCGTCCTGCTGTTCCCGCTGCTCTCGTGGCGGTCCGATCGTCGCAATATCTTTTTCATTCTCTCCGCTCCATTGATGATGTGCGGATACATCATGTTCTTGGCCAGCACCAACTCTCACGTCCGCTACGGAGCGACCTTTCTCATCGCAGCTGGGGCCTTCCCGTACGGCGCACTCTGCAACGCCCAAGTTTCCGCCAACGTCGTCTCCGATACCGCCCGCTCAGCCGCCATCGGCACGAACGTCATGTTCGGAAACGTCGGCGGCTTGATTTCTACCTGGTCTTTCCTGCCCTTTGACGCGCCCGACTACCATATCGGCAACGGATTGAATTTGGCGACCTCGTCGACCATTTTGATTCTTTCCATTCTCTTGCTGTTTTGGATGTGGGCGGACAACAAGCGTCGGGAAAAGAAAGATGTGGATGCCGAGTTGGATGGCTTGTCATTGAAGCAGGTGCAGGACCTTGACTGGAAACACCCTGCCTTCAGGTGGAGACCGTGATCGAATGTGGAACGAGCTGAAGAGGCTGTGCGCTGGATGGCGGTTGCCAATGAGGCTGTGTTGATGGAAAGGAGACGATTCCGTGCCGACTTTTTCAGCGAATAGAGCCAGAAGCCTTTTGGTGTAGTAGCATATGCATACATGGTGCCAGAGATAGTGTTTCGCTTCTCCTCGATCCAACGACATTCTTCAACCAATACTTTTCAGCTTGATCATCAGGCTCTTGCGCAGGGCCAGCTCCATGATGCGGCTGCGCTCAGGCATTTTGGCACCGGAGCGGAGAGGAAGATCATTTATCCGGTCCCCTCCCACCACCGAACCAATTCCTTCTCCTCTGCTCTGTTCTTCTCGTCTTTGCGGGTGTTCGAACGTTGTTGTCTTATTTCTCTCGACTCACACTTTGGACATGTTTTTCCATCTTCAAAAAGCCGGACTATTGCACTCTACGTGAGTCAGAGTCCAAGCCACCTATGCTCGATAATGCCAACTTGTCCCCCTGGCGCCGGTGCTGGCAGAGCAGGCTGGCGTCAATCCAGATTCAGCCTCGCCGCTAGGCAGACATGATATTCCCCACCACATATAACCGGGGGTGGTTCCTTGCGAGTCACTTGAAACTTCCAATGCTTCGGAGAGGAAAAGTATATATCTACTTGTACTCGGCCTTCCTGAAGAAGTGGTGATTGTGTTGTATTGTCTTTGGTTTTCCGGATCCTTTGGTCCTGCCAGCTACGCTTCCTCGAGACGAACGATCGATAGAAACCTGGCCTATCGATGCGCTCTCTTTGCCCAACCACAACCACTCCCAATTGTTCAAATGCAGCTCTCAGCTCGACTGCCCCTACAGGTGCAGGTGGCCTCAATGGCGTCTTCGCAGATGACCGCAGAGAAATGTTCTCATTCAGAAGCTTTATCCTCGTCATATCACCCCCGCCAGGGCTTTCAGAGTCGTCTCTCCTCTCTCCCGCCGGAACTCCACCATATAATCGCCGACCACCTCCCCTACCCTGACTTGCTCTCACTAAAACTAACAAACACCTACTTCGCCGCCCTGGTAGCTCCAAAACTCACGGTCAAATCGCGCATCAGCTGGGTTCAGGGTCGATACGCCCAGCATCTCCCCGTGCCCACGAGCAGCCAGCTCTCGTTCAAATCGGACGCGCTTTTCGTCGCCAATGCAGAAGTCAAGACGATCCTGAGAAGGCGGAGGCAACATCTGGAGTGCGCGGACCATGAGCGCGGGAGGGCCTTTGTGTTCTCCTCCATGTTTGCCAACCTCGACCTGCAAGTACGTGAAGGTGCTGCTGCACATCATCCGTGGACGAAAGTCTGCCTCGTCACGGGGAACACCATTTGTCCCAGGATCCAGGAGTTGGAGGCCAAGATGCAGCGGTACAAGAATAGCATGGTGGGCAAACTGGCGGTGCCTGTCCTACGAGCGCTCGCTTGGCTGGCGGGTTGGCTTAGTGACTCATTGAATCAGCCATGGGTTATGGCTGGAAGGCTACGACCGTCAGGGCTCCTCCTTGGAAATATCCTCGCGATGTCAAAGATCGTTTTGATAGTGGTCGTGATCTGCGCCTTCTGCTACTGCAACGACATCTCCTCCCTTGCGGATTCACCTTACGGAATTGGTGCAGTAAGATGAGTCAGTCCGGGGCAGGGATATGGGACGGATGGATAACGTGTCAATATCACGCAGCACATCCCCGTGTGGACCGGCCGCCATATTGCGGAAATGCCACGACTCCGCCTACCCAGAGCTATCCGACGGGAATTGGTCATCCCGACCCGGCACCCGATCCGCAGGGCATAAGCCCGGTTACACCACAAGTCAGTCTCTATACCGTCATGATGGCTGTCCCGCTGCAATGCTAGGCTCAAATGCCAGCGGGAAAGGATGGCGAAGTTCCCAAGTTGCATGTACCCTTTCCAAACTGAATAATGTCCACTTGATATCAAAACCTACATAAGTCGGCAATATCGTGCATTTCCATTGACAAACTATGCTTCTAGAATGTTTGCAAAATTCTCTTCAGTCTTCCAACATGTCATCTCTCGTCGCCAACAGCATCTCTTCTAACATGCCATCCCTCATCACCAACGGAACCTCTTCGGACTTGTCACCTCACGCCACCAACAGCATCTCCTCTTCCGTCTCAGCTTTCGACTCATCATCCACCATTCCCCTCTGGCTTGACGGGAATGAAGTCAAATGCAGCGACACATTTGACGTTGTCTCTCCTGTTGACCACCAGATTCTCTACAAATGTTCTTCTGCTAGCGAGGATGATGCGACAAGGGCCGTTCTTGCCGCGGAGAAGGCGTTCAAATCATGGTCCAAAACGAAACCAGACACCAGAAGAGACATCTTCCTTCGAGCTGCAGATCTCTTGGAACAGAGAAGCAAAGAGCTGCATCATTACAGCCGAACTGAGATGGGGATGGCGGAAATGGTGTCCAAACTGGAGCTCGGCCTAGCCATCAATGCGTGTAGATGCGTTGCGGGCTTGATTCAAGTGGCAACCACTTCATCTATGCCTGTCGTCGCTGAGGAGGACAGTAACGCTCTGTTGGTCAAAGAGCCATACGGTGTCGTTCTGGGGATTGCTCCATGGAACATTCCTTACATCCTGGGCTTGCGTGCTTGCTTACAGCCGCTGGCTATGTATGCCCTTCCCGCGACTTCCCAGTATTTGGCGTACGCATACTAAATGTGGAGTAGGGGAAATACGGTGGTGCTGAAAGGTCCAGAACATGCGCCGGCCGTCCACTGGGCCATCGCCTCGGTGCTCCATGCCGCTGGCCTTCCAGCAGGATGTCTGAATACAATATACCACCGTCCAGCCGATGCTGCGAAGATCACCAATACCCTGATCAGCCATCCAGCAATCAAGAAGATCAACTTCACGGGCTCAACCGCCGTCGGGGCAATCATTGCTTCACAAGCTGGCAAATACCTCAAGCCCACCGTCATGGAACTAGGCGGTAAAGCCTCGGCCATCGTCTGCGAAGACGCCGATGTCCAAGAGGCGGCTTTCCATTGCTCACGCGGCGCATTTATCAATGCGGGACAAGTTTGTATGTCTACAGAGCGGATCCTCGTCAACGCCAAGATCGCAGATGAATTTCGTTCCGCCCTCAAAGTTGCGATGGACGAGTTGTTCAGTGACAAGGGTATGCCTACACCCCAGCTTATGAGCGCGGTGCCGGTCCAGAAGAACAAAAGACTCATTTCAGACGCCCTCGGCAAGGGGGCTAGGGCTCTGTACGGCGACCCTGGCCATTCTGAGGCTTCCAAGACTCAAATGCGTCCCATCATCCTCGAGAACGTTGAGCCCCAAATGGACATCTGGTACACCGAGTCTTTTGGCCCGACTGTGTCTCTGATTCTCGTGCAGTCAGACGACGAGGCCGTCACCATTGCCAACGATACTGAATACGGCCTGTCAAGCGCGGTATTTACCCGGGATCTCCGGCGTGGTCTCCGCATCGCCAGGGAAATTGAGACGGGCGCTGTGCATATCAATTCTATGACTGTGCACGACGAACCGGCATTGCCCCACGGTGGCGTGAAGGGGAGTGGCTGGGGGAGGTTCAACAGTCTCAAAGGCCTTGACGAGTGGGCCAGGACCAAGGCGGTGACATGGAAAGACTGAGCAAGGGGAAATGTTAATGTGACGAGCCACTCGTAGTCCCGTTAACAGAAGTCTTTCAACCCCATAAGCACTCCCCTGTCATCATAGCCAGTACAAGGCCAGGCCAGACTCTACTCCGTCCCAGTCCGCGAGTAGATTGCGGTTGGTCCAATCCTGATACATCCAGCTGTGGGTTGCCGGTAGACACATTCGAATCCTAGCTCGACGCAGAGGGAGCAGGAGGGATCTGGCTCCGTCGCAACGAGACTTTCGGTGCCTACAAGAAGTGCAGGCCAACGCTATACGTCGCCTTTTGTATGCCGCTGTTAGGAGCCAGTTCCTGCCGCGAATCTGTCTGGGAGAATGTCTGTCTGTACGTGAAAAGCACGCATTTGTGGGGAGCAAGGGCTCGAATCGATTTTGTGGTTCTGCTAAAGTGCCGATAGAAAAGACGGGGATCACGGGCAACGACAGGTTATTTAGTACTAATTCTTTGTCTCAGATTCCAATGCCGCTTGGGGAAGAAGATCTGTGACTCTTGGAAAACTTGAAAAAAATCTCGTCGGCTCCTGTGAAACGGGGAAATCATCCATTGCTTTTTTTTTAAACAGGGACGTTTTCAGCTCCGTCAGCCTTGTCCGCGTATTTCTGACAAACCGGAAACTTCGCAAGGCTTACAGCCCGCAAGGGGGTCACCAAATGGGATCCATCATTTTCGGCGTCTTGCTATTTTGCTGGAGTGACGGGCTATACATAATTATCACCCGTCTCCATCTCTGATTTTTGAAACGTTTTCTGCCAACGCAAAATCATTGTTGGACTGTGTAGTTTCCAACAAGAAACAAAATCAGAGCTTCATCTCGCGTATCCCATCTGAGTTGCTATGTGAATCCCGGCTCTCGTCTTCTCTGGAGCACGCGCGTTCTAAGGCTGCGCGTCTGAGAGAGTGTCTGCTTCATTTTTCGAACTCGATGGCCCAAAAGGGGAATGTCACTCAGACACCAAGCTCTCCAGATCACAGCCATCAACGCGATAAATTCCGAGCGCGGTCAACATGGGCTTGTCGTGGAATCTGTACAAATACACCGGGTCGGTCCCTTCCGCAGTGTGTTTGTACTCATTCCACGCCGGAACACAGAAAGTGTCACCCTGTTTCCAATGGAAACGCGCCCCGTCGATGTCCGAGTAGCCCTGCCCGGAGACGACATGGTAGACGGATGAAGCTGTCTCCCGGACGGTGGGAGATGTACAGCCTGCATTCAGACGCTCGGCAGCCCCTCCAAGGGTTTTGGACACTAGTAATTAGAACAAGATGCGTCAGCTGTGTTGTTCTGGATCAAGAAAAGACAAAGCTCAAAGGCAAGGCCAGCTGGACGAATTGATCGCATACCTGGTTTGCCGTCTGGCCTCAAGTAGTCCTCCGATGTCCAATCCCCCAGACTTTTGTCCAGCTTCTTTTGCATATCCTCCCACGGATGTAGGTTGGGACTGTCATCAACGGCGTCTCCTTGAGGATATGTGTCCGACGGATATTGTTCGACAAAGTGCGCTGGGAAATGCCTAAAGGTAGGCACATCCAGACCGTCAAGCCAGATGATCGGTTTGTCTCCATCTGTACCCTGGTCGTGCCAATTCCATGTTGGATTGAGGACTAGATCGCCACGCTGCATGCGGATTCGACTCGCACGTATTGTTGTAAATCCATCTTGTCCCTCGATGATAAACCGCATTGCGAAGGCGGTGTGCCTATGAGCAGGTGTGACCTCCTTGGGCATCACTAACTGAAGGCCTGCGGACAGAGTATCTGTGGTGTAAGGTGGGTCTAAAGCACGCATGTCAGCAAGGGTTTGAGAATCTTCGGAGACAACGGCTTGAGCTTACCCCGGGTAGGATTCACCAACATCAGCGTCCGTCTTTCTGCTTCCTGTCCGGTGACTAGCTCCCCGGCCCATTGGAGACAGGGTCGAATCTCATCGTATCGCCACACGCACGGAGAACAGATAGCTTTCGGCGTTGGGGGGTTCATTTGAGCCATTACTGTCCACAAAGGTTTCGTTTGGACTTTGAGGGCAGCGTTGGCGAGCTCCTCGTGGGATCCTTTGTCCACTGGCAAAGACATCGTCGTATGTGGGGAAAGCGGTGCTGCTGAAGCCATGGTACTGGTAGTATCCTCGACGGCAGGAAAGCCCAGTTAGGTGACAGAAGAAAGATGATTGTTGCCAACAGACCAGACCTCCGCGATGCTAAATTCCATTATATAGACATGCTCTCGGGCCACGGAAACGTTGGTGCAGTTGCATATACACAGGCGATGTCTCATTCCTCGAGATAGTGAAAGGCGGTTTTGGCAGAATCCGATTTCCTATCCTAAGTCCGGGACAGGTCTAGTCGTCATGTTGCACGGCCGTAGAATGAGACTCATCCCAATGAGGCGGGGTGTAAACCCACGGGCTGCATTAAGGCGGTCCTGGAGCCCACATATTAACACTTGTCCGCGTGGGGCATAAGCACGGTACGTCGATGTGTATTCCGCAATATCCGCATCCGCAATAGCCGCAATTAGCTAGGAAGCGTTGAGAGAGCAATTAATAGTTGAAGCCTTTCTCCGGCATATGCGACGTTCCCTGAATTCCCGCTCCACCCATCCATCTTCAGCATGTACGCGACCCATCCGCATAATTCCTAAGAGCAATGAGTAAGTTTTGGACATATTCATGTCGGGATGATCTGTGCCGATAGAGTATAACAGATCAGACGCCACTCATGTCACATTCGTCCGACAAAACAGCCGAAGCGCAGATCCGGAGACGAACGAGACAGGCCTGTGAAGCGTGTAAACTGCGCAAACGAAAGTGCAATGGCCGCGAGCCGTGTGACTCGTGCATACGATACGAGTACGAATGTCACTATGAGAACCACCCTCGAAAGAAGAAGAGGGCCAGGGCGAAATCTAGGCGAGCCTCGTCGCCTTCACAGACGCTATCAGAGTCGCCGGTCTCGGTTCCCTTGTTACAGCGCGTGCTCCCTGAGAGCCAAACGAGATCAGACTGCGTGGAGGAGAAATACAGGGAGTGCAACTCGGGCATGGTATTTCCCCATGTTCTGGGTCTCAAACTCAACCCGGAGCAAGCGCCCAAGGTCCACGGCTTTGGCTGGAATCTCGGTCTGGGTGGTCACCCAAATCACTCGGAGAGAAGCATCACCTGGACTCTCCCCAGGGCACAATGGCAAAGGCTTTTCGATGTCTACGAGGACAAGATCCACCCGCTGTATGGCTTTCTTGACCTGGAGACGGTCTTGGCCAAAGCTGCGAGGAGATGGGAGGATCCGTGCGTGACAAACGCGTACGATCACGTCCTCTGCGGCATCGCGGCTCTTGGATCGTTTTTCTCGCGTCCCAACGCGAGCGAGCAGGAGCGACACCTCGTCGAGTGTGCCAAAGATATCATGGAGATGAGGAATCTGTCCGCAAGCCCTTCTCTCGACGACGCAGAGGCCTGGCTGCTGCGCACAATCTACCTTCGCGCGAGCAGTTTCCCCCACGCGGCCTGGATGGCTAGTTGTACAATGATGCATATTTTGGAAGCCCTTGGCATCCATCAGGAGGCAGCTGCCGTTTCCTTGGTCTACTCTGACGCCGCAGTGCCAAATAACAATGTCGAGGGGAGAAGGAGGCTATTTTGGCTCGCAAGGGCATTGAACACCTGGATATCTGTCGAGTATGGACGCACCAAGGTCATATTTCGAGGCGTGTCCTGTCAGATACCGTCGGTGAGAGAAGGTGACTTGTCTACAGATCTGGTTTCATTATTCCTCTTGTCAGAGCGCTTGGAACCGGAGCATGACAACCGCCTCGACGTCCTGGAAGACTGCCTCAGCAACTTGGAAAACTCGCACTTCAGCTCGGACGCTCTGACTCTGTCTCAATGTATGGTTGCCTTTGGCATCTACCGGCAACTGCGAATGCTCAATCCGAACCTCGAAGCCAAGATTTCGGCCAAGTTGATCGGGCTCGGGAAAAGAGGCCTCGAAGCCTCCTCGCGACTGGCCGACGCGCATTGTCCCTGGTGGCACGTATCCAACGTCCCTTTCCAATTCACCTGTCTCTTGCTGGCAATGGACACCAAGGAGTCTCTGACGCATATCCGGGACTCGATAGCCACTCTGGGAAAAGTGGCGGACCGCTTTCCGACGCAAATGACGCGAAGGGCGCTGGAGACTGTCCAACTCCTGGCCACACTTTCCCAGAAACGAAAGGAACACGACATTGCCCTGTTAAAAGAAGGGATTGAACTGCAAAGTTTGGGTCCAGCTGTGCGGAACCGGCATCCTGTTCAGCCAGCAGAACGAGTGAACCTTACTTCCGATCTCTCGGTCGCGGGCGCCGGCTTGCTTGACTTTTCTGATCTGAGCGATGTGGATTGGAATCTCCTTGCCAATAACTCATTCGATCTGTCGGATATGTTCCCTGTGCCGGAGCAACGAGTCTAAGGAAGTACACAACTCCGTGCACCAAAATTTAAAGGATTAATGCCAAAGAGGCATTTGAGAGACGTCAATTGAAAAAAAGGCGAGACGAACGTGCATTCGGGACTTGGCCGCAAATTGTTCCGCAGAGTGTGGCGACGTGACTGTGTCGTCCTGACCGGTAATCAGCAGTGTGGGCATCCAACCATCTGCAGCTTTACTTTGTAAGTTAAACTATCACCATGCATGCATGCCCTCTAGGTGGCGCCATCAGGTGTCGAGCCTCATGCCGGATCGAGAATCGAGATGTTTATACGAGGTATTGTTTTATTGATTCAACCCTAACTTTTCGCTCTATGATAAGTCCTATTATTCCTGGTACCTAGTACTACCATCCCGGGCGAAGACGGTTGTGATCGGGATCATTGTTATACGCTCACCAGGACATGATGGATAACACCCTATCCCGTTTCCGATTCGTACGTCCATTGTCATCATGTTTAATCACCATCGATCGACTCGACACTGTCACATCGTCGTCCAGTTGGGGGGTGACTGCTCTGAATGCTCAATCAACCACTCCCGCAGGCAAGACCGAGATATAATCCAGCGGCGCGGGCTCAACGCCGTCTGCCACGCCCACGATCTTCAAGACATCTCCTTTGTTGACGGTGACGTTGTGGAATGTGATTCTGGTGGCGGAGTGGCCCTGTAGGAAAAGTGTTAGCTTTTTTCTGTGGACGACAAAGGGTGTGACGACGAAACTCCCCCCATACAAGACAAAATATAGAAATAGGAAAGTGTCAACTTACGTCGAGATAGATGCTAGGAGTGTGGCCTATAGTGTCTTCAAGGTTGCCAACCCACGATCCGACCGTGTGGTTGTTCAGGGATACTGTCCATTGCGACTTGCCCCCATAAAGGTCATAGTAGTTGACGGCGAGGTTATACGTGCCATTCGGGAAGTTGAGCGTCGTCGTCGCGGTACCTGTCGTGCTGTTTGTGGATGTCACAATGGCGGTCACGTTCGAGGCAACCTCGAAAGGTGAGACGGTGTACGGCTCGTACCCCGAAAGGGTCATGCTCTCTGCCTCAACACGCCACGGGTGGTTGCCAACGCGGCCCTGGCTGTCCGCGATGCCCGAGAGGTTGTGGTAGAAGTTGGTGATTGCGTCGCGCCACACAATCGAATGGCCTGCTTGGTATATCAATCGGAAGAGTGTCTCGTTGTACCGCTCCTCGTCAACCTTGCCCTGGAGACCTTCCCACTGCGTGACGTAGGTCTGCGCCGTGTCTGCGCCCGCATAGTGGGCGTTGTAGAAGTGTTGGATGACACTTTCGCCGGAGTGCAATTTCTGCGTGTAGTTGACGTGGTGGAACCATAGAAGTAGATTGTCCGGCGTGGTCGTGATATTTTCGTACATGGCCGCGACTTCCACGGGGTACTGTCCTGAGAAGCCGGTCCCGTTCGACACGGTGCGGTCCATCCCAATGGTCTTGTGGTCTGCTCGGGTCCATTGGCCCCATGGGTTGTTGTCTTGAGATTGGGGGTTGGGTCCGTAATGCGTGTACAGAATATCCGTCAGAGTTTGAATGCCGAGATTGCCCGTGTAGTTTTCGTACGCTGGCCAGGACGACATGGACATGTTGGTGATCGCGGCTACGACAGCTGGATTGGAACCGAACGTGAGCCGAATCCAGTCCTGTAAGATTGCTTCTGGATCGTCCGCAAAGTTCCATGCCAAGCGACCATACCCATACAAATTCGACATTGAGAGATGACTTCCCAACCAGGTGTCGTTGGTTCCGACGTTTACGACAGCGGCGGCGCCACCGAGAGGTCTGTTGAAGCGCTTGCCGGTGACGATATCACGCACAAGAGACTGGGTACGGTTTGCTCGCATATCGAAGTCTAGGACTGTTTTCCACAACGGAGGCAGGTAAACCAGGTGACACTGCTGTCCCAAATACTCTTGGGTAACCTCTAGCTCGATTGCCTGGCTCGTGTTTCGCAGGTAGGCGAAAAGTGGAGACGCAGGCTCACGCACTTGGAAGTCAATGGGGCCATATTTGATTTGCACGACCGCATTTTCGGCAAATTTACCGTCAAGCCCGGTGAAAAATTGGACGGCGGCATTGGCGCGGTCCTCTGTCCATACCGATTCATTCAAAGTGGTGCTGTCGTAGACGAACGCGCGAAACATGAGGATGCCGCCGTGCGGCTGTAGAGCGTTGGCAAAGAGGTTTGCTCCTTGAGCCAGAGTCCGATTGTATGTCAGAGGTCCAGGTTGTCCTTCGGAGTCGGCTTTGACGAGGTAGCCTGCCATGTCGGGAACGCGTTCATAGAGAACGTCTGTCACATTAGTCCACCATGCGATGACACCAGGATCAAGCGGATCGAAGGTGCTGAGATTTCCGTAGACTAGACCGGCTGTTGGAGATGCGAAATTCAGAGCGATTCCAACCTGTACTCCGTACGGTCGGAACGCATCCGCGATTCTTCCGAGCCCTTCTACATTCTCGGTACTCAGGAGAGAGGCGTTGGCATTGACATTGTTGACGATAATGGCATTGATGCCTATCGAGGCCAGGAGGCGACCATAAGCCGTAACTCGGTCAAGATTATTGACAACAGTGCCATTATCAAAGAAAACAGAAGGGCCACCGTAGCCTCTTTCAATTGACCCGTCCAAATTGTCCCCTGCTTGTGGTTAGGATCAAAGAGCAGTATCAGAACGGAGCTTGGGAAGAGAGGCTCTGTGCTGTTGGTGCCGGCTGGAACTTACATTGATTCACCCAGCGGATCGGCGCGTCCGGGTTGGAAGCATATGCGACATTGGAGAAGTTGCCCTGTGCGAGCATCGAAAGGTATTGGAATGCACCATAGAGCGCACCTCGTTCATTTTCGCCAAGGATTTGAACCGTCGAGCCTGTCGTATTGAGCCAGTACCCGTCCTCCACCAGTTGGGGGATTTTGGGGGAGCCGCCAGCGGTGTTTGCATACTCTGCCACAGTGCCGACGAGGATGGATGACGTGCTGTTACTAGGCTGGTAACTGGCAGGGTAAATGACCGAGAGGTTGTGATTCAAGATGCCCGCGAGGCCTTTCTGTAGCTCCACAGCAGCTATATGCACAGGTCCATTTGCTGTGGCATTCAAAGAAATGATGCTTGAAGGTAGATTCTGGCTAGACGGAGGAGAGGAAACAGGCGCATAGCGCAGCCAGGCGTCGATGCCGGTTTCAGCAGCGGCCAAGCTGGCGGCGACAAGCACAAGTAGTGAGCGCATCATGTTGGACTTGCTGGGCCTGCGGCTTGCGTGCTCACTTGTGTCTCGGACATCATCCAGGGCATATATACTTACAATAGGTACAGCAAAATAGCCGGCTGTTTAAACCCACCGCCTCCTACGTCGAGCTTGAAGGCTTCCCCGTACCCCAGGAACCAAATGCCACCCTCGATGAGAGTTTCTCCGCAGAACAGCGGACGGCGTTCATTGGCTCCGTGGCGTCGATCAGCAGTGACTACGCCTTAAACAGGGAGGTGATATGCTGCTCGGTCCGTTTCCGCCGAGTGGGATATGCAGGCATTGCTCCGGGGAGAGGTGGCATCCAAGCATCGGCTAAACCTCGAAAACCCTTTCAGGCTGAATGCACCGATTGAAAGCGGAGGAAGGAGGAGAAAATCAGACGATGGGTCCATCTGCACGGCTTTCTCCCCTTTGGGAGCCAGAACAACGAGCAAACATGCAGATCCAGCGAAGAATGATGAGCTGGGGAGTGAGGTGGAAGTTGAAGCCGCGATAGAAGTGTGAAGGGGGCGAATGCTGCACCGTAAATGGCCAAGCATAAATATGGCGGAGTATAGATGCCGAACATGCTCTTTCGCAGCCTTGCAGCGTCGTAGCCTCGCAGCCTCGCCAGGTGCTACATTAGCTTGATTGCACTACTTCATCATCAAACGGGCCAGGCGATCGAAGTCTAAGTATGTAAGACGAAGGCGAAGTGGCTATCTTGCCTCCCTGCGGCTACTACCCTACCTTGCGCGGCTATATTCAATCGCTGTCGGCTTCATTTGGTTTGACAGTAAGTAGCAATATCGCACAATTATATTGAAGGGACATCCACCGCGGAGCAGGCCATTTCCCTCGGAGCACGTCCAGTTTCCAGCCCTCCCCGTGTCCGAAGATCCAATTTACGGGTCCAGAGGACGCATGTTCTGCGGCACTAACTCGACAATGTATCCGTCCTGAGAACACGTCGTCAGTCAGCGAGCCATATTTGGGGGAAGGTGCCATGGTTGAAGGCAGAAGCCACACCTACCGGATCTTTCACAAATGCAATCTTCTCAAAGACCTTTCTGTACTCGTCATGGATCTCGCTCTCGGTGCCCTTGACCTCGACCCCGATGCCGCGTTCGTTCTCCCAGTCACTGATCGGAATGCTCTCCCTCGTGCAGACGCCCAGGTCCTTCAAGATCTCGACCCCGTTCTCCCTCATGCGCTTGAGAGCTTCGGGCACGCTCGGCACAGTGAATCCCAGATGTCCAAATCCTAGGTGGCCCGGCTCGTTACCCGTCGAATAATAGCCGGGATCTTGTTTCTCCGATCCATGGACATGGTACAGCTCCAATAATCCCAAGGTATGCTGAAGGTTTGCAGCAGTGTCGGCGCCAAATTTTCCCAAATCCGCTCGGTGTTCGTCCGTCTGAGGGTATCCCAGGTAATATATAGTAAACGGACCGACGTTCATGGTGAATACGGTCCGCATCCCCATGATGTCGACGTAGAAGGGGATGGATTTTGCCGGATCGCGGATCCGTAGCATGAAGTGATTCAGCTTGTACCCGATTGTGGGATGGTCGGGCGGGAGAGGAGGATCACGTTGTTGATTGTCGAATTGGCCATTAGGCAGAAAAGCGCCATGAGGGAAAGGCGTGGGTTGTTTGTGGTCGGAAGAAGATGCCATGGTTTGTCTATATCAGGACTGCCTCTGCGAAGACGATGACAACACTCTGTATCTGGCTAATCAGCAAACATTACAGTCGCCACTCCTGCAGACCTATTCATGTCTGGAAATGAAAGAACGTACAGATGGATGAAAATTTAGGGATTAGTTGGTCGGAAGATTTCCCGTTCAAACCACTCCACAGCAGTGGCTATCATTCAACTTTTCCCAGTTCCAATGGGTCGCCCATAGCATAGATCTGCATATCGCAACTACCGAAAGCCGCTTGCACGCCGTGGACGTTGTGGACCATTGTGGAAGCCCTCTTTGGGGGGCCCGGGATAGACCCATTCTACTCATTCAACCCCATATTATTCCACCCTCGTCGCCTCCTCCCATGCGGGGATACGGAGCGGATTGGGGATACATCGGGCACTCGACGAGCCGACATCAGAAGTGGCACAGGTCTAACGAGAAGAGCGTACTGCAGGGTAGTAAAGTAGACGTGATTAGCCGTTAATATAGGGTCATAATGACTTCTAAGAGGTATTCTGTCTACGCTTGATCATAATGGAGTCAGTATATTTTATCACTAAATGTTAGCCGTTTCTTATATGGCGGCCTCCTCGACGTTACTGTGTCAAATTGCGCCATTTCTTCCTGACGTCGGCTTGTATGGTATTGGCACCTACAGATTCTATGTTGTTTAACATCATTACCTCTATTCTTGATCAACGAAACCCACTGCCTTCGCCGCGCTCAGCAATGACCCTGCTCAAAGTCCCTGCAAACCGAGTGACACGATCGGCGTCAAATTTGGCTGTCTCAATTGCCTGTAGCACATGCTTGATGCCCACTCCCACAACCTCGCTGCGTGTGATATCCCGGATCTCCGCAACTGCCCTGGAGATTTCCCCGGCTTCAAATGCCCTGGATTCGTTCATGACAAATTCCAGCTCGTCGTAGGTGCGTACATTGGCGACGGGAATGTCGCTATTGAAGTGCCGCCAGAAATCCAGTTGTTGCAGGACTGAACGTTCCGTCGCTGTCACAATAATAAGCAGGCTTCGTCCCGGCGGAGGGGCTTTGCGTAACAGTGCCACCAGGGTTTTCAATATGGGGTTGGAGAATCGAGGGCCGATGGGTGTCCACTCCATGTATTCTTCAACGTCATCCAGGACCACGCACGACATTGGCGATTTGTATGCGTCCATGAACACCTTGCTGAGGTAGGAAATCTTCTGGGATTCGGACATTTCCAAGGTGTCCTTGTTGCTGACCAGCTTGATGAAAGGGTAACCGCTGTCAATGGCGATCTTTGCTGCAAGCGCCGTCTTTCCGCAGCCAGCAGGCCCGTGCAGACAAACCGAGAAGAGCGGCGTAGAGTCAGGGTTTCGCACCTGTTCCACAAAGAGTTTTCCTTCCTCAAGAACGTCCTTGATGTACTGTGAAAAGTGTATGACGCCTCCCCGGAGGCAGTACGAAAGCTCTTCCTCCGACACGCCAAAGGCCGGTTTCACCTCTTCCAGAGCGTTTTCAAAGTCGGCACGCTTGACTTTCATGTTTGCCACGTCGTCCGTAATTCCCGCCATCGTCCCAACCTTGATATGCCGAGAAAAAGCAAACGATGTGGCGGATTTGACTAGACCGCCAATTTCGGCCCCTGAAAAGTTCTTGGTCCTGTGGGCGAGATCCAGAAGGTCGACGTCTGGGTCGAGTACCTGGTTGTCACGCATCTTTTGGGTGTGGATCTTCAGAATCTGCGCTCGGCCGTGTTCGTCTGGCAGGGCTATCTCCATGTGTAGCTCAAGACGGCCCGGCCGCAGGAGAGCATCGTCAATCATATCTTTCCGATTCGTCATGCCAATCAGAAGGATGTTGTTTAGCTGATCCACGCCATCGAGCTTGGAGAGGAGCTGGTTGACCACACTATCTCCAACACCCGTGCCTCCGCCGGCACCGCTGCCTCTTTGCTTACAGACAGCATCCAATTCGTCGAAAATGATGATGTGGAGGCCGGATTCATCTCCCTTCTCTTTGTATTCCTTCTCCGCATCGGCAAAGAGCTTTCGAATGTTTTCTTCAGACTGGCCGACATATTTGTTCAGTACTTCAGGGCCATTAATAACCTTGGGTTCTCTGGCATTGAGCATTTTGCCAATCTGGCGCGCAATCAATGTTTTCCCAGTACCCGGGGGACCGTAGAGCAAGATACCCTTCACGTGCTGAATACCCAACTTTTCCACGAGTCCTGGGGGGAAAACGCGGGAGGCGAATGCTCTTCGGAAAATGGTAACAAATTCGGCATCTAGACCACCAATGCCCATATCTTCAAACTTGAAATCGGGAGCGATGATAGAATTGGCTGCAGGCCGACGAGAGGATGCCTTGAGATTTATAGTGGTCTTTCCGTCCTTGAAAAAGTTGATCTGGGTTTGAGGGGTCAAAATGCCTCGCGCATGAGGATCAGATGTCGTGGGCGCGGCCTTTTCACTCAGGTCTGCCAGCTGCACTGTCTTGACGGTGAGGTTCAAGGGAATACTTTTGAGGTCCATCAGGAATCGCTGACCGGGAGCGAACATTTGGCTGTTGAATAACTATTGACCAAAGTCAGTCTTGACCACAGATGATGGAGTTCTGAACCTACTTTTGTAATCTCTCTGGCTAGATCATCTTGATCGTAGGGCGTGTCTGTGGTTTTCCTCGTGCTTGCAAAACCAATTTCGATATCCATCGCACCAATATATGCCTGCGCCCCTTGGCTGAAGGGATCGTAGACTTCTGCCTGCAGTACATCTGTCAAGGCTACACCCATCCAAGATCTTTGCGGTTCTGAAAGACCGATGGTGCCTCGAGGGAATGCATCGAGAGGTCGAGCCGAGAGGACATACATGCCGTTGATAAGCAGGAAGACGTCAGTGCCATCGTAGGAAGGAGGAACGTCCTGCGAAGAAACAGCAGCGAGGTTGCGGAAGGTATATGAGTTGTCTGGAGATTTTGCAGGTTGCAGGGTCATAACAGCACCCTGGCCTCTCGCTGGCGCACCTCGACTTGGACTCTGCTGATGGCCCATGGGCCGAGGAGGCATGTTTCTCGCGGGCAGGCCAGGACTGCCGTAGCCTTGCCGAGGAGAGTCGTAACCATTCATATGTGTGTCGTAGCCGCTGCCACCGCCGCCTCCGCGTGGAGGATAAGACGGACGGGCACCACGTTGCGGAGAGGGTTGCTGACCGTATTGATCGCGTGAAGGTTGCTGACCAGAGCCACCGAACAAGTTGTTTCTGTTAAGGAAGGACATATCGGAGAGAGAAGTGAGCAAGAAATGACCGAGAAGTGAGTGAGAAAGTGAGCGAGAAGGGAGGTTGGATGGTTGGAGCCTTGGAGGGGTTGAAAGTTGGTATATACGAAGGGTCGGTCACCAGGAAGCCAGGTAGGAAAGGAATAGAGAACAGAGGACAGAAACAATTTGGCCACGTATGCCGTACCGCAGAACAACTTGGAAGTCAAGCCGTCACAGGCACAGGATTAGATATTGTTTCAAGCTGAGGCTCCAAAACTGCGCCGCACTCGAGGACCGTGATGGCCTCCAGGCGAGGCAGGATGACATCCAACAACTCCGCGTCCCGATGTTTTGCCGCTCGCCACCACAGCAAAGTAGAAGTGATTCACCGGTAACTATCAAATTGTCTTCACTCATAGGGGTTTCTGGATCTGCTCTTGAGCGCAGCCGGATCCCTATACCTATTACCCAATGCCTCTGCATCTCCTCCCCAAGAAATCGTGGAACGTCTACTCCCCTGCGAACATCGAGCGGGTCAAGCGCGATGAGGCCAAAGCCCGTGACCAGGCCGCCAAACAAGAAGAGGACAGTCTGCGGCGGGAAGCAGATGATCGAATCTCCATCTTACAACAGCAGCGCAAGGGCCAGACCAAAGGCTCGAAACGCAAACTCCCTGGAGAAGATGACACCGATCGCGATATCCGACTCGCCCTGGAAACACCACCTGCGTCCACAAAGAAAGAGAAGCAAGACCATAGTTCCCTTGTTGATGCGAACGGCCATATATCCCTAATACCTGTATCCGAGAAACCACCCTGTGTCGGCCAAGAACAAGCGAAAGATCCATACACGGTCTACCTCTCCGACGCTGTTGGCGAGCGAGATCGACCTAAAAACACTTGGTACATGTCTGTCCAGGACGAGCGAGAAAAATGGGGCGACGAGGATCCCCGGAAACGGGAACGAGAACTCACACGGCTCAACGCGAACGATCCTCTCGCGGCCATGAAGAGGGGTGTCAAGGCCCTCAGGGAGAATGAGAGACAAAGACAGGAGTGGATGAGGGAGCGCGAAAGGGATCTCGCAGAGGTTGAGGGGATGGGAAGGAGGGAGAATTATGGTAGAAAGCGCAGAAAAAGGGCTGACTATGATGAGGATGAGTCGGAGAGCCTGGAAGGGTTCAATCTGGACGAAGGATATACCAGACCGGATAGTACCGGGCAACACCGGGAGCGAAAGGACGAACATCGACATAGACACCGCCACGGGCACCATCATCACCACCATCATCATCGTCATAGACGACGACACCGAGATCAAGAAGCTATCGATGGGGACTGCCACCCTCGTGAAGGGCATGAAAGTCGAAGGGGAGATGACACAAGCAGATTCAACAGCAAGGAAATTGAACCCACCTGATGAAGTCAAAACGATATATTGCCGAATCGTTACCTGACTCAGCTACCTGGATTCTACCAGCTGGTCTGCACGAAAGGTTTCGGGATCGAACGGGAGCCCGAATGCTGAAACGAGCACCACTATTATGCAAGACCAGACACAGCAGTTGCGCCACGGGTGGTGATCCCACTACTCTGCACGGCGTCTGCATCTCTCAACATTAATCTTGAGTACCATACTCTGTTCTTCTCGACGACGAGAGTGCTGAGTGATTATAAAATGGTCATATTAAAAATGGAGCTGTCCACATAAGTTGGAAACAGGGAGCCAGCGCCAGTTGAGGCAAACACAAGCCTCCCCTGGACATAAAAGGCCTCCGGTATCCCAAATGGCGAACAAACACCTCCGTGTCAGGGTATACCACTCTTCCTTGAAGTCCGCTGGCCGTACGGAATATCGGAATTACATTGACCAGCAATCGCCATGCACAGACCTTCTGGCCGAATGTCTACCTTGCTGATGGTAGTGTCTCAGTCGGGAGTCAACCCCCATCAATCAAGCCAGACCAATAGGCAAACCACCAAGTCGTCCTTCAGTGCTGCCAGGCCTTTCTTCGCCCCTGGATGAATCGATCGAAGCGCCACATCTAGAGGCCATCTGTACGGTTGAGATCCGTCCAGCTCCCAGCTCCCTTCTCCGTTGCTTTGGAAGCAGGCTCAATACCTGTGCAATATGATCGGATTGAGCGTTGAGGTCGCTCTTGACCATATCTGGGGAAGACCTGGGGTCTGTCCACGTCCCACGCAACCTTTCAGCACGTTGATACAGATTGTCATGATATAAATTGTTATTCATGACCTCCAAGGCCGCTGCCACTGTCTCTTCGACCTCGTCGCCTGCGCTAGGCTTTTCCTTTCGCCTCTCTGCCAATATCCGTTCGAAAACCTCCAAAATATGCTTCAATGCAATCGGATTGGCGTAGTAACTGAACGAGCCGGCTTCGCTCTCTGGGAGAAAAGCCATGCCCACGTTGAACAACATCTGGACGGTGACTTTGTACAGCCGCGACTCCGGACTATGACTGCAATAGCGGCGGATCGCCTGGTGCCAATTCCTGACAAAGAGTCGTTGCCGCCGGGCGTCAGATTCTGTCCACTCCTTTGCCGAAAATGCTGCGATCGAGTCCAACAACAAGCCTCTTGCCTGTGTTAGTGAGTGGACAACCGGGACGTCGCATGCCACGTCTGCCCCAGGACCTGTCCCATCAATCAATGGGTCGCTTGAAGGACGGTCTTCGGCAAGGACAGCTTCGAAGTACGACTCGCACACTCGGACCGCCCGCCCGATCGTCACCACTGTGTCTAGCGTGGATCGATCGAACCTGGCTGACGACGCCCTGAGCTCTCCCCAGAGTCGTGATGCTGCTTTGATGTGGACACCTGCGGCTGCGTAATTCCGCTGCATGGTCTCGCAGATCCAGGCGACCAAGCACGCAACCGTCAGGCACAACTTGTCAGGGGCCTTTGCATTGGCCATTCTCGTGATCGCGGCATGATAGTGCCAAATCACACGCGGTGTCACCCTCGATGTTGTCGCCTTGCGGTACAGACCCAGTTGTTCATCGACCAGCGCTGCCGCCACCATTAGATGTCGGACGACAGGGGATTGCCATGCCCAACGAGGGATGAAACTGCACCAGAAATCATTGTCGGGTCCGAAGTTGCCCAAAGTAGGCCCAGTCCCTCTCAACCAAAACTCCAAGCTACGGCGCTCTTCGTCCGTATCGCCAAACCAGAGATTCACGGTTGTCGCCAAATGGGGATCATGCCAGGACGAGAAGTCTCTTGTCTGTTGTGAGCCGAGACTCTCGCCACCGTCGCTCCCAATTGTCAATGGCTTAGACTGTTCGTTTGAGCACCGAGGTTCGTTTCGTTTCTTGGGCTTTGCTCCTTCGAAGATCCAGGGTCTGGGAGGATTGTATCCCAGGCAGACTCGCCCGGAGCGAATGCACCTGATTCACAAGGTGAGAACCAATCTACACGTATGGCAGGAAAAGTAAGAAAACCTGGTCAGTACCTTTTGCAACTTGGCTTCTCTTCGTCACACTTGATTCTTCTGCGCCTTATATACGATAAGCGCCCAATAGTGGCAAGGAGAAGGGCTTAGTCGCATACTTGCATGTTGTGCAGCCGCTTCGCACCTTGTGATGAAGCTGCTTGATACGAGGCTTGTCTGTAGAAGCAAGACTTGAACTGTCGTCCTCCACTTTGTTCCGATCGCTCTTGACGACGGTGGGCAAGGAGGGGCGTGTCTTTGCCTTCCTTCATTGAAATGTTAACAGTGACTTTCACGACAGCTTTAGTCCAATGCACTTACCCACGACGTTGCTCCGGAGCCACATTGCCCTTGACCAAGGCTCGACTTTTTGGCGGTCGTGAGGTTGCTGCTTCAGTCATGATACGAAGAAAATATGTCGCTCTCGAATGATACTTGTGGACGTCGCCTTCGACAGGCTACTGTGGCTCAGCATAGCAGAGCCCGTGTTTGACATTCAGCTTATCCGCTGGTGGCCAAAACCGATATCTAGCTGAGTGAGGAATGGGATCAAAGCAAGATTCAAGGACGGTGACGTCTCGATATAACGTTCAACTGCGGCTCAGAGAACGGTGGACCGTGCGTCTCGATTATTGCTTGAGCCGTATGCAAGCGCCATGACCCACGACGTCAATCAGGCCCCCAGCATAGACGGCAGGGCTTAGTTATAGGCACGAAAGAGGGGACGTCCAACAATAGACGACTGGTGGTAACGTTGTACACGGCACGCTGCACCGATAGATATTCGGCTCCCACTCAGTCCTGCTCTTGCTGACTAGAGTGTTACCTTGCAGGGGCAACGGTGAGTTGACGCCCTTCAGCTCTGAGCTGGCAGCCTATAGAACCCAACGACGCGGCGATTTTATCCTGGTGTCTGGACGGGAAGTCTCGTATAGGACCCCCGAAGGCGGTCAAGCTTCCATCATGCAGCTGGCGCAAGCGAACATCTAGCGAATCAAGCAATTTCCCACCTGGTCCTCAAGCATTGACCAAAACTGGACTGTCACCTGCAAGGCCCAATCAAATATCGAAGGTTTTGCCTCCATCGAACAGATCAAGCGGGATTGGCGAAGATCAGTCGAAGTCGAAGGAGTGTTCGAAGCTCTCCCGCGTATTTTCGGACGCGGCTCGTCTGTGTCTGTATCAGGATGCCTCAACTGCAACCACTTTGGTCCTGAACACAACGACATGTCTGCGCGCTTATTCTCATGCTGAATGCAGTCAATGCGACCTGGGCTCGCCCGACGATGAGGGCCGTAGACCTCGTATTCGTGGAGAGAAGCCGGTCACAAGCCAAGACGAAAGCAGCAATCGGTGATTATCCCAGGCGGGCAATATGGATACGATTCTACTTGCCTGGGGCTCCAACTTTAAGGCCACATGGCAAAGAGGCACACCACCTTACCAGGCCCGAAGCAGCTGAACCCGGCCTTATCCATACAGCCTCATTCGGGGCCGCACCAACCACTTACATTTCCTTGATTCATTTCTATCTACTGCCGCCAGGGGTGATCTGGGCACTGTCCCTGCTAGTTGCTTAGTCGGGCGGCCTCATACTCCCTGCTGCAGAACCGGTGAATTGCAGAACTATTTCAGACATGCATCACCCAACAATTGCAGATCATTGGCCATATCAAGAAAACTATCCTAATCAGGAAAATGCGCGGGGAAGCACATGCCACCAGTCTCCCAGAGGGTTTCCCGTCGGACACATATGGCTTCCGCATCAAGTTTGGCTTTGCTTCGATGAATACCAGCGAGCTAGAAAGTGACACGACGAAAGAGCACGAGAACCCTGTGCAAAGTCGGGGGATAGCCAGAGGTTCTGTTCCTTCATGTTGCGCGTGCCTCATTCCGCCTCAAGAAAGGATATCCCGACGGGCTAGCGCAATGCAGCCTTACAACGCAATGCAACTCTGCTCCTCCTCCAAACCTCAAAGATGGTTCTACACACGCAAATCATTGTATCCTTTGGCGCCAGCCCTGACGAGGATCGTACTCAGGGCAGATTTGGACCGCCGCCAGCTGCCGTGTTTTCCGCTTCGAGTTGCCGCTTCGAGTTTCCACATCATTGCCCGCGGGCTGCGGCTCTCTCGCTCTGTGGGGGAGAAGGAGATTGAAATCAGCCCGCCTGATCCCCCGGAGCACAGCATGGCTCGCTGTCCAATATAGACTGCCGGCGCTTGGTCTCGACTCTCACTTAAAACCATGGACGAACCACATTCGTCGGGTAACGTGATAATTACCTACCCACTCACTTCCTGCCTATTTGGAAACGAGGCACGAGGCAGGACGAAAAGGACTCAAAGAGAAGACGTTGCCGTGACTTCTAGAAAAGGATAAGGGTAGGAGACATGGGCCAATACGGGAAGAAGAGACGGTATGGCGACCTTCTGCGATCCTGTTGAGTCCAACACCTTTCTACAAGTGGACAAGAGACGGGAGATACGAGGCGCCCAGCGAGAAAGGAGAGGAGAGGAGAGGAGAGGAAATGAGACGCAAGGAGAAACGAGGCGTCCAGCCAGCGAGGATTAAGGAAGGAGAGGGAGAAAAAGGGACAAGGAGATTGTCAAGCACAGTATATTAAAACAGGCGGACTTATGTAGTCAGACTAAACGAAACGTGGTAACTAAACAGGACTCTCTCTCTCAGGACGTTGAAGTGAGGAAGCGAACATTGAAATCAGGGTTATAGCAAAAGAAGCAGAAGAAGAGGCAACGCGGTCTACCCTGTCCTTCTCCCTTCCCTTTACTTATCTCATCCCGTCGCATCAGTATATCCCCAACCCCCTATTTTGGGTCTGTGGCATCCACATCGGTGTATAATGCGGCACCCCATCCTCATCGAAATGGACCTGACATCCATATGGATACTCTCCCGCCTTGCTGGCGCTGTTTGCCGTGCCTGTCTGGTAGTACTGCGGACTGCTGCGCACGCGACCATCCACGCGGCCCAGGCCCTGAGTGTGGCGCGTTTGGATCGGGCTGGGTCTCGACGACCTGCCAGTAGGCGGGGGTGCCGTCCGCGGCGACGTTCTCGGCTGCTGCTGCTGCTGCTGGTGGTGGATCACATTATTACGGTTTGCAGGTGTCGGCGTCGATGGGAATCGTTGGCGGCGCGACCCATACCGCGCGGCGGCGTAGTCGCTGTATAACATGCGGTAGGGCGAGGTTTCGGCCGAGGCGTCGTACCGTTCGTCCTCGGGGACCATGTCCTCGTAGTCTGGCAGGGGGCTTTCTTCGTGGTGGATTGAGTGGATTTCCTCGTCGTCGGTGTCGTCCTCGTCCTCGTTGGCAGCGATATCCTCCGGCTCGGGCGCTTGCTCTCGCTGGCCACGGGGTGGCACAACATCATCCCCATCCTCTCCACCATCTTCACTGTCATCATCGTCGTCCTCTGACTCGTCACTGTAGAGAGGGTTTCCCGCGGAATCGTAGTGTAGGTCGGTCAAACGACGGTCGTCGTAGTCGATGATATCAGCCGGCAAAGGCTGATTCTGCTCCGTCGACGGCGCCTCCGCCTGCGCATTGCTGGTGTTGGTAGTGGCGAACTTGACTCGCTTAGTGGCTCTGGCTTGCGCCCCGTCTTCGCCGGTGCCGGCTACCTGGTCGAACGTTCTCTTCTGTCCCGCTCCCGCTCCTGCTCCTGCTCCTGCTCCTACCTCTGCTGCCTCTCCCGGACCCGTGCCTTGCTCCGTGGCGTTGGTATTGGGATAATCGACACCCTGGATGCCCAGACCAATCTCCGCTGCGCACGGATTATTCAAATTATGGGTCCATCGATGTTCACGCCGACAGTAACCTAATGCCTCCGTCAACCCATCGTTCCACCCTTGCAGCTTCAGGATTTTGGCATTCAACTTCGCCTCTCGACCCTTCCATTCGTCCTCTTGGCTTTGCCAGTAGAACCCTACCTCGACGGCGCCGTTGGCGTACATCTCCAACAACTCTTCCTGCTTTGCGACTTTGGTCGTGAGCGCGGCGATTGTGCGCTGGTGTCGGTCGTCGGTCTCGGTGAGTTGGTTTCTGAGGCGAACGATTTCCGTCTTGTACGCGTGCAGGAGATCTCGCGTGGTGGGTGAGGACGCCGGCGCCGGAATTCCGTTGTTGTTCGAGATCACTGACTGTGACCGTTGTCGCGAGGCCCCAGGAGAGAAGGTGGCTCTGGGAGGAGGAGGATGCCCGGGCATGCCAAATCCAGCGGCAGCATGGGTGGTCGGTGGATGGCGTTCGCTGGGACTGTACGTCGGAACATTGGGAAGAACATCAGGATCCAGTTCAGTCCCTTCGCTCATAGACCGCATGAATTCCTCGCGGACGCCGTCGTGGCCAAGTCGTGCGCCCCTCTCTGCCCACAGCGCCCATCCGGGCCAGCGAGTGGGCTCCAACAAGATAATAGAGTAGTCTTTTTCCCCTTGTGCGGCGCTTTGGACTGAAGCAGATCCTTCCATCTCCATTGTGTTGCCTGCTGCGTCCATCGTCTGTACGGCGAAGTAGCCGCCACGCTCAACGCTGGAGTTTGGCACGTAGTTTTCCAGAGCGAATGTCGGGAAGTAGATCTCGTACTGGCCGATGCACGCCCTGATGTGGATGAACAACTGGCAGGGACGGGGGTCTTTCTCCATGGCGACCTTGATTTGGGCAGATGAAGTCTGCTGGAGGCCAGCTTGTGCACCGTTGGCGGGAGCTTGGCTTCTACCTGTTCTTTGCGTGCTTGAATCAGCATTGTTCTTCTCCTTCCTCTTCCTCTTGTTGTTGTCGCCCTTCCTGTTCCCAGTCTTTCTAGCACCGGCGTCATCCCCAGCACCATCAGCACCGCTTGCAGGGTTTGCATCGTCCCCAGCGCCGGGATCCTCGTCCTCGATCTCGTTGTCGTCGACGGCCTTTTCGTAAAGAAGCACATAGGGCGTGAAACCGTCCTTGTGGCTGAGAATGTCTGACAAAGAGGTCTTCTTGACTGTTGACCCATCGTTGAACACGTACCAGCCATCTCCGCGGCGAGCAGCGCCAATATAATGGCCTTCATTTCTGGAGCCTTGGTGGTTCACGACGGCCTGAAGCCGGTACTTGGCCGAGATATTAGCAGGCTCCCCTCGTTTCTCGAGAAAAGGCGTCAGGTCCAGCTCCTCTGGGATCGTGACCTCTGTGGAGTCCTTTGTCCACCTGAAGGTGCCTTTTCGGCCCCTTTGGATTTTGAAGCGCACGAGATGGACAAACAGGACCTCGGGCGGCACGCAGATGTTCTTCCATGTACCGCCGTTGGCGCGGTTTTGATTGCTTGAGGCAGCGCCAATGTTGCAGTTCTCGCAGCGCCAGTCGCCTCCATCTTTGGGGTTGGAGTTCTTTGCAAAGCAGTCTTCCAGCGTCACCGGCACACTGCGATCGGTTGTGGCTGCCAGGGGAAGGGACAATATTTTCTCCTCGTCTAGTTGTAAGGCACGGATCTTGACATTGCGAGTCGAGCCGCACTGCGTGCACCGGTTGCGCACTGTTTGGGTGACTTGCACCAACTCATTTATATTTACGCGAGCCAAGTCAATCACCTTGTCCAAGGTGGCTTGGTCCAGTCTATTTTCACAATCAGCTCGGTCACGAGGGCATCAGAGCCAGTCGTAGGGAAGACGTACTTGTTTTCGAGCACCTTTTCCTCTGTAAAGTAATTGAGCTGGTCGACACTGAGTTCGATCAACCAGGTCAGGAACTCGTGAGCGTCCTGATCTTCTGTGGCCGCCTTCATTTTCGTCGTGGGTCTCTCCTCCACAGGTAAGAACGAGCTCCTTTCTACGTCACGGCGCGGATTCGTAGCGTAGTTCCAAAAGATATCCATGGCCTCGTAGAGCGTCTTTGGCTGACTATGGCTCTCATCCCAGTATGCTCGGCTCAAATCAAACAATTCACACCACACGTCGGTATAGTCGATCGGCAACGATATCGCAGCTTCAGCATCGGCTTCGAAGCCGAGCAATGCATCGATGAGAGGTGTGCTGTAAGGTTTGACCCTCAGCCCAGCTCCCACCAGGTTGGGAATGTGCCGGTTTTCGATCCAGGACATCAAACGGTTGTTATGCAGTAACATGACTATGATGGCGTTCCGGTAGCAGAGGCGACCTGGATTCCTAAACCCTTTTCCCACATTCGAGGACTCCTCTAACCTGGCCGCAGCAATGGTCTCCTCTGACGCCCTCAGGGGCGTTTCGAACTCGGGTCCTTCCGATGTAGTCGGACTAGGAATCGGGCCATTTCCAGTAGGTAAAGCAGCCTGAGGGGGAGGTGCTGCCGTTCCAGGAGGAGGATTGGCTGCTGACCCTTGCGCTCCACCCACGTCGTTCGCAGCAGCTGGGGTCGTGGTTTTCTTTCCACTGTCCTTCTTCTTCGAGGACTTCTTGACCTTTGGTCGATCCCAACCTGTTCTATTGGGTCTCGCTCGGCGCTTTCCTGTAGGTTTGTGTTTCGCTTGTGTCTGTGAAGCAGGCTTGACTACTTTGGACGCACGCTTGGCTGGTGTTTTCCTTTTCGCTTGACCTTTCGGCTGGGGCTTGCTGTTTGCTTGATTCTGCGCCGCAACGTTCTGGGTGGCATTGCTGGTGCTGGCCTGTCCGAGCGCAGAAGCTTGTGCTCTTACCTGAGCCCTTGTTTGCACCATGATGAACTGTAGACTGGGAGTGTTGCAGAAACTGACTGACAGAAACTGAACAAGGGACGGGGTGGATGAGAGGGGTTGAGAATAAGAATGAAAAGAAGCGACATGCTGAGACAAAAGATCCTGGAGGGAGGTGTGCAAGCGAATTCAAGCACCGTTCAACACGTTTGCGGCCAGGGCTGAATGGGTGCGGCATAGTGAACAATGAGCGCGCTGCGACAGAATGAATAAGGCGAAAGGACCATAATAGCCGAAAACAGACAGCCCGCGGCACACAATAAAGGCAAGATGAATGTAACATGCGCCGCATGCAGGGGACAACAAGATCTCAAGAATAAAACACAATCAGAGGGCTGTTGGCGCTGGTGTTTGTCACAATGATGGGCATTGAGAAGGGTCGAGCCTTGCGCGAGGTCACGTGACATTCCGCAAGCAAACAACGAGGCTGCGGTGTTCGCCGCATCAAAAGGTCAAAGCCCACAGAGTTGTGATCTCATTAGAATAAAACAAAGAAGCTCGGTTCGCTTTGGCCTTGTCGCTAAACAAAATGCAATTAGTCTTTCGCGGTGTCTGTCGGTCCCTGGGGTTAAAAATGTTAAGACGAAGGTACGGGCTTTTGGATTTTCCCGTTGCCAAAAAAACGTCTCCAGTCTTCTGAATTGCGGTGATTCCCCCCAATCTTGAAGACCGCAGCTCGAGATCCATCGTTTTCAGCCGAAGATGGTAAGGGCGTGGATGCAGATGACGATGGCGCAGGGTCTTCTACTGCAGTCTTTTCGGAAAGTGCGACGTCCACTGACGACGCTGTACTTCTCAGTGTTTCCATATTTCCCACCTCTTTCATTCGCCGTTTGGTGCGTAAGTAGAAGAAAATGGCGGCTATCAAGGCGATTATGCCGAGGATTACGCCAATGGCGATACCGGCTTTGGCGCCGTTACCTAGTCCGCCAGACCGAGGGGTTGAAGAAACGGCTGTCTCGGCTGCTGCAGAAGCCCCAGGCGAGGTCATAATGGCAGCTCCCGTTGATGCAGAGGCTTGCGTAGAGCTTATCGTAGCCATGGTAGAATCGCCAGTCACTGATGCCGAGGTCGTTGCTGCTCGAGTAGCGGCCAAAGCGAAGGTTGTAGCAATGCCTTGGGTGCTGATCATTGTGAAGCCAGCTGCTGTTGTAGAGTCTGTACTGTTCTGGGCATCGCAGAGCTTGAGATTGCAATAGGTAGGGAACTGGGGGATTTGCATCCCGGCTTGAATTGGCGCAATGGCATACGTGCCATTTGACTCGACTGCAACATCTAATCAATCTCTGCTTCCAATACTGGTCAGGTTGAGGCAAGCTCACTTTGGTTTACATTGGCCAATGCAAATTGATCCGAGCCTGGACTCAGCTCACAAAATATCGACAAATCCACACTTTTCCAGACCGTCTGGTAGCTGACTTGAATCACATCGATGTTATTCAGGGTCAGCAGTTCCGTTGGGTACAGAAAGGTAGCGTGCGGCCCCATATCTGTAGTCGTGGATGTGGCAGACGTTGTGAGTGTACTTGAAGAGGACGTTGTCGATATCTCAGTTGTGGAAGAGGCCGAACTCGGGCTCGCTGTCACCGGCTCAGCATTGCTGGGGAAGTCAGGATGAGGATGCATCTGCGCCGCACGCCGCACATGATGAAACGAGTCTCCGTGCAACATTTAGAGGACGAGAACAGATCAAGGATCGGGATCGCAGTTTGACTTTCGCAACCGTTTTACAGGCATGGCCCTTGGAAGATCACCGTTCACAGGCTCGCTGGGGAGGAGGGAGGCGTCTCATGTTGACGGCAGATCTGAATTTCGACCGATTGTGGGCGCCGGGCAGCCCACGAGAGAGTTTCAGAAATAGAAAAGGCTCTAGTCCTTGTTGATGACGGCGCAGAGGCATGGGAGGCACCCGGCGAGCAAGCCATGATTTGATTCCTCTCCCCATCTGGAGAGTATGGCTGCTCAGGGAGCTAGGGTTCGAGACATTGGCCGAATGGCGTTGGATTTTGGCGAAATTGCAGCAATGAGCAGCTCATCACTCCAAGTGGAGCTGCCCAAAAGTCAATCTGGGTTGCGTGTCATCGCGTGGATATGGTTGATACCATAGCAGGGTGCCTCGTACCTTGTAGAGAGATACAACAGCATTCATCACTTTAGCGGAGAGCAATGGAGATGAACAGCGCGAGACCCAAGGCGTGGAGGTCGGGTATGGACAGTGAATTGAATGAGAGATGCAGCTTCCTGGCGCTGACTCTGGGGGATTTCGGAGTGACAACTGACAAGCGGCTGCTACTTGTACCGAATAGGCATGAGCAACTAAATTGGCGCCTACTGTAGCTCGGTTCTCGGTTCTAACCTAGCGACCTTAGGTACCTAGGAAGGCTACATGTAGGTGCCACCCAGGTGCCTGCGGGTCAGCCATCGGCGCCTAGAGTCTAGACCCGTACCTGTGACTTACCCGTGTAGGGAGGCACCTCCGCTGCCAACATCGCCCACTACCACAATCTTCATCTGGCACTCGCACTGTACGAATCATGTGGTGCAACCCCTTACAGGGATTGTGCAACGCCCAGATTTCGCTCGTGATATGCTGGATACATTATGAAGGCGCTCGATAACTGACATACGAACAAATTTTGGTTTTCTCGGAATCAACTATAAGTGCGATTTCTGCATCAACGCTCATTCTGCACGATACAAGCGGAGGGGGCCGTTAGATGTCTCAAAATGTACCGCTTCGCCAACCCTGGGCCGTGGTCCCCATGGTCCCGATGCTCCCGATGCTCCCTTCCCGCCGAAGATCATCCCCGTCCAGGTTCAGCTTGCTGAGGACTTCTGCCGGAACAGTTGGGATGTATTTCCTCGCTCGCTCCCTATTTGTCCCCCCAATGCCCGCTCCGTAACTAATGAGCATGTCTGTCGAGGTGGGAAGCGAGAAGGGAAGCATCAGAGATTGGTCCAAAGTCAAGGCATTCCGATTCATCGGTGGATCTGTGTCCTGCTCGACTGGTGAAGATATTGTAGGTGCCGACGCGTTCTGAGGTGTACCCGGCTCTTTGTTTGCTGGAGCTGGCGTCCCGTTCCTCCTTGCGGGTGTTGTCGTCCCCGACTCTGGTGCATCGACCATGGGGGTAAGTGGTCTCTTGATCAACGACTGTTCGCCTCTCTGTAACTGAGTCAGGAATTTCATGTGTGCTTTGGGTAGGTTCTTTTCGCCGACTTCAGCTCGATAATTCTTGACGGCATGGATCAACTGTGTCGGAGTGAGACGCTGGAGCTGGACTAACGTTGCGACCAGAGATTCATGGTCCTCGCCCAGCGAACTGAAACACTGCAGCCACTGGAGTAGCTGGATGATGGGTGCTAGATGCCGTCGCGCCGCGTCGACCGTACTCTCTCCAGTCGATATTGTAGAGCCGTGCTCATAGTGTTCTGGTTGTCGATTGTTTGTACGCGCCCAGTCTTCAATGGCAGATACATTCATGCGAATCTGCATCGCCTTAGTCCTCGAAAGGTATTTCTTCGTGGTCATCACCCGGTTGAATAACTCGGCACCAATCCAATACAGCAGCTGAGAAAGGATCTGTGATGTGATGACAGAATGGACGTCGTACAAGTCAAGCACAAACAACGTCGACGAGAGAAGGGAGGTGATATTTCGCGGAGACGTTTGGGCTCGTCGTTTTGGCGACGGAGGTCGAAAGCGCTTCTCCGGCGGCTCGTCCTTCGTCTTAGGCTTGGACTTGAAGACCTTCCATTCTCCCTGGAAAGCAATGTCGTCCAAGCCAGGTATGGTTTCGTGGTCCAACATTGCGACATCCAAAACCTTATTCATTCTCCTTTCCGCATCTCGGATGATGAGGATGAAAGTCTCGTTGATCAGCTCTGCAAGCTCCAGCTGGTATTTGGATGTGGCTTGCACAAGACCCGCATCCTTCTTTAGGTAATGCAGCAGCAGGGTCGCGTTGGATATCCAGAAAGCCAACATGGTCATGTCCCACTGGTAGCGTTCGATCACATCGTTGATGAGATCCATAGCTCTGGTGAGTACATCGTCTAACAGAGACGCCGTCATGTGATAATGGGCATATCGCGCCATGAGAAAGATCAGGTTCGCCGGTATGGGCTTTTGCGATGGAGATCGTTGTGGTGTCATATTGGTAATGATCAGGTCAAAGATAGCATCCAGCTTATCAGCTTGGAACACAAACATCTGGTCGCCAACGCAGCGGTCCCAGATGAACTCTTCCTCGTCGACCTCAAGATCGGTGGGTGACTGGGAGAAGTCAGTAAAACACTGTATGCGGCGTTGTGAGGTTGGCTGACCTCTGGTTGTTCGTCGAACCCCAAGGTGGATAAATCGACCTCCAAGTTAGCCGCACTTTCTTGCATCAACATTCGTCGTTTCATCTCGTTCTCTGCCATCTCCTCTTCGAATCGATCCTGAGAGAAGCCCGAGTTGTAGAAGTCATCTCCCAAGCTCGACATCCCGAAGTGATAGCCATTTTCATGTAGGTAATGCGAGAAGTCGGACCCGGGCTGGACAAAGTCGAGTGCGGTGCCCCCAGACGAAGACCTGATATCAGGGTCCGCTCCGTGATCGAGCAGCATCTTAGCAATTTGCTTGTGTCGATTGGTCATTGCCCACATCAAGGCGCTCCACTGATTGCGATCCTGCTTGTCCACGATGGCTCCAGCGTTTAGAAGCGCGGCCACAACTTCGTGATGTCCCTATCACACGGTCAGTGTGAACAAGTTTTCCGTTATGGTGCTACCCACAAAACAGCTAGCATATATCAGCGGCACTGTGCCCTCCTCATCAGGCTGGTTGACGTCGACATATTGCTTGGCCCTGCCTCCGACCAGCTTCTGAATGCGGGCGACGTCGCCATTACTTGCTGCCATGTTAAGGCTCTTCTGCAAAATCTCTTTCTTCTCATCATCCGATAGGTTGTCGTCTGTGGCAATTGCATCTTCATCCTGCCCAGGACTCCCATCTTCCCTGTGATGCGCCTGAGCAGCCACCATTTCCATCAGGCGCGAGTCGCTGTCCTGAATGCGGGCAAAGGTCTCCTCATCGTCGTAGGCCGGAGTATCCAGATGCAGATCAAAGGTCAGGGTTCTTGCAGGTGTCGGTGCCGTGATATACTGGGATGAGCCTATTCCAGACCGACAGCTTGTCAGCATTCGTCCCGGCGAGAGCACGAGACCTGTGAGGGCTGCTTGCCTTGCCATCCATCATATATCTCGGTTTCCTCGCCATAAGCGGGAAAAGAGCGACGGTCATCTAGGGACGTCGGCAGATCGTCTGGAAGCTTGCGAGGTGTCTGTTGCGAAGGAGACTGCGGTACATAATGGGCGTCGCTAGGGGTCACCGGGTCACCAGCGTCCATCGTGTTGGCTGCGCAGGGATGCCAGCAGGGACGATCTCATGTCGGAGGGGGGTCTATTGCAGAAGGGCAGGTCTCATCTGGCAGTATTTTTACAGGCCGATGCCATATTGTATCAGAAGCCGAGACTATCTAGGTGCTAACCTGCAGTGCAGCCCCGTGCAGTGCTGTGGTGTGTCGTGCTCTGGTCCATGGCGGGAGGTTCACCTATTGCCCGCACTGGCTGTAGCCGAGTCGGCGATCTGTTCGTTCTTGTTCCGTCCTTGGCATGTGCCGCCGCTTTTAAGGAAACCTGCCTTGCTGCTCGCCTTGGTGCTCGTTCTTAGAGGTGAGCAGGTGAGTCTGTGGGCGGTCTAATGTAGATCGGTCAAAGAGCACGATGACATCTATTACGTGGTTCTTTGCTAGTCATCCAGATATATTTAGAGGGATGATGTTCTCGTAACCTCCGTCTACACAGGACTCACCTTGTGAGTATTGGCAAGCGACACTACAAAGAATTTGACAGGGCAAAGGATGCAGCGAGGAACTATACTTGTGTCAGTCTTATATACGGGTAATAAGGAATCCTTTTGGGCATTTGACCAGCATGAGATGCAGGCTGTGAACATGAGGCGGGCGGCATTTCTGCTTTCCAGGTTGCCAGCCTTGCTCCAGCTTCGCTCAGCCTTCCCAGCCAAGAACCTCCCATCCAGTGAACCACCTGTGATCCATATTTCATCATAGATGATAGGTCACTGTAAATCTATGAATGTATATCCTTCGATTGCTTAGTATTCGATCAGCTGCGCCGGTAGAGAGAGCGCAAGGAGTCTCTCCCAACGACGATCCCCAATTACGTCTAGCCAAAACCAAACTGGCCGCTTGCTTCCCCCTATTTTCCCCCCTTTACGCCAAATATTTTGCTCCGTGTTGTCGGTCACCAACATTTGCAGAAAAGATAACCTTGTAATATACGTCCAGGTCTATACGTGGCCATGAGGTGCTCGCGGGGTGGCTTCATCAGCATCCCCGTGGTCGTTCTGATTGTCTTGATCTTCGCGAGCTCATGCCTCGCATCTTTGGGCGACCGACTTCCTGATTTTCGCGAATGTGTACAAGTACGTGCGCCCATTGAATGTCGGCCGTCGTGCTTCTTGCAGATCCTAACGGCTCCAGGTCTGTATAGAGGAGAATTGTGATTCGGGGCCAGCAAGCATACGTGAGTGTTCTCCTCTATCGGCCTCCAGATCTTGTCCTGAAGCCCTCCGTCAGCTCTTCATCTCCGACTTCTGCTCTGGGATTGTCCATCCGAATGCGACTATACCTGCCAGCATGTCATCACCGATCGACGAAAGGCACGCGACCCGCCCATGATTGAACCGGTGGTTCAGTTCCATGGAAAGTGGCCATTTTATCGGTTCATGGGCATCCAGGAACCGTTCTCTGTTCTATTTTCGTTGATGAACTTCCTCGCTCATCGAAATGGCATGCAAAGAATTCGCGAATCCATTCCGGCTCGCTACACTCTTCGGCCATATTACTTGGCTTTTGGATACTTTGGACTTGCCAGTTGGATATTCAGCATGATTTTTCATACCCGAGACTTCAACATCACCGAGAGATTGGACTATTTTGCTGCCGGCGCCAGTGTGCTATATGGACTCTATTACTCTCCCATCCGGGTGTTTCGACTGGATCAGAGCGACCCGACAAAGCAGAGCATTCTACGAGCGTGGACGGTCCTTTGTATCCTGCTCTACGTGGCGCACGTCACCTATCTGACGGCCTGGAGCTGGGACTATACCTACAACATGGCAGCCAATGTCGTCGTTGGCGTCATCCAAAATCTCCTCTGGAGCTGGTTCAGCATCACGCGATACCGCAAGCTGCAGAAAACATGGGCAGCATGGCCTGGGTTGATCGTGGCATGGATCGTCCTGGCCATGAGTTTGGAGCTGTTTGACTTTCCGCCGATGGCTGGAATGATAGATGCACACAGTTTATGGCATCTTGGAACCGTGATACCGACTATCTGGTGGTATAGGTAGGACAGACAGTCCAACGGCTCCTGATTAGTCCTGCTGACTTGCCCATGCAGCTTTCTCATCAAAGATGCTCAAGAGGACCTCTCCAGCCAGCGGCTCAAAGCATGACCACGACTACCTACCACCCACCCACCGTCTAGAGGTTCACGCCAACACCAGAGGCCAATGCTGGTTAGTGTAGCGAATAACGGCTGGAAGTCAAAATTCAAGATTCAAGGTTTCCCCAAGCCGAACCCGAGGGGACCATTTCTTCGGATGCTGCTGAACTACCGAGTATTCACTACGAGTAGGTCATTAACCCCGCCAGTCGGGCCTCTTTAACGCGAGCGGGAGGGGTTGGAGGGGTCATGGGAACGGGCTCGCAGGGACAACGGTCGAGTATTGTTAAGGATACCCCCCACGTTATTTGGGCGCTCCCGGGCGCCTCTGCCCGCCTCTGTCCGCCTGGCGCGCCAGGATCAAAGACATCTATTGGTCCCAACGCCGCCGAGAGGGTCACTAGTCAGGCACGCGGGGGGTAACTTCTCACCTGGTGGCCCCTGGGGCTCGGCGCGGCTGGTGGGCACTGAGCACCTAGCATCATCAGCCTAGCTCGCGAATGCACAAACCGTCTTTTGGAGAAGTCTTTCTTACTTGCATTTGTGCCGTTTCCATCTCCTCCGCCGCAGATCACCATTTCCTCTTCTTTTGTCTTCGCGCTTCTCTTCTCTCTCATCCCATTACTGAGCGGGCAAGTTTCGTCACATCCTAGAATCTCCAGCAGGCCGTGAGTGGGTGCAGCCTGTGTACACAGCTTGCAGTCATGTCCTACCAAGACCCTCGAGAGTCGGTCCTGAACAAGCCAAAGCCTGTCATCCATCTGCCCAAAGATCTTCTGGATCGTATCACCAAAGGTGCTGAGCCATATCCCATCCAAGCAGGGAGAAAGTATGAATATGGCACTGCAGGAGTACGTTTTTCCTCTGCTTCTTTTGTGACTGCGACTGACATGTTTGTCTCTTCAGTTCCGTATGAAAGCGTACGTCCATCCTCAGCCGCACGAAGCTGACACCTACCTGCCACCTGCCCACCTGACCTGCCCGTGATTCTGTCAACTGACAAAGAGGGGAACTCAGAAATGTTGGACTGGACCATGTCATCTACACCGTTGGGCTTATCGCTGCCCTCCGTTCGAAGAAGCGCAATGCGACCATTGGGATCATGATCACCGCCAGCCACAACCCGGCGGAAGATAACGGAGTCAAGTTGGTTGATCCTATGGTATGTCATCATCTCCGTAGCAAATGTCGACATGAAGGGGCTAACAGGAGGACTCTCAGGGTGACATGCTTGAGGTATTGGATTGCGTCGTCCATTTCGCTCTCACCACGTGACTGACAAGCGAGACAGCAATCATGGGAAGCATATGCGACTGTCCTGGCGAATACTCCTAGTGAGAAACTGGGGGAGGAATATGAGAAATTGCTCAATGAGACCTTGATCAGCAACATCAGCCAGCTGCATGAACGACCAGCAAAGGTGGTGTTTGCCCGTGATACCCGTGCTTCTGGACCGTACTTGGTTACCGCGCTCAAAGCCGCCTTGGACGCCGTCAATGTTGAGTATGTCGACCATGGCCTCATGACTACCCCGCAGTTGCATTACATTGTCCGGTGTCTCAACACCATGAATTCCCCATACGCTTTTGGCGAGCCGACCGAACAAGGCTACTATGAAAAGATGGCCAAGGCCTTCAAGACCATCATGCATGGCCGTACTATTCAAGGCCCTATCACTGTCGACTGTGCCAATGGTGTTGGAGGACCCAAGTTGAAGGAACTGATCAAATATCTGCCCTCCGCGAAGGAAGGCGGCATCGACATTAAGGTGGTCAACGATGATGTCGTCAAACCCGAGGCTCTCAACTTCGAGGCGAGTTTCTTCCGGATCGCCGAGGTCTTTTATACTTTGACTGACTTTCTCAGTGTGGTGCGGACTTTGTCAAGACTAAACAGCGTGCTCCCCCAAGTTCCAACGCGAAACCAGGAGACCGGTGCTGTTCTCTTGACGGCGATGCCGACCGTGTGGTCTACTACTATACCGATGAGCAGAACACTTTCCACCTTCTAGACGGCGACCGCATCGCTACTCTCGGAGCTGTGTTCCTTGCGGACATGACTCGCGTCGCCGGGATCGACCAGAAACTGAAAATTGGAATCGTCCAAACTGCCTACGCCAACGGCGCTGCTACCGAATACGTCGAGAAAGTACTCAAGCTGCCAGTCACAATTACCCCTACTGGCGTCAAACATCTTCACCATGCTGCTGCTCGGTACGACATTGGTGTATATTTCGAGGCGAATGGACACGGAACGGTGCTTTTTTCGGAAAACGCGATCAAGCTCATCAGAGAATCCGAACCCAAGTCCCCGGGCCAGAAACATGCTCTTGATTCCCTTCGCGCTTGCATCGACCTGATCAACCAAGCCGTTGGTGATGCCATCTCCGACATGTTGTTCGCCGAAGTCGTGCTTGCTCACAAGTCCTGGACGCTCGAAAACTGGCGCAACACTTACATCGACCTCCCTAATCGCCTGGTCCGTGTCGTGGTCAACGATCGCTCCATCTTCAAGGCTGTCGACGCGGAGAGAAAATTGGAGTCACCCAAGGGAGCCCAGGAGGAGATTGACAAGTACTGCCAGATGTATATCAAGGGTCGCGCCTTTGCACGGGCTTCTGGGACAGAGGATGCGGTCCGTGTCTATGCCGAGGCCCACTCCAAGACTGAGGCGGAGAAGCTTGCCAGCCAAGTCGCCGAGGTGGTGAGGAAGTATGGGACGATGTAAGGGAAATGACGATAGCAACGAAAAGGGCCATGGACAAGGATGGTTTGCTTGAATTGTCGGGGCACGTTCGAGTGTGCATGACTGTTGGACACGACAAGATGGCATGGTAGGGCATAGCGAATGGCGCAATCTGAGCAGGATGAATGGACTCCGCGGCGGAAATTTCACGAGGTATGAGATAGGTTGACACGTGGATACCCAAATACCAAAAAGTGCTGCTGTTTTCTTCGCTGAGGAGTTGCTTGCTTCTGGACCATTTTCATCCCTGGGGACGAGCCGCCTGTTTAGAAATGTCTTGCGTGAAGCATTTGCGCTCTATAGAAACCTGCCGTTTTCGGACAATATGGCGACGTCCCCAAACGGCATGCCACCTCGAGGATGACTAAAGTTTAAACCCGCTTCACACAATCTATGCCAGTGGCAGTCGGCAAAACAGTTGCCCCTCCCAGCCCATCTATTCACATCATATGATGCTTTTGGCTCCCCGTCATGACTTCGGGTGCTTCGGCAGGGTGGTCAAGATCGACTCTTCCTTATCCTCCTCCTCCAACGAGCTCGGCGATACCCTACAAATCTTGACGTGCTGACCACGAGTTAGAGGAAGGGCTTGTCACATAGACGATTTCCCCAAGACCAGGGCAGGTGAAGCAAGAGAAAGATGCACAAAATGAGGATCGAGAACGCCATCCTTCCGGGAAGAGATCCCAAATCTCGGTGGGATATCGATTTTGAAAGGAACACCATCAAAAGGATACAACCGGCAGCACCAGCAAGGGGTTCATCTCCAGACCCTTCGCCCTTGCTCCTCCCGCCCCTCTGCCACCCACATATCCATCTGGATAAGGCGTACCTGTTGACGTGCAACACTCAGCACCATCCGTCGCAGCCTTCACCGGAGGAGGGATTCAACCAGCCAGATTACACTGATCTTACCCCTCAGGATGGTTCCTTCAGTGAAGCCCTCAAATTCACCTCCTTGGCCAAACAACGCTACACATCTGAAGATCTCTACTTGCGCGGCGCCCAGCTCCTGGCCACGTCTCTGGCGCAAGGTGTAACCTCGTGCCGGGCTTTTGTCGAACTTGATCACGTCACCAGTCACTCATGTATTGAAGCAGGCCTGCGGCTGAAGGACTGCTTCCAAGGGAAAATGAAGGTGCAAATCTGTGCCTTCGCCCAGGATCCGATCTTCAGCACCGATAATGGTGAGACGAATCGGCAAGTCCTGCTTCGTGCGCTGGAGGAATGTGCTGGCCACGTCGAGGTCCTTGGTACAACTCCATATGTTGAGAAATCAGCCGCGGCAAGTTTACAGAACATCGAGTGGGCAATTGAGACTGCCATTAGCCATTCCCTTCATTTGGATTTTCACCTCGACTACAATCTCGACGAGATGCAGAAGCCCATGGTGTGGGAAGTCATTCGACTCTTGCAAGAATTGAATTGGAATACCCGGGCACAAGCTGGAAAAACAATCGTTCTAGGCCACTGCAGTCATCTGACCCTCTGCAGCGACAGCGACACGGAATTATTGGCCAAGGAGATCCAGGACTCGAAACTTCCCATTCATTTCGTGGGACTTCCGACAAGCGACCTATTCATGATGGGCCGCCCTACAGCAGCTTCTTCTCCCTCGCAGTCGAGATCTGCAGACCGTCCTCGCGGGACCCTTCAGGTTCTCGACATGATTAAAAATTTTGGTATCAACAGCTGTCTCTCTGTGAACAATGTCGGTAATGCATTCACTCCGTGGGGCACCGGGGATCCTCTGGCTCTGGCATCGCTAGGTGTTGGGATCTACCAGGCTGGTACGGACAACGATGCTAACCTCCTATTCGAGTGCGTAAGTTCGAGGGCTAGGAAGGCAATAGGTCTCGACACAGCGAGCGCACTCGATGACCATGCTCCGAACAATGCCGGCCAGGGCCCGACGACTGACTACGATACGACGGAGCTCAAAGAGGGCCGCAGAGGTGAGCTTCTATTGATCAAGAATAAAGAATATGTCTCTTGTCCGGGACATTTGGGGGTCAAGATTCCCGCACGCCAGCAAGTCACCGTGAGAGACGTTGTCTGGGACCCACCGCAAGTCAATCTTCGCCAGGTCTTGAGATGCCGATAGCACGACAGACATGGTGTAAAGGAGAAGAACCGGGAGGGTCTGAAGCATTTCCAGAGGACCATTCTCCGACTGTCCTTCGACTCTCTCAAGTCCTGCAGCAGTTCCAAGCAAACATGTGCAATCATCAGCAACCGAATCATTCACCCTCTTCTACTAAAACTTCCCGAGAGAGCATCGATGCCTTGATCTTGGGGCCGGTGAGCGATGCTATGATCACAGTCACGTCTTGTTCGTCGCTACTTCTTCTGACGAGATTGGTTGGTCTGTAAAACCGCAAGAGGTCGGGCACGAAATCTTGAGGGAAAGAATCACTCGCATCGTTTGTTGACATCTATTGCTTCCAGCGGGCTTGGACCTGTCTTGGTAACAGCAGCGATCAAATCGGGAATAAAAAAAAGGATAATTATGTGATCTGTCGTTCGTGAGATCGGCGAAGGCTCACTTCCGAAATGACACGAGTTTGTATGGGGAGACAACCTCGGAGCAGCAGCACTTTTCACCTTTGAAGCAGGTTTTGCCTCGCAAGCACACACAGTATTTACTGGAACGGCTCAAACGGACTTCTGCCTGCAGCAGCACATGGGGAAGTTACATTCGACGAGCGAATTAAAAAAAGAAAATAGTGGCGGAAATTGTCCTTTTGAAATTCTGTTTTCAGCCTTACGCCCGAGACTGTCTGCTTCTCTCCCTAGGTAGTATATTGCTTGGAGCTGGACGGATCTGGGCGGAGCGGAACAATTTGCGAAACATAGAAGGGTTGGTACACTTGGAAGATGGGACAGAATGGCAAAGGGGAGGCCGAGTGTGGCGGGTTTGAGAACACGATGAATTCTGTGTCTGGTTTCTTTGTTCAGGGCTTTAGGGGGTCCTTCCTTCCGGTTTCTTTGTGATCGCCCTATCTCCATCCCCGTCCACATCCCCGTTTGGTCCTTGGCTACATCTTCCCCCTCCGCCTCTCGGCATCCTTCTTGATCCACTCGGCCGCCTCGTCCTTGACCTTATCGTCCCACCGACTCAAGGCGCTTCTCCCCTCGGTGATATCCCCAATCGCCCAAGTCATGCGCGCATTATCGAGGCTCTCATCAACATCCGTGTCAGGACAGATGATATAGAACTGTCCCTTTTCGATCTTGTCGACACCATACTCGCACACCTGCGACGGCAGCCACGCGCCGCGCGGTTTCGTCTTGAGAGCCTCCTCGTCAGCCACGGGGCCGACATTGCCGCTTAGGCCCGTGAACGTCCACCCGGGCACGAGCAGGTGGGCAGACACATGCGGCGCGTAGATGCTCGACGACGGGGTGCGCAGGTCATGCGCCAGCTGTTCCGTCACCGTCTTGACCGCGCTCTTGCTCGCGTTGTACGCCGGGTTTCCCGGCGGGTTGGTGATGCCTTGCTTCGACCCCGTGAGGACCACGGCGCTGGGACCCGTGGTTCGCAACACCATGGGCAAGAACGTCGTGAGGCCGTGCACCATGCCGAAGAAATTGACCCCAAGCGTCCGGTGGAAGTACTCTGCGTCGCCCCAGGGTTTTGTCGTGCGGATCGACATGCCGGCGTTCAGCATCAGGAAATCAATGCTCTGGAACTTGCCGGATAGGTCCGCCTTGACGGCGTCCCACGCAGACAGGTCCGACACGTCCAGCTCGTAGGTGAGTGTGAGTAACTTGTTGTCTATCGCCGAAAGGGCCGACGACGCCGCTGAAAGTGAGGATGCGTTGATGTCCAGCAGCGCCACGTGCATCCCGCTGCGGCGGCAGTGCGCAGCGAACGCGAACCCAACGCCCGAGGCGCCGCCGCTGATCAGGGCCACAGCGCCGGAGCGGAAGATGGATGCCATCTTTTTTCTTTTGCCTCTTTTCCCTAGTTCGAAAGGACTTACTGAGGGTTTACTTCTGATAAGGAGGTGAGTTGGAGAAAGTGATTAAAGCAGTGAGTGAGAGAGGGGCATGAGCCGAGTTGAGAGACTTCAAAGTTCAACTTCTCCAACGGCGGAGATGCTCCGGAGGGAGACTGCAAGCCAATAATGACGTCGAAGCTGCGGAATTCAACGACGGCTGGAGATGAACAAAATGATAAGGACCAGACTCGGTTTATGTTCAATTTTATGGTTATTCGTATACAGACCATCTAGTCTGGATCTCTCTGTAAAGGCCCCTTTTGCTGGGCCCGCGCTTTTGGGCCTCTTCAAATACCGCAACGCTAATTCATTTAATGCTTTCTTTCCCTTTTTTACCCCCTGGAGTCTTTTGAGACATTCTTTTGCTGGACTCACGACAACCCGCCTCCCAATGCATCAACTCTCCCTCGGACTTGTAAGGCTCGGGGAACTGCAAAAACAACACAAGCATGCGACGGGGTGGTGGCGTCGTGGAATGCCCGTCCTCACGACGGAATCATCACTGTGACGCTTCAACCGCCTCGTTCTCCTTGTCCTCGATCTTGGCTTCCTGGAGCTCCTTGCTCACGTCGGCAACGGCGTCTTTCTCTTGAGCCTGCTCACCTTCGGCAGAGACAGGTCCGTTTACGCCCGCATCCTTTGCCGCCACCTTCTTTGCGTGGTTGTGACGACCGCTTCGGGCACTTGTGGACGGAGTCGCGTTGGATGCGTCGGTTGCTTCTTGCTCGAGCTTCTCAATTTCCTTCTTGGCCTTTTCGATGTTCTTGGAGCAGGAAGTCAGTACGATCATCAAATATGTAGAACAGTAAAGATCTCACCTTTTGGGTTTGCGTGTCCTGGTCCTTCTTCCAGCCCACCAGTTTCTCCTTGAGCTTCTCAACCACACCAGGGACATCGGCTTGGGTACTTGGCGGGTCAACCCCAACCTTGGCCAGCTCCTCAATGATACCAATATTCATGTTGAGCTTGCCAGAATCGGCAGGCGCCGCCGCGCCTTTCTTGCCCTTGCCCTTCTTCTTGCCACCACTGCCCACGAAGAAGTCTTCGTCCTCCTTCTTCATCACTTTCATGCCCTTGAAGCCAGACTCGTCTACGGTTCGTTGGGCAGCTGCAGCAAACTGGCCTGGTCCCTTGTCGCCTTCGTCGGTGTTGTAGCTCGGGTCAAAGTGGCGGATCAGTCCTTCAGCAGTGCGGATTTGGTCCAAGAAAGCGGGTTCAGAGGCTTCCTCGAGCTTCTGCTCGGCAATGCGGCGGCGCTTTTCCTTCTCGTACGCGTCACGCTCGGCCTTTTGTCGTTCTCGCCGTTGCTGGTAGATCAGGTCCTCATACTCCTTGTAAGCCTTTCTTTGAGCATAATAGTCATCCTTGACCTTCCTGATGGCTGCATAGGTCGCCTGCTGTTCCTCGTACAAACGGTCGCGCTCCGCCTTCAAGGTGTCAAAATTCTTGTTGGTGTCTTCGCGTGCGGCCTTGATTTCGTCGAGCTCTTTCTGATTGTCTTCAAACTTCTGGGACAGAGCACGGGACTCGGGGTTGTCAAACGATTTCTTGAGTTCAGCATTCTCCGCCTTTTTCTCGTCGATTTTCTTTTGCAGGTCGTCCAGGCCCACAAAGCCCTTCTTTTGGCGGCGGAGGGCTGAGATCTCAGCTAGCGCCTTCTTCTCATCAACCAGCTTCATTTGGCCCGAGTCGACTTGCTTAGTGATGCTGTCGATCTTGGCATCGATCTCCTCAGGGCTTTTGAATCCGGCCCGGTTACGAGCCTCCTTTTGCTCGGCAAACAACTTCTTGATCAAGGCATCGTTCTGGTTGAACTTTTCCTGCTGCCCAGCTTTAGCTGCCTTGTGTTCCTGCTGCTTCTGGCGGATAGATTTTTGCTCTTCAACCAGTTCTTTGAAGCGATCGTTTGCGGGAGTCGATTTTCCAGGACGGGCGCTGTCGAGCTTGGCTCGAATGGCATTCTGTCGAGAATCAGCTAACAAGTCCCATCTGTTATATTTGACCGAGCGGCGACACATACAAAGCGGGCTTGAGCAGCCTCGTGATCTTTCTCGGCCTTCGCAAGATCCTCCTTGAACTTGGCCTCGTCAGGCTTCTCAGGTCGCTTGTGGGCGCCATCAGTGGCTGGAGGAGTGTCGACGTCGGCCATGTCTGATGAAAGTGATCGAAGATACCAAAAATGAGTTACCGAAAGATAGGTCGTGGTAGAGATAGTCAGGGTCTGATATATATTTGTCTAATCCATACTAGGGCGTGACAGGTGAAGCGAAGGACTCAGTGAGGGGCACGTGGGAGGAGCGAGAATCTCCTTGAGTGACAGCAGAGTGACACACAATAAGAGTGAGGTGTCTAGCCGTCGAGACAGGGTGACGAAGTGCCGGTGATGAGGATGAGGATGAGAATGAGAACGAAGTGAGAGCTCGCTTCAAGTCGCAGTTGCAGTTCGTTTCGAGTCGGTGTGGAGTAAAATTATTTTGGGAATTTCGCCTGCTAATTAATTACTGACAGTTCCGTGGCATCTTGTGAATGGCGGTTTCGAGAACTGTGATCGGCCGGATAAAATACCCCTGCGTGCCCGTGAGCCTCACCGTATCAACTACGGTGGACTGGGGAGCTCAGTGCACTCCGCGGTCTTGCAGTCGACCGAAGCCTTCGGTGCACCATAGACTCCGGTAGAGAACAATGGATGACTTCCGTTTAGTCCATTCTTTAAACGTTTATGGCCAAAGCCCTTTCGGACCTGGAGGCCGGGATACACTCACAACCATGTCATTCTGACGAACAGGAACCGGTATGTAGGTTCCCGCGAGTTTGATATTTCCAGTTTGTTCTCCGCCCGCGTCTGTGGGCAAACCGCGTCGATAGCGTGCACCCTCAGACAAATCATACACAACATGCGCGATGATTGCTTACCACAACAAGACGAATGAAGGACAAAGGACCGTTCAGTCGGTGGTACTTTGAGTCCGTATGGCAGCAAACACAAAATGCCCCTAATGCACGTCATGATACTACCTACTTTTTGCTGGTTGTCCAAACAGCGTCGTGTTCTCCATCCTCGAGCTGCGCTGTATCTTCAAGATCATCGTCACCATTCTCTTTTGCAGCTCAACTAGACGTGCTCGCGAAACAAACCTCTTTTATAGCAATGAAGCATAGCTAGGTAATAATAGAGCAGAGCAGAATCGACTTGCTGTTTGTAGTCGGGTGGGCGGCGAATATATTTTCCGGTCCGACGAACTCGCCTCGCTCGGTACAAGGCTGCAGGCCGCTAATTTACCCGCCGAGGATTATCCAGAATTTTCCTCAGCCTGCGATCCTGCGGTAGCGCATCTGCAAAGACATTCCACAGAGGCACCTACGGCCACTCTTCTATCGACTTCCCGCTCTGTTGTCTCGATTCATACCCCTTCATTAGCACCATCAACATGGATCTCGACGATGACAGGCCGAAACTCTCCGTCGAAGCGGAAAAAGAGGTGACCAGATTATGGCGAACATGGAGGACTGTGTTGGAGATGCTCGTCGATAGAGTATGAAGAAACAGAGAGGCTGTACGCCATCGCGCCGAGACTGACAGACTTTCTAGGGCTATGCAATTGCAGAGGATGAGTTGAAAATCTCCCGCGATCAGTTCCAGCGCAAGTTTGGCGATCCTCAAAGCGGATACGCTGAGTGAGTCGGAGTGAAATCCAGATGACTTGTTCCTGATTCTCACATTTAATAGGAGGAGGCTCATGAAACTCCAAGCTGTCCCTACTGAAGAGATGATCAAGCGCGACACCCCTCGAGCTACGAAATCCAATCCCAACCCTCAAACCACGGCCGGCACGATCTGGGTCGAATTTAGCCCTGAAACTACCATTGGTATCAAACATCTCCGCGCGTTTGCCCAGCACCTTGATGCGAACAAGTTCACCACCGGGATCTTTATCACCATTGGCCCGGTGACAGCTGCTGCATTGCGCGCCTTTGAGCCACTTGCCGAACGAGGAATCACCGCCGAGTGGTTCCAAGAGCAGGACCTTCTCGTCAATATCACACGACATGAATTAGTGCCTAAGCATGTTCTGTTGAGCGCAGAGGAAAAGAAAGTGCTACTGGACAGGTACCGCTTGAAGGAGACGCAGTTGCCCCGCATCCAATTCAGTGACCCTGTCGCCAAATATTTGGGGTTGAAAAGAGGCAACGTGGTGAAGATTATCCGAAAGAGCGAGACTGCAGGAAGGTATGCCAGCTACCGGTGGGTGTTCTAGTGACCGAAAAAATTGTTTCCAAAAGCGTGGAGTTCAGAGGCTTCTGAGAGGGGACCAAAATGAACCGAAAGGCGTTTGACGGGGCCATCACTTGCAACCACAATCAAGCAGTTGGTTGCGAAGGTATCAATATCTGCTAGGTGTCGTCGAACAGGGTGGGCAAGCATCTGCCAATGTCGAATTTTGGAAGACAGCACCAAATCTCCAGTTGCGCGAAATTTTCCTCGGCCTGCGTTCGTCCCTGTCGTTCCACAACATGCCAATCAAGAGCGTTAAATTGCGAACTTCAGAACTCCCGACGTGCCCCCGCACTCTGCCTGCCTCTCCAGTGCCATTTGCACAGGATGCACCTCTGCTATGAAAGCCCAGATGAGCCTCAGCCTTTCTTCTCACTCAGCACGCGTTGACCAATTCTGATCAAGTCTTTATTCTCCAATGGATCCTTCTCAAACCCATTCAACACTTGATCCAACATGGCCGCCGAGATGTCCACCACGCTCACGCTTGGCAGCGAAATCATGAACCAGACCAATGTGGCTCTCAGCCAGTGAAGGATACTGCCTGGTTGCGTGATCAGTCCTGGTTTCGCGACGGTGACTTCAAGGTCGCCCGGATGAGAAGACGCGAAAGCCAGGACTCGATTCTCGGTCTCTCCCTATCGACAAAGTCAGGGACTCGGTGCCTTGTGGCGGTAAAGCCAGGGACTCACGCGCATCAAGCAGTATTTTGGCATGAATGTGGGTTGTTTTGTTTGATCTCGTTCGGCAGCCACGCCGCTCATGTACAGGAATCGGAAGGGCGTCGATCTGCTTGCGGAGCTGCGGGCTTCGAACATTGCTTCAAGACCAGCCATGGTGTACTCATGGCATACTCGATAGACCTCGTCCCAGGGCACGGTCTTGGACTTGCTGGGAGTGATTGCGAGGGTCCTAAACAAGGCCTTCAGCCCCTATCATATTGCGAGGTGGACACGCGAAAGGACAGCAGGCAGGGCGTGACAGACCAAATACAAGCATCTGCATCCCCCAATTGCTTCTTTACAGGATCCGGGTACGATGCAAAGTCTTCAAGAACCACGCTCTCCAACTTTGACGTGTCTGCTCCAGGACCCAGATTGTCGGGCACCGTGATCGGCCGTCGAGCCAAGGCCACCACCGAAGTTATTGTCGGATCGCTCAGGCTTTGGCGGATCAGCTCCGTCGCGACGAATCCGGTAGCTCCAGATATGACAAGCTTCATGATCAGACAGTAGCTTTGAGATACCCCTCTCTTTTAGTTGAGATGCAGTGACGCATAGCTTGTCTGGAAGGAAGGATACGACACGGTGTGCTCTGTAACATGTAGAGGCAGTCTTCCCATATGGGGGCCCTAGGGAGGTGGGGAGAAAAACCGCGGTGGAGCGGGGTGGGTGGCCTGAATAGTCCTCATTGGGTACATTAGCCTCGCTGACCTGGAGTAGAGAAGGGACTAAGGCCATTAAGTATGGATACTAGTACCTTAAATACCTCAGACTAGCTACTTCCTTACTAGTTAGTTCACTAGCTATTTCCTTACTAGGCAATTCATTATTAGAGACTCAAAACTTTCCGGTTCCGAGATGCATAACTCGATGCTCATCATACTGCTCGACAGCCTCACCAGCTTCGACGGCGATTCTGCCCATGGTCATTAGAAGCCTGACACCAACACTCTATTCTGTCTGCTCGCAATATCTTGTTTTCTCACGTCTAGCTTCGTCGACGCTCTTCTGTCCCCGTCGTTCCTGAGACTCAATTTGCAACAAATACTTATCGTTACACAGCCGCACCGCTACCCACGACACCATTTCAGCCTGATCACGAAACGCCCGTTCTGCCCATTTCGCCCCATTTCCTAACCATGGCAAGGCAAACACGACATGAAAGGCAGACTCGGACGTTTCATTCACGATCACTTCCCAAGTCTTGCTGACTCTCCAGAAAAACATCCGTTAGGCTGAAGTCTACCTTGGATGTGGCTTCTGTCGAGACTCTGTTCAACTAGATGATGCAGAAGCTGGGCCCCACTGACCGCCTCTTTCCTTCAGATATATCGCGGGGACAGACCTCTAACGTCCGAAGCCAGATTCAGCCTCAAGACAATTTCGACGGACGCGACGGGTTTTCTATTAATTCCCTTTTCTTTGCTCTCACTTCCTAAGCTCGGCCCAGCGAACTAGTAATACCTCAGTTTTCTGGGCCTCACAGTTAAGTGAAAATGGACGTCTCTCGACCCCAGACTCCGGAACCACCGCAACCCTTGCCCCTCATCCTGAGATGGTATTCGTTAGTACTCCTCTCGGTCTTCTATCTTCTCCCCGTTGTTGGCATCTTCGCCCTCCTGGACGCAGTCGGGACTAAGAGACAGCGTTGGACATTAAGCCTAATGGCCTACTTGTTGATTTCTTCTGCTGGGATACCGGGCACACTCTACGCTTTGGTCTCCTATTGTCTCTGGGGGGAGCTCGAAAAAATGAGACACTTGACCACGATGGCAAAGAGACCTATATCGGTTCTTGAACTTTCGAATGAATACAGGTCGTGGTCGAAAGTCATACCGCGCCCCAGTAGTGTGATATACCATTTCTTTGGCGGACTATACTGGGCCTCGTTCATGTTCCTGGGCGCCGCAAAATTGCAAGCATGGTCGGCACTGTTCCTCATCGTCAGCCATATCATTATACTCACCTACCTATTTTGGATCGCTTCCAAGTTCCGAATGATGCCGGTTGGCCTGAGGGAGATGTATAGGATAACACCCCCGGACAAGGCCTTGCAAAAGCTAGGAGGAGCGGTCGAGAGTCTGAAAGCCCTTCCTGAGATATCAAAGTACGGGCGTTCAGGAAAACCACTCGACGCTCAAATGTCAGATCACGATCCAACACCGCCCGCAAGCCCGACCTCAACCGATATGACGGAACTTCCGCGTCCAATACACCCGAACCTCAAAGAGCCGGTTTGCCACAGTCGATCCGAACTGCACGACAAGGCCCAAGCACAGCTGGTGACCTGGAAATGTTCCTGTGGATCGATCCTGTCAGACTATTACACCGAAATCATACCAGGAAGCGTGGAGCTCCTTCAAGCGGAGCTGCAGGAAGAGGCTTCCCCTTATTCTAACAGCTTCAGACTCTTGTGGTGGAACCTTCAAGCCTGGATTACGTCCACACTCAGGACCAGGGCAGTTCCTTCTCAAAACCCAGCCAATACAACGCAGGGGTCTCCAGAAACTACATCCTCCTCTTCCTCAGCCGGGCTTCGAGTCCCAGGGTATAATATCAGCTCTAGCTCTGGAGATCCCACACAGACTCCCTCGCAGCCTCTCTCTGCTCCTAGGAGTGTCAATCCGCCACAAGGGCAGCCATCGGCCTCACGGGTCTTTTATCTACTCTTATGTCTTCCTGAAAAGTTATCCGGCTTCAGACTATATCATCAGCAGCTTCTACAAACAACAGGATCAGCTCACCTGCCGAATTACGTGGTCAACGACAAGCAACTCTTCAATCTCTTACGACGGAAGTATTCAGCCGTGCGACGGCGCACGGTTTTCTCGCTACTCTGGCCGAGGACAGTGATTCGAGTATCGCTGGCTCATTTCCTCGTGGATGGCTCGGACCTTGTCGAACTTATCCACTATGCGTGCCACGGGGCAGGGGCCAATTGCAAATGCATTCCGCCGGCCACCGATAATGGGTACCATTGCGTTCCCCGGCCATCGCCGTATAGTCCTCCTATTGGGACAAATTATCTGACGCACCTCTTCCAACACCCAGAGTGCATCAGGAATGGCAATAATCGGGTCCTCAACCAGGTTCCGAAACGATTTGGGCAGTGCATAGCGATCTCTGGGGATAAGGCGATCGAGGCTTGGGGGATCGAGTTCGAAGAAGGCTGGGACCGCGGTCGGCTCAGGAACGCCGTCTTCCTCGTTGTCGTGGTGGCGACACTGTTGTTTGCGACTCTCTGGGCCGTGATGGAGCACGACATACAAAGTGCGTTTGCCATTTCAGCTTATTTCATATCTATCCTTGCGATTGTAGGCGGGTACATGGCTTCTACGGAGCCAAGGCTGGTTCACAAATGAATATCTGCATATATAATGGATGACTATCCAGATCAGAATTGGGGACTAGCAGCGTGACAAGTTGAATTGTATCACACTCAAAGGCATCTCACTACTTGCTCCTACAACCACTTGCCTAAGGTCCTCCTGCGAAGGATACCACCCGGGCACGATGCCAACGATTCATTCATGTATTATCAAAGCTTTCACAACGGCCTTCTAGTAACAGTTAGTCCAGTACTGGTGCCGATGAGCAGTCTTTGTTGACGGAGGTTGAGAAAAAGGACCCACCTCACGACTGGAGTGAATGTCCCCCTTGCCTTGCGAATGTCTTTCTTGTCATGAACCTAACGCATCTGAACGCCGGCAGTGACCACCTATATATTTTTTCCCAGTGATGCTCCAGTTAGGCTTGGTTTATCTTCTCATAGAGTGCGACTTCAAGCAATCCGACCGTTATCTATGTTCCCTTTTCTAGTTTGACAATGTCTCCCCCAAATACACCTACTGGCTTTTTTCGTTCTAGAGATCTTCTTGCATACTGTTGAGAGCGATGGTCGAGTCATCCTTCGCCGAGTATCTTACTCCGCTGAGCTGTCTGCTGTGCTGTCGACGGTGGCGGAACGCCATGAGCTCGAGACCCACGGCCAGCACGACCGAGACGATACCGACTGCGGCGGCGATGCCAGTATTGTCGCTGAGCAGTGCGCCCCTGGTTGAGAGTTAGTAAACGCATTAGCCTGGAGTGTATTTTCTTTTTTGTCGCCCTTATGGACTTCTATATCAAACTTACAGAATCGCATTGACCATGCCCCCATAGATGAGGACGCGCCCGAGCCAAATGTGGAAATACGAGGGAGCCGTGCGGCGGCCGAACCTTTTGTAGTTGACGTGGTGGATGTAGCCCATGATGACCTGAACGGAGAGGACGGCGACGACGCAGATCCCCAGGATCTGGTGGGTCTGGTTGAACGCCGCGTACTCAATACCGTTGATGCTCATGAAGACTGCGGCCGCCAGGCCGAGGTATGCTCCAACCGTGGCGAAGAGTTGCAGTATCCAGTGCACCTTGAACGCGATCGTCCATCTCCATCGCAGGCCGAGGACTCCCACGGGGAAGACAATGACGAATGCTCCGCCCAGGAGGATCGCGTGTGAATATACGAGGGCGTGGTAGTACTCGGGCTGGCCTTCTGCCGAGACACTCGACGTGCCTGAGATTTTGGGGACGGTGGATACTGCGTTCTGCGTCGCGGTCATGTCGACGAAGAAAACACCTGCCGAGGAGGAGAGGGTGTGTCAGCCAATGCTGTTGTCAACAGGGTTGGCGCTGCGAGAGTCAAAGTGTGCTTGGACTGACCGTAATGTGAATGCTGGTTGATGTCTGCATTGATGGAGTTTGAGCGGACTTGCTTGCTCGGCCCGACCGCCCATATCCACGGCTGTTTCGTGTCTGTGACATCGACTTTGTTGAACTTGTGGCTTGACGAGCTCTGGTGCCACTGTATGGTTGCTGTCATCTTCCCGTTCTCGACCTCGGAGCTTAGCACGGTTGCATTAACGCCTGACGCGGGCTCTGGCGTGTCGTGGCCGCTAATTGAGTGAGGGGATCAGTTTCAAGGACTAACTGTCGTCCGTTCTATGCGGTATGGGGTACGAACCTCGTGGTTCTCACGCTGAGCGTGACGTCTGCACGCATACATGTCAGCGCCCGGCCAGCATTACGAATCTGCCAGAGGAATTGGTACGTTCAGCACTCACCATCGCCGTCGGCAGAAGGATATATAATGAACATGAGGGCGTCATGCATGTGGTTTCCCGTGCCTACCGCCGCCCAGCCGTAGGAGACGGGCGCCGATATCTGCATGCTGAACTCTCCGGCGTTGACGTTGCCGTTGTTGCCCGTAGAAGATATGGCAACGCCATAGTTCTCCGATTTCTCGTAGAACTGGGCCTGTTTGGCGAGAGAGTGGGCTGCGAATGCTGAGTGTGTTCTCGGTCAGCACGTCTGGGGAAGGGAAACTGAGATGCTCGTGTAATTCGGCGACTCACACGACAGGACACCGGAAAATGCAGTAAGTCTCGTAAGTGTCTTCATCCTGGTGGCCGAGAATGCCCCTTTAAATTGTCCAGCACCCAAAGACAACAATCTTTGCAATCGAGAGCTCAGTATGAAAAGGAAACCTGGAGCTGCATTCTGACTGCAGCAAGAGTCTTATAGCACGACATTGCAGCGATGGGTCAAAGCCCCTGCCGAGCAAAGCTTGCGTGTGCTGAGTTCGTGTCCGCGCAGGCGGCTGAACTGAGGCTGAGCATGCCAGCTGCATTGGAGCGCAGGTTGTTGTTCCTCTAATGTCGACCAATGGAAGCGCGTGCATTTGTCAGAGCTGAATGTCATCTGTGCAGCTGCAGCTCTGCACAGAAAGGGTTTATCCGTTCCGCAAGGGCGAAATATCAGATTAGATATCGAGCTGAGGGTGATTGTTGATAATGCCTGTAGATGCCAAGTATGGAAGGCGTTCAGATTCTCCCCCGCAACTTGGCATTAACTTGGCATTAATTTAAAGTTGACGGATCTAGCCTGTTTTGGCATCGATAGGCTTGACCATCATGTGTGGCTTCTTCAGGGTCATTCAGCCTCGTTCCCCGCAGCACACAGAGTCCGAAAGCACGCATCAACGTCTTCGGGGCTCGGTCGCAGACATCAAGTGTAGGCGGCAAGCTTCCCTGCGGATGTTGGTCCTGAGATACGGGCCCGACACTCTGGCCAAAGTGTGGTGAAATATGGCGCCGCGGTTGTCTGGCCCAAGGCCGAGCCGGTTCCGACTTCGTCTTATGCCTCCGGTTCGCCACGTGCCATGATCTTCCGGTTCATGAATCAGGCACCCATCATGAAGAATGTGGAGATACACTGGGGAAGACAAGTGATCAAGTGGTATATATACGACTGAGTCGATGTCTTCTTAAGTCTCAAGCAGCATCGACTGAGTACGTGTCTTTTAAGCTTGCCGAAGTCCCGACAACCCAAACCAACGATAATATGAGCAAAGTCGAAGTCCAAAGCATCGATGACATGAACAACGCCTTCAAGGCGGCTGTTCAGAGTGTCATCGACTTCAACAACTCCTTCGACTGGCCAGAGGTAAATACCTTTGTCTACCGAGAGATAGACGGGGTCAAGATCGAAGCAGACGTCTGGGTATGGGAGACGGTGCCGAACGGGGACTCTAAGCGCCTGCCGGCCAAGCGGCCTGTGGCTCTCTTTATCCACGGAGGCGGATGGATGGCAGGTATACGCACCGATTTCCCCAAGCCGCTCTTGCATGAATTCCTGTCACGCGGATTCGTCTTTGTCTCGATCGATTACCGCCTGCTTCCCGAGGTGGATTTCATCACCGGACAACTGGACGATGTGCGCTTCGTGGAGACGTGGATTCGCGAGAAGCTTCAGTCGTCTTTGGCGGAACGGGGTGTGAATGTGCCGGTCGACACCGATACGATTGCGGTGCTCGGTGGTTCTGCTGGTTCTCATCTGGCATCTTTAACAGTACGTTCTCCCTAAATATTGCTCCCCACCTTCAGATCAGGCAGGCAGGAGCAAAACGTCTGACACTCGAGAAACAGCCGAAAATATGGAAGAAGAAGCCGTCAGCTCTGCTGCTCATGGCTGGGCCGACAAACCTCTTCGAGTTCCGCAGACTTGGTCGACCGATGGGCGGAGGCAAGTTGACTCAGGTCGTCGAGCAGTGCCCTATGGATCCGACACCAGAATTTATCAAGTCGGCCATGTTTGACGGTCCAAGGACCAACACCCACCCAACACTTAGTGTCGAGGCTTTCCTACAGCCCCGATCCCAGCTGGGCCTCTCCATCTTCCTGAACGAAGTTATCCCCGACTTTATGGTCCTCGGCCTTTCCGAGGGGAAGCTGCCGAAGAAAGGCAGTGCTCCCAAGGACAAAGTCGAATACATCAGTAGGTTCAACACATACAGTGCTCTCCGTGTGACGCAACCTTTGACCCGCTGACACAATGATTCAGGTGCGGCTTTCGGCGACCTCAGTGACTGGCCGCCGACGTTTCAAATGATTGGCGACAGCGACGAAGCCTTTGATGCCTCGCATCTAACTGTGTTCCACGATAAATTGAAACAGCTCAATATTCCATCTGGGGTGCTCGTGGTCCCAGAACAGTCGCATGCCTTCGAGGGCATGTCCAAGATCGGCGACCAGTTGCACTTGAGATATATTCAGCCGGCGTGCGAGTTTGTGGTGAGGCATACGCTAAAAGACAGCGAAGGAAAGTGAAAAGCAAAATGGACGGGTCTGTGGATAGAGAGAAATTGTGTCTGTGCGCAACCTCAATGAGCCTGGTGATTCGGATGCTCGAGCGATGAAGCGGAGACAAAACCATGTAGCAGAACAATGACTCACCGCTCTGGAAGATGCAACTTCAGTCATCCAAAAAAAACCACTAGAAGATCGTTATCAGCTTTCGACTTTCGACTCTTGGTGGGTCCATGAAGGAAGATGAGTCTGGATGCCTGTGCCTGGATGCAAAAGAGAGAGTGAGCACAAGCGAGCTTCGGTCCTAGGAAAGAATCGCGACAACTTCATTTTCTTCTGCCACTATATGCCCCAACCTAGGGCGTATCTGATAAATCGTTCACCACCTCAATCATGAAAACACATGCATATATGTACTTTGGCTCTTCTTCCGTTACCGCTGTCTTTGACCGTCCTCCCTTTGATAAGAGACCACCAAAAGATGGCAATATCTTGCCACTTCGGCCTCGCTTGGTCGTATGCGATCATGCTTACTATTCCATAACATGTCTTCGTCTGTTACAACTTCTGGGCCTCAAGTTGAGCTTGAAATTCAATACGAATACCGGAAATATGGGTTTTCGTGGTCGGTAAGGTCAAGAAATGCAGCCTGTTCCTTGGTCAATGTTGATTGCAGAGCATTTGCGGCGCCAGGAGCATCTTGTGCTAGATCGCGCCGACGGTTGAAGCGCTTGTAGTACAATCTGCACAGATTGCACCAGTCAGTCGGTCTGGCGTGTTGTTGGTCCACCCGATCACAAACAAACTTACAGAAGTGCCATCAGCGAGACCTCGGATGCAGCCATTGTAACCATGAGGATGATCATCCCCGTTGGGTACCCTTCGCTGGCTTCACTGCCCTTGAAGGCAAAAGGCCCAGTGATTCCACCAACCGCGGAAATCATGAAAATCATGCTGTTTGCGGTTGTTTTCTTGGTGTACCCAGCAATGTTGGACGCTAGAAGGCCCAATGTCTGGATCAGGGAGCCGTAGAAGAAGACAGTCTGGATTTGTTAGGATAGTCGGAAGCTGAGACTTGGATTCAGACAAAAGGGATACATACAATATAGAGAGAAGCCAAGAGACCTCCTTGGTTACCTCTGGGCAACTTCCAGAGCAGGGCATATGCAATAATCGAAGGCATCACAAAACCCATGGCGATGACGATGCGTGACTTTTGGAACCTGTTCGCTAGAAATCTTGAGGGCAGCACAAGTGCAAGTCAGCATTTCTGGGCAGTTCTCACGATTAAGGGGATTGGTATAGGATCTTACCCAGAGACTGGCATCAGAATAATGACAATACCAGAGATTGGCATGTATAGTTGCACTGTTTTAAAGCTAGAAAAGCCAAAGCCCTCGAGGACAATGGCCCCGAAACTGGTTCGGGTTAGCATGTCAATGGAGGAATTGAAGACAATAGCTTACCTGCCAAGTGCTGCCGTAGCGAAAGAAAAGGCAAAGCTGGTCACGCACAGAAGCCACAGTTGTGGATCGGTAACCGCTTCCCAGACCTGACTAGGTTTGAACTTGCGTGTTTGAATCCCCGTCTGGTTCTTTTGCAGCCGTCTTACGGCAATGTTACGCTCTCGCTCTGTTAGGAAGCGAGCCTTCATAGGAGTGTCTGGGAAGAAAATGCCGAAGAAGACGGAGTATGCGACGGTTATGGATCCTAGCACCAGATACATATTTTTCCACGGGCTCTTCTGGAATTCTCCCTTAATATTAGCTGCAGCGTAATCGAGTGACTGGCCCACAATCGCTCCGATGGAGGCACCAGTCATCCACAGTCCGATGCGAAGAGGTTGCTCTTCTGTTTTCCACCTATGGAAACTCACTGAGCTTATGTAAACCAAGGGCATAAAATATTGCTCACCACATTGAACTCAAGAGGACGCACGCTGGAAGACCAGCTCCTTGGAATCCGTAGAAGAATCTGGTCGTTGTCAACGGCTTAGTTGAGGTCGGAAGAATGGGGACTTACCTCAGAACCATGGTTCCTGCAAAGTTGTCTAAAGTGAGAAAAAGAAGCGAAAGAGCTCCAGTGTACAATATAATTCCTGTCATGTACTTTCCAATGGGAACTTTCTGTGCAAGTAGGAGGAGCGGATACTGGCCCTGTGATAAGGTAGTCAGTCTCCCAGCCGCCATCGGAGAGGTCGAACCAGGTCATGAGAGACTTACGGCCAGAAGTCCAAATGTCAGGATCGAATTGGACCAGGAGTATCTAGTTAGGTCCAGCACCACGGGGTCAATGCTCTTAACAGTGTAGAGCTTCAAATCTTGAATCATGCCGAATATTGCCGCAATACCATAGGTTCCGCTATCACATGCTGTCACGACATTGGCAATCACCAACTTATGTTCAGTCAGTCATTTGCCATATGGGAACAATGCACCTCATTGATCTTACCAATATGATAACACGCAAGTCGATTTTCCAGAGCACTTTCCTTTCTTCTTCTTCAGTCCATTCGATGGCACCGTGCTCCTGAACAAAACAATGAGCATCGTCGACCTGTTTGTTGGTTTTGACTGGCAGTTGTGTTTCTTCGTCATGTTCGACGATAGATGCAGCTATCTTGTCTGCTGAGTTTGCCATGGTGAGAGGGTCTGCTCGGTGTGAGAACAGTGCTGGGGTCCGAAAGGATTGTGGTCGTCCGGAGGACGGTAAGGCGGGAAAGTAGGTAATGTGTCTGATAGAGCCACAATCTTCCAGCTCACACGGTCCCCGCGTGATAGATATTCCCCACGGGGTAACGAAAAGATTTGAAAGGATGAACTAGATTGCTCGTCAAACTAGTATCGGGTGAGACACCGGTAGATTGAGAGCCGGATCCGGCTCTTGAACCGGTTCTTCCTCACTAGTTAATCTGCAAAGGCCATATCCAGGGAGTGGAGTTTAGAAAAGGTGGCTTTCAAATCGGGCCCTTTCCGGTTTGTCATGATGCCTCTCACCGAGAGACCCAGACCGATCTATGGAACATTCCATTCTGTTGTATCGTTGAGGAATTCAGTCAACCACGCTGTTGGATCCCAGTGAGATGGATCGTTGAGAAAACTGTCCGAGGTTATACCTTCCTCGACACGATTAACGTGGATAACCGGCACGGCTTCTGCCTCCTGCACCTGCGGACCGGAGTTGAGGTCGATCCGGTGAGCACCATCCTGCATGTTTCCACCTTGAGATTCTCTGCGTTCATGCTGGCGTATCTGCGACACACGACGTTTGAGAGAGCGCGCAAGCTGGGCAGTGCAGTGATTTGGACTGATTGCCAGATCCGCCATCAGCTGGGAGAATGCCTCAACTCGATCCAAGGCGTCCTCCATTTCGGCATATGCAGGTTTGACATGTTGATGCACTTGTACCACAAACAAGGCCACGAACGCGATCATGACGAAACCAAAATCACTCATATACCTCAAGGCATCCTTGCTGACCGGGGAAAGATGCAATGCCCAATCTAGGATTTCAAGAGCGTATTGAACGCACTGCTTGACAGACTCTCTTTCGCTGCTGCTAAGGTTACCGGTCGAACCTTGGATAAACCGAAGAGTGTAGCTGATGATGCAGAATCTAGCATATCGAAAGTGGAAGTCAAGACCAAGACCGAAACCTCCTGCAGACAAAGTCAGATCTAAGGGCACAAGTATGGAGCGAGCCAATGCATCAAACCTTGGGCTATGAATGCGTTCCATTTATTGCACCAAGCTTGAATTTCCATCTCCGCAACTTCCAAAGCGGCAGAAGGGGAGCAGTCCAGGCTTTCGAGGCTTTCGGGAACACACCACCATTCACTCAGGCGGCAGTCGAGGGTGCTTGCCTTTCTCGTGTGATCAGGACTATGCTTATGTTGCTGGGAATTTCCTCTTACCTTCTCCCACAGCAAACACAATTCGACCTCGCCAAGGATCCTACTTGTCCGAGAAGATTTGTCGATCCCAGCTAGCAGGCTTGTGGCGATGCGAATGGAAGCGTCACCTCGAATGCTTGGAGGGGTGCTATTCAGAACGGCAGTGCTTTGTGTTTCTTCAGTAAGCGCGCTTGGTAGGGAAGCCGTTGAGGATTTGGACACTTACTGGTGAGCCATTGTGTAAAGCCATAGCCAATAGGTGTACTTTTTATACTCTATTGTCCTACTAATGTCTTTTCTACCAGATATCAAATCCTTCTTGACGCCTTCCACGGATCGATGAATGCCAATGTTGATTGCATGTCCCTCAACTAGTGCCTTGAGCACGGATGTTGGAATTGGGTGGCGGGTGGCAGTACCAGCTGGTGAAGGTCGTGCGTACGCATAGAGTATTAGCAAAGCACGAAAATCCTGAATGTTTTCAGCTGAAGAGCCGATGGGGTTGGTGCACTTCTCCAGAACAAAGTCTGAAACCAGACCTCGAAGCACATTTGCTGTGGGAATACCACCAGCAAGGAAAAAAGAGGTCACATAACAAATGCAGTAGGCTAAATTCGGGTGCTTCTCGAGCAGTGTCTCTGCATCAAAATCTTCCTTGCAGAAGACCGGAATGAAGTGCAAAATTCTCTCACGAAATCTGAGCGTGTTAACGTGTCAACAAGAAGGCATCAAGGTGCTGTCAGACATACATGTAAATGAATTGCTTGATATCAGTCCTGGACAAGGGTAGCTGTGCCTTCACTTCCGATGGGGCATTGCGTTTTGAATGCAACTCAGTAAGGTCGCCCTCCAGGCCTGGAGTCTGAATCATGGCTTCATTCACCCGGTCGCTGTGACTATAGGAGTCACTGTTCCCCACGACTGCAGAGACTGGAGATGTCGAATAGATGGAAGGAAGTTCACCTGCGTCTGATATAATCCGCCCTTCATGCAAAAGAGTATGATGGCCACAAGTCGCGTTTAGTTGATTGTCACTCGTCTCGAGAGAAAAGTGTAGATTGGAAGGGAAATCTGTGGCGGGGTTGAAAGTGCCAAAATTGTCTGTGCCGGTCGCAGAGGCTTGATGCGCGTAGATTCCCCCATGATCGACGAGTCGGGGACAAGACAGAACTCGATCACGACGGGAGCCAGCAGTGCTTGTTGTCTTTGTTTGATCGTCTTGACGGAATTCGCATACTTGTCCGAGCCTTTCGCAGCGGCGGCATGTCGAACTCTCGGCGGACATGACACATCGCATCTGAGCAGTGTTAGAAGAGCGGCTCCCTGTGTGTCCTATTCTTCACGAGACGGTTGCTGACCTTAAGACGCCGACACTTCCTGCATGCTTGAGCGGCCCTTCCTGGCTTTGCGTATCGCAGATGAGGGGTCTCTGCATGTTCGCTCGGCGTCGCGACGTAAGGCGAGCTTTTGTGCATCCGTTGGCTGGGGCTCTCGCTGCTGTCATTTCCGGTATACTGGGATACAAATGGCATTGTCGCGATGGATTGATTCCACAGAAGCGGGCTGAGGAGCTGACTATCTCCTTGCGCAGGAAGAGAAGAGCGAAACATTCAGATCTCAGCGCGACGCGCACCCCGTGGATTGCTGCGGCCGACCCCGCATCATGATGAATCCCGCAGAAATGACTCTAACTTGCCCGACCGACTTCTTGAACCTCGGCATCAACTTGTCAACGTGCTTTCGTGGGTAAGTGAGGACCGATGAGGCGGCGTTGTGGTGGAAGAGTGTCGAGGGAGGGCGAGTGAAAGTGTCGAAGGTCAGCCAAACCATGTTGCACCGGTTGGACGAACCGGTCCCGGTCTGATCCCGGTTCCGGTTCCGCGACATGGCTCGCTACATTGAGTTCCTCCCTCAGACAACCCGTACAACCCTTTCTGGTCTCAAGAAAGACACACTAGTTTTAGGATCTGCACAAGGTCGAGACCTTCGACCTGCCTACGCTCGGACAAGGACATGAAGGAGTGCCGTCAATGGACCGGTATCCAGACTCAGACACGGTCCCGAGCGACCCACGAATGCCCGAAATAAGCTTAACAAAACACATATTTCCCGCAATGGCCTCAAAAGCAAAGTTACCTCACTGAAGGTATTTGATGGGCAAGAAGATTTGGTGCTGCAACTAATCAAACTTGGGCGCATTTCAAAATGGGTGACGCTGGCCAGCGGTTGGAGTCGCTTCTCCAGCACTTGACTCTCCCTGAGACGATCTCTCTACTCTCTGGGAAAGATGCGTAAGAGTACCACGCATCCGAACTCAGCCACACTTTGAAACCTAACATATTACAGCTGGCATACGGCGTCTATTCCTCATCGAGGCATTCCATCCATCCGGGTGAGTACTGTTGCCTTGATCGATAAGCAAGTTCTATTTGCTGAGGGACGGCTGTCCATGAACAGCTCTCAGATGGTCCGAGTGGAGTACGAGGGTAAGATGCAGCGCATAACGCCTTGAGTTATCGAGGGCTTGTTAGAATGAAGATAGGCTAACTCTAACTAAGGCGCCGCACCTTCCAAGCTACATCAACGACATGTTTTCCTTGTCCAATTGCACTAGCTGCAACATGGGACGTCAATCTAGTAAAAGAGATTGGAACGCAGATGGCAGGACAAGCGAAAGCACAAGGTGTCCAGTAGGGGACTGAACTCGTGGCGACCGCAATTTTGTTGACTGACACGGTTGTGCAGCGCGATTCTGACTCCCACAATCAACATCCAACGCTCTCCGCTTGGAGGGAGAAACTTCGAGTCATTTTCTGAGGATCCAGTGCTCAGTGGCTCTCTGGCCTCGAGCCTTGTCAGTGGCATTCAGCATGAAGGAATAGCAACCACAGTGAAGCACTTCGTGTGCAATGATCAAGAAACCCAGCGCACCAAAATTGATGTCATAGTTGAGGAAAGGTCAGCAAGCGTTGATTATCCCCGTTGTCTATACCATGACCTATTTTGACCCCTCGCAGAGCGTTAAGAGAGATCTACCTGAAGCCATTTCAGATAGTAGTGAGGAATGCTCAGCCTTGGGCTATCATGGCGTCATACAATCGTGTGAATGGTCTCCATGTCAGCGAAAATCCTCGTCTCCTTGACCAAGTCCTCAGAAAAGAATGGGGCTGGGATGGAGCTATTATGTATGTCCGAATTGGTGGAGCCCTATCCTTTCTCTGGATGTGGCTGACATTGTAGGTCGGATTGGTTTGCAACCTATTCGACTAGCGAGGCTTTAAATGCCGGCCTTGACCTCGAAATGCCAGGTAAGACGGAATGGCGCGGCAAGCTGGTCCTGAGATCGCTGCATGCTGGCAAGATTGAAGCCCCCGTCCTTCTGGAAAGAGCACGAAATGTACTCAATCTCGTCGACAAAACTCGTGCATCAGGTGTTCCCGAGGACGCTGAAGAACGTGAGAACAACACTCCCGAAGTCCAAGAAGCGAACCGAAAAGCTGCGACGGAATCCGTCGTTTTGCTGAAGAATGCCGCACAGCTCCTCCCAATCAAGACACCAGGTCGTGTGGCGGTTATTGGACCCAATGCCACTGAAGATCTGTACTGTGGAGGTGGAAGCTCGACAGTATTCCCTTACTACTATGTCTCTGCATATGACGGCATCAAACAAGCCCTAGCGGAGCATAGTCCGTCTAGTGAGCTGGCATTTTCGCAAGGTTGCTACAAGCACGCACTGCTTCCACTTTTGTGCACAGAATCTGCTTCTGGACAGAAGGGACTGGATCTGGAGTTCTTCGACCGAGACTTTTCTCAAGTCCAAGATGCTCAGAAAGTGGCAGAAACCCATTCACTCACGTGGAGGCTCGTGTTTCTCGACAGTCTACCAAAGGCAGCTCTTCCTTTAGTACATGGTCGCTTGAGAGGAACGTACACGGCACCAAACGATGGCGATTTCGAGTTTGGTGTTGTCACAACAGGCAAAGCAAAGGTCTACATCGATGGAGTACTTCTTCTGGACAATTGGACCAAACAAGAAAGAGGCCCTCACTTATTTGGTGAGTAAAGATTTTGACTGATCCAAAATCTCGTCTGACAACCGTAGGCCTCGGCACTAAAGAAGTTCGTGGGGTGATGAAGTTGACAGCAGGCCGCCAGTACGAGATCCTGACAGAGTACTCGAATATCAGCAACCTTCCTGACAGATCCGGCACCGATCTAGGTGGCGGCATTTTGCGATTAGGGGTGTGCCGGGTCGTCAGCCCCGAGGCCCTTCTAAACGACGCCCTTGAAGCTGCAGCCTTAGCTGATACTGTGATTTGTTGCGTCGGAACAGATCAGGAACATGAAAGTGAAGGCTGGGATCGAAAGGATATGAAGTTAGCAGAACCACGTTGCACAATGAAGCCTCACCACTGACCCATCTTAGACTTCCCGGCACACAAGATCAGCTTGTCGAAGCAGTGTTGAAGGCGAACCCCCGGACCGTCATTGTGAACATCTCTGGCAGTCCAGTGGAGATGCCATGGATTGATGAAGCTTCGACTGTCGTTCACGGATGGTTTATGGGCAGTGAGCTGGGCAATGCCTTGGCAGATGTTCTCTTTGGCAGAGTTTCTCCTAGTGGCAAGCTCCCCATAACTTTCCCACGTCGGCTGGAGCAAAACCCATCGTAAGCTTTCCTCTCCACGATCTCATCTAACGGACCACGATTACTGAACTGGAACAGATATGGCAACTTTCCAGGAGAAAACGGCCGGGTGAGGTATGCTGAAGGCATTTTGGTTGGGTATAGGCACTACACAACCCGACATGTCCCTTCTCTATTTCCTTTCGGCCACGGTCTGTCATTCACGGAATTCCAGTACGGCGAACTCTCGTTGGAGGGTGATAACTTACTGCATCCGGAGGGCGTCGTGTCGGTGTCTCTGGTGATCAAGAACATTGGAAGCTACACGGCACACGAGACCGTGCAACTCTATGTGTCCTCCTTGAACAGCTCGGTGTTTCGCCCGCTCCTGGAGTTGCAGGCCTTTGAGAAGGTTCGAGACGTACAGCCGGGAGAAAGCCGGAAGTTGACATTCAAGATCGACAAGTACGCGGTGGCAGGTTGGGACGAGAGACAGGAAAAATGGATGGCGGAAGCTGGCAAATACCGCTTGTCTGTTGGGGCTTCCGTGGAGGACTTGAGGCTTGCCACTTTCATCCAGGTGCCCACCACCTTCCACTGGTCAGGGCTATAGAGATAGATTGTCGATAGATATCTTGTATATGATGGCCCTGACAAGCATCATGAAAATGTGATGAAGCACACGCAAAGCCTAGCGTTCTCCAGGGTTGGTTGAGTGAGGAGCTGCAGGTCTGGACGTTTCCTCGGTGGGGGGCCCTTAGAAGAACACCTCGTACCTCGTAAACAAGGTGTCATGGACTCGCGCGTGCAGTTGCCATTTCCAGGAGCCCGAAGAGGCTTGATAAAGCTTGGCCGTGGAGCTTATTTAGCTTGTATTTTCGTGGTAATACCTAGGTACCTAGCTCGCTAGGTACCTAGGTACCTTTCTGCTCTCCCTGGCATGTTATGTCACTCCTCAAACTCCATTGGTCTTCATACCCAGCTAATTATCATCTTGTCCCCGCTCAAACTCCATCGGTCTTCATATCGCCTTTGTCACTGCGCGAAGTCCATTGGTCTTTATGTCGCCTGGTCTCTGCCTTTAACGTCCACGTGCGCTGCTTTCTGCTTCTGAGCTCTTCATTTTGTCTCAATGGATCTTGCTAGCTACCTAGGTAGCCTGCTTCTTCCAGAACGCGCGGCATCGTCACACTGTTAATCTTTGGCTTAGCAAGTTTGGACACCTTCCATTTCTTTCCTTCTGCAAAGTTGCACGTTCCATTGCATTTCTTTCCTCTTTTCGTCGAAGATAGGAGACACGTGTGAGATTTCTGCATGTTGGTTCGCCCCTAGGCTCTGAACCTGGGCTTTTGAAACCATGTTCGTCATCCAGTTAGGTTGAAGATATAGCATGGATCATGCCCGTGGAAAGCAAACAGCATGCCACTCTCTCCTCTTTCCAGAACCTTTCGCTGAGCCTCCTATTCACCATTCGGCATGCGCTCGAAATACCTTCTGTCAGTCATTACGGTGGTGCGGCTTTGCCATGTGGCAGCTGGGAAAGCAAAATCATTAGTGGCACCAGCTGGCGCTGATGTCCTCACTGTTGCTGTTATTGGTGACTACGGGTGGACTGGATGGGTTCCGAGTCCAGATCACTTTTGTCTCGAAGTGCTGCCTCTATTGCAAAGTGCAAATATCACCGTCCCAAATGAGGTAATCAATGACTGTGACCCGGGCGACAAGTCATACATCACCAATGCCACAGCTTTGCAGCTCGATACTTCGGCATATGTGGGCCAAGTCTGTGCGGTCAAGAACTGCAGTGCATTTATCTCAGTCGGTGACAACTTCTACGACAGCGGCGTCGACTTTTCCACTGCTGGTATTCTTCGCTTCCAGGCCGCCTGGGTCGACATGTACAGCCAGGGCGTGTTCGACCAAAAGCCGTGGTATCAGTGTCTGGGCAACCATGACATTGTGCCAGGACAGCCGGGAGTTGACTTCCAGACTAAAGTTGCTCCTTTATATGACGACCGATGGTACTTCGGTACCGAGGGTCTGCCTTACTACACCTACGACCTGACTGGGGCCGATTGGTCCGCTACATTCGTTGTCGTCGACTCAGACTGCTTTCTTTCCAGCTACCAGAAGAACACATCAGTCTACCGCAACCCGTACACGACTGCGTGTCACAATAATACGCAAGTCCAGGTTGACTTTCTCAATACCTCGTTCTCTCAATCGAATGCCACCTGGAAATTCCTTCAGCTGCATCACCCATATGCCTCTGCCGCAACCAACCAAACCGACTTAGCTCCCCTGATTGAGGTTGTAATGAAGCACAATGGCATTGTGCTTAATGGTCACGATCATTGCCTGGGTCACTTTTACCTGAATAATACCAACTTCGTTTTGTCTGGTGCCGCAGGATACCCGCAGGCAGGAGACTGCAACAATGGTACAGCTCTAGGACCCTATGCACTATACCTGGCAGCGAACAACTTGACAGGTACGTCATTAGAATTTTCTCCCTGTCCCTCTTTTGAGCCTTTCTTCCGTGGATGGGGGGCGGCCCACAGGAGGGTCTACATAAAGTCATTCTTAAAGAAGTACTATCAAAACGAAGTTGGTGATATTGTGCTAAGACAGGACTTTCTCTAGCTGCAAATGGCTTCGTCACCCTCGATATATCCAGCAGCTACGTGGGCGTCGAGTACTACGCACGAGATATGGCATTCGAGAATGGCGATCTATATCCTGTCAATTGTGATCTCAGCCCTAGCTATTCGTTCAATATCACCCAGAAGGCAACCTGAGAAGACGCACGTTTGATCTCAGCCGGCTTGGTGCGTGGCAACGGAACACAATATAGACGCGTCCCCTCCAGGGGAAAGGGGTCATAGGAGCCTGGCTAGCGTATTAGAACCCACCAGGTTCCCCGGCTTTATGGCATGTACCAATGCAAACCAACGCAACCAAATGGCAAACACAATGCGTCATTGAAGGATAGAGGGATAGAGGGATATTATAAGGCAACCTGAGTCAATCAGAACGGGGAGTGATGTTGTGTCTTATCCTCTTCCTCTTGACCCCGCACCTGAGGCGCCGTAGCAGTCCGTAGATACAATCAAGCACGTCGACCTTGCGGAACGTTGTCTGCGCCCAACTGAGGGCATCAATGACTACTTCATCGGAAGCTAGCACACGCTGCTGCAGCAACTCTTGATACTGTCCCTTTCCCAACAGTCCCGCAGCTCAAGAAATGGTGAAGATGTCCTTTTTTTCTGTCAGGTTGCCTCATTCTCACCACCGTTATAATCCAACATATCAACAACACGGGTGTGAGGTGCCCATAGCCTCCTATCTTTAGATCAGATGGTCGCATGTAATCCACATCCCGTTCTGTGACAAGACCAATTTCCCGCTCTTGGTCGAGCCGGGGTCCGTAATTACCGGGTACGGGGAACTGAACTTGGTGAATACTCAACCACACTTGTATTACCCCAGGTTCACATGAGAGTTGAGCTTGATCTTCCGAAGCAGAGCTGATGGAGTACATTGCAAGTGTTTTAATGTGCTGCTACTGCTGTTGATGACATGCGGTTAACAATTACACTATCACAAACAACCCAATTCCTCCCGGCCCGGCTTTGTCAAAAATAAATAATGCCCTACCCAGAGAATCAAGAAAACCCAAACCAGAATCACAGCTACACAAACAACACCCTCCCCAGCAATGTCCGTGCCGCCCTAGTGATGCTTCGTTGGTCGAGTGGGTTGGGTTGTTTACGGGTTCACACCCGCAATGGGGCCGCTGAAGCCCGAGACGTTGAAGCCAAGGTCGACGTAGTAGAAGACGCTGAATTCGACGTTGACATGCTCAATGAGACCCTGGTCGTTGATGTCGAAAATGTTCATTCCCTGAACGGCCTGGGGTGGTTGCGGGGCATTGAAGTTGCCCGGGTTGGCGAACTTCCAGTACCAGAGGATCTGGTTGCAGTTGAAGGGGACGAGCTGGAGATCGGTGATGCCAGTGATGGGCGGCTGGGTCAAGACCACGCTGATGTATTCCTCCTTGGTCGGGAAGGTGAGGTCACCCGGCTGAATGCGCGGTCTTGAATCAGTCTTCCAGTCTCTGGGAGTGGCCATAGATGAAGAAGGAAAATCGACTTACCTTGAGGCCGAGGAATCCGTTGATCGAGTCGGATTGCTCGGTGAAGTCGGACGCGAGGATCTTCTGAGCTGTCGCATTGGCTTGTGCAATTTGGCTGGGATCCGCGTGCGCGAGGAAGAATGCGTAGTCGTGGACAATCTGCGTAGCCTGGTCCTGGGAAACGCAACCTCCATTGCCACCATTGCCGTTTCCATAGCCGCCAGACCAGCCCGAAGAGGGTGCTGCTGCTGCGACACAGGCCAGGGCGAGGGAAGAGGCAATGCTGAATGTCTTCATGATGGCGGTGTCGTTGGGGCGATCTGAGCCGAACAGAAGCTGATAAGTAACGAACGACGGAAGGAAATTTATATTATGGACCGAGTTGTAAATGAACGAAGCGGCTGAAGACTGGTTGGCACTGAGAACGAAAAGTTGGGAGCAGCCTTTATAAATCGCTCTGGATGTTTCATCGCGTTTGTTATTGGAAGGCCATCAGGGATGGAAGGATTCGAGATCCTTTGATTCATGCCGTCGTCCCTGGGTGCTTTGACTGGCACCACGGTAGACAGCCGGTGAGAGGACTGCAGCATGTAAAATTGCACGTTCCTTTGACCTCGTGTTGTCCCTGGGATTGTTCAAGCTGCGACCCCAAAAGTTGTTACGGTACCTGTCGACCTTGCCTCGATGTCTTTCGCACCCCGTCAGCGCTATCGCAGCCTTGTGTTAATTATGGTCTTCTGCCCAGAGGGGCCATTTCCGCGGTATTTCCCCGAGTTTTCATGACATAACACGAGCAAGGGTGGACCAGGATCGGCCGCCCTCCCCCGTGTCGCTGTCAGCGAAATCTCCATTTCTCCTGGTTGAGATCCCCATGGATCAAAAGAGCTCGCCCTACCATTTGTGCAAAGCAGAGCTGCAAAAATCCCGCGACCAAGACATTACAGCAGCAGGATCGAGTCTGTAGGATCAGGTTAATAAAGCTTGGACTCCGTATTACAGTGAAGTCCAACTTGGGAAAGCACATAATGTTGGCCCAGATCTCCGAGGTTGCCCACCTTTTCCCTCTCAACCATGGGTGACCATGTTTGCCGTTCCTGTCCAGAGTAAATTTGATCAGCCCGTTCTGCGCATGGAAAGGGTCCTAGGAGTTCAGAGCTGTCTTTGCTTTGGAGACCTGAATTTCTTTGATGAGCTTTGTGAGGTTCGGCTGTACAGGATTTGTGATGTCGAGACGTCGGCTCTGAATAGGCTTCTGTGAGTCGATTGCCGTTTTTGGCTTGGAAACGCTTTCTGCAAGGGATACACTTTCGGCATTCCAGGCACGGGCTCTCCTGATTGGACTATTGAGCTGGATCGTTCGCTGCAGGTGAACTGTTTAGGCAACCCATTGCTCTGGATGGAATCAAACCAGGTCCCAGATTATGAGATGCTGCTCCACCCATGCCTTTGAATCGCTCCCGAGACTAAAATCGACCAATAAAGGGAGTGACTCCTTTGATCTTGAATACGAGGACTCCGGAGCTCGGGCACCGGGTCGAATTTCGAGTCCAAGTCCAGTGTGCAGGATGGCCAGAAGGAACATACTTGGCGACGTGGCAGATTGGATAAACAACATATTCGGTTTCCGTAATAATGTCATTAGCCTCAGCCAGAAACAGGAGGTGAGCCACCCTGTCTGATATTAGGTGGTGTTGTCTGACATGGAGACTTTTCATCCAACGACCAGGTTTCAAGGTTTGTTCACTTCATCTTCGTAGTTTGAAAATGATATTCGTCCACAATGAGTACTGTGCTTACCTGCCGAAAGGGCGCTATTCTGTCCTGCACTGTTCTGTTAGCAATGCTTAGCTTGGTGGTCGCCTTACCGTGCTCGAAGTCGTCAATGGGCCAGGAGATGGCTGCGCATAGGGCGGCATTAATATGTCTCTCAAAATGGGGATCCCCGCACGCTGCCCTAACATGGCTTGGCGCTGGAGTTCAAATTTCCCCCCACATCCATACGTCGAATGGCTCATGCCGCTTGACTTTTTTGGCTATATTGGTTTCGTGTCCAGCTCGAAATAATGGGCAAGCGAGGCGGCAGGAAGGTAAAGTCTTTGTTTGATTTTACGGCTCAAACAGCGCTAATGTCTCTCTCATAGGGTAACCGTGGTCGCGGTGGTGGCGGACCACGTCCTCAAGGCGACTATCGCAGCAACAAGCTGGACATCAGTCGATACAATGACAACTTCCAGCACTACTACGACCAGCTCGGCATAGTTCCAGTTGATGAGAGAGATGACTTCTGGAAAGCCATGCGAAGAGACCTGCCCAATAGCTTCAGGTTTACCGGATCCAAGGCGTGCGTCCTCGTCCGCCTCGATTCCGTGACTCTCTCCAAACACATGTACTGACTAACCTTCCAGACATGCCTTAGCAGTCCAACAAAAGCTGCGAGACCACTACATCCCCCAGATAACCTCAATCACCTACGAAGGCCAATATGTGGACGCACCTCGTCCTGTGGAATGGTACCCCGACCAGTTGGCCTGGTACATGACTACCCCGAAGAACGTTATTCGTCGATTCAAGCCGTTCGCCTCGTTTCAAAAGTTTCTTGTGACAGAGACCGACGTTGGAAATATCACGCGGCAAGAGGTGGTTAGCATGATACCGCCATTGGTCATGGACCTCAAACCAGGCATGACGGTGTTGGACCTGTGCGCAGCGCCGGGCAGTAAATCCGCGCAGCTGCTCGAGATGATTCATGCCGGGGAGGAGGAAAGATGTCGACAGGTCGCAGCCAATATTGCAAATGGTCTCAATAGACCGGAGGGCGAAGACTATCAGGATGATGGCCGGGCGACGGGACTTTTGGTCGCCAATGACGTCGACTACAAAAGAGCTCATATGTTGATCCACCAAATGAAAAGACTAAGCTCGCCTAATATTATTGTCACGAACCACGATGCGACCATTTTCCCTTCGATCAAGATTCCATCACCTCCAACCGCCGAAGGGAAGCCTGTGAACAATCGCTATCTCAAGTTCGACCGGATTCTAGCTGACGTTCCTTGCTCTGGCGACGGCACAGTGAGGAAGAATATGGAGATATGGAAGTCCTGGACGCCGAGCAACGGACTGGGTCTCCACGCCACGCAAGTGCGTATTCTAATCAGAGCCTTGCAGATGCTCAAGGTCGGTGGTCGGGTTGTCTACTCGACCTGCAGCATGAACCCAGTCGAAGATGAAGCCGTCCTTGCAGAAGCGATCAGTCGGTGCGGAGGCCCGCAGCTCGTCCAGATCCTTGAAACAACGGACCTGCTTCCAGGGCTAAAACGCTCGCCCGGGCTCAAGCAATGGAGCGTTATGGACAAGGCTGGTCGGATCTGGAACGACTATGAGTCCGTTCTAGAAGCAAAATCCAGCACCGAGGGCCTGGAAAAGCTATCCGAGAGCATGTTTCCTCCCAAGGAAGATCTACCTCTTGATCGAGCCATGCGTGTTTATCCACACCAGCAGGACACGGGGGCTTTTTTCATCGCGATTTTGGAAAAGAAGTCGGAGATTAAGGCCAAACCAGAGGAAAAACCTGCCACTGTCACACAGACACTGTTGAAAGCGGAAGCAGTCGATTCCCCAGGGGCGGATATCGAATCTGAGCCGATAACAGATGGAGCAATGGAGAAGGTCAGTGAGACGGTCAACGGTGACTCTGGAACCACAACAAAACGAAAACGTGAGGACGGTGACGACGAAGACATTACGCCAATAAAGCGGGTTAGGAGCCAAGAGAAACTCGTCAATACCAGTCCTACTTCAACCATCCAAAATGGTCCGTCTTCATCAGCCCCTACGCTACAACCACAACCTCAACAACAACCGCAACAGCAACATCCAAAAAAGAAAAACCGAGACCAGCCTTTCGAAGAACCATTTAAATATCTCTCTCCCTCTCTTCCCGAACTCGAACAAATCCGCGCCTTCTACGACCTGTCCCCGCAATTCCCCGTTGACCGTTACATGGTCCGAAATCCCGAAGGCAGACCCACGAAAACTATCTACTACACGAACAAACTCGCCAAGGACATCCTCCAAGAGAATGAAGGAAAGGGGATAAAGTTCATACATGCCGGCGTCAAGATGTTTGTGAAACAGGACGTACCGAGTCCGGAAGTGTGTCCGTGGAGGATCCAAACGGACGGATTGAGAATATTGGAGACGTGGGTTGGACCTGAAAGAAAGATCAGGTTGAGAAAGAAGGAGACGCTGCGAGAGTTGTTATCTAACATGTTCCCAAAGTTGTACGGGGAGTCAGGGGACAAATTGGGCGAAGTGGGAGAGCAAGTGCGACAGATCGGGATGGGATGCTGTGTGCTGATTGCGGAGCCGAGCGAGATGGAGGCCGAGCAATCGAGCGACAGCGGAGGACAGGGCGAAGGGTTGGAGGAGAGAATGGTTCTCCCGCTGTGGCAGTCTCGCCAGTCCCTCAACCTGATGTTGCCCAAGGAGGAGAGAATGGCGATGAAGTTGCGCTTGTTCAACGACGACTCACCGCTGGTCAACGAGAGTAAAGGCTGGACCGAGGCACCCAAGCAAGAGAAGGCCAATGGGCTTGCGGGCCACAAGGACGGCGGGTCAAAGGACCACGATGACAGAGATGGAGAGGAAAGGCAGCCGAGGAAGAATAGCTCTTCACCGGAACTCGAGGCCTCCAAGTCTGTGCCTGTGGAAGATAATGCACCTGCGCTGGACTTGCAGAACGGAGCTGACGACGAGGACGCCGACATGGAAGCCGGCGGAGTTACCATCTCTCCTGCCGAGTGAATGCATGAAATGGACCGGGCCATTGTTAGAGCTATACAGATAGAAGCCCCGACGGCGCGCCAAATCGGACCTTCTCGCGTGCGGCATTCTTGAGAAAGGCCGGCGAGAGAAGATCAAGAGGAAATGAATGACTATCTCGGTTCAAAAAGAGTGATAAGGACGTAAACCATCCCAGCTGGCGCTTTTAAAGTCGTACCACCATTGTGACACGCCGAAATGTGTTCTAGGCAATGGGAAAATCCATCTATCAGTATATGCGCAGTCTGTGTATGTATGTATGTATGTATATAATTCACTTTCAACCGGTTGGACGCGCACACACATGCCATGAGCTTCGATGGTGGTAGTGGAAAGTATCCTGACAGCTCTGTGGAAACTAAGACCAGACCCAAACCCAGACCATACAAGGGTGGGAGGGGACAAGACAGGAGAGGACGGTCTCTATCTCCTATATAGACAGCAGGACAGGCCACAGCCGACCGGCTAGCCCGTCCCCATCTGCGCAATTCAAGTTCCGGATAGGCAGTTTCAGATACAAAACTGGTCCCGGTGATATGTCTCCCTTACCGCCGTTCGGGACTCTCGCTGGATTTCCAGTGATCATAAGCAGAGAAGGAACCTTGGAGAGGGAGGACAAGTGCCAGCTCTTTGTCACTCCGGACGCATGATGTGCATTAGGCGAATGTCGTCCTCAGGAGAGGATATAGAGCCAGGGGGAGGAACGAGCAGTCGTGATCGTCATGCCCGGTGCCAGTGTGTAGCCTTCCCTCTCGCAAGACGGGGCACATTGCATAATGGCTTCAGCGCCTCACTTCGTCTATTTCTTACGGGAACATTTCATGGTAGAGCGTTAATCCTGCGTAGGCGGACCGTGTCGATCAAAGCAGGTTCGAGTAACCCCCCTCATATCAGCAATTCAACTGCCTTCCTCGGAGAGCCGGACAGTCAGGGTGGGAAAATTTGACCAAGAAAACCCCGTCGGGTCGTGGTTGACTGATTGCTTCTCGTTAGATGGCTCCAGAGATGCATCGTCATGTGTCGCGTTGACCACTCGTAGTGATCTTTTGGCTGGTTTCTGATCGTTCTTCTTCTCCTGGTCAAGCTCAAACTCGCCAGACATCGGCACGGCGAGCTCCTTTTCTCGTAGTCGAACGACGCTCTCATCGAAAGGCGCCAACTGACCCTTGCTGCGCTTCTCGACGTGAAGGCGGTTGTAACGCTTATTCCCGCTGAAAAGCGAGAGCTCTGCTGGAGTGGCTCCGTTGTAGTCCTTGATGCTTGGGTCGGCCCCGGCATCGAGGAGAATGTCGATAATTTCCGGCTTCTTTCGCCATACGGCAGCATGCAGTGCCGTACCGCCGTATCTGCCGGCTCGTTCATCCAGGTCGGCGCCCTCTGTGGCCAGACTCCTCACGGTCTCTGTCAGGCCGTAAGACGCGGCGTAATAGAGCGGCCGAGCACTCTGAAGATCCGTGTCCGGGTGGACAAAGCCATGCCACGAATCAAAGAGAACGACCTGGAGCCAAAAGAGAAACTTGGGATTTGAGCGTGTGGTCATCAATCTCCGGATGAGAGGAAGTAAGTCGGTCTCTGCGCCCGACATCTGCACGTGGAACGGCCAGTTTTGAGCCGCGTAGCGGAGAAGAGGGAACTCGGAGAGTGTCCACATAAAATCTGCCTTGAACAATGGACCAGCCGAAAAGTCCTCCAGAAGCATATAACGGATGCATACCTCGGCTATGGTGCGGTGCGATGCCTGCGCGGGAATATAGAACTCAGAAGATGAATCAAGCCGGCCCGTGAGGAACTCCCGGACCGAATGATGGGCAAGACGAGCGGTCTGTGAAATTGGATGAAAGGCGATCAAGCTGCGGCAGATTTCGAGGACGTCATTTGGATCATTGAGCTTCGAGTCAGGATCTAGTTCATCAAAGTCTGGCTCAAGAACCACAGCTTCAGCAAGTTCGGGCAAGGTGAGTGGTGTAGAAGCATGAGCAAGCCACAACAGCGTCCGCGTTGCAAAAGGGATGTCCTCCCGAGCAATGCTGTCGATGATGCGCAAATATGAGCCCTCAATGCTGGGAGGGAGCTGAGTTAGCGCTCGCTTCAGAGCAGCATCGGTCCTCAGCCTGGAAATTTCGTCTAGTTGGCACTGTACCCAGCGAAACCTTTCGGAAGTTAGCAAAGGGATTCTTGGCCAAGTTGGGCTGTAGTTCGTATCATGACTTACATCCCGTTAGCATCTGTTCGCAGTGTCCTCTCCACAAAAGCCTTCATATTCTCGCTCATTCGTCGAAGCCGTGGATCACTACAGATTCTCATCTTGATATACACACTGATATCTTGTTCAATCGCTTCTTCAGGAACAGGGATGTTTGGAAATTCGACGAGATATCGACGCAAGTCCACCTCTGGTCGACTGCTAACAAACACGCGCAGCGCGTATTTTCCAGATCGCACGATTGAGGTCAGAAAGTCACCCACCATCGAGTAGTCAGGAGACTCGTCCAAGCCGTCAACAACAACTGTTGCCGAATTGGTGCTTTCTAGCAGCTGCTGCAGGAAGGTCTTCAACTCCATTAGACTTGGTTGGCTCGGGCTGCCTAGACGACTTGAAGCTCGTCTGTATGCATCAATAATATGGGCAGGCAGTTGTGGCAGTTCCGAACAGAACTGTTTGACAACGGCGCCAAAGAAGGTTTGTGGTGTCAGACTTTCAATCGTGCTGGCATCATAGTAGAAATAGGCCAATAGAGAGTCGTCTGGTTTTATGTCCAAGAGATGGTGGATCAAGTAGCTCGTGGCTATAGTCTTCCCTGAACCTCCTTGGCCATGCATCCAGAGCAGAGAGGATCTGGCATTTGACCAGTCGAGGAATGCAGGGTCGTGGAGGAGCCAGTTGCACGTGTTCTTGCAATGGAGCTGATGTGCTCGCTGGAACTGAGCCTCGTAATTATGCTCACACAGCCAGTGTAAAATGTCTCTTCGTTCCTGCTCAGCATTCTTGTATTTGATCTCGGTCAGAGTTTCTGAGACGGTTTCCAAAGTGGCACTCTGGCTCATCAGTGCCTCCCTGTTTGCCCTTTCTGAGTAACGTTACCTGCGCTGTGAGTATACTTGGACTTACACTGAAAGAGAGCTCAAGGAGAGGGACAAGGAGTTTTTATGTCTCTCGACGGCCGAGACGAGTTCCTCTGTCTCATTCTTGCGAAGTGGCCAAAGAAGGCGACTGATTGCACGTTTTCCTGGCGATTTGCTTGAATTCGGAGAGAACTTATGCAGCTTCGTGGACACAGTGTCCAGCACAACCTTGCAATTTTTCAATGACGACTCCAACTGGTATACTGGCAGATCCATCTGCGTGGCCAGTCCTTGGACACCCAACAAGATGCCATTCAGGCTGGTGACTTCAGACACTAGCCGCCTTGCTTCATCCGGGGCCTCAGCCACCGCACAGCCGTAACAGTAGCATTGGCTGATGACGGTGCCGGCCAGGGAAAGAAGGCCAGCCACCCCAGTGATGAGCGAGAACGGGTCAGTCATTGTGTTGAAATCCCGACCTCTGGCCCAGAATCATACAATCCAGGAAATGGGTGCGATGATTCCAGGATCATAAGGTCATGCATGCCATTTTCCACAAAGGCTCTTCATATCCTCTGCTCGATTAGTTCTGTGAGTATAATTAACGATACACTCTCCAGTCGACGTGCGTAGGCCTAAGGGTTCTCTCTGGCGGAGACGACTGAGCTTTTTGATATTTTGACAGGGGAGTCTGGATTACACTGGAAGAGAGGAATGGGGTTCGGCCCAAGCCCGCCAAATGCCAAGGAAGGCTGGGCGGAGGCATTTGCACAGCCACTTTTTGGAGAAAGAGATAGATATGTAGATACATGGTGATACAACCTCGCCGCCTGGTCTACAGGTCTGCCGCATCCTAAATTGCATGGAGGTCGGTCATGAGGCGATTGCGTGCGCCTGACTGTCCTTGTTCAAAGCACTGGGGAGCTCGCCCGGTGCCAGCTGCCATGCCATATCAATGGCTCCACGAGGATTTCCTTTGTTGTACAGGAATAGACCCTGTAGGGCCGCCATGCTTGTCCGACTATTTCTTGCAGGCCCAGGAGGCAAGACTCCTATTTCACGGAGTTTCTCAAAGAACTCCTGCCTGAACATTCCATTTGCATCGACATCACTGTAGAATCGCGCCCACAGTTGTTCAATCTGGTAAGGCGTTGCTTCACCAAGTCGCACAGTCATATCGACTCGGCCAGGCCGCACAAGTGCTTCGTCGAGGCGATCAACGTGGTTAGTCGTTAGAAAGATGATGCGTTCTTCGGCGCTGCCCACGCCATCCAAAGCGTTCAGCAGGCCCGAAAATGTCACATTGGCCCCCTGGTATCCATCTGCTTCAACCTGACGGCGGTTTGCAAAAGCCGCGTCAACATCCTCCAAAAGGACCAGCGTCCGTTGGGGAATGACAGTCAAGAGATGGTTCAGTCTATCGTCCGTAAGACCACGCTCGCTGAGATTTAGCATTGCGATGTCATAATTCAAATGACCAGCAAGGGCCTGAATAAACGACGACTTTCCCGTTCCGGGTGGGCCGTAGAGGAGATAGCCTCTCCGGTAAGGAATTCCTCGTTCGGCGTACCATTTAGCCGACGAGAGGAAGTCCTGCACATCTGCGACTATGCGTTCCTTGACGCCTTTGTCGAGAATGACGGACTCGAGCGGCCGCTTGCTGCGAGGGTGGCCGAACTTATCCCACTTTGTGCCCCATGCGGTATATATGACAGTCTTGCCTTCAACCGACTGGGTGGCGATGTCATGAGCTTCTTTGAACAACGACTCAAATACGTGCCGCTGAGAATATAGCGTGGTCAGGGTAACTGTTTCCCAAGGTTTTCCATCCATGGAGAACTGCTTCGACTCTCTTTGCCGGTTGACCATTATCCACGCATTTCTGTAGCGGATCACATGCCTGCCGGGACCAGGGATCAAGACAAAATTTGTGTGAATGGCACCATTTGGCAGTTCTCTTTTCTCCGTCTCTATTGCCAGATGGCGCATGCCTGGTGTGAGTCGCTGGAGGAGAGACTCTACTGCTCCTGCTTTTGCCTGCGCTGCCTTATCTACCAATCGGCCTCGTTCATGGAGCGTCATCCAATAGAGAAACCAGGGGTAGGAATCGTCCCGAACACTGATCTCGACATCGACGAGAAGACGGCGTCGCATAAGGGCTGCTCCATGGCGAAGACCTCTTCGACCAAAGGCGAAGATTGTACCGAGGCCAGCAAGACCGAAGCCCTTCAGGAGTGTTAGACATGTCCATTGTGGGAGTGTGACCACTACTTACAGCCGCGAAGAACGGATTGTTGATCAACTGCGCAATCAGCCCGTTCTCTGCAGAATTGATGGGTGTTGCGAATTGGCGCACAAGGTCAGCTTTCTGGGAAGGGACATCGGTCAAGGCGGGAGTTGCGAGAGGCGTGTTCGTGTTGGAAGCGACCTTGACCAGTCCATTGTCGCTCTGCATTCCCTCTTCAACATAGGCGATGGGGATACACGGGATCTAAGGTGCGAGAGGAAGAACTGGATGCGTTCATTGCTTGCTTCAAAAGTTGCGCATTAATGCATCGGAACGAGGTTTGGCCGACTCCGATATGCAGCTGCGGACAATCCGGGACTCCAGCCAATCAGAATCCAGAGTTTATTGTCCTTCCCGCATTGAGGAATCGATGATTCCTTAACTCCAACCACCCATACCTCCATACTGAATACCGAGTACAAGAATACGAGTTGCTAATCCCCCTCGCTCCCTCTAGGCAGCAGGAAACTATGCTCAGGCGGTCTCGCTTGATATAGCCCTTCCCTCGCTCCATGCGCTCCTTCTTCCGGCTGCTGTTCAGCAAGCGCACTCCGTTCAAAGCTCATACTGCTGCTACACATCCACCTCCCTTGCGCACCATGACCTCCTCTTCAACGGCCGCCCTCCTCTACGCAGCCACCATTGCCGTTCCCTCGACAGCATCGCCAAAACCTGAGGACGAGATTACAAAGGCGAAGGCATGGCACGTCAAGAGCGGTGGCTTTGAAAACCCTTGGCCATCATGGCAGATGCACTCGTTACCAACGCTGCTCTGGGGTCTGCTTTCTAGGAGATTCACTGGCAAGGCGAACAAACCCGATACGACTCCTCCTACTGTTCCAGTTCATCCCCCGACTTTTCTTCCTTCGCGCACGGCAGGCGCTTCAGGCTCTCTTAGGGCAACATGGCTCGGACACGCCTGTTTTTATGTTGAATTTCCCTCTGGTCTGCGCGTCCTATTCGACCCAGTCTTTACAGACCGCTGCTCGCCCTTTTCGTGGCTCGGTCCTAAGAGATACACCGAGATGCCTTGTCAAATAAAAGATATCCCCGTCATTGACGCCGTCGTCATCTCGCATAACCACTACGATCATCTGTCGCACCCTACAGTCTTGGAGATTGCGAAACATAACCCAGAATGCCATTTCTTCGTGCCCCTAGGCAACAAGAAATGGTTCTCGGCAAGCGGGATCGAGAAATGCACTGAACTGGACTGGTGGGACGAAGTGGATTTTACGCTGACACCCTCATCCCCGACATCTGTAGAGACGAAACGCGCCAGCGTATCCTCCACCGACGAACCCAATCCAACCTCCTCCCCAGACTCAATAACAGCTCGCATCTCCTGCCTCCCATGTCAACATATTTCCGCACGCTCCATCCACGACCGCGCTGCCACCCTTTGGGCATCGTGGTCAGTCTCATCAGGCTCCAAATCAGTTTATTTCGGCGGGGATACTGGCTATCGCACCGTCCCGAAGTCCTCCGATGGGAAAGATGACTGGTCGGAAGAGTATTCAAAGCTGCCTCATTGCCCGGCATTCGCGGACATAGGTCGTCTACGAGGGCCATTTGATCTCGGTCTCATTCCCATTGGGGCATACATGCCACGGTGGATCATGAGTCCCATGCATGCGAATCCCCGTGATGCGGTGGAGATATTTCGGGACACAAAGTGCAAGAGGGCGCTGGGCATTCACTGGGGTACGTGGGTGCTGACCGAGGAGGACGTCTTGGAGCCGCCCAGGCTGTTGAAGGAGGCTTTGAAGCACCATAAAATGGAAGAAACGGGACTGTTTGATGTATGCGACATTGGCGACAGCAGAGAATTTTGAGAATTTAGTACAAAGATGCATGCCCTCCAGGTGTTGAGGATTCGAGAGTCAAATGCAATGGTCTGTAACGCTATTGAGATGGCTAGCAAGGACTGTAAGATATCCACGGGGAGTATTTCAGGAGCAATCACGACTCTATTGGGCGTTTTCACAAAGAATGAAAGTTCGCCTCCTCTACATGTCATCGTTGCTAAGCTAAACATTATCGCACTGTCTAATAGTACAGGATATCATTTTGTATGCTGACTCTCCCGGGGAAAAAAAAACAAGGAAACCATGAAGGATAGGACGGACAAGTAAAGCTCAACGCCAACCCGCAGTGCGCCACAGCAGCCCCAACAGTGACCTTCCTCTGTAGTTGGTACATAAGGAAATCCCTCCCGGTAAAGTCTTGATGGTACAGTATCGTCCTGGCCGGTCCGTAATAGTGACACTCCCGTTGCTCTTCGGTCTCCTTTCGCCTGCAAAGTTTTCTCTCTCGTTCATTCCGGCCTTTGTGGTAAACAGCAACACAGTCTCTTGTTCAAATGCATCAACAACAGATTGTTTTCAACTCGTTTGTGCCGTTGAAATGTCGGTTCGAAGCGAGAAAATCATGGCAGGTCACTCTTGACTTGGGGGGTTTCGTTCATATCGCTCGCCCCTTGGTATTTTTCTTGGTTCTTGCGCCCTTTCCTTTACCGCCTTTTGCCGCCTTTGCCTTCTTTTCTTCTGCGTAATCTTCGTCTTCGTCTTCCGCTTGGGCTTGGGCTTGGGCTTCACCGTCGTTGTCTTCATCCAGATCATCTTGACGGAGAGCTCCTATGTACCCTTCTGGAACTGCATCGAGGGTGTTTCCTGCATGGTCTCCCTCTTCCGTCTCGTCAGCTGCCTCGGGTCCAGCCCGAGCATTGATTGGAGCGTCGTCTGCATCTTCATCTGGGACCGGAGGCTCTTCACCCTTAGCAGCTTTTGGTTTCCGACCAGTTTTGGTTCGTTCAGGTTTGGCAGCAGCTTGGCGATTTGAGGCGGCAGGATCGACATCTTCGTCATCCTCATCTGCATTTTGGATGGCTCCCTTTTTCTTTTGGCGTCTGTCACGCTTGACGGGTTTCATAGGTTCTTCCTCCATTTCCTCAGTTTTGTTCTTCTTGGCTCGTGATCTCTTCGGCGCTTTCTGAGGTGCTTCTTCTTCTTCTTCACTATCTTCCTCCTTCACGGCGGCTTTGCGTTTCCTCCCTCCAGCTTTCTTTGGTGGCGCCGGCTCTTCAGGCTCAGCGTCTTCATCTTCGTCTTTGGCCTTGCGACGTGAGGCTTTCTTTTTGGCTGCTGGCGGTTCTGGCATGTCCGCTTCGTCCTCTGCTTCGACCTTGGCTTTCTTACCTCTTTTCGGCTTGGGTTTGGAGGGGGTGTGCTCGTTCTCTGCAGCAACGTCCTCGTCATCTTCACCTTTCTTCTTTTTCGGAGTGCGCTTGTTGATGCCTTTCATTCCCGGACGGTTGAATTCAGGTTCCTGGAATGAATCCGTCAGCTCAGGCACCAAGGACATTTTATCAGACACGGGTGCTTACACCCTTCCAGTCTTCGTCGGGAACATGACCGTGGATCAGTGCATATTTGATCTTCTCACGCGATTCGCCATCAATCTCGTCATAGCCATCAATGATGCGATCTAAGTCGGCATCGAGATCATCATCCAGCTCGTCAAGCGGGCCGACCTGATCTTGGAGTTTCTTGATTTGAGCAGGCGAGATGCATCCCCTGGTACAGAGTGAGCTACAGCCGGCTTTGATCCTTGCAGGGAGAGCTTACCAATGCTTCCACATCCACGATGTATGCTCCTTGATAGTCACGAGCGTCCCCATCCTGAGTTCGCCCTTTTCAATCTTGATCCCCTCTTTCTTGCATGCTGAGTTTTGGCAGCCGGCACGGCCGGTCTTGGCGAGTTCTGCATTGATGATATTAGCCCAGAGACACGAGTTTTAAGGAAGCAGAGGGAAAAATAGAAATTCGCACGAGGTTGTGACCTCCAGTTGCGACGGCAGCTTTGACAACTCCATTCCATGCTAGTTCAATGTTTCCTGAAACCGTAAGAACGCACAGGGGACTTACCAAAGCGATATGTTGGTTCCGATGCCATGATCAGCTGGTGAACTTGACGAGAATGTGGAACTGGGGTAAGCTAAGCAGGAGCTGGGCAGGGTGAACGAAGTTGAAAGCGAAGTTGCTCAAGCTTCCAGGCTTGAGATCATGCAAGCAATGAGAGAACTGGCACGGAAAGGATGGATAGAGCAACAAGGCTGATTTCATCTGAGGATGGTAGAAGTTGGCAAGCAGGAGACAATGGCTACCTACGTAGGTACCTAGGTGGTGAGGCTCAAACAACCGAAGTTCCTGCCGCACTGCCTGGAAACTGAGAATGAGAAATCACTCCAAGGAAAATGATGTTGTCTGACAGGTGCCATGGCGTCATGCAGCCACAACACCACGACTCCCTCGGTGCTGCGTTTCTGTCAGACAGGTGTAAATGCTGCCATACAGCGCGACGCGTAAAGTTGCTTTGACATTTCACTGTCGCCTCACCCTGATATCGGCCTCAATGTTCAATTAAACAAGATGTGCTTTGTTATATTCTTCTGGCTCCTCTCAACAAAGCGAGAAGGAAGTCGTCCACTCTGAGCTTACGATGACGAAACAGTAGACGGCTTGATATGGCGAGAGGATCCCGACTAGTCTTCATTTCCTATGGGCCAAAAAAATCTGCTAATAATGCTCTTTGAATTCTGAAAACTGATTTATTTAAAACTGCCCGCTTATATTCAGAAGACCACGATGGTGAGCAGTGACAAGTGTCTCTGAAGCGGTGCCTGACACCAAATTCCCTCCTGCTTATTATGCCGATAATGCTGTCTAGCAAGGAAAGGAGAGTTCGAAGATGATCAACTATGCCTGCTTGGTGGCCTTGCTCACCCCGTTACCACTGGCGCTGCCGCTCCCACTTGCCGCTTCCAATTCCGAGCTATCAAGATGCCCTGCGGCATCCACGCCCTGCAGCACTCCCGCACGTTTCTCGATGTCCTCATGGGGCTTGCCATAATGAGCATCGTAGTCCTGTTGCAGCAATTAGCACATGCGAAATTTGGGTCAGAAGAAGGGGGTCTCACATGTCGTCCATCATGGAAGAAGGCGTACGGAAGCTCGCCATGGACCTCGCCATCACCGATGAGGAGTTGGTCTTCGTTGTATCTCAGAGGGATCCTCATGACGTATTTAATGAACAGGCAGATGGCGCTGGTCCAGAACAGGTTCCACCCGATGACGAAGAGGAAGCCGACAATTTGGACCCAAACTTGTCTCCCGTTGCCATCAATGGCACCACCGCTGGGGGCAAGGGCAAAAGCCGCAGTACCTTCGCTGGTGGCGAAAAGTCCGGTCAAGAATCCTCCCACGACGCCGCCAACCAAATGTGTATGGAAATCTCCTACCACGTCGTCGGAGAATTCGAGGAACCACCTTTGCTTGCCCAGGATGTTCATTGAAATCCATGGAATCGAGCCAGAGCAAATACCAATGATAATTGCACCCCATCCCGCGACAAACCCAGCGGCAGGCGTGATTGCGACAAGGCCGGTGATGATACCTTGAATGGCTCCAATGACGGCGGGTTTCTTGAAAAAGACGAGGTCCATAATGGTCCAGGTCAACATGCTCATTGCGGTGCACACATTGGTATTGAGCACGGCGGCACCGGCATCAGGTGAGGCAGTATAAGGATCACCACCATTGAAGCCGTTCCAACCGAGCCAGAGCAGCCCAACGCCCACGAGCGCCAGCAAAACGTTGTTCGGATGGAACTCGGTGCGATCGCGAGGATGTCGAGGGCCAACCCAGTACGCGAGAACCCATCCTGCTGTTCCGGACGAAACGTGAATGACATATCCTCCCGAGTAATCCAAGACGCCCAGGTCGAACAAGAAGCCACCTCCCCAGATGCTGAAAGCACCCACAGTGTAGCTCAGAGTCAACCAGAGTGGCACGAAAACCATCCAGGCAAGGAAGTTCATTCTCGCCAAGGCCGAGCCCGCGATAAGGACAAGGGTGATGGCCGCGAAGACGAACTGGAAATAGACCATGGTGCTCATAGGATATGCTGCGGATATACCAGCCTCTGGCAGGAACGCTTGCTTCAATTCGTAGTTCATCTCGACAGCGGGGCCGGGCACACCGACGAATGGCAACATCTGTTTGCCAAAAGCGGCTTTGTATGCGTAAACGACCCAACAAATGAGGACGGCGGCAAATGCGTACAGGACCATGAATGCCGAGTTGATGGCCCACTTCTTTTTCACCAAGCCTGCATACATGACCATCAGACCCGGCACCGATTGGAGGCCGACAAGAGTCGCTGCCGTCAGCTGCCAGGCATTGTCGCCGTTGTTAAGCCAGTCGGGCGCAACGAGTGTGTCGGCGTCCCAGCGACGCTGGGTGCGGTAGCTGGCCGCGTGACCGGGCGACATCGAGGTCAAGCGATTTGGGAGGCGACGTTGACGGTGGTTCGGGGGAGGGAGTGTCGCGTCCAGCAGCCGCGTTCTTGAACGTCGGCCCTGTCAAGTTTAGGAGAGGAGGGAAAAGCACAGGGAACGCGTTGGGGAGTCGAGCAGGAGCAGGAGGGAAGCTTTAAGAACACTGCCAGCGATGCACGCGACGAAAAAGAAAAGGCGAGCTCTCCAGCTCTCGAACCACCCATGCGACTTACATGCTCGACTTAGAGGGGACCGGGGCCGGGATTCAAGCGATATCTGTCCCAGAACATGTCATGATTCGCCAGCAAGAGGCCTTATTGCCTTTTGGTGTACACCAGGCTTGAATTAGCAAAGGGATGTCGCCGTGTTAGCGACCGACGCAGGCACAACGTGGCGTTAGTATTCGTGGTCTAGCCCGCATGATAGGCCACAGGCATTCGCCTGCTTATCATCTATGACCCCCAGCAAAGCGATACGCGATTGGGTTTGCAAGCAATTGTGCAGATGAAAATGGAATGTCGGGCCAAAGCTGAGGCAAGATGAAGGCTGGGGAAATACAGCCAATTATGGGGAAGATGCTTATCAGTTCTTGGCTGGAGGACGGAGCCTTCGGGAAATGGAACTGGACATGCTAACCTCAGTTAAGCATTTCGAAGCACTACGGCATCTCCACAAGACCGTCAGATCAATGACCATTGCAAATTGCTGGCTTATCTGCGAGATCAAGGACGAAGCGCTGGCAAACTCCACGTGGGGCATCGACGGCAGAAGCAACCTAGACGAGATAAAAGGCTTCGGGATGCATGCTGGGTGGACTGATGCCGTTATCAAGTCTGGGGACTATTAGGACCGGAGCACTCACCGAGAGTTGCCTATTCACGTCAAAAAAGCAAGCCACCTGCTGGTGCGTGGTGTTCTGGTCTCTGTTCAATGTGCTGGCGAGATGAAGTTCGACTGCTCCCGCAGGTATGGTGCCGAAAACACGCCCACTGCTGACTCTCTCAGCAGGTTGACTTGATGGTCGAGCAGCATATCTGTGAGGTCACCTCTCAACACCTGTTCAGGATAATGCGATGGAGTCTCGCACATTTGCCAATTCTAGCGTTGTACTTCGGTACGTCAACCTGCTTTTGCAGTGGAAGAAGAATTCTAGCATACCTGCACCCACACGACTCCGAATTCCAAGCTCTTCGATCATCAATCCAAATCCCTGGGAAAGGTTTCACAGCCCCTTCAATTGCGGTCCTTTCAAGTCGTGAAGGCGGGCTGGCAGGCTACACGCCAAACAAAAGAATATCATTAGGAATGGGGAGCCACAGATTCTGGTCCAGAGTGTCTCAGCCTTGCCCATAATGTGCCCGATAAACCTGATGGAGCTTCTTATACATATCTTACGAGACGTAAGCAGGTCTCGAGAGCTCCAGTGGAGACACCTCGCAGACAATGGTCCCTCGTAAGTTCACAGCCATCAAATGCTGCCATGTGGATACGCCAAACGCATTGCCATTTCGCCGCTCTTCGTCGAAAGGCTGCCGGGTGGTCAGGAAGGTGTGCTAACTCAAGGTGGCGAGGTGGTAAGCATCGATCAGATGTGCCGAGACCCAGCGCACATGATCAGCCCATGAAAATCACTGTGGTCAAGCTGAAGCAGCGCGATGATACTGGCCTCAGAACCAACATGGTCCCCCTCGACTACACGGATAGTCTTGGTGTTAGAGCTGCTCTTCACACAACGGAGAGCCTGCTGGAAGCCCTGAATTTGGGCAGCAATAGATCAAAACTGATTACTTACGGTAGGTTTTCAAGGTAAAGAAAGCCACGAGTTGTACACTTCTGTTACTTTGGCCTTGAGCAACACTTCGGGCCACTGTAGCTCTCGCCCTCTGTGCGGTCTGCCGTGCTATTTGGCTGTGTTCAATTATGCCATTTGCATTTCGGTAGGCAATACAATCTATCTAGTGGTAACTTCACCTCCTTTCGACTTCGACTTTTGGTTTTTTCAAGACAAATACTTGTTAAACCAATCAATCCCCTGCTGCGCTGCATCGTCCATCGCCTTCTTGTCCTCGTCAGTGCTCCAGTCGCCTCTCAAGGCAAACCCATGCACCTGGTTTTTATACACCTTCACTTCTGTGGGGACACCCGTCTTTTCAAGCGTCTCCCTGATCTGATCCACGGATTTCATGTCGAGCAAGCTATCCTTTTCACCTACAGCAATACTGGTGGGCTTTGATACGGGGATTATATCGGCGGGGATAGAAAGGAGGGACGGGTGGCAGGCATAGGCAGCATCCACGCCGCCAATCTGGCCTTCTTTGCGACCGTGGGCTTGGAGGATGGAGTAGCGACCACCCCAGCAGAAACCGATCTGTTGACATCAGCCCCGAATAATCAAACTTGGTGCCACAGCGTTTGAACGAGCGCGCTATTTTCGACAAAGGGAGGCAAGAGACTTACCGATCCGACCTTATTGGTCCCCGGTATTGTTCTCACATGATTGATAAACCCACTGATGATGGGCTCTGCAACGGCTTCCCGGTGTTTGGCCAACCACGGCCCGAGTGTGGCCATCACATCAACCGTCTCCTTCGCCTTGTCCACGAGACCTTCCTGCTCTTTCTTTTTCAAAGGCGGCTCGATGCTCTGGAGGAATTCAATGTCGAGCGAATCCCCTTCATGGACGTCGGGTATGTATGCATAGAAACCAGCTTTCGCATATTGGTCAGCCAGGAGCCGAACATTCTTAAATTTCCAGCCAAAGATGTCGACGATGAAGACTACGGTCTTGGAGGTGGATTTGTCGCTGGGCTCCGCGATGTAGGTGGGCAGGCCGCCGATGGTGTCTTCACGACCCTTGGGAGTGCCTTCGTGCACGACTCCGGAGAGGCAGCACGCACCCATTCCAGTGTGAGTGGACATGGTTGCAGTCTTTTTAGCCTTGTGGAAAGAATGATCTGGTATGAAAGGAGAGTGTGGTCAGGGACAGATGGTGATCTATGGCACCAGTTGAAGTAACGTCCTGAGGAGCTATAAGTGTCCCGGCATCAATTGAGCAGATCTCGACAGCTTCGACATGATTCCAGTAAATTTCCTTGAACACCCAGCAGCCTGCGCATTGCTGTAGAACCCATGATCTCATGATGCCGTAGCTTGGAGCTCGGCGCTCGACAACGATTCGTGCAGAGAAACTTCCTAATACTGACAGAGGCGCCCAAGAGGGGCAGGTTGAGCAGATTAGCGCGCGGGGTATCGCTTTGGGTACAACGGAAAGAAAGTTTGGGCTGAGCGATGTAGATTGTACCCTGTTCGCTGTACATTGGTCCACCATCTGGTGTATGGGGACAGGGCCTTCCAAGTTGGCGCTTCAGTAATCAAGGCCGTCATATCCGGATCGCAGAGTATTCACATAGCCCTCCATATGGCACCGGGCGGTCCTGATCAGTTTCGCACCAACAATCTTCCCATCCTCCATGGCTGCACCAACCTCCAGAATGCCCGATGGATGGCCGATAATGGTGTTTGAGTGATGGAGGTGCTTCGACAGTGCATGCGGGAGTGTTCCCTCCATCTTGCATGCAACTCCGAGATTCAGAGCCAGTGTGACGGGAACCGCCTTGTGGGCCTGTTCCATTGAAAGAGCCTGGCACGAAATATCCAAGCCGTCGCTTCTAGCAGGGAACAGCAAAACGATCTTGGGTATGCTGCTGATGTTCGGGTCTAAGCCCATCATCTCGGTGCCCCGTTTCCGGATGGCCTCTAGCTTCTCGAGAAGCTCTTGATTGGCATTCAGTTGGTCTGAGGTCGCATCCGCCTTCCACCCAATGTCTCTGCCGTCGACGAACACTCCTGGATTGCTGACATCGATCAGCGATGCTCGGACGGTCTGGTCTCCGATTTCGATATGGTCAACTGGCTTGCCGGTGGGTAAGGCCTTGCCAGTCTTTGCACCTTGTGGCTGAAGGAATGAGAGCGTGATCGTGGAACCTGTCCCAGGAACCCCGTCGATGCTGCACTTGCCCAGCTCTTGATATTCCCATCTGCCGTCGTACGTGGTTGCTTGAAACGTAGATTCGATGATTTTAGCTGTATTCATGTTTCTCATTCTCAAAGTTAGGGTCGCGGCCTCCCCTTCTGAAGTCCCTTGATCATCCTGTACGGGTTCTTTCTGGTAGATTCCGGAGTTGAACGCGAAAGGACCAACCACCGAGGTCAGATTGCCGCAGTTACCAGCCATGTCCAGCTTACCGTCCTTGACGCCTATCTGGAAGAAGGTATAGTCAATGTCGGCATCTGGCTGCGACGACGGACCGACAACCATGGCTTTGCTTAATGAAGAAATGCCACCTCCCATGCCATTTAGCTGCCTGCCATACGGATCAGGAGATCCCAGAACCGCTGCAAAAAATTCCTCCATCCTCGTAAAAGTTGCCGCCTCGGGCTGCTTCCCTGTTGACAGGGCCGACTGGAACCATTTCGGCAGATCGGAAATGTTGAAAAAGACGCCTTTGGAAGTGCCGCCACGCCAGAATGAGGCCTTGACGGCCCTGGGAAACGGTGTTGTCGACATGGCTCTCTTCAAGATGTTGGCGAAGACCCGGGGCGTGCTCGCGGACTGACCAAGGAGCATAGTGAGTAAGGATCAGGCTGCCCGCTCCATTCGCGACTGGACAGTGCGCATCTCGGAGCTAAAAGTACCTTTTCGCCCTGAACAACAATGCCAGTATGAGCTGAAATATGTGAGCCCGCCGCCAGCAAGAACGAGCGATTGACTCGACTTGACGGGGAACGGCCGCCAGCCTCGTCGACGGCGAGGCTGACCAATCACAGCCAGGTTAATTGGATTGACCTGCTATCGTTCCCCCGCACTCACCGTTTCCCGCTGCAACAAGTTGAGCGACAGTTCCTTGGTGAAGCCTCGCCCTTCTGGGCATTCAGCGCTCAGATAGAGGCTACCGTGCTATCCCGTACCCTTTCGACCACAATGGGCTCCATCGAGCCATCCACACAGCCGCCGCAATTCCTCGTCATTGGAGCTGGCTCCCGGGGCCATGCATATGCCCGTGCTGTCGAAGCGTCGACATCAGGCACCATTGCGGCTGTGGCAGAGATAGATCCGTTCAAGCGTCAAGAGTTTGGAAGACGTTACATATGGGGAAGAGATGGACAGCCTAAAGATTCCCAGTCTTTCGGCCGGTGGGAAGAATGGGTTGCGTGGGAGAAGAGACGTAGAGAGGACGCAGACAAAGCTGGAGGTCCCGAGCCTGGCTATCTCCCTATAACTGGTGTCTTCATATGCACCATGGATGAGACTCATGCGCCTATAGTCCGTGCCATTGCGCCTCTGAACCTCCACATCCTGTGTGAGAAGCCGTTGGCGTTATCGCTGTCGGACTGTCTCTCTATCTCCTCAGCCTTGTCGAAATATCCCCCAAAGGTGGTCTCAATCGGACATGTGCTACATTACTCACCGCACAATATCCTTCTGCGCAAGCTGTTGACCGCGGACCAGGTCATCGGTGAGATCGTTTCCATTGAACACACCGAGCCAGTCGGCTGGTGGCATTTCTCTCACTCTTACGTTCGCGGCAACTGGCGCCGCTCAACCCCAGAAGGCGTTGGTTCTCTTCTCACGAAGTCTGGCCATGACATCGACTTTATTCTCTGGTTGCTCTGTTCACCCAGTGCTCTCACTGGAACAAAACCCCACCTCCCCTCTACAATCTCCAGTAATGGAGCCATTACGCATTTCCGCCCAGCAAGAAAGCCGCAGGCTGCAGGTGTGGCAACTAACTGCCTCTCCTGCCCTGCTGAACCAAATTGCATCTACTCTGCGAAGAAAATCTACCGCAATCGGTGGCTTCGGCAGGAGAAAGATACAGGTTGGCCTCTCAAAATTGTGCTGCCCGAGATTGAAGACATTGTGTCGACAAAAGGCTGGAATGCGGCAGAGGAGCAATTGATGAAAAAGCTGGGTGAGGACTACGACAAAGCCACTACGCCCGACGATGTCATTGCAAGTCGGAGCTGGTATGGTCGCTGCGTGTACGAATCAGACAATGATGTGGTTGATGACCAGATCGTGACAATGGATTGGGAAGAAGACCCTCTGCACGGCCAGGCCATCGGTCGCGGACCAAAGAGGGCGCTCTTCCATATGACCTATCCAACTCAGGCACAATGCGAACGGCGAGGGTGGGTATATGGTACGCTGGGTGAAATCAGCTACGATTCCCACAAAATCACCGTGCACACATTTGCCGATGGGAAAACGATTGTGCATGATATTCCAAAACAGGCACCAGAGGTGGAGAAGAGCCACGGCGGCGGCGACTGGGGCCTGGCTGGTGCGTTTGTGCAAGCTGTTGAGAACGTCAATGCTGGAACAATGGATGTTGGCCAGGCACAAAGAGAACTGGTGGGTTGCGATCTGGAAGAGATCATATTGAGCCACGCGGTCGTGTTTGCGGCTGAAGAAGCAAGGAGGGAAAAGAAGGTTGTCAACTGGGCCGAGTGGTGGGCAAAGAACGGTTCGCTCGCTCAGTAACTTGGTCCCTTTGGGCTGAGAAATGCTCGGGTAGAATTGTGCAAAGTACGGCGAGGGTCCTGGACTTCTGCTGGAAAGCGTACGATGTCCGAGTGTCAGAGCCCACAATAGATGCAGGGTCAACAATGCAATCTCATCAGTCCAGAACGAAGGGAGAATGCTCGGACCCCTGTTGGCCGGGCATGCGTCTTACATTCCAGCCCAGCTCCCACATTTCCTTTCCGGGGCATGTCCACAATGGATTTCCGCGAACGTCAAAGGTTCTTTGTGCGAAGCCATGGCAAGCTTGACAGTATGCTCTTCTCAATTACTGACGATCGCCAACCCGTTTTCCTCTATCGTTGAGATTGGTGGGAAGCAGGACTTGGGTATTCTCACTTGCCTTGAAGCACCATGGCCTTGACCAAATTGTCGAGCACCATCTTGTTGCTCATCTGCCTCTCTGGTACGTCTGCCCACAGGCTCTTCACAGCGGGACCTTTCAATGGCATGTTGTGAGACTGAAAGCCAATTGGGGCGTCATACTGACACGGAATCGATAGCAAACGCGACCTTGGCACAACTCGTTGAAGCATCTCTACCAACCGCCACGGTCCCCATCGCTTCAGCCTCGTCTCCATGGCTGACGACTGCGACCCCAACCTCTGATGCTTCCTATCATCCGAGCTCTGCCGCCTGGTCAACAGGAAAGAGCAAATTTCCGTCTTATTTCGGAAAAGCAAAGATCGCCCATGCGGCTTTGGGGGCTGCTGCGTTCCTTGTATTCTTCCCTCTTGGTGGTATCATTGTCAAAGTTTGGCCGCATCGTCACATTGTCTGGATCCATGCGGCCATCCAAGCGTTTGGATTGGCCGTATTTGTGGCCTCGACAGGTCTGGGGATATGGATGGGCATGAAGTTGGATGCTGTGAGTATAATGCACCTGCTGCAGCTTCAACCCTCGCAAGGACTTCTGCTAATCAACTGGCTTCTCTATACCAGGTCGACCACTACCACTGTGTCATCGGTCTCGTCATCCTAGGCCTTCTCTTTCTCCAGCCCCTGATGAAGTTGCACTGGTTCCACGAAAAGATCCCGAAGGTGGTTCACTTTGTGCACATCCATCTCTGGCTCGGCCGTGCATTGATTCTTCTCGGGATCGTTGATGGCGGTCTCGGTTTCCAATTCGCTGCTACCTTCAAAGGAGCCAAGTGGGCGAGCGGGTGGAAAATCGCATACGGCGTGTGCGGGGCGCTTGTATGGATCATATATGTAAGCGTTGTGATTGTGTGGGTGGAAATGAAGAAGCCCGCCGCGAGCATGTCAAGAATTGTGGAGAATGAGGAGATGGCGGCATTGAACCAGGCCAGAGGACGAGCTGGGGACAGACCAAAGACGGCAGACACAGTGACGAGTACCGTGCACGATGTCGAAAGTGGCGAGGCTTTGCCAGTTGAGCCGGTGAGACCTGCCCGGCCCGCTCGGTTGTGATGCGAGCGTGTCTTTGTCCTTGCGTGCCCGGCGCCAGTTCGATGCATCATCAGGAGAATGACTATATGGGCTGCTTTATACTTGAAAGGGGACGAAGAGCAGCTCCGATTGAATTGGGAAGTGCTGTTGGGTATCTCGTCTGTCGCGGTACAGGGATAGTTCCCCATTTTGCGACAACGAGGTGTACTTAAGCCTGGATACATCTCTTGTGGACCTTGATATCGGCGTTTGAGGTCAATAAAATCTATCTACCGAGACCTCGCTTGGGCTTCGGGTTGTATCAGAAGATACACACCATCTCAAAGACAATCACAATAGCATGCAACTGGAACGTAGTGATGCTCCACCAACCCTCGTCCCTAGGCCATCCTAGAATAGATAGCAACGCTAGATTAACTTTAGACCAAAAAGGTCTATATACAAGACGACAGGTCAGTATATCTCGAATGGGTCAACTCATATGGACCCTGGTTGACAAGTGCAAGATTTGCCGACTATATACATAGTAGCCACTTAGCACTACCACTCTGAATGCGCGGCCTAGGCTCAAGCAGAGACCCGAATACATCATGTGCACTATCTTTTAGTGCATTTGTACAGAATTCATATGTTCCCGGATGTCTTCCGCCATACTGGAAGGATACCCGTCATTGTTTACAATCAAAGGGGCGCCCTGCTGAGTGTGTAGTTGTGTCGACCAGAACACTTGGAATGGTTCCCATCAGCAGGGACGCTCAGAGAGATCATGGGAAGAACCCGGGTCATCCGGCTTTTTCCCACCCAGTTTCCTCCTGAAACACATTGTAATGGTGCCAAAGACGGAGCCGGTCAGCCAGAGCAGCATGTTGGCGATGTTGAATCCAGCGGCAACCTCAATCTGTGTGGATCGGTTGTCGAAATACCTCCCGCGAAATGCCGCAATCACGCCTGTCCAGGCAAACGTAAGAACCCATTGCCAAAACAAGACCCATAGGAGCCAAAGCCGGCTAGGGAACGGAAAGAGGATATCGATGGCAAACAATATCGCGGTCAGGGTGGACAAAGATCCGATGGCGATGGCGTAGACCTGCGAGCATAGTCGTGTCAGGGGTATTCACAATGCAAAGCCTCCTCCCAGGAAACCCACCGAAGCACCTGTATTTGTGGGGCCAGCTGCTATATCTGAGGCATTGAGAGCGATGGCAATCACAGCAGCAGTGAACTGCAAAACAACTTGTGCCAGGTGGACAATGCGACTTGTTGAGTCAGCATTCCAGGGAAGTCCAAGGGTGACCATGTTGTGCTAGCACGACGACATCCAGATGTTACTGCTTTACGCCGGAGATGCAAGTAGTATAACCATGTTGATCAGGAAGTCTTCAAACACGCTCGTTGCAGTTTATAGCCGTGTGGAGACTCAGGCAGCAAGAATTCTTGAAACCCGCGGCCAGCCCCCAAGCGCCGTATTCGTATTATTCTCGAGATTTCCTCTTTAGGACTGTTCGGGGAGCAGTGCTTAGCCGCCAGCTCAGAGCCGTTGTTGATAATCATAACGCGGAAACTGTCTCGCTGCGCTTTCTCAGTTACAACTCATTTCCCCTGGAATAGCATGCTCTGGAAATATTCAAAGACAGGACGTAAGGGGTGGATTGAACAGGAAGCGTTAAACGGAGGTTGATTTCGTTGCGAATCAAAATGCTTCACCGTACGACTGCATATCTGGCCGTTTACTTCACCCCAGTGCGAACTCCAAAATTTTGTAGAAAAAAAATTATCCCCGCAGCAGGAAATATTGGTGCAGGCCAAAGAGAGTTGCATAACCTTAACAACATTTCTCTTGCCAGCTTCATTGTTGCCGCCGGGTTATGGCTCTGATGCGCAATGGCAGGATACGTCAAACCAATTCCCGCGGCCACCGGCGGCCTGGCCTTTTCCCGACTACAGTCCGACGACATCAGAAGGATTTCGGTCAAGAGAATCCATGTCACTCCAGCTCTGGATTCCATGTTTGGTCCGATACCAGGAGGTCTGCATGATCCCGCACTAGGTGCTATTCAGGCGCTGGATGCAAAGTAGGTCCTCGAACCCCGTAGGAGGTTGGGTGCTAATGTTCTCAGCTGTTCTACATGTCGCATGAATGCAATCCACTGCACCGGGCACTGCGGACACATTGAACTTCCCGTCACTTGCTACCATCCACAATATATCGACTCTACCCTCCGCCTCTTACGTGCGAAATGTGCCTACTGTCATCGGTTCAAGGCGGCGGAGAACTTCGTCAACCAAACAGTGTGCTCACTCCGATTGCTGCAGTATGGGCTGGTGGAGGATTACCACAAAATCCAGAGCATTCACCTCAGAGGAGGACTGCCAAGGACACCGAAGAAGACAAGCTCGGACCAAATGGTGGAAGATGTGATGGAACTCGAGCCAGATGAAGAGATCGCGGACCTTATTGACCGGAGAACGAGGATGACGAACCGGGCTATCAGATCCGCTCGCAAGGAGAACCGTATCGATGACCAGGCCCTGATCCGAAATCCCATAGCCATTTCTGCCCGGAAGGATGTCATTGCAGGTTTCCTCAGGGAAGTCCCCAATCTGAAGAAATGCGCCAACTGCGGCGGTGCCAACACCCCGTATAGAAAAGATAGAAGCGTCAAGATCTTCAGGTTACCACTTGCAAAGATGCAAAAGGATGCCATGTATGTCCTTGGGAAAAAGGCGCCGAACCCTCTTCTGTTTCTCCGGTCCGAGCAGACTCAGAAAGAGGAAGTGAAAAAGACCACCATCGTCAATGGAGTCCATGACGAGGACATCGAGATGTCCGATGGCGACGAGGCAGAGCAGACAGAATTACATGGAGCAGAGGAAGAAATCGCCATGCGCAATGCGTTAGAGACATCATCAAAGTCAAAGAACGCCGAAATCGAGGATGAAGACGATGTACAAGCGTATATGACAACGAGTGAGGTTCACGCTGCGCTCACTTTACTGTTTGACCGAGAGCAGGAAGTCCTTCAGTTGCTGTATGCCTCTCAGCCTGGTCGAAAGGCCGTTCGGGTATCTCCGGATATGTTTTTTGTCACAGCAGTGCTTGTTCCACCGAATCGTTATCGCCCTTTGGCAAGACATGGGCCCAACCAGATGCTGGAGAATCAGTTAAATGCTACCCTCAACAAAATTATCAAAGCGGCAGGTGATGTTCAGCGCATCTCACGAGAGTCGAAAAGAGCAAAGGTCGACCCAACCGTCAGACCTCGGAATTTGAACGAGAGCCTGCAAGCCGCAATCGTCCTTCAAGAGGCGGTCAATGCCCTTATTGATTCCCCCGTACCTGTATCCGGCAGACCAACTGACCAAGGCATAAAGCAAATTCTGGAGAAGAAGGAAGGTCTTTTCCGAATGCATATGATGGGGAAGCGCGTCAACTTCGCTGCTCGCAGTGTCATATCGCCCGATCCGAACATTGAAACCAACGAAATCGGCGTACCTCTAGTTTTCGCGAAGAAGCTGACCTATCCCGAACCGGTGACAAGTCACAACTTTGAGGAATTAAGCAAGGCAGTGATCAATGGCACCGAAAAGTACCCAGGAGCGGCAGCCATTGAGAATGAGAACGGGATGGTTCTCAGCCTGAAGCGCAAGACGATCGAACAAAGGAGAGCCCTAGCAAAACAGTTAATGACATCGACTGTCCCCGGGGCGAAGGGGGAGAATGGCAAGAAAGTATACCGGCATCTTCAGACGGGCGACGTGGTCATCATGAATCGTCAACCTACTCTGCACAAGCCCTCCATGATGGGTCACCGTGCCCGCGTGTTAACGAATCAAAAGACCATTCGAATGCATTATGCCAACTGCAACACCTACAACGCCGACTTCGATGGTGACGAGATGAACATGCATTTCCCTCAGAATGAGCTAGCGCGAACTGAGGCTCTTCAAATCGCAGATACGGATCACCAGTATCTTTCCGCGACTGCCGGTAAACCGCTGCGTGGGTTGATTCAAGACCATATATCTATGGGCGTTCAGTTTACCAGTCGAGACGTATTCTTCGATCGAGATCAGTATCAGCAGTTGCTTTATAGCTGTCTCAGGCCTGAAGATTACAATACCGTGTTCGACAAGATCCAACTGGTGGAGCCAGCAATATTAAAGCCCAAAATGATGTGGACTGGCAAGCAAGTCATCACGACAGTATTGAAAAATATCACGCCGGAGAGATTTCGTGGCATCAACCTTACCAGTAAATCATCAACGTCGTCAGACTCATGGGGCGAAAAGACGTCTGACGAACCCGAGCAATGGACTGTTAGCAGGAACAAGATAGTGTTCAGAGACACGGAGCAAGTCGTCATTTTCAAAGACGGTGAGCACCTTTGCGGAATTCTCGACAAGAGCCAACTTGGCCCCAGTGCAGGAGGTCTCATCCACTCAGTGCACGAAATCTACGGACACATCACTGCGGGCAAATTGTTGAGCATCCTCGGCCGACTTCTCACAAGATTTCTCAATGAGCGCGCCTGGACGTGTGGAATGGATGATCTCTATCTCACACCTCAAGGTGACAATGAACGGCGACAGGAACTGAATAAAGCAAAACAGATCGGCCTGGAGGTCTCAACGGAGTATGTGACGTTGAAATCCGGCGAGGCCGACCAAGAAAACCCTGAACTCCTCACCCGGCTTGAAAACGTGCTCCGTCACGATGAGCAGCTCAATGGTCTGGACCAGGTTTACAAGGCCAAAGTCAAATCAATCACGGACAACATTTCCAAAGCCTGTCTGCCGGCTGGTCTTCGAAAGCCATTCCCTCGAAACCAGATGCAAGCAATGACGATTTCTGGGGCCAAAGGGTCCAGCGTGAACGCAAATCTCATTTCTTGCAATCTTGGTCAGCAGGTTCTGGAAGGACGTAGAGTTCCGGTCATGGTCAGTGGTAAGACACTACCATCCTTCCGAGCTTTTGAGACGGATCCTGCAGCTGGTGGATATGTATCAGGGCGATTCTTGACAGGTATCAAGCCACAGGAATATTATTTCCACGCCATGTCTGGCAGAGAGGGCTTGATCGATACAGCCGTGAAAACGTCCAAATCTGGTTACCTACAGCGCTGTATCGTTAAGGGGCTCGAAGGTCTTCGAACAGAGTATGACACGTCAGTACGAGAGAGTTCGAACGGGAGTATTGTTCAGTTCCTGTACGGAGAAGATGGACTCGAGGTCACCAAGCAGAAGCATCTGAAAGAATTCACTTTCCTCGCTGAAAATCACCAGTCTGTCGCGACACTTATGAATGCGGAAGAAGTGATTCCCAAACTCCCGCAGTCGGAGTTGGATGAAGAGCAGAAGAAAATCCTCAAGTCACTGAAGAAATCCAAGCAAAAAGACCCGTTGACAGCTTCCTTCAGCCCCGCGAGCCATTTCGGAAGCACCTCAGAGTCATTTGCGACAGCCTTGACTGAATACCTCAAGAAGGACCCGAACAGACTTATTAGAGACAAGAAGACAAATCCGGACGGGACACTTGGCAAGAAGACCTTTCGAGCCCTTATGGATTTAAAGTACATGAAATCCATCGTTGAGGCCGGGGAGGCCGTCGGAGTTGTCGCAGCACAATCTGTGGGAGAACCTTCTACCCAGATGACACTGAATACTTTCCACTTGGCTGGCCATTCGGCAAAGAACGTCACCCTCGGTATTCCTCGATTGCGGGAGATCATTATGACTGCTAGTGCGAACATAATGACCCCAACGATGACACTCAAGCCCATCGAAGAGTTGAACAATACTGAAGGAGAGCGCTTTGCCAAAAGCATCAGCCGCTTGCCGCTCTCTCATGTCATTAGTGACATGTCCGTCACCGAGAGGACTGGCGGCGGGGCAGGGCACGAGAACGAAAGAATCTACGACATTCGAATAGACTTGTACGAACCAGAGGAATACGAGGAGGAGTATGCCATCAAAAGGGCGGACGTCCAACGATGCTTTGAAAGGATGTTCCTTCCGAGATTGGATAAGATGATCAAGGCCGAATTCAAGAAGAAGGCAAAAGAGGCCAACCGCTCGGAAGTTACGGCGGCTGTCCCAAATGTCGGCGCGTCGGTCGGGGTCGACGAGGGAGCCAGGACAAGAGCTCCAAGAGCTACTGAAAACGAAGGTGGGGAAGACGACATCGATGAAGACGCTGATCCAGACGACGCCAAAGATATGGCTGCCAGACGCAGAAGAGAGAACACATTCGACGAGCCTGATGAGGAGGAAGAAGCCATAGCGCGGGAATCAGGCGATGAAGCCATGAGTGATGACGACGGCGACATGGACGAGGAAGAAAAGAAGTTGCGCGCCAGTCAAAAGGCTAAGAAATATCAGAATGCTCAAAACCTTCGTGAACTGGATCCAGACGATGAGGCAGATGACGCCGAAGATTCGGCAGATGAAGCCCGACTCAACCAGTTGAAGAGCCAACTCGATCACCTCAAACGTTTCATCTTCGCAAGAAACCAGGGCAAGTCCTGCCGCATTGTCCTCAGCTACAGCTCTCGAACCCCCAAGCTGCTTCTCCTCCCTCTCCTGGAAAAATGCGCTCACATGTCAGTCATTCAATCGATCCCCGGTCTCGGTGTTTGCACGCAGTTTATGGAAGAAGTCCACGGGCCTGACGGAAGACCACTCAGACGTGTTGACCCGGAGACGAACAAGGAAGAGATAGTCAAGCAGCCGATGATCACGACCGAAGGGGTCAATCTTTTGGCGATGCGCGACTACCAGGACCAAATCTACCCACATTCAATTTACACCAATTCAGTGCACGATATGTTGAAATACTACGGAGTCGAGGCGGCGCGAGCGGCGATTGTCAAGGAAATCGACACTGTCTTTAAAGGACACGGAATCGGTGTAGATGCACGGCATCTAAGTCTCATTGCTGATGCCATGACGCATTCCGGCAGTTATCAGCCTTTCAGCCGGCATGGTCTCGTAAAAGAAGGGGGAAGCTTATTGGCAAAGATGAGCTTCGAGACGGTCATGGGATTCCTCAAGGACGCGGTGTTATTCGGAGAACGGGATCCGTTGCTGGGTCCTAGCGCACGCATTGTGGCAGGGAGGAGAGGAAATATCGGCACGGGTGCGTTTGATGTAGTCATGCCTGTACATTGACGAGAATCAAGGTCTGTTTCAAGACCATCCCTTAATGGAAATCATTGGGACAGGACAGCATCGAACGTTAGAATACGGAGAAGGGAACCGCTTATAGAGTTCCACTGGGTCTTTTCGAATCGCCGGATACGGTCTAGATGACACCTGAAACAGTCCATCCATGCGCGGATGGTGCAAGAATCCTTTCAACCATGTTGTCGATGAAAAGTGGAAGCGTTCTTGTTGGCGACGAGGGAGACGTTCATTCTTCCAATACGCAGAGGTTGCGCTTCATCTTGCCTTCTTGATTCGACTATACAACTCGTCGACAATCAACATTCCTGGTGCCTATGCTGCAACATGGGATGGTGAAACCCAGGGGAGCTTGCAAGCCCAGAGACAGCTACAGACCCAGAACGAGCCCCGACGAGCAACGGAAATACTTCTCAGATACTTTCCCCCAGAATGCCCCACCAGTGCCAGGCTCTAACGGTGTGGGTTTTGGATAAACGGCAGCTGGGGATGAAAACCTTCTCCCACTTTTCCTGGTGAAGGACGGGGAATGTCCCACCTCCACAGGGGAAGGATTCGTTTTCCAGGACCCAGCCCACCGAGGCTCATTTTCCTATCCAAGCAGCCCAAGGAGGCTTCGGCCTGATCCCGAGAATAGCGGCTTTGACATTGTCTAGTCCACGCCCCAAATGAGGTAACGTCTCTGAGAATCGAGGCGCCGTCGACGTTCCGCCCGCCTAGTGCGACGCCTGGGTGTGTGCTAGCGAAGCTAGTTCAAACTAGAGAGCGAGGACGCAGGGGCATGGCGTTCCCCTTGCAGACGCGAGCAGATCCAACTCCCAAAGAGGTGTCTTCTCCGACAGATGGCACAGTTGTCAACAGCCAACACGAGTCCTAGGTACTCGTACATTGTACCTATCCTCTCTAGCACCGTCGCAACCACCGGCGACGCCAGGCTGACTTTCCGAGCATGTCGAGCCAGGGAGGATTGAGCAGGATGGGTTGGCAAGGGGCAACTCCCGGCAAATTGTTTCTCAGGACGCGTCGCCCCGTTACCTAGGACCGGTACTGTTGGAGTGAGCAAAGTCAAATTGAGATTCGTGCCTACCCGCAGCGACGATCATCCGGCCTGGGGCGGAATTTGGGTTTTGCTGATGCATGTTATTACGACTCAGTCTGGCGGCAGGATCAATAAGACGACTCGAGCAGAAATCCATCAGCAAGGAACGCCCCCATCATTTTAATGACAGTCATGCAGTCAGTCTCCGGCAATTTCTTTGCATGGACTGCACAAGGTCATTCCTGTAGCTACGACTCCTCCCATCCCTGGGATGTCCGGTTTCTACACTTAGATACCTTTGGCTCTACCTTCCTACACCCAGGAGGACCAATAGACATATGTTTCGGCCAGGCATTACTTCCACGCCGAGTATGCCTGCTGGTGACCCTGACACCTGCCTGCCTGACCAGGGAAGACCCCTTTCATTCTCATGGGCCTCAATTTTCTGGGGCACTCGTATCGAGGCAGTGCTAGTTCCACCTGTCGGAATTTCAATTCACTCTGCTCTCAGCGCCACGATAGTCCCTGACGAGTACGTTCATGTAACCTCCTGCAGCCACGTGGTGCCATTCCTCTCCAGGCAGTTCTCCCTTGCATAGCAGGGAGGCTAATCCGGGGAAGCTTGTTGAAGTGGGATCCCGTTTGACTAATGTCTCCCACATGCCAGCATCTAGGTTAGCAGCACCTCTCTGGTGCAACTTTTGCATCCAAGATGTCGTGGCCGTCTCATGTTTCTTCCTGCTCTATTGTTTGCGAACTCTCTACCCCGGATTCCCCTTTTCGCGTCCTGTATTACCTGAACCAGCTGTTACCCATCATGAGTCGATACTAAATTAGCAGCCACTCATCCAGTGTCCAGACAGCCTGGCAACTTGGATACGAGCCTCGCTTCCAGTGCCGCAAATCGTGGGAACTTTCTGCTGCCATCAAGTGGTTCCAGGGGTCCTTGTGCCTCTAGATCCCTTGCGGGGGCCATTGTTCCAGTACATATCTGGGCCCGGACTCCCACATCTGACAACTCCGGCTACAGCCGTCGATTGTCATCCTGTATACTTGACTTCCACTGCTATCGCGCATATGCTCAGGCAGTATGGGCCTTGAACGTGGTATGCAAGCTGTGGTGACAGCCGCCGTCTTCAACGCACTCGCTTTTATCTTCATCGTGCTGCGATGCATTTCTCGGTGTATGGTCATCCACCGGGCGGGCCCCGAAGACTATTTGATCATTTTCGCTTTGGTGCTTTCTGTTGGTCTCACTGTGACGATTGTACTTCGTGAGTACTTGGGAATCCCTCTTCAGAAACCATTCGACTGACAGTGGTTACTATTTCAGAAAAAGATCATGGTCTGGGTCGTCATGCGGACACGGTCAGCGAAGAAGACAACGAGACTCTGTCAAAGGTACGCAGCCCAACCCAGTCCACGAGGATACCGACAGCATCTTTGCTGACACAAGCACCAGCTGCTGTACGCCAGTATTATAGTCTACAATTTGGGGCTGTTCCTGGTTAAGGACTCTATTCTCTACCAGTATTTGAGATTCTTTGTCGAGAGGCGTTATCGCATTGCTGCGTGGGCTCTGATTGCCTTCATCTGTCTCGCCGGAATAACTTTCATCTTGACTTCTTGCTTCTCCTGCTGGCCGGTAGCTTATTACTGGGACAAGAATGTCAAAGGCGGCCACTGTGTCGATCTTGAGGCGTTCTGGTTCAGTTTTTCCGGCTTCAACATCGTGACGGATTTGGCAGTCTTGGTGCTTCCGATGCCTGTGCTGAAGAGTCTACGACTTCCCAGGAAGCAGAAGATCAGCTTGATTGCCGTGTTTGCATTGGGTGGTTTGTATGTTTGAACGGTCCCGTCCTCAGTCGAATATTTCTGTCCAGCTAACCCCGGAAACAGCGGCTGTATCACGGCCATTCTTCGTCTCCATGCCCTCTACATAGCAAGCATATCAACCGATCTCACCTACGACAATGTAGGCGCTGCGACCTGGTCAGCAGCCGAACTCAACGTGGGCATCATGTGCGCCTGCATTCCTGCCATGAAACCCATCATCAGCTCGATATTCCCGCGCCTCTTGTCCTCCTCACGTCGTGACCGCCAATCCAATCCGTATCCCCGACGAGCATCGTACATGCGCAATGACAGCGTCGTGCAACTATCGCAGGTGGTCAAAACGCACAGCGTGGTGAGCCGAGACGACACGGTTAGCTTCGATCATGGCCACGAGCCGCATGCAATTCGCATCAAGAACGAGTGGTCTATCAGCGAGCATGAGCGTGTCTGATGCTGTGGCTCCGGTCGAGTATGCCCACTTTGCAACACGGATGCAGTAATAGCGGGTCGATGTACAATACGGATTATGATGGAAAATGAAAGGGTGCGAAGGCTCCGGGGGAAAATGGGATGGTTACCAAGCGACAACAGTGGACTAGGATATGGGATATGTGCTATGGGGAGGCTTTCACAGGACATCAATGGACTTTGGGGGCAGAGGAAGCCGAAAGTCTGAATCGTCAATCGGAGAACCAACAGTGGATGCCCTCTTGTCACACAATCCTATGCGGACGATTGTGAGAGAAGGCTATCTGACTTATTATCGTTGGTAACGGCGCTTTGCTCAGATCAAAGAGTGCAATGTTCTTTGGGGTGGCCATCTGCTGCATTCGAGCATTGGGATATCGGCGTGGTGTCATGCGATGGTCAGGTAGTCTCCATGCAGTCTCCATATGGAAGGGTCTCGTTCCAGGTCCTATCAAGTTTACTGTCATATCTGTCTATATACGAGGCAGATCCTTCTTGCACAAACAAATTGTAGGTCAGCTACAACGATGCACAAACAGTGTGGCAAAACTGATCATTGTCTTGATTGAGACTCCAAGCCCTTCTTTGGAGATGTGGTTACCAGCATCTTCCCTGCCAATTATAGTTCTAGCTACCAGCGTCACCCGAAGGGGGGATGCAATGCTGGAGCAATTGACTGCTATTTATTAAATTGCGGAGGTTAGACGGAGCTTGGACTTTATTTGAATACTACGCAGAAAGCCTGAGGCTGTAGCTTACCCCCAGCAGACGTCCCAAGAACAAAGCACAATGAATATGTCTCGCCATTTGACTGGCCTTTTTTCTAAGAGGAATAAGAGCAGGGAGTCCAAATATGGGACTGAGTATCGGTGATGAGAAGGGGCCGAGCATCTGAGTAGATAAACGGGGGCCACGATGGGGGTAAGAGAGTCACACCGAGGCTGAGCCGAAGTTGGGCCAACAACTCAAGGATGTCATGGATTGAGGATTGAAGTCGGGGAAGGGTTCTAAAGCTCATGTCTCCTGTCGGGGTCCACACGAATCCGACAGTCTGGAAACGCATACCTCCGTCCATCCAACAGAGCACTGGGCGCTCTCCGTCCTTGTCAGGACACGAGATGTACCCCGAGGGAGAAAGGCAAATAGGGGGGTGGGTGTAGGTACAGACGTCGCAACAACCACCATCTCCACTTTCCGCCTTGCATCGCGGATTCGCGGTACCGGGCAACCGGAGACAGAAAGAATTGTGCCTCGGGTAGGGATTTTCCCAAGCGCACGGACTATTGACGATGGGTGCAGAGACATAACATACCCTACCTACCTACCTAGGTAACATATCAAATGTCATTCGTGAGCTTCGCACGGATTGGGTGTCCTTGGAGTAAAAAGAGCCATTGGAGTATCTCGGGGTCGGTTGAAAATTGGGCAGGCGATTCTCCAATGTCAAAGAGAAAATATTACGTTTGACAGGGGGAAGTCTTTTTGGTGCTGAAACTCTGCGCATGCATGCGGTCGCTAAAACCCCTCAGAGCCACCCACGCCTGGGGATGTCACTTGTCCGAATTAGATTTAACCTTGACCCTTGCCAGTGTGCGCTTGTTTCCGAGAATATGGTACCGAATCTGGGCTGTAGAAAGCCGTCTTCGAAGCTAAGAGGACATGGGCTGTGCCATTTGGCCATGCGGCTGTCGTTCGGGGTGGAGAAGACGAGAATGTTCTGGGAATTGCTTGCTATACTTGGTCCATCTCCTCCGAATGCCCCGACTATTGGACGTTACACACCGTTCTTCACTTTCCCACCCTTCCTCTCTTCCTCTAACAGGGCAATAGTGTCCTTTGTGATAGCATCTAGGTTGGAAAGCGTCGAGCCAGGACCTTCAGGCATCGGGCTGTCAATGTACACCTTGCGAGTAAAGTTCTTGAGCGTTTCCAACACGGTGCCGCCCTCGTATTCGCCCTTCTCAACCACGTCGAGCATTGCCGCTGCTTGCTCCTCGGGCGTGATCCAGATGTCCTTTTCATCGACGGCCTTGAGCTTTTCAGGATGGTCCGACCAGAGCGGCGTGTACACCATTCCCGGCGCGACGGCGACCACTTTGATGCCAAATTCCTCGTGTAGAGGGGCTAAAGACCTCACGATTGCCGACACCCCGGCCTTTGCGGCGCTGTAAATCGGTTGATTGAATAGCATGCGTTGTGCGGCTAGGGAGGAGATATTGAGGATCACGCCGACCGTGCCGCCGGCTTTGCGACCCTTGGATCGTGTTATTTGGTCTCGGATCGCTAAGCGTGTACCTTTGATGAGGGCCGTGAGATTGATGTCCAGAGACTTGTAGCTCTCTGTTTCTGTGTCGTTCCAGAAGTTGGACCATGTCTATCAGGGACGATTAGAGTCAGCAGTGTCTACTTATATTGAAAGGGGGCCAAGGCTAGACATACAGGTTCGAATACGCCGGCGCCGTTGCATACGATGTCTAGAGGGCCTAACTCTGTCTGTGCACGCTTGAAGAGGGCTTCCAGCTCACTCCATTTCGACACGTCCGTCTTTTGGAACAACAGCTTGGTTGACCGCGGCTGTTTCTCAAGTTCCTTCAGCGCAGCAGACTCTTGGAGGTCGCCCACGATGACGTTGGCGCCCTTGCTCACAAGTAGTTTAACAAAAGCGAGATTTATCCCTGTTGACGGGCAACGCAGGATCAGCTTGAGGTCGTTTTGAACCAAAACAAAAAGCTGCCGGGATCCCTAGCATACCTGATGCGCCACCTGTGACAATGGCGTTCTTGCCAGCAACTGGAAAGTCCATTGTAAGTCTGTTAGTCTGGTATCCTTGATTCCGCGTCACTTTTTTGCTCAATCTGTTAAGAGAACTGGCAAACTTCACTTATACACGACAACGTATCGAGGCAGGTATCGTCGGCATGAGCCAAAGATCGCAAACAGCAACAGATCTCTTGGAGAAATGTTGGGGAAGGACCGACGGTATTCGGATATAGTCAATCCACGTGCTGGCCTTGGATGTTCCTGCTTCACCAAGGAGCTTTGTCTAACGCCGTCCGTCTCTCTTCCACCTCGGTTCTCCGCTCGGTCGTCGCCAAGAAACCCGCTCTATCACAAGGCTACGGTCACCATCCCCGCTTAATCCCCAATTCGGGTTAGGCCGTCGCTAGAACCAGATGCGGAGTCAGGAGTATCAGTGTCAAGGTCAACCCCGTGACAAAGCAAAGGACAGCAGGTGCGGGGTGCATCCCTAGCTCGCAAACGGAAAGCTCCTTCGAATGCTAAAGAGACCTTGGACAGTTTTGAGCATCCCGGAATCCGGCATCCTGATTTCTAAGTCGACCCTGTGGCCATGGAGCCTAGGGTAAGTAAGTCCAAGTAGTGCCCGGAGGGGAGCTCCGACTGGAGTCATTTCCAAGCATCCTCTAGTCGCTAGTCTTCTGTGGTTGCCATCTTTGACGTCTAATTTGCTCAGAAGATCCACTATCCCGCGCCTATCTTCAATGACTACCTCGTATACTGATGGCGACAGCACGACAAGTCTCGCTTGGCTATGTCTTCTCAGGTCAACCACTACGAGGTACAGCTTTCGCTTCTGAGTCTCTAGCCGAACCTTCACCTGCCTCCAGACGGCCATGGCTTCTCCAAGGATCTTGCGTCCCCAACGAGGTCCCCCTGGGGTTGTCTGTTGAAGCCGAACACGAGGATGGTAATTGTTGCCAAATGGACAATCTGGTTTTAGTATACCTGAATTTAGTGCACAAATTCTCTGGGAATGGCTGATCTTCCCCAAGCTTCCCCAAAATATCCTCCAATGCTGATGGAAAGAAGTGCTCCCGGACCTTCTTGCGTTAGCGAAGCCAGGGCCTAGAAGTCGACAGGATGAAAACGAGTTACATGAAGTGTGCGCATCCCTTCCCCTTTTGCTTCTCCAGTCTCCACTCTCTGGCTTTCTGGGGTACAGGAGATTCGAACCATTTTCCCGAAGACATCCTGGAAACGTGGCAAGGGACTGATTAGCCTCATGCAAGTTATATAGCTGCCTTACCGTGTGAAATTTGATCTCCCTCAGCCAAACGGTCTTTCAAGATTCTCTTCGTGGGTTACCAAGATTCTACCAGGCTGATAATCCCTTGCGCAAAAGCCCAAAATGGCTCTTTCTGCCTCGACACTTCGTCTCCTGGTAAGCTAATCAATGGCCGAAACCCCATTGCGAACCCAGAAAACCATATACTTACTTCTCTAATAGATCGTCATCTTCGTCGCTCTGGGGAGCACAACCTATGGCTACTGTGCCTCCATCATCAGCACGACCCTGGCGCAGCCCTCCTTCATCGCCTATTTTGAACTCGATACCCGCTCCAATGCTACAGATCTAACCGGGTCCATCTTTGGCCTTTTCCAAACTGGTGGTTTCTTTGGCACATTGACGTGTCTGAAATCTGCCGATTGGTTAGGTCGACGCAAGGCACTCTTCTTGGCCAGTTTGGTCACCACCGTTGGTGGAGGACTCCAAGCCGGCAGCGTGAACATTGGGATGTACATCTTTGCACGATTTCTGACCGGTGTTGGCATCGGTAAGGTTATCTTTTCTCAAAACGACAGCCGGCTTTCAGTAGAGAGACTGACTTTCGCCTCAACAGGTGCGCTCGTCACACTTGTGCCTCTTTACCAGAGCGAGATCGCTCCCCCAAAGATTCGAGGTTTTCTTGTCGCCATGCACGGCGTAATGCTGTGTGTTGGCTACTCGGCCGCCAGCTGGGTTGGCTTGGGATTCTATTTTGTCAATGCGGGCGGAGCACAATGGAGACTTCCCCTGGCGATCCAGTCCCTTTGGCCGGCCACGCTCGCTTGTGGAGTATTATTCCTGCCAGAAACTCCTCGATGGCGTACGTTTACCCGCTCTTAAGGCCGACTTTGTTGATAGCAGTGATGTGATATCGATACTGATGAGTCGAAAACAGTGCTGGATCACGATCGATACGAAGAGGCTTTCGAATCCTTCAAGCGTGTCCGCGCCGAGTCATCCGATGCCTTCTTGAACGATGAAGCAGCCATACGAGCCGACTTTGCTATTCTCCGAGAACAAATCATCTTCGAGAAGCAACAACAACTATCCTTCTGGGATCTTTTCCGCCTCCCCCATTATCGAAAGAGGCTTATTGTCGGTTTTATCACCATGGTCGCTCCACAGGTCACGGGCACTCAAATCATCTACAGTATGGACTCACGAACATCTCTCATTTCTCTGATTGGACTATCCTAATATCATTTGTGCCCAGACTACGGTTCGCAACTGTATAAGAATCTGGGGTTCAATACCCTCAAACAACTCCTACTGAGTTGCGGATGGATCACCTTCTCGCCTTTTGGTAACTGGTTCAATGCCCTGGTCGTGGACAAAGTGGGCAGAGTGAGGATGCTGCGTATGCAACCATGATACATGTACACTGCTTCTGGGAGCATTTGCTAACTATTGGAGAAGTGATTGGCATCGTTGGCTGCATCTTATGCCTCGTCGGAGAAGTCATCTGCCTCGCTCAGCTCGACAATGGACAAAAGAACCGGGCAGCCACAAACGCCGCCGTGTTCTTCCTCTTCTTGTTCGTGGGCTTCTACGCAAGCTTCATGTAAGTCTTCACTCAACCGAAGACCCTCTGCCAGTGCTGCAGGGAACCGGCGGACGGAATTGATGTTCTCGATGCTGACCACGTAATAGCGATGCGACTACATATATCTACGCGTCTGAGATTTGGCCCACTCCAGTCCGGGCGAAAGGTCTGGCGCTGTCCATCTCTGGCCTGTTTCTCTCATCGTTGGCTATTCTGCAGGGGTAAGTTGCTCTTGCCTCATTTCTGTCTTTCTACGGGTGCATTCAGGCGAGTCCACGAAATCATCGACTGACTATATCTCCTTCCACCAGCGCCCCAGCCGGCTTCGCCAATATTGGATGGCGCTACTATCTGGTCTTCATCTCCGTCACCTCAGTGATGGTTGTTTTCATGTACTTCTACTTCCCCGAGGTAAGCTCCCACCTGTGGTCTCTCTTATGGAATTTCCCACAATGGCTGCTGACCTTTCACCCAGACCAAAACATTGAGCTTGGAGGAGATCGGAGAAATCTTCGGTGATGAAGTTGCACATGTCGACGCGAGTACAGCCACGGCCATGGGCGAGAAGGGGGTCACGGAACTGCACATCGAATCTGCCGATCTGAAACAGTAGGCTGCTCGACGGGAATCACTGGTGTCTAGATGACAATATCCGGCAGCCCTATAGTATGCTTGAGACAGAAGGAAGTGAGAAAGAAGGAGAAATTTTGAGCAAGCAGGGAAAACATTCTCTGAGCAGATGCAATGGCCGCGAGGTGAAAAATATCGAGAGTCGATGATTTGCTACATTTAGTAATAATACCATGGCTATTTCTCGAACCAAGCTATTTCTGGGCAATCTGAGCGTCTCAAACGATTTTCTCTTGCAGGAGACGTCTATATATGGTACTTCCTATAACAGTAGTAACATTGTTAATTCTGCAGTAGCACCAATAAATCTGTTGGCGACGAAGAAGGAGAAACTGTAGCTACAATGATCGCACAGCCAAGTGGACAGATCCCAATATCACACTGCCAGCCGCCAGGTTGACGAGAACGAGGCTCTGAATTCCTCTAAGAAGCATGCGCATGGAAGGCCTGGGCAGAAATGAAACAATCTGGGCAGCATGCACTCCTGTCACGAAACCGCCGCGGTCTGGACTTGGGGTTAGCAACCTCAACCCTCTCGTTGTTTATCCGCTACGGTACACTTCACTTCACCCCAAGGGCGTGATCGAGACTCAATATACTTTGTTCCCGCCACTTCCACAGCGTTGATCAGCGGTCGAGACCTGTGACCATCCACTTAAGATGGCGAGCGAGATCTCTGACCCGCCACGCTGGGTCGTTGTCGAGCCACGTTATCCAGATTTCATGCCACCAGCAGCACGTGGAGTGCGCGCCAGGGGTAAGGACCTACACCGTTTTGCCATCCTCTGATCTACTCTTGGGGTAGTCGTCAAAGAAGGCGTGAGGCCATGGGGAAGGAGGACTTGGCCTTGGGGAAGGCCAGCCAGCCAGCCCAACGACACGGCGAGCAGACTGAGAAGAGGCGGAACTTCATCTGGCCCTATTCTCCATGCTCGCTGAGTTTGGGGGTGGCGCTCTTGGATGCCCACTGCAAATGTTCGGAGCTTGGTCGAGGGTTCTGGACCTGGCTCGCCGCTTTGATAAAGGGAGGGTTTGAGCCATTGACGCTTTGGCCTGACCACTCTCAAGTAAGTACCTTATTATCATAGCGGTGGCGAAGCCTGGCATCCCAGGGAGCCAGATTCCCCGCGCTGGATCAGTTCTTCAGATCAAACCCAACTCGTGACTTGTCAAAGCCGTGGAGACGGGTCGGACGAAAGGACATCTTGCGAGGGATTTGCGGACAAGTACACGGTGAGCTCCGGTAGTGGCCCCTCGCTACCTCTTCAAAGGAGCGAATTTGACTCCATGGCCGCGTCCAGCCTGTTGGGGCTGACCTCAGCAACAACTTCATCCAGATTTTTCAGTTCCTTCGTGTGCCATGCGCAGCCATAGAAGGGCGGTCCTCAATTAGCGGTCAGTGGGTGAGAAATCCTGGTTGGAGTTTCAATACGGCTCTATTCTGATCTTTTGAACCGTCGCCCTATCCTTCACGGTGTATGGATGTTACATGAACATGTCTTCTTCGCACCAGATCTGAGTCGTTCTTCTCAGCTGCAAATCTGGGAAGGTAGCCGCTTTTTTCGTCGGAGTGTCATGCTTCAAAGATCATATCTTGGAGATTGCCGGATCCTTTTTGCGAGCTCGTATCTTGAATCCTGGTTGTAACCTCCTGCCATCCCTTCTTTTTCTCCGTTTTTCTTTATTGAACCCCGTTCTCGCAAATGGTCACGTAGCGACAAACCCTCGCCTTCGCTGAGATGAGTAGGATATGTAGACGGTTGTCGAGTTACTTCTCGCCTGTTCATGTTATTTTCGCGAACGATTGCGTCGCCGCCCCTTGTAAGCCGTTTCGCACGTATGCGTGGATGGATCAATCGCCGAGACCCTTCTAGATGCCCAATATTCGAAGTCTTTGCAGCGCTGTGTTTGCCTTCAGTTCACTCTGATATCTTTGCTTGCCGTTCGCTGCAAAGCACTCGAGTCGCCCTCGCCCAAGGACAGGCGACTGGGACCTGTTGAACTAGCAAGAGCGCACGCTTTCGCTATCTATGGAAGTGAAAACGGATAAGACTCCGGCGAAAGATATGGTAAAGTAGTTGTGATCGTGCTTTGCTCCAGCATACTCAAACAACAGTACGGGATTCATCATTCCATAATCTATAAGTAGCACAGATCTCTGGGACGCCTGATGGAACCTTGGATCCAATGGAACCACTTGGATTCCTAGATACCTAGGTAGTTGCATGGAGTGGCTGCAGATCCAAGAACGGGAATATTACCAAGGTCGGCAACCAGCTCGCCAGATAATTACTTGCTAGGACACACTAAACTTTTCGAGGTCCTTGTACGAGGTACGTACTTATCATTTAGTGGGAAAAAGTTGTTATTAGAAAATAGACTAGCCGAAACTAGTTAAGATTTATTGTATAGCGTGTATCTGTTTGCTTCTATCAATTGCTACTTGTATGCGGTAATAATATCGGGGTTAGTGCAGGCCTCCAGTCCCAGGGACCCAGGCCCTAGGCCCCCTACCACGTGGACATGTCGAACTGCTTACCTTGTTTGGCCTGTAAGTCGGGCTCTCCGCCGGCACGCTATGCATCTCCTTTGATGATCGACTCCTCCATGCTTGTAACTGGTAATCGGTTTGCTTGTACAGCTAAACTTACGTCACAAGGAATTTCAATACAAAAGGGAGAAGTCGTCTCAGAAAGAAACATGCTGTTAATCATATCGCAACATGTCTCCTCTTACCACGAGGCAAGTCTACCTTGCGCTCTCACTCTCTATGATCAATCAATTCGCGTCGGCCTTAACCAACGCGAACGTTCTACGACTAGACCCAAGCCTCCTGTATAACATTCCTTCCAATGCCTTCGCTGGCAATGTGTCCGAGTCTTTCCTTCAGACTACGAACCTGTTCACCAACGGAACCACCGGGAACAATTCCACTGCTATGATTACGAAGCCTTTTGTCGCCTATGATGATGAGTTTGAGAGTCTATTCGCAGAAAACGCGACTCTAGAACTGGTGTATTCCAGCCAGGACGACACACCAGTCGCCGACGAAATGGGGATCTGGGTGTGGGATTACAATCAGGTGTGGATGTCGTCAGCCAGCGTGGACAATGTGAGCTACACAAACATTTTGGATCTGAGTGATTACACGATCACGAAGTTGGCCGTCTCGTCGAACGGCGTTCCTATTGTCAACCCAAATGGCGGTAGCTACGACAGTGGAAAGGTCTATCTTGCAGGAGATGGAAACTTGACGATACCACCGGCAATATACGAAGTCGATCCAAAGACCCACGATGCACGTGTCGTTGTCAACAGCTACTTTGGACTACGGTTGGGGGGACCGAACGATATGACCTGGGCACATGGTGGCAACAAATCGTGGCTATTCTTCACCGACGAGCCCCAGAGTTATTACTACAACGGAGGTCAAGCTCCCCAGCTCCCCGACGCGACCTGGCGATGGGATCCCCAAGAAGAAACTCTCATCCCTGTCATTGACCGCACTGACATCCTCGTCCCCAACGGGATTCGGGTCAACAAAAACAGCACCAAGCTATACATTTCAGACACTCCACCCAAATTAGTTCCCGGAACCGGGTTCACCGAGACAGGCAATTCTGTAATCAATCTCGGCAGCGGCTCCGCGGCCATTTACGTTTACGATCTCAGCTCGGACGGGTTCCCTTCTAACAAACGCCTGTTTGGCATCACGCAGCGCGGTATCTCTGATGGCATGCATATTGACGATGCTGGCCGGGTCTGGACGGCAGAGGCCGACGGCATTGTGGTTCGGAATGCATATGGCAAAGTGCTTGGGATGATCAATTCTTTGGCGGTTCAAGGTGAAACTGTAGCTGATTCTGATCAAAGCCCTTTGCAGAACTTCGCTTTAGCGGGAGACAAGGTTATCGTTCTAGCGTACAACAAGATCTACCAGGTTAGATTGAGCGGTATGATAGTTTCAGGGATGACGTGAGCAAGGAATGGTTATTTTGTCTCCCAACGAACGTCTCTCTGGCTGCATGGTTGAATCTGGCTAGTTCAGTGATCAGTGCCTGTTAAGAAAGATGAACCAAATGGACCCTATGAATGCCAGGTATGTTAGCATTCGGCGATGACTGTGCAGACTCTCCCCTAGTTGCTGTGCTTACCAGTCCCTAAGCGGTATTCCTTCCTCTAACATCATCGCTGCTTCCCTCGCTTGATCAAGCTCATGCATGTACGCAAGCTCCTTCAGCCGATCAATGATGTATAGCTTCGCCGCCGTGGGGCACACCTCGGACTCGGCCGCCGTTGCCAGCGGCCATATCAGGCCCCGTGCCCTCATGCTGAACGCCAACTGCAGCAGCTCCAGCGAGTATGGCACGCTCGCCAGCAAATCGTCAATGAGGGTGGTGGCTTGCGCAAACTGCCTGCTTCCGCAACTCGCCCCAACGCGCGTATAACGGGGTTTCCGGTTGCCGCTCGTCGACGATGACACCCTGGAGGTCGTGCTCAAAGGCGCAGAAGATCCACTCGTTGAGGCCGATGCGCATCAGGCCCATATTATTGAAGAGCCGCGCAGAATGCGGCCTCTTACTAGGTCAGACCCCGATGGCTCTGGCATCACCTCCTTGTGAAGGGGACCGTGCTCCTGCAGGCGGCGGAGGCACAGGGACGCGGTGCAGAGTGCAGCTAGCGAGGATAATCAGGCTGGCTTGGTACACGAGATGGTAACCCAGCTCTGTCTTGAGCGACGCCGATTCCCTTAGGGCGGAGAGGTTGACTGAGCCTTGGACGTGCACATTCCAGTTTCGAGGGGATCGCCGCCCGCGTAATGCCAGGGTCTCAAAAGCCGTGACGAGGAGAACGCATAATAATGTCCTGTCGAGGACGGCCACGCGAGGATTGCTTAAATCCTTGTTCACCTGCCTCAAAGCCTTGGCGTAGTGGGAGCGGGCTTCCCGCATCAACCTCACGCTCCGGTACTGCAGAGCCAACGCTGCTAAGGCGGGGACGTATACGGCTTTTATGATGTCGTTATCATTCACCAGGGTGGGTAGGTGCTCTGGCAAATAGTTGAACGGGCTAATTGACGAGAAAACGAAGAGGAAGTAACATACAGCAACCTCTTCAGGAGGTGCCGTGATGCTGAACACCGTCCTCTTTCTTTCATCTTCATAGCACGGACTGACCCCAGGAGCATGGTCTGCTGAGAAGATGTGAGTAGCTTGCGAGTCCGACTTGGACTTGCGCTTCTTGATGTCTTATGCTCTTGCACAACTCGGGGCGTCTAATCGCGGATGGCCAGCCCAAGGGTGTCGCGATATCCAAAACAGGAGGCACCTATCCGCGCACACTGCGAGCTTTGTGGCGTTCTCAAGTCACAGTAGAAAGATAAAGGCAGAGGGTTAAATATACACGTTCTCATTGAAACCCGTGCTTGAAGCTGGTCGCGTAAACACAAACGTTCACAGTCGTCCAAATACGTGGGAGATGTAGCCAGACATGTCCAGTTCCTCGTCGCGCATTCAGGCTATTGTCCCAGAGTGCGTCGCCGCTTGCAAGCACTTTCCTATGTACGAGGAAGTATTCCGCAGGTAGAGATGCGGGGGTGTTTGCCAATCGGAACCCTCGGGTCCTTTGTGCCTTGGGCGAAGATAACATGGCAGGAAGTCATTGGGAGCGCCTCAAACGAGCTGAGAATTGCGCGAGGTTGACTATACCATACGGAGTATAAGATAAAAAGGAATGAGTCATTTTAAGTCTGGGTACTACTCTCCTTGCCATGGTTGTACCTCGTGGTCCTGCTCGTGCGCGCCTTGTCAGAAGGCTTTCTACCTTCCAACTATACTCCTCAGACTCCGTCAGACTTTTTGCAATCTCAAAATTTGCCTTCAGGCTCGGGCCGCATGGCTGATCAACAGATAAAGCCCTCGGAGTCAAGACAAAGCCCCGGACCCGGAGACTCGAGAGGTCGCTTCGGCTCAAGACAAGGCTGGAGAACTCGCTCTCGCTCTCGCCGCTCCACTTGAAGACGCCGCAAAGGTCTGAAGGAGGACAGAAATCCGGATCACACGATAAAGAATCATCCCCCAGCGAAAACCCAATTGTTTCACAGTGAATATCGTGATACGCGCGAAGTTACGTTCCATGTTGAAAGGTGCGCGTTTGGAACGGTGGAGCCTGAAAGACTCGGCTGCTATCTCTCACTCTCTGTCTCAGTGAGAGGGCACCAAGATTTTGAAGAGCTTTTTATTCGAGTTGACTATGGCCCGAACTCTAACGAGAGAAACCCACTCCAAAGGGTTGGCTCTGGGGTCTGCCTCGCGGAAAAAACGCCAGTAATGGAAAACAAGATCGTGAAAAAAGGAGTTGACGTGGGGATGCAGGGAGGTAACGACGCGGTTCAAGCCGATGCCAACTTTACTAGCAGGTTGACAAAAAATTGGAGTGTCGAGCATCACCAAGAAGTGGAACACCACGCCAACGATGGCCCTGGTGAAAACTTGAACTTGAGCTATATCAAATTGACAGCAAAAAAAAGAGTCACGCGGATTCACAAATACCCGGTAAATTTCAGGTGTGTGCTGTCCTGGAGTTTGACAGCGCCAGAGGATTGAATATCAGCATTGCGTCAAAACCAACGTGGACGGCGAGTTGGAGAAATGTTCCTGGCGAGTCCTGCGAGGAAGGGGATTGGTATGCCGTAACGCAAATTTCTGGCACTGATTCCTCGGAGAAAAACGACTTCTCGAAGCTTGAGGACATCGGGATCAACCCAGAGGATGCTCAACGGAGTTAGCAGGAAGAAGTATCAGCGGCATCAGGCGACCTCGTTACGCCACGCCACAAGGGGATGCTTGTGACAAGGACAAATTCTGCAGCTGTCTCATTGAAAATCAGAGGGCCATCTCCGTTTCGATCGTGTCAATAACGTCGAACAGGCTGTTTGGCCAGCCCACAATCGATGGCCACTTTGATATGAGGTCTCGGTCCTAATAAGCTAGCCGAATCCCAGTAAGTTGAAGTCAAAACTACCTAGGCACTTAATATACTTTTGACTAGGTCCAACTGAGTTTGGAACGCTGCTTCAATCTCGCCGCTGTGTCTGTTCGGATTGACCACTTCCTATCCCGAGCTCCGCATCTAGAGAACTATCCACGGAAATGATCATGGACGAGAGTCGCCAACCGTCGAATGAGTCTCCAAGCATAGGCAAATGGCACGCAGACACTCGTGGATCGCCAAGGTTTCACCATGATCAGTACCATTTCCTCCGACACGCCGGTTCAAAAAACCTGTTCGACATCGTCGGCGCGGTCCTGATACTAGCACTCTCCATCTCCCACCCAATCTAGCCTGTCAACTTCGATCTAGCTGGGCCTTGTTACAGTAAACAACATGAAAAGTCCGTACGAGGATCGTGCCTAGATAGCTACGGAGAAGAATGAGAAGCCCCTTTTATCTAATGACGTCGATTCGATTTGTGACGGTGATACCTTGCAAACAAAACTTTGATCATGGTCGGGCTTCACATGACTACACATCCTTTTGCCTGTTCAATATTCTGCAGTAGCCGCTTCCGTTTCATCTTCTCCTTTTCAATCTCGGCTGTCTTTTCTGATTCCAAGCGGCTCATTCGCTCCTCGAAAACGCGTTGGACTCTCTCCGCCTCTTTCTGCAGCTCCTTTTCGTGCTCTTCTTTGAGCCTCTTACTTTCCACTTTCAGTCGCTCTTTGTCCGCAGTCTGTGCCTTTAGCCTTTTCTCAAAATTCTTCAATTCTTGCTCTATATCCCTCACACGCTCGTCATTGCGTGTAGTTTCTTGTCTGGTCTCGTCTAGATCTCTCTTGAGGGCTTTGATCTGTCGTTCGTAGTTTACCCTTATTGCGTCTATTTTCTCTTCCATTATCCTGCCTACTCCCGTCTGGTCTAGCGTCATGCCCCCAGCCATCTCTTCCTGGACCGTCAAGGCCATGCCGCCAGGAGGACGTTGTTCCAATAGGTAACGCACGATTCTCAATGCCGACAGACTGCCTTGGTCATGCTTGAAGTCCTTAGCTCCGTTGGCGATCATTTCCTTCCAAAAGTCGTTAGTTTCGATTAGCTCCTTGTGGCGTTGTCGTTGCTGTATTCTGTCTGATTCCACACTGCCCCAGTGCGTGGTTGCAAGAGCTACCGATGACATAGACTCATCGCCGCAGAGTTTCCTGAACAGGTGGATGTTAGTCCGGGCAGTTCCACCCAAGCGCGGGAGGTGGATCCCGTGCAAGTACACGATGCCTGTGAGCTTGATCCCCTTTTCGTACGTCACGTTGAGCCAATTGACTATCTCGCGCAGGATATCTGTGTCGGATCGGTCGGTGTCGTCAAAGCCGGGAGTGTCGACGAAGATAACTCGGCGGCCGTCAATGTCCTTTGCCGCTGGATGGGCTTCTACCTTAGCAGTCACTGTGGAGATTTAAACTCTGTCCCTTCCATGGGAGCTATACTATGGAGGGTGGTTTATGACTTACTCGATCTTAGACCCTCGCCGATTATGGCTGTCTGGCAGAAGTTCTGTATAAACGTGCTTTTTCCCGAACCAGTCATTCCCATGACAGCAATAACAGCGTCATTGGGTCGGACATCTCGGATTCTTTCAAAGCGGTCAGTGGAAGGATTTCAATCTTCGCGGAGGTTGTCTATGTTTCGTCTTATTTTTACACGTACTGGAAAATTGGAGGTGCAGTTTCAAGCACTTCCATCTCAGGGTCCATGGGGGTGTATGGCGGCGGGTTGACTTCTTGGAGCGCTTCTTTGGAGGCGAAGAAAGGGTCGTAGGCAGTCATGGGTTTACGGGCGAACCGACTTCTGCGAGGATTGATTGAAGAGTTCCGTGAGTCCGAGAAGAGGGGATGTCAAGGTTCATATATCTCCAGCCTTATCCTGAATTGTTTGCGTCCCGTGCCCCTTCCGCAACCTCACAGGCCGGGGTAAAGAAACGAGGCGAATTGCACAGCCTAGATGTAGCTTTCAGCCGCATTTCGATCTTCGCCTAATAATACTTAGAGAAGGCCAAGGCGTACTGGGGAAGGGAAACCAACCCAAAGCATGTGTGCGCATGCCAGTCATTCATGGTATCGGTATCATTTTGTCTTGCATTCGCCACCCGTGATTGAGTCCAACGATTTGTTCTACTGCATGCAAAGGGCACCCAAAGGGAGCCAACCATGTGTGACACGTCATCACACTGCCACAGAAGTACCAGTATGCCCAATGGGAACCCCTCGTCAAATGTTGTGTAACACTCTGTCCTTCCCTCCCCTTCAGTAAATCAATTCTTGAAGGGCGAAGGTTATCACCGCCCCAAACTGCCCCATTCCGGCCCTACGCCCGACTTTTTGACGTGGCAAGTTGTGCGCACATCGATTTGCCGTAGAAGGATACGCCCTGCTCTCTAGCTAATTGCGTCAAGTCGGTGGTGGGCTATTGGTATTTTGAAGATGCCCAACGAAGGGCATCAAATGGCCGCATTAGGAGCCCGGCTCTAATAGGTATCACAAGAAGAAACTGTAACTGTTGATTGTGGCCTCCGTGGATTGTAGCACGTGGGGGAGTGAAATTCCCCATCAGTCATGTGATACGTAGCTAAGCCTTACCACCTGGAACAGAATCCCAGGTCCGCCCAACATGCAGGTGGGCATTCCTCTCCGAAATTCCGCCCAGCCCTTGCTTATTCGTTTTGACTACAGCAAAATTCCATCATCTCCATATCTGCGCAAAGCCATGCACAGGAGGAAGCCTCATGTATATCACCGAACCCCATCTGAAGGTCAGGATGGTGCTGGCCAGAGGCGATCTGCTTTTATAGACGACGAGGAGCAGTCCACCATGTCACCGCGAAGGCGATCCAGGGTATCTTGGCCGTCCTCCTCCGCGAATTCGCCAGTCTCTTCCTACACGCCGTTCTCTCGGGACGATGACGTACTAGACGCTCTGGGATCTGCATCAACCGGAATCAGAAGAACGGAAAGCAGACGCGACTTACCACCATTGTAGGCTCTACTCGGCTCATGAGTTCGTATTGGCTTAAACCGGTTCTAATGTCGTCTTCAAGGGCCGAAAGTATGGTCATCGTTGTTATGGGAGTTACCGGGTCGGGAAAGAGCTCGATTATCTCTCTCCTCGCCGACCAAGACGTGGAGCTGTCGCACAGCCTACACTCTAGTAATACTACATCTCCTGCAGGCGGTCCAGGCTGATACATTGGCAGATACTGTGAACGTCAAAGTATACAGCTTCACAGATGAGTTTGGAGGAACAGTGTTTTTAGTTGATACGCCTGGCTTTGATGACACAACCCGGTCCGATGCTGAAATTTTGAGAGAAATCTCTTACTTCTTAGCAGCGTTTGCCAACCGCAGTCGGCTAGTTGGACTCATCTACTTGCATAGGATCTCTGATGCTAGAATGCCTGGCTCAGCGGTGAAAAATCTACGAATGTTTAAGGGTTTGTGTGGTCAGCCGAATTATAAGCATGTGGTCTTGGTAACCACCATGTGGTCGGAAATGGAAAGGAATGGTGAAGGAAACGTGGCGCGTCAGCGGCTATCAGAGCTACAAAGTACTTACTGGGCTGACATGATTCAATCCGGGGCCATGGTAATGAAGCATAACGGTCAGCAGTCATCGGCTTTAAATATCATTCACACACTGACGAAGAGTGCCAATTCGTACGTCACTCTCGCCATTCAGCGCCAGTTAGTGGATGAGGGAAGAACATTAGATGACACTGATGCTGGCAGAGTCGTCTGTGATGGGATCCAAGCCGCCAAGAGCAAGTTTGAACTGGAATTTGCTGAACTGCGAGCACACTTGGACGAGGCGGAGCAAGACGAGGATGAAAAAAGTATCGACAACCTCAGGAACGACATGGCAGCCGTCGCGGCACAAGCCAAACGACGCGCAAGAGATGGCCACAGTCTCGAAGTCAGCATTCAGCAACTGGCCAAAGAGCATCATCAATGGTACCACGACCTTGTCGCCTCTCTCCAGGAGCAGGTTCACGGTGGCGCTCAGACACCTAGATCTGTAAGTGAGGAGCGGTCCGCTAGGGCGCAGGACCACAATCTAAAGCTCCAAGAAAAGGAGCTCGAGCTGGAAGAAAGAGAGCGGGGGCTCGAAAAGAGGGAGCTAGAGCTGAACGCGAGAAGGCTGGAGCTCGACAAGAGGGAGTCGAGACTCGGGCAGGGTCAGCAAACAGGGACACCCAGGAGAAAGCCACTCCAGCATCGATCGAGAAGCATAGCCGATCCTAAGAGAGAAAGAGCCCATCAGGTCACTAGCGAACGAAAGATCAAGTTGGAAAACAAGCAGGAGCAGAACGTCGGTACCCACCTTTTGGCTATGTTCGGCTACCGTAGAGACGCTATTGGGGCTATCCGAAGGAAACGAGAGGGTCAAGAGGTAAAACGCACTAGCACTTCGAAATCATTGTCGGATTTCGAGCATCGATCGCCAAGCGAAAGTCAGGACGAATGAGATTTTTATGCTCGTCAGATGCAGGCGCAGTGTGGACTTTATCATAAGAGACTAGGAAGAGACTAGGAACAGGGGAAGCATCACTGAACTGACTGGATGTGGATGAAGATGTTGAAACTTGGTGAAGATTCCGTTGCAGACAGCCTGAGCCGCAGCCACAACCCGAGACAGCTTAGTCGAGACTCTATCAAACGGCGGGATGCTTATATCTGGAACCGGAAACGAGATTAGAAGAGGTCAAGATTCGCGGCTGAGTACGGTACCTGGGTAGCATCTCGCCTCGTCCCTTTTCTCTTTTGCTTTGCGGAGATTTTCTTTGGGACTTTGGTTTTCCTAGTACGTAGAACGAGAATGGGTTCCTGAGCACATAGTAGTACGAATGAAATCTTAACAAATGGATCAATCTAGGACGAATACAGTTGCACTAGCATTCAGCAATTTGGCATATGCCACAGCAAGCAACTGGTGGAAGCATTGTCCTCCTTGCCTCGGCAATAAAGTAAGTAATCCTATCTCAAGGTGATTCACCAAGAGGTGACCGAGCAAATTATATGTTTGTCCTTTGGTGCGGTCCATTACAATAAGTGCATGTAATCTCCAAGGTCGTCCGTCGCTCTGGGGGGCTTACTTCGATCTCTAGTACATTCTAAACATTGCAATCTTACATTTCAAAGGGGCCCACCTGCACACACACGGGTAGGAAATCTGGGAAGAATCCGAATCAACAGTATCGCACCTAAAGAGACTTGGTCTGAAGCTTGGCAGTAGACAATAGCCACGCACACAATGAAAAGGCCTTTGAACGAATGATGCGACATTCAAGAGTGCACCGGGGATATACGACGTAGTAATGGGCGAAACTGTTCTTGTCTGCAATGTCTGGATCGAGAGAGTAAATAGATGAGATCAGGGTTAATACAAGCAGAAATGCAATCAAAAATGGACGGATGAATGCCATTAAATGTGTGGCCTGCGTCGAATTGAGGTTAGAAATGTCGGTGTCTCGCAAGGCTGAGGTGGCCCACAGCGTGAAAGCGGCAGCACCCCTTTTCCTAAACTAACTTAGCGTCCCTTATCCACCCCGTGCTGGGCTTGGCGTGGTCACGATTTTCTCCGCATTCGCGCAGGCATCTTGGACTGTTTGAACTGCTCTGCAAACATTATTTTAGCCAGCTCCCCTTTGCCGCACCGCCTCTCACCTCACGCGAGCTCGCAGCACGTGCAAGAGCAGTCACACTCTTGCTCCTAGTGAGTCCTCCTCTTTCAACCTTCACAAATGGCAGACAGAGCGAGCAATATGCTGAAAAGGCTTCACCCGGAAGACGATGAACTCGAGAGCCAGAAACGGGCCAGATCCAACAATGGCTCTCCTCGTCCCACCACTCCGGCTACCGCCGCCGCCTCTGCGCAAATGGGGACAAAGCCAGACGCCGATGCGATAGTAGCTCGTGCTAAGGCTGCGGCTGCAGCCAAGGCGGCCGAGTTGAAAGCGAAATTGGCAGCCATGAAGAGCGGCGGATCGATCGCATCACCTGCAATGACAGCGAGTGCATCGCCGACCCCAAATCTGAGTACAGCCGACAGGATTGCTCAGATGAGGGCTCGTGTGGCAGCAGCGACCGGCCGAGCGGCAGCACAGACTCAGCAAAAGCCATCGACAAACTTCACTGCGCCAGCCTACAATGATGACATGTCGAAAGCACGAGGAGGGCTGAACATTGGTATACACCCTGATTTGCTGGCTGATGCGCAGCAAGACGCGCAGAGAAGCAAGGGGCGAACACCGCAGCCGAAGTTCCCATCTGCCATGGGAAATCGAAGAACAGAGTCACCCGCTCCAGTGCAGCAAAAGGCACAGTTGGATCTCTCGGGCCCTTCGTTGGAAGAACTCAAGGATAACCCATACTTTGATGCGAGTCTGGGTTCCCGAAATGTGGTGCCTAAAGCTCGGCATTCTCGACAGTTAGTCTTCAACCAGAAGGGCAAATATATCCAACAAGCGGCAGCACTCCGACGTCAAGCGCAGTTGGAAGCTATGAAGAAGAAAATCGCGGAGCGCGCAAGGCAAGCCGGATTGGAAGAAGATCTCGATACCGACAAGGCATTCCTCGTCCCTCCGCCCCCTGACCTAGAATGGTGGGACGAAGGCCTCGTGAACGGCAAATCTTACGATGCCATCTCCGACCCTGCAAACCTGAAGATCGATACACCGGATAGCATCATCACGGTCTACATACAACACCCAGTGCTCATCGAGCCACCACAGAAGAAGAACAACCCTCCGCCCAAACCCATGTATCTCACCTCGAAGGAACAAGCCAAACTCCGCCGCCAGCGACGCATGGCCGATCTCAAGGAAGAACAAGCCAAGATCCGACTTGGTCTCGTCCCGCCTCCTCCACCAAAGGTGAAAAAGAGCAACTTGATGCGCGTCCTCGGCGAGGAAGCCGTCAAAGACCCCACGGCCGTCGAAGCCCGGGTGAACAGGGAGATTGCTGAACGGGCGCAAAAGGCCGAAGAAGCCAACCTGGCCCGCAAACTCACCAAGGAACAACGCGCCGAAAAGCTCGCAAAGCAGCAAGCCGAAGACGCCAACCGCGGGATCCACATGCGCGTCTGGAAGATCGACTCCCTCGCAAACGGCAAACACCGGTACCAGGTCTCGGTCAACGCGGACCAGAACGCCCTCACAGGCGTGGTCATCATGCACCCGAAGATGAACCTCGTGGTGGTCGAAGGCGGCGAGCACAGCATCCGGAACTACGAAAAGCTGATGCAAAACCGCATCCGCTGGACCGAGATGGAAGCGCCCCGTTCCGTGGCACAGGGGAACCGCGAGGCCCTCGCCAAATGGCTCGAGGCCGAGGACGAGAACGGCGAACTCAAGGATCTGAGCCTGAATAAGTGCGAGTTGATCTTCAAGGGCGAGGAAAAGCAGCGGAATTTCAAGAGGTGGTTGGGCGCCCGGGTGTGCGAGACCGACGCCCAGGCCAAGGATGTGTTGAGCAGAGCCAAGATGGACAACTTTTGGGCTTTGGCGAAGACTTTCAAGAAGGAGGTCTGAGGATCTCGGCAGGATGGGGGGAAAGATGGTGCGCAAAAAAGGACCTCGACAGAGATCAAGAAGTATATATTCAATCGAACGGCAAGCCTGTAGATACATAATATCAATAGGAGAAAATCCCAATAAGTACGCCGTTGCTGTCTTTTGTCCTGCTTGCTTCCTCGATAAAGGCACCGAGAACGGGGACTGTAGTACAGTAGCAAACATGAACCTATCCCGCTGGTAGTCCTCCTGCTCGAAAAGGTAGAGACAGAGGAAAAGAAAAATCCACCAGGCAACTTTTTGCCCAGTGCTTCCCTGCTAGCCAGCCTGCCTGCCTACTTACCTCATCCTTCAAGATCAAAGCGACTTAGTCCTCCTTCCCTGCTCTTTAAACGTCCCTTTACATGCCTCATGAGTTCAGCTTGCCAGCGGCCTGTTCCAGTATGCCCGCCACTTTCTCGACCTCGGCTTGCGCCACCTCCCAGTTCCCGGCATCAATGGCGTCTCTCACACTGGGGAACGTCGCATCGTCGTAGCCACTCCACATCTGCGGGGCAAATATGACATGTTTGAACTGTGTTCGGTTGACCAGTCCGCCGCCTTCCGTGAGGTCGAGAAGATCCGTCTCGAAATGTGTGAGGCGATTGTTGTGGTCCAAGCGAGCCTCGCCCATGGCTGTGGATTCGAAGCCGCCGGCGCTGAAGATGAAGTCACGCCAGGTTGCGTCGAAGGTGTGGAAGCGCAGCGCCTCCTGGGCGAGGATGTCCGAGGCCTTCCGCAAGGGGGAGATATCAAGAGTATTTGCATCGGATGCTGTGGGCGCAGATTTTCCATACGTGTTAAGGTCATCGATATATCTCACAATAGCCCTGGCGTAGGCGCTGATGTCGAAGGGAAGGACCGGCCTGTCAGCCAGCTCCAGGATGAGGAGCGCCCAGATCTCTCCCATGGCCTTGTGATATGTCCAGTCTGGATCACCGAACTTGGCCATCCACTCGAAATTATCGTAGCAGGAATGGTAGGGGAATCTGGCACCTTTGAAGAACATATCAATCGACGAGGTGCCGACAATGTCTTGGAAGGCGACGAAATCGCTTCCTGCGCCGAGGCCTTCGATCCTCCGGCTGTCTGCGTCCCAGAGTTCGCGGATGGATCTGCCTGTAGAGGGATCACCGACACGGTTGATTACATGCAGTAAGGGTCGTTCATAAAGAGGAGAGGCAGCGGCATGGAAATCGGCACCGGTCACCCCAACGTCGACATTGAGGTAGGCAATTCCATCCTCGCGCAACTGATCTTCCCGGTTTTCGACGTACTCGGTGCTGCCGATCAGGTTGTACTCCTCCCCATCCCAGCTAGCGAATTCGATTGTACGCAGTGGCCGCCAACCTAGTCGCCTCAGTTCACCAAAGATGCGCACGACTTCGAGCATTACGGCTGTGCCGCTGCCGGGATCGGCGGCGCCGGTGCACCATGCGTCGCGATGGTTGCCCACTACGATCTTCTTCTCGGGCTGCTCCCAGCCTGTAATCTTGCCAAGCACATTGTAGATAGGCTGCGTTTGCTCTTCATCTTGAAGATTCTTGAGGTTGACTTTCGGAGAGTCCTGATTGCCCGTCCAGTATTCAAAGTCAGGAACTCCCTGCCAGTTGTCCTTCATCTGGTTACCGTGCCCTTTAAGCGACTCGAGTAGATGCTTCGCATCCTCCCAGGAGATGGGGATGGAAGGGATCTTGTTGAGGCCGGCACAGTCCTCCGGTTTGAGGTGTTTCTTGTTCTCTGGCGTTGAAGCCCATCCCGGCGTGAGAACATCTCCAACAACCCAGGACATGAGGCTAACCGCACCTCTCTGTACAGCGTCTTGCGGCATAAAACGTCCATCTGGAAAGGTTGGTCCCTGAACAAAGCCATCTTGCGCGGGATCCGAGTAGATGATACATCCCGCAGCACCGGCAAGTTCTGCCGCTTTGACTTTCAACGCTCGGTCTCCCTGGGAGCCATAATAGCGAACAAGGACAACGGCGCCCTTGACAGAGATGTTGTTATCTTCGAGAGTCTTGAAGTCCTCCCTCGACCCGAAGTTTGCATATATCAGGGGACCAGTCACATCGCCCGACTTTGAGTGGCCATGAAACACCAAAGACTTCTCTTGATCTTCTTCGATTTTCGCCTCCCATTTCATATTTTCTGGCTCGACAATCGCCACTCTTCTCCCATCCTTTCGTGGATAATTCAGGTAGACGTCGTATCTCTCCATTTCCACGTCTTCCAACTCGCCTGCTTTGAAAAGCTCGGCTACCCATTCTCCCAGCACATAGTTGCCTTCAGTCCCGGCGATATGAGGGAAATCCGTTATGTGCTGCAGATATTTCTGCATGTGTCCATGATCGTTCATATGGTTCTGTACAAATATTCTGATAGACTCGGGGTCGTATATCTGGCCCATCCCCATGCGACTCTTGGTAAATGACAGAACGTCCGACGCTATAAGTACATAGAGAACACCCATGATCAAGAAAACACCAAACAGTCGCCCGATGATAACGACACGATTCGCATCGAATTGTTGATAGTTTATTCGCGGCCATGAGATGTTAGAGAGGTATTGGCGAAAGGAAGGGAGGGTGAGGGAGGAGAACGAGTTGGTCAGGTTGGAGATACTCTTGGATAGACGATATCGAAGGAGGGAGCGGTGGGAGGAGGAGTCGCTTTGAGGGTCTTCCACGTCCATCTGCTGCATCTCTCTGCGCACTTCATCTTCGCCATCTTGCTCGATACCATCCAGGGAATCAAGACTCGGCCGCGCAGACTCGACAGTGGGAGGGCGATAATTTCGAGAGGATCCCAAAAGGCCTTGCCTCTCAGCATCATCACTGATTTCTTCTGGGCCGAGTCTAGATTGGGAGGAAGCAGGACGGGACGAGGTGGCCTCCTCGTAGGTAGGGATGGGCAGGTGAGCGTACTGGCCTTTGTCACCCATAGCGGTCGATGGATAAGAGTGATGTCCCGAGGGACGCCACTCACTGTCGCACTATCGTCGATGCATCTAGGAGAAGATCTTGCCGTGATAATGACCGGGTCGACGGGACAGGATCGCAATCTGCTGGCGAGAAACAAAGGGTGGAGGTGCGCTGGTGAGGAAGGAAGATCTGGAACAATCAGACAATCAGCGCAGATGCTGGACTGCGCCTCTCAGCTTCCGCCTCTGCGTCTCGCCTCGGCCGCCTGCGGACGAGCGCTACGAGTCCACGACGAATTCCTCCAAGCGAAAGTCCCCGCTGAAACACGTTGCCATCAGCCGAAGTGCCACCTCCGGATCTTTATGGTTCTCAGTCCCGGAGCATGCGATGTATTAACCAAACGTGCTCTACTTACTAAGTTATGCATCGTCGCCAGCGTTGCGTCCATTGACCTTTCAACTATACATCAAAGTCACGGCGTGCTATCGTACATACCCTCACCATAACACACTCCCTCGACCATGGTACCATTTACTTGTTGAACAGCTTTTCCATCAGCTCCAAACAAGATCATCTGACCACCATTATTGCGGTGATCATATGCAGTCCAGTTGACACTCCTTGGTCCATTGGTCGGATCCTTGACGAATGCGAGGACATAGTCTTGCATGGCAGCACTTGTCTCGGTTTCCAACCTTGACACCGCCCCAGGCCTAATGCCATAAGTTCCAAACATCATTGCCAGATCTGATGCGTGATACGCGCCCATCCACCACAGCGGGTTGATGTTGGAGAAGTTGCCGCCATAGACATACCGAAACGTGGAGATGTTCAAGTCGTTCCGATATAGACTCGAATTAGAAATGCCACATACGGTGTTGAGGGTCCCTGCCAGCACTGCTTGCGGGTTTGGACCTGCGGTGAGGTTATTCAATGGATACGGAGCCAGGGATGCATATTCATTGGCGGTGTTGGAAATGATCGCTGGCACTCTTGCAACCTGACCGGCTCGATATCGCGCCGTATAATTGCTAAAGACGACGTCCTCGTCCGCAATTGGCGTGAAAGCAATCGGGGCCTGATGAGTGTTTGTTGTGCTCGAATTGTCTTGATACTGACCGACGAAGTTCTCGATCTGGCTGACAGGGACTCTCCGCATACATTCCAACTCAGCAGTCTTGTTGTTTGGAAAATCACAACCGAGATTTCGCGCTACAAACGTGAAGTTGGTGCCATGGACATCTGAGTTGGCAGTGCTTGATAGTGCTGTTCCGGACTGCATGAAAAAGCCGCGTGCTATGGGATCCTTATAGTAAGCAAAGTTGTAATAGTCTGTCGAACGAGAACCAGCTGACTGGCCCCATAGCGTTGTGGCAGTCGGGTCGCCGCCAAAGCTGGCAATATTGGTCTGGATCCATTCAAGGGCTGCTCTTTGATCTCGAAGCCCCAAGTTCTGCGTGGCCAATCCTGCCGCGTTGGGAAAGCCCATGATGTTGACCCGGTAGTTGATCGTTACCACAATGTGGCTCTGGCTTCGAGCTACCCATTCAGCTGGTATTTGGATCGGTATGTTGACGCCGCCCGTTACCATGCCACCTGGATAGCCACTTAGAGGACGGTGAAAGTGTCTGTCAGCGGTGGCACGTACCTCCTGTCATGAACATAATCACCGGCAGCTTCGAAGCCGCGGTGGCGTTTGCCGGCGTCCAAATGGCGAGGCTAAGGCAATCTTCAGAGGTGCCGTACGCATACAGACCCGCACTGGTGCTTTCGCCGCCGTCAAAGATCAACCATTCCGGAATCTGTTCGCTCCAGACGGACTTCACCTTGGTCACAAATTGTGGGCAGGAAAGAGGGTACTGAGTGGCATCATAATTCTTGTTTGATGCCGGGAGCTTCTGAGGAGGCAGCCAACGACGTTCACCTGTTGGAGAAAGAGCATACGGAACATTTCGAAATTCGCGAACACTTGGGTAAGTAGGGTTGAGGAGACCGGTGAATATACCGGTGCTAGCTGTGACTGAAAGGCTCTGGCTGGAGATACATGCTGCGCCAGCCACGGCTGCCAGGGCATTGAAAACGAACAGAACAAGCGACTTCATGGTGAAGCGGGATAAGGGGATTTGAAGCGCAGCGAGAGAGAAATTCCCTTTTTACTTTTTGTTCTCCTCGTGGTCTATACACTCGACAGTCTCAATCTGCCATGTTTCGATCCCGCTTCTCTCGGACTCCTCCTGCATATTCCGTGCGAATGACCCCGATCATCGCTGCTTCGCCGGCATTTGGACCGAGGGGGCTTGAAGTGGTATTGGATACAGCGAGGGTGACGTGAATGGAGAAGTCTCTCAGTGGAATTGGTGAAGCTCGCACGGCTAAAAAGGCAGTTTGGTGCAACAACACTGTTCGAGTCAAAATCTCCAATTCGCCAAACCAATGCCTGTGGAGAGGATCGACGTCTCCACGCATCCTTGAAGGCTTCATCGACGTCAACGCGGGGTTGCGGAGGAAATGGAACATGGTAAACAGAACACACCCATCCGTTTGCCGATGCTCTGCACGACACATTTGAGGAGACTTTGGAGATTGTTGAAGAAAGGAATGGTGCAAAATACCAAAGTCGACACTGCTGAATGTTTGACATCCGGCTATTGAACGCTTGAGAGTCGTTGTCTCTGGAGCACAAACTATTCTGATTTACCTGGTGTTCAGCAACTATTACGGCGAACTACTTGACGACAGTTTTCATTGCCAGAAGACCCTGTCTAGCCTCGTACTGGAGGACTTACACTTCGCGCCGTTTATACAAGGTTAAGTTCAGTCGTTTCGTGCGGAACTTGAGAGGCGTCGAAATTTCGGAATTCAACGATATAGAATCGGAAGATATCAATGCAGTGTACACATGGACGTCAGTCGTTGAGGAACTCGCTGCGCTGTTCAGCAGAATTTCATGAGAAGCTCGTCCGTATTCGGATTGTGCTCTGGTCAAGGTACCCAAAGCGTTCGCAAAACAATAACTCTCCAATATGGCTTCGTCGTGTTATGAGGAATCCAAACCAACCCAAATCGAAACAACAGTCAGCCCACGACGCTGTCGAAGAAGACCCGTTGGCTTCAGCCAAAAGACTGCGGCTTAGGAACTTATCGGCTGACGACAGCATGCGCACTGTTTCTTCATCCTACCGATGCTCAGGAAGCATCGTATGTCCTGCTGTGATTGTCTTTGTTTGGACCAGGTGACGGCGTCGCTCGCCAGCTACACAAGTTCACTCCTGCCTGTTTCTCGTTTCCGGCCGCAAGAAAGCAATCTACAGCCATTCCGGTCAAATATGCTCTGGGGTTAAGGGGCCATCTCTAGTTGTATAAGGAAGTGGTATGCTGGTGAAGTGTGGCCAGTATTCAGGAAGTGGATAACTTGAGTTGATTCACGGTGAAGAGAAGGCAGTTTGACCTGGCACATCACTCACCCTCTCAGTGACTTGTTTCTGTCACATCTTTCTGATGCATGCTTGGATCCCTGAGTGTTTGCTGTGGCAATATCATCATCATGTACCGGTATAAATATCTGTCCTTCAGTTGCTCTCCCTTCTCGAGCTCCGGACTCAGAAAGAAGCAGAACTCGAATTAAATGTGCAACAAATATACCAACAGCAGCACCACAACGCATTCAAAAACCACAGACCGGAAGACTTTCGTCGACCATTCCGACACAGCAACCGCTATTCAGACGACGAATTCGAACCGAGAAAGCCGGCTGCCAATCCTAACCCGTCGTGATCTCAGTCCGAGAATCCACATACACACATCTACTGGACCAAGATGTGCCATGTTTGGATCAACTTTTATACCTGTGGCCACAGTGATACTACGGAACATCATTGCAGAAGACCACCGAAGGAAAGATGGCGATGCGCCTGGGGCCAGTATCGACGCAACATCCCTGAGAAGTGTTGGCCATGCAGGCGGCGGCAAGGACCGAAACTCTAGCCCTTGCGTTACAGCATCGCTCGATACACGTTGCAAGCTGGGACCTCTGAAGCTACATTGCTAAAGGCTGCCAATGTCGAGCTCGTGCTGGAGATTGAAATTACCTAAGTCACTCCTTCGGATCCTGAGCGTCGCCACCTCCAGCATAGGTGTGACCTCGAATCAACCTCTCATTCCAATCCTGTTCCATCTTCCGAACCCTTTCCCAGTTTTCCTGCCGCTTCTTCTGCTCTGCACTCCTCTCCCCATCGTCTTCAGTTGGATTTTTTGCTTGGTCGTCCGCAACGTCCTCTTGCCTCCGTCTCCCGAATCTCGCAGCCATGCTCGCCAGACTCGAAAGCCTAGCTCTATTGACATCCTCCTCTCCTCTTTTCAGCATGTTATCCCGCTCGGCTATCCAGGCCTTGTATGACGGCTTCTCACGTCGACGAGGCCTCTGTGTTACCTCTTGCTCCTCATCATCATCATCATCGACGAGGTAGACGTTGTACTGACAGAACTCCCAGACGCGAAGCTGCTTTTCAAACCCGCTATTCGGACAGATTTCTGGGCGTGACTCTCTTGCCAGCGTCAGAGCAGCCGAGTACGATAGCTTGAACTTCCGCATCACTTTCACGACAGATCTCCAAAGTCAGCATGGCATTCCTCATTTGTCGAAACAAAGAAGACTAGACCAAATGAAAGTCTCGGGAGCAGGACAGCATTAGTGACCCGGACTTACAAAATGCCACAACAAACGCTCCTGAACGGGAGATGCCCTGCTTACAGTGGACGAGAACGCCTGGCTGAAGCGAATTTCCTGCAACATGTCCTTCTTGGTCTTGACCTTGATTCAAGCCCGCTTCAATCCAGTCACAGGCCTCCTCCAGATACTGGAGGATATCGACAAAGGGATCGTCATCGATATCGACGGTCTTGACTTCGGGACTGGCGACGGCGACGTCTGGGCCTTCGTCTGCTTCAACAGGCGCACCAGCGTCAAGACGGTTCCGAGGCCGCCATGTCTTGTGGGGCTGCAACACTGACAGAACGCGAGCGATGTTGTGCCCTTTGAGGTTGTGTGCTGAATAGGCGCCAAAGCGACTAGTTAGAAGAGAATGAAGGTTCAGTGCATGTTGCAAGTCTTCAAGGCGCGGAACATATAGTTACATACTCGGAGATGAACAAGCCTGGAACAGCTCTGATGGGGACGAGCTTCGGCGACTCCATCGTAGCGAATGCAGTTTCGTTTATCAATGGATCTTTCTGTGGTCGCAATATTCCTCACGGACAGAGCCTGCATATGTGGCAGACTTTAACCAAAGGTTCACCTCACCGCTGCAGCTTGGCTAGTGGCTCAAATATAATATGGGGGCCGGAAGTTGAACGGGTGCGTAAGCATCGCTGCTTGAGCCTCGTTTCGATGTCTGCCTAGCTACCTGTGTAGGCAGATGTGTAAACACCCCATAGACCCTGAGATCGTCTTGTTGTTAAGATCCCACCACTGTTTAGACGTAGACGTCAACAATCTCGACACAGGTCATCGAGGTAAACGGCGCAGGGAACCTCGCGACCCGTCGTGATCATAGCACCGTTTCTAACAATGCGATAGCCGATATGCCGCTCTTCACGCTTTCAATCGCCCGGGCCATCCTGTGGGAGGGGACGAATCCGTGTCAACGCGACATGCAAAGGGACTGAAGTTCAGCCTCGCTTGTTGTCTTGCTGGGATGATGTTGTTGGCGTATGATAACTGCACTATTTGGTCACTCGATCTGGATCTCCTCAAGAGCTTTTCCGGAAAATTAAAAGTTAATCTCATTGTCCGAATCCCCGCGGATCGCAAATCACAATTTGTGCAGATGAGTAATCTTGTCGCAACGGAATGAACCGACCGCTCCATAGCAGCATGAAATGAGCTGTGCGCGCAATAATGATAAATAAATGCTGACATGGAGGTCTTCATTCATATATTGTCTAGATCAAGTACTTGAAAAAGCTTTTCCTCAATAGCGTCACGGTTCGAGTCTTGGGTGTGCACGGCACTTCTGGCCAGGAATCAGTACTGCAAAACATGCCGAAGCGACCAGGAAAGCTACAGTTCATCAGCTGGACGCATGGAGACGGCGGCGATGTGGCCGACACCCAGCGGAGGGCTCACTCGCATGCTGCCCGCACAGCGCATGCCAGGGAAAGACGGCTTCGGATTCTGGAGTACCAAGCACGGAAAGCTGCCCAAGGGATTGTAGAAGACTGGGGAACCAGAGACAGTGCTCCGGCGGAACCCATGAAGAACGTGGCCGCAGCGCCCGATGGCGATGTCTTCAGCCTGGAAGAAGAGACCTCCATGCCTAGTCCGCCCCTGATAGGTCTGCTGGATTCGGGGGGCCGAGGAGACCCTTTCTCGAGCTTTGCCAGCCCCTTCAACCCCATCGAGCACTTCCTCTTGTATCACTGTAGGTGGAACTACAAGCCTCCAAAAGACTCCAGGACGACTGTGGTCGTCCGAGATTTCATTCCCATATGATATTGAGGGGGCGGGTAAACCTGACTGACCAGTGACAGATGTGACCGTGGTGATTCCCTTCATGTCAAGCCTATGCATCACACTCCGCGAGCACGCAAGATACTCCGAAGAAAGAAGTCGGGACTGGGTTCAACTCGTCCTTTCCGACCCGGGCAGCACCAAGGGTATCTTCTTGGCCGCGAGCCGCCATCTCTCCAAAATCCACCAGCAACGCCAGAATTTTCTGCGCCTGTCTTTGCAGTACAAAATCGATTGTATCCAGGCGCTGAGGCGGGCAATCTCTGCGGGGACATTGACGGCCATGGACGATTCCACGTTTGCCAAGATCATAATCCTGGCTGCCGACGAGGTGAGGCCTGGATGCCCTTCAAGTGGTTGTTTCTTTTCTTTCTTTGAGATAAGGGTTCGCTGATAAGACGATAGTTCCTGCTCGGTAATCTTGAGATGTCCAGACATCACATCCGCGGCGCGGTCAAGGTGGTGGAGCTCAAGGGCGGTCCGCACACTCTTGGTCTCGGCGGCTTTCTCGAGCACATCCTGTACAAGTACGTTGGCGAGGTGGGCCTCTCGTATAAGTTCCAACCGCCAGAGATACCAAGTTTTTAAATATTCGGGCTAAGGTGTGAACCCTGGATGGTACAGTTATTGTGGTATTGAGTGAGCACCGAGGGCCTGTAGGAACAAAAAGTGGCCGTTGGAGCTCAACTTCTATATCTTACTTGGTTCGGTCATGGTCGGGTTGCGAAGCTGTCACCACAGCAGCCCAAGCGGTAAATTTACAAACCTCTGCCCAAAGTGCACTTTTGTACCACCGAAATATCTGTCCATTCGGGAACAGTAGCAGTTCAGAGTCGCGAGGGTTGAGAAAATTGAAAGACAAATCTGGATGGTCCACGTTCTTCTGTCCGCTCTGTCAAGTAGGATCTAGTGCTAGGTGCTGATAGCACCAAGTGACAGCACGATGATGGGTATCATTGCCACAACAATGTCAGATTTCTGTCGTCGACATCAACAAGAGTCCTTGTGTATGTCGGAAGATGCCAAGCGATATTGCCAAGCGCCGCCTATTCCACGTCCCATCCCCAAATGGACCAGCTGAACTTGACCTCGGGTTCAACGTGCGTTCAGCTGGCGAGGAAGACAGCTTCCATCGCAATTCAATCGCAAAATGATGATATGTACTATCTTGAAGGAACCCAACGACCATGCTCGACCTGGACCTAACCAACAAAAATAGAGCCTGCACGCTCAGCAAAGCGGCAAGACTGTCTGAAACCAATCCACAATTAATTGAAGAGACAGTTCCCCTGCATAGGTATTGGCGTCGATGCGAGCATGATCCTGGACGACGCGTACAGAAAGTCGACGCAGTATCGACAATGGTCGTACACGCAAGAAAAACTGGCCGAAATACGCCAAAACACAAATGATGTCGCTTGCATACGCCTCAGAGAGAAAGCCAGAATAGCCGTTGCGGCGGAATCAACTCAAACATCGAGCGATGAAGGATCATTTTCTCACGGTCGAGAGGGCGTCGTCCTTACCGATGGCGACATTCAGACTCTCAAGGCAGAGGAAGAATTGAAGATCGTGGATTGGGCTTGCATGAAAATCATCGAGGTTAGCGGAGCCATGGAGCCCCGAATCCCTTCAAATATCACGGTACGAACCCGGACCTCCATACGCTTGTGTCCCATCATGATACTGCCTTCTAGATGGAGTCTTACTCGCTGTCCTAGGCCACGGCAATTCAATATCTCCGACGCTTCTACCTCACCAACTCACCCATGATACATCATCCGAAGCAATTGGTACCTTGCGCTCTATACCTTGCCACAAAAGCGGATCATTTGTACCTCCCACTGTCCAAATTCATTGACGGACTCGAGGGGGTGAGCGAAGAGAGCATCAAAGCTCGGGAATCCGTCTTGCTCCAAGGACTCCGCTTTGCACTGGACGTGCGCCATCCCATGAAGGGGTTGGTAGGTGGTTGCATCGAGATGCATGCCATGGCAGAAGAGGGCCGACTCGGCGGTATCTCGAAAGCCACAGGATTCGCAAGCAGGATCGATTCCGCAGCGGATCAGGCCAAGAAGCTTCTCGTGACAGCGGCTCAGATGACGGACGCGTATTTCCTCTATACGCCCAGCCAGATCTGGCTTGCTGCGCTGACGCTGGCCGACCGAGAACTGACAGAGACATATCTCGAACGCAAGCTCGCCGACCTCGCATCTCCGGAAGCAGCAGCCACGGAGTCGAGGACAAAGCTCGTGTCCACGATCTCGGCGTGTGCGCGACTGCTCGAATCGTATCGCCTGCCAGACCCGCACACTCAGCGCAAGGAGCTGAGGCGCATCCGCAGGAAACTGGACATCTGTCAGAATCTGGCGAAGGTGGATATCGAGGCATCCCCAGGCAGGACCTTTACTTCTATGGAAGGCGAAGGAGAAGGAGGAGACTATCCAGGAAGGCCGACGAAAAGGCGCAAGCTTGAAGTGGAAATCTCACAGGAGAAAGGAGACTCTTCTGACTCCGATGGTGTAGTCTAGATGTGCGACGAAGAGGGTTCGTAAACGAATGGACGATTCTATTAGTTGCACTTGGAGCATTGAAGCCCAAGTCCTGGCAGTCCCCACCGGTGTACCCATCTACCTTTCGCCTCCGCGATGGCAGTTCTGAATTCATGTATCGCAAGTGCTGTGTCTCACTGACAGCGTGCTGGGGTGGTATTCTCAGCCATAACGGACAGATGGCAATTGCGGCACATGCTTACATGAGCAGAAAGTGTCATTCTATCTGTCCGCGTCAACCTGGCAGGCATCTCTCTATCTAGGTATATATATATCTTATGACGAAGAGCTCCCCTCACCGAGCCAAAAAGCCAAGCAGAGCACCTCTAAAGCACCAACCCCCCACAAACGACAAGCTCTTCTCTCAGACTCTATTGGGACATTTCTATTCATGCCGCACCATTTCCGACCCGCGCAACATCCAGACCCTCGAGCTTATTCTCCTGGCGCCAGTTATTCAAAATGTCAATGAAGGCCAGCACGCCGCCTCCATAGGGTGCGTGGCGCCGGGCTCGCAACGAGAAGTCGCCCTCGTTGTTGTAATAGCCCGGGGTGCAGTCGCGCAGGAGGTTGAATCGCATCTTGGTGGTCTCGACGATGGTGTCGACCCATTTGGCCTCGGCGGCGGCGCTGGCCTCGACCGAGTCGATCCCGCGCTTCTTGCACTCGGCCACGACGTAGGCGAGATGTTTGGCCTGCTCGTTGGTGAGGTGGATAAAGTTGACCGACAGCGCGGATTGCAGGTTGCCGACGAGGAAGCAGTTGGGAAAGCTGTGGGTGGTCCAGCCGTGGTACGTCAGGGGACCTTCGCGCCACTTCTCGGTCAAAGTCAGGTTGTCGCGCCCGTAGATCTCCATGCCGGCGCGGTGGGAGAAGTCCGTAGCGACTTCGAAGCCCGTGGCGTAGACAATGCAGTCCAGTTCGTACTCGACGCCTTTACTTACCACCCCTTTTGGCGTGATAGCTTCTACCCCTTTACCTTCGGTGTCTACAAGATGGACGTTCGGTTGATTGAAGGTCTGCAGATACTCGTCGTGACAACAGGGCCGTTTGCAGAAGTGGTTGTACCACGGCTTCAAGCTCTCGGCGGTCTTTTTGTCTTTGACAATGGCGTCCACGCGCGCGCGAAGCGATTCCATCTTCTTGAAGTCCGTCAGCTGGAGCTCCGCGGCGTAGGCTTCCGGGGACATGGACTTCATCTTTGTCGGGTTCGGGCGGAGGTTGCCGAGCGACTCGGTCCAGGCGTCTGCCACGAGGTCTTTCTCCTGGTAGCCGCCGCCGAGGATGATGGTGAAGTTGTCCATGCGTTCCTGTTGCCAGCCCTTGTGCAACGTCTTCGCCCAGTCCTCGTCAGTGGGCTTATTTCCTCGAACATCGATCGACGAGGGTGTCCGCTGGAATACGTAGAGCTCCTTCGCCCACGCCCCTAGTTGCGGGACGAGCTGGACCGCCGTGGCGCCCGTCCCGATGATACCTACGCGCTTATCGGCGAGCTTGGTTAGCCCGCCGTTTTCGTTCCCTCCGGTATAATCGTAATCCCAACGACTCGAGTGGAATGAGTGGCCCTGGAACGACTCGATGCCAGGTAGCCCGGGAAGCTTGGGTCGATGGAGTGGACCTGCAACGGGGATGACGAAGCGTGCTCGAATGTTGTCTTGCCGATTCGTCTCAATAGACCAACGGGACTCATCGGCACACCAGCGTAGGGAGAGCACCTCGGTCTGAAAGAGGGCTCGGGAATAGAGGTCATAATGCTTTCCGATCCTTTGCGAATGAGCCAGCAACTCTTGCGAATGTGCGTACTTCTCTGTTGGCACGTAGTTGGTTTCCTCCAGGAGAGGCATATAGATATAAGATTCGACGTCGCACTGAGCGCCAGGATATCTGTTCCAGTACCTAGTGGAGAGAAGTTGTCAGGGGTAAGGCGCAGAGAAAAAGCAGTCACTACCACAAAGCACTGCGTGCTCACCATGTGCCCCCAAAGTCGCCGCCTTTCTCGATGATGCGGAAGTTGTTTATGCCTTGCTCGATCAGCCGCACAGCAACTAACTGGCCTCCGTAACCCCCGCCGATAATGACGACCTCACAGTCCAGGTCAACCGGATCGCGCGTGAAGCCAGGTTGGACGTAGGGATCCTCGACATAGCCTAGGAGCGAACCCTCAACTGGTCGGTATTGATTAAAGCCGCCATTGTCGAGACGCTTGTCTCGCTCGGCCAGATACTTGGACTTGAGAGAACTGGGATCGAAATCAACATCCCTTGCCAGCCATGATACCGTTTTCGCAGTGGTCTGTGTATCCAATATTGGCATGGCCTCGACAATTGGAGCCGCTGCCATAGTTGATCCGTTCTGAGGCTGTGCTTCGGTTATAAACGACTGCCGGCCGATCCCTTTATCCCACAGAGTGCCTAGCCGGAGACGCAAATGTTGCTGCCCTGGTTTTCAGATATACCAGAAGCGCTCACCCTAGTTTGGCGACGAAAAGACATTAGCACAATCCGTATATGCAAAGGTATATGCGGAACCCAACGGATTGTCCTTACTGCAAAGTTTCATGCCGTTGGCGGGTCGATATGTGAGCGGTATATCCACCACAGACTAGTGCTGCTTATACCTCGGACGGAGTCCACAGCCGGTCGTTATGTGAGTGGCCAGTCCAACTTGGCAACTTGGCGCGAGTTCAGGGGGTCGTATTACATATGTTGAGCTGATGGGAGTCTGGTGTAGATATTGAGGAAGAAGTTAAGAGCCAATGCAAAGCATCAAGTTATGCTCTGAAGAATTACCCCGCTTCTCGAATATCCGTGAGATGCCAGTCAAGGTATACCGAGTAGACTCTGACTGTATCGCAGAAACTGCCGAATATCTGAATGCCGGTGCCCATGAATAGTTCACGAAAGGCCCCCATCGTATCGATCAAAGCCCCACTCACGGCAGCTGCATTGCCGGCACGGTTTGATCTGGAACCAAAACAGGAGGGCCAAGGCAACCTCAAGGCCAGCTTTGGCCAGGATTTCGGGTACGGCGCGGGGATACGACGGCATCGCTGGTTTGAATAGAGCTCAGACTTTCAGAGGACCTTCTCCCAAAGAAGAGCACGATCAGTATACCGAGCTAGCTGAGTCAACTGCGACACCACTCTATGCGCAGCAAATGAAGAGCCATAATCGCCCGCGCCATTGTGATTCCAAAGAAAAAAAAAAGGTTATCGAGGGAAAAGAACAAAAAGAAAAACAAAGTGTCCAATTGAGAGGAGTGGGACTCGAACCCACGCAGGTTTCCCTATGAGAATACAGGCTCCTTGAAGGCAGAAGCCAAGAACTTCAAGTTAAGCTCTTGAGTCACACGCCATAACCGCTCGGCCATCCTCCCAACAGTTTTTTCAACCATTTTCGGCGGCACAAAAATATATCAGAAAATTTGTATGCTTGGCGCCCGGCTAAATGTCGGCATATGACCGTCGTCGCGGCTGTGGGCCGGTTATGGAAATGTGTAGGTGGCACAGTCTGACACAAGAATATCACAGTAACGCGCTTTCTCTAATAGAGCTAGCTAGAGACTATAACATCGACGAGGGAGCGGCCATTTCAGAGATAGCTCGCCTCATTCATTAGTAAGAGGGGAACACCGCTATAACCCAGCGTAGCCAGGCACCAGGATGACCTTATAAAAGCTAAGACCCGCAGTCTCTGCCTGGACTCCTCTCTGGTCCCCAGATTTCTGGCCGGCACTGCTCTGCTCCCCTGTATGCAGAAGATGCCAAAGGAGACTTGCTGCTGGCTCATTCCAGCCAAAGAAATCGACATATCAGCTTCAAAGAATCCAGCTCTCAGCCCGCCTAGTTCGTGATGCGCATGCACATGTCGGGCGTCGGCCCCGGTCCACGAATACAAGAATCAAAAGGCTTTCAGAGCTTTGCCTGCATGGCCAGTCTGAGATCAAACGGACATCCGAAATACCCGGTCGTGTCACCTTGTGCTTGCTCAACCACAAATGGACTGTAGAGACAAATAAGCTGGATGGACGCCTTTTTCCTGTTCTGAAATTGTGGGGATACAAGAGCATAAGCTGATCGGAAATTGTAGCTTTGTCAGTATTATGGGATGGTCGAGGCCACCTACAATATCAGCACAGCTCCGCTCTGCAGTATAGAACAGGATGGCCTAGCGAATATTGAGTCTTGGGCCCATATTTACCACCTTCGCTCTCGCAATATCTGCTCCCTGACTTACCCATCCTGACATACTTCATTGCCAACCAGAATGGGCTCCGTATCAAATTCGTACGACTATGTCATTGTGGGTGGCGGCGTCTCCGGTGTTGTGGTTGCCTCGCGCCTACGCGCCTCTCTACCCAAAGCCCACATTCTGGTCTTGGAAGCTGGCAAAGACGAATCCAACTTTGAACTGGCGAGATACGTCAAGCACATAGCCTCCGTCAGGGGCTCTAAGATCGACTATGCATTCGACACCGTCCCTCAGAGACATCTGGACGGCAATCCGAAGAAGGCCTGGGCTGGTCGTGCTCTTTCCGGCGGTGGCGCCATCAATGTAGGAGCGTGGTTACGAGGTCCTGCTGTGGACTTCGAACGTTGGGCCGAAATTCTCCAAGATGATTCTTGGACTTTCTCATCTCTCCTGCCTTACTTTCGCAAGTCCGAGAACTTCATTTCCAAGGACGTGGATCCCAGTCTGCATGGGTCGGATGGTCCGATGGAGATCAAATTGAACAAGGACATTCGGCGGGGAAAATCGTATCCTTTGTGCGAGCAGATGAAGCAAGCCTGGCAAGAGTCAGATCCGTCGGTGAAATGGAATTCAGATGTCAACAGTGGAGATCCTCTGGGTATGGGCGACTGGGCAACCACATTCACCCGCGGAGAGCGACAGTTTCCACACAAAGCGTACAATCTCGAAGGGGTCGAGATCCAGACAAACAGCGTGGTGAAGAGGGTCATTCTAGAGAGAGTTGAATCTGACAGTGAGCCGAGGGCGACCGGGGTTGAAATGGCAGACGGGAGAATTATTTCCTCCAGGAAAGAAGTGATTGTGTGCGGAGGTACTTATAACTCGCCCAAGATCTTGCTACTCTCGGGAGTAGGACCGGCGTCTGAGCTCAGAAAACACGGTATCGATGTCCAAGTCGACCTCCCAGCTGTTGGACAGGGCTTGTGTGATGATATGACCATGCGGCAAGTCTGGCGGCTGCGTCACCCAGAACGAGGGCTGTCGTTCGATTCACCGCTTTTGACAGATCATGACCTGGTCTCGAATGTGCCTGTCGACTTTATGGTTTGGGCACAAGCTCCACACGACCTCATTCGCGAAGCGCTTGCAAAGGACGGCATTAAAGACCACCACGTCTTCAATTCCCGTGCAGTTCACCAGGAGATGTACACCATGTGGATGGCAGGACGGTCTGCGGCTCTGCTTGCACAACTAGGTCTCTCGAATGATGGATCGCTTATTTGCTCCAGCACATATAACGTGTATCCACTAAGTCGGGGTTCTGTGTCACTTGGCTCTGCGGACCCAGCAGCGCCACCGGTGATAGACCCCAACTATTATGCCGCCGAGACTGATCGAGCTATTTTCCGTGACGCACTGCGAAAACATATGCATGTCCTTTTGGGGACGGAGATCGGCAAGTCTTTTGTCGCAGCCGAAGTCCCACCGCCTGGGTTTCCTCTGCTAAGTCACGAGTCGAGCGACGAGGAAATTGATCAGAGAGTGCGTGTTTTTGCGGAGACTGGGTCTCATCCTTGTGGGACCTGTGCGATGGGAAGAGTCGTGGATGCTCGCTTGCGGGTCAAAGGTGTGAAGGGACTGCGTGTGGTGGATGCTAGCGTCTTTCCGTCACCCATTGCAACGCATCATCAGGCAGCTGTGTACGCCGTGGCTGAGAAGGGAGCAAGTATGATAGCTGCAGATTGGGAGGAGGTGAATTAAGACATCTGGAGAGATGATATCCCCGTCGAATTGATGGCATCAGAGTCCAGCGTTGAAATGACGCCAGAAGAAGTAGAAGGCATTCGTCAGACACGTCATTTGAATTAATTTCCGCATCTGTTTTCGGAATTCGAACTTCATCAATTCATCCGACTAGACTCCTTTACGCCTCTAGTTTTGCTTTCCAACCTATGACAGCTAATCGACATGCCTGAATCTCCGGAATCGTCTCATGACGCACAGGCGGATGCGGAACTTACAATGCGTGCGATGATGGGCTTCAGCTCATTTTCCGAACGCCGGCCCAAAAATCAATCCCGTAAGTCACTCGTGAACGAAACATCAATGAATTTTCTCGCGCGGGATTTGCCCTCAAGATAGGAGTCAATGTTTCGAAGTGCAAAAAATAAGAAGATAGCTTTGATCTTGTTCCTCCGGCTATTTATCATTGCCTTCCGCATGTCAAAACTTCGTGTCTCCCTATTTCTCAAAGGCGAGTGGTCCGCCCAACTCTATCGTCCTGCTGGGTTTGGTCCTTTCGACTCGGCATGTCAGATGTCTGCATTGCCACTCATTGTATCTTCTTTATCCTTCCTCTCCCCAATTGCTCAACCTTCCTGACTGGAAACCCGAAACCTCTGACCCTGAATCCCAGATACATCGCTCATGAATGCCCAACACAGTACAACAGACTCGAAGGAACCGGCACCAGATGCACCAGGATCATCTGACTTCTCAGACTCTCGCCATCCACAAGCATTCGAGTCTCAAAACCCGCCTGGGGATGATGAACAAATGTCAAGTCTCCACAACGACCTGTCTCCCAACTCCACACCTTATCCAGCACAACAACAACAACAGACAAGCTACGCATTCACTTCTCCACAAACGGGAATATCGTACACGTCGGAGGAGCTGGAACAGTGGTCTCGAGGCAAAGTCAACGCGCGAGGTGACAAGGTCTTCTTCAAGCCCGGCTTTGTATCTGACGATCCTTGGTTCCGACTTCGCGGCGGTGCAGGGAATGGTGGAGAAAATCTCGGCGGGAATAGGGGGAAAGGCCCAGGGCAATAGTAGTCAAAAGGAATTCGACATAGAAGTGAGTGAGTGTTTTAGGATGCAAGACCATCAGCGTCCGGAACCGTGTAAAGGACTAAAATGGTGGGATTTACAGCACCGTATCCAAACTCCAGCACATGCGAATCTGAAGTGTCCTCAAACAACTTTCCCACGCACATAAACACTGCTCTCTCCCCCTCCCCATTGCCTCTGAGAACTCCGCGAGTGACCTATCAAGGGAGACGCGACGCCCCCCAAAGGAGGTTTCATCCTCGTAATAATTCTTCCCATGCTCCCCCACCTTGCGAACGACAGAGAGATTGATGAATTTTTCCCACCACCATCAACGAATTCCCAGATTTTCAACGCAACGAAGAGTGTCCCTTCAGGCTCTCAGATTCGAATTTCACCGGAAGAAATACATACGCACATCGGGTAACAAGACAATGCGGATCACCCTTCCCCCTTTCCTGAAATCCGCATACTTCGGTGGGCGGGAACAAGAGAACAGGAACCCGTCGAAAGTGGAACAGAATTGAGAAAGAGACAAAGGAAGTACAGAAAGAAAAAAAAGGGGCCGCGCAGCCTTGTGATGGACACCCGTACCTTTTCTGATTCAAAGCGCGTTCTACAACACCTTCCTGCGACCCGTTCACGGCCATCTAGCATCGATGGATTGGACCAAGTTTGAACCGATCCAGTCTCCCGCTCCTAACACTAAATTTCCCTTGGCTTGGCTGCACCCATGGCTTCCCCCGACAAAACAGGCTTTCTCACGAGAAAAGCTGGGCAGGGCAGATGTCAAAAAACACAATCTCTTCGGAGTCGACAGAGTGCCAAATTTTCGTTCTCCAAAGAACAGCATTCAAACGCCCGCAGAAAAGATAATTTGCCGAGCCATGGCAATAGGCAGGAGAGGAGAATCGAATTACTGTTTTGAGCGGGATTGATGAGGAAAATCCCTATGTTCTCAACAGTCTGTGCCTGATGCCTCGCGCGTCACCAGTTACAACCGCATGGGCCAACTGTAAACTGTACATTTTCACCTACCATGAAAGAAGGTCTTCGTGCCATGTTCATAGACACATATGTTTCATTGAGAGTAGGTCAGTAACTCTGTGCTAAACACTAGGCAGGCTCTTCTCCATCTTTCCTAGCTCTTTCTCAGAGGCCACGCGTGCAGGGTGGTCGGGGTCAAGCATTCGTTGACGGATCTTCACAACATGCCTCATCATCCTCAGCGCCAGAGGATTCTGGCCGAGATCCCAGTAGATATAGGCCAGATTGTGCTGCGACGCTAGTCGATCAGGATGATCCTCCTCTAGCGTCTGCTCGCTAATTCGCACTACCTCCTCTAGGAGTGCCACTGCCTCCTTTACCTGTCCATTCTCTTGATATGCGACTGCTAGCTGGTGCTGCGACGCTAGTCGATCAGGAGGATCCTCCGCTAGCGTCTGCTCGCGAGTGCGAACTACCTCCTCCAGTAGTGTGACTGCCTCCTTTACCTGCCCATTCCCCTGATATGCCATTGCCAAATTTTGCTGCGCCAGTAGTCGCTCAGGATGATCCTCTGGCAGCTTATGTTTATGGATCTGAATCCTTACTACCTCCTCCAATAGTGCCACTGCCTCCTTTACCTGGTTATTTGCCAGATATGCTATTGCCAGGCCGTTCTGCGACATTAGTCGATCGCGATGATCCTGGTCAAGATACTCGCTTCGTAAATTATAGCACTCTTCGAAATATCGGATCGCCTCCTTGATCCTCCCATCATCAAACAAACATAGTCCTACCTTCAGGCACAGCTCAGATCTCACTTCGGGGCTGGCAGTCTGGGCCCGCCAGAGGAGACGAATTGCGTGAGGCAGGTATGCTCGCCATCGATCTGGCTGGCTCCACTCATTCCATGGGAACACACTGGTCACATGCAGAAGCGCACTTTTTTCCACCTCAGCCGCGAACGCCTCTTTTCGAACCCAAATCCGTGCAGCTAAGTGCACAAGCCTGTGCATGTCGAATGTGTCTACATCTCCGCGCCGGACCAGGAAAGCGTATGCATCCAACGTCCCGAGGGCAAACAACATTGCTTCTTCTGACGAAAAGAGAGGCAGAATGGAGCGTGGGATGGCCTTCGGTTCAATGCACGAAAGGAACGTCAACAGGTCGGCGGCGTCGGGGTAGGATTGTCGGATGTGGTAGAACGATACCAGCCAAGTGGTGGCCACTGCATGTCGCGACCCTTCGAACCGAGTGGAATCGCGGAACTCTCGACTCATCAGTTCAACCGCGTCCTGATCGGTTTTGCGAAGTAGTTCCACGTATTTACTGATAGATACTCCGGTCGTGTTGATGTACGCTGCCGCCTGCGTAATCGCCAGTGGAAGATAGGTCAGCTCCTGGAGCAAGTCCGCTAGTCCCTTCTCGTCACCAAGGAGGTCTTTTCGAAATAAGCAATTCCCCAGTAGACGTATCGCCTCTGGCGCACTCATCTCTGCCAAGTTGACCATTTCGCCTCCAACTTCCGCGGCAACTCTCCTGAAGCGAGTTGTAAATAAGATTAGGCCACTGTCGCTCTCTGGCAGGTACTGAAAAATTCCGTCGTTCTCGGAAGAGCCAAACAAGATGTCCATGTCATCCGCATTGTCCACCACGAGCAGCCACTTTCCACCTTCGTCGGACTCGAGCCACTGTCGGAGAGATTGCCGAACATCCTCGTTATCTGAGCGCTTTCGTATCTCCAGCTGCTCTGATATCTCCGTGCACGCTTGTTCAAAGCTCGCGCCACTCATAGCTGACACCCAGAACACGGAGTAGTCCGGCTTGTTTTCTTTAGTCCAGTATGCGATTTGGAACGCTACCTGCGTTTTCCCTACACCGCCTAATCCCACTAGGGAGACTTTCTGCCCGCCATCTGATGCAAATAGTTGCTGACGGAGCGCTTCGAGCACTTCCTCCCGGCCCACAAAGCGCTTATTCCGTGAAAGAGGGATATAATGGCGAGCAGGTGTCGTGCGACCTGGATCCCATTGTGAGCGCAAGTCCCTCCACATAGGATAGGCTTTCATACTGAACTGTTGTTGAATACATTGATCATTGTGTTTCTCACCAGACTCAGTATTCACTCGCCAACGACAAGGTTTGTCTCACTTTGACTTCACTAACCAGAGAGTTATCCGCCTTTCCTACCACGAAGCGTTAGTGGTAGAACGGCCAGCAGCTATGGGAAATCTTCTAGGTACACACTTTGCTTCAGCGTCAAGTTTGCCACACAGTGCCGCGCGCGGGAGATCTGATGTTGGTCGTCTAGGTACTGATGCGTCGCCGCCTCGATGCGACCTTGCTCTTTATATTCGGCCAAGTCGACATCCTGGAGTCCCTGCTCGACATTGAAACGGAAATATCGATTCTGGTCCAAGTGCTGCCTCCACCGCGCCACAAACCGTTTCGCCGTCTCCTCGGTTTCTGTTGTGATTTGGACCAACGTCTTCGACAAGAACTTCAACAAGTTATCTTCAACGGCCTTCTTACCTGGATTCCCAGTTCCAATCGAGATAAAGCACTTCACCAGCGGTTTTACTTCGGCAGATTCAGCACACCAAATGTCGGCGGCTTCTACTTCCACCTCTTCCACCGGGTTGTTCACCCCCAACGCGCCATCCACAAACTGTCTGGCTCCAATCGAGACCGGATCGAAGAAGCCAGTAGCGGCGGACGTGGCGAGGGCGGCTTCGCTGATCGTGGATTGTACACTCGGTTTCTGGGGAAGGTCATAGCTTCGGAGACGTGTGATTCCGTATAGGTCCTTCGCCGCTGCACAGACGAACCTACATAACGGTTGAGATAGTATAATCAGTCTTCTTATGCGTTTGTACGTACACTCTACATCCGTGGGGTTTCCCATCATTAAATGCTTCAGTCGGAGAGTAACCTTGGCTGGTGATGACGTCTTCGATGACGGTCTTGAGATTGTCGCTATTGAATCGTGGTCGAACTTGTCCTGACCAGCTGAACGGTGTCCGGTGCACCTTCTCTTCAAACACGGCTTTGGTCAATCGGTTATAAGCCGTAATGCATTCGTCCACGTCCATCTCAAGCCGGCCAAGCATGATAGCGATGAGGCTGTCGCATTGAGTCGTATCAGTACGGGAGCCATGATCAAAGAGGGAGTGTGTACCACGTACCCTCCGGTGCTGGTCCCGCCGATGAGATCGAATAATTCACATGGCTTGAGCGCCGAAGCTCCGCTCTTCTGGCGTTCGTAATTCACCTGGGTCATAAGGCTCTTGAGGATATGGAGCGTGGATAGACCTCGGACTCCACCGCCGTCGAGCGACAGCAGACAGAGGCCGGTGTGGTCGACAGGGTTGGACGGGCGCCCTGCCGCTCCTTCGGCGGAGACCGCTTGCTGCATCAGGTCGACCCACGCTTGGAGATTTGGGAATGTAGTCTAGCGGAAAGTTGAAGAAGAAAGAGAAAGTATGGCGTCTGTGAGGCTGATGCCTGCGCTCGAAGGTGTCTAAGCAAGGCATTGTGAAATGCCCACGATCAGGCTGAAAATGTATGTCTCGACAACGCATGCGGCCAACCTGTGGTAGCCGCGCCTAGACAACGAATGGCTGGTGGTAAAACGGGGACTAGGTGTGTTGGCTTGGAGCGCTGCACAGCCTCAGCGGTTGTGGCACTAGTGGCTTCGCGGAGCGCCTATATCGAAAATAGACCATGAGGAGTAAACCCATTTGGACTCCTCCAGGCGCCAGAGGGGCGGCAGAAATGACAGAGGCTATCTACAGAGAACTCTTTGGGATTGACGGCGATGTGAAGGCTGTGTTGATGGTGTTAATAAGGTCGTCGATGAAAGTTGAGTTGGTTTTGGTAGCGACGACAAGGTGGAAATGCAGGCGCGCGCGATGCAGAGTGCTAGCTCGGAACAACTAAGGTCCGAACCGTAAGTTGCATTACTAGAAACTGACTTGTCACGCGCCAAACTGTGAGCATCAATGAGACTGACCGATGAGAGTCGTGGCTATTAGTATACTCGGTACCTCGTACTCGGTAGAAAGCCGCATCGCCGATAGTACCAGCTCAGCTTTGGTACCTCGCTCCCTACTAGGTAATACTAACGATATTCCTCATACCTTGTACGGCTCCTTAGCTTAGTCAGCTGTCCACTACGGCGAAGCACTTAAGCCACTTTCAAATGACGGACAGCATCGGATGTTTCCCACTGTCCTGACGCCGTCAAGGAGCGTGTCACATATAGTGAATAGGTGCTACATTTATACTTCCAGAATATGCTGCAGTAGTTGGAGAGATAGGGGTCTTTAGGACTAATTCGCCTTGGGCGGACAAAGATGTAGTTGTAGGAGGTGTAAATCAAGCACCTGAGGTCTCTGCGTACCGGACCCGGCCACGCGGATGGCTGGATACTTCGTACTCGGTACACATACACGTAGAGATATACTCCAGACTCAGGCCCTTCTACTTTTCATTGGCATTGGTATTGGTATAGCTTCTCATTGCCTCACTCAGTCACTCTGTGTGAGGGTAGTAAGGGACCAACAAAGATTGGGCCTCGCTGAAAAGGGAGTCTACTTACTCAAGTAGCCAGTCACGCAGAGTGCGCATAGCGACCAGCCCAGATATCTACTACATCTTCCACTCAGCTATATTCAGAATGAGACTACCTAGGCACTATGTGATGATCAACTAGAGGGCTACTACGGGGTACTACTTAAGGGTTCCCTATGACATGTCACCCATGTCCACCGAGCTTTTAACCTATGCGACGGGTGCCCGGGCCAGCCTCGTGCCCACAGGGGCGTCCCTAATCACCTTGGAACGCCTATAAACCTCCTTCAGAGACACGCCACATGGCTCCCTGCACCCTCCAGCTGCTCCCCCGTCGTTAAGGAGCTACCATTGCCCCTTTATCCCTAGAGACGCTACGATTAGGCTTGGGTCCCCTGTAAATCCAGCCCGGGGGGGCCCTACGACTTCCCTTCTAGGGGACAGGTTCGGCGCCAGACTGGCCAAGATTGAAACTTTTTCGTCAATTGCAACTGTCACCAGGGCAATAAGAATACATGGGGAGAGGAAAAGAAACAAGGGAACCCAAGCCACGGTCCGAGCCACGGGCCAGAAAGCCCCCGTGAGACTCCCACACAGCCGCAACCTATTTGTAACTGCCCCAGAGGCACCCAGACGGCCATTCTGGACACCAGCAAGCTTCTCGAAACCCCGATATTTCGCCCCAGCACCAAATCCGGCTTAGCCAGCACACTGCAATCTCCACACCATCTGCAAGTCCCGCAGCTCGTCACTTGCAGAATCGAGGTCTTGTGACCGAAAGGAGGGGAAGTGCTACAGGGAAGGACGCCCGTCCCAAAAGATGCCTGGATAGCTCGTGATCCAATTAGACCGGTGGAAAGGTGGCACCAAACCAGAGAAATGGGCCCGATGTACCTGCAGGGGGATTTCATGGTGGCACCCGCTCGGCGTTTGCTGGCTGGCGCGCTCGGTTCCTGCAGAGTCGATCGCTGCAGTGCGAGTTCGGCAACTGGGCGATTTCTCTGGTTGCAGAAATGGGCCTGGCGTCATGCACGCCATCGCCCTGGCCACCATGCGGGGCAAAAGCAGCAAGAAACTTGGCTCGTTTCGTGGGGTGGAGCGGAACCCTAAACTCACTGCCACGTCAATCACCCCGGAGGACTACCGCCAAGGCTGCATTTGAGGCTCCCGGCGAATGATTGTTCGACTTCGATAATGGACTCTGATTTGCTGTTGTTGGACGACATCCAAAGGCTTGGGCGGAGCGGAAGCCGGACGGGCAATTCACCTCCATGTCAACCCCTTCCGTAAAATGGAGGACTCCCGGAGGCTCTCGAACTCGAAGAACTGGCTCGGACAAGAAAAAGACAAGGAAATTCGTAGCATCGTCAATCGTAACTGTCGTGGACTCAGGCATGGCGGCTGCGGCTGGCCTTCGCATACGCCTCCGGATGTTTCTTCTCTGCCTTCGATTTCATCGCTCTAACGGCCCCAAAAGTCAGCCTGGCCATTGCGGCACCTCCGAAAGGGAGCAGTGCTTCGTGCATGGCTTTGGACTCACGATATTTTCTTGGACGTGTATTCCACGTCTCGTCGGGCCTCTTTCACCGCATCGACTCCTTCGGCGAAATTGACCCGCGCGGATTTCAATCTCCGCTGGGCCATCGCTTGCAGCTCTTGCAGCTCTCGCTGTTTGGCATTCAATTCGCCAGATCTGCCGGTAATCAGTCTCTCGATCTCGCCACGGGCTTCCAGAGTGCGCCTTACGTCTGGGCTTGTTTCGCCAGCGAGCGATCCATTCGAATGGGATCGAAAGCGGCGTCCATTTTTTCGCTGAGCATGTCAACGACATCCACTCCGGAATGCGCGTAAGGGCCACAGTCTCCGCTGCTGTGGCTGGGCGCATAACTGGAGTGAGCGGAGTAGGAACCCGCGGATGTCCGACTTCCAGCGTAAGATGTGCTAGTGTCAGAAAGTTCTGGAGAGTCAAGAACCCTGGATTGGGGGTAGCTGTAGACAGGTGCCTTTCCTGACGGCATGGTGATGGGAAGGGTCTTTTGGTGAGTAGCATAGCTAGTGGGATGACGAGAGTAGGCAGAGGTGGCCATTGTGAAGAGATGATGAGTACAACTGAACCTAGGTGGGAGGTAAAGGGACAAGTCAATGTGTGGTAGTGGGATGGAAGAGACTTTGGGACTTGGACGAAGATTGATCAAGGTCAAGCAGACAATTGTGTGAACTCTTCCAAAGATGAGTGATAGAAAAGGAAGAAGGAGGGAGGAGGACTTTCAGACAGATGAGACGGGTTTTTATAGGCGAACTGGGGCACTCCTCTCGTCACAAGGGAGACAGGGGAGTAGACTGCCAGCTCATCACTTCCCTCTGGGCGGACCAATATGAGTCGTGGCCCAAGGGAAGGGGGGTGTCATGATGAGTCCACCGACCCCGCTTCGTGAGCAGGATGAGAAGAAGAGTAGGACCAATGCGAGGACGATTGAGCCAGGGAGGAAGCAGGGTCGGCACCGTCCGCCACCTTCCGCCCGGCAGAGATAAAGGAAAAGTCCGTGAAGGGTTGACCAAAGAGAGCGGAGAGAGACCCTCCACGAGCAGGAAATGGCAGGGTGGGATCAAAGTCTCAGCTGAAGCCGAGTCAGGCAGTTGAGGGGAGGCAACGGGAAGCCGAAGACGATCATTGGGTAGATGAGGCATTTTGCCAGGACTTGAGGGTCCTTAGTCCGCGGGATCTAGAAGCGAAACGGCGGACGGGAGTGGCTGTTCTGAAAGACGAATGGAGCGAGGACGGAGAAGGTTCGTGATTATACGTGAGCAAGGGGGGAGATGCGGGAGGAGCGGTGATTCGGCCAAGGAGGTGGGAGGGCGGTTTGAGATAGGCAAGTTCTCTTTTTTTTGCCATGGCCATTGGAGGCCTTGAGGTGGAGGAGAGGAGAGACGGAGGACTTGGCCACTTTGCGGACGACATGTGTGTGTTTGTGTATGTGCGAGACGTTGAGTGTTGGAGGAAAGGTATTGGGAAATTATCTTATTGAACTTCATATTTTTTGATTTTTTGGGGCGGCTGAGGCGCGCGGGCAGAGGTGGATGCCGACACGAGGGTCGCATGTTGGAATTGGTCGAAGAGGATTCAGGAGTGGCAGAGAGGCCTAGACGTAAGAGGTCGGGTGAAAGCAGCGAGAGGCAGGGTCAAGAAAGGGTCAAGCGTTAGCCGTTGGCGCGTGGGAGGGGTGAGGTGATGGTTGCAGGCTGGCCGGTGGGAGGGCGTGGGAGTGTGAGGAGCGAGGGAGGAGGCGGTCGAAGTCGTGGTGGTGATGGCGATGATGATAAGTGGTGGTGAGGATGGTGGTGAGTGGTTGTTCGGCTCGGGTTCGTGCGCAAAGGGAAAATAAGGAAAGAAGAAAGTGCGGCACCTCGCAGTCAAAAGTCACTGGGATGCCGGCCGTCGCAGGCTGCGAAGAGAAGGGCACGAGATGGAGGTTTGTTGGGCGGGTAGATGTACCTGAGGCATTCAGACGGTGAGGAGGGATGTGCCTACCTAGGTAGGTAGCTCGGTAGGTAAGTCTTGTAGGTAATGCACCTGGGAGGCGGATGGGCGTCAATTATCCCTAGGCGTTGGAACGCGCATAGGGAGGGGGCGTGCAGAGGAAGAGTACCTATAGGTAGGTAAGGGGAAGCTGCCTGGCTGCCTGGCCGCCCGTCCTCCTCCGGCTCATTGGGCGTTGAGAAATAGTCCTGTGGGCTGTAAATGACTGGCAGCTGCGTCAGGTCACAGGCAAGCACGAGTACCGGTACTCGCTGGCCCCCAACAGGGCCCTCTCTGCTCCCCCATCGCCGCCCCTCTCTCGCCCCCGGAACAATCCACCTTCATGGAATGACCGCCTACAGGCACCTATAGTTCTGAGTGATAGTGTGTGCGTATGAGGGAAGTCGAGTCTTGGCATCGCGGTTCTTCCACTCCCACTCCCCACCCGACATGCTCACTACCCACGACATCTGTATATCAAATGCGCCAACTCAAACTCTCGCCTCCTTCAGTCATTCAACCGCAGAACATTTGTAGTGCCGCACGAGTAGATATTCCCCATCTATCTACCTACCTAAGGTACACAGCCCACTGGCCATCTGGACAGCAGAGCTAAGCTGCTTTCCTCCATTCTGATCCCGCCGCCCAGCCGAAGTCCGAAGCACGCTCTCGTCGCCAAATGCTAATCCTAACTCGCCTCCAAACCCATTCATGCATGTCGTGGTTCTCGTTTGAGGAGGTCTTCTGCTCCCCCCAGCTCAGGCCATGAGCATATTGACTAAAACATTGGGTCCTCTTGAACCCCATTACCATGCACATTCGTGTCATTATCCCCCGTCCCTGGTGTTGATCCAGCCTTTATATTACTCCTCCCTCCATTACCCACCTGTTCCTTTTTGGTAAAATTAAAAAATCAATATGGCCAGTGCCCATCAACCCTATACAGCGTGAGTTGCCCATGGTGAAGAATGCCCCAAACAGCATGCACAAGTAGTTGCCACTGGCAATGAAGAGGAAAACGCCACCTCCATAAATCCTTCGCAATGACTCGCTCAATGCATCGACAATGTCGTGGAACTAGTGACCACTCGCCCATGGACAGCGCACACTGACGCAGAGCTTTCCCTAACCTGAGAATCGTTTCCCTGCACCTCGACCGAACTCAAGACTCCAGAGGCCTATCACGTAAGAACACGTGTGGCACTGTTGGGTCCAGTAGCGTCATCATCATCGTCCCGAGCACATTGAAATCCACCGGTTTGGTAAGATAGTCGGTAAATCCAGCATTGGCGGCGGCTGCGCGTTCCTCGGGCATCGCATGTGCTGTCAGTGCCATGATCGGCGACGGCCTGTACGCGTGACTCCTTTCCCACTCCCGTATTTCCGTACACGCCTCATACCCATTTTTGATCGGCATCTGGATGTCACAGATGATGAGCGAATAGTGGCCCGGTGGCTTGCCCTGAACCATTTCCACGCATTGCTGCCCATTTTTGGCATAGTCGTTGGCCAACGCAACTTTCTTGAGGTATCGTTGGATCACCATCCGGTTCACGTCGCTGTCCTCGACCAACAACACTCGGTGCTCTCTTCCACCAATTTTCTCCTTCACCAAGTTGGCGATATTTCGGAAGTCGTCGGAGCTCGACTGCGCGACCTCGCGTGCTCGATCCTTACTTAAATTGCGCAGCTGTGCAGGATCGAAAATCATCGCAAACACCGACGGCTTGACCGGCTTGTGAATCATATAGGCTTTGCGCCCGCTCGCTGTCAGGGTAGTAAAATCATCCAGAATATCCCGCTTTTGGTAGTGGTCGGTAATCACCACGAGAGCCGGTATCACTGGACCGGTGAAGTTGGCCATCTGGCGCATAAATAGCATGATATCAGAGGTTGCAGGGATATCCAAGACGATGTGTGTGAAGGTGGGCGGTGATGGCCCATTCAAAAGATCGAGGAATGAACCGATATCCGGAATGGTCGTGACATTAGCTGCAATCGAGTATGGAACCACGTGCTCAATATGCTGCTTGATCGCCATCCGCGCATGCTCTGCAGGACATATAACGACAACCGAATACGTCTGGGGATGCGCCTTTTCCGGCGCCAACCTGCTTCCGTCGTTGTCGCTCTTGCTCCGCTTGAAGACTGGGTGAGACGCAATAGCCTTTTCCATCAGGGCTTGTCGTTCACTTGCTGAAACCGTAGATTCCGGAGGAGGTGCGGATTCGGGCGTTTGGATGATCGAAGTCGCCGACGACTCGGACGCTATGTTACCCGAGTTTGATCGCCCCGATAATCCGGAGCTATCGGACGGGAGAACCGGCGGTGAAACCAGGGAGGGCGATGACAGCACTGGCGATGGCACTACCGGCGATGGTACTAATGGCGATGGCAGAGCAGTCCCCTGTTGCGGAGGGGGGCTAACATATCTGGATAGACCGGGCGTTTGAATGATGCCCTCGTTGTGCAAAAGGCCCTTAGCTGACGCCATTGTCGGGGTCTTGTTGTCGGACTGTGATCGGGGACTCCCTCCCAACGAAGGCGATTGCCTATGTTTTGCGGCTCTCGAAGCGATAGGGGGTGAGGCAAGTTCAGACCCGGGGGGTGCCACCTCGACTCTGATGTAAAAGCTAAAAGTCGAGCCCTCGCCTGCTTTACTTTTGACAGAAAGCTCGCCTCCATGCATCTCGACCAGCTGCTTGGAAAGGAAAAGCCCCAGTCCCGAGCCGGCCTCGTGATTGCTGCCGCCCCCAATCTGGCCAAACTGCTTAAAAAGCCGTTTGAAATCGTCTTCATTGAAGCCACGCCCAGTATCAACCACATCGAAGGAGAGGAGGCCCGAATTAGCAGCCTGTCCTGTTGTACTGGCTGGCTCGGCTTCGCGGTAGGAACATCGCATGTACACCTCGCCCTGTTCGGTGAACTTGACGGAATTACCAAGGAGATTGAGCAGGACCTGGCGCACTCTGAAGGCATCCCCCTTGACCGTGGACGGAACATCGGCCTCCAGCGAATAATTGAGTTCGAGTCCACGCTCGATGGCCCGAGATGACACCGTATCCACCACCTCTTCACAGAGTGCCCGGACATGAAACCACTTCGGAAGTAGAGTCATCTTCCCAGCCTCGACCTTGGTCACATCCAAAATATTGTCCACGAGTTCCCTCAGATTATTGGCGCTGTTTTGAATTGTGTCCACCGTCCGCCTTTGATCGTGGTCTAGCTCCGACTCGACCAGCCAAGGCATGCTACCCAAAATGCCATTCAGCGGCGTTCGAATTTCATGAGACATGTTAGCGAAAAATTTGGTCTTGGACTCCATTTCTGAGTGAACCTTTTCATTTGCTTGGTTCAATTCTCGTTCCAGAGCTTTCCGTGTCTCGATATCGGTGCACGTTCCGTACCAAGACGCCTTTCCGCTCTGACTTTGCCATAGACCGGTGTCAACTCGAACAAGTCGTACGAGAAACCAACGATACCCACCTCCCCTAGACTTCAGGCGGATCTCAGTCAGGTAAGATAGACGCCCGTTCTCGTCCTTCTCCACGACCACTGAGCCGGATTTGATCATCCGCTCCAGCGAGCTCAGATCAGGCGAAAAGAGGTGCTTCTGAGTAGGAAGAGAAGGGGCAGGCGCGCCGACTGTTTTGTTCGAATCGTTGGACGAAGACGACGGACTTGTAGCTGAAGATCGAGCAATCGCGGCAACATCTGACGGTGCCAAAATGCCACATTTGTGCAGGTCATCGCGATGGACATGTTTAGCGAACCCTAGGCCTCGAGCATCCTCAAGCGTCTGGCCTGAATACGAATGCCATTGCTGATTGACAGCCACTATGCCGTCTCCTTCGATAGCCTCGAAAAGAATCTGTGGAATAGCATCCGCAAGTGCGCGAATCTTTGTGTCACGGGCCATGATTGCCTCCTTTTCACTGGCCTCGAGATTCTTGATGTATTGCTCGTGCACGTCCAGAAACGATCCAATCCAGTACAAGAGACGACCATTGTGGCTCAACAAAGTGCTGGCTCGAAACACAAACCAGCGGAAGTCGCTGTCGCTGTTGAATCTCTTGACACGGATATAGTGGGTGAACTGACTTCCCGTTCTTAAGGCCTCATTCCACAGCTTGACTAGGCCATTTCTGTCTGCTGGATGCACGTTCTTCCAGGGATCTCGCACACGACCTTCTCCTTGACTCCGAAATGCGTCAAATTTGCGGTTAGTCCAAACCAAGTCTCCCGTATTCGGCTTGGCCAGGAAAAGTTGAAGCGGTACAGCATTAAGCATAAGAGACGATATTAGCTCGGGCAGATGTCTCTCGCCGTCATCTTTATGTTCGCTAACACGCCGAGCAGTGTTTCGCCGAAGGGAGGAGTCAGCCCTGTCGTATAAAGGAAAAGAATGGTCCCCGGAATCACTTTCAGAGGTAATACTAGCCGTCCGAAGTGCCATCGGACTAGGAGGGTCAGGCTGCGTCTTTGTGGTACCACCTGTAGTTTTCTTCCCAGATATCTTTGAACCGGTGGAGGATTTCTCGGTTGAATGTTTGGCTTGCTCGGTCTCATCCTTGGTCAGCCGCGGGCCAGGAGTCAGTGGTTGTTGACCGCCTCTCTGTCTCCTGGCAGAGAAGTAGCTGTCCACCATTTCAGAGCCGGTTTTGCCACCCGGAGTTGGCGGTTGCCCTGAACTCATCCCAAATTGGTCCATGAGTGGCGTGCTCACAACAGAGTTGCCAGGGCTCTCTTTCAAAACTCCTGGGCTGAAGCTTTCTTGGTATGTCCATGATCTGGCATTCTCTTTATCCTGCGCAATTTGTCCGCTTAACTCAGCCATAAGCTCGAGTTCAGAGCCTTCATCAGAGAATGTGCCCCCAAGGCCGAATGCCGCACCATGTCGACCTCCTGGAGTGCCGCGCAAACGATCTTGGAGAGCGCTGTACTGCTGCGCAAGTGAATATGAGCTTGCCAGATGTGGTAGAAGAGCTTCCAAGGAATGCCGAAGACTACGCGGATACGGATTCAGTGGCGATAGAAACGACAGGATGGCGATAGGAAAACGGAGGTTAGATGCTAGAGTCCCTCTAGCCAAAATTGGCTGTATCAATGGCACGTGAATCAGAGTCTTGGACATATCGGCTCCTATCGCACTCAATGGTTGGTTGGCCGTGGTCGCATAGTCATACACCGGAGGATTTTGTTCGAATGCAGACTCATCAATGGATGCCGTGGGCTGCGCGAAAAAGGGCGATTCCGCAGGGTCAGGGCGTGCCGCAGGTGAAGGTGAGGGACTCTGCGACCAGGGTGATGGTTCCGGTTGCTCATATTCGTCAAATGCACGAAAGGCACTTTGCAGCGTCAGAGCATCCTCAGGTCTCGCAATTTTACGGTCGTCAGGACCTCCTGGTGAAGGTGTCGGTGGCACACTTCGATCATCCTCACGTCCCTTGACCTTGGGTGATTGTCTGGGTGCGGTGTCTGTGTACGCTCTTGTCAATACAACAGGTTTCCTCTTCCCAAACAACGTTGAAACCCCTGTACGGACAAGTAATGGGTCGGGTTCGGCCTCTAGCGGCTGTATCGAACGATGAACATGACACCTGAGGGTCGATGAAGCGGAACCCGAGGAGTTGTACAGTCCTTTTAGCGCTAAGGGATCCGACTCTGCCACGGACGTCGATCGAGGTGTGGCGGCTTGTCTAGTCAACCTGGGCAAGAGCGGTGAGATCGTCGGGATTTCCTCTGCTGGCTCTTTGGGCATCATGCTATAGGCGCGCACAGGCCCTGCAGGACGCTGACGGGCACCCCTAGCAGACTGATCAGGCATCGGCCCTGCAATAGAATGGCGGGACATAAGAGGCGGCCGGCGCGGAGCCCCCGAACTAAGCTCACTGGGGATCCTACTGGCAGGTTCTGGCCGTCGGCCTAGAGAGGTTATATCAGCCTCGGAGGTAGACAGGGATTCAAACTGCGAAGGCGGCACCCCCTCGCTGCCATTGACGTTGTATGTTGCCTTCTGCCCCCACGGAACGTTCTCAAGATCGGTGATATCACCAGGAACCGCCAGCGATGCTCGTTCAGCGCCATAAACCTCTGACAGAACCTCGGTGACATTGACCCACCACATATCTAATCCTGGTTCAGCATTAAGCATCAAGATGATATCGTACAAGTCAGGCGCCGGGAAATTGGGGTCCTCGGCATAGCCTGGACTCAGAGGGGTCTGGCCAACTGGTGTACTCAAATCCGAAGAGGATGCTTGCCGTTGCGGAAGAGGTGGCTGCGCAGGGTCTGAGCTCAGGGGCGGCTCGTTGGTGGGGGACAAGAGAGTGAAGGGTCTGTGGGAGGGACCTGAGCGGTGGCTGGTGTTACGATTGAGTCGCAAAGCCATGCGAGGAAACGGATATGACGGGGTCCTAACAGACCCCGGGGTCATGTCAAACGTGGCCCGTATAGTTCGAGCGGAATCTGTCGAGAGGGCTGCGGTATTGACTGACTCATCCGAACTCGACTCCGTATGCTGCAGTGATGCTGAAGGCTCCGACGAGTCATCTTGTTTTGTCGTATCAGACGAGCCGCTGGAAGCGGTGGTAGCAGCCGCGGCGCGCATTTGTTGTTTCTGTGCCAGCGCGGCACTCATCCTTCGTCGCATTGCCTCAATTCCAGACGGAGTCTCGCGTGTCAAGACACTCGTGACCTGGTGGTGGACCAGGGTAGGAGCATTGGCGGACGCGTCCGCGCCGCTTCTTCTCTCCCCCATGGCTTCCTCCTCCGATCTTGTCGCCGATCCATGGCCATCGTTGCTTCGTGAAGAGCGGCCACGAGGGGGCATTCCAACGCGATGTGATTTTGACGATTTCATTACTGCGGACGTAGACACTCTCTCGCCCAACTTCGGTGTCTACAACCTCGCTGCAGTCGAAAGGCAGGCATGGAGAGTAAGATGAGGCGAGTCCTTTGATTCGGGTATGGGGGAAATAGGGTGTTCAAGGCGTCCAGTGGCGCGTCCGATCGCTATAGCGTACAACAGGGCGAGGTATGTATTGTAGGATGAAGCGGGTAGTACTGAGAGAAGGTTTACGTCAACGCGAGACAAGAGCGTGGAGGGACGTGGTCAGGAGAATGGCAGTTGAGCAGGAGGCCACTATCGAGATTGAAACGAGAGCACGACGGGGTGTACGAGGGCGGCAGTGAAGTGATCGATGGTGAGTATGAGGCTCGTTTAACTTGAAGGTCGAGAAAGTTGTGTGGGCGTGTGAGCGTGTGAGCGTGTGAGCGAGCGAGAGGACGCGAACCCGAATGGAGTGGCAAGGTGGGTGGTGGTTTTGCGACGAGTACGAGGTGAAGGGATGGAAGTGCGCGGAATATGCAATCCGTCAGTCAGCGAGCCAGCCCAGCTCCATCAGTCAAGTGTTTGAGATGTGTCTATACTGGCAACTGGCAGTGGGCGGCGTGGTGGTAGTGTATGGGGTCCTGGGTAGTTTGACCTGGAGAGAAGAGAAACAGAGACCCGAGACAATCGACGACACAGGGCTCATTGTGGCGCCTGGCCACTGGGCTTTGCGGGATCGGGGGCTGCTGCACGGTGACGTAGGCGGGTGTCCAAGACAGCCTAGGGGTCACCAGGGTCACGACTCACCAGCAGCCGCACCCACCCAGGGCCACCGAATACCCCATTTAGCGACCAGCGACCAAGCAACCCCAAAGGACTTTGTCCAAGGGGGTCCTCCCAAGGAAAAGCCACCGGGTGCCACCCACTGCCAGCCCCTGCAACACCCTGTCAAACCAGCGAGCCACCTGCATCACCACGCCGTTTTCTCCTTGCTGGGGGCGGCCTTGTTCCTAGATACCCGATCTCATACCGAGTAGGGACTGTACGTTCAGTACCTAGGTAGGTATCTACCGCCTCTACAGAATGCGGCTACCTCACTACCACTTACTACTAGTACTACTATTACCCGACTCGGATCCATCTGAGGCGACTTGCCTCTTCTCTCCTTACATACCTAGGTACCTTAGTAGGTACCTAGGTACCTAGTACATACCGCAGCACCTGTCAGGTATGATTTACGAGAAGAGGGGGTGAACTGCATTATTGTGCAACCACCATCGACTTTTCCCCTCTTCTTACGAGGTACCTCATACATTGGGCGGAGCAACTCTTTGTCAACCAGCGGTGGTGCCGCTTGCAGTGTTCCAAGATTCTCTCCCTACGTAATCGACCCTTTGAAGTCCTTCTTCCGTCCACATCTTTGTCCGAATTCAACGTCAGAGGGCCCACAAACACGCCCTTTCCGGCCATCAACCTTTACCGTCCATCCCCCCATATACACTGTACCTTACTCGTACCTATACCTCATGGCTAGGTACCTACCTAGGTACCTACTGGAGTCGTTTCAAAATTCAAGGGCCTTGCCACGCCTACAGTGGATAGTGTGATTTGAAACCCACATTCGTTCCGGTCCTTATCACTTGAAACCGTTTTCAATACCAATCCCACCTGCTCTTCAAGGTGACACTGATGGGCAATGGCTGTTGCTGTTACTGTTACCTTACTCCACAAGAAATGCAGCTTTGATTTTTTGCCTCCTCCCTTTCTGGCAACTGTCCATAATATCACAAACAGAACAAACAGAATAAGATTGCTTGCCTGGCGTCCATAGATGATACTCGTGACCCACGATCGACATAGAAGAGCTCAAGCAGAGGACGGGTATGACGGACAATTAAACAAGACTGTGGAGGAGTGCATTCCCAGATGGCCCTGCAGACGTGGAGTAATCGACGATCACTTCTTTTTACTTGCCTCTTGTTCCTGGTTTTGAAGCAATCAAATTTGGTAAAAGCGTTGCGGGTTCACCTGTCGGGCTTTTACAACCTTGAAAACTATGTTGGTACCTGGCTGTATCGGAATCTCCTATCCGAGATCGTCGTTCTATCGAAACTTCCTCCAGCCTCCCCACCAAAATGTACAATCCATCCTGATAATCAATCATCGTTTGGCTTGTTCTCAAAAGCGTGCTTTTTCTTTTCTCTGCCGTTTGTCCCCAACTCCAGGCCATAAAAATACACAACTGGACAAACTGCTGGTGCTCAGTCTACCTTGATCGACCCGTAGATGCGGTGGACGAAAACATATGACGACAAAAATCCGATCGTGCCTGTAAACAGAGGTCAACTCGGCCATCCACCAGACGCGAGAGGGGCTCTTGAATTGCTTACCTGTGAGCACTGCAACCAAGAAACTGAGGAGGCCTGAGTAGCCCACATAGAGGACCGCTCCAGTGAGTCCTCCAAAGGTGACTCTCGTCGCCCAGAATCCCAATGCGTTCAGAAACACGTAGCCACCAGTCATCCCTGCGCCAAAGAAGGCCCTCCACTGCCAGCGATAATCTTCAGCGCAGAGCAAGAAATACACCAGCAGGATGGTGGTGCAAGCGCAAGTCATCACCATCAACGCATAGCAGATGAACAAAAATCCAAACATGTAGTAGATCTTACTCGTCCACAGTGATGTCATGATAAAGTACAATTCCACAAAGATGGCGCAGAATGGCAGAATGCCCGTGAGCAAAAGGGAGGGTATCAGACGCAACGAGCGTGCCACAGGCGGAATTTGTCGCGGAATCTGGTTGACTCTGGTCGGTGACTCGATCGCCGGAGATTTGAATCCGTACCATGATCCAGCTACACTCAACGGCACGCTGATGAGGAACCATATGCCGATGATGGCCAGCATTGTCGTGAACGGCACTGCGCCACTTGCTCCTTTCGCCCAGACGAAAAGGTTGAGTAGAAAAAATGTCCCAAATACAATGCCGGGGACAAAAACAGGAGTCAGTGCAATGTTGAGTTTCCATTTCTCGCCACCAAAGCTCTTATATGCTCGCGCCGACACATAGCCGCCAATGCACCCAAAGATGGTATAGAGCAGAAGACCGATGGACGTGAGCCAACCCCGGTTGGAAGGTGACAGAAACCCTAGCATGGCGAAGGCGACTGTCAAAGCCGTCATGACAAACAGCTGAGCGCCATTTCCAAGCAACACGCTCAATAACAGCGCATAACGAGGTGGTCTGAAGACGTCGCCGTGCACCAGCTTCCAGCCCGAGTCTTCTTGGACATCTTCATCAACAGCAGAGGTCCCTGAGAGGTCGTCCAAGTTGATGTTATCCAGTCGGTTATATCTGGCAATGTCCTTGCGAAGCGCCCGGACCAGCACCGTGCTGACCATACCGATGAGGAAGACAACAAAGATGGCTGAGTTGATGAGAGAGAACCAGTGGATTTTGGGATCGACGATGTGAAGCAACTTGTCCCAGCGCGTAGCCCAAGCCGTCTGTGAAGGGCGCCAGTAAACGCTGTATGTATAGGTAACTTGTGTTCCTCCGCCTTCCTTTAGGACAACAGGGCCGGAATTGAAAGCGCAACTTTCCTTTCCGTCTTCCGACAGGCGAGAGTCGGCGTATGATTGTGGCTGAACCAGGACGCCGACCACGCGGTATTTGAGCCCACGGAGTCCGGCCATATGGTAGTCGATGATAATATCCCAGTGGTTGTGTAGAATCTTTGTTCCATCCTCTTGGACCTTGCCCAGCGGAAACCCGGGACTGGCGAACCGTTCGTGGGTAAGGGGATCTTCTCGTAGCTCGGCCGCCGGAAGTCCATCGACAAAAAAGTTGACGTTATATGCCTCCTCGATCCTTTTGTTGACGAAGGTAGTTGACCTCTCGTCGAATGTCTCGCCCTGACATGCGATCTTGCATGTCTGATTCAATCCCATCCACAACTGGAAGGGCGAGCTCTGGATGCGGTCGCCGAATATGATACTGCCTAGCGACTCTCTTCTGGGCTCAGGTCCTCCAGCAGGTCGGCAAAAGTGGAAAGCTTCGTAGTAATAGTCATAGGCAACCACGGCGTGGATTTGCTCATCGTGCCGCGATATTGAAGGTGTGAGACTGTTGACATTGACTTCGAGTTGGTCCCCTCGGGAGTACGATGAGGGGGAAACGCCAGGGAGATAGAAGGATGTGGCCTCCTTGAGGAAGAGAAGGCAGAGAAGCAGTGGAGGAAGCTTGGGAGCCATAGCGAAGTGAGGTCCGACGGAATGGCGCAAGGGTGTGCTTGTCTGCGAGCGACCCAAGGGAGGTCACCTCATGTTTAAGGGGGTTGGGGAAGGAAAAGGCTTTAGAATCGAAGGTGAGTTTCACAAATATCACCAAAGGAGAGGAGTAATCGGTGGATGTCGCAGATGTCTGCGTAGACGTGGATGGGTGTCGGTCTCAAGGATGTGAAGAGGTGTCGTGTCAATTGTTCTCAGCCAATTCCTGAGATGCGCAGACGTACAAAAATGTACGCGGACTTCGGGGCCACTGGGCCGAGCGAACTCGGTCGACGCAGGCCATCAGTCCTCGATTGTTTGAATGTATACCAGGTACCTAGATAATAATATCGATTCAATTGGAAAGCTTGGAGTCATTTATTTCTGACGCTCAACCCTCCTTGCAAAGTACTCGGTACTCAGTGCAATGACACTCGTTACGCGTGTTCTTTCATGTAGCCTTGTGGCTTCAGCTCGTGTGTTCCAAAAGCACCTCCTTCGCCCCTGCTCCAAGGACAGGTGAAGCACACCGGCTTCTCATCCAAGAGTCTGACAAGAATACCAAAAGAGCGCCAGCGTCTCGAATGTTTTCCACGCCCACAATGCCAGAGTGAAAAGAAAGAAGTATCCGGAGTAGGTGATCGTTCCTCCGGCTAATCATACCAGGCCGTCATACAGCGAGAGAGCCGACACAATCGTCTCATCCCGTTTACTTCCTTCCTTGAACTCGGCCATATCAAGGCTGCCGTTCTCGTCCTTGTCCATCATTCTGAAAATCTTTCTAACCCTCTTCTCTGGCGTATCTTCGTCTTCGGGCAGTTTAACCATGGAGCCCACCTGGTTGACTGATTAGCCGACTCGGTGGGAAAGAGAGGGTAAGAGAGAAACCGTCTTACCATTTTGTAGATGGCCTCGACAATTGCCAGCATCTCATCATAACTGATCTTGCCGTCCCCGTCGATATCATAAAGTTGGAACGCCCAGTCTAGTTTATCTTCCATCTTGCCTCGACTCGTCACGCTCAAGGCACAAATGAACTCCTTGAAGTCAATCGTCCCGCTCTTGTCCGAGTCAAATACTTTGAAGACGTAGTCGGCAAAGGAGTTTGGGTCGCCAAAGGGGAAAAACTGTCGATAGATCTTTTGAAACTCTTCCTTGGTCAACATGCCTGAGGGGCAGTCTTTCAAGAATCCTGCATAAGGTGGAAGACATGTTCAGCCGCCATTCTCTTCTCTACCAGTCAGGGGTAGGTAGATCTTCCGCCATGTGATCCGCTCAGATTAGATATGACATACCCTTGTACCATTGTTGCAGTTCCTTCTTATCAAAATGTGTCGACTTTTGGAGCTCTTCCAGTTGTTGCGGCGACAGTTTTGATTGTCTGGAGATGAGGTCAGCTCACAGTGACCGTCGGCGACTGCGCTCCGGTGTCGAGCAGCATCACTGCGCTCACTTCTGACCCATTTTGATGGCGCACCCGAGGCCGAACGGCCCAAGTCTTCAGTCCCTGGTCTCAGAGCCGTGAAGCAAAGGGATCCGAATTGCGACGCGCGAGGTCGGCTGCGAACGAGCTGAGAGAGGAGTGTAATCGGCTACGATTGCGATGGCGGGGCAGGGCGCTTGCTAGGATAATAATGCGAACTGGATGAGGTCAAGTTTTGTTTCTATACGGGTCCGAGGTGGGCGAAGGACCGAGGGCATATAATCTGGAGTTCTTGCCTTGAAGCGCAATGTTTGACAAGGACCAGGTTTCTCGATCGTCACAACAGTCAAAAGACAAATCTGGCTTGTAGCCTCACGTGGGGATCAACTGTTCCAGGAGTGACTTGAGGCTTTGACGCCTGAAGTTCCGCGTGGCGGGGACTTCAACAAGCGTCGAGAACCAGTCAAAGTCAAATGACAAAGCCGCCTTTATCGCTCCAGGCGGCGACCATTGTTGCTAAGGAATCTAGACTTTCGGCATTTTTCTATCTAACCACCAGAGGCTCATCTTGCCTGCCCAGGTTCCAGGTTGTTTATGTCTCCGACCACCAACCGGAGGTTATTGCATTCCCCTTGATCTGCTCCAAAGGCTTCAATCGGAATTCGCGCTTCGAGTCGGTCCGACGAGCTGCTTGGCCACCGGCGCAGCACATTCCTTGTTGATATCTCGAAGAGACCTATGGGTCCTGCCATGCCTCGCTCATCGCCTTTGCTTCGAGAACCAAGACGTCTTGGCTTCACTCAGTGCCCGCCGATGCGTCCAACGATTTGGGGGCTTCTGACCGAGCTCATTATAAGCTCCGTCACTAGGCCCACGGTGGACAGCGGCTGACCGAGCAGGTGGCCTGACACACATGGTTGGGGCGCAATTAAGCATCACCACAATCACAAAACAACGAGCTGCGGCTATTCCAGTAACGCAGCTTGGTTGGTGTAAAGTACATCAACCACATTGCTGAGCTTTTCAATCGTCTCCAAGGCAGCGTCGTAGCCAGTATCCCGCTCAACTTCGTCGTACACGATCAAACAACCTTCTCCTTGGTCCAATACCCCAATGATGACTTTGTCGAGAATCATCTGAGACAGCTTTCTCTCCACTTGCTGCGTGTCGAGTCCTACCATCTTTGCGACATGGTCAATCTCCACTCGGCTGAAAGGTTCAATGACTTTGATCAGGTTCTGTTCCAGCATGGCGTCATACAGTCGTCGTAAGTGATTGCGGATGAAGACATCACTGCCCAGCTCGTACCGATAGTTGGATAGAGCCTGTTCGTACTCTTCGAGTGACCGATTCGAATGTGCTCTTGCCACGGCTTTCATGGCCTCCAGACTTGTACTAGCATATTTCTGCGCTTGCTTTGACGACAGCAGGTTATTGACATCATCGACCAGGTTTAACATGATTTTGCAGAGAAGCATATACTGCAGTGCCGACGTGGCGCGGGCGGTGTCGTCTTGAGCGTGATACCCTTCCAACGCCTCGATGAAGTAGGAGTATGCGGTGTTGAAGTCTTTGTCTTCGGCGTGCAGCATGCCGCTCTGCATGTCCAAGCCGGCCTGCAATAGAGGAGGAGTATAGACCGACGCTGCAGATGTCCTTGCCGAAGTCAGGGCAGCTCGTGCTTTGGCCTGATTGGTGAGAGCATGGTAGACCCGAGATTCGAGCAATTGCACCTCGACGAGCACGAGCTTGTCGTCCAACCGCTTCAGCTCTCGCAGCAGACCATTTATTAGTGTGAGGGCATCATAATATGATTGCTTCTGCATATAGAGACCAACAAGTCTCGTTTCGAGGTTTTGACGAAGGAAGGATCGTTTCTCGGAATTGGCCCAGTCGATGCACGATTTAGTGGTAGTGATTTGGATCTCGAGAGTGTTGGGAATGTCGGTGAAGAAGTCGAGTAGTTGCCGGACTAGACATCAATGTAAGCATCTCATATCAATTTGATTTCCTGTCAACGTACCAAGCTTGGCCGTTTTGGCTTTGGCGAACGACGACAGGGTTGACCTGCTCGTCTTGACCAATTCCGACAGATCCTCCGAGCGCTTACTGTCTCTGTACAGCTCTCCAAGACTGACCAGCGCATTCTCATAGACTTGTAAGGCACCCTGGTCCGAGCCTGGAGATTGAGCGAGCACCTCCTTGTAGATACTCTCCGCCTTCGCCGGATCGGTTTTGGCCAGCTTTTGGGCTTCATTGACCTTGGCCTCGTTGGAAGGTGGGGGCGCCATCTTGTGCAATGAGAGGAGAGACAGGAAGGATGTTCGGATTGGTGAAAGACCAAGGTTTATTATAGCTGTGCAAGCGATAGAAAATGATCGATGACTTCCACTTTGGGGATTGGAAGGCTGCGACAGAGCGACGCAAGGCGCAGAAAAGACGCGGTTGGCGTAGGGACTCTTGGGCCGCGAGTGGCCAGCCTTGCCTTATGTAATCCTTCTCAGCCTTGCCGCTGGGTGGCCGTGACGACAGGGTCCAGCCGCTTTTTGCGTCTGCTCCACAAAAAAGTTCCTGCGCTCAGACACCACCCACCCAGACCTCGACTTCGACTTTCTGGTCTGTCTGCAGCAGACTGTCTATCATCGTGGGTGGACTGCTGTAATATGCTGCTGGCAATATGGTAAGTGCACTCCACCTTTTTCATCTCTACACAGCTAACGGAAGGCTAGAAAATCAAGTCCCTCACGAGGCCACCTGCGCCTCCGGGCGAGGGCGCTGTGCGCCAACCTCGAAACCTCGATCCAAGCCATCACCCTTTTGAACGGGCAAGAGAATATACAAGGGCCCTCAATGCTGTTAAAATGGAGCGCATGTTTGCCGCGCCGTTCATCGGACAGTTAGGCCAGGGCCATGTCGACGGTGTCTATTCCATGGCGAAAGACCCTGGCTCATTAGAGAGACTTGCTAGTGGAAGCGGTGATGGTGTGGTCAAAGTATGGGACCTCGCAAGCCGCGATGAGTTTTGGAGCGTGAGAGCACATGAAAACGTGGTTAGAGGTTTGTGTTGGACTCCAGAAAGGAAACTACTGTCTTGCGCCACCGACAAGACGGTCAAAGTCTGGGATCCATACAGCACAGAGCGGAGCGGAGTGCCTCTGACAACTTACCTGGGCCAAGGGGCATTCACTGATATCTCACATCATCGGAATCACGCCTCATTCGCTGCTTCATCCAGTGCGATATCACTCTATGACCTATCCAGACCTGCTTCCGGCCCATCTCAAGTCTTGCAGTGGCCGACCTCGACTGACACAATCACTGCTGTTTCCTTCAATCAAACCGAGACATCTGTCCTGGCATCAGCGGCCCTGGATAGAGCCATTGTCCTCTATGATCTCCGCACCTCTTCGCCTCTGACCAAAGTGGTCCTGAGGCTGGCGTCCAATGCCATTTCTTGGAATCCGATGGAAGCCTTCAATTTCGCTGCTGCAAATGAAGATCATAACATCTACATATTTGACATGCGGAAATTGGACAGGGCCCTGAACGTACTGAAAGATCACGTGGCTGCGGTCATGGACGTGGAATTTAGTCCCACTGGCGAAGAATTGGTGAGTGCATCGTACGATCGAACCGTGCGGCTGTGGAATAGAGATCGAGGCCATTCGAGAGACGTGTACCACACGAAGCGAATGCAGAGAGTGTTCAGTTGCCGCTTTACCCCGGACAACAATTACGTCTTGTCCGGCTCAGACGACGGCAATGTCAGATTATGGCGAGTTGATGCATCGAGTCGACAGGGTGTCAAATCGGCAAGGCAACGACAAAAGCTCGAGTATGATCAGGCCTTGATCCGGAGATATGCTCACATGCCGGAAATTCGGCGCATCAAACGCCATCGGCATCTCCCCAAAACTGTAAAGAAAGCAGCAGAGATCAAAGGGGAGGAGCTCAAGTCGATGAAGAGGAAAGAAGAGAACGTCCGCAAACACAGCAAGAAAGGCAGTATGCCCCGACACAGTGAGAGAGAAAAGATGGTTCTTGGAACGGAGAAATGAAGCCTCTGCGGATGGCCAACCACTGGTAGCATCACTGGGACAGTATTCCTGGACTCCAATGCCACGGACCGTCCACAGTCCCTACGACCAAGGACCAAAATGCGCCATAGGGTCACCCACCGCCCTTGAGTTGCTGCCAATGTTCACAATCTGCCAATTAAGAAAAGGACTACAGGGCGACCATCGAAAACAATGGATTGGTTCCCTTTCTGGCTGTCAACTCGGGGAAAGCATGGCCTTGGGTGATGACTTGCGATAGGACCAGGTTTCATTAAAGCGCAAAAGACGTTAAGGATTAGCTCGCGTTGCTGAAAGCAGCGGAGACAGAAGGGTCTTTGTGCAGTGGGAACGATCGATAGAAACAAATTTCTAGAAGGATGAGATCAGATAACGACCATGAGATCTAAGAGAGATCTCGCAGGAAAGAAGAGCAGCGTAGGAAGCCATGATGCTGTGGTACACTGAGGAGTCGAGGACTCACAAGGCTGCAGAGGGCAAAACCTCGGCCACTGACGAGGAAAATACCTGATTGAATAATTTCCCCTGAAACCAAAACAGTCGGCAATGGCCTTCTTCTTCACCATCAAAGAAAGAAATTGTTCCTTTCTGTTGTAACTTATTTTACTTTTGTGACTGAATAAGACGGCCTGCTTCCGTGAATAGGTGGTGAAGCCGCAAATGGAGAAGATCTGTTAAATCTCTGCCGCGCCTGCGACTGCTGCCCTCTGACTCCCTTCAACCAAGCAGAGCCTCGCCGCCGGCGACTGTCACGGACAAAATGGCCGCATTCGGGGCCCAGGTCTCACTCCTGAATTCGTTTCTGACGGAAATCGTCGACAGTATCCGCAGCAAGAATGGACAACGTATCACCGACCTCATCCAACTCGACTTTGACAGCCTGAGTCCGGAGCGTCAAAAGCCATATTCTGAACTCAACCAAGAGCTCAACCGGGCCCATCCTCCAGAGAGAGATGGAGATCTTGTGGCCAGGTGCAAGCAGACTGTGTCGCCGGACGAGTTTGGGTCCTTCAGCACGTCCTTCTCGGAATGCATCATCCAGTATTTTCGCTACCTTCGAGACTTTACGTCCGCGGACAATCAGGCAAAAGCAACCAAGATTCGGCAGTTGACCAGGTGAGTTATTGGCCCATCAGTCTTTACGTCCGTGGGAGGACCTCTGTTGTTGATTCCTTTTTTTTGGACAGTCAATGTGTAATCGCCTTGGGGGACACCAAGTATGGGATCATTATGATACCAATTGTGCTCTCGTTTTCCCGCACCCTTGCAGCGATTGCTACCAACCTGGATCGAAATCCTTCTTTGATTCGAAATCCTAGTCTGGCGACCGCACAGGATACCGAAGGTGCTCCGGGGAAGGTGAGCTTCGTGGAGGACGCAGCGAATGTGCTACGAGAGGCATTCATCAAGTGTCTTGCCGGCAGCCCTGGAGTTCCGCGAACATCTCGTCCTTCTCCAGAGGACAAGCGGGTTGGCATCTATCTGACGGCAAATTCGTGTCTGAAGCTGCTATTACAGTGTCACCGCCTGCGCAACGCTCAGCAGATGCTCTCGAGCATCGACGTTCAGTCACCGCCGTTATCCTACTACCCAGCAGCACAGCGGGTTACGTTCTTGTACTACCTGGGTCGGTTCCATTTCGCCAACAATCATTTTCGACGTGCACAGAAAGTCCTACAGACGGCGTACGAACAGTGCCATCGCCAAGCTATCAAGCATCGACGGTTGATCTTGATCTACCTGATAGCAGCCAACCTTTGTCTTGGTCGATTCCCCTCTTCAACACTCCTCTCACGTCCAGAGAGCAGAGACATTGGACCAAGATTCACTCCCCTCTGCAAGATCATACAAACGGGCAATCTTGGACTCTTCCACCAGTACCTGGATCTGGATAGCGAGTCCGGAGAGTGGTTCCTCAAGCGGTCCATCCTCTTTCAGCTGCTTAACCGGTGCGAGATCCTGGTGTGGAGGAGTCTGATTCGCAAGACTTTCCTCCTTGTCGGCTACATGGGCGAAGAGAAGAAAATCCCATTCCTCAGGTTGAGCTATGTCCACCGTGCAGCGGTGTGGGCATTGGGCAGGCAGCGGGCGATTTCGACGGCCAATGGATTTGGCTCACACGCTGCCTTGGCAGATGAGAAGAAGTACGTCGACCCTGAGTTCGCAGATATGGATGCGGCGATCAACGAGACCGGGTTTGATCCGGAAACGGGAGTGTACATTGACGAATATATCGGGCAGTATGTACCATACAGCAGTGAAGGGGAGGAGTCGCCTGCCATGAACGAAGTGGAATCTGCAGTCTTGAGTCTGATCCAGCAGGGTCTGTTGAGGGGCTTCGCTCTGCATACCAATCCCCGGTTCGCGATCCCAGGGAGCCAAAAGGCTGGGGGACCTATGAAGGCAGGATTCCCTGAAGTGTGGAGCGTCACTGCCAGTAAAGACGGAGGGGAACCAGTGCCCGGTTGGGTGGAAGAAGGAAATCTAGATGCAGGGGGAGGCGGGAGGGTGGTGAGGATATTCGGAGCTAGACCAGCAGGTGCATGAGTCTGAAGCCGGCTCAGGATATAGCAAGGATTGGCATGACGCCTTGCGGTGGGCAGCATGGCTGAGCAGCATCGCGAACGTTTCTAGAAGGATTGGACGGGCCCAATGATATCTACGAACCGTTGCCTTTCTGTCCTAATCTGTGAAAAAGGGGGACCTGTGCATCAAGTGCATGACCTGCACATAAATGCCTCGTCAATGTAACCACGTTTTGGGGGCGAGGGAGGAATGGGCGTCGAAGAAGGGGTGATGGAGACTTTTTCTCAATAACGAGGCTGAGTCGCTGCAAGTGAAGACTCAAGAGGGTGGGAGGAGTCGAGCCATGTTCGTCATGCCACACGCTGCCATGCCGTTGCGACCTTTGGCCCTTGCGCCCACGACACCCACGCATCCACTCCAAGAGCTCCCAGCAGCAACCCCATGGCACCCAGTCCACCAACAATTGTTCTGTTACCTACATAGGTACTCGGTACAGACCGATCGAACCTCTACTCGAACTCGGACTCCATTGAATGCTCGTTCTCTGTCCATCAGATCCGAAGAGCTCCTCGTCCTGACTCACGCCTCAAGCTCCATCTGCCCTGCTTGGCAGGCTCAGCAGGTCGAAGCTTCTAACTGCGCCCCGTCACAATTCACGACGGACTCGTCTCTAGCATGCCGCCACCTGCTTCTGCCATTGGCTGCCTCTCCCGCCCATGCTTGTTGTCTACGAGCGCAGATGCGGATGTTGGTGCACGGCAGACTCCTTACCGGTGCCTGTCACCTGGATGAAGGGTGGTGCCTTGTGCTAGAAGATGGAACTCGTCTCTGGGACTAAGTGCTCATGGCTCTCTTAAACATCTCCTCAACCTTTTCCTCCCTGAGAACCCACCTCGCAATGACAACCCAGCCTTAACAGGTACAAGAATGTATCTGGATCAGCCCCTGCTCTGACTCCCCTTCTGCTTGTGGACTTGTCTGTCTCACCGAGCCAACCCTCCGTGGTGTGACACAATGGCCAGCCTAGGTGAATAACCCACCGTTTCAAGCGCATTCGATACACACGAAGCTCCCTCTCGCCATTCCTGCAACGTCGGCCGTCCTGCGTTCAACATGTCGGGAGCCGAGATTGGTATCGCCGTCATCGGGGCGGTAGCAGCCCTGATCACCGCATACAAGGACGCTGGCGCTATTGTCGAGAACATCAAGGAGAGACGCAAGGCAAAAGGCGCCCTACCTCCCAGTGTGGCCCTGGAGGAGTCCATTCAAGAAGGCCATCAAGAGATTGAGAAGATCACAGCAAAGGGCATACGGCGGTTCGGGCCAACGTTCGAGCAAGGAGATGGTAAGCACTGTTCTAGACTCTGCTGCAGCACGGCTCTGGGGCACCTGGCGCTGACCTCTTCTCAAAGATATTGCTCATCGGGCTCTCCAGACCCTTACCATCGAAGTCCAAGCATCCTTCTTGCACCATCTGATGCTCGCCAGCAAAGACGACAATGTCATCGATTTCGAGGCCTGCATTGATTCCGCCATCGCTGCCCGGCTGCGCGCGGTCACTATACTCAACGAACTCTATTTGCGCCAGCAAAAACCTTCTAGTCCGAACTCGGAAGTGAGAATGTCACTGCCCCATGCAGAAGAGACGAAGGAGGTTGTCGAGGCTTCTCCAGAGCGCAGGAAGCAGTCTAGCTGGACCCCGGAACCAGTGCCTATGCCATCACGTAACACGCAGCGGCCGGCGAGACCATCTCGACCCCCGTCAGATGAGATGAAGGAGGTCGTCGAGGCACCTCCAAGCCCCGAACGCAAGAAACGCAGTGGAATGCTGGAGTCCGAGACACCTCCTAGCCCAGGCCAGGTTCCACGGAAGTCGTCCTGGAACGTCTTCAAGAAGTTGCATCGAACTTCATCTGCGGAGAAAGAATATGTATTGACGCCACCACAGGCCACCTCACGGCCTCCTTCACATGTCACCTCTCCAACATCACCTTCAATCAGATCACTGGACGATCCTCGGAGATCCCAAGTCATGACCCCACCAATCAGCCCAGTATCAACCGTTTCGTCCGTTGATGTGCTGGCTGCCGCGGGCTTTTGTAAAGGGGCGTACTACATCCAACAAGGAATCTACGAGAAGGGAGTCCAGGTCTCAATGAAGAATATGGAGTGGGCTTGTCACTGTCGAAAATGTTCCTTTGCCACACCGGCAGATCGAGACGAGCGAGGTCGAGCACGCTTCGACGACAAGCCCCACTCAACACGGAATCTCCGCTGGCGGTCTCTCCTGCTCTTCAAATCTCACATATCGTCTGGCTCTGGCCGGCAGAACACGACCCGGGCATACAGATGCCTGATATGCGTTCTTCTTGGTGATTCAACCTCTGTCTATCAAGGCGAACATCCTCTGTTTGAGCACATGTTCCACCACCAAGGTGGGGTCGTCAATGGCGTCGAACTGTGGGGTCCGATATGTTTGGAGCCCAGCGGAGCCAGAATGGGGTCCGAAAGGACGTTTGATGTCTGCTTCGCGGAAAATCCCAGATTCGCTCCCCCCAAAGGAGCGTTTGAAATGGGCGTCGCGACGGAGATTGTCGAGGCGGATGGCACGGAGATTTACGATAATGAGGATGTCTTTAAGAATCAGTGGGTGGATGAGGGACCGAGATGAGATGAGATGAGATGAGAGGTGCGCGGACGATACCGTTCCGGCTTCTCACTTCAGGAAGGGGAGCAGAAACGACCAAATGTAAGCTCAACCAAGATTCGGAAATCTTATGTTTTTTTCGGTATCTTCTGAGATGGAAGATAAAGTTGGAACTTTGTACTGTGTGATACTACCTGGGAAGGTGATTGACGGGTTACAGGACGGCATCGCGTGCTTCTAAGGCACGTGGAAACTGATAGAGCGGGCCGGTCTCCAGCTACATGGCTCGGTAGAGACTCCAGCACTTGAACAAGATGGGAAGATCCACATTTCATTTTCCCTGGTCGGCCATAGAGAACAAGTAGGATCTGTGGGTAGTCACCGGTCCGTGCATCTGATTTTCAGATGTACAGGGAAGACATAGGGTGCTGAAGGGCGAGGCTGTGGTGCATGATTTGATAAAAGAAAAGCCCTTTTCCATTTCTACCTAGAGGTACCTCAGACTCAGCCTCAGCCTTAGCTTTAGCTTTAGCGTCCGGAGTCCGGATACGAGTGATGTCTTTTAATTCTCTTTTTCATTTGATGGGCTGGAGCTTTGGGGGCCACAGAGCCTTGTTCGCTTGTCAAGCTCAATATCAATATCCCAGGTAATGTCTCCCCCCCCGGAGGTTTCCAAGCCGGGAGAAGGGAGGGAGGGGGGAACGGGACGACGCACCTTGATTACTACGAGTTTGCACCATATCCCTGATCCGTGAAAGGCGTGGAGGCTGTGGTGTGTTCATGGCGGGGGGTATTTGTAGCAACGCACCCACAGAACTTCCCGTGTGCGCTGCACGAGGGACAAGGGCATTGCTGCAAGCGGTGCTTGGCTCAATCAGATGGTCCCGTGGGCCTCTGGTATAGGGACGGGGTTGGGCGATCAACACTCAGGCTGTCTGCGTTTTGTTGCTCGGCTCGCTTGCTGGTCTCCCCTCCCTTCCTGGATCTCTCGTATTCACGGGATTTGGGTGCATGCCACACCCCGCGGCGTGTTGGCGATGCTTGCAGATGGGAACCAATTTTGGAGACAATGTACAAGTGCAGCCCATAGCTTCTATGCAGAGAACAGGGTGTTCTAGAAGAGCTCAGGACCCAATCCTGTTTGCCCGTGCGTCGATCGCAGGGTTTATACCGGATATACCGGTGTCTTTACCAGCGACCGGAGGGTCTCAAGCGTGCTCTTTTTTTATCCGACGGTTGCAGGTGGAAAGCCTCATCATGCATCAACCCTTGTCACTTCCGTCCTCGTGGGTGTGCACTGCACGGCGCCTTAGGGCAATGTTGTTGAAGAACTCTGCAGCATTGATTGAGGGGGAGGTAGCTTGGTAGCTGTGTATATATGAGGCTGTTGATCTGTTGACCATGCAGAGAAACTGTTTCAATTGTCAAGCTACTCAGCAGCAGCAACTTCAACATCATCATTACCTTTCTCCTTCAAACAGATCACAACAAACGTCCTGGATATACAAACCAATATTGTCATCCAGTTCCGAGAACCAAAAAAAGACATGTCGAGCGGCAGTGAGATGCAACACCTTCTGCCGGACGTTGCCAGCCGCCGGAGCTCGCGGACTTTCGTCGCTGACCAGAATGATTCGAAATCCGAGCAACTGCTCCAGCTCATTCTGGAGGAGTTGGAATCACACAACAAGCCCCAGATGCCTCCAGAAGTCCCCCGAAACGAGACAAGGGATTTTGCTTCGGTGCAGTCCAAAATAGCTCGAGCCACGACCAGCAGCAGCGCCGATTCCTTGATGTCTCCCACAGGCTCACCCGAAGATAAATTCTACGAGAAACTCTTCGGAGGGGTCGTTGCCTTTGCAGCCTTTGGAGGGTCCATCACATTTCAGTGCATTTTTCAAGCCGTACCGGACACGACCGAGAACCCAGAGGTAACACCGGAACATGCGCGGACATTTATCGCAATCAGCTGGTTGCTTTTCACGATGGATTTGAGCCTAGCCAGCGTCTTGCTTGCCGCAATGTACGTGCACAAAGCGTGGCACAGAAGACACCAGCTCGAACCAGAGACGCAGTGGACCCGGTTTCGATTCGATGTTTTCCGTTATGTAAACCTCATTGCGGCTCTCGTTCTGCCTTTGGGATCCCTAATTGCGTTGATGTTTACAGCACTTGCTGTGTCAGTCTTTTCAAGCAATGTGGGCTGGGCGGCATTGGTGTCGGTCATTGTTCTAGCGGGCGCCATCGCAATTTTGTGGGTTGGCTTCTGTGTCAGGGAATACCGCACCAGACACAGCAGAAAGAGGAGAGGACAAGATTCCGCTGCATGAGACTGAGACCCCAACCACTAAGCCACAGTTAGATTTTCTTTTTTTTTCAGATGTACTCGGTAACCTAGTCGTATCTCAATTCTTCAGACGTCAATGTGAATCAAAATGTGTGACCACAGCAAACGAGGTTTCAGGTTACTTTGCCTTTCTTTTTGAAACTGAGACAGCAGCGGGGCGCAGGGTTCTTGGAGTGCCACAGGATGGGGGTCCGGGTTGGATTTGAGCTTGGGCCAAATAGCGGGCCATTTTACGAGGAGGGAAAAGGGTTCCGTGGGAGCGAGGGAGCATGGGCAGGCGAGAAGGATTCGAGCGTTGGCCGACTATGCCGAAGAGAGAATCTGAACATGTGCTTCGGTAAGCGTCCGGCCAGGCGAGGATCAAACCACGCGACAATGACTGTGTGCTTTAGCGAGGACACTGGACGGAGGAGAACAAAAGGAGTCAGGGAAAAGGGGAGAGTGGGTTTCGAGAGATAAAGGCTAGATAGAGAGGTACCTAGGTAATCTGTTAAGCGGTACGCATGATGCTTTGTTATCTTTGGGGGAGAAGGTGGCACCGGTGGGTGGATGAGTGTGTGCTGACTTTTGAGTTTCGTGTTGTGGAAGTCTTTCTGCAAAGGGATCGACCACCAGCCAAAGGGCAATGCACAGCAATGTTTCTCGGTGATTCGTGAGTCCGTGAGTTCAAAGTTGTCGGAGAGTCTGAGAGTCTGAGCGTCTTTGTCTGTGCGGGAGATTGTCCAATTCTAGCCTTTGTTCAGACCCTTTCGTAAGCCCTGGGGAAATGAGGGTCTGGTGGTGACTGTGGGTTTCTGGCTCGAGTCCATGCACCCACAGTCTTATCTCGACGTACGGATGGACAACACATGGTTCCTATTTGTGTTCTGCACCTGTAGGATTCACAAGAGGGGGATGTGGCCAAAAGATGAGGAGAGAAGTACGAGGTACATCCAGTGTGCAGGCTCACGTCAATGCGAGTACTCCCGTATCTGGCTGCGCTGGGCGGAGGGCGCGGTTGGGGCTGGCTACTGGCTGCTTGTATCTACCGGTGGGCAACGGGTGGGCGCCTGGCGCCTGGGGTGACTCCAGATGCAATTATTAGCCACTGATAACGACGCCTACGGGTGCCTATGGTTCCTTCTGGTGCTTACAGTGCCTATAGCCGTTAGTGAGTTGGTTCTTTCTGGAGCCCCGAACAGTCCCAGGGCATCAGGTCCCCAATCGCAATTCCTTTCCTCCTCTCACAACTCCCTCCCCTCCTCCAGTCATATCTCACCCTGGTCTCCCAGCCCACTCTCACAGACACACGCTCTCTATCTTCTTGCCCCCTCGGTCTCAGCTAGTGGCAGGTAGTAAACGAACTACCCCGAGTCCCCGAGTTAGGGACTGCGCTCAGTGCTTTTACTTATCAGTTGCGCCACCGTGCTTTGGCCTCTCCCACTCTCCACTTTCCATCGCTGGCCTCTCATTATCACAGTCTGCGACCAAGATAACCCTCCCTGCCTTTGGAGGGTCTAGTTCGCTAACTCCTCGATCCTTTGTTCGCGACCCCAAGTTGTATCTCGCCCGGTCATGGCCCTTTGCGCCCACCCACCCGATTGCCGCCTTTTCCACTACTATCACCCTCTTCGCACTCTACCACTACTACTACTGCGCTACCAGTCCGCTCTTCCCTCCCTTCAGATTGAACAATTGACGCCTTCCTGATTCTTCTGCGCCTCGCTCCAGCGTCTGTTACAACTCCTCCGCTTCGAGCTTACCTGCCGGTGCAACCGCCGTCGTTCTCTCGAACCTCAACGTCCCATGGCCTTGGTGCAGAATTCCAGAAATCGTCCGCCTTGACAGTTGTTCTCGAAGCTATGACCCATCTCTCGAAACTCCCACCCTAACCCCCGACCCATCTGCTCTCTGGCCCAAAAAACGAAATGGCCGTCATCGAGTTCCTCGAGCGGCACATATACCACAATGAGCCGCCCGATTTGCAGTCGCGGATCGAGACGAACCCAACTCTGATCGTGTCTTGGTGGTGCACATTGTTCTCCCTCACAGCCATCCTGATCCGTATCTTGGGACGTTGGGTGCGCACCGAAAGATTGTTCCTCGAAGACTGGATCATGTTCTACAGCATCGTCCCCCTCATGATTCGCATGGGACTCGTCCATGTCGTTCTAATCTGGGGGACCAACAACACAACAACGGAGGGACTGACGCCTTTGCAAATACACCATCGCGAGATTGGAAGCAGATTGGTCCTGGCCGCTCGGATATTTTACGCCGCATTCATTTGGGTGGCTAAACTCACCGTGCTCGAGTTTCTCAAGCGCCTCATTGGAAAGTCGTGGGCCAAGTCGTACGAGATCGGACTCCGGCTCATTTATGGTTTCCTGGTCGCCACCTTTATTGCGGTTGTCATCGGTACACTGTCTGAATGCCAGCCTTTCTCGCACTACTGGCAGGTCGTCCCAGACCCCGGGCCCCGTTGCCGAGAAGGACTGGTGCAACTGATTGTCATGGGAGTGTGCGATATCGTCTCCGATGTGGTCCTGATCATTTTCCCCATTCCTCTGGTCTTGCAATCCTCAATGCGCGTCCGCAAAAAGATATCGCTCGTCCTTCTCTTCCTTCTGTCAACCATTCTCATCGCCATCACCGCCTATCGAGTCCCGTCTACCATCTCACGACGCTCCTCACAGCAGTATCGGTCGCTATTGGCGTCGCTGGAAATCCTGGCCGCCGCAGGGGTATCAAATGCCATCGTCATTGGCAGCTTCATTCGTGACCGAGGCGTGAAGAAGGCTAAATTCAGAGCGGCGTCCTTGCAAGACGACACAAGTTCTCTAGGCCGGCAACCTACAAGAACTCGGACTATATCTGTCACTCAACATCACTGGGGTTCTGATGAAGATCTGGCCAGGGGTGTGGGTGTCGCACTGCCCGCCGTACTGCGGCGCGGCACCTATACGGAACAGACGCCTCGCTTGGCCGAAGCAGCTCTGCCACAAAAGTCCCCCGATGTCAACATCGAGCCCGGCGACCAAATCCAACACACTCCATTCGCCTCAAGATGGAATTTCGCAGAGGCATCTCGTAGTCGCAGAAAATCCTCCCTGGATACCCTCAGCAGCACCTCCACAGCCAACATTCGATTGCGCGATATGAATTTCCAATCTGAGGAACCCCCCAAAGGGGAAGACGACATTGAGTACGCAGAACCCGACACACCAAGCAGAATGGGCTTCTTCGACGTCGGTGGCTTGGTCGATCAACCGCCCAATGAGTCACCAATGTCTCGGTCTCGCCAGGCATCCATCCAAGAAGTTTCTCGTCGCTTGTCCCAACCCCATCACAATGGTGTCAGGTCCGGTTCGAAAGCGTTCCTTTCCGATATTGGGGGCCTCCTATCCCGACCCTTACGGATACGCGAAGAGGACGAGTTCCATTCCACTTCAACAGCGTCGCCGAGACAGACGAGCAGTCCCGGTCGTTCGCCGATGAGGACTGAGAAGAGAAAGTCATCCCATCGGAATCGCTTGTCTTCGCAGCCGGAGGATATGCAACCTATTCGATCGGCGAGGCCGAGCGGGCCTGATGACTTGAGTATCTCGGATGCAGGGGGGTTACTACGATGACATCTCCCTTCCAGGTTGATCCTTTGAGGGGCACTACTTTTTCTATGATTATATGGAAAGCTCATGGGCCAGCGAGTCCAAAAATGGTTGTGCGTGTCAGGATTTGGCGTTTCTAAAAATTTCAGTTTATGCATATACCACTGAGCGACGGCGTTGGGGAGACTACGTATGCATATGGGTATTTACGGTGATTTGGTTGATATAATGATATCCACTTGTGTAGGAGGGGATATTAGTTGATGAGTATGGGATGTTGCTATGAGCATGATGATACTGGCTTGGCGCCAGTCACTTGTACTTTTGCACAGTCATGAGAACCAAAAGAATACAGCTATTGACGTTCAGCCTCGGTGTTTTGTGTGTATCTGCTGTCGCTGTTCTAACACTGTCACCGCTGATCTACAATCGGAGCTCGGCGCGTCCTCAGCATAAACAAGTGTAAAGTCACCCAAAGGGGAGGCAAGGCTGAACCAAGACGGACGCGAGGCTGAAAGGGCATCAGTGATCGACGGCAAACTTTCCTGCTTGTAGCGAAAACGACGCGGAGGCGAGACCCTTATGACGCATGCCGAGCAGTGCCAAGCTTCGCGTTGGATTTACCGAGGGTAACCGAGCAAGATTTGAGCTAGTGCTAGGTCTGGTTAGAGCAAATACACTTTTGATTTATCTGCGGCACCGTATCGAAACTTCTCAGCTCTCGCGTTTACAGCTCTTTTCTCCTACGACTTACTCCTACAAGGCTCCATGGGGACTGCGAAGTCAAGCCTGCCAGGAGAGCGCTTTTTATGTAATACGACAGAGAAGCGTCTTGGCCACACTTGGCGGAGTTAGAATGCCTGGATACCTTATTAACGACCGCACCAACCCTCTTTGGGGGAATTTTGGAAGAGCATTGATTGGTCAAACTATCAAAGCCGTATGAGATAAGTCTTGGTATGTCGTCGTCAAGTGTGTAGAGCATACTGGTGATAGACTTGTGGATGGCCTTAGAGCCAGCCATCGCAGGCGATGACTCCACGACAAAGGCATTTCGAGGACGAACCCGCTCGATGGACATACAAATGACCGATGTCGAGGACATCCAGGTCCTATTCCAACGAAGTCGGTCTCCAAGGCTTCTTGGTTCGGCCCACATGACGAGGCTTTGCTAGATGCATGCATATGCTGAGGACAAGTTCCTCCTCGCCGGGGTTGCCGGCTCTCAATGCGAGTGACTGGGGTTGAACAGGTCATTCGTCGAAATCAGTCTTCCCGCAGCAGCGATGTTGCTGTGTCAGGGTCGTCAAGTCTTCGGAATCATGTATATATATGATTCTATCCCCCTCACAATTGACTGGGCTTTCTCTGCCTCCTGACCTGCTACCAAGCCAAGCGCACATTTGCCCGCCGCTCACTCGAACACTCGATAGAGAAGCACCATTCACACGACCTTCCAGGATGTCCTCTGAAATCCCGAAGACCATGAAAGCTGTCCAGCTCGTGGGGGTAAGTGAGTTCGCTGCACAACCAACCAATGCACGTCTGACAGATTCTCAGTGGAAGAAACCGTACGAACTGCATGAGATACCGGTTCCTGACATTGGCGACAGCGACCTGCTTGTCAAGGCTGACGCTGCCGGGTTTTGTCATACAGATTACCAGGTATGGGAGGGTGTATACGAGTCGCCCACCCCAATAGTGCCATCTCACGAACCTGTTGGCACAATTGTGGCGGTCGGGCCTAAGGTGCAAGACAAATGGAAGGTCGGGCAGCGCATCGGCGCTCTCCTGTTCCGCCATCAATGTCACAGCTGCCTTAGCTGCAAGGTGAACAATGACATCCGCTTCTGCGAGAATATCGATTTTGCTGGACTGAAGGCTGATGGCGGCATGGCCGAGTACTTTATCGCTGATGGCAACAACTCTGTTCTGCTGCCAGATGAAGTGGATTTTGTCAACGCCGCTCCGTTGATGTGTGCCGGGGTAAGTATTCGCTTCACGTTGCTGCTATTGAGGCTCATTCATGAGCATCTCAATTGACCGTAATGCTAAGTTTCTTTAGGCCACGACTTGGGCTGCCATTGAGTCGTCGGGAGTCCAGCCTGGCGCGCCCATCGGGATAGTGGGAATCGGTGGGCTGGGCTCTTTGGCAGTTCAATTCGCAAAGGCGCTGGGACACCCAACGGTCGCAGTCGACAATCGCGAGGAGGGCAGAGCCTTAGCCCAAGAGACCCCATTGAAAGCAGACTTCGTTGTCGACTTCAACGACAAGGAGGTCACCAACAAGATCAAGGAATGGGCCGGCAACGGCGGCCTCCCGGCGATCGTCATCACCACCGACAACAACGACGCCACCAATTGGGCGCTGTCAACCCTGAGGCCGCACGGAGTCGCCGTCCCGCTTGGCTTGCCTATGCCGAACGTGCAGTTCGATTCCTTTGCACTGGTGTTCCAGGAACTGACCATTAAGGGGTCCGTGGTGTCGACGAAAGAACAGGCGGCAGCCATGATGAAAGCGGTGGCCAAGCACGGGGTCCGGTCGCATGTCACGACGATTCCGCTCGAGAAGGTGCCGGAGGTCTTGCCAGGGGCATACCTGGATCCTCGTCTCAAGGGTCGTCTGGTGGTGAAGATTTCATGAGGAAAAAGTGTGATTCTTGAGACATGTGCTCACTTCCTAGGTACAACCCTGTCCTATAGGGTGGTATGACATTCGCTCCAGAGGGGGAAGAGCTGGATATCGACTTGCCTCTTCTTGGCAGAGGATGCAAGCTGTATTTGATGGCCGAAACTCCGGGGTTGGCAGGTCTCTCTTCCTGGTTCTTTGGGCGTAGAATTCGGTACCGAAACAGTAGTCAACATCATCTCTCCGCCGCCTTTCCTCTGCGTATGGTGTATACCCCGCTTATGTTTGTTGGGCACCTATTTTGGACCAGGTAGAGGTGACAGGAACAGTGAGCATCTCGTACTTTGATTGGCGCGCATTCAGCCTCGCCGGAGTCGAAAATTCGGCCCCGAATATTTGAGTATCCAAGAGTCGGGACAAGACGAGACCGACAAGCTGAGGGCAGAGCACAACAGGTAATCACCAACTGGTTCGACACGAGCACGGATGGCTGCAGGTCTCTCTTGGGAATCGTCAAGGAGGGATCAGCTGAACCGGCACTTTAAAACCACCTGCTCTGCTGACCTCTGGACGCAAGTCTTCACGATATCCTTGAAAACAGACATCCAGTCAGTTCGCACCAAAATTACACCTTTCTTTGCATTGGAACTTTTCTTTTTGGAACAAGCAAAATCCGCACAGAAACAGAGTCGACATCTAAGCAATATCACAATATGGCCACAACCCAGAGACCGTACAACGTGCTCAGCCCGTGGAAACTGGCCCATATCGTGCTTCGCACGGCCCGGTTCACGGAGATGGTTGACTTCTACAAGCGCTTCCTGGGCGCCGAGGTCGAGTTCGAGAACGACCGGGCGTGCTTTTTGCGGTACGACGACGAACACCACCGGCTCGGCATCATCACGTACGACGGCCTTACGGACGACATTGGCAGACGAGCCGCGGAGCCGGGATTGGAGCACATCGCGTTCACGTTCCACAACCTCAACGACCTCGTGACTGTGTGGGAGCAGCGAAAGGCATTGGGGATCGAGCCCGTGTGGTGCGTCAACCACGGCGCCACCACGAGCATGTACTACGCCGACCCGGACGGGAACAAGCTCGAGTCGCAGGTGGACAACTTTGACGACCCTGACGAGCAGCGCCGCTTTCTTACTTCTACTACATTCCGCGAGAACCCTGTCGGCACAGATTTCGACCCGGAGGAGCTCAAGAGGCGCGTGAACTCGGGCGAGGATCATGCCTCGATCAAGCGCCGCATCGAGATCGGACCAAGGCCGTTCCCTACAATGGTCGGCGCGAGGCCCTGAGGATGAGGTTGAGGGTGCCCTAGGTAGCTAGCAAGCAGGATGCCCACCACAGCCAGCACAGCCTTGATTGAGCTCCTTGGCTGCCCCATTGCTCTCAGGGCCAAGTGTTGTTGGCCGTGGAAGCACGAGTCGGCTTGTTCAGAGGAGACTGGGTACATTTCAGGCAGTGAATCGAGAACATGCTACCGTGTTTTGAGGCAAGAACAGGGAGATTTCCAGATTTAGGGACACTGTTGCACGAACCTAACATACCTAGTATATTTATTGGCCCATGAGCCCCTCTTGCTTGATCCTCTTGAACTTGACGCTTGCTCCATTTGCCAACTTTTTTCTTCCCACTAAACCCGTACGCCTTTGCGGGAGACATAGTATAAAGTCTTGATTGTACTTGCGTCTAGCAGACGCCCTCTGCTCTCCGCTGGCAAATCTTCCCGCATCAGCTGTCGATTCGGTGGAGATGTCTGCTGACAAAGTTGTCGGCTTCGTTGAACCATTCATTGAGCTGCTGAGATAGTCTTCTATGGCCTTTGTAAAAAGTGGGAGAAGAGTTCCTGGACTAGGCTGTGGTTCGAAACTCTAATAGCTCATGTCCAGGGGTTCGAGTTTTCCCCAGACGCCACATCCGCTGCAGAATTCGGCGCCGAAATCATCTTGCTCACTGGTCTCTACTGGTCGTTGATCCTGAGTCTTCCTGTCTGCTTCCCCTGTATTCGAGGGTCTTCTCCTGTCACCCAGTCTTTTCAGCAATTTCAGCCTTGTTCTATTCCTCAGCATATTAGAATGCGGCTCTTGAATGCATCAGCATGTTCATTTCAAATCCTCGCACCTCTTCCTGAATGCTGCTCCGAAGCTGAGGATTTTATTGTTGTCCGGCGGCATCGAAGGAATGAGCTGGAGAGCACATTTGCCGCGGTCGAAAACCCTATATTGTTCCTAGCGATCCATCCATCCATGAGCTCTCGTCATAGTCCTGCTTTGAACTATAAGTCGTCCATCTCAAAGACAACAAGAACAACGTATATAGGTAGTTAGCTGTCCAGGGATCACAATTTAAGTATATTTCATCCCCAGACCAAGAGTGTCGACTAGACAAGGCTATATCATGGAAATAGTGACCCGTGGCGTTCATTGCTTGCGGGCATTAGGCCAGCCCAGAATTCCCCCGCCATCATCTTCCCCACGAAATCTACCAAATCCCCGATTTCTGCACCTACCACGCTACCTCAAACTTCTACCAGACTTGTGACATGGGCTTGGATTCGTAACTCCTGAACCTTAGGATCAAGCTACACACCGGCCTGGTGAGAACGCAAGTCGCCAGTGTACAACTCCAAGCATCCCTCCTGCCCTTGTGAATCCGCCATCATGCCAGGCCACACATCGCAGCTGCCCCGAGCTAGCTGCTCCTCCTGTCACACGCGGAAGATCAAATGTGATCGTCGACCCGGAAGCTGTAGCGCCTGCTCGAAGATCCAGATATCCTGCCGATACCCCTCGAGCGAGCAGATTCTGAAACGTCGTGCGCCGAGGGGACCGTACAAGAAGAGAAAGTCTCACCGGGAGAGGGAATTGGAAGATCTGGTCAAAACAATGGCAGCAAAGTGCAACGAGCTGCAGGATGCCGCCAATATTATAACCCTGAACTCCTCGCCTTGTTACGCAGGCTCCCCAGCCGTGAACCTCGATGTGGACGTGCAGGAATATCAGAATGACGTCCTGAAATCCTCGAGTCCGAAGTCTACTGTCACATCAACGTCTTCTGGCTCGTCCTTCAGGTACTTTGAAAGATCTCGCGGCCTGGGTAGAGCCTGTACCGTCGCAGAACGCCCGGGCTCCCTAGGGTCAAGCTTGACGATTCATACTGATCCAGAGCTTGTGGCCGCTAGACGCTCGGAATCGACTTTCATAGAGCCCCCTAACTCTTGGTTGCAAGGATCTCAAACACTCGAGCTGTGGCACATCTACAGAACCCGCATTGACCCTGTGACGAAATTAATCCACTGTCCGTCCTTCTCAGAACAGATTCTGCTTGCAGTGTCTCAGTCCTCGGCTGTCGATTCTAACCTACAAGTGCTTATCTTCAGTATTTGTTATGCAGCAGTCGATGTCCTGGCCGCCGGCGAGGTCGAAACTCGATTCCAGCAGAGAAAGGACGCCTTTGCTTCTCTTTACAAGCAAAGGATGGAGCGTGCTTTGGAGGAGGCGGCCTCACGCCAGAAGCCGTCATTACATGTCTTGCAAGGCCTTGTTCTTCACACGGTAAGTCTGCAGCCTTGATTGATTGGTTGAACTCAATTTGATGTTTAGATCTGCCTGTTCCGTCGGGCTGGGGATGGCGTGCCAATAGATACGGCTCTGCTTCACATGGCCGTGTCAGAGGCGTGCCTGCTGTTCCCAGAAAATGCGAGCAATAACCACGCCAACCTATCGCTACTCGAAGAGCAACTCTTGCTTCGTTGCTGGTGGGCACTATATGTTCTCGATTATCACAGGGCTGCAAAATGCGGATGTGCGCCAAATGCTACCCTCCAATCTCAGCAGGTCGCGCTACCTCTGAACCTGAATGACATCGACCTGAGCCCCACTATGCAGCAGTCTCCTACTCCCAGGACATCAGTCACCGAAATGTCTTATTTCCTTGTTGTTGTTGAACTAACTCGGCTTCAAGCATTGGCATTACCACGTCTCAAGGCCAGCGAGTCGGAGTTTGACCTTCCCAAGGACCTCGAATCCATGGCTAACGAGCGTGTGCGAGCCGTGGAAATCAATTTTCTTTGGCATTGCGAGACTTCTCGACAATTTGACTGGCTACTGCTGCTGACCGCCAAAGCAATGCTGGTACGTGTGAATGTGGGAACCTTCCTTACATCTCCGTCCTAATGCTGAATCCACAGAATCCAATTGAGATCCAGATGCTTGACTTGGGACTAGCAACCTATTCAATGGATAAGACGCTGGCGTGTGCAGCATGCGACGATTTGTCTGAAAGGACCTTCTCACTAGCCCTGGACGTTGTTGAGTGTTGGTACATTCTGAAATCCAACCCAAACTTATCATCGTGGAGTTGGTACGTTGACATTTTCCGCCGCGGGTACGACTTGGATTATGTCAAATCCGAATTGGCTCAACGGCCAGAATCAGAACAGCGGGCTCGAGCTCAGACGCTACTTGAGCTTGGGGTGCAATAGTAGAGGTCGAATAAGTCTTATGCGGTTGGCGACTGAGGCAAGATCTGTTTATCAACGTTCATTCACAGTCTCCTGGTAAGGCTTACGGTCCTTACCTGCCTTTCAGAGTATAGACTCCTACGTCCTCTCCCAAGAAGCCAGGGACAACAGAAAAAGGAGTGGGATTGATGTTACAACCTTGCAACGGACACTGCATCCATAACTTATACAACCTGTCAGGCCGCTCCTCTCCTGTGCATCTGGATCGATCCGCAGCCTACAGGACGCGATATGGCCATATAATCCTCATCAACCAAAAGACCTCATTCCAGAAGACCTTCAATTGAACTTCAATCGCCAGCTCGTGCCAAAACAGCCCTCAGGCCTCCAGAAACCGAGGCCGTGAATTGCACCTCCGTGACGAGTTCGCGGCCCAGCACCTCCTTAGCCTTATACCATCTGACGACACTCGCGATGCACACGTTAGGCTCCGCCACGGCAATGTTGAGACCAATGCAGATCCTGGTTGAGGCTAGGAATGGCACCAACTGAGGCTCTTGGTGATGCAACAGCTCCGGATCTTTCACCGGCCATCTCTCGGGTTGAATGTCTCAGGATCGTTATATCCTGCCTCGTCGTAATGCATCAAACATCCCAAGATCCACCAAGAAGATGGCCCGACTGAATTCATCGAAAGCATTCAGCAATGGTCCATCACCGGCGAGTCTCGACAGTACTCCATCGCTCTCTCCGAAAGAGAAACGTGAGGTGACACCAAATGCGAGCGACCGAAAGAGGTTTGTAAGGTCCACGGGCGTCCCAGAGACATACTCGTCTTCGCCTGGGGCCGTCAGCCTTGTTGCAAGCTTCTAGATCTTGAGTTGTAACCCCAATACCTTCTTGCGAGCGAAACCGCGGCTACGAGGCCGTCGATGGTATCCAATGTTCGACGATCGAGTTTTTCAGCAGAGACGGACGATATCTGGCATCCCCAGTTTTTCTCAGTGTTCACCAACCTGTGAGTGAGGGTGTCGGATGGTCTTCACGACTGTCGGTTTGTTGTCTCTAAAGTATAGCCAGAGAGCTTGTCGCCCTGTCACAGACACTGATGCAAGGGTATCGGCTCAAGTGCAATGGCATAGTCATGATGCTTTGATGCGCGTGCAAAAGATTCGACGCGTCTCGACGCCCAAAAAGTCAAGGAGGCTGGTACCAGAGTTGTAAGAGTTGTACCCTTTGTCTTTTCTGGTTTCCGACGTCTCCGCAACTATCGGCTTCGACAACGTCCAAGCATGTGTCTCGGGTCACTTTTCGCTCCGAGAAGTATTTGGGACCCTTTTGACTCGAACCTATTGAGCGATACTGATACTCCTATTGTACCTACTCTTCTCAGTTCCCGGAATTGAAATTTCGGGGCCGAAGTATCACGCGTTCGACCAACTAGCTGACTACGGGTACGATATTATTATACTCGGATCTCGTAATAGCCCCCACAGCCTGGGGAAGGGCAATCAATGTGGGTCCGTGGAGACCAAGATACGAGCTGCTCCAGACAGAGTCCACTCAGCCCAGACAGTCCGACGACATGATTTGCTTGCGCGATGCATACTTGTTCTGTCCTCGAAATCGCGCAGATGCATGCAGTCGGTCTTTCTGTGCTAATTCCGACTTTGGTGATCGCTTGAGCTGTGCTTTGCATGCTATCATGTGGGAATTTCCCTACTATTTCAAAAAGAGCAGGGCTGACTGCATCAGAACTGGAGTTAATTGGAGGCGAGCTTGGAACCGTGGTCGCAGAAGTACCCGACTATGACAAATCTGACAGGGGCTGATGCAGTCCATCAATATCAGAAATACGACCGGGAATCCACGCGAGAGTCTATCTCCCAATGGACTGAATCTCTCACGACACGTTTTGCGACGCTATAGACAAGTGCGAATAACCAAAGTGGACGCTGCGGCCGACATACCGCACCTATCTGCCACCGCTGGCCAGGTCTTTATTCTTGAGGCTCGAATACCTCCTCGACAGCCAGGTCAATACACCAACTGATCGACTGACTGACTGACTTACTGAACCAAGTTTCTCTTCGCTGCAACGTACGGGAAAACCAAGTCTTCAACCTCTCAAGCACTCGGGTGGTGTCTAGATATCGAAAACAAGATTCTACCGCCAGCGAAATGACTGTGTTGGGGAGAGATTCGAAGATCCTGATCGCGGGCGCCGGCCCCTCTGGTCTGGCACTGGCACAGATGCTGCGGAAGGAAGGCATCAGTTTTGAGATTTTCGAACGCGATTTATCGCGGTCTCAAGGATGGTCCGTGGGGCTCGACAAGTGAGCATTCCCATCTCATCAGCACCTTTGCCAGAAAGCCCAGGAGTCGGAATTGACCAAGATAAGAACAGATGCCTGGACGAGCTGGAGCCACTCCTGCCGGGAGATATCGCCGGGTTCGCCACGCTGAGTCCCAACTACGCACAGGGGAAGCTGGACTCCTTCAGCTTCATGGACGGAATCACGCACCAGGTCTTAGGGCAGGTTGGATCTAAGGGCCTCGACGGCCGAGACAGAATGTACTTCTGCCCGCGCGAGAAGATCCGTAAACTCCTGACACCGCACACGAACCTTCAAATAGGCAAACACGTTACCGGCTACAAGGACGACGCCGAGGGAGTAACGCTACTCTTCAAAGACGGCACCAGCGCTCGTGGCACGATGCTCGTCGCCGCTGACGGCGCGCGGTCCGCCGTGCGACGACAGTTGCTCGAGCGCAGCCCGCTGATCCAAACCGAGTTTATCGTGATCAACGGTGTCGTCCGGCTCACCAAAGAGCAGTGGGCGCCGATCCTCGAGCACTCAACGTGCGGCATCCTCCTCGGCACGGACAAATGCAAGTTCTACTTCTTACTGATTGAGTACTGTGACGACGACAGCGGCGATGCGTGGTTCAACTGGAACATCTCCTACCGGAGTAGCGACTATGCAAAGGACAATCTGTGGTCGTCCTCGGCGAGCGCTGATGAACTCCTCCAAAAGGGCCTATCGGTGATCAAAGACCTGCCACCGTTTCTGATCGACAGCGTGGCTCGCACGCCGCTCGAGGGCGTCCAGCGCCCGCCCATCAAGCTGGCCGAGACGGTCCTGCCCAACCAGCTCCTCCCGCGCGGCAACGTCACTCTGATGGGCGACGCTGCGCATTCAATGGTATGTCCGCTCCTCCTCCCTGCTCACTCATTCCTCATCACATACATGAAGCACGGTCTCTAATGTGGGTGGTGGTAGCTCCCCTTCCGCGGCATGGGCGCCAACACGGCTCTCATCGACGCGTCCGATCTAGCCAAAGGCATCATCGAGGGTATCCGCAACTCCAGCTCCGTGGACTCGGTGCTCCAGGCATATGAGAGAGTCATGATCCCCCGCGGGCGCGAGCATGTCCTCGCGTCCCATGCCGTCGGGGAGGCTGCAGTCGCGAGCCAACTCGCTGGGGGGAGGCTCGAGGAAGTTCAGAATCTAGCTGCTTCAGGGTGAATAAAGGAAAGCGTTGATTCGGGTCGGGCTAGGAGATTAGGTTTGGTATATCGGACTCAGTAGATGATAATCCGAAGTGGTCGAGTTGTGCGACAAATTATCCAGCCTGGAGAACCAATCGATCCTTCTTGCTCGAGAACAGACAGCAGTTTCACATTCGACTTATCCTGGTACACTTGCTCGAATTTAACTCCAGAGAGTAGTTGATCGACACGTATACTTTCTACTTGAAATATCTACTAACCGTATTCCAACCGCTCCTCTCTCTATATGTCTCTACTTTGCATGCGTAATCCCATGCCTCAGCGTCCCGATTTTCTCAAAGTAAACCTCCACCGTGTCCCCGTCCTTCAAATACCGTGGCGGTTTCATGGTAAAGCCCACGCCGCCGGGTGTTCCCGTGAGGACGATGTCGCCGGCGTGCAACGTGCTGCCTCGACTTAGAAACTCGATCAAGGCGGGGATTTTGAAGTGTAACTCGGAAGTGTTGCTTTGTTGGCGAAGCTCGCCGTTGACCTTTGTTCGGAGGGCCAGGGTGTGTGGGTCTTTGAGGACCTGATCATGATCAAAATGCCGGAGGGAGTTAGATACGTGCTCGCGCTCGATGTCTTGTATGGGGAGTTGAAACGTACATCTGCAGACACAATGCAGGGCCCGACAGGGCAGAAACCGTCAAAGCTCTTGCCGTAGGTCATCTGGGGCGGAGGAAAGGTGCCCGCGAGGGTGGGATCCATTTGCCATTTCCTGCAACCAGGGGGACATGTCAGCTCGATCGGGTTGTCGAGAGTGACAGGAGGTAAAGAACCTTGCGGAAACGTCGTTTGCACTCGTGTAACCAAGGACATAGTCCATGGCGTCTTCCTGGGAGATGTTCTTGCCGTCTTTGGCAATGACAAAGGCCAGCTCGCCTTCATAGTCGGCCTGCTCGTCTTGGATGATCGTGGCGAGTTCCACGTCGTCCCCGTAGCCTGCGAGGGCGTTTGATGTCTTTGAGAACATGGCGGGATAGTTTGGCGGCGCAATGCCCAATTCTTGAACTATTCACCAGGTCAATATATCTCTTTCGTGTCGACGGCGTCGCGCAGCGATCCTACGGTGGCTGACGTAGTTCCCACCGATACATCGGATGCTCGGAACCATTTTGTACGTCAAAGGGCCCAACAGTTTCTTAACGTGGAGCACCCGATCGGTGACCTGGCAGGTCGGCAGCAATGGGTCGCCCGTGACGACCTTTGCCGTCAATGACTCGTGGTTCGCTGGGTCGCCCATGTCGAAGTTGGCATCTGGCACGATTGCATCTCCGAAGTAGACTTGGCCGTCCTCTGCGCTGATGAAGCGTATAAGCCTTGTCCAGGGGACTCTTGATGGTATGGCCATGGTCGTATCAGATCAAATTTTCGACTCTAGATATTTTGATAAGGAGACTTATTGCCCTGTCAGATAGAAAACATGGCGAACCTGAGGGTGTGGTCCGTCTTTGTTCTGGGAATCTCCTCCGATCTCTACTCCAGAGAGGACATACTAGTACCAAAACATATGGCCACCGGTCGAAAGTCGAGAGCTCGAGGGTATCCCACCGTAGAGTGCGGCAATTTGACGCGGATGTTTCTACAAGCCATGTTCAGCCCTTGCTGTGGGTCTAAGCAGGGCTATTCGGATGCATCCTCTTGCTTCCACCATTGTAATATGACGCAGAATACGGCGGAACCATTGATGGATGGATGGATATGGGGGGTCCGGGATACCATGAGTAGTTCGAGTGACTGGATCCGCCTGGCGCAGCTCAGATTTCGGCTCCGAATATTTGTGGCTGTTGCCCCGGAAAAGCGGCTTTTGAAGACCGGGTCTAGTGAAATGTCACATTACCTATCGCATTGCTGGAGTAGGCGTTACCAAGGACGTCCTTCTGACGGGCGCTTTGATCATAGGAGACAGTGCCTTCTTGGCGAGGTTTGACCGTGACGGTTGTTTGTGTGATTTCGTGTCTTGTTTCGCCCTTCCGACCATGGTGATCATTTGAGATTCGGCCCAAAGTGATGAGGCAGGCTGCGACAAGGCTTGGGCCAGAGGAAGGGCGTCTGCCTCGACAGTTTCTTGATGAGTGATTGGAAGAACTTCAGGCTGGTCTTTCATCTCTGGAATGTGAGACTCGGCGTGCAACACGCAGCCAGAAGTGAAGACGATGGATTGATCTCGAGCCTTCCGTCCCTTCTCGATGCAAAAGAAGCACGAAATAGGGGAGCAAAAGCGCGTATGTAGACTACCCGAGAGTCAAGTGTCATGCTTTCACGGTACTGGTACATTTCAGGCAACATGAAAGGCAAGTGATTTCATTCACATTCACTTGGTTCGCGCCTTCAGGGACTATAGTGACAGCACATTGACCTCTTGGCGAGGGTTGACCTGCTCTGAGTCACTCTAACTCACTTTCTCCTTACCTTCAAATTTCGATCTCACAACGACTGCGACACAACCACAGTCCTCCGGGTCCGACGCCTTGGCTGCAACGACGAAACGATCACTCCCTCCGACGCCCACACCCCGAAAAATCAGTAAGAGAGGAAGACTGGTCGCAATGGAGGCTCCTACGCTGGTGAAGAACAAGGTAAGAATCGGCCGTGGCTGCGCTCAAGTTTCGACGTTTGGCTAATCTCAGCTCCTTCAGGACCCCTTCAACGCCATCCCTCGCGAATGTAGCAAATTGGTGTTGGATTGTCTAGCCCTCTCTGACATCGGTCGATCCGCAATGGTCTCTAAATCGTGGAACCAAATCGTAACGTCGTGGATATCCTCTTACGGTATCGCAGCCCACTTTCCCTGTGCTGAGAACCCACGGATGAGGGGGGTTTGTGACGCTATAGTCCTCCACGAATTCGAGCGCTTGGGTATGGACAATGCCGTATTCTCACAAGCCGATATATCTATCTCGCTAACACCCTATTCTTTTAGCTCGTCAAGATCGCGCCCTGCGGAACGGTGAAGCTACATCAGCTCGGAGGTTTCCCAATGCTACCCTATTCGTCACGGCTGGAGACTTTGCGGCGTGGGCGTCGGACCAAGGCACGGTGATCTACTACCAACGTCTACAAGAAGGGGCCGAGACGATGACTTTGGATCTGACTAGCCTCGGAGAGAGCTATCAACAAACTACGGTCAGGGGTATGCTTCTGAATTCGGATGGATTTCTCCTGGTGAAGATCAGCCTGCGGCTCGCCCCCTTCTTCCCATACTATGGCTTTCCAATGTGGTACCGGTAAGGAGAAAAGAAGGCGTTCTTGTGGTAAACGAAGTGCTCATCGATTTAGGAATTTTGTGTACTCGCTGAGAGACCGGGCAATTTTCTGGGAAATGAATACCGAGGTATTGGACGAATTTTTCCCCTGGGCCGAGTACACCCCTCTCTGCATCGGGAAAGATCGAGTATACTTGTCCCAGCAAACTTTGAACAACAGTTACAATCTCGTGGCTGAAGACTTCCGAAGTGGAACCCGTTTGCATCGGACACCTATCGTGGCTAGTATCGAGGACGACGATCAGGGTTCCATGGCCCAAAGAACACTTGAACTGATTAGACTCGGAAACGATGAATTGATTATTCAATTCGACTCCAAACGGCTGCTAGGCAGGCCAAAAACAATGGAAGTCAATAGTTTCGCCATTATCAACGGCGCCGACGGTCGAATCCAAACAATCGCCTGTTCCGGGTTTCGAAGATGTGCTCGAGCATTTGCTAATACGAGCTCCAATTCCATTGCTTTGGTCGGGTCTTCGGTGAACTCTTCTGGTCAAATGATTGTTCAGAAATTCTCACAACAGCCAGACAAAATCTTCTTACGAACCGCCGTACATGTGGTCTCTCTGACGCTGCCAACCAACATCTTCAGACTCGCCATGCATCCGTTTACATTTCATGCCTTTTCTTTCCAGAATGGTGATTCAAGTCCCCGGGCATTGATTCTGACGGCTGAGAAAGATCTCCAAACCTGCTCCGGGATGGACACGCTCGTAGCACGATGCGGGCCAGGAGTGGTGGTTGACGCATACCGCTGCATTGTGTCGAATCAGCTGTTGACCTTACGCCCACAAGAGCCTGATGGGCATGACCGACGAACATTCGAGTTGCGGGGGGATTCAGAATGGCGCGATATCTGGGCCTTTGACCTGCTGGATGATGAACAGCTCGTGTTAGGTCACTATGGTCACAGTGGTTCCGGCTTCAGGGGTCGTCAGGATACTGACCACTACCTGTTCTCTTTTACACCAAAAGCATATCGAAGCGAGGCCGAAGGTGAATGAGGCTATTGAGGGGCCGTCTGGTACACTACTCACATCCTTGGATTATGGATAGGGTTTTCAACGTGTACTTCGTGGTGGCGCCCTTGTCTCGTGCCCGTCTGCAATCTCGTCGGCCTGAGAGCGAACGGCGAGCAAGTGGGGGTGGAAACGAGAGCGCGACGGTCGGTGCTTGTACATAGATGGAGAAGCTGCCAGGATTTCGGTGGATCATACATCAGCTGGAGTCCCAAATTTACGAAGAGGCGCTTCTGCTAGAAAGACCCTCGCTCACTCTCATGACTACGCAGATTGATACCACCTTGTTGATTGCCCCAGCCCTTTCCTTGTCGACCAACAACAACATACCTCGTACCGAGTGATGATGGCGCATGTGCCACTTTTGTCCCCCATGTCCCTCATGTCCCGTAGATCTATCAATCAACCGGTCGGTCCGTCCCATCCTCGACACAGTAGCACCGCTCGCGCGTCACGTCCATGAAGTGGTCGCGTGCCGTGTGGCCCCGCACCGACTCATCGTACAAGTCCCTCTCGATCCAACACCAGACCTGGTGGAGCCAGCCCAAGAAGCCGCCTTCGGTGGTCTCGCACACTTTACTCATGCAGTCCAGAAACTCGTCGTTGCAAGTGTGGAGTTGGTCTGTGGGACAGTCGGCTACAATAGCAGAGAATAAGCAGTCAGCAGTGCTTTTGTTCTTTTTTGTTTTTGGGAAGGTAAAAGCTTACCAAAACATCGATCATGCGCATTGCAGCATTCCCCAAACTTGCCGCTGCCAGGGAGGATGCTAGCGAAGAAGCCGATCCCGCACCCATTCGGCGTAAAGTTGTCGAGAGATATTCCCTCTTTGTTCTTCGCGTGTTGACCGTGCGGACACCGTCGGATATCCTTGTCCGGCTGGCCGTTTGGGTATCGCAGGATCGGGTCGTCGACGTCGTCGGCGTCTCTGATGGCCAACGCTAGGGAACTATTGTGTGAGCCTCTGCGATGCGATATGCTGGATGAGGAGTGATGAACTCACTGTGGTTCAACGCACTGTGGCTTGGGAGGAGATGACGATGGTCGACCAGATCCATCCCATCATCAGTGGCGGTGGTGACCATGACTTCTCCGAGGTTGGTGGCCGCGTCCTCTTTCAATATAACGGGGCCGACACCGCATCCGCTGCACCAACTGGACGGAACGGGGGCCGGGCTTCTCTCTTCAAGAATAACCGTGGATGTCGATGTCGATGTCGATCTAACCATGGTGGGATACCCCAAGCCAGGAAGACCGAGGCGAGGATGAAACTTGACATCCTCATCTTCCAGCAATACAGATTCAGGCGCAGGGGTAGGGGTAGGCGTGGCACTGACACCGACACCGACGTGCATTTCCCTGACAATCAGGGATACCCTTGGCCTCTCGTCACGACGGGTACCAGCACCAGTCCCACTCGGGGTCGTCGGGAAAGATCCCACTGTTGCCCTCAAGGCCGACGCCACCCTCGATGCTCTGGTGGGTATAGATACCCATAGGGAAGACGTCACGGCCGCCGTGACGGTCGTCAAACGGCCCTGCGCCTGGACCAGCGACACTACTGGGCCTGCTGCGACCTCCAGGGGCACCGCCATGGCTACCTGCAGAGACAGCGCGGCAAGCAGGGCGGAGACGAGGACGGAGAATGAGGGACGCATCTTGAGAAACAACCTGTAGACGATAATCTGCGTGCAGACCAGGCGGTGAGCTTGAAAGCAGAGGACTCTATCTGAACAGAGACTGTTTGATCGACTAAAATGCACATAAGTCACGCACTTCATGAAAAAAGGTGAGAGCAGACTTCTTTATTAAATATACCCCCACCACGGCCTCCCGTAACCACTGGCTACGGCCCAATAAAAAAACAACCTTACCATCAGCAGTCGAAACTTGTCGGAGCGGAACCAAAGGAACGCGCTGGAAAGAAAGTTCTCCGCCGTGCGGGCGCAAAGTTGGTTCGACCTCTCATATCTAGGTGTTCAGAACGGTGGCTTCGAGACCACTTGTACTAAGAAGCGAGGACAGAGGGATAAAATTTCCAAGGGCAGAGAGAGGAACTTGAGGGATGACCAAGGGGAAGAAACATGGCATGAAAGTAGCTAGGTAGGTTTTGTAGTTAGGTGTGCGGTGGAGGGATAGGTAGTTGAAGTTACTATACGAGGTACCGAGGAAATGGGACAAGTTTGGAAATAATTGTCTTTTCATTTCAGGGGCTGCAGCCTGATTCCGACCCCGATTCAGTTTGTACCTTGTAACTTGTTTCCACTCAGCTCTTCAAGACCCGCTTGGGGAGGGGTTTCGTTCTTTCGATAAATCAATACAGCACAGCATTGCGAAAAGCTCTCTCTGTCGTTAATCCTATCCAAGCTCTGCATTGTGGTCAGTTTGCAGCTCATCCCAGCTCATCCATCCTAGTGTCTGAGTCCTGATCCAAAGAGCACGCCTGCGCCAAGTTTTCTGCACGCCTTTCGGAGATTTTTTCCCGCGCACACACATCAAGATGTCCAACTGAATATTCGGGGTGATCACCACAGCCACACGTCAGGGTGTAGCCAAGTGACTTCTCGCGAAGCTTGCATTCGCTTTCTCCCACTGGTGAATCATGCCTTTGACATTTCGCTTCGAAATCTCCTTCTCGTTCTCGCCCTTTCCGTTCTCGTCCATCTCCATCTCCTGCGGCTGCGCGTTGTGCTCCCCATTCTCCGTACCAGCGCGATTCGTGGACGATTGCTCATTTAAGCCATTGCATTCGCCAACATCTTCTTCTTGGTGGTCATCATACACGCTCACCGAGTTCTGAGATAGCGACTGTGTCAAGAATTGGAGTTGAAGTTGGGGATATGATTCATCGTTCACCACAACCACCGAGGGTCGGTGGTCTGCCAGCTCCGCACTCCGTTCTGTAAGATTGCGTTGATTCATGGCCATGCCCTCGTCTCCTGTAGCAACCTGATCATGAGCATCGAGCGTGACGGTCTCGAAATTGGCATCATAGGCCATTGCAGGTGGGGAGTGCATGTATGCCGCCGCCTCCTGACTTTCGTCGCTGACGGTGATTGTCGGATTGACAAGAGGACTCGGACTCCGGCGCTCAATGTGACGTAACGAATCAACTCTTGGCCCATGGTGCATGTATTGTGGCCCGGCGTCAAACACTGCACTGGGATCTGAATCGTGACCATCAAATAGGTACTCATTCCTCAAGGGGCTTTTCTGGGCGACGGGTGACAATGCGTCTCGTCGGCCGTTAGTCGGCGGTGGAAGCAGTGCAGATGGGTGGCGCGGAAGATACCCGTGACCGTGACCGCTGACGGTGGACTGGTAAGAGTTCCGGAATTGGTCTGTTGGAGGTGCGAGGTGGCTTAGTCGTTGCTGCGAAGACCGTGCGTAAGGGTCATCGAGATTGTAGAAATACGGAGCACGAGATTCATCGCTCCCTGAGCCCTGTCGCCATCAGAATGTCAGTATCAATATGTTAGGTATATTTTTGGAGAACGCAATATGCAAAAGCCTGAGACAACACTCACGGTTTGCCACGAACTGTCTCCCACAGTTGAATAGTCATCCCAGTTCTTATTTTCTCCTTTCCGTCCCATTATCATCGTGGTAGGTCGCAGCTCTCCAGCCTCCATGCGTGCCCGTCGACCCCTCTCCCATGCGTACATGTTATTGATCCATCTCACCTCCTTCAACCTGGCAGTCTGCGACGCCGACAGTGGCTTATTGGGATTGTAGAATTCAGTTTCGCCCGTCTCTTCGAAAGCTTCAAGATCATGCAAGGAGGACTGGCTCCGACGACAGTAGCGGAAGACACTCGCGAAGATGATGATGCATGCGAATGCCGCGAGGATGACGATGCCGACGATGAGAGACGGGGAGATTGCCAGCGTGGATTGTCCGCTGTCGTTGTTCTGTTGAGTGGCCATCGTCCCGGCGACCAAAGGGTGATAGGTGAATGTCAGGCCTCAACGGGAAGAGTCGACGAAGTTGCGCTGAACGGAGCGGCGATCGCCCAGACGACGCTCACGTTGTCACTATTGAAAAGGGTATTCTTGCGACAGGACGACGTGCTTGCGATCAGACATACCTATAGTCATCCGTCGCGGGAAATAGTAAGGATGTCGTCGACAAAGCCAGTCGTCGTTACAGCGAGTGGGGAGAGGAACTTGCGCAGATGACCACGGCGCTCTGACGAATGTGAAGATTTGGTGATGATGGGTGAGCGTCGCAGGCGTGAAGTCCCACGCCGACAAACTTGATCTCGCCTCCATGTTTACCAAGGTGCGGCAGAATGCATATGCTCCTTCACTGCCGAAATGGTACCACGTGGATTTCTTCTCATATTTCTTTCTGCGCTCCGGACATGAGAGGTCATCTGTTTCGTTCCTCTCCTTCCTCCAGTCCAGTAGTATTAACCTACTCCATTCTTGACATGAGCTTTTCAACGGCCATTCACTGTCAATGAGTTTGAAAACAAACCTGTGCTGGCTGAACTGCTCCGCGTTCACCAACCCATGCAGGTTACGGTGCAGAACGCAGCCTGGTTGAGAATCCGCCCAGCGGTGATTGCAAGTGTGACGGAATCTTACCGTCGCACACCCAGGGAGCCGATTTGCCACTGGACAATCAGAGGACGATTCGTTGACCTTCGACGGCGAGCACTGGGATTACTCTACAGATTTTGATACGGCTGGCATGATTAATGGCGGAAATGTCAAAGTGGATGATGGTTTCAAGATCCTCAACACCCTGACAGCTGTCGTTCTGTGCAGTCTCGGCGCCGAGAATTTGGCCCCTGAAGACTGAAAGAGTTCGACAATGCCAGCCTTGCAAATCTTTCATGTCCAGCTGTGGTATTAATTGACGAGGCCAATGCTTTGTTCATGACTACGATATTTTGCCTCGGAAGCTATGCTAATGTAAGAATAGACACACACAACGTCGACGAGCTTTCTGACGGGTTTGACTGTGCGAATTACTCCTGAACCATTTCTCTTCCTGCAGTTGCGAGGTCGTTCTCTGTTGCTTTCAAAGAACAAGTTGTTTGCTCACGATAGCCCACTCTTCGTGACTCCCAGCAATGCAATGGCCTTCTCAGCCTCCTCTGCACCCTCTTTGCTACCGTCGTAGACCTTGTTCATGAAGCCGCTCAGCTTCTGAAGAGCTCCCATCATCTTGTCATTATCAAACTTCTCATAATGCGCGTCGAATAGTGCCTTCATTGTTGCTTGACATGTGTTCATATTCTTCCTGGCATCATCAAGCTTGGATTTGACCAAGAGGAGCTGCTTGCTAATCTCCTCTTCGGCTGTTGGAGGGGCTGTTGGAGGCAAATTGAGTACGACGGGAACAGCAGCGCGTGCGGGAGCTCGAGTTCTTCTGTTGGCACGGTTGCGGGCGTCTCGAGATGGTGGCTTCGAGGTTATTCCGGTGGAGGCCAAGGACATGTTCTTCCCTGGAAGCGCGTTGAGATATTTAAGCCGGGTATCGCCCACACTTGGAATAATGCTCCCGTTGACCACTTTCTGGCGTTTGGTTGTGATATCATGCGAGTCCGTCGGATCACATTCACTGTCTGTTGACAAGGTCAAATCGATCAGGTCCTCTTCTTTGCTACCAGGCAATGGCCGCTTTCTCATCAGAGGCTGGACAGGATGGAATTTTAACTCCACCTTATGGTTTGATGGAGGTTGAATTGTGGCTGCTCTTCTCTTTCGGTTTGTATTGTCACCAACGCCACTGGGACGATACCTGTCAGGGTATATCGGATCTTTGGGAAGATGGCCTAAGAAGTGGAAAGGTCTTTTTCGAAGTGCAAGGCGCTTAACGGCCCAGATGAGCTCGAATAACGCTTCATGATTGAAGGTATTGAACCCAGCTTTGGTGGCAGCGTCGGCGACTTGAAGCTCGAAGCCGGTCAGTTCGATAGCTGCAGCTTGTTAGCACTATCCTGATCTGCTCTCCCAGTGACCATACTGCCTTGATAGAGACCTGTAACTCCTGTTTCTCGATGTTCATACCAACAGCCAACACCCCGCCCGCAGAATCCGTAATGTTTCCACGGCAAACAGGTACCTCTTTGTTGAACCGTGGTGGCCATTCGACCGCTGTCCCAATGAGCGAACTCGCAGGTGGAAGCACCGAACGCGTCGACATTGGGACAGCGGGGCCCGAGAGCCCAGTAGCGACAAATGTAGCGCTTGTTCGACGGCATTGTGAGAGGCGAGAGCAAGGTGGTATTGCAGCTCGGGATCGATCAGCCGGCAGCTTGAGCTGAGTTGGATAAAGAGACGAGCTCACCAACAGAGCATAATGCAGAAGAAATGAGATAGCAGTCAATCAAAACAAACTGCTGGATGAAGGGAGTGTAGGAATGACATGAGAGAAGTGAAGGTGAAGTGAGTTGACGAGGTGAAGTGCCACCAACTTGAACCTCAAACGGGGACGAATGTGGGCATCGAAGGAAGCCACTCACACAACGCAGGCCGAAAAGGCCAGGGAAAAGAGCGACAGAAGCAGCAGGCAGGGTTATGCAAGTCTAAACAGCCAAAGCCTCCTCGGGTCATCACTCATCGCAGTAGCAGTTCAAAATCTCTTAACTTGACAAGCTGGTCACCTTACGCTGAAGCCCGACGCTTCAAGGACTTCGCATCCGTCTTGAGCGTCCCTCCGTGCGTCTTCAACTTCATCAACACATAGGCAGCCTTGGTGTCGCTAAATCCCTTTGAGGACTTCTTCCTTGCTGGAACACCATTCTTCCCCTTTGAGTCCTCAGAATCGTCTGACCCGGCATCATACTCTTCATCAACCTCCATGCTTTGCGCAGCCGATCTATGGGACATATCCTGAGCCGGGCTGTCTTTCTCGATATCCTTCGGTGTAGTGGTGGGAAACAATGGCTTCCTAGGCGGCGGCAACAGGTCCAAAGGGGTATGCGATCTCGGGATATTGGCTGCCATACGACCTTTGCGAGAGGTTCCGTAAGGGGAAGACGACCTGGTAGTACTGGACGGTGACCATGGATTATCAAAAGAGATTGGGGCAGGCGAGCGAGGAGTGTTTACCGCAGACCAGGGGTTGGTAAAGGCAATCTGGGGCGAGGGAGAAGACAACTCATATTTGTCCTCATGGCTTGTGTCCGTCGAGTATTCACTGGTGTTGTCAGTCTCTTTGTGGGGCTTGGGCAAGATCATTCTGAGTTGAGGGCGAACTTGGGGCGTCTGCGGCGTCTGAGGACTGGATATGCCTGACCACGGCCCGGATGCAACCAAGCTCTCAAGTTCACGGTAGTGTCGAGCTTGCAGAGCACAGCGTTTGGTGATCTCTGCATCAATCTGCATGGAGCCAAAATTCTCAGAGTCGGGAGGAAGACAGATGTTTGGAAAATCCTTTCCAAACACCGGGGTTAGTGCGTAGCGAATGTGCCAGCAAAATGTGGCTGCCATTGCTTTGGCCGCGTCGTAGGGAATCCAGTAACCTGTATCTCGTGTCAGCTTCAATTGGGACCATGAAGAGTACTGGCTGGGCGCATACCTTGAGCAACAAGAGCCCCTCCGGTGATGCTATGGCACAATTCTTTCAATCCCGGATTTCTGCTCAGCATCTTTGCGGGTGTTGTCTACAGGCATACGGTCAGCTAAGATGTGCATCACTTGGTCGGTGACATACCTTGGAATAATTTCCACACTTGAACAAAGGCGTGGTACGGACTAGACCGATGTTGTAGTCCCACAGCATGGTGTAGGTGGTTGACTCTCCCGGGATCTTGAATTGATATTGAAACACTGGGACGTGGTCAGGCGGACAACATAAATCAACGGCCTGGGGAAAGGTACCTTCGAAGCTCTCCCGCCCCGTCTTCTCCCAGAACAACTTCTTTTCGCTGTTGTATGGGATGTGTCTTGGGTAGGTCGCTATATCGCCAATCGGATAGACCTCGTACATCTGATGTTTAGCCTCAAGCAGCTCATCTTGATATTCATCAGGTGGGTATCGACATTCCCCTTGGATGACCCCCCGCTTGAAGACTGCAGCATCTTTGCACATCTTTTGCTTCTTTCGATTGCGTTTGTCCGGTCCATTTCCGACCGTGTCAGACGCTGCCGAGGTCGGGCTGTCGCGGGCAGAGATCTCGTCCCTGCTGTCGTTGTTACTCTCGTAGTTCTCGCCCTCCTCGACGGGGTTGAGCAGAGATTGGATTGCAGCCATGCCGAAAGGAATATCACTTTGCAAGGGAATTGGGAAGGTCTGGGAAGTCTTAGCGCTCGAAAGAATGGTTTGATATATCTGCTGGCACAAAGGTCTGCTTGATGGCACAGCAAATGGCAAATAACAACCAGAAAACAGGCCACGACAAAGCTTAGAATTTCGCAATCTGCACGTTCTCCATGGAATGATAGAGCCCAGTTCCACTTCGACCACGAGATACAAAGAAAAAGAGCGGACGATCAGCACGTCTTTGCACTCATGCAATAACTCAGGCAAGTTGCCAGTCTAGGCCAGAGAGTAGACGAGGCGGTCTCTCCATGCTCGTCCTTCCTGGACGAATCAAAGTATCCACGGTACTGAATCGGCTGGCACGCTGGATGAGCGGTGTAGGAGTTCTTCCTTGAGGCATCGGAAGGGCGCAGAGGCGAGGCTCAAGTTCCCAGAAAGACTAAAGTTTCAAAGCTCAGTCCATTGATGTCCTGTCGGTTCACGCACCTGGGCCAAATGCGAATCTCGCTATCAATGCCTCTTGGGACACTGGTACAAGTGTAGATAGAGAGCTGGTAGCATTGAGATCAAGGGATATCTCATGTGAGGCAAGCCCTCTTCTCTGCAAGCCAAGGCCGGGTTGGCGGGAATCCATACTATTCTGCAGATGGCCTCGAGCCACGTTGTTCGACCGGGATAGTAGGGACGTATCGCAAACACGACTGCACCTTGTCAGCCAAGCCAGGTACTTCAAGCGTAGGAAAGTCTCACCCAAAAGTCGTTGATCTGGCTATCTAGGCGTGGATCCTGCTGCTGCTTCTCCTCCGCCGGTACCTTGCATTGGCAGGTTGCACAATCGATCCGCTCTTTGGTCAGCCTTGCGATGGTCATAAAACAGACAAAGAAATCCCTGCGTCAAGTCATGCACAGAATATACACAACGGTGTCGGATCCCTTTCGTGATCCTCCAAGCGTGTTTTGGCTTGCAAGAACTGCTGCCAGGAGACCAGGGTATGATGTTTCAAACACCTTCGGAGCCGAATCACGTCAAGAGCCTGGGTCTTTTGCATTGCGCCCAGAGATGCATCCAGGCATGGTCAGGTACGAGCAACTGCCCGAGTCAGCAAAAAGGACTGGATTGGAGTATGCGGTACCAAAGAGAACTATTTCGCCAACGCAGCAGAATATCTTATGCAATCCATTGCTCCACGCAATTCCAGCCAAAACAGAACTCCGGAACGATATTCACATTCACATCTCGTGTCTCATTCGATCCAATGTCAAGCCACTGTCCGAGTGCTTGACCAAGTCAACCACCCCCATTGTTGCATAGTTACTCATCCGAAAAAGCCGCCGAAGAACCCTCGTCTTGGAAACCCGCATCTTGACTGATATCTTCTTCATCATCGTCGTCATCATCATCAAAGGTATAGGTTGTCGGCTTCCTCGCGGTCACGGCTCGTCTGGCAGGTCTCGCCGCCGGTTTCTTTGCAACAGGTTCGTCCAGGTCGGAGCCTGAAGGTGACTTCAGAATATCATCAGCCAGTGCATCCAGATCGTCATCCGAATCCACGACCTTCTTCTTTGCAAGTCTTTTTGCGTAAGCCTTCGCGACTGGAGACTGTCCAACCTTCTTTGTTGCTGAAGCCTTCTTCGGCGCCGCCTTCTTTGGTTTTGCTTGCTCATCCTTCACTGCTTTCTTGGTAGGAGCCTTCTTGTTTGCTTTCGGCGGGACAACATCACTCTCACTGTCGTCGCTGACGATCTTCTTGGCGTTCTTAGGTGCAGGCTTCTTGCTGTTCTTCACCGGAACATCGTCTTCGTCAGAATCCATAACAACGTTGGTGTCATCCTTATTTGTCACAATGATAGATCGTCTTGGAGACTGTTGAGGAGCAAGCATCTTGTAGTCGGTCTCATCGTCCGATAAATCCATAGAGGTCTTTGCAGCTGGCTTGAGAGCCGGCTTGTAACCATGGCTGCTGGTAGGGCGGGAAACAGAATTGGAGAAAAGCGCACGCGATTCAGTGCCGCTATCTGGGTTGGAATTACTTGGCAGACCTTTCACCATGTCACCAAGATCAGCGAGCAGATCGTCTCCATTGTCACTTTCGGAGTCACTCATCAATGCATAGTTTGTCGGCTTTTTGGTTACCGCACGAGCTTGTCGGGGTGCAGCCTTGGGAATGAGCTTCTCACTGTCGGACTCGGCTTTCACAGAGTTGGCAAGGCCATTATTGCCGGGCTGCGCAAGATCGTCCTCCGGCGCCTCGATAGGGTCACTGGCACCATCAGTATACATGGCTCGCTTATCCAAAGCATTCTTCAAAGCATTTGTTTTTGGTGCAGCATACGCTGTGATAGAGCGCTGTTTCGGAACCTGAACTGGTTTCGGAGCAGGTGCACTCTTCTTTGCTTTTGGAGCAGACTCCTGGAAATCAGAATCGTCATCAAATGCATCACCAAGTCCCTTTCGTTTCTTGATGGTCGGCTTTGTTGTCGCTGCTGTAGCAAATTTCTTCGAGACTCGACGTCCCTTTCGGATATTACGCTTGCGGTTGTGCTCGTCCTCCAGCTGGAACCTCCATTCAGCGATGAATTCGTCAAGATCGTGTTTCCAAAGATCTTCCTTGGATTTCTTCATCAAAGCATCGATCTCCTCCTCTTTGTCTCCGATCTGTCGCAGGAGTCTCTCAACTCGCTCTTGAGTTAAAGACCAAAGAGCCATGCCGAGAAGGTAGTCGTAGGCGCTGGCGTCTACAGTGTCATCCTCATCCTCTTCGACAACAGGTTCGGTCTCGCCTTCTTTGGCTGCGTCTGGCGTCTTGGGAAATGCATCAAACCCAAGCTTCTGGAGTTCTGCAATAAGGACAGCCTTTTTCTTCTTCGAAATATTGAGTTTTCCGTCGATTATCATCTGAATGAACCGAGCTTGATTCGTGAGCCGTCTGAGGTCTTTCTGCATCTCTTGCAAAAGCCATTCCTTGCGCTTAGCATATAGTTGCAGACGATAGCTGTAAAATTCGTCCATAATGGCTTCGACGCTCGCATATTTGGTGATGCGGCCTTCCGGATCAAATGCAACGAGATTGGATGTCGCCACTGACCTTGTGAGTTTGAATTTTTCCACCAGACCTTCTTCGTTGGCGGACTTCATGTGCTTCTCGTCCAGCTGGATGATGAAATGCACTGTATCGTGGGTGTTATAATCCTTGTAGTCCTTGATAAATGATGGAGTCTTCTCTGCTTTGATAATTTCTTCTAGTCGATCTTTGAAATCCTGGGTCCAGGTACGGATGGGCAACTCTGTTATCTCAACTTCAGAGTCGCCAGTCTGGTGGATGATGCCGCTGAATTGAAATCGATCAGGCCCGGTAGCTTTGACCTCCCCCTTGAACCCGCGGAACCAGGGTTGCATAGGTTTCCACTCTTCGCCGGCCATCCTGCGTTTCAGGTTTTCCACAATGTCTTCTGGATTGTAGTTGGGAATGGAAGAGCTCCAGCCCGTGCCAATACCGTCTGCACCATTGACGAGGACCATAGGGACGACTGGTACGTATACCTCAGGCTCAATCTTCTTGTCGTCATCATAGTTGTAGGTCAGAAGGGGTTCATCGGCTTGGTGGAACAGCTTCCTTGCGAAGGGCGATAGACGGGTGAAAATGTATCGAGCGCTGGCAGAATCGCTTCCGCCCTGGTTCCGAGTACCAAATTGGCCGGAGGGCTCCAACAAGTTGACATTGTTCGATCCCACAAAGTTCTGCGCCAGCCCGACAATCGTCTGCTGGAGAGATGTTTCACCGTGATGATACGCCGTCATGCCACCGACCAGACCCGCCAGCTCAGCGACCTTCATATCCTTTCTCAGATTGCGCTTGAAGCATGCATACATGACTTTTCGCTGACCAGGCTTCAGGCCATCAACTACTGAAGGAATGGATCGAATATTGTCGGCCATGCTGAATAGGATGAGTTCTTTGTTGACGAAATCGGTGTAGGAGATGTTTTTGGTTGTGTGGTCCAAGAATGTCCCTGGCTTGAATTGCCGCAACCACTCCTTTCGCTCGTCTGCCTTCTTCTTGGAAAAGGCAAGTTCGATCAAAGCGGTCTCTTCATCCTTCATGACGTCGAATTCTTTGTGGTGCTTGTCGATATCATTGAAGTACTGCTGGGCATCTTCCGTCGTGCTTGTACCCAATCCCTTGTAGTATTTGTTTTCCCATCCGCGTTCGTGCTTGTGTGCTTCTTTCCAAGCCTCATACTCCGGCATGGTATAAAACGAGCGAGATTGAGTAGGATTCTTGGGATCGCCCTTCCACACCTTGACAATGGGAGTAATGAACTCGACCAGGAATTTCGGGATCTTCAGCAGACTGGGAAACTGAACCTGCAAGAAGTTTATCAATAGTCCCTTAATATGACTCCCATCATGATCTTGATCGGTCATAATCATCAAATGTCCATAGCGGAGACCGTTGGTGTCAGTGTACACCTTCTTGTGCTGCAGCCCAAGGAAGTTCTTGATGTTCTGGATCTCGGCGTTTTTGGAAATTTGGTCAATAGAAGCATCCCGGACGTTGAGGAGCTTGCCTCGTAGCGGGAACACGCCGAACAGGTCGGGACCAACCACGGAACGTCCTGCCATGGCAAGACCTTTGGCCGAGTCACCTTCGGTCAAGATCAATGTACACTTGTGCCCTTCTCTCGTGCCGGCCTTATTCGCATCCGTCAACTTGGGGTTGTTCATTCGGCTTCGCCTACTCCCGTCAGATTTCTTCAGGATCTGGTCGGCTTTCTGCTGAGCAAAGTGAAGAATATTGTTAATAACTTCAGTCTTCGCAACCTTCTTCATGAATTCTTCTGAAACCTGACATTTGCTTCCAAACTGACTAGCTTTTGTGGTCAGTTGTTCTTTGGTCTGCGATGTGAAGGCCGGATTGACAATGAGAGCGTTGACGAAAACGAAGATATGGTTACGAATCTGGTTGGGCTTCAGTTGAGCACCACCTTTGTTCTTCTTCTTCACGACTTCCATCAAGCGGTTAACAATCTGATCAGCCACATAATTGACATGTGTGCCTCCCGAGGTGGTGGCAATAGAGTTGACAAACGATACTTGTTGGAACGAGCCATCAGACACGGCGAAGCCAATCTCCCAACGGGGATCGGGAGATTCGGTGATGATTTCAGTTGTGTCATTTGCAGCCTCCTCGCCGCGCTCCTTCTTGATGGCTTTGGTATACATTTCGATGTACTTCTTGAAGTTTCGGACGGGCACTGCGGTCCCGTTGAGCTTGACTTTGACACCTTTACAGGTGCCGGCAAGATCATAGACCCGGCGTTTGAAGAGCGCCTCGAGATCGTCGTCCATGGCCGTCATGCCAAATTTTGCAAAGTCGGGGTAAAATGTGACTTTGGTGTAGTCTTCTCCTTTGGAATCCGTGATCTTGGCCTTGCCCATTTCGGACATGTTCTTGGTCCACGTCTGCTTGTACTTCTTCTTCTGTTTTGAGTCGGCAGTCTCAATTGTGAACTCCGTGCTGAAGATGTTGGCCAGCTTCGCACCGTAGCCGTTCCTGCCACCCGTGATCTTTTGTTCGTTGTCGTCGTAATTTGAGCCGGTCAAGAGATGGCCGAAAATCATCTCTGGGATGTAGATCTTCTCTTTTGAGTGAATCTCGATAGGTATACCCCGGCCATTGTTCCAGACGCTGACTTCACCCTTTTCACGGTCCACGGTAACACGGATCTCGTCCATCTTCTTGTCATTCTGCTTGTTATCTGCGGCGTTGACCAAGATCTCATCGAAGATCTTGAAGATACCGGGGACGAAGGATATCTCGCGAAACTCCATGCAATCCTGTTCCGTGTTGTAGACCCACATCTGTTTTTCTGTCCGCTCCACGGAGCCAATGTAGGTGTCGGGACGCTTGATGATGTGTTCCAACTGAGTAAGCTTCTGGTATTGCTCGGAGACGCGCTTTTTCTTCTTCTGAGGCTGTGGAGAATCAGTCGCACCATCCATGCCTAGGGCTTCATTGACAACATCGCCGAGAGGCTTCTTGTGACTCCCTTTGACAGGGTTCGGCTTCGCTTTCTTCGCCTGCGGAGGAGTGTCCTCGAGCAAGGACTCGTCATCGAAGGCATTGCCGCCTTCATCTTCCGAGGCTTCGTCTTCCGAGTCTTTCTGAGGCCGCTTCTTGGGAACGGTGGTCTTCGGCTTTGGGCCGGGCTTCGCTTTGGGAGCCGTTGCCTTCTTGGTTGCGGCCTTGGGTTCGGCGGCTTTCTTGACGGGTTTGGTCTTGGGTTTCTGAACAGTTGGTCAGAAATGCGCTCGCTTTGTTGGGAGACACGTCGGGACTTACAGCGACAGGCTCAAAGTCTGAGCTGGCGTCATCGATGTCGAACATTGAGTCGTCCATCGCGCCGGTGTCCTTAGAGGGGAGTGCGAATCAGGTACGCCCCAGTCGCTGGGGGCAAGGAGAGTGAGGTGTTGTCAATGCATGCAACACAGGGAGATATGACGAGTTGTCTGATCTAGACTGTCAAAGAAGGTTGGGCAAAGCGTCTGTTGGTTGCTGAGGCGGTTGTTGATCTTGTAAACACCAAAACTTGAAGGCGGCGAGGCGGCTTTGAAAGACCCACATCGCCAAGACCTCGCGTCACAAGCTAAGCCTATACAGGAAATATAGAGCTGTTGGTACGAAAGTACTTCATTCACTTTGCCCTTCACCCTTCACCCTTCACCTCTCGCTTGCTTGTCCATTACTTCGAGGATACAAACCAGCCCAGCAAGTTAGCGGAGAACAAAGGCCTACATCGTGTTCTGCAAATCGGTGCCAGAGCAGCGAATGGTTGTTTTGCGACATAATAGTCCACTGAAATCCGCAATATCGAGTACTAGTAGCTGTGGGACAGCCCCCTTAAACTAATGCCGCTGTACCTGAGCCGCGGGTCTGGGTCTCCAATGGTGCTATGCCTCAGACTTCCTATTGCCCCCCCTCAGTCCAGTCAGATACTCGTATGCGACAATGGACTAGATGGTGCTTATGTCGTCTTGGGGAGCAATTCATCGCGTGACATCCACTCGTCGTCGTTGCAGCACCTGTGGCTTCAGAAGTGTCAGAATGGCCTCGCCAACAGCACGAGCTTCTCCCCGCACCGCCATTGACGCGTTTCTCCTCCATCAGTCTCGCGCTCCTCGAAATCACCATTCCTGGAGGCACATGATTATCAGGCTGCACCGTGTGCATAGAGTTTACACAGAAAACATTATACATCATTTGAAGTTCTACCTTTTCACGGTTTAGTACTCCAGACCTGCAGAGAGCCGAAATTGCATGAACGGTGGGCGATCAAGCATTGGGTGTGGACAATTTGGCGGGCAGGCGGACTAGTGCCCACTCCATAGTTTCAAAGCCCCCTGGCCCACCACTGCTCAAACATGTCGACCTACGACCCTACAACCCTACGAAGTACGAGTGTGGACTGTGCTCTCGCCTTCCTCCTCCCTTCATCGTCCTCGACGACAGCCATTCCTTTCTTCCCTGTTCCGCACTCCCCTCGCACGGTCGCTGGCAGACCTAGCGAGCAGTCTCTCTTTGTGATACCTCTAGCCGTTGCAGCGATCCAAGTCTCAACGATCCAAGGGCTCACTCTTTTGCCCGTGACATCCGAACTCTCTTACCATCCCCGCCTCGTTCACCGCCTCTGCTATACAGTGAGAGCCTTCCCTGCAGTCTCCAGGCTCAGCCAGAATGGCCGAAGTCGAAGTCGTCCCCCCAGTACCTTCTGACGCCATCCCCGAGAGTGGGAGCGATGTCGAACCCGAAAATGTGCCTCTCCCTCGCAGTTCCATGGTATCAGTGCGACTATCAGATATCCCATTCGATCCCGATCTCGACATTATCGGCGAGAAAGACATGTCTCAGGAGGCCTCGCTGCCTCGCAGTGGCCCGCCCTCGACTCGTACCAGTCGATCCTCTTCCCATACTTCCGAGAGCTCGATTTCGTTAAATTCAGTCAATTGGGAGGGTCTTGAAAAGACCGAGGAACAAGAGCACAAGGACGAGGCAACGGATGAGGTGAGCTCGATAGTGTCTGTGGTTATGACTGCGGCTAACGGGAGATAGTCGACAACATTGTTACTGGCGCGGTTGGAAAAGGAGAACGCAGCGTTAGCCACCAATCCCAAGGCTGGCATCACGACGACTTCACGCCCACGCAAAAACACACGGCCTCCTTCAGTACAACAGCTGAAAAGAATGGTCGATGGACCCCAGCGCCAATCTTTGAGGTATTCGCTATTGCCTGCTCCTCCAATGACAGAATTGGAATTTTGGGCAGCATTGGTTCAAGATTATACTCAAACAGCTCAACGACTGCCCACCTTAACATCCAACAAGATCAGGGGAGGTGTTCCGCCACCACTGCGTGGCGTTGTGTGGCCCAGTATCGCTCAAGCTCACGACGGCTTTTTACATTCAGAATATCAGAGACTCTCCAATGAGCCTTCGCCTTATGACGGTTTGATCGGAAAGGACGTGGGCAGGAGCTTTCCCAACGTCGACATGTTTCGAGAGAAGGACGGCGATGGTCAAAGAATGCTCGGCAAAGTCTTGAAAGCCTTCTCGCTTTATGACAGCAAAATCGGATATTGCCAGGGTCTGGGGTTCGTGGTCGGACCACTCCTGATGCACATGAGCGAACCGGAAGCATTTTGCATCCTTGTTAGGTCCGATTACCGCTCCCCTTCGCTGAGGAGAATGCTGACTCAAATGTAGGCTTATGGAAAATTACGACCTTCGTTCATGTTATCTTCCCGACTTGTCAGGGTTACATCTTCGGATATACCAGTTCCAACAACTTCTAATTCGGCACTTACCCGAACTGGCGGCTCATCTCGAGGAGTTAAAGGTTGAACCGCTATATGTGTCACAATGGTTTTTGTCTTTTTTTGCCGTCACCTGCCCACTTCCTATGCTGCTCAGGATTTACGATGTAATACTGTCTGAAGGGGCAACAGAAACGCTGATGAGGGTTGCCTTGTCGCTGATGCAACGGAACCAGAAAAAGCTGCTCGCCTCGACCGAATTCGAGGACGCCATGCAGTTTCTTCTGTCGAGGAGCCTCTGGGACACTTATGCACAACATGCGGACGATCTGGTGTCGGACTTTGTGTCATTGACTGGGTTGGTGAGCCGAGAGTCTCTTGATTCACTGGAGGCAAACTTCAGGCACTCGCAAAACTTAACGGCGGCGCCCTCTTTAAAGAGTGCAGTGTCGTCCTTCTTGGGCCGATTCTGGGCAGGCTCGTCACATACGCCTTCTAGATCTCAGAATCTGAGTCTTATGATTCCAGGAAATAACAAGTCGGTGCGAAAATCATCTTCTGGGCAAAGTTTAACATCGACACTCAACTCGCTCGAGACAACCAACACAGACACTAGTACACTTGCCACAGAGATGTCGGATGAAGCACCGCCGAAAGCGACTGTATCCGCTGCCACCAGCGTCCATTCAGCAATCGTCCCTACTCCTGATTCGAGTAATCGAAATCTCCATCATCAGATCGAAGATCTGCTCACGGAACTTTCCAAAGTCCAACGACAACATGTCGAGCTGGCCCAAGAGCTTCAGAGAGAACGAGAAGAGCGAGAAGAGGATCGGCAAATTGCACGAAAAGTGCTGGAGCAACTACGACAGCAGACCACCAATATAAGAGAATTGGCAGAAATGGACAGCTCGGAAGCCACGGACGAGGATGCGGAGCTTGACATCCTCATGGCTCAAGCTGAATGTCAACTGTGTCGCGACGGCTCCAAGCGGCTGTCCGTTTCGCAGTCCAAACACCAGCTTCGCGATGCGGTTTCGGAGTGGAAGGAGAAGCATGACGCCGAGGTGACAAAGTGTCGAGATCTCATGAGACAGCTCGACGAGCGAGAAGCAGAACACAACACCCTCAAAGATCAGCTGCGAGATGCTCGATCTCGGATTCAAGATGCACATCGTGACAAGCAGCGCTTGGAAAGAACCGTTAGCGAGTTGCGCTCCCGTAATAACTCAGTGCCAGAGTCACCTGCCGACCTCTACACTCCCGTCAATGAATTTCCCGACCTGAAGTTACCTCCTCCAAAATCTGGGTTGCGAGAGTTGAGATTGGGGAGGCCGGAAGCGACCAGGTCAAGCAGCGTTGGTCCGTATTCGAAACGTTCAAGCAGCCTCAACACCCAAGCGGTCCTTGCCACGGAAAACCACGAGCCCATGTCTAATGACGCCCTGCTGCTGGAGCTAGTGAACGCCAAGACAGCTGAGGCAGTCGCACGACAGGAGCTGGAGGAGACCAGAGGGAAGCTAGATGCTTTGCGAAAGATCTTGGGTGGAGCGACATCCTCTCCTACAGCACGAGCTAGCACGACCGAGTCGCCAACAACGCCTGCCGTGGCGTCAAGTCAAGGGCCAAAGGAACCTCCCAAATCTACCCACGCGCCTACGGCGAGCACCGGAGGATTTTTCAGTGGATGGGGGAAGAGAGGGACCTAACGACGAGCAGAACATTTCTCCATTCCTATACGTACTCATTTAATTGATGATCTAGACAGCCATTTGAATCATTATCGATGACCCTCCGGACCTTCTTCCGATTTCCTTGCGGTTATAGAACGATAGGGCTTGGCCCTCATATGCCAGCCCTCTTTCCATTGCCTCGTGAGCAAGAGATTCAGCAATCGTGTCCGCTTCCCAACGAGACTTTCCCACCCTGGAACGGTGCAATAAGGGGACGGAGTAGATTCTCAAAAGATCATTCTCGTCGGAAACAGTTTGCATGAGGCAACCGGCAATGTACCAACCCCACAATTGTCAACGAAAACGGAACTCGTGCTACGGCAACGAACCGGACTTTGGCCGGACTACATACCTATACGCTACCTCTGACCTCTTCGCCCACTTCCGAAGCTGCTCAACCTCGCCGAATTGCTGTTACATTCCTCGCCGAGTCGCTGACACATCTGATACTTGTATTCCTGCCTGCCATACCAGTGACGGAAACGTCCCGCCTTCTGGCGTTGTGACTGACCAACCTTTGACGCTTCTAGGTATAGGTTGATGCCCTCTATCCGACAGGCTGGCATGATCCGGAAGCGTCCATCTTGCGTGGCTGATACAAGCTCTCCCCTAGCATGACGCGGACTTCAAGCCTGCGCTGAATAACGCGGAGGCTGACATGGAGTCCCCAGACTCACCACAAGAGGCAGGTGGAGCCGTCCTTGAGCCATCTACCAATATTCAACGCCATCCACAAGCCGATGAACTGAGCCGAAGGACATGAATAACGTCCTCTATGCATACAGGGTTCTCTCTCCGGTGAGTTGGACCCAGATCCTGGACAATGCGTTGATTTTGTCGCCCGTCTACTCGTGCAGAATGCCAGCAGAATATGTTTTCAACGCTTTCCTTGCATGCCAGATGGCAGCTCCCGAAGAACTTCTGTTTCAAACGCATCTCGCTTATGGACTTTCCGATGCATGATTTACAATGTGATGACGAGGCGTTCTCTGGTCTGGTCGACGTGATGCTCCCACCCTTCGGCACATATAGAGAACGAGACCTACCGTCACAGGGTCAATGTCTGGGACGAACGTTCCAGCCTTGAAGTCTTTCCCAAAAGACCGACATCAATACGCAGGAGACAAGTGTGGTGTGTGCCGACCAAGCGTCTGTCTTTCAAGATGGAGATGAACTATGATGAAAATGTATGTTGTGCATTCTCCATGCTGATTGATCAATTACTCACTTTCATGCCATCTAGACGCTCCACGAGGTAAACAGGAACTGTTTTGGTTCGGAATAGCCTTACTTACCATCGTGCAGTTGGAGAATGAGCTTCATACTCATATCTACCCCGGTACCGAGATCATGAGTGATGTTGGATCTCATCATTTTGTCAAATCTTCCGACCGATCTCACCGAGTTCTGGTGCCTCAGCCATCAGCAGATAAGCATGATCCTCTGGTCAGCAACCACCAGGCCAACTCAGGCGATCACTCTAACAGTTGTATAGAATTGGAACCGCTTCTGGAAATTCTCAAGTGTCTCAATGGTGATCGTCGCCACGTTCGCACAAGGATTTGGTCCTCTGGCTCTTGCGCCTATGTTTCCCAATCTGATCGAAGCGTTCAACACAGACCTTGCAGGTATGGATGGGATGCCCCTCGTTGCTGCTTCTATCTCACCCACATTGCAGGGGCCGTTCAATTCACTGGTGTTTGCATTCTGGTCTTGGGCTTCAGCAACTTTCTCTGGTATATCAACGCCATCTGCCACTCAATTTTGTTGCTGTTGCTGATTTTCACAGGGTTCCCATCCAGACCTCTTTCGGTCGCCGACCTGTCCTTATCTTCTCAACCTTGATCTGCCTGGTCTCAAACATCTGGAGAGCCGTAGCCAAGGACTATCGGAGCTTTATGGGTGCTTGTGTTCTGAATGGAATTGGTGCTGGGCCTGCAGAGGTACGAAAGAAGCATCAGTTGTTAAGAAGATATCATGCCTGACACAGAAACAGACTTGTGCACCTACAATCATTGCTGATGTACTATTTCTGCACGAACGAGGCGCATACAACACTCTTTATTTCACCGTCTATTTCGGCAGCTTGATGGTCAGCAAAGCCTTCCTCGATGCAAAGACTCTTGCTTATGTGTTTCCCAGGTTGGACCGATTATCTCAGGCTCCATGGCAGAATATAGCAACTGGAGAAACTTCTGGTGGCTTAATGTGGGCCTACACTCAGCTGTTCTCATCGGTCTATTTTTCCTGTTTCCGGAAACCAAATGGCATCGCCAGCATCCGAAAGAAATGATCACCGAGCAGCCGAAGCAAGTCAATTTTGAGGAGAAGGTGACCTCCGATGGGGTTGAGGATCCCAAGAAGCATTTCGAGTCCGTGGAGCCCACCGTGGTTGACCTGACAGTCGCTGCAACGGCTGAACACGATCCGTACTTGCACAGCGGCACACCATCCAAGAAACAGTTTATGCTGTGGCAGAGCAACGCGCATCCGTTCCAGGCCATTCTCATGGATCTTTGGGTGCCCTGGAAACTTCACCTTTACCCTATCATTGAGTTCTCGGCGTTTGTTGTGTCTTGGTCGGCGTCGTCATTCTTGACGATCAACCTGACGCAGTCACAAAACTTTGCGGCGCCGCCTTACAACTTCCCACCACAGAGCGTTGGCTACACAAATTTCGCCGTCCTTGCCGGGGCATTGATCGGCCTGCTGACCAACGGCCCTCTGAGCGACTGGATTGCAGCCCGGGCGACCAGGAAAAACAAAGGTGTTCGAGAGCCCGAGATGAGATTGCCGGCCATGATACCTTATGTGATCATCATGCTCATCAACAACTTTGTCGTGGCGTTTGGGTATGAGTATAAGTGGGATTGGCGAGTAAGTGGTGTCCTGTCTCGACTGTCGTCGACCTTGGTCATTAGCACAGCTAATGAATGCTCTGCAGATTATCGTTCTCATCGGCTATACTTGTGCTGGCATCCAAGTCGCTGCCATCCCGGCCATCGCCTCGACCTACAGCGTCGACTCGTACAAGCCGGTCGCAGGGTCCATCTTCGTCGCCATTACGGTCAACAAAAACGTCTGGGGGTACGGTTTCAGCAAGTTCATCACCCCGTGGATCATCGCCGATGGATATCTTCCACCCATACTGTTGAACATGTGTCTGATCTTCTTGTGGTGCTCATTCGGGATTTTGTTCTACCTCTATGGGAAGACCTTCAGGAAGTGGACCAGCAACAGCTCGGTTCACAACATGTGAGCTTACAGAGCTCGGTGCCTGGAAGGGCTACCGCTGCACAGATACAGGTTGGTCAAACCCTTCCATATAAAGAGTGGCTACTTGGTAAGTCGGAGACGTGGGAGGAGTGATATAGATTGTATAGATCACGGCGGTCACCAAGACCGTAATTTCGGCCACCCTCGTTGTTTTCTTTTTTTTCATTTCGGTTTCGGCGACCCCTAACGCGACAAATATTCACTTACAACAAACCCTCTCGGGCAGACACCACGAACAAACACACACACAAATGAGAAGAGAGAAAAAAAATGAAAAAAGAAAGAAAGGGAGAGGAACACATGTCTCTCCCGTCCTTTCTGAATTGAACCCTTGACCACCCACACCCATCCACACACATTGTATGAGGTTGCAAAAAACTCAGACTTGTGAGAAAACTCCCTTCCGGTGGTTTTTTTGTTTCTTTTCACATTCTCTGGTTGGATGGGCGGATGCTCCCACCTATAGCTTTCGATGTATCCTCCCTTTGATCTGTCCTCCTTCTTTACCAGAGCTCCTGCGCATTTTTGAAGAACCACTGTGAGCCTACCCGAAGTCACCATCTCAGCCCGAATTAGGGAGATACCGAAGGTAGAGCTCCTACGCCTGCGATGGTCCTTGGATATTCACTTCTGGCTGCGAGTTAGGGAAATGATGCAGAATGGATCATCGAGGAGGTCGAAAGACTGCGGACAAGCCTTACTCCTTCATGCACCATTTTACCAGTTGGAATGTTGACAGAAAATTGTCCTTTACAATATTTATGGATATGACTTGTGCTTTTTTCACATTGGGCCCGCTTGGGTGTGGCAGAAAGGAGGGCCGGTTCTGGTCTCAGAGCATAGCAGATGTCGAGAGCAACTGCCGCCACTGCCCAACTCGTTCCTGACACTGGACAGGGCGGTCGACGGGACCCAACATGCTCAGATTGAAGCGTCGTCGTCTTCACTTTGCGCCATTCGAAGGCGCGAGAACAAAATGTCACATCCAGTTCAATTCCATCATTGCACCATCCCATCGACTCCTACCAAAATCCTACATACACTACGCCACAGCTATTCGTGCTTTGAGCCATGGAGTATCCGTTACGAGAGCAGACGTTGACCACCGAGAATGAAGCTCCTCCTTGCCCAAGCCCTTCACTACCTCCTCTGGAAAAAGCCATGCTGCGGGACGACAACTCCTGGCTCAAGACCTTCTCAGACCTGAGATATGGCATCTTCCCGGCGAAGAAGCCCGAGGAGGTCATGGCCTACCAGGGGCTTGCCGAGTACGGCCTGGAAGTTGACCCAGAGATGGCGAGACGCTATCATCTTTGTCTGGAGGACCAAAAAGTGCAGTACATCCGGCAGAAGCTAGAGGAGAAGCAGGCCGAAATCTTGAGGCAAAGACGAGAGGCAGAACAAGAAGCCGCCTGGCAACATTCAAGACAAAGAGAAATTCTCGCTCAACAGCAATTTGCTTGGTACAGCAAGCAGAACCCGCGATATGCGCAATCCGCCCGACATGAAGATTTCTTCCGTGAAACTGCTGCGTTCGCTGTTGCAGGAGGAGAATCCGACGACACAGAGTCTGAGCAGGCGATGCAGTTGGATGACAGCATAATGAGCTCACCGACTTACCGATATGCGGCTCAGAACGATGCTGTCCAAGATTCCAGTTTTACTATCCCATACTTTGCCAGGACTGTCGACAGCACCGCAGAAGCCGAAGAGTATCTCTCCGTTGAGGCTAGGACCCGAAAGCGCAGAAATTTGTATAACCCTTCTCAGCCGCCGCACCGCATGATGAATTGGGCAGAGCGGGATTATTCAGGGCTACTTCAAACGCCTCCTCCTGGATTCACTCCTACCGCATCTATCGGTGAAGCCGATCTCCACCGGGACATGGTCCATGACACGCAACTCGCAAAACAGCTTGAACCACACCGCATTGTCCAGGACGAACCGACACCCCCTTACCATCCAGACGACGAGATGTTGTTGCAAGACTCAGGCGAACAGGTGGCACAGCGTGTAAAATCACCAACATTGTCCGATTTGATTGGAAGCGAGACCCCTTCTGAAGAAGACGACGCTAGCGCTGACGGAGACTCGGATTTTGATCCAAGGAGCAGGTCTTCGCAGCCTCCAACACACCGCGACGTGAAGGGATTCGGCGGGAGGAAACGAAGGGCGAGTGGAAGGTCGACCGGAAGAGCGAGTCGGAGGGCAAGGCGCTAGGAGGCAGCTGGCACGGCTCCGTTTGTGGATGCAGAGTTGGACTGTTGACAAGAGTCGAGAGAAAATGTTCTGAAGCACAAGGCTGGAGGTTGAAAAGTGATTGAGGGATCATGCGTGCCACAACATGGATAAGCAACGTGACTGAGTCGAACAACAAACGCACTGGTGCTGAATGCTTGGAGAAGATGCGGTCATGACTCCGTCACAAGTACTATTGGATGATCAGAGCTGCGAGTATGAGCTGGACAGGAGCATTAGGTGAGGAAGCACGTGAGGAATTATGCAGAACTTGCACTGAGTATGTAAAGCAGAGTCTACCACGAAGCGATGATAGCAACCACAATGATAAACCTGTATAATGAAATATGCTCTTCGTCGGAAGTTTTAGAGCAGATGAGTTAACAGAACGATACACAACGACTTCTCCATCAGGAGTTTAATCTTCATCTTCCTCGTCGCTATCGGGAAAGTCCAGGTCCAAATTAAGTTTCCTCTTCGGCTGCGGTGGCTTGGGAGGTCTGGGGACCTGCTGCGCTTGACTCGTACTCGTCGAAGGCTGGCCTGCTGCACTTGCGGTGGCAGTGACAGTGGCAGTGTCTTGACCTCTCTCCCCCTCGAACGTCGAGAATCTCTTCAACTCTGCAGGAGAGAAAGCGGTGTCTTCTGCCATTTCCTCGCCCAACGTGCCGGTACCCGTATCCTCAGCAATGTCCTCCGTCTCCCTGACCAGCCTCTCCACTTCTCTGTCCAACGCCTCCTGCACAGCCTTATTGTTGGCCTCGTTTTCTCCTCCTGCACCTGCCGATTGCTGTCGCTGTCGCTCCATGAAGAGCTGGAGTTGTCCCAGCGCGCCGACGCGCAAGATGCCAGCATCGGGGAAGGACATGCCCATTTGTGCGCGCTGGAGGGCGATCGTGTTGTCTATGCGCAGAAGTTCCGCGGTTGTTTCGGCTGTATGGGTCTCATCTCTGGCCTCCACCGCCGCCGCTTCTTCAGCTGCGCCATCACCTGTAGCCAGTGGGGGTTCGACGCCATTTAAGACTGCAGGTGGTGCTGGTGGTGATGTTTGGTCCTTGCTTTTTGCAGCGATCTTCCTCCGTAGAGATTCGGCTTCTGCCTCCCGCGCCGCAATGGTATTGTGTTTGCCTATCCTAGCCGCGAAGGGCAGGAGGGTGTGGTAGTCGACTTTCGCAACTTCCCCATCTCCTCCTCCTTCTTCCTCGTCAGAATCCGCATCGAGGATCGACGGGTTAATGTGGCTGATCTCCTGTCTGAAGGACACGCATTTTCGAATCGTGTCCTTTAATAGCTCTTGTAACCTCGCGGCCTCGGCACGGAGGTGCAGGATGCGGGCGTAGTTCTGCTGATGGCGTTGTAGCAGGGAAAGCGCGGAGGCGAGGTCGTCGTCGTCGGAGATGAGGTCTCGGGCGAGTTGCGGGGCGTTGGCGAAGGTGTTGGTCTGGGTGAAGGAGGTGATGAGGGCGGAGAGGTGAGTCTCGATCGAATTCAAGGGTTTCAGAACGAGGGAGTCCATGATTCGGTGTCGATCGGGTCGGCACAAGCAGTGATGGTAACGATGAGGCGCAGGTTTGGAGACATCTATCTCGTAGACGCGTCGGAGAAGACTCATCTAAGGTACAGTTTCCCGGTACCTAGCCTCGCTACCTAGCTCGCTAGGTAGGTAGTCGCGGCCCGCCCAGGCCGGTGCCACTTTTAAATCTTAACTCTCGCCAAGACAAGGCTGTCATATGCAAAAGGAGGGGCAGGTATGAGGTACATACCTAGGTAGCATTAGATGTGAAATGGGACAGAGGTAGTTTCGTGATTACACGGCCACACCGTTGTTCGGGCTCTTCAAGCCATGCCCGCGGCAGAGAAGGTCCATCATTCATCGTTCTTATCGTCATCTTCGTCGCCCTCATCATCGCTCTCTTCAATGCCGCCAAAGAACTCAATCTCGGCCTCATACGCGTCCTGAGTTTCGGGGTCCCAGACCATGAACGTCTCGCCGCCACGGAAACTCGATTCCGGCTCCCTAGTCATCCTGCCTAGCCAGCGGTACACGCACTTGAAGCCTGTAAAAAACACTACACGCTTGTCACTGAGCCAGTCGGTCCACGAGCTTCCAGAGTGGCCCGTGACCCAACTCCCTCCAGCATTGGCCTTGGCGATGCCCTCAGCACCGACCTTACAGCCAACTCTCACCACGTTTTCTGAGTCCTGCCAAACGTTGAGGTGGATGCTCTCGGACGAGTATGTCCACGTCGAGCAGACTATACCGTGCTCCTTTAGCTCGGGGACTTTGGAAAGGGCAAGTTTGTTGTCTCGAATCCATCGCTCAAACGGCTTCTGAACGTCGTACCCTTCGACGATCACATCGCCGTCGCAGATGAGGACGGCCCCAAAGCCTGTGTTTGTACTGTATTCTGTCATCAAGCTGGCAGAGGCTGGCAAGCCGAAACTTGTCCCGTCGACGCCAGCACCAAGGTTGATGCTCCTCTCTTCGACATCACTACTGGACAGTGGGTCCCAGCGTCGCGTCTCTGGCTCTTTGACTTTCGGGGCGACGGATGGCTTGCCATTGAGGGCTGCGATTGCGGCCGCGTTCCGACGAGAGGGTAACGACTCTTCTCTGGCAAGGTGCAACCTCCTGACGCTAGTTTCACGGCTCCCAGCACTGGAGTCATGGCATCCCACGGCTGTCATCTATGCATTGCTTCCACTTGCGGCCGACGGTGAGCTGTGGACGTATGAGGAGGACGACAGTCCGCTAGTGGTATTTCAGCAATTCGTCATGCATTGCACACATACCTCGAAATGTCTTGATATTGTCTGCCGGCCTTGGGCGCCTAGGACCAACACTGGTACAGGTCACGGATCCCAGTACGGCACGTGGCGCAAGTCTGACAAACTGCCATCCTGGATTCGCCAGGTGAACCATCTCCCTTTTGGAACGGACAGTACGACGGGACGCCGCAATGGGGACTTGTTCATCGGGCATCCCAACCAGCCATACTATGCTACGGCGCTGGGGTCAGCCGCAATGCCCATTTTTGGATACGTGACGGAGAGCGGGAAACGCGAGTTCAACGGCTCCATGACAGTCAGCGGGTTTGTAGTGGGCGTGATCAACAAAATCAGCAGCCGCTCGCAAGGTGGTACTCTACCGGCCGACTGGATCAAGTTGTTCAAGTGTCAGCAGGACGACGACGGCTACGACGAAAATGACGAGATGAACGACGATGACGACAACGAAAGCGATAAGACGGACTCTGTTCCCAACCACCTATGGCGCACTCTGGTAGCCGACCGTGGACCAGGAGGGACATCGGCCCCTCTGTGGTATCACCAAGCTTGTCGGTACTGGCTCGGCGAGTACTCCGACGTCGATATTACTACAGATATGATCCGCGACAAGAAGCTCCCGTCTATGGCGCTCGAGTTCATCCAGCGCGTCCGCAGCGTGATCTGGAACCGGACTCTCTTCACCATCACCGACTCTGAAAATCGGCAGCTGTTTGGTCTCGGCCCGCCGAACGCCAAGGAGGTGCATAGTATCTGTGTGTTGCACGCCTGCAGCGTCCCGGTGGTCTTGCGCCAGGTTGGAGGTCATTGGAGACTCGTAGGCGAGTGTTTTGTCTATGGCATGATGGACGGCGAAGCAATGCAGGTGAAGAAATATGTTGAAAGGACTCAGGAATTCGTACTTCGCTGAGTTTTACCTGGCACCCACCTGCGGGCCGAGATGGACCTAGATATCAGCACCTTGTCTTCAACAATCGACCCACGGCATTTTTCCTATATACGGAACTTTCTCTTTTGTACGCGACAGGGAAGTTGAGGATGCACGGTGGGTGTGAAGGTGAGCACAAAGGCGGCATCACTCTTGTCCCAAACGGGGTGAGATTTGGGGTAATTAATTATCTGCGTGAGTTTCCGTCAATGTCCCGTCACCATGGACCTGGGACTCCAAGACGAAAGCTTGTGGCCACCTCTGGCTCAATCACATCCTCCCACGACTTCTTGTCTCACGGTGCTATTAGGGATGCACATGTTACTCGGTACACCACCATCCAAGAGTCCCAGGCCCCGATCGATCCCATGAGCTGTGCCCCGCATCTCCCAGCTCTCTCGAGCTCTCCAATATGATTCCCCAAAACTACCGGCCCCAACAGCGCTCAACCTGCATGAATGCAGCGCAGTATGTAGTCTCTGCACAAATGAGCAGCTTGTCGAATCACCTTTCACACGTTCATATCAATTTATCAAATCGAAGATTGGGGGAACCACTTTCTCTCATTCGACATCTTCCGGGCTTCCAGAGGAAACAATCGATGCTCCAAACTTCTAGCCAACACGGGCTAATTCTCCGCGCTCATCCCTGTCTTTGCATTCGTCTAAAACTCAATTCCGTGGTTGACGCTAGGGTACACTCACAACGACGCGCCAGGGATGTGCCACGTATCTTTTGCAGCTATCGCACCCTCTGCAGGTGGTCCCGATCACCCAGTATCTGAGCACCTGTACCCGAGTACCCAGAAATCCTCCAGCAACGAGCCAACCCGCGTTCTATGTCTCCTCTTGTGGGATGCATCCTCGAGAGAAGCCCGCATGCATGGGAGAAAGACCTTATGGAAGGGTGACGATAGGTAGGTACCTAGGGGCTGTTTCTTCGCGGTACATAATCCAACCAAACTCGGTTATGTCGGACTTTCAAGGTACAGTATCTACCATGCTTGTACCTGGTGGTGGTTGTTCAGTGGCCTAGGTATTCGTTCTCCTCCATCTTTGTGTAACCCGACCCTCTCCACGCAGGTACATACCTAGGGTAATTGGGGGTTTTGTTCAGACGCCCTATTCGTTCTCTCCCTCATCTTCTGTGTAACCCTCCCTCAGACCCTCCCACCCAGTCACTTTCTGCTTGTATCCCACCCAATACCTACGTATATACGACCCAAAAAAAAAGATGCTATTATCACCTCTCCTCCAGCTATCAAAGGACAAGATTGTCCTGGGAATCGAACTCCTCATCCCCACGCTCATCGCCTACATCCTCTTCTGCGCCATCTACAACCGCTACTTCCACCCGCTGCGCGACGTCCCCGGCCCGTTCTGGGCCTCGATCACCAGCCTGTGGTACTTCCGCGCCGTGCGCAACGGCCGCGGGCGGGACTACCAGCTGCCCATCCACAAGAAGTACGGCTACGTGGTCCGGCTGGCGCCCAACCAGGTGTCAATCGCCGACGCCACGGCCATCGAGACCATCTACGGGCCCAAATACGACTTCACAAAGGGGGATTTTTACAACAACTTCCTCACCCACATTTCCAAGCGCAAGGACACGTTTGCCGAGCGCGATGAGGCCGCGCATACCTGGCGCCGACGCACCGTGGCGCATCTGTACACGCAGGCTGCTGTGCTGGAGTACGAGCCCTGTGTTGACAGGGTCATTGCTCTGTTCCACAAGCAGATGGATCGCTTTGCCGAGACCGGAGAGGTCTTTGATGTCTCTGTTTGGCTCCGCAAGTACACGTTTGACATTATTGGCGAGATCTTTTACGGGCGCGAAGGTGGGTTTGGATTTATCAGAGATAACAGTAAGTTCCATGCCCGTGTTGGTGACCAGTTTTCATTTCCGAGAAAGGCAACTTGCTTCCAGAGCTTGAATGATCAGAACAGTATTAACAGAAACTACAGTCGACTACAACAACTGGTGCCATTTGATGGACGTGATGCCCAACCCCGCGGCGGCATTGAACAATCTCCCCTGGGGGTTCCGGAATCTGTATTTTCTGTCCCAGATGATCTATCCAGCGACGCGCGCGGGAGCCAAGGGGTTCTTCACCGTGATTGACCAATCGCACGCGGCCGTGAAGCAGCGGCTGGACGACATGGCGGCGGGAAACCCGTACAACCGCAACGACGTGCTCAGCAAGCTCATCGACATCGCCAACGACCCCAAGAACGACTTTGGCATCCTCGACGTCACCACCGAGATCTGGGCCATGATCTGGGCGGGCTCCGACACCACGTACATCGCGTTGACCTCCATCTTCTACCACCTGCACAAGAACCCGGCCACGCTGGCCAAACTGCGCGCCGAGGTCGAAGAGGCCTTTGCCAACGGCACGCTCAAGTATCCCGTGCGCTACAACGACGCCATCAAACTGCCCTACCTCCACGCCGTCGTGCGCGAGGCTATGCGCATGCACGGCTCGCTGGGCACGGGCCTGCCGCGGGTCGTGCCGTACCCGGGCGTGGAGATCTGCGGGCGGTTTTTCCCCGGAGGCACGACGGTCATGATGAACGCCAACGCCGTGCACTTTGACCCGCAAGTCTTTGGCAGCGACGCCGAGCAGTTCATCCCCGAGCGCTGGTTCCGCGACGGCGACAAGGCCGCCGCCAACATGGAGCGTCACATGATGCATTTCGGCTACGGCAAACGAATCTGCATCGGCAAGCACATCACCACCACCGAAATGTACAAGCTGCTGCCCATCGTCCTAAGGGACTTTGACTTTGAGCTCCAGATGCCCGGCAAGGAGTGGACCGTCTGGCAGGGCTGGTTCCACCAGCAGAAGGACGTCATGGTCACGGTCCGGAGGAGGCACAGAGATCAGGTGTGAGCCCGTTACTTACCTAGGTAAGCAGGCTCGTTCAGGGCACAAGCGGCTGTTGGTCGGATCAAGGGTTGCTCGGAGTGAACGATGGGAGAGAAAAGCTCCGAGTGGGTATTCATCAATGAAATGTCCATCACCCCTTGGCTCCATCCGTCAGTGCTTCTCTTCTCCCTTTCAGGCCATATCCGAGGCCAGATTCTCAGCCTTGGCCCGAAACAAAAACTGCGCTGTAGGGCGCGTGGCCCTTCAAGCGAACGCCAGAGCCTGAGATGTTGCAACAGCGCCGATCAAGATCCAAAAGTGCCTCTACCTGTCTGTAAGAGACGACGGAAAATGTCGAAATCGAATGTTCTCGCCACGCTGCGCTGTTGCCGATCAGCGGTTTCGCATTGTGTTTTCCTGTGGCCCACTCACACCATTCCTCCTCGTATTGCCGCTTATGCATCGCATCCTAGATTCTCTCCGCCAATGGGGGACGTTCCTCCAGACCGGATGCCTTTTCGGGGCTGTGCCAGGCGGATTTCGAGGTACCGCAGTATACACATCTGTGACTTGCAGCAAAGACATCTGTGACTTTTGGTCCTGCTCGGTGCCTGAAACTGGTGCTTCAGCCTGATTATATAGCCATGCGCACCCTCTCCAGCCCACCGCCTTCCATCCACAACTTCCTGTTTTTTTGGTTTTCACTTCTTGAGATATTCCCGTAACTTGCGTTCTTCAGCGCAGCGCCGACTGTTCGAGTTGCAAAGGATGTGTTGCTGATGGACAGAATTCAAAACGGGATACTAATTCCCGTTTTGCGCAGCTTAGAGCTGGAAAGCGACCTTTGTCGCTCTGCACGGAGCCTTGCCGATCTTGTTGGCACTGTCTATGGTTGTGACAATCCCAATCTGCTTCCGGCTATCAACCTCGAATTGACCCAAAATGTATTCGTACCGTGCTGGAGGTGCACGGCAGGTTCCTCGCACTATGCCTGTGCCATATGTGGAACCTCGCGCCGATCCTGTTGCTGATGCAGAGCCTCGCAGCAAGCCCCTCGTCGACCCCCGCCGCTCCCATCCGACGGTGCCGACTTATCAGGAATTTTCAGGATATCAAAGAGCAAGCGGGGAACTAGCAGGTTACACGCTTGTACCTGGCGACACTTGGAGTTCGCCGTGGTCGTCTTCCAACAATAGTATGTCACCATCACCGACTCAGAGTCAAACTCCTGGAGTTCGCAGGGAGAATTCCACTGCGAGTGAGTTCCCGCCGAGCGTGTCGGAAAACGAAACTGTTGTTCAACCTCCTCGTAATCCCGAACAGAGCATTTCCTCGCAATATCGCTCATTCAACGCCGTATCTGGTCGAAAACCAACTATAAAATCGAGTTCCATCCTTCTCGGCCAGAACACTCGCAGTCGGGAAATTCAAGCTCGTACGAGCCACAGCATCATCGACGACGAAGATTGGCAACAGATAGAAACCGGAGACCGCACCAGTTCGGCTTCGGATGGGGTTTTCCGCTGCACGACGAGCCCATGGCGGATGAGAGAGCCTCGGGTCACAGCATCATTGTCGTTTGACTCCGACCCGTCCAATTGCGGCTTCAGTGACACCGCCAATCCACCACTTGCATATCGAGATCGTGATTCCTGCATTGGGCCTCCCGAGACTTATCGAGCCATAGGAAACCAAAGCCCAGTGGATGACGGAGAATTCTTCGCTACCGCTTCGCCAATGTCCAGAGAGATGGACACGGCGTCCTCTGGAGAAGAATCATTTGTTTTCAACTCTCAGTCTCCGCCATCATTCGACGGAGGAAGTCAGCAAGAATTTGAAAACCTAGTTTCAGAGATTGCGCAAGAATTGGTGCGAGAATTCTTGTCTGCCAGCGGAGGTACGCATGTACGCACCCCCCAAAGCTCGCAAGAATCGCCCACGAGCTCAAGCAATGGAACTCGACCTTCCACTGGATCTTCTGCATCGACTACAGAGATGACAAATGTGGTAGAATCGTCTCGAAAGAACAAACGCCGCGCACACGACGGCAACGAAAAGCCAAGAAGACCACAGAAGCCACGTACCGAGAGTCCCATCCCGGATGATCTTGACTCAGAATGTCTTCTTGCCTGCCCTTACACGAAATTTGATCCAGACAGATATTCAGAAATGAACCAGAATCTGCATGAGAAGGCGTATCGTCGATGCCGAAGTGTATGTCTCACAAATATCCCGCGGCTGAAGCAGCATCTTTACCGGATACATCGGCGACCTGAATATTTCTGTTCGTCCTGCTATGCCGATTTTAAGTCGGAAAGCGAGTGTGAGCTTCATGCTCGGGCAAGGCCAGCCTGCCTTTTGAAGGAGTGTCCCTTTCAGGAGAAGATGACCCACGAACAGTATAAGGCAGTCAAGCGCCGGAAGATGAGAAGAGACGCCACGTCAGTGTGGTACGGAATCTTCGACATACTCTTCCCAAATGCGCCGCGTCCAGGCACTCCCTTTCTGGATGATGCAACATCCCCAGCCGCAATGAATCGTCTCCAAAATTACAACACCTATCTCGAAACTCATCTACCCCAAAGGCTCTCTGAAAGAATGGGTGGCCCTCTTTTCGATGGAGATCCTATGATGTTTCAGTGGCTCATAAATATGGCTCTTGAGGAGACCTTGCCGACGGCCCTGCGGGAGATGCACCATACATATACGCTGACATCTTTGGAGGGAACGAATGATGACCAAGTTGGCCGAATGGGGCATCAACCTGGAAACTGAAGGCCATTCATGGTTTCCGGAAATAGTTTGCGAGTGTGTTTTTCTGTGGACTCTTTTCAATGGTCTTTACTTTCTTTGCCTTCGGCTCATCCGCATTGTCATTATTCTTCTCTGGTTTTTCGCCAATTCTGAGTAAGGTCATCAGCTCCTCGAAGGCTTCGGCAGGCACGATCCCTCCGCTTGCCTCTTTATGACCTCTGGCAAAGCTCTCTCCGAGCCTGTCTCTCAGGCCGTCGGTGGAGAGGTCCGCAGCAGCTTTCAAGCTGTCAATGATATTCACAGGTGGATCCCTCGACCTTGCGCATCGGGCGATGCGACAAGAGAAGTTGACCATCCCAGGGAGATAGCCTGAGTTGGCGCAGAGAACTATTTCCAAAGCTTTTGAGTTCAGAAAACCGGCCCACCGAGTGGCGATGACCGGATGGACCTGCGCTGGGGTGTTGATCCTCAGGACAGCAATTCGTCCATCCAGGCTGAATTTTGGAGGAGTATGCGTGTTCAACTCGACTTCTTCGTTTATTTCTGCACGGGCACTCTGGAGGCGGCCATTTCTTAACAGGTCTTTGGGGTCCTTTGATGCGAGGAGAGCGGTCCAGGCACTGATAACGTCATATTTAGCGGTTCGCCTGGGTGCGTTGACGAGTGAGGTTGCATCATTGATGGATTTCTTGGTGAATACCTTGAATGTTTCTTTCATGTCTGGAAATGGAGGGGACCACTTCAAGGTGTTTCCCAGATCACCATGAGTGCCAATACAAGCAAGGTACGCACAGGAGGCGGCGATATCCGGAGCAAGAGTCTTACAGATCTCGTAAGTGAGGAGAGACGATGTTGAGACCGGTGGGTAATGACAGGCGGAGACCACCTGAGCACCTTCTGGAAAGTGGTCACTCAAATGGTGGTCGATGATTAAAGATTTCGTGGACTGCAGATCAACCACGGGCGGTGCTGCTATAGACCCCTGGTCGAGGACGACAACATACGCTGGATCTTGAAGAATCATGTTAGACAATGCAGTTAATCAACGAAATGTCCCAGAGTCTAGCTACCTTTGGCGGCCATGGCTTCACGCTCTGACTGAGTGTGGATGGTTGAACCCTTCTGAATCAGATGAACATCGATCAAGGATGGATCGAGGCCGAGACTCGTCAGCGTCCGATGGAGAATGACGCCTGATGACAGGCCGTCCGCATCTTTATCCGGTACAATAAGAGCTTTCTTCCCACTTGCTGCGCTGCTCTAGTTAGCATTGCCGTTGACGAGTTCGAGGTTCGAACGACGAGTAAATGGGGAAAGTCAGTCACACCATTCCTTTATGAAGGCTCTCGCCTCCTCCATGGCAGCCGCTGGGGCTGGCCAGATTGGGTTCCCGGCATCATCACGCCGTGGCTCAACATCGCAATAATCTGGAAGTTTGGGACGAGGTTTGGCAGTGGCGGTTCGTTTCATTCCTCGCCAACCTTCGAACGGTAACGGCCAGGGGCGGTTATGAAGGAGGGAGTTTGAGCGTATTGGGCCCAAGGCAGATGTCTGACACGAGGCGCGAATCAGCCCGAGACTCGAGATCTGGCGAGGGATTGTGCTCAATAATAGCATTCAGCGTCAGTTGGGACGAGAAGGGGATGGCAAGAATGAGATCAGAACCTGGAAGACACGCGACCTGGCGACTCATGACGCCCATGACCGGTAACTTTTGGTCTGACAGCCATTTACGCCACGTGCGCGCTAGGAAGGATCGGATTGATCTGTCTGACAGCAGTAGCGCCCGCCAACCCATGGCCGCGTGAGGGACCAAGGAGTCAGCCGGGCACGCGGGCACCTGCAGGCAACCTCGTTCTTCGTATATGTGCATCTTGTATCGTCGTCCTGCCCATCACCCTTCTCTCTTTCTAACACTCGGGGCAGATAGTTGTATGATGTGAACCGCTGTGAGCGCCCGTGGCGTGTTGTTTCTGCGTACTATCCGAATCGTGCTCCATGGCATCCGCCTGCTTTGCTGCCTTTCTGATCTTTCTCTTCTGCCTGGGTGCTCAATCAGTCCCTGCCCTTCTTCGCGTCCAGCATCAATCAATACAGTCCTACGCGGCTATTGGGGATTCTTACGCCTCGGGAGCTGGAGCAGGCACTCCTGGATGGCCTCCGTATGCCGACTTCCGATGTGGCCGCTATTCTGACGCGTATCCAATCCAAGTCGCCAACAACTCCCTGATCAACATCGAAAAATCAAAATTCAAGCACCTTGCATGCGGTGGTTTGACCAGCACGGTCATCCTGCGAGACCAAGTACCATATATCGGTGACTCGGACCTTGTTACCCTGACAGCCAGCGGAAACGATGTCAACTTCTTTGTGGTTTTGAACGAGTGCGTCTATCATTGGCAGCCGTCGATAGGTTGTGAAGCCCAGCTTGTCAAGGCCCGAGAAATCATCGAAACGACGGCACTCCTCAATCTGGAGAACATCATCTCTGGAGCCGTCCAACATCTAAAACCCGGCGCGCTCCTGATTGTTACAGGCTATGCCAGATTTTTCAACGAGGACACAGACTACTGTGACAATGCGACTTTCAGCCAAACCAGACCTTTGGACTACCTGACTAAATCCAAGAGAAGAGAACTCAATCAGCTGGTGATTATGTTGAACGATGTGATCAAAGCCACTACGGAGCTCCACGGCGCTGTTTATTTGGATATTGATGGCGCTTTCGATGGCCACCGATTTTGTGAACCCGGGGTTAAGGAACCAGAGATCGACAGGAGTGACACTTGGTTCTTCAACATGCCGCCACCCCAGACCACGCGGTCCCTCGCCGGCTCTGCGTCTCAACAGCCTTTGAGTGACGAGGAGGGTATGCCCAACCCAGAAGTTGTTCCTGAATGGCCCCAAATCAAAAAGTGGAGGGTCTTCCACCCTACCGGAGCAGGGCACCACGGTATATCAGAGGTGGTTGTGAGCGAGATCCTGCGCCGCTCAGGCCCTGATCGCCGTGAGTGAGGACGCAGATTGTCGCAAGCATGGTGGGATTCGGGGGATAGGGCAGCTTCATTATTCTGAATTTGTGAGCGTTTTGTAAGAATATGCCAATGCCTGTACTGGAGCCATTGTCGCACTTTGTACTTCTTGGTGAATGAACTTTTGTCTTGCTTTCCTCTTTACTTCGCGAAATGCTGATACATTGAGTACCGGTGCAGCTGATTTCTCCTCCAGTAGTATCTGCATGAGTGGCTTGATGGGTGAGGAGGGTCACATCAGTTCGTGCACACAAATGATGAGCTCAGACTAGCTGCCCCTAGGCCTGGTCAAAGCAGGTTTGTTTTCTCCAAGAAACATTGTTTATAGATGTTCAAGTGGGGATCAGAATGATTTGCTCGCAGCAACTCCAATTGTGCTTAGCTGAACTATGTACGATTTCCGTCTGGGTACGATTTCCATTCCCACACTTTACACGACGTAGCCTTTGTTCTGTTTGACGCCTTTGACATTCATGTCTTTCCACGCGAGCATCGCAACCATTCCCAAGACCCAGGTTGAGATACCAGCAATCAGCAAGTATCGCCATGTGTCTCCGTAGGCTTCCTGAATTGCCAAACGCGTGGGTGAACCCCACTGGTAGGACAATTGCTGTGAGATATCGTCGTATATGATGGTGAGATTTGCTTGGCTCTCCGGAGGAAGATATTGAGCGAGTTTCTCTGGCAGCGTGCCTTGCCAGATGGCGGAAGAGATCGTGTAGCCAACGGCAGTCCCAATGTAGGCAAACAGGTTGAGCAAGGCGATACTGATGGCAAAGTATTGCTGTGTAGAGGCAGCAGCCAAGATGCCAATTTCGACCGTCAACATGATGATTCCAAAACCCAGGTTGACGAACAGGTTGCTCATGGCAAGGTAGCCCACGTATCGATCAGGTTGGCGGAAATGTATCATCAGACCTGTACCGAGGATGATCATAGGGAAGCCGAAATAGAGGCTAATAGGTTTGTAGCGTCCGGTATATGAGATGATTGATCCAGCGACAAGGTTCATGACAATTTGCGCGACCGTGCCTCCTTGTACGAGATAACTTGCTTCAGTCACGGTAAGACCATTCACCACTTGAAGGAAGGAGCTCAAATACCCGTTCCAACAACTTGTGCTTAAGAATAGCGCAAATCCCGTCATGCAGGTGCCGAGGACTGTGCGATCTCGAAGCATTGCCCATGGAGTGAGGCGAACCCGAGCGAAGAATCTTTCCCATACAATGAAAGCTGCGATCAAACACGTTCCAAACACGAGGAAACAGATTATAAGGGCGGATCCCCAACCCTTGGCTTGCTGAGTGTAAAGGTTGAATGGGAGAAGGAAGAAAGCAAAGCCAGCAGATATACACGAGAGTCCGATGATGTCAAACTCGTGCATATAGTACACAGTAGATTGCCATAGCGTAGATCCACTCCGATTCGGTGTTGGAAGCACGCCCTGCTTCTTGGCTTTCATGTATTGCCACATGAAGAGTCCAAACAACGGAAGAGTAACTCCCGGAACGAGAATACTTTCCATTCCGAAGGCCCAGCGCCAGCCGGCCCCCGTCAAGAACGATGTAGATATGGGACCTGCAATTCATGATGTGATGAGATAAGGTGAATTGGCCAGTGCTTGCATGAGACCTCGATGGCGTAGTGAAGACGTATCCGCAATGAAAACGCTGAGGCAGTATCCGACACCGTTGATGCCGACGGTGTAGAAGACTTGTGATGCCGCATATGCTTCAACGTTATTGCAAGAAGCCGACATGATAATGCCGACGGTACAGAAGAATACGCACAGTAGAAAGCCATGAGGACGACCGAAAACGTCCAGGACTTTGGCGATCCCCAGATTTGTGACACCACCAATCACTTGACTCAAAATTCCAGTGGTTGGAATGAGTGAATGTTCGGCAAAGGCGGAAGTAACATAGGGAATCAAGGCGCCACTGACTCCGACTATGATGCCTTGGACAAAGTAGACGAACCAGATAAAGATATAAGCGGCCACCAAGGTATGTCTTGTCCAAGCAATCGTTATGGCCTCAGCCTTTTGCACACCAGCTTGAAAGTTGGTGTCGACCGAGTTGTCGTTAGGTGCGTTACCGTGGATAATGTCTGAACCGTGGTTGATTTCGTGGTTTGAGTCGTCTTCTGATTGATGGACATTGCTGATTTGCTTCGTCTCACTTTCGAGTACAGGGTACATAGCTATGGGCAACTCGCCAGAGGCCATTTTGACGCCTCAACCTCAACCTCAGCCCAAGAAGCTTCTTCTGCTGCTGCTGAGCGTTTTCATGCAGGGTTCTCCTGCAGTCCGATGTTGTCGACAACATTTGATCCTTGATCTCGGGGTTAATATCTGTTTCGTTGTTGATCGCTCAGCAGAGAAACAGAGGACTCGGCAGGTAAAGGTCCTAAGAAAATAAACTGGAAAGTCTAATCGTTGCATACTGAGCAAGTTTCCATTCGCTAGTGCGATACTTCTTGGGGGAACCAAAGGCGTGAGCAAGTTTTCATCCATCACCGTGATAATTCCTCTACAGAGAATATGCACCTAAATTCTGTGCGTGTTCATGGGGATTGGTAGCACGAGCGGGATTGGTGCGTTAATTTCACAAACCAAGCCTCTGGATGTGGCCTCGTACCACTGAGCGACGCGCAAAGGACAAGGCTGCTGAATTTCTTTGCGTGGCTATGAGAAAGGGAACCTGGAAGTGTTGACACCGATCCGATGGGATAACACCCGACACCCTGAGATAACCCCCAACACGGCTTAGCCTACCTAGGCAGGGAAGTCTGGCCTGGGCAGGCTAACATCACGTGAATCTGGCCTAGGCAGGTCTGGCTTAGGTCACTTTGGCCTACCAGGTACCTTACCCAGGTAGGCAAGGTAGTATCACGTGCATATAGCCTAGCCAACTGAGATCACGTGAACTTGGCCGGCATCCGGCATGACGTTATTGGCAACAAACTTGGGGAACGCGTCTTTGCACGCGACGGGACTAATCACTCAAAACTCCCACACCCCAACTTGCAACCCTCGAGTATACGACGCAGACACAGCTCACGACCAAACTTGGGCATTACTTCGCACGATACACTTCTGAAGACGACCTTTTCCATCATGTTCTGCTAAGGCCGCATCGTAATGCTCGGGGTCACCACTGCCAGACAACCACCAGTTTCGCTCGCAATTCCAATCCTGCCATGTACCTCCCGCGTCCATTGATCTCGCACCTCTATACAAACCTCATCCGCTCCCACCACCCTCTTTCCCCTCCTGTCCTGCTTCTGGTCGCCCTCGAACCTGATTCATTATGCGCGTGTCGCATCCTCACCGCGCTTCTCAAGCGCGACTACATCCCTCACAAGATACAGCCTGTCTCGGGATATGCAGATCTGTCCAAGGCTGGCGAAGATCTGGTGCGGCCCATGAAGACTACAGAAGGCGGTAGTGGTGGCCTCGTCATCTGCCTCGGTGTTGGCGGACTTGTTGATCTAGGAGCTATTCTAGGCTTGGAGGACGAAGAGTCGAATGAGACAATGTGCGGAGTCGAAGTGTGGGTGCTGGATGCAAGAAGACCGTATAACCTGGACAATGTCTTTGGCGGCCAACCGATTGAAGCTCCCTTGGGCGATATTGCCAACGAGACAAGGCCGCGCGCTCGGGGAGTGGAGAAAGGATGCATTCAAAAATCATACAAGTCCGGCAAGGGCGGTATCATAGTCTTTGATGATGGCGATATTGCAGGCGACTTGGACACGGAGAGAAACGCGTATTGTGCGCTAGCAGAAATGCCGCAAGTCGACGGAGATGAAAGCGATGGTGACGAAGAAGACGGAGGTCACGACAGCGCGTCATCCAGAAAACGAAAGTCTTGGTCTGATCGCGACAACGAAGACGACGACAGCGAAGAAGATGAAGAGAGACCACGGCAACGGCGAAGGAGTAACTCGGGATCATCTATTGCGTCCCCCCGGAGCAGGAGCCCCTCGTCTTCCCAACCGGTGTCACCAGCGTCTAAAGCACAGTCCCCGAAACCTCAAACAGCAGTACAGCTACGTAGACGATTACGAAAGTTACGAGAAGAACACGAATCGGTGCTCCGGCAATACAGCACTCTAGGCACTTCCTACTCCGAGCCAGTCTCGACACTGGCCTATTCTCTGGCGTCAGACCTGGGACGTGAAGACAATGACATATTGTGGCTTGCCATCATTGGCGTCACTTCGCTCGAGCTGTCTGGCCACACATCTACTGGTCTTGGGACATCTGTTTCGAGAACCATGACCCTTCCGCATGAGCAACATAGAGGATGGCGGACCACACGTTCTTCGCAAACCTATGCCCTGCTCCGCGACGAGGTCAGAAGGTTGAATCCCCCGCCCGCAGACCAATCGCCAGCAATATCTCCCGTTACTGGCGGCACAAGTTCACCCAGCGACACCTCCATTCGGCTGACACCAGATCCCCGATTTCTTCTCCTGAGGCACTGGTCTCTGTACGACAGCATGCTGCATTCACCATACCTTGCTTCTCGATTACATGTCTGGAATGAATCGGGCATCAAGCGACTTCACAAACTTCTTGCGAAGATGGGGGTCTCCTTGACTCAATGCAGACAGACATATACGCACATGGATATGGATTTGAAGAAAACCCTCCGGGACCGTCTTCTGAAATATGCTGGCGTGTATGGCCTGGACGGTCTCGTCCCGTCTGGCTCAGGGCGAGCAACCTACGAACAAGAAGGGTGGGGTTTCATCCGCTCCTGGGGCTGGAAAGCACAACTCTCGGCCGTTGACGTGGGCGTCATTCTGGGAGCGATACTCGACGTCGGCACAAGTCACGCACCCACTGCTTCGGCAGCGTCGTCGTTGTCGACATCATATGCAGCTTCTTCACAACAAACGAGCGCCTCCGATGACATTCCAGAGCGCTCGGAAACGCTTCTGCCACGCTTCTTCGCCGCTTACGACGCCCTCGCACCAAACCACCCCAGCCATCTCCTCGCCGCCATTCCAGCAGCGCAGCATCTACTACGATCAATCCTCCGCACAGGCTCTTCCTTGCTGATGAAACACCAGATCCGCCATTTGCGTGCGTTTCGTATGGGCGTTGTCAAAGAAGGACCTGATTTAGCCCTTTTTGCAAACAGTCCCGGGGCATTGGTAAAGTTGGCGTTATGGGTCGGTGAGGCAATTGCGGTGAGTGAAAGGGACAAAGGTGGCACAGAAGCACCAACGCCATTGGTTCTTGCCGCTTTGGATGAGGCAAGAGGGACGTACGTGGTTGTTGGCACGGGCGGAGGGATTGGTGGCGGTGAAGATATCGAAAGCAGGAAGGAGAAGGAGGAACGAAGGAAGAAAAGAGAGGAAGAAAGGGAGAAGAAGAGGAAAATCAAAGAGGAAAAGAGAGCGGCACGGAAGGCTCAAAGAGAATTACTGGGCGAGGACTCTGATGCCGAGGAAGAAGATACGGAATCAGAGTCGGAGCCTGATTCGGAGTCGGACGACGACCAAGAAGACGAAGCAGAACAAGAAAGGAAACGCAAGAGAGGATATGGGCACAATCGGTTTGGGATTGCCTTCCAAGAGGTTGTCGAGGAGACAAATGCACGGGTCAAGATCGATTCCTTTGATCATTGTATTGTAGAGGTGAAAAAGGAGGATCTGGCGGGGTTTTTGGAAGGGTTAAGCCTGAAGGCTGTTGTTGGCCGATGATCTGGTCTCTTTGAGGGGCAAAGTGGATGAGACGGAATGAGCGATGTGGACATCATCGAAAGGGTTGGTTGTGGCTGTTGATAGTACATGAAGAGTGTGAGTATGCACTTTGTCTTTGGGCTTGTTCTTTGAGGGTGTGTGGGCAGTTTGTGGCTCATATTACGACTGTGGAACCGGGATGAAAGCTGATGATTTGGGCAAGAGTGTTTGCTGGGGGCGTGAGACGGAAAAGATGAAGCCCAGTTACTGTTGAATGCTCGACGCATGTTTATTGGATTTTTTGCTGCATGGCGACCGGGGAAAGGAACAAGGTACATATCATCCTCGGCGTGTGACTGATAAAATCTGTTTAGGTTGCGAAAGAAGACATCATGACTTTCCTTTGAATACGCTTTGTGCCCTTGCTGATCGATAGTACTCTTCCTTCTACTGACCGTGTTCCTCGCCATGTCATCTGACCTTCGCTTCAGTTGAATGCCTCAGCAGGTCCGTCACAGTTCCAACCCTCCACCCTCGCCTCCTCAGCTCTGGCAAGACGATTCTCAACATTGGCGCCGTCCACTCCCTATCGTGGATGACGATAATGGCGCCTGGTGTCAAACTGCTCAGGACATGCCACGCATTCAGCCCCGGCCACGAAATCTGCGCGTCCCACGGATAAATGCTTCCCAGGACGAGTCTGTAGTTCAGAAATGGCTGTGCGAGGAGGGCGAGCATCGTCACATTGAAGAAGCCGCTCCCGGGACGAAAATACTTGGGCGGCTTCGCCTTCACTGCGAACGTTGCGAGATCTAAGGGTGTCAGTGAGGCGTAGATCTCGTGGATCTGTCTTTCGACCATTTGAATCTGCCGCGCGAGCTCTGTGAGAGGTAGATGCGCAGACGGCTCATCGTGCATGGCGTGGTTTGCCAGCTCATGGCCATCAAGGACCAATTCTCTCAAGGTCTCCTCGTGGCCTGGGATGTGTGCTCCGATGACGAAGAACGTGGCCTTGACACCGCCGTGAGCCTTAAGGAGACGCTGGATTTCTCGAGTGTGCCGCGAGGGGCCGTCGTCGATGGTCAGAGCCACGATTTTTTCATCCGTGTGTATTGGGGTGTGGAACACAACATCGGGATAACGGGCTTGGAGCCAGCGGATCAGCCATTTTGGGGGTTTGTAGATGAGCCAGACCAGGGTCAGGATTGTAAGAGTGGAAAGGGTCGAGATGATGAGTAGGAGGTTTGTCATAAGGAGGGGAAGCGAGACGATCCGCAGTTGGGGGCTACTTGTTTCGCTCTACCTAGGAGATGATGACTCCCGGATTTGACAAGCGTGGATAATATTAGACGACTTGGTCCCTGGCGTGTTGGATCAGTACCTCTTACGAGGGTAGGTACCTACTCGGTAGAGAACAAAGTCGGCTGGCAGCCTTGGGCTCGCAGTGACAAGGCTGAATGTTCCCCGAATCGGGCTTCTGGCACGGACGCGCCTCAAAGGGGAAACATCTCCATTCAGGAAAAATTCTGCCCATCGCAAGGCTGTAGGGCAAACCTTACGAGTAAATGCATCCTTTGTATTTGATAAGGGTCATCTAGTAGCGACGAGCATGTTTTTGTTATTCACACAAGCGACGATTTCCTTATTCTGGAGGCTGCATGTCCTCCGTGACCTCCATGTGGGCACACAAAAGGGGCAAACTTCGCGAAAAGGAACGAGGAGCTGCCCACCGTGCCACCCCCGGGATGATCAGCACTGGCAGCGGCTGGCTTGCCATGGGTAAACAAGGTGCGGCGCTCAGGTCGACCGACGCACGACAGAATCCATGGTCATCTTACTACTGTTGACTATTCATTTTCGATTCTTTCACCTACAGAGATGGTGTTGTCGAACCCCGAAATTGCCAGCTCTCGCCAAAGGCTGCAAAGTAAATTGAGACTGACAACCGAGCAAGTCAAGCGGCAGACATGCGGGCAAAGGCTTTCTGGAAAGCGAGATTTCTCTGCCCTAGCACGTCGACTTGGGTCAGTCAGCTCTTCGCTTTCCCTGCCGATCGTTCCTTTCCTTCTTCCGGCAACACGCGTTGAATGCCTTGTCCAGGCGTAAGTCTTGCGCTGGCTTGCATCTTGCGGAGTTGCAGACGAACTGCACGCTGCATGGAAGCCACGGTGTTGGACACGACGAGTTCCATATATACGAGGCAAGAGTTCAGATTATTCGCCGAGTCCTCAATAGACTTCTTCCTGCCGCTTGGCTGCATGAGTTGTCGTTAGGCCTTCCAACGGCTACTTGGGCGCCACTGAGTTGCATGGCGCTGCGCCAGTGGGAAAAAAAATCCTCCAGTCTTTGGTCGACACCATCGATGGTGCCTTGCAGGAAGGGCACTAGCCCACAAGCTGAAACACTTCTACCGACAGGGATGTCAAGACATGTCCTCAACAATCCTTCTCCGGCGTCATCGCGAGCAACTCCTGCATGAGTGCTTCCTCACGACAAGTCTCGTCTTATCCAGATCCTTGCTCGTTGGCCCCATTTCTCCAACATCTATCACGTCGGGATTCTCTCTCCGGAGGCGGATGCGTCTTAGGCCCCTCCTCTTCGTCCCCACCATTCCCAGTCTGTGCGCCAAAACCAACCCATGCTCACTCTCTCTTGCATCTCCCCAGCCTTCGAACCATTCAGGTGTTGCCTCGCGTCTCAAACCATCTCCTGAAGAAGGCGTCTCAAGAGTCTCACCAGCAACACGGCTCATTATGGAGCACCCTCGTGGAACCCGAGGACTCGCCTGGTGGTCAAATAACAAAGGTCTCCATCTTCATTCGAGCCCACTCATTATATCCATCCCGCCGGCGTACAAGTCATGTTTCTTGACCTCTGCCAATGCTCTGTGAATATACATAATGAAGCTGTACAGGATAGCATTTGCCACACTCAGCTTTGTTTCCTGGGGTTTCGCGGCGGATCAAGATATTCTCACCATCTTGCAGCAGCAGACGGGGATTTCCACCTTTATTGGGCTCTTGGAGCAATTCTCAGATCTGGTCAATGTCTTGAACCAAGGGACATTCAGTGGTTTGGAAACCGACCTCTCGTTGCTTTACGACCCAGACTAAGTACTCTGCAGTCCTCATTCCAAATGACCAAGCGCTCGCTGCGTTTGGCGATGAGAATCCAGACTTCACCAACAATACAGATGCTGTCCGGGCCCTGCTAGAATACCATATCACCAATGGCACTCATCCATCAGCTTCATTTGGCCTACAGCCACAATTTGTGCCTACGCTCCTGACGAATTCCAATTACACCAATGTCACAGGTGGCCAAGTAGTAGAATTGACGGAATCGGCAAATCAACCCACGGTCGTGAGCGGAGTGAAGGCAGAGTCTCATCTGGTCGAGGCCGTAGGTTTCTCTCCATTCCCGATATCAGTGGAACCTTAATGCTGACCGACAAAGGACATATTCTACCTTGGAGGCCTCATCCACATTATCGACTCAGTGCTTACAATCCCCGTCTCATTTCCAGCAACCGTCACAAAGACTGGCTTGACGGATCTTGTGGCTCTGATGAGCATAGGAGGCTTCTTGAGTCCTAGTTCTCCAGCAGTTAACGTGGGTGCCCAGGTTCCTGGAGGGGTTTTGGCCTCTTCAATGGGTCTATATAGGCTGACGACGTCTAGATCGTAAACTCACTTGCAGATCTGACCATCTTTGCGCCCAACTCGACGCATTTCTCGGCCGGGTTCACGGGATGGGATGGTCTCTCGCAAACCGACCTCTACTCCATCTTAGAGTACAGCATCTCTCAAGGCCCGGTTATTTACTCGTCGGACTTCAAGAACAACACCAAGATTCCCACTCTGGACAGAATATCGGCGACTATGACCGAGGTTGATGGCCAGTTCTACGTCGACGCGGCTCTTATCAAGACGAGGGACTACCTCACCTCCAATGGTGTATTGCAGATACTTGACAGGTGAGAGCCATCACAATTCCCTGCCTTCCTCTGCGGACACGATGACTGATGTTTGTATGTCTAGTCCTCTCAATCCCAATACAACCGGACAACAGCCTCTCTCCACCGTTGTTCCGTCTTCCAGTACGGGATCTAAGGGCCTCAGCACTGCTGCTGGTGCAGGCATCGGCATCGGCATCGGCGCCATAGTGCTCGGAGGGGCCTTGATCGTCGCCCTTTACATTCGAACCAAACGCCGCCGACGGCTGATAGAACTGGCCGGGGGCAACCCGGGTGACCCTCCTCCCAGATATGAGTTGGATACCAAAGCACTGGACGCGACAGGTGCAAACGGCAGGGAAGTACCCAGGACCCAAGTCTTTGAGATCCATGCTCCACCTAAACCGCCCTCTCCTTACGAGATCGATGGCAACGAGAGGAGTCGGATCAGCGTTACCATCCAAGGCACACCTCCCCGACACCTAGGGTTCCAGGCTCGCTATTAGGGAGTATCTCCTCTGGACTGAATCGTGGTGGCCGAAGATTTCATCGTCCCGCGAAGGGCCCTAATGACAGTATGTTCAAGCCTATTTTTCCTTTTCGGGCTTGCAATTATGACCACTCTTTTACCTCATCTGTTATATCGACTGGCGCCTCTAGAATGGAGGAGAGAGGCCCCAGTACATGTACGAAAAGAAAAAGCAATGCGTGGGCTATCCTCACCTTGCGTGTTGACACCGCCTTAGATACCCTGATTTCAGAACAAAAGCTATATTTACAACTAGGCTCTGTTTGTCTATCTTTACACCTGTTTTTATGCCCCTGGCTGTGAACTCGTTTGCGTCGAGGGTGCGGGTGAGGGTTCAGCCTCCACTGGCAACTACTTCACCAACAGTCTCGCACTATTTAAACTTCTGTCTCGACCACTATCACTACCATCACAAGCACCGCTACCCTCTTTTTTTATTTGTCACGTCCAAGTGTTTGAGTCTGCGCATGATGGGAAGCTGTCGTGACTGTTCTACATTCATGAAAGGTGATGAAACTTGCTTTGTCAAGATGCTGGCCTTTCATCTCACCATCGGGCCCTGCCTTTCAACCGATTCCTGCCTCTGACCAACCAGTCCTGTCTTGACCAACGAGTCTTGCCCTTGACAATCGAGTCCTTTCTTCGAAGCGAGAGTTGTTGACGCTCTCTTCCTCAGTTCAATTCTCGCCCCTACCCGCTTTCTTCCCCTCTCTCGCCAACGAGGTTTCTGCAAGTAAAGCACAAACCAGCCTGGCAAGGTAGCTACCAACAGAAATCTCACTGCAACTCCTCCATTCGGGATTCCGTCTAGAGACACTACCTCACCCACAACATCTTTCTCTCCCTCTGCAGACCGTCGCACTTCAGCCCTCGTTGATCGACGCCAGATGGACAAAGCGGATCAATCCGTGGTCATGGACCCTTCGGCGGCTGAGCCAGAGAATCATCGCCTCAAACAGCTCACGGATCTGCCAAACGAAATTCTGAGTCTCATATGCAGCTTCCTCATTCCCCATTGTCCTGATATCACGCCGTTCAAAGCAGATGAGCTCGACGCTACAAGAACTCCCACAAGACTCGAAGGGCTGGAGACGTTCAACAAGCTCTATGCAGGGTATATATTTACGGAGCAATTTACAGAGACGAACCCGACAGAAATGAAGGTAGGCGGATGCGATAGGCCCGACTTTCCAGTTTTGAAAGCGTCTACAACCAAAAAGCGAGGGCACAATAGCCTTGCCAGTTTCGCAGCCACGTGCAGATACTTCAACACTCTTGTCCGTAGGCTATGCGCCCGGCGTCACTTCACCCTAACCGTGAGCGCCTACGGTCTCACTTTTGAGAATCTGCGAGACGCATCACCCATGCAGACGTTCTACGCACTCCACCCCGTAATTTCCACGTGGCATGAATACGACTTCCTCATGGTCGTATCGGAAGGGTCCCAAGTTGTCGAAATCCCACCTATGCAGCTCCCTGGAAACATCGCATTCGGTGCATTCACTGATGCTTTCAGGCACTTGAGGCATCTCCATTTACACGTGGAAATGGAAATGGCACGCCTCGGAATCGGGAAGACAGACCTTTTTCTCGAACGAATTGGTCAACTCCACCGCCTTCGCCGCCTCCGCGGGGCAAAACAGCTCTCCCTGGAGAGGCTTGATATCGTTGTGAACGTGGGATTCCACAACTTCGCCTTGAACAGAGCCATCGGTGATCATGATGATTCTGAAATACCGAACCTGACCGGTTCTGAAATAATGTTTCTGTTGGAACCGGAAGAATTGTTCACCGTCGGTAGATACGGCGTGTGGCAGGTTGGGGCTGTCATGGCTGGATTTGCCAATCACATATGGCGTTTTCGAGCTGAAGAAAACTACAGACGGATGGCTTCAGGGACAAGCAGAGTGGGAGTGCAGAGCCCTGTGACGACACGGCTGTTGATTCTCGGACAGGGCACGCCGAACATGCGCTGGGGCCAGACGGGCAGATTCCACACCAGCGAAGGTTGGGAGGTTGTGCCGTTCGGAAGCTTTGAGGACTTCTGCAAGAAACTTCAGGACCACATGTTCCCACCTGCCGAGTGTTGCCACCCCGCAGAGAATCGAATCATCGACCAAGAACGATACATCTGCGAACTCGGACTTCCCCTAGACGAGGACTATCGACTCCCGTATTTTGACCTAGAAATGGATGTGTGAGAGACGCGAAACGCATTGGCGACGCCGGGGTTGGACGATGACAAGCAGGAGAAATGCAGTCGTAACTCACAGACCGCAATCGAAGACTACATAAGCGTGAGCTTCGACAATCGAACCCCTTTACTCTCGGACAGCATTCCAGCATCAGGGGTAGCAGGTTATGTTCTCTTAATTGGCTTTACACATGTCGGCGTATGCGTCGAAGACCCTGACATCGGATTTATATTTGCACAAGGCAAAGAAATAATTCATTAATCTCTGTATTAGTCCTTCAGAGCAATGGCATGTTTGAGGATCCTCCGCAATACAAAGTAACATGTAGTGCATTTCAGGGGTAGTTTGCGGAAGGACGATTTTCCGATGCCGGCCCCCCTGCTGCGCCCTGTGTATGCTCCTCGTTGCTTACCAACTTATTTCCAATCAGCGTTGCGAGATTCACCTTAAGTATTCTTCATATTGGAAGAAATATCTCGTACTCCGTATAGGGGGAGATCACGGAGACGAAGAGCCCTTGCACCATCTGCCTGCGAAGCTGAAGACATCGTGTCACTTGAGAGGAGTCGAAGTCCTCTAATCCCCGCCCGTCATGAGGCCAACACATTCGCTATGGGCGTTCCTCGCCCTCGTCGCAGTCGCCTGCGCCGCTCACACATCCAACTGGGCCGTTCTGGTCTCTACCTCTCGGTTCTGGTTCAACTACCGCCACCTGGCCAACACTCTCTCTCTGTACCGCACCGTCAAACGGCTCGGCATCCCCGACTCCCAGATCCTCCTCCTACTCCCAGACGACATGGCGTGCAACCCGCGCAACGCCTTCTCCGGCACCGTCTACTCGAACGCGGACCGCCGCATGGACCTGTACGGCGAGAACGTCGAGGTCGACTACCGCGGCTACGAGGTCACGGTCGAGAACTTTATCCGCCTGCTGACCGACCGCTGGGAGGAAGGGGTGCCCGCGAGCAAGCGCCTCCAGACGGACGAGGGCAGCAATATCCTGATCTACATGACGGGCCACGGGGGCAGCGAGTTCCTCAAGTTCCAGGACAGCGAGGAGATTTCGAGCTGGGATCTGGCCGACGCGTTTTCGCAAATGCGCGAGAAGAAGAGGTACAACGAGATGCTGTTCATGATCGACACGTGCCAGGCAAATACCCTCTATCGACAATTCTACGCGCCGGGCATCATTGCGACGGGCTCTTCGGAGGAAGACGAGAGTTCATACTCCCACCACGCGGACAACGACGTTGGCGTCGCGGTCATTGATCGATGGACATACTACGTACTGGAGTTTTTGGAGACGCAAGTCACGGGACCGACGTCGGATAAGACGTTGGGGGATCTGTTCGACAGCTACGATGTCCAGAAGATCCATTCGAACCCTGGTGTGAGGTGGGACCTGTTCCCTGGTGGAGAGCAGGCCGGGAGGAGTCGGCGGGTCGTGGACTTTTTCGGGAATGTCCAGAGCGTCGAGATTCAGGGGAACAAATCAGGTGTTGAAAGCCTGAAAGACGATCTCGAGGGTTTGAAACGGTTGGTGCAGGAATACGAGGCTTTCGCGGCCGCGCAGGAGAGCAACAAGACGCAAATGTCTGATGTTTTACAACGAAGAACAAGCGACATCAATGCAACTGCCAAACAGGGCTCGCCGAAGCGAGACACAGTCGGAAGAATGAAGGTGACGGAGAGCACTCAGTGGGCTCGGCAAGTTGCCGGAGTGACTGTCCTGTCCGGACTAGCAGCACTCTGGTATTTTGCTCCGAAATTTGCTTGAAGAAAGCTGTACTGTACCTGTTCCTCAAAGCGATCTCTCACCCCCGCTATGGACAAAAGACAAGCCAGAATCACGAGTGCCCGAACTATTGATACGGGATAGCCTTGTTCTTCTCCAACCACAACTTCTCCACATCCGAGTTTGCTGGTGGAGGATCCAAGCCTTGAGTTCTCCAGAGATCACGAGGCGTCTCAGCGATGTGCAGTTCCCACTCCAACTCGGCTCTGTCGATAATGTACGGTTTCAGGAGCTATAAGGATTGTCATCAGCGGACATTGGAGATGGAGCCAAAGGTGACCTTGAACCAAACGAACCCCAGCTGGACCACGACCATGTGCAAGTTCTGTTCATAGGGGACGGGTATAAGGGGAAATGAGACATACCCCATTGATTCGATCCATCCAAGCCTTTCTGGTCTTCCTCCCCTCCTCGGTCTCGGGGCTCACCATCGCTCTGGCAATCTGCTCGACCACGATCCTCACGAAATTGTTCTTCGACTCTCCGCCCACGAAGAACCCCTTCTCGTCAACGTCGATGAATATGACTACGACATAGAAGGGCGGGAGGCCGCGAGAGACGTAGAGGTCGGTGATGGCCTTGGAGATGCCCTCTCTTTGAGAAGCGGTGAAGATTGATGGGTGGGAGAAGATGCGCCAGAGAGGCATGGTGTCTGGCTACGTGCTGGACACGAAGATGGGATCCGGTTGTGCTTCGTTGAGTAGGTGAAGTGAGATGAGGCCTGCTGGTATCGTTGCCGGTTGGATTGAGAGAAGGAATCTGCTCCCCGCGCAGAGAGAGGAAAAAGGCGGTTTATATACATCTACGAGGTATATATCTTCAGACCTCTCATGCCGAGGTCGGATCTGGAAAGCAGAACAAACATGCATGGCAGCACCAGCAGCAAGCAGTGGATCCACCAGGCGTCTCGGCAGTGCCCACCCTTGACATAGACTTGTACATCTGATGGCGGTACGCAGGGAGATCTGATATGACAGGGCTAAGCCCGTGTTACCTCCCTGTTTGTCTGTCCGTCACCTTCGCTCTCCAAAGTCCCCTCCCCCTACCTCTCCAAAAAATACCATATCCATCCGGCCCTTCCTTCTGCTTCTCTCGTGCGAGAACAGGGCATGTCTGTCCGTGTCTGCGTCCTGCCCATCCCTACCTTGTTCGCGCGTATGCGTCTTCGTCATCGCTGGGGCCACCCTACTGGCGTCGCAAGGAAAAAGGGTGTTGATTGATTAGTGAACAAACGCAACAATTTCCCCATTTGCCATTGTTACCATGGTACGGCAAGGCTGGGCGCAACCTGGGCGAATCAGATGCCGGGCCGCGCTCAACGGGGGTCCGCCCGCGTGAGAATAGAGGGAACTGACTTTTACAAGTTTAGTCGCACGCCCTTGGGGGTTGTAGAAACAGTTTTTTTTTGGTGGTGGTGGTGGTGGTGGTGGTGGTGGTGGTGGTGGTGGTACGCGCCGCCGGGGCCCAAACGGACATATAATTCACTCAAGCGGAGCACAGCACCGCACAGGATCGAGGAGGAGCAGGAGAGGGGAAAAGACCAGCATAGGATGGGATAGGAAGACATTCGTGTTCTTTGTCGAGAGGAAAAGGAGTATCCACTTGGGTCGCCGACATAGACGGCTTTCAATTATTTCTGTCCTATCCACATGATAGGACTTCATTCGTTTCCCACTCGCTCTGCGTGCGAATACGGAGTCCGAATTTGGACGAGTGAAGAGAGATTGATTACTCTTCCCTCCGTCCTGCTGCCCAAGTTCCCTCCGGACAGGATCGGTGAGCGGGGGATGAGTGCCTTGATACGAATAGGACCAATTATGGACTGTTGACCCAGTCTTGCGATAGTCCACGCTGGGGAATCGGTAAATAGCTGTGTGAAAGGGGTGAGTGGGTGGATAGTCGATAGGGTGGTAAGTCTCTTGATCCCCGTTGGCGAGATGTGCCTCCAGCTCTGATGATTACTGAAATGCCACTTTCTGCGACCCGTCGTGTCCAGTCACCAAGAGATGCGCGTGTTGTGAACCGGGATGTTATGTGGACGCCTGTTCAGCCATGGAGACGATCCCTTCGCGTTGCAGAGACCACTTCCAATTTGCGGGATGTGCTCTTGAATAGTGCAGCGGCTGCGCCCTTCCCTTTAGTTTCTGGAAAATCACCATTCCGACCAGTATATTCAGCGGACACAGCGCCCCCGGCTCGCAAGGTGTGGCGACGAGACGAGATAGGTGCACAGAGGGAGTCACCGTAGCGTATTGAGCATTCAGCCACCATCTGCGCATTGATGCGCTTCGTTGCTTTCGTCTCCGTAACACTAGCTTACTGTATACTCGGTTGCATTCGCAGTGGTTGCCGCATTGAAGATTCAAGGTCGGTAATGGTTACGGCGAGAGTAATCTCGCCGTCGCGCACAGAGTCTGTCCGAGCGCCGTTTTTTGAGAAAGCTAAGCGCGTCGATCGCGGTGTGCAACAGGGTGTAATCGCTTTTGCAACACACCCACCGATTAGTCGTCGAAGAAGGGATAGGTCAAGAGTACGGACCCAAATCAATCAGCGGATTAAACCATCGCTGAGAAGCGGCCTCTCTTCACCCCTTCCTTCTCGCCTTCTTGTCCGCCCTCTGCTGCATAATTCTCCTTCTCTTTTCAAAACTGTCACCGATGCCGACACCACCGCTACCATCTCCTCTGGGACCGTCCTGCGTGTCTCTCCGTCTCTTTTCTCTCCGCTCAAGCACATTGGATCCCTCGCCCCTCGCTCTGCCCGCGACGCTCCTATGGATGCGATCACCCAATCCACCCAGGCCCGTCCAGTCCTCCCCTCCAAATAGATCTCTCTTGTCCATCTCACCTCGCTGTCTCGCTTTCCTTCTCTCGGCTTTACTCTCCGCGGGTAGCCGGACGAAATTTCGTTCTTCGTAGTCGATTCTCGCTCGCTCCTTGTCACGCTCTTTCGAAGACATGGCCCCACGTCCGTGCTTGAGAATCGTGTTGTTTGAGCCGATCGAGGGTTGTGCGCGTGGTGCTGTGGAAAGTTCTTCGTCAATGTATTCGTCCAAAAGCTGCGACTTGCGCTTCCTCACGGGGGCATCGCGGTCGCGCTGCGAAGCCGGCTCCGGCATTGCAGTGGGTGTTATCCGTGGGGGTTTGTATGCGCCCGTGGCGGTAGATCGTGACTTGACAGTTTGCTCGTCCTTCTTGCGTGTATCCATATTTCTCAGGAGGGCGGCAGGTCTTGGTCCCACAGACATGTCGCCTTCGGTGTGATTGTTTTCAACCGCATCATCTTCCGAAGACTCTTCCGAACCAGATTCGAACTCGTCCGAGACACTGCCGTCTCGGTTGGACGTCTTTTTTATAGATGGATTCTTTGAGACTTGACCCGCTGCCGTCCTTTGGGCAGTCCTGCGATCAGCTTCTTCGGCGGCCCGCACAACTTTGTCGATCTGGTATTTCAATTTGCTCTCCAGCGGACGTACGCCTCTTTCCAGATAGACCCGCAGTTCGACAAGGTGTTTTGTAACTTCTGAGACTAGGTCTGCCGACGAGTCCTCCGTGTAACCATTGCGCAGCTTAATAATGACCAGGAAGGCGAGGTTTTGGATGTAGGAGAGGAGAAGGTCATTCTTAATGTCGAGGAGGGAAATGCCTTCGGCGGGAGGTAACAATTGCTGTTCCGCCTCTGGAAAAGCGGCTGCAGCAGATTGCAGTGCGGTAGTCAAGGTCGACAACATCGAGCCGGTATTATCTTCTACAGTCATATTGACGGCCGTTGAATGATTGTTCATGTCTAACTTGCAGGCTTCGAAAAAAAAGTTTTGCGGAGAAATTCATGTCACATGGCGATAAGATAAGCCATGCCGAGCCTCGCAGCCTCGCAGCCTCGTATCGGATACCATCAATCTCAAGGAGATCGGCACAACCCTTTACCCTCTACTCAGACAAAGGGAAAGACCTAGCTCAAAGAGAGAACCCCGGACTTGCAGCAGGCGTTGATATGGACTATGAAGGACTAAAGGGCGAGGGAAGGTGATGACTGGGGGAGTATTCGAATTCATCGAGCGTGATATCGGCAGAAAGTGGCGCGTGCTTCGAATACTGAGACTCGGGCATCGAGAAATTCATGAGTCCAGCGCATGTTGATACCGGTGTTCACCTCACAAATCAGGCGCGAAGACGGCGCAGATATCTGTGTAGCTAGATTAATTGCGCATCTGGGAGAGTGGCCCAAGAGCTTGAGATAAGAAGAGGTGTCAAAAGGTCAATCCCCTGCTGTGAAATGTCGCACAATTCCAATGTTAAATGAGAAAGCTGCTTCTGTCAATGCGTATGGCTGCCCCGCCGGCCGTGTAACCTGCGACGGGGTGTTTAGTCTCAGGGTTATCTTCTGCAAAATGAATCTGTTCGTGCGCTACCCTTGGTGCAAATATTCCCGTTAAGATGGACAGGTGGACAAGCGAGATGTCCAGTAACCCACCGGGCGAGAATAGGGGACAAGGTCAACATCAACCCGGTCAAGTTCGTTTCGCTTGACTAGAACATGACGTCGAATTGTCTCCTTTTTCCACGAAAGACCCAACATTCGAAAAGGAGCATCAAGAACATTTCTCCCTCAACCTGCACCGACAAAAGGAAAAGAGGAGGGAACAAGCTTCGTTGCTACAGAAAAAAGAAACCACACAACATAGGGTGCTGACTGCCCAATCCTGCCCCGAGGCTCCAGCGATCCTCCTCTAGCCCCCGACGCCTATGCCGCCGCCGCCGCAACAGCCCACGCGACCTTTTGAGTTTCGGGGTGCCAGAGACTCACTGTGGGTGACTGGCTGCGCTGCTGAAGCTTGGAGATCTGGAGCGCGCCCGCTGAGGCAGCTCGGCAGGTGAAGGAATGGGCGATTACAATGCCTCTGCGTCTGCGAGCCCGTCCACCTCCGGCTTCAACTACACTCTTCAAGGACTGCCCTACAGCGAAACCCGAGCATCCAAACCTCCCATCCCGGTCACGCGCTCAATCTCCTCGTTACATCGACTCGCAGACTTGGAACCAGACAAGCCGCAAAATTCTCCGCTGACAGGGGACACCGCGTCCATCTCCTCCAATAAGAGATACAACCCACACCCGTCGCAGCAAGATGGAGACGGACCTCGTACCCAAATTGCAGACTCAATCTCCGCAAGAGAAAGTCAGACAAGCACCACGCTGAGCCTCAATACAAGAACTCCCACGGTATCCAGCTTGACCTCGGCGACCCTGAGCATTCCTCAGATCCGAGTGAACGAGACTGCGTTCCGAGACTCGCTTGCGGACCGCAGCAGCAACATCAGCACATCCGAGAGTGGGAGATGGTTATCACTGGGACCGTCGCGGTCGAGTTCTGCTGCATCCTTCAAAGAGACAGGCAAAGATACACTGGGCACGTCCCCGGGATTCAATGGTCTATCCTTGGACATCAGCCTTCCTACAACCGGATTCGGCGAAGAACTACTGCCCACAACCAACATAGAATTCTCCAAGAGAGGGAGTATGCTCATTGATGGGAGGAGAGTCAACCAGTCCAACCGCAAAAGCTCACCGAACCTTGCTCCGATCATGGACGAAGAAAAAAAGACCAACGGAGAGCCCGGGCTCCCAGGCGCCTCCAGTAGCGACCAACAATGCGCACCCGCAGCCGTGACGAGGACTCCAAGTGCCCGCCCCTCGGGCAAGATCCTCTCCGCCGACGAAGAACTCCTGTCTGAAAAGGTCCGCGCATTCTACGCTGCAGGGACGGATGGTCAACAAGACACAGAGTCCAACGTCAATCTGGCCGTGCGAATGGGAGCTCGATGGCAGTCGACTTTGGGGGCCGATGCAGGCAGTGTCAGCAATCCATCCCTTTCGCGCGCCACTTCCACCACAGATATCCACGAAGAAGCCAACAACTCGAGGCAGCCAAGTATGGCAACATCTGCCTCGCATTCTTATATGGTTCCAGAGCGCGAGGAGAACGAGCTTGCCGGCGGCTTAGAGGACTGGAAGGACATCAATAATGCAGATGTGGACCGCTACGGCTTTATCATCGCCAAGGCCCCTTCCACTACTGTTGATGGTACCGACGAATCCAAGGCGCAACGTCTTACCCGGGTATCAACAAGCTTACAGCTGGCGAGCGAGACGCCCCGAAGGAAAAACACTCTGCGCCGCACTCCCAGCAGTGCACACGGATCTCTGCGGTCGTTGCAGAGCAAACATACCACCCCCGAGAACACTCCACCTCGTCCTGTGAGTTCTCAAAGTGCCTATGCGCGCCCACAACGTCGAAGCGCCTCTACCAGAATTCCGATACCAGGCTCGAAAAACCGTCGCCTGATGGACTCGGCAATGGATATGCTCACGCTGCCAAACTCCGCACAATCAGTGGTAGAGAACGGACACGTGCACATTGATAACGCGCGGGCGCGGCGGAAAGAGCTCGAGCGTGAGGCGAAATGGCGGCGAATGGCAAAGGCAAAAACTCCTTCAAAGGACCCCGAGACCGGTAAACCACTGGTGGGCGCCGGCTCGGAAAGCGAATATACTTTTGACACCACAAATCCAAAACTCGTCGAGCGGACGTGGAAAGGCATCCCTGACAAGTGGCGCGCAACAGCGTGGCACAGTTTTCTCAGTGCATCAGCCTCGAAGCGGAAAAATTACCTCAGTGACGCCGACTTGACCTCGCTATTTCATTCTTACCAGGATCAAGCAAGCCCGGATGATGTGCAAATCGACCTGGACGTGCCGCGGACGATATCTTCACACATCATGTTTAGGAGAAGATATAGAGGCGGCCAAAGGCTATTGTTCCGCGTTCTGCACGCCATGTCGCTGCACATCCCTTCAACGGGATACGTTCAGGGCATGGCAGCCCTTGCGGTGACCTTGTTGGCATATTACGATGAAGAAAAGGCCTTTGTAATGCTCGTGCGCATGTGGGAATTGCGCGGCTTGGGCGAATTGTACAAATCCGGCTTTGGCGGGTTGATGGCTGCCTTGGATGATTTTGAAAAGGGATGGTTGGATCAGGGTGAAGTGGCGAGGAAATTAGAGTCGCTGAACATCGGGCCCACGGCGTACGGGACAAGGTGGTATTTGACATTGTTCAACTATGCCATCCCATTCCCGGCGCAGTTGAGGGTGTGGGATGTCTTCATGTTGCTGGGTGACGATACCACGGCCACAGCCACAGACTCCTCCTTGACAACTGCTCCAAACCCCGGTACATCGTCATCGAAAGACAACCCTGAGGGGGTTTCATTCGGGACGACCTTGGACGTCCTCCACGCCGCCTCTGCAGCGCTCATCGACGGCATGCGCGACATTTTGCTTGAATCAGATTTTGAAAACGCAATGAAAGTCATGACCAGCTGGATCCCCATTCAGGATGAGGATCTCTTCATGCGCATCGCGCGGGCAGAGTGGAAGATCCACAGTGCAAAGATCAAGGCGCGGTGAAAACGAAACGGAAAAGGAAAAGTCCAAGGATGGAAGGGAAGGGAGGGGGTCTAAAAATCGGTAGCCGAAAAAAATACCTAGGTATGAACATATAATGGAAATGTGTATCTTGATTTTGGACCTGTAGAGGCGAAGACCGAAGATCAGATCGACACCGAGACGTACGCACGTCCTTTGACCCCATCTGCTCGTGTCGAATATCACGAAGGAAAATTATTTACACCTAGTTATCGTCGATAAACGAGGTTCCTTTGGTTCTCATCCATCGTCCATTCCTCCTTGTGCGCCGATTGTCACCATCCAATCTCCTCTACTTCCCATTCGGTCTCTCGTCCTATTCTGCAGGGCAACTTCGGCCGCCACAAGATCAGATCTGTATCTCCATGAGTGACAAAGGGCAGAAGCAAGGCTAAGGTTGTCTGTCAAGAAAGATAGGCTGGTGGGCTATCTATGTATGAGCAGGAAAACTCGAGCCTCTGGGAAAGGAACGAGTCCCAAGTCGAAAGAGGGGGGGTAAGGCTTCCGTGTTTCCTGCAGGTGGTTCTCACGTCGTTCGGGCTTTGGGTCCAGATGAGCATGAGTTTGTAGGTGAATAATTACTGCTCTATTGGGTTCTGCGGTAGGTGTGGTCTTGTTATTCTTTTTGGTCTTGTGGGTTGATACGGGAGCAGTACCTGCTACATATTAGGTAGGTAGGTAGGTAGGTAGGTAGGTAGATACTCTTCGTTCTCCGTATGGATAGGTAGTTCACTGACCGGATGGCTCTTTGCTCGCCTGTCCGTTCTGTTGTGTCTATTATCGATATCATGTCGGTTCTCACTTGTGCAGACTCCAAGACCAAAAAGATAGGTGGTGTGTGGATATACATAGTATAACATGGTCGAATCTGAAAAGGTCACCGTCTACGGAAGTGCCGCCGGGGGTTTCTGTCCCCTCTTGTGAATATGAATATATACATACCTAGGTATATGTATATATATATACGTACATACACACATATCTGCTTGCTAGCCCACCCGTCCAAAACAGGCTACGGCTGGTAGGTGACGGGTAGAAATTGTGAGAAGAGGACCTCGTATGCATAGATGACCCCCAACCCCTCCAACTGTTTCTGCCCATCGTCTTTTCGTCTTCTTCTCCTTTGTATCGTGACGTCGGGAAGCCGGGTCTGTCAAGGCTACAACTCTATATTGCTGTGGCTAAGACCTTTCGAGCTTTGTCCTCAGATCAGGGCAGCAGAAGTAGCAGGAAACGTCTTGCGGCGCCCTGTCAATGCTTACTGCCTGGCACCCACCTGGTATGCTCCGGACGGAGACGGTCCACGGATAGAAGAGATGTATGAAAAGGCGGCCATACTCAGCAAAAGATGAGATGAAAAGGTAAGATAAGCAACGACCGGTCAAAGAGTCCTTCATATTTGCCGTGGAAGGGCACGACAATCAACTGAACTCAGCGTGACCATGTTGCAGAGTGGCTAATACCATTCTCACATGTTGCTGCGTCTCAGCCCGACGACACCATGTCATGCATTTCGCGGACGAACAAGCCTCTGGCTATCTTACCATCGGAGGTTCCAAAGCACTCGGCGGCTGATGGCAATTGTCGGCTGTCAGACCTTGCTGAAAATGAAGAGGTCCTTGTCTGCCCCCTGTCTGCGCTGAGAAAGGACCACCAACGCCCCATTGCCTATGTGTCTAAGCTTGTGGATTGCACCCGGGCTGCTTTTCACAATCTACGCCATCCTCCTCCCGTAGACAAGTCCACCAAACTGGAGCGAGACGACTGCATGATGGGCGTATAGGTGTTTCGTAACGGCTCAGAAGAAGAAACCTTTATGCAAAGGGCAGCCAGCCACCTGAGGGCGACAAGTACTCCGCAGCTGCGAGCCACCCGATGTATTGCTCCCTCACCAGTCTCGCCGAATTGGATTTATCTCCAGAGAGCAGCACTTGCAGACTCGAATCGTGGAGGCTTGGAGGCGGTCTGAGACAACAGCTCGGCTCGGTGAGCGCTCCATCCAAATTCTAGTGCTGATTAGACTCACATCAGGCAATATTTGGTAACGAAGCAGTCGAGTCTTCTGAATGCACCTTGACGACAACGAGGCTGCATCATGGCTGCGATATTGCGAGCCAGCATTGCCACAGTCCACCACCTGTTCAACATGTCATGGGCCAAGAGATTTTGGTAAATCATTGACTCCTCCCAGTGTACCGAGTACTCGGTACGAGGACTGGGCAATGCACACCATGGAATCGTCTGTCATCCTTGCCTCGCTTAAGAGATTGGAACAAGCCATCTTGGGACCGACCATCCATCTTTGCCTCAGAGCACCAACGCTGAGCCGGACATTTGCGAAAGGACTCAGTGCTGTGCAGTAGGCTTGGGGCTGGCATCAGAGTTGTTGATTTACGTACATCAACTTCCCAATTGGCCACGATTGACAACCTTCCTCGCGGGAAAACGGTGCGTTTGATCGACCGAGCCAGGTCACAGGTGAAATGAGAGCAAGCGAGACGCATGCTGCAGATCCCTTCAAGGACCCATCGATCAAGCCCAAAGAGAGTGATTCTTTGCGCCTCCAATTAAAGAAGCGCGATGATTAAGCAAAGATAATATCCCCAGTGTGGCAGGAGAGATGTACCAAGATGCAAGCCACTGACTACTCCATCCTCGTGGGGAGAGACAAAATCAATGATGTTTGATCTACGCGATTGTGAAGCTGTGGTTGGTTGGTACTTTCGCAGGTGCACAAAGTATGGATACTGGTAATGTCAGTAGATTCGGTACATATTTCGTGACTCTGCGCGGAGGGCATCCAGCGACTGCTTCGTCCTCAGCTCGGTAGGCCATATTCGGGCATTGGAGGCGACATATTCGGCACTGGATTGGATGGCTAAATAAGCCAATGCGGGAGAATGTCCCAATCTGGAGGGCCTTACAGCCTGAATAGGGTCACCTCCGTCGTTGTCATGCTTTGAGGCGCGGAACACCAAAAGTCCGGAAGCATTCCTCAGGGGTCCAAGGGTCTTTGCATGGTGGGTGGAAATGGTGAAGTCAGTGGCTTGTTGCTGATGAATGCTCGTCCTGGGTCGGCACGTCCTGCAATACCAGGTATCTTGAAAACTGATCTGTGGCTTGAGGCTGCAGCCACTGGGATGCAAGAGCGCAGGGATACGAAACTCGTGGCGGAAGCATGTTCTCTCGGCAAGGTGAAACAGTTGGTTCGCTTCGAGAAAAAAAGAAATGATTCACAGCTTTCCTATACCCGAAGCCTTGGAGCCCTATTGCAGGACGATCATCCATCAATGCTTCAGATGGACCGAATAAACCTTCGCGCTCTAAGCCGCCTTCGTCATACGTAGCAGCAGAAAGGCTAGATGTGGTTCTGTACAGCGTAATTGACATGTAGGACAGCACGCTGCAAAGTACTTGATTGAGCACCGCCTTAGCGAGCATGGCAACTTGCGGTTAAGCACCGACATGAAGCAGGCGACACTTGTGTGTTGGGGATGCTCGCAATAACCCGAGCTACTGGTTGGGATGGAAAGTTCACTCCCGGAATCGTTTAGCTGACCGCAGAGCACGACTGATGCCCATTCCGACGAACAAGCGTTCAAATAGGGGGTCAAGACGGCACTGTCGATCCCAGCTCGCTTGCAAATATCGCGTGCTGATATCCCTGCGGCCTCGTGCGACGATCCGTGTTAGAACTAGCATGGCCAAGAGAGAAATAGAGTGTTCCCTTTTTGTATGACAAGTCCAACGGGCATGAGCCCAGCCTACCTGGGATTGGATCTTTAAAACGGTGGCCGATCACACGTACGTCAAGCACGCGGCGCCCGGAGTTTGATGCGCAGATCCTCTCTGCACCATGACCTCTTAGGGTGCAGCCATTGAAGTCAATAACGTGGCAGGGAGGACGATCTTTTGCCTTTTGAGGGTGGCCGGTTTTGGCATGCTTGTCAACAGGGAAAATGCTTGTGGCTTTGCTCGGTCAGACATGACTCGGTCAGGCGGTGATCGTTCTTTCGTCCTGTGTCCGCAGCGGCGGAAGACGGATGTCCGTAGAGTCAACCCGTAGAGGTCGACACATGGAGGCTTCTCAATAGTCAGCTGGCATTATTGAAAGTAAGTTGACTAGGGTGGTCAGAACCAAGTTGCAGGGAGAACTCCTCGCTATCCAAAAATCGCGGCATTTGCGAGCTGTGGCTCACAAAATGTCAAATTGAGCGCAGCGGAGCTCGCCGCGCAGGATTGGCCTGTTCGTCCCTATCGGTCTGTGCTGATCAGTTTTGAACAGTCTAAGTAATCCTAAGCGATGGCCTCGCTTCCAAACGCATCCTCAATCGACGCTCAGACCATCCGTGCTGGAGAATGCCCGTTGTTATTCGCGAATGCAGTGGAAGCCAGGATTGCTCGAAGTAGTTCTATTCGCTTGGAGATTGGAAGGACAAGGCGATCCTCAACTGGTTTGGGACACGATGGAGGTCACTCCAGCACGTATACGGCCTAGACTGGTGTGCATTCTGCCCAAATCGGGCCCGTCAGGGACGGCTCATGACGCCAACTGAGGGTTCTCGAGCCGCGCTGACTTGGCTGGGAGCACCGGGCTTGACCGAATTGATCTCGGTTCTCCAAGTCGTTCGCGGTTATGAGAGTTTAGATTGCGAGGATGGCGGCCTTTAGCTGCTTTGGTGTTTGCATCCGACGTTCTCTCGCCCTGCCCCGTTACAGAAAAGGTCTTAGAAGGCCCGAAAGCCGTCGAAAGTTTGGCTTTTGCACAGTCTTGATTGGGCGCAAGTCTCGAAACTTGGACTGCCGAAATACGAGGGCAGCGTTGCAGCAGACTGGAACAGGGTGCAAACTGGCGTTTATGCCGCGAGGAGCCGATGTTCTGTACCGATCAGAGCAGTTTCCGCACAAGTGACAGGGAATGAAGCAATGGGCAAGAGAGTAGTATCACACCACTTCCATTCCAGCAGTAGCTGACAAAGGTCATACGCAAGAAGCGACGCCCGTCCCAGGCTCTTTGGGGTATGTCATTTCAGCTGGTCAATGCCATCGGAGAATTCTTGCTGCAACGGTGGTGGTGTGTAGGCAGTATGCCGGGCCCCCGATTTGCAACACAAGCGAGGGCCGGGAATGCAGGACGCCTACATTCAGTCCATGCTTTTTCTGGTTGTTGTTTTGTGCCTGCCCGCCCTAAGCAACCAGTTTTTCTGTCATTTCAGGGCTTGTTGCTCGCAACCCATGCCTCTTGTATTGTATTCTATTGGTCTGCGAACAGGGATCGTCCTGGTGTGTCCAGGAAACGCTCCGACTTGCAGTTTACTCGGCCTGAAAATGTCGGGAAAATATGGGTTTTGCCAGGCTTCGGAGTTGCGGCCAAGATGCTATGTACCTAGGGGTATTTTTCATTGTGGCTGTCATATGGTGGTCTGTGGCACAAGGATGATTTTTTCGCGCCTAGGCTTGGGAAAGGTGCAGTCTCTGATCAGAGCTCCTCCACCGAGTGTTTCGCATTTGTGGCCCCTCGAGAGTATCAAGATCCTCATATTTGATTGCAGTGGCACTTGCGCGCAATACAGCCATGCAGTATCTCAAGCGCCGATTTGGGAGGGTAGCCAAGGAGCTGTGGGTGACGGTAAAAGTTTGCTGTCAATGGCGTAGGCGAGCAAGGAAGAGGTAATTACCGCTTTGGCACTGTTGAGTCTTAGAAGGGTAGCCGGTGTCAGGGTGAATACCTAGGTACTCATGACTGAAGCCGTTTACGGTTGGTGGAATCATTCGCCTGTCCGCCCCAGTCAGCAAAGCGGTTTCCACAACTAGCGAGACAAGCAAGCAAATCAAGTGCTGATTATTATTGTTTTTGCATGCGTTTGTCACGGCCCTGAATGAACCACTTTCTTGGGGCAGGGCAATGTACCTTGTAGGTACACTCTTCAGTTTTGAGATATGTCAAGGGATCATGGGGTCGGGTATTGTTCTCGGAGTGAATCGAAAGGAGTCCTTCGGAAAGCCACCTGGATGTTGCACCGAAGAAGCCCAAGACGTCAAGGTGGAATTAGGATAGGTCATGATCGACATAAAGAGCGCGTGGCTGCAAGGGGAGGCATGTTCGTTCATGGAGGGCCGCATGGCAAGCACGTTTGCGGGCGGCGGCTACGGCAACGTGGTTTTTGGCCGCAGGGATGGCAGCTTTGGTGGGCTGGTGGGGAGTGCCCCCATTCCCCCAACGGCTAGTTAAAACCTATAACGGGGAAGTACCTGGGTGATCATGACGGGCATCCAAAAGACCCCTCGGCTAAGTACAACACATTTTGATCGCAGGCTCCCACAGGGGTTGCGCTACCTGGCGAGCTGGGTAAAGGGCATAGCACCCTGCTTTTATGGGGGGTCCTGCTGAGCTCTCACCGGACCCTCTAGGCATGGGAAGATCCCTCCTTTTGCCAGGTATTGGGGCATCAAGATAGTCTCCGGCACAGCCACCATAAGCCCGGATGGACTCCCGGCTCTCCATAACCCGCAGCTGGTTAGGCAGAGATTCCTTATTATTCGTGCTACTAGGGAGGCATGGGGGACTACCTACCTAGGTTCAGCGTTGCTAAGCAGTCGGTGTCAACCGCCGACAAGCAACACACCGTGACAGGGGGCCCGCAAGGGGGGTGACATTGCCACGAGGCAAAGACGCAATCCTCGTGGGACGATCAGTTGTCGGAGTCATTCTGTACAGTGTCATCTTGGAGAGCGCAAAGCAGAGGCGGTCACCAATTCTTTCAACGGACTTTGCTCCATTCAATATCATGCAGTATCCCTTCCCTCCTTGGCTGTTCTCTAAAGGGTCCGACCCCATCAGCAGAAGGCGGCTGAGGATGGGAGAAAAGGCCTTGCCGTGAGCCGAAAGGCAGCTTCACCGGAAAAACAAAAGCAGGGGAAAGGGCTTCTCGAAGCAGGCAGATCTGGAAATCGAGAAAGACCGATCTGAGATGGAAGGAGGAGAGAGAATGGAGGAAAGAGATGACAACTGTGGCGGCAAGTGGCACGGATGGTTGGTTGAATCATGAATGGCCTTTTGCAGCGTTGGAAGAGGAGAAGGAGAATTTGGAGGCGTGCGAAACACACACCGCACACCGGCAGCACTAGAGGTACGTACCAGTCAAACAGGACATAGCTAGGTAGCTATTGGGAAGGTAGCTCTCATGCTACGTAAAACTGCCGTGTTGTATACGAGCTGTGTCCAATTGCTGGGATCCGGACATCAAGTTTGTGGCAGACGGACTACCAGTCTACCACGACCTGAGGTGGCACAATACCTCCTCGTACGTAGCAGCAGATCTTGTTACGGGCCTGATCCCTGCGCCTCGCCTTTGCCTTCTTTCCCTCTTCTCTTTTCCTACTCGTTTCTCGTTTCTCGACCCAGACCGAACAAGAAGCCTTAAGGGCCCATATCCCGGACCTTGCTGCTGACCCTACTCATTGCCCAAGCTCCAAGCTCGCTGCTACTACTACTCCCTTGCTCCCTGCTCCCTGCTCCCTGCTCGTCCTCCCTGCGCCCTTGTTCCAACTCTCATGCTGCCCACCGGTCTGCCTTACCCAACACGGCAAGACTCCATTCTTGTAACTTTGCCTTCCCCTCCGAACTGTGGCTACTATTTCTCTTTGGGAAACTCACTCGCTGCTCCTCTAAAGCGTCTCCCTGCTGAGCCACCATTTTCTTTCCCTCTCACCTTTCAAAGTATGTCTGGCAATAGCTGGCCGTTTCCAGACCGACTAAACAATGCTAGTTAGTTGGCCTCGAGGGCAGGAATACCATCAACGAGCCGCCCAATACCAGTCCTCGTACGCTTCTCCTACACCCTCTGTCTCCCCATCTTGCTCGAGCCCGCCTCATTTCCCAAACCCTTTCATACCTGGCTTGCTACAATCTATTCGTCCCTCTCAGTCCCGCCTCTTCCACTTTGATACGCCACTCCATCCTTCCAGCACAGATCCCGGTTCGTCACCTCAACCTTTCTCTAGCCTCCTCCTCTCTCTCCTCCCCCCCTCTCCTCTCCCCAAGAGGGTCTCCATCCGCTTGATGCCTTTCGTAACGCCGCATTGGCAACCCTCCGAAAAAGCTCGCACCCGGCCCTATCATCAGCCCAAAAGGGCCGTCTCTTCTCATTCTTGTGTATCAGAGACTCCCTATCCTGTCGCTTTCGAACGGACCCTTACCTCGGACTGACCTCACCCCTTCCACATCGCTTAACCTCTATTATTTCTCCGGTCCAGTCGGTTTTTGTTGTTCAACTTTTGGATTCAGGAACAGACCCTTGTTCTGATTTCGGAGACCCTTTGCACTGTTGTATACCTCTGTCAGTTCTGGTCTAGTCTGGTCCCTGCTGCGGTCGGTTGATGCAAAAGATTCCACTCCAAACTCTTTGTCTGCTCCAGCAACAACGTAACCTCTTGTCCATCATCGAACTCTAGTCTGGCTTCTGACACCTGCGTCTGTCCTCGTCAACCAAGTTTCTCCAATTACTAGTCGACAGGGCTCATGTCACTCTGGGGTTCAGGCGAAGAGCCCCAATTTCAACACCCTGGTAGACCGGATCCATCCACTACTTCCACCCCATAACTACTTGGACTTTCTCACTGTGCACAATTTGGACAGCCTCTGATCTAGAGAGTGCCACTACCGCCAATCCACGATTTTGTGGCTGCACGTCATTGCCGGTTTTCCTCAGTCAACGCTGTTTCCGACAGATATACAAATTTCAGCTCCCCCCAGGGTGTGGACCAGACCAAAAGCACGAGCACTAGCAGTCTTGCTCTTGTCCTGCATGTCCGACAGCATACCACTCCGTTGCTCGAACAGACCACCACTCGACAACCGCCTCCATGTTATTATCACTGGCCCCTCCTAACCACATGCAGCAGAACGACGTAAAACCCCCCCATGACTATCCAATCTACCCTAAACCGACACCTTCGCGAATCTCACCTCCACCGTCTCCTCGCAACTTACCTCCATTCCTAGAGGACTCGAGGATGAACAACTCTCACCGAGGGTTGCCACCATTACCTGCTGGTCTCCCTGGTACTCTCAGTCTTCCCCCTCCAGAACGAGGGCATTCTACTGCTCCTCCACTCGGCCACCTCCCAGCTCCGCCTTCTCAGTGGGCTGGCCAGGATGAGTCGATGCGAAGCTGGCTCCATGCAAAGGCTGAGGAAGATCGCCGGAAGCAAGAGGAGGAGAAGACCCGGCAGGAAGGTCTGCGACTCGACCAAAGACGCATTGAGCAGGATATGTTGCGAGAATCTCTTCAAGGAGGGATCCCTCCTCCGATGGTCCCTCTGATTTTTGCGGGCATTGGTGGAGGGAACCTTCCTGCTCACACCTTGGAGTGGGCGCAACAGTATCTAGCAAGTTTGACGATCCAGAACCAGCAACAACAACAACAGATTCAAGCCCAGCAGCAGCAAATCCACCAGCAGCAACTACAACAACAGCAGCAGCAGCAGCAGCAGCAGATGTCGCCAGATATTCACCGAGATCGAATTATCCAGTCAAATCCCTATGCAGGCCATCAACTACAGGCACCACCACCACTTCCCCAAGCACCTGCAAATGTACAAGCCGGTCAGGGTCGCAGTTCTATATCTGGGCCAGCAACAGCTCCTCCTCCCGCACTCTCACGTCTCAACACCACCGATTTCATCCCAGGTTCGTTAGCAGGCCAGAGCGGCCGACAGCCCGTACATACGATGCAACAAGCGCAGACTCCTGCAGCTGAGCAACCGTCTGGACCAGGTCTATTTTTCCATCACTGGACGCCGCCAAACCCGTCCTCTTCCTCTGCGGGAAACCAGCCTCCGACACCCTCAGGCAAAAGCACGCACGGGTCGCCATTCTCACAGCACGCAGGATCACATCTACGGTCGGAATACCAAAACTCCCCGAAGAAACGGAAGACAGCAGGTGGGCATGCCGTGCCCGTGCCCCCTACCTCACAGCCGTCGGATCTATCACAGCCCATGTCGTCTCGGTCGTCCAGAGAACGAGAAATGAGCCCAGGTCATCGAAACAGGGCGATGCGGCATTCACGGCAAAACAGTGATGCCTCATCCCGCGAACACGAGTTGGGCAGTCGCAACATTGCTCGACCGAGCAGTCGTCAACAGCGCAGGGATGAGCTCAGCGGCGGAGCGGGGTCCAGCCCAAGAAGGAAATTAACGGGCTCCTCTACGAGTGGATCGAGCGAAGACAGTAATCCTGCTCGGTATGAGGGGTTAAAGTCTGAAACACGGTAATAATACGAGCCACCTTGGCAGAGTCGGAGATGAAGCGACCGACTCGGGGACAGCATATTGACATGGCATTTTCAAGCTGAAGGAAGTGAATTTTTCCACCAGGGTGACGATGACGAGCACACATCCACATTTTCGGGCTCTAATTATGATTGCGCACTGTTTGTGCGCACGTCGAATGCCGGGTCTTCGCCGACAGAGGTGATAATAAAGAATACCAGTTTGAGAATATACCTTGCAGCTTCCAGCTTCCACAGCCACCTCGCCTGTGGCTGAGCTGCGGGCTCAAATCTGCTCATCCACCAGGACGCCGCTACCTGCACAGTGATCAGACCACAGCGCCATCAGCAGCTCCTAGGCAACCAGCAGATAGGCCGCACCATGTTGCGAAATGTCATTCCAGGCTTGCGAAATCCTTCATCTCCAAGTTTGACCTTGCTCTCGGGAGGCGACAACCTAGCTGGCCGTTTAATGTCGCTTAAGGCGCTTGAGGCGCTGGGCGGGATGTGAGCACAGATTTGGTGGAGACTGGAGGTCGATTCGGGGCGCGACCAAATCTGGGAAGATGCTGCCCAAGTGGGCGAGGTCAGGCGGAGAGGAAGGCCCAAGAAGGGTTCTGGGTGATTTGACGCCGAGTGATTGGGGGTTGTGATGGGGTACAACAGGAATGATGAGCATGGCATAAGCGAGAGGAAGCGAGATGGAGGAGACGGAATGTGTTTCGAGGAAATGGCGCATCCTTTCGGAAGTTGCACCGGCGACGACATGATTACGAGTGATTGCTAGCAAGATTGGCAGACGGTGCAAGGTATCGAGGCTGAAAATCGAGCCAGCACTCGTGTCATAGTATGTCACCAGTGGGTGCCAGTGGCATGGCATTTGGTGTATGGAGCAGCGGGGAGCTCCACAGGGGATTTCGGTGCATCACTGATCAAGCCACATGGAAACGCCTGCCACGGCGCACGGACACGCGCCATGACGGATTGGGCGACTTGAAACACGATATTTTGACGATTTTGATGACACCAGATAGAACAGGGCAGGCAATTTGGGCGACTCGTGTCTAGACCTGGAGTTAGTTGGATTGGATCAGCCGAGCTGCAACAAGGACAGGACCTTAGTGCCAGCTGTTGTGATTGCGCGTCGGGCCGCATTTTTGAAATGGCTCAAAGGATGGTCAGGGCGTCGAGGATGTCAGGATGTCAAGTGGATACAGAGGGAGCGACTGTGGCCACCTCGAGCCAGAGTGAAAAAGCCAGAGCCGTGGTCAAAGCAAAAGGGCGCACAAAGAGCGAGATACAAGGAGATTCGGCGAATATTTCAAGGCTCATTGCGGGAATAAAACTGAGAGTGATGAAATCAAGATGAACCGTAGTTTCCTGTGAAGCATGAGGAACTCGGGACTCGGTAGTGATGGCAGCATTCTTGCGCACCAGCTGAAACATGGTCAGTGGGTGTTTCAAGTTGGGTGGAGAGCAGAGTACCGAGTAGGTACCTACTGAGTAAACAACAACAATGGGTCCCGAGGTCTCTGGCGCGCGTGGTACTTTTGGTGCCCCGGGTCACTACTGGTGGTGGTAGGGGCATAGTGGGCCTTAGCTTCAGTGGCCAGGTGCTCAAGGACCGTCAAGGTAGGAGCAACTTCGGAGACCGGGAAGCCAGCTCGTTTCATCTGGCGAGCTACTAATTTGTAGTGTACCTCGTAATTTGCTGAGGGACACACACACACCCAGGTACCTAGTACCTACTACCTAGGTACACACCGAGGTAGCTAAATTTCCCATATCCACCTCAGCTACACCTGACATCACCTGAAGCTCATTTTCACTTGACTATCACCTCTTTTCTTTGCGAGGATGGACTAATGACTGTTTGGACTCGACCTACACTTGAGAATCTCACACAATAAACAGTATACTCTGATCAGACCAATAACTCAATATTATCCTCACATACCCACACACGTCCTCGTACCTGTAGATTCACTTCACATATGGTGATAGCAATTCAGCTTAGGAACATATCATCATATCAGGTAGTGTGCACATGCTGGGTGCATGCCACTCTCAATAACTCTGCTTCTCTGCCCTCTCCTCGGTTCCTCCTTCCTTGTTCTTTTCGCTGTCAAGCCACTAATACTCAGAAACTCAACTCAACTCAACTCAGCCACTGGCAGTCGGTGAAACCGAGCTGAAACTTTTCTCCTCTTTGTGCGATTGCTCCCCTCGGCCAGCTGAACTCGCCCACCGCTTTCTTTACACTTTCTCCCAATGTATAATAAGCTTTTCGCAAACTATCAACGCTGTAGCCGCTTATGGAAAGGATGAACAGATGATCCCTTGCTGCTGGTCATCCTGGACTGACTTTGATGGATAGCTTTTGGGTCGCCAGCCAATGGCGAGTCAAAAGTTACACCTCACAAGGACAGGAGAAACCCACTCGCACTCCAACCAACATACAGTACTCTCACAGCCGTCACTCAATGAACCAGCTCGTTCTAACTCACATACGGGCACTCTTGTTTCACGATCTGACCGTCGATATGCGTCTCCTCTGTTCCCCAGTCCAGCCCAGTATAGACAGCCGACCCGACCAGCCAATCATGGACCCCTGCGCTGAACGTCAACTCAACGACCAACACCACCAACTACACTCACACTGGACAAACTGTATGCTACGCCGCTGCACTCTGTCTACATCGTCGAGTGCACTCGAGACGCGTCGTCTCCCAAACAACCCGTCACCCTTTCCAATGCAATGTCTCAATTCCCCGTTTCTACCGTCAGCAAATACTCAACGTCATGTGGTGGATGAGTGGAAGAGCATCGGACCAGCCATATAAGTCTAAGTTTGCGGAACCGAGAATGGATATGCGTATCTGCCATCAACTCTCTCCGATCCATAAATCTTGTTCTCGACAGCTAATACCACCTCTGCGGGCGAAACCTTCTCGAGCTGAAGCTGCTGGCCTGGGCCCATATCATCAGAGACATTACGCCCATGACTCGGCCTCCTTGGTTTACACTGCCTGCTCTGCCGCCTCTTTCCCCAATCGAGGCCTTACATACTTCAGGCTAGAATGCCCTGCGTTTCAGGACAATGTTGCCTTTGAGCAATCCAACATCGTCATCGTTGTCATCGGCATTGATGGGCGTCGATAAACAAAACAAACCACGATGATACCACGAGCCACAAAGAGGGAAATCTCGTGTGCAGATCTCTCAATTGTCGTTGACTTCAGACGAATCATGGCCCTCGACTCTCCTGACGAATAGGAAACCCTCCATTCCTGCTGCAAGGTGCCAGATCCACCTTCCAGAATGTGCCATGGAAGATCTCTAAGAACGAGATCGAGCTATGATGGTGCGCAATCAGCTTGGACAGGTCTGTGTGCCATCACAACCCGGTTTCTGGAAGCGAGAGTCCCTGTCTCCAGCACCGATTGTTTGCACTGTCAAAACGACCCATGATGGGGCCTGTTGTGGCTAGCTGACGGAGCTGAGGATCAGCGGCCGTGGGCCAACCATCTTCTCTGTACCACCCGCTCCCTGTGCCGTTACAACGATGCAAGCAATTGGGGACGCTTGATTGGTGCACGGGCCACCAGGCTGTCTCTCTCAGGGGTCACACGGTTGCGTTGCTTGACGTGATCGGGCGATGAAAGCGGAGTTTCTTTGGCGACTTGTGCTAGAAGTAAACGGGCAGCAACTCCACCCGTATCCAATGATCGAAGGCACCAGTTCTGGCGTTATTTGGGCGAGAATTGCTTTACGAAATGGAGCTTGGACCGAATCTTGTTGGGTCACCCAGCTCCAGTGGATGACTGCCGAGAACAACCCTTCAGCACCAGCCACATTAACGACTTGAGGCTGAAGGATCCTCCTTTCTCAACATACAGAGTAAGTCGTTGGGCGATCGCCCCATCATCCGCCTCATTCTTCCCTTCTTCCATTCCTCCGGTAAGCCGCCGTCTCCTCCGTGTGCCGCTGCACAATCTGTCTTTCTGACTTGGGCTTTTCACGTCTCTTCATTCCCCCTACTGCGGTCGATGTTCCCGAGGCGACACCCCGGACTCTCTCTTCACTTGATGTGGGAATGTCCGTTCAACAGTGGCAACGCCGGTTGAGGCTGGCACGTCCTGACTGCCTTTCCAAATCACGCTCGAACCTCAAGTCTGGTGGCGCACTGAGCTTGAACCTTAAGGAACGTTCACCAGACTCTGATCAGCAGAATAGTCGTTTCCTTTTCGTCGACCTCTCTTCTACCTCGCCGCCCCTTCCTACGCGCGGTCGCACGACTCGGGCACAATGTCCGCGGTCACCTTTCAAATTGCGTCGAGCGGCGCTCGAAGATGGCTAAATGTCGCGTGGTGCCCGCGCCCGCGATGCCCACGGATTAGAGCGCCCTCATCCACACAAACTCGCGACTGTCTCGAGCTGCAGATGAACAATGTCGCGGTAGAATTCATGCCTCTCTCACACTGGCTGAGGGGTGATTGCATGCAGCAACTCTCGCAGCGGGCACAATGTTGAACAATTTGACTCTGCCAAATACTCATCCTGTGCGCAGGTAGGGCTGAGCACCATCCAGGTTGTCTGCAATTTTTGGTCCATCAAAGAACCAAGTGCAGCTTTCAGGTTTGAAGGCCCTGCGCAGACACGTTGCAGTGGCGTCTTCTCCAGTTGCAGAACCGCCATGTTTGGTGTCTAAGCCTTTCCCACTGGGTTTACGCACTCAGCCCGCCAAGCCAGAAAGCGTTCAGCTCTTCTGAATTGCTTGCGTAGCGAAACTTGCAACTACGACTAGCTGAAGCGATTGCGCTTGGCTTCAAGCGATAGGACATCACATTCTACTGTCGTTCGGGGATCCGAGCTTTCCTGTGTGCTCCTTGGTTTGCCCTCTGGGCTACTTGTTCCGTCTGCACCACGGAAGTCGCATGGGCGAAATACCCATACGGTCAGGTCGTCTCCACTAGCTGAGCGATTATGAGTCGGAATCTTCTGTCTGACTTTCAGCGAGTCGCACGGTGCACACCTGAGCCTCAACCTCATATTGTTTCGTATATCTGCCGCTGATTGGCGGGCCGAGCCAGGCTTCAGCCGCAAGCCTCCAGCTGGGTTTTCGCCCCCAACCTTGGAACTACAGCCCAGTCTTCTCGCTGCCCACCGTCCATAACGTTTTTTTGACTTTCGCATGGATTTTGCCTGGTTTTCTTCAGCCACAGATCTCCTGGCAATGACTGACGACTGCAAGGGCAAACATGAACTAACACAGATATTACTATATCGCAAAAGAAAGCTGATCAATTGCTGCTCAAGCTAAGGTCACGTTGCTGGTATGAGCGCCACACAATCTTCCCCGCCAGTCGAGGGTCGGACCTTGCGCTTTAATTTTGTCGAGGATGACCACCTATCCCACTTCCGGGCCAGCCTACAATGATGCTAGGACTAGGACTTCCCTGACATCTCAGCAGGGCATACGTAGAGCCTGTGAGTTTGGGAAACAATCCAATGCCGGAATCACAAGCCTAGCTTCAAAGCACCCTTACGAGCCTCTCCCAGAGTTCTTTGACGAAGGCCGACTGTCTGGAATGGAGTCACAACGCGGTCTATGCGACTCTGGATGCTCTCCAAAGTTTTCGCCCGCAAATAGCAAATACCTAGCAGTGGAAACCTAAACTTGACTCGTTTTCGTCCCGCGCATATGAGCTCTAAGGGTGTATGGTATGTATGTGTGTTTATTTGTTGATATGTACTCGGTACGTCGTCATCAAGGCCCGGTATGACCGTATAATTATCCCCAGAAAAAACGCGCAGAAGAAAGAAGAAGACGACAACGCCTTGTAAAATGCAGTGCAGTAATCTCGCCTCTCGCTTCTCCCCTAATCCGCTTAACGTGGATAGCGAGATAAATAGGGAAAGATATAGGATTGGATAGAATTAGGATAGAACCGAATGGAGAGAGAGGACACGATAGCAGTCCCCTCTGGTTCAAAAAGAGGAATGGTGCGCACATTATTGAAAAGCATCACCCCCAATTTTTCTGCTGTAGAAAAGGTCTGCCTCTCTCTCTCTGTCGGGAGCTTTGTTGGTTGACAAAGTCAGCCGAGCAGGGTCTTCAGATTCGCCAGAGCGGCCTCCAGCAGCTTGGGGGCGTAGCCCTGGCTTTTGGCTGCGTCGATGAGCTCGTCGAGCTGGGCCACGACGTCACTGCTCCCGAACTTGTCGCGCGCGTATTTGCGGAACGCGGCCTCGATGCCGCTGCCGCTGCCACTGCCAGAGTCCTCGTCGAACGCGCGCGGGATGACTTCTGAAAAGACGGTGCTGCCGCCCGCGGCGCCCGCGATGATGTTGAACCACTGCTTCTTCTGCTCCGGGCGCATCAGGTCCAAGGCCCGCGCGAACTGGGTCGTCTCGTACGCCGAGACCAGGTGGATCACGGCGTGCGCGGTGGCCAGCGTGCGAATGATGCGCTTCTGCTGCTCCGGCTCGCTCGCCGCGCCGACCGGGTTCCCCGCCCGTTGCACCACCAGGTCCGCCCGGTCCGAGTCGAAGCCCAGATAGTACTGCGCGATGCAGCTGTCGTCGGCGGCGGCGTGGGTCTTCATCACCTGCGTGATGACCCCGCTGGCCGCGTTGAGCAGCGGCAGGTCGACGCTCAGCCGCACCTCCTCGTCGCGGATGATGCCCACGTCCTTGTTGATGATGGCGGTCGCGGAGGCCATGGGCGGCGACGCGCTCAGCATGCGTGGGCCGCGGTTCTCGAACATCCAGCTCCAACCCAGCGGCATCTTGCCCGTCGAGACCTCCTTGGTGGTCAGCACATCGTAAAATTTCTGCGTGTCGACGCCATTGATCGCCGCCAGCCCCATGATCTCCGAGGCCGAGGGGATGTGGATCCCGCACATGACCTGGTTCAGTGCTTTCGCCGACTGGCCCGCGCCCAGGCCGCCGGGGACGGGGAAGAGCGTCTTGCCCTTGCTGGCGACGTTCTCGAGCACCGTCTTCGCGTTGGGTTCCTGGAGGTTCTTCATGTCGTCCGAAGATACCATGATCGTCAACGTGCCATTGATGGATCTCGCCACGCCACCGGACACGGGAGCGTCGATCAACCGCACATCCGGACGGTTGAATTCGCTCGTCAACCGCTCACGTACGGTCGATGGCTGTGTTGGGGGGATCGTCGCGTGGATGATGACCGTGCAGCCCTTGGGGAGGGCATGGACCGCTCCGTTATCGTCGAACAAGGCGGAGTGGACGTGGTGATGGTTCGCCACCATCAGACACACGACCGCAGCGTTTCTGACCGCCTCTGCAGGTGAGCTGGCCGTCTTGGCGCGAGACTCGGGGATCTCGTCGCATGTTGCCGACCAGCGGTCCAGCGTTGGTCCGTAGATGTCAAAACCCGTGACTGGGAAGCCCGTCCGGACCAGGTGCGTTGACATGGCGAAGCCCATCGCCCCAAGACCGATGAAGCCCACTTGGGGGGACTGGTTCGCTGTTGACATGACCGCCATGGCTGCCTGATGGGTGTCTTGATCGTTCTAAAAGGGATTTTGTTTCCCGGACGGGGAACAGGAGACAGATGCTGGATGGCTGCTTCGTCTGATATAGATGACCTTTCAGCGGGTAACTGTCACGCAGATGTCGAGCAGATGAGACAAGGCAAACGCAATGTGCAGAAGGGACGTCAACGAAGGGAGCGACGTCTCAGTATAGAAAGGTAGTCAAGATTGTCGTCAAATAAGTACTTGCCGATACATGTTTCCCGTCGTTGCCCTGCGGTTAAAAGCAATGGCCACCCGGTCTATGTCGGTGCAGAGACCGATGGCAGACAGCGACAAAGGTGGAGATGGTTTGTTGAATTGTGGAGGGTCTTGGAGCAGCATCTCTTTCTGGCTCGGCTCTTGGGGTTGCGGAGAGAGTGGAGGAGGAAAATCCTGAACGAGGCAAAATGCCGGCGGCGTCGCTCGGAGGAAATGCCGCGAAGCCCGGCACGTGACTGTATATCACGTGACACTGTCATTTGATCTGACATTTCTGGGTCTCCTGTCTTTTGAAAGCCGCCCTCCCTCATTGCCTGGCTCGAGACCTTCTCATTCACCAAGCCATCGCTTGCAGCGGCTTCTCTTGCCAAATCCCCAATGCAGAATTCACCGCAGCCACCTAGTCACCAAGGCGCTGCCGAGGCAGAACCTCCAGGAAGTATCTTCCAAAGATGAGGCTTTGCTCTTGCAAGCCACCGCGCCCGGTTTCCCTGTACGGAGACTAGGAAGTGAGGTACTCTCACACCCTCCCAGCTCACTCTGTGTAACGTATCGGGTAAATCCTGCAATGTCCTTCTCACCTCGGGGTACTCGCTTGCACGCCGCGTGACGTGCTTAAGCCACCTCACTCTTAAAGCGTATGCGGCATGTCTTTTCTCCAGGCTCCATTGGCTTGATATTTTCAAGCCTCACTAACCGGACAGCAGTCCCCCTTGTCTGAATAGGCAGACTGTTCAGCACCTTCTGACACGTATTTCAGACCTTTCGCGGGGCAATGTGCAGGACTGCGGAATTGCATCGCTCAGCCTTGCCAGTTTGCCTTTTCGCCCTTGTGGCCTTAGTCGCGCAAGAAGCCAACCAGTCTATAATATGTAGCTGTTTCCCTCAGGCACACTCTCCTTCTGCAATCACTCCTCGTTTCCCTCTTATTGGAACCACAGGAACAAGCAAATACAGTGGATCATTTGACAATAACAATACACCCAAAATGCCTGGCACCAACTCAGGCAAGAAACGGATCTATACTACTAAACCCAAACATGTCACCAGTGGCAAAAAGCACCATGACGACGACGACACTAGGTCACAAAGTGATTACTCCACTGTGACGGCGGCCTCAGGCTACCCTAAAGAGACATACAAATCGCCAAAAGAGGCCCGACGGCACGAAGATGATGACAGGCAAGACTTGCCGACCACCAAAACTCGACCCCAGCTGAGAGAGGTCACGTATCGTCAAATTTCAGAAGCCTTTCGAACGGCAGAACTGCCATCGCTCGGTCGGAGCCTCTCCGCTGTCACTTACATTCCCATATACGAGTATTGTCTGTTGCTACGCAGGCACGGTATTTCGGTAAAGCTTGGTCCGGATGGGCTCGGAGCAATATCTCAGCAAGGCCCTAATGAACCACGGCCAGTGAGCTACAGTCATAATTGCAGCGCCCACAATGCTCCCGTTGATATTCACAACCCATCTGATCAAGAGAAGCAAGCCGTCAGTGAAGCTATCACTTATATCGTCGGATATTGTGGGGGAGAAGTTGACATGCCCGGTTTCGATCCTCAACCTGACCTGCAGTGCAAGCCTTGCTCCAACCCTATCCCTAGCCCGATGCCCAGCCCTGTTCCATTGCGAAGGGGTATGGATGAGCAAAACAACGTACACCGGACCACTTCTCAGAATGTTCACTCTATCCCTAGCCCGGCGACCAGCCCGCGTATGCGAAGGAATGTGAATGAGCACAACAACGGAAACCGCAACTCTCTTCAGAATGGCCATGGATCCCATGCAGGGGCATACCAACCAAATATTCAAGGCGACATTTCCATCGGCCTCGCCAGCGACTACGAAGACGGGCGATCTGAGGTTAAGTGGGCTCAGGGTCACGGTCGATGAGGCAGAGCCATATATCGTTCTGGACTTCTTGGTGTTTGTCCAGGCTCTCGGCTGCTAATGTCTTTTTCTCTTTGTCCGTGCGGGTTTTGTAACAGGCTTCGGGTTATCGCTATGTTTTTGTTGTACATTATTGGCGCCTTAGCTTGACCCCCCGGCTGGCCGACTAGCATTCACACAGGACGTTGAACTAGTCAAGGTGGGTGTGCATCAGCACACCCTTATTGGGGTCGCTTGGTTACGGAAAACATGTCTGTCTCAATATTTTTGATATAATAGAGAACACCTTCTTCTTATATACCCATTCTCAACAATCTGCTTACCTTTGACCAGCTCCTTCAGCCTGATTCTCGATCTCCAGACCCCTGTCGTGTTTAGTACGTTGGGAGAGCAAGGGTGACCCTCGTTGCACTACGTCATCACCACAATCCAACAGACCATCCACATGCCTTTGCACTCCTCCTCATCCATTGCCCTCTTGTCCTTACCCCCAACACCCCCTTTGTCCGTCATTTGACAAGAGTTGATTCGTCCTTTGGGCCACACCATCTTCTCTCTTACCTGGGCTGGCTGTGTAACCACACATACCTATCTTGAAACCGAGGTGACGTACCAGCCACAGCCCGGATGCCTACCGTGCCACATGCCTCTCTTTCGCGCATGATGGCATCATAAGGTCTAAGTCCTTCCTACACGCATGCTCGCCCTCGTTAAAAAACCCAATCTAGAGCCTGATGTGCTTCTGACTTAGTTGGTATTACCCACTCAAGCATCAAGTTAAACAGCTTCCCACAATCTCTAGCCCGCTTATATTTGTGTGCCAGCAACAGGCGATTACAACACCGCTACATCAGCTCTGCAACCCGCTACTGCACACTATACACCATGGAAGGCGCAAAGAACTGGTACAACAAGCAATACGAGTCCTGGGTGCCGTGGATTGAAGACAAAGTCCTCGGCTGGTTCGGCGAGAACAAGACCAGCTACGTCGCCAAAGGTATGAAATTAGCAGGAATCCAATAGCCCGCTAGCAACAGGCTTGGATGTGGCCATTTTGCTAACGGATCTCGCACGTAGACAACCTCAATAAGACCAAGATCACCGGCGACGAGAACGTGGACGCCATCCAAGACGACGTCAACAAAGGCGTGGGTAGCCAATTCGGCAAGGGTGGCTTGCTTGAAGGCGTGGGGAACCTGACGAGTAAAGAGGTTCTCAACCGCGGAGAGAGACAGGGAAAGAACGAGAAGGGTGGTTATGGCTTGTGAGAAGAGAGGGAGGCAGATGGTACTGCGAAGGCTTGAATTCGGCGCCGTGCAGGCTACGGACATTGTGTTCTTGCTGGGAGTATGTGGCTGGAGAGTTTGTTTACTCTAGATCAGTTTTTAACCATGATGATACCACGATATATCAAATTCGACGACGTTTGCATGATCACAAACTACGAGACACTTAAAAAAAGGACAAAATAGTATTTGTCTGACAGAAAAGATCTCAACGTTCTCTGCCGTTAGCCCTCGTCAGACGTCACACTTGGCTCAATTTCCCTCACGTCAACTTCTGAGCACAACCTACATCGCTTCTCTCAACATCCACTCCGAAACAACCAACCGTGCCTTGACTTTCATGCCTTCGGGATCGTCCTCAAAGATGGGGCATCTTCTGCAGCGTCCCTACCATGAGAGGTCCAAAAGCCGCAGGGCCCCAATGAACCACAGCGGCCCCGTTCACTGGCGAAAACCATCCGTGACGATGTTTTGTGTATGTAACGTTATGCTCTGGCCGACGGGCATAACGCAACAACGCAACGACGTGTGGGTGTTCTACAAGCCCACATAATGGACTTGTCGATGTATATATATGGGTATTTATGGGATGAGAATGTCATTGCCTCTTCATCAAACATCAAAAAAGACATCCTCATCCTCTATCCAAGTCTCATCGTCGTGTATCCTCCTCCTTTTATCTGACCCAACACAAGCACCACACTCTGACTTCTGTGGCATCTCACCATCTCTCTACTACGACACCATGCAAACCACAACCACCCCAGCATCCCTGCCCCTCTCCTCCTCCCCTCCCCATTCCAAGTCCAAGACCACAACTACCACTACCACGAGTCACCAAACATGGACATCGTCGTACTTCTCCTCATACGCCTTCGCGTTCCACTCGATGCCGTTGGCATACATGCTCTCGGTCCCGCCGCACGCGTACCTGTTCTCGAAACTGATGACGGCGTCGGGCTACGCGTACTCGAACCTGGTGCCGCGGGCGCAGCTGGCGACGCTGGCGCCGACCCTCCCCAAAGCGACGGCGGATATGCTCTGGCGCGCACGGGGGTGTCATTTGAATGCGCTCGAGGGGTTTCCTCTGTTTGCCGCTGCTGTGGTATGTACCTACCTACTATGCAGTTACTTATTGGTCATGTCCCTATATATCTATATACAGACCCTTTATAGTTCCCCTTTCTTACTCTCTCCACCCCGCCCCCCCTCTCCCCTTCTCCCATCCCACTTTCTAACACCCCCCATGCTTGGTTGTCAATGGGACTAAACCGACATCACGCAGCTCGCCGGCACTTCCGCAAACCTCGACCCAAAGGAACTCAACACCTGCGCCGCAGAGTACCTCGTCGCCCGCACGCTCTACAGCGTCTTGTACATGACCGTGCGCAGCGAGCGGGCCAGCTACCTGCGCTCCGCGGTCTGGGCGTGGAGTGTCGGGATTCCCGTGTACGTGCTCTGGAAGGCCGGCATGAGGTGTGTCGACGGCGGGCATGATGGGGTTGGGGCCGGTGAGAAGGGAAAGGAGAGTCTGTAGGAAACGGGACGGGCTAGGTCTGAGCAGGAGAAAAGTGAGCGTGGGGTACTTGGGGGACTCAGAAGGTGTTTTCGTGATAATGATGGCCACGAGGTTTGGTCCCAAGGGTAACGATCAGGGTATATGGTCCCTAGGTTAGGTATCTAGCAGTAGAGGACGATGGTGGACACCATGGCGGTGTGATTCAGTGAGGAAGACGTTCGAGGTAAGAAATATCTCTCACTTGCATTGGACATGCCAAATATTTTGTATTTATAGTAATCTAGACGGCGCAGGAAAGTAGCTGCTTTCGCGTCTGATGATTTCCAACATGTATATATATAGACACACAAGAAGATACTCCCGCTTCATGCTGATCTCGCTAACCAGTTTTCTTTTCTTTTTCCTCTTCCCCGACGGCCTGTGCGCCCTTCTTACCTTTCTCCCTCTTTTCCCTCGCGTACCGAATACTCTTTGACCACCCGGCGGTCACTGCACCTTTGACGCTTTGCACAAGACTGGGCCATCGAATCGTGTGCTCGATAACCTGTTTTACTTCTTCCCTCAGGCCTCCACCTTCGGTGTCCTGGGCGATTCGTTGCTCGAACGGCCCGCCTTCCCGCCGGCGAATGCGATCTGGGTCTTCATCTTTGGTCTTCTCGAGCATATCATTGAACTCGCCTCGTGGGATTTTGAATTTGGATTGATATTCAAAGTAGAGTTTCTTTCGGAAGGCGTTGGGAAGCCGGCGGACCATGTGACCCCGGGTTACAGGGTCCATGTTTTGGGCCAGTTTGGAGTTGACGGACGGGTCATCGAGCCAATCTTTGTTTGAGCAGGCCGGATCATTGAAGGAGATGTTGGGAAGGTTGTCAATCAATGGTGTGTAAAGGCGGCGGAAATTGGGTAACTGGTTGTTGACAATGTTCTCAACTTTTCGAGGATCATCCCCACCGACGCTCATTCGTGGATCGCCCATATACGAAATCCCCGCGATGGTCGAATACAATTCTTTCTCGGTGAACTCAGGTGGAAGGAGAAGCAATGCCGCGCGGACTGCGGCGATCAGGTTGACTTGATTTGCCAGTCGGACTGCCGGATTGTCCCGTAAGATTTTCACAGGCTTCTGTAGGCGGCCGGCGAGATATAGAGTGTCCCATTCCGACAGATCTCTGCAGAGAGTATCCAAATTGACCACTCCATATTTGATGAGAGTTCCATTGATGGTGATGTAAGGGTTAAAATACACCCCTGCACCGAAGGAATCTTGAAGTTTGGAGACGGCGTAGGATCCCAAAGAACCCACCCAGCTATAGTGATCTCGGTGTTCTTGCAGATTTAATGAATGCCAGTGCTGGGAATAGGAGACTCCGAAGATAAAATCAATCATCTTCTGGTTCCCATCCTGCACTTTGGCCACAGCTGCGGGGGGGTTTGGATGCAAGTTCTTGGAGCCTCCGCTTTTTCCTGCGCTCTGAGGAAAGACACCCGAGCCATAGGCAAAGGCGTAGCGAATGGGTGCCCGAAACTTCCACAGGATTTGTCTCAGTGCCTCCTTGAACTCCTCATTGATGATGATGTGCTGATTGACACCAAAATCCTTACCAGGTAGCTCGGAGAACTTTGAAATGCTAAGGTCGGGATTTTCTTCCCAATCTGAGGCGGTCGAACTCGAAGAGGGAGGTTTGGAAGAGCCTCGAGAGGAAGGAGTCTGCTCGGAGGAGCCGGGGTTGCTGGTGGTCGACTGCTGACCTGGGGACGCACTGGGGCTCTGCTTCGCTTTGGAGGCGTCGAATCCTGGAGGCGGAGCACTATCACGGCCTCGTTCTTCCTCGACAGTAGCATAGTGCCTGATGCCTGAGTTGAGAGAGAAACGTTGAGCGGCGGCGAGAATAGGTAGCCGTCGAGGAGTGCCGTAAAGTTCTTGAAACCTCCTCTTGCCCAAGATGCTGGGCACGACCCGTAAGGTCATTTTTGAAGAGTTGGAGCTGTTTGCTTCAAGTATGCAACCATTGCTTGGATTTCTTGAGCTCACTACAGCATTGATTCATAAGTCATATCCACCTCCTGTACGCTGAGGCATGCGCAGGAGAGCAGAGATGGGCAAGGTTGGAATGAGATATGACGCGACACAGCAGGAAAGTTACGCGGAAGCCAAGCCAAATTGACGTGATCCAATATGAGTTTGGCCTGGCCGCGGTCACGTGGATTTTGTCTAGACCACATGCACGTGATCCTTCCAGGTTCAGGCCAAAATCACGTGGTCGTACGTCATCCGCTAATACTAAGCTCGACGCGGCCGAATTCGGCAGAATCAACAAACACTCGTAGCATTGAACTTCAGTCTTCATGCCACCGTTCCTTACCTATCCTGCAATTCAGTTTACACCATCACCGATAACCCAATGGAATACGCAACGTACGAGTCGCGGCTTGCGTCTTTCGAGCCTCCGTCGAAACGATCAAAGCTAGGATGGCCGCACAAGACGCCGACGCCGGATGAGCTCGCGCGAGCCGGCTTCTACTACAAACCCTCCAGCGCCAGCAATGATAACACCATCTGCTACCTTTGCGAAAGACAGCTTGACGGATGGGAGCCGGACGATGACCCAGTGGGAGAACATTTGAAACATTCAAGCGATTGTGGCTGGGCGATATTGATGAGCGCAGGGCAAGATGCTAAACACGACATCAGCACAATGGAAGACCCGACAGGCCAGATATTTGCAGACGCACGCCGGGCCACCTTCGCCGTTGGATGGCCGCATGAGTCAAAAAGAGGTTGGCGGTGTAAGATAGAGAAGATGGTTGAAGCAGGATGGCATTTGGCGCTACTGCCAGAAAGCGAGGATTATGTGTCCTGCGCCTTTTGCAAATTGTCTCTTGATGGCTGGGAACCAAAAGATGACCCTTTCGACGAGCACTATCGGCGATCTCCAGCTTGCCCTTTTTTCCATTTTGCAGGAACAACTGCGCCAGCTAAGCGCCCGAAAGCAAAGAAAGGCCGCACATCCAGAGCGTCGCGCTCATCAAAAGCCTCGACGCGGTTGTCGACACAGTCAAACACCCAAGACATGACCACCCTTTCAGAAGCTCCTAGCAATGTCAATGATCTCATACCAGATCTCGATGACTCAATAGATACGAGCACCATGTCGGCAATGTCGGTCATGTCAACAGCATCTACTGCCACAACTAGAGCCAAGCGGAAAGCTGCTGGCGGCCGGTCAAAAGCGACCAAGTCCAAGAGAACAAAGACCACCAAATCGACAAAGACGAAGAAGGAAGAACCTCAGCCTGAAGCGGAGGTAGTAAATGGAGAAGAGTTTCCGGCAGAAGTCGAGCATGAGCAAGTCCAAGTTCCGGCTGACATTGATCTCGAGCCAGAAGTTCAAGCAGAGGAGCAACAAGCTCCACCAAACCCAGCGCCCACTCCTCCCGCCCAGGTCTCCTATCCATCACTAAATGAAAGCAACACTCCCCCACGGATTTCCAGTGAGCCTCGTCATCCAAGTCCTCTCGGCCCACCGCCTCAAGCATCACCAACGCCTTTGAAGGCACGTCCATTCACATCTGCCGCCAGGACAGCAACACCGAAGCCTTCCACTGACAAGATCGAGTCTTCTCGTCCCGTGTCGCCAACACCAAAAGCTAACCACACCTCTTCCCCAGCTCCCTCTCCATCAACTTCGGACATTGAAAACGCCCCACCCTCAACGCGGCCTGCATCCGCACGTCCACCTGCTCCTGCTCCTCCGGACTCATCCACTCCCAGCCACCACCGACATCCAAACGCGTCATCTCCCAATGAAGGTGCAGAAATGCCGAAATGGACGCCGGCGGATATTGAATTGATCTTTGCTCCCACGTCGCCGCAGAAAGTTGATGCAGATATAGTCCTCGGCTTGACGGGCTCACAACTCTCCACGGACGAAAAAAATATGACGGTGCAGGAATGGATCGAATTCATTGCCAAGCAGACAGAGGAGGGGTTGAGAGCGGAAACGGAACGGGTGGTGGGGGTTTTTGAGCGAGAGGGAGAGAGGGCCATGAGGGTTCTGGAGGGGATTGTCTGTGTTTGAAGAATGCAATCCTTACAGTGAAGTGGAGCGGGAACGGAAGACAGGAAGAATGCTTGCTTCCAATTGACGACGGGGTGGGTTGGTTTAGTCTACATCGTTTTCTGGCATTGGGAACACGGATTGGATTGATCTGTCGAAGGGCATGCCATGGTGTTTCTGCTTGACTGCAGGTGGACACTACGGGCGACACACATTACTGCTGCACAGGTGCCTGCCAGCGTTACGGCACGACAAGGCATGGACTTCGGTATGGTAATATTTTGCGTGCAATGAGGTGTTTATTGGATAGAGAAAGGCCTGGCATGGATCCATATTGACCCAGCTTGGGTCCAGGGCTGGACCGGAGCACTAGAAAGCATTTCACGGATGACCTTGAGGTCAGTCACCCAACTGAATTGGCGGAGGACTACGAAGCACAGAGTCTCCCATTCTTCAATTTTGATTGATTGACTGATTGAGATCATGTTTCGGATTTTCCTGGGTTTCAATATCACTTGGAGGGCTCTTTTTGAGCATCTCATCGACTTGCGAAGCTCGCCCGACTCGTTCGGTTTGCTCATTCAAAGCAAAAGCATACCGAGAACATAGGTAGTCAGACATGCATAGCATCGAAAACAACAGCAACACACACGAATGTGCAGGGCCCAAGAGCAACACAACAGGCCGGGAGATGGATAGAGCATAACATGAAGGCCGTTGCCTTGCCTATCCATCTCCGTCATTCTTTACACAGCAATGTCCGCCCCGACAAAATCCTTCTCTTCAATCAGCTGGCTCTTGGGCTGAGTGCTCGTTCCGGACAGCGCAGCGTCGAGGGAGCGGAAGTTGGCGAGTTCCTGCATTTTTGCTTTTTTTCACCAGCCATTAGCCATGATTTTCCCCAATCATATGGTTGTGTGTGTCTTTGGTTGGTCAAAACTCACTCTCGCTAACGGGACTCGTCGTGAAGATGGCCTTCTCCCGTTCCCCCAAGCTCGGATAGATGCCTTCATTGATCAACACCTCCGCGAGCGCCCTTCGATTCGCGTCCGCGTCCGCGTTGGATTTGCCCTGCGCGATCAGCTCCTGCCGCGCCCTCTCCAGACACTCGCGGTAGTACTCGGCGTGGTTGATGTTGCAGACCTGGTCCCAGTTGACGGATTTGTGGATGGGGCAGAAGTGGCGCGAACACAACAGGCAGGTCTCGAGGTATTTGGTGGTCGGGGAGAAGTCGCCCGGGTTCTGCTCGTCGCAGAGGTAGCATTGCTTGACCAGCGCGGGGTTCTGGGGTCGTTCCTTTTGTGAGGGTGAGGGTTCGGTTCGGGGCGCGGAGATGGTCGAGGTTGGTGCGCCGGGCGTGTTGATCACGATTGTGGGAGGTGCTGGCGCTGAGGCTGACATCTTGGAGACCCCTATAGAGGAGAGTGGACTGTGTAGGTAGGACAAAGCGAATAGCACCCCGAAAACCAGCCTGCGTGGGACGATTGGTTTTTGCAACTCCAGCAAGGGACGAAGAGAGAAGAGGGATTGTGAGAGTCGAGCTCGGTGGTTTGTATATAGATGTAGGGCCAGTGGGGGAATTTACGAGGATATAGCAGGCCTGATGAGCAGATTCCGAACTTCTGGACCGTGATCAGGTAGGTCAATGTCTTACTCTTTTGCTTGGACAGAAAGGTTGGTAATGTGAGGTTGCGAAGGTGTTACAAAAATAAATAAAGCCAGCTCTAGCCTCTTATTTATTCGGTCCTCGGGCATCGTGCATGCATGAAGAATGCACGCCATTGTTGGCTCCCTGCTTTGCTGGTGTTCAGCTTGACGAATTGTGCCTTGCTAGGCCCGCGCACCCAGCCAGGGCACGACGAGCCCCGCAAAGACTGGGTAGCTCGATGGCTCTAGGTTACGAATGTGGCTTGCCAAGGGGGTCACAGGTGAGGCAAGCGGCGGTGGCCTTTTCCCCGCCATGAAGGGCTGAAGAGGAAGAGTACCGAGTACCTATGATGCGGCTGATGCGGTTGGTGTTTCGGTGCCCGAGAAAGGTGAGGGCTAGGTAGAGACAAACAATGACAACGACGTTGAGGGTTAGGCGTCCGAAACGAGAGATGCAAACGGTCGCATGCTGTTGGTCAGGGAGAGAGCTGCAGAATCCTCCGCTGGGGAGAGACCCTGATAGACAAGCGGCCAAGAGAACCAAGAGGGGCCAGAGACAAGAGAGCATGCGTCGATCATGGATGGTCGGTGGATGGCCTTGGATTTCAAGTTGTTTGGTTGCCGTGCGCAAGGAGGCCGCTTACCTACAGCTCGATAGCCACGATAGCCACGATATCCACGATAATAGTTGAGAGCCGCCATCAATGATCATCATCGAGGGTCGGCGGTCGGCAGTTCTGTGGCGCCGACTCGCCGTCCTCATCTTACGGAGTACAAGCCTCGCAAGGTACTGAAAGAATCCGCGACGAGCTTCTTTTGCCTTTGACAACAACAACTGCCCAGCTTGCTGACGTCGACGATGCCACCAAGATCGACAGGGACGCTTCGGAGCTGTTGATCCTGTCCCTGACCAATGCACGTCACCATTCGAGGTCAACTACCTAGCTCTCGTGGAATGCATCGACTCCTGCAGGTACCGCACAGCGGCACCTGGACATGCATCTTCACGTCCACACCCGATAGCATTGCTTACACAGCTCTATTTTCGTTTCAAATGCATTTGAACGAGCGCGGGGTCTCAGACCTTCTTGCACACGGTGATAAACGGTGACACAACCCCTGTAAGAGGTTATTTCAAAATTCCATCGTTTAGACTGCAGAGGGAACCCCGTGACTTACCACTCATGAACAATGTACCCGTCCGCGCATCATGGATCACAGTCGTCATGCCGGGCAATACCTCTCCCTCAGCGTCCTCGATGATTTTCGTCAGCTCATACTTGTATCTGCCCGCAATCTCTCTGTTCAACCTGCGAACCCGCCATACAGTTGCCGGGGCGCTCTTTGGATTGAGCGGGTCGTCAAAGGCGGCCAATGTCTTCATCGATTTAGGCAGAGTCGCGGCGAAGATGTCTCCATTGGCATCCTCAGAGAGGTTGTCGATGGGATAATCGAGGTCGATGCTGTGCACCCTGACCACCGAACCGTCCGGATTCGGTTTGAACACGGTGATGCCTCCCACGGCCGCGCTGGGCACATAGACAAGGCCGTCGCTCCCGAGATGGAGTCCGTTGGGGAACTTGAACCCAGAGGCGACCTTCTTGCACACACCGGCCGCGCTGCAATACGAGACATCTCCTGTGCCTATAAAGGCAGATAGATGATGTTGCTTCATGCAGAGTTAGTGAGCCGGACCGTGAACTTCGGACGCTTCTCTTACCAGGCCAACCTTGTGCGGACCGTGATCGTTCGTAAAGAAGAACCCGCCATCTGGCATCACAGCGACGTTGTTGGGCGTTGCAATCTGGGGGTCAGCATATGTCTTGACATGCTTCATACTATCAGAACCCGGTTCAGTCGCGAAAACTTCAATGGTCGAGTTTCCCCCCACGACCGCGTTGTCGAGCAATTCTCCCGTCTCTGGATCAACCGAAGGACGCGCGTTGATCAACCACAACCGAACATCCGAGCCATCTGCAGAGGTAGTCCCAGTCATGCCGACGACGTGGATTCGACCATCGCCATGCACGCCGGGAAACCCTTGCATCTTGAGTACGCGATAAGCGTAGCCTCCTGAGCCGGTCGGGCTGTCAATATCCATCGCGACTACATGGTCATGCAACGCTCTCCCGGAGGCATTGAAGCGATGAATACTGAGCATCAATCTCTTAGCAGGTTTGTTCCCCCTTTATGATTTTTGAAACCAAAAAAAGGCCTTTTTTTTTTAGACAACCTACATACTTTGGCATCCACTCCTTCCTCGCCAGCGCGTCCGAGCACGCCAGATACAGCGTTCTGGATCTCTGGTCCAGCCACATGTCTTCGCAGGCCTGGATGTTTGCATCGCCGCTCACTCGGTGGCATCGGTATGGGAAGTCTGTGACGGGCTGCACGGTCCGACCGAGTCCCATGCCGTTGAACAGGGCGTCTCGCAGAAACAGTTGCCAGACCACGGCGCAGAAGCCGAGCGAGATTGCCACAAGGGGGAGTCTGTTGGCCATTCTTTGCGGGTTGGTCAAAGGTAATGTTTTTTCTGAAGGTGGCCCTTTCAGTGTCCGGCTAGTATCCCGGTGTCGTTTGTCCCCCAAGCTGCAGTCGCTTATGGAAGCGGAACTTATCATCTACTCATCTCTGGTGGTCGGAGGAAAGACTTATGTAAAGCAATGCTGGCACGAATCTCTCGCGCTGCAAAGTATGCCCGAGACACATCTACGGAGGTTCCCTCCCTACCTAGATACCTAGGCACGCTCGGCTTAGTGGGGTGTTCGCCCACCCTCACCCACCCACACCCGAGGCTTGTAAGCTCACTTCGGACACGCAAAGAACCCCTCAAATCATGCAACTGTGCTTGGGGTGTGTATTTGTCCCTGCAAACAACTGACATTATCTCCTCGCATTCCAAAGAGGGCGGTCCTTTGCCTTGGCCTTGTCTTTAGCATTTCATTGAATACACCACCGCACCCCAGACGACCATTTCTCACATGAACTAATCCTATACTTAGCGCCATCAATTCTTTGCAGCTGCGCGTCCGCCGCTTGGGTATACGTGTTGAACATCTCTTTCTCGACTTGAACATGCTGGATGATGCGCGCCTGATATTCGACTGCGACATTTGGATTCGAACTCTTCGCGCTGGGATGCTCGTGTTGGAGCGAGTCTGTCATGTTACTGTGATCGTGGCTTGGGTCCATGACGCTGGCTGCAACAAGGATTGCAGAAGTCGAGGCAGAGAAGATTCGACGCTGGTAGGGTGCATAGTCTTCGTCGACCGTTTCTCCCCGGGCCTCCATCATCATCTCACGCAGCACTTCTTCTCGGGCTTCTTCCGCGATCAGGTCGTCGTCGAACATGCGTGTCATGGAGGAACCATCCCTGTCGTGACCAGCGCTTCCATCTTGGTCTAGGGTTTCATCCGTCACCAAGGTAATGTCTTGTTGTAGGATGAGAGCAGGGAAGGTCTTCTCGCGCAGTGAATTGACGAGATCCCAGCGTCCGCGGCCCATGTCCCAGTTCACGAAGTAGAAATAATCCCATTCCCAAGGCACCATGAAGAATGCGCGGTACAAGTCTCCCAGCTCCGTGGAGTTCTTTCCTGCCTGGGTGAAGACATCCCACCCTTTGTCTGGGATGAGTGCGACAAGTGAAACATGAAACCCAAGCTCATCGGCCAAAGCGAGGTGAGTGTCGGGCTGTTGTTCGAGAGCTGCCCGCGTGCGAAAGACAAACGACTGGGGCGCCCATTCAAATCCAATAAGCTCCGTTGTAGAAGGTCTCGTCAAACTGGAATAATCACCTTGGAAGATAGAGCCCCGGGGGAAATACTTCTGAGCAAGGATGAACGCTTTCATTCGTTTGATCTTGGCCTCGCTGTCGTATCGGCTGACCGCAAGGATTGAAGAGAGGTCGAGACCAAGCATGTTGGCGAGACATATCGTTTCGTCCTCTTGGTAGCTCGTATTGCGCCACTGGACAGCGGTCCAGATATCTCGAACTCGGCTGGGGAGTGATTTAGACTTGAAAGCAAGTAGCTTCGAGTATGGCTGACAGGCTTCTACAAATATCAGTCGGCACAACAGATCTTCAAATTTGGACGAGTCGTCCCATCCTTGGACTATTATTTGAAGCTCGGAGAGGTCAACCGAGCCGTCCTGGAGCTGAAAGACTGTCTTCTTTGCCAAAACACCCTCGTGTAACGTCCAAAGGCGTCGAAACCAAGCCGTGCGCGTAATGCGCGCCGCCAGTTCCCAGGGGCTGCGATCAACAGAGATGTTATTCAGTTCGTTATTCAAAACAAGCACCGTCCCAGAGATTCTGTAAATGGTTCTCATCTCCGCAATCGCTGTATTTCGTTCGGCTTCGAATCCCTCCCCTACCGGGATGCACAAAGTATCCATCCAGAATGGCTGATTATCGGAGGCAGCGAGAGGCTTGCTCCCCTGGTTTGCTATCATGTTGACCCGTTCTTGAATCAACCGAACTTGGCAAAGGGGCAAGGCATTTGCGGCATGGTTACCTAACCCGTCAGCCCAGACGTGCGAGATAGCAGTGAAGCGAATTGGTGCGCTCTGATCAATGGCAACCAATTCTAATCTGTTTCCGCGGCGGTCAAGGCGAAGACATGGGATTTGGCTGCCGCGAATGATCTCGGCAATCCTTTCAGTGGGCAAACCTATAAACGTGCAGTCGCACAGTGTATTGACGTGCTTTGTTCGGTAATTCGATTGATCGACTTGCCATGCTTCACATTGCCAGTGTGAGCACTTGGAGTGAATGGCGGACAATCCTAGGACACTGAGTCTGGAGGAGAAGTAGCTGCTGACCACAGAACACTCTTGTTCTAAGCGTGAGACCTCGCTTGGACACCATCCATTCTTCGCAAGTTGATCATGTACGAGTCGTGACTTGCTATAGGTCGAAAATGAGAGAGGGGCCGCCTGCAACACGACATTGCGTGCCAGAGACAGTGTGTTGTGAAGGACTTCAAGTGAAAGATTGAGTTCATCGGGCAGGAGATCGGAGTGGTAGGGGCCACTGCCACTCTGTACGGCCTGAATGATGTCTGCAGTCGTCTGGCTGAGGGTATTATGCATAGAATCCATGTGGTCCAGAACCAGGTCAATTCCGGCCCGGATCTCGAGCTGTTGTTTGCCATCGAGTTGCTTGATCCTGGTCCTCCATGCATCGAGTCTTTCACAGAGATGGGAAGTGCTAATGACTTGATGACCTTTCTCTGTGGTGACGATCCATTCGGCATGATCTTGTTTGACGCCGAGGAATTCCTCCAAGACGCCAAAGAACAACCATGACAGGACGAATGCGGCGAGATTGCTCCTCAAGGCTTCGGAGCATTGATGCAGCTCATCAGAATCTTGCTTCGCGAGGAAGCCGAAGCCGTGCCTGGCTGGGTAGGACAACCACGGTTGAGTATAGCGATAAGGGTTTGAATTGTTTCCGTAGACGGGGATTTCGATGTGGGCCAAGGCTGGAGCAGGTGGTAGTGGAATGTGATTCATCGGAAGAGAACGTCATGCCAAAGGCTCGCAGCCTGTAGGGAACGAAGCGAGCGAGAAAGACGATGGCTCGACGTTCACTCCAAATTTGACAGGCAGGTGACAATATACCAAGACTACCCAGGCTATCTATGCGCCCGCCCCCGGCTGATTTCTGGCTCTCAATTTGACCTCGATCCGGACGCTAGGAGGTGTGTACTCCCTGGATTGAGGACGTCTATGCTGGTTTGTGCCTGTACAACTGGGGCGAGGGTGATCAAAGAGATGTGCTTAGGGGCTTCAATTTAGGTCACGTATACAGGTAACTACCTGGATGAGGCTTACTGTCCAATGAGCTAGCCCACGCAATTTGGTTGCGCTACGGTGTGACATTGACCAACCGCGCAACTGGCCAGCCGTTGTAGTGTCAATCCAGGCGTGTTGATGGCTGCTCTAACCGGACAATTCTCCAATGTCGGTGGGTTGCAGCAGCTACCTACCAAGTTCTAACTTCTATACCGGCACTCATCAGTATAGTGGCCCTCATGGTGGCACCGAAGGCACCATGCTTCGTCCTGCGTATGGGCAAATGGGCATCGTTTCCCCGGGTGAGAGTGGGGGAGATTGCACTTCTTCGTTTTCCACCACCTCAAGTCCAATTTTGGAAAGTCCCGAAACAAATTCCGCTCCTCGTCACTATGGCGGTAACCACAATCGCCTCTTTTCTTGCAGCGAACGCGGTCAGAACATTGCTGAGTTTGGCGTATGCCGCGACGATGGTCTTGTCCCAGGTCGGAACGAACCACCGTTTGCCAGCCGTCGTTGTCGTCGGGGTCATTGAGACCTTGCATCTCTACGTTTTCAATGTGTCCACCCTCAGGTTCGGCGGTACTGGACAGCTTAGCTTTGCGTTTGACAGGTTCGTGTTCTTCTTTCGCTGTGACATGGGCGGAATATTGGCCATTGTCACCCGTCAACGCCGCATACATATTGCTAGTTTCGACCACGGGCGGGAGGTCCTCATTGAGACGACTTGCGTGTTCGGGCCATGACAGGACTGTCAACATTTCCTTAAACAGCTCTCGTGCCTCGAGGACCATAGCCTCAATGTTCTTTACCTTGGGAAACTCCACAAACATCTCCGTTTCCGTTTTGGACAGTGTGATGTAGAACAAGCGGCCCAACTGAATGAGCTGCTCGCAGACAGAAAATTCGAGGTTATCCCTGCCCTGGTCAGCAAACTCGCAGAGCACGATCGTTTGGCCGGGATCAATTTGCCTGGCCTTGATCTGTCGGGTAGAGCGGAAGTTGGTGAAGGAAATCTTATCGAATATCCAGTTCATAAAGTTTACCGAGAATAGATCGTTGTCGGAATTCAGCTTCAAGTACTCCGTAGAGATTCCCGATCGCCAGGCCCAGAGCTCCACTCGGATATTACATTCCAGCACTTCCTTGATTGGCGGGAGGATGTCGCGGTCTCCCGTGATGGCGACAAACGTCGTATTGTCTTTCTGCTGTTTGTACCTCAAGTCATACTCGGCCCTAATTTTGAGTTCGGTGGCTTTAGAGCTCAGATCCGTTGCCATGGAGTTATCCACCTCCTTCTCTTTCCCGCGGGCGCGATCATAGATCTTGGTCTTGAACTTGAACTTCTCAAACGCTTTCCACACTGTATCGTTAGGCGGTGGGCGAGAGCCATACAGAAACGAAGGACCTTGGCTGCGGCCGTTGCGGAGCGTGTTGATCAATTTCCCGACGTCAATCCTGAGACGCGGGTCGCGATCGCTGTCTGTCAGTTTGGGCATGTGGCTATTGCCCGAGGCGGCGAACTTTTGGGCCTCGATCCATATGTTGGAGTCATCCACGAAGAACATGCAGGTCTTGGTCGGTTCGGTACTCATAATGGATGGTGTCTGTTAAATCTGGCAGCAGCTTAGGTTGGGATAGCGAGCTGGCTTGAAGAGTCGCAGTGACGCCTCAGGCGAGAGGTGGTTCCTGGTCCAAATCCCGGTTAGCGCCGTTTCGGCCTCAAGCCCCGTTTGTATGGCTCTGCCTTTCACCTCCCATTCACCCCCCATAGTATTTCGTATGAGAAGCGTAGCAACAACACATCACTCCGGCCTAAAGACAAATAGGTGAAAGTGGTCGCCACTTGTGTTCAAAGGCGCTTCCAAGTCGTTGTCCCTTCGGCTAGTTACGGCGAATGAGGTTTTTAGTACTTGAGTCAAACAGGTACATGAGGTAGGTACCTAGGTACTGTCACATGGTTTCCGGATAGAAATTCAAGCGCCCTCCTCTTCTCCATTGGCCCAAGTCATGAGCCGAGTTAAGGCTCGCCGCCTAGAACACGGGTCTTACCCATCTATACATATATACCATCTAAGCCCGCGACGACCGCCTGAGTGAGCGAGAGAGAGTGCGAGATGGTGAGCGAGAGATAGTGTATGATCCGCGGAGATGGTTTCGTTGTTATAGAGGAGCAACAAAATCCAATCCCTCCGCGAAGCGAAACGAAAAGGGAAATATCGTGATCATTACGAGCTGACTCCGACGGCGGCCCCCGCGTTCAACGCCAGAGAGCTCAGGGATCCCTCTGGAGAAACACCAAGCTGTGGACAGGATTGCGCATCTCGCCATGCCAAGGCCGATGCCGGGGGGACGAGGTTGATGCAGGGTGAGGCTGATGTGACGGCAGAGCTGACAAGGAGGGTCCCAGCTCTTTCATTTTCATCTCGATATGCCTCAAGAGTAAGCCGCATTGGTGATGAATGATGAGGTCCGGGAAGTTCCGTTGCCTGTTCAAAGTGATTGCAGTGGTTTGAATGAGGGTGTGACATTGGTGGGTTGTAGTGGTAGAAGTAGACGATCCACGACAAGGATACGGAACGATGGTGAGCGACTGGCATGGGAGTCCTGATATCAGGAGGTAAAAGTCTGGTCAACTCTGCCGAGAAAGAAGATGTCCTAGAAACAAAGAGTCGATAGAATATGGAGGCATTCATGGTCAACGACATTCATTTGGAGAAACACTGTTTATTTTTAATCATGCGTGGGGTATGGATAGGACAATAGCGTTTTCGTGAATTATAACAGGTGCAAACCAGGTCAACAGCTAACTTGCGTGTGGCTGCTGTACTTTTGTTCTTCTCTGCCGCCGCGCAAGATAGGTCATCCCTCCCTTGGCTCACTTCAAATACTCATCTCCAATCTCCTGAATCATGACATCAAACAGAGGCTTCGCGCTGAACCAACCGGCCCTAGGCGTGCCCACAGACTTGTAGGTAAACGCAGCATCCTCATCATCAATCTTGACCGTTGTGCCTCCACGACCAGCAGCAGCGGCATCAGCCAAGAGTTGGGCGTGGCAACACTTCTCCAAGGAGCAGAACCAGAACAAGGCGGCCTCGATCGTCTGTCCGACTGTCAGAAGACCGTGGTTTTGCAGCAAGCAAGCCTTCTTGTTTCCAATTGCGCGGGCAATGTTTTCTCCTTCTTCCTTGGCCAGCACCACACCCTTGAATGAGTTATACACGGCAAGGTCGTTGTAGAACGCACAGCTGTCCTGCGTAATGATGTCGATGGGTCGACCTAGAGCGCAGAAGGCACGGCCGTAGAGACTGTGTGAGTGGGCGGCACAAACGACATCTGGGCGGGCCTTGTGGACGGCTGCGTGGATCATGTATGCGGCTTGGTTGAGCAGCCTGTTTGGGCCGCCGTCGATGACTTTTCCGTCGTGGTCAACGAGGATGAGGTCTGATTTCTTGATCTGCGAAAAGGCCAGGCCAAAAGGGTTCACCCAGAAGGTGGTGGGATCCACCGGGTCTCTCAATGTAATGTGGCCTGCGACACCTTCCTCAAATCCAAACTTGCCGAACAGGCGGAATGCAAGAGCGAGGCGGCCCTTGAGGTATTCCCTCTCCTCGTATTTGTCCGTGAAGCGGGGCGGGGATGGGAATTTCTGCATCTGAACTTCGGCATTGCCTTGCTTCAACTTGGGCTCGTGGGTTGCGGTGCCTTCAGGTTGGGCATCGGCTGTGTCGTAGCCGGGGGCGGGGACATTGGAAGTCTCAGTGTAAGTTGCCGTAGGAGGGGCCATGGTGGATGAGAGGTGTGTCTAGGTACGAGGCTTCTTTGCAGGGATATGGTGCACAATAGTACAAGACTGACTTGATGAGTATATCGTAGAGGCACAAGATGATAAGAGGGATTAGAGAGAAAAGTGAGAGGGGAATTGTCCGTTGATATAATAACCTGCGGTGTCTGCCCTCGTCAGATTGGAAAGTCAATACGTGCAGGTGGGGAAAGTGCCGACGGGGGCGGGCTCCACGGTCGGTGGCAAAATACCTAGGTATCCCAAAGAGATACACAACTCGACATCCTCGACCATGGGGCCTCGGATTTGTGAGCTTTTTCTCCACCCTTAGGCCACTGCTTGCGTTCCTCGAATCAAACTTCGACGCCCTTCGGTCCATCCCTACATACCGAGTACTTGGAGCGGGCTGCGGGGAGCGACTTCATGTCGCCATCGTCGTCGATTCTCCAAACACTCGATTGGCTCGCCGGACAATGCGCCGAGTAGCGAGAACACTGAACAGACCTGAGCGAATGATAAATGCATCAAATATCAGCCAGCCGGTTGGCGCGGCCCTGCATGAGGAGACGTCTTTTGTCTCGCCAGGCAATCCGATGAGCTGACGGAAATGACGGCTGTTCAAGGCTCGAATCGGTATCTTGAGCATCCATCGATTTGCACAGGCAACAGCGACAGGAGCATACCCCATTGCGGATTTCGGAATCACTCAAGTCAGAATAATTGTCAGTGCTTTGAAGCCAGGTTTGCGCCATCAGCCGAGGCACCAGCGAGTTGACGAGCTATGTCTTGTTCAATGATATCCCACCACTTTAGCCTTTGTTTAACCGAAGGGTTCCCTGCCTGGGATCAATACGGTTCTCTCTGTGTACAAGGCTCGGTCGAAGCATGCCAGAAGATGTCTCATGAAAAAAGTAGGTTGGGGAGTTTCGGTCGCATGAATTGGCACGGTTATTGCCGGCTCATGTCAGATACCATGATTCTTCCCAACACTTTGTATCGAATTGCTCACTATTGCTGCAAATAAATCAGAAAGAGAGTTGGCCCAAGCTTAGCTCCCTCCATTCAGCAGAGGTTCAAATAGCCTCGTAGGTGAAAACTGAGAAATTAGCCCCAGTCGTTCCAATAGTCCCATTTGGATAAAGCAGAAATTCCGGAAGACCTGGAGACCGATACTGTGACACAACAGATGCACTGGCATTGTACTTGAGTTTCACGCTGGGAGGGGCAGACTGGGCGTTGGCTGCCAAAAGAGCAAACACTGTCTTGCGATGCATTCACACTCTTACCGAGGAACATGGCAGCTCCATCCGCTGTGATGAAGCCGATGCATGTCCCTAGAATCCCACTCTGGCGACTTTACCCGATTTTGATGCTCGGACAATCTCCCTTGATACCTTCACTGGCATTCACAGAACCTTGGTTTACCGCCATTCGGTTCTTGGTAGCGCATCCTTTCTCCATGACTGAAAAGTCGACCCGGAAAATTCCTGCCCCTTGGAAATTCAAAGAACCGCTCGCCCATTGCCGGAGCTCTCTTTTGATGAAGGTCTGAAAATGGGCGCCTGACCTGTCCAGAGAAGGCTGATTGATGCTATGTCCCCGTGAACTCACCTCTCCTCAGTTACCTTTGTGAACGATTAAAGCTGCATCCGGGTCTGCAGCATCTTGGGTTAGCATGCGATAAGGCTGAAGCTGCGGCGCGCGGCGACTTGGGCGTGCTGTACCAATGTACTGCGCGGCTCCCAGATATGTACTGTGATTTGCACAGTGTTGGAGCATGACCCCTTAAGGAGTTGACCTGCGGTTCGGACCTTTGGGACTTTTGGGCTCCTGGCCGGCACCAAAGCATTGCAAAGCCTTGCGCATGGGAATCAATCTTACCACAGGAGATAAATTTGCCTCTGGATAGCAAGTACTTCGTACTCTGCTTTGATCCGCGATCTCGGGAGAGGCGCTTGGAAAGCTGGTCCGACACTCCAACTGGCGTCGTTCGTCCTACGTTGGACGATCTTGGCATCAGTACATTGGTCTCCTCGTCATGCTATTGATGACAGTCCTAGATTTGATCCTTCAAAGGCAATCACCCAATGGCTATACCGATATCTTTGAAGTCTAGCTGTAGAAAAAAGTATGCAAGAAGGAGAAATGTTCCTCCGGGACGCGGCGAGGCGGATAATTTGCTAGTGTGCAATCCCCCTATTGTCTCAAAGAGGTTAGAGGATCGGCCTGCTGCAGGGTCCAATCGCCGCAGCTGTTTGCGAGTCTCGTAGAAATTTTGTATCGCAGTACCGCAATCAGGTTCATCCATCGTCTTTCTTTACTTCCTTCACCCTTCACAGTCCTTTCTTTCCGACTCCCTGCGACTCCCTTTATCTTGTGTTTCTCGCGGAGCCTCGTCTTCCCTGCTTTCCCTTTCCGTGTCTGTCCTTTCATTTCCTCCGCCACCATGTATGGGGCAGCACGGCAGCAAGGGCGACATGTCCTAAGAGCGCTCCGAACCCTCCCATCCGTCTCAATTCCCTCTTCCCGGACACAGTTTGTTCCTTCAAGCTCGCGGAAGTCTCTCGCCAAATCTCTCGGTATCAGACAGTTTTCATCGACGATCCATCAATGGCAACAAGCCCTCGCTGAAGACCATGCTCGTGCGGAAGATTTTGGCGCAGAGGACATCTCAGCCATCAATCGAGAGTACACAAAATTCTCAGAGCTCGCAGATGCGGGTGTTATTGACAAGAGAATCATCGACACTCTGGTCAACAGCATGGGTATCCACACAATGACCGAAGTCCAGAGAATGACCATCAACGAGTGCCTGGACGGGACGGATGTCATTGCGCAGGCGAGGACGGGCACTGGCAAGACGTTGGCTTTTCTGATGCCCATTGTGCAACGCATCCTCCGGGAGCCCGGGTTTGGCAGCCGACAGCCCTCAATCGGAGACACGCGAGCACTCATCATCTCCCCCACGCGCGAGTTGGCCGAGCAGATTGGAGCGGAGGCAAAGAAGATCGTCCGAGGCACAGGCGTTCAGGTACAACTGGCTGTCGGTGGCACGCAGAAAGGATTCCATCTTAAGCTCATGCAACGGCAGGGCTGCCACATTCTTGTTGGCACGCCGGGGAGAGTTAAGGATCTGTTGTCCGACCCTTACAATGGACTCAGCTTGGAAAACATCCAGACTTTTGTGTTGGATGAGGCTGATCGACTCCTTGATATTGGATTCGCCGAAGAAATCAGAGAGATCCAGAGTCTCATGCCCTCACACACCCGCCAACATCGCCAGACGCTCATGTTCTCCGCCACCATGCCACGAACCGTGGTTGGTCTGGTCAGAGAGACCATGAAGCCGGACTTCAAGTTTGTCCGGACGGTTGACCCAGAGGAAGCCGCTACGCACGAGTCCGTGCCACAGCACATTGTCTTTCTGCCGGGAATGCAGAATCAGATTCCAGCATTGACTGAGATCGCCTGGAACGCCATGGAGGCGCATCGGAGAGACCCGGAAAACAACATGCCTTTCAAAGCAATCGCTTTTTTCAGGTCGCTGAACGAGGTCAACGTAGCATACGAAACCATGAAAAACTTGCGCGACCCAACAACCAATGGAGGAATGTTTGCTCCTCACCCACTCGCACCATGCAAAATCGTTCAAATGTCATCCCAACTAGATCAGCGGCAGAGAACTGCGAATGCGCAAGCATTCCGGCAGGCTGAATGCGCACTGATGATCTCCTCGGATGTAACAGCCCGAGGAATGGACTTTCCTAATGTGTCTCATGTCATTCAAATCGGCGCACCTCATAGAAAGGAAGATTACGTCCACCGTCTGGGCCGGACTGGGCGTGCTGGCAAACCGGGCCAAGGCTGGCTTCTGCTACAAAACGACGAGAGGAATGATTATAGACAACTGGCAAAAAGCATCCACGCGCACAATATTTACGAGGACACGAGCCTGGACACGGCAAAGTTGGATATGACCCAACCCACGCAACTCTCACCACAAACTGCCAAGATCATGCAAATGGTTGAATCAGGCGTCCGGCAAGTTTCCAGGATTGACAAGGCAAAGGCATACCAGAGCTTGTTGTCCGTGCTGAACATGTCTGGAAATTCCTCGAGACAAGAGATCGTCAACCAAGTGAACGAGCTTGCGACCTATGGATGGGGGCTTGAATCCCCACCTGCAGTGACGCGAAGCTGGGCTGATAAGATAGGATACGGCGGTGTCCCAGGGCTCCATTTCCGAGAGGAAAGCGAACGCGGTGGTACTTTTGGCGGTAGTTCGAGATCCGGGTTCGGGGGTCGTCGTAACAGGTATGACGAACGCGATCCATTCGGACAAGGTGCCTCTGGCGGCGGTAGGGGAACGTTCAGTCAGGGCAGCTCATCCTTCAATGACCGTGGCCGTGGCAGATTCGGCGGCGATCGAGGGTTCCGTTAAGAGGTCTTTGGAGCTGGACGATCGGCTAAATGCTCTGAAGGAAATTGTCCAAGCGAGGCCGCTTAACAACCACCAGACCTGACTTTGCGGTCGAAGCGAGCCTGTTTGAGAGCGGGTTCATATGGTAATATTAAGCCCGTCCACTGTTTTCCTGGACCGGTACCGATTGCTGCGACTGCAAAGTCAGGTGTCCTTCAGCCTCAAGGAACCTGCGGCGTCCTCCTCCTCCCACCGACCTAGCTCCAGCTCTCACAAATCTCAAGCAGCCCATCAGCTCCTCGTTTCACCTGTGTCATTCATAAACATTTTTATGAAGCTGGCGTTTCAATGGATTGGAAAGAATGGGCTGGTATGGGCTTATGGAATGCATAGGGATTCCGGTATCAACGAGATCCCATGACCACGAACCGCGCATCTACTCCGCATCGTTATCTTTGACATGTCTGAAACACCTCACCTCCCGATAGCGAGCCGGTCAAAGTGAGCAGTATACGACTCATGCATTGCTGGAATCAGTCTATCGAACGCTCGACCGGGCAAGCACCAACATTCCTTCCGACGCGACGGCGCTCTTACGGCCTATCCTCGACTTCTTATATGTGTGTTTGAATATATAAAATGGTGCGGTTGTGATTTTTGTACATATACATAGGACGGATGCTTCTCCATTCCTATTTGTGTCTATTAATATGCCATTTCGGCCGAGGGTTTCAATCCAGGACCAGGGCAAAATGTTCGGCTGGATTACTGAAAAATAGAAAGCGGTGGGTTGGGGGAATTGATAGAAGATTGACGATAAGGACCTTGGACAAGGAAGGACCTTGCAAGGGCGAGGCGGAAGAGCGTACCTACCTAGGTAGGTAACCTAGATTACCTAGTTGCGAGAATGCAAAGAATCTCCTCTACACTGTATTTACCAAAGTAAAGAAACCTGGACTTGGACCTGAACCTGAACCGGTAGTGGCTTTCCTGTTTCTTGGTTGCGTTTGTTCGATATGCGTTACACTAGGCAACACTACCCTAGATACCTAGGTACCTAGATACCTAACGAGGCTCGACACGTCGGATGCTGGGGGAGGTCACAAGTCTCGTGCATTGGTTTTTCTGGAGCGAAATCACTAGCAAAATTTGTTTTTATTTTGGGTTATTTCTCAGGAACTCGTTAACCTCTACTGCATGTGAGGTGATTCAAGGGGGGGTCATCTCCCTTCCGGCAAACTATCCGCTGGAATTCTCATCGAGAGAGCCCCCTTTCCTGTAATCTGCTGCAGGCACCATATGCCCCTTCTTCTGTGTTCGATACAAAAGCTCCCTCCTGGACCGTGACTAGCTGCATCCTGACCCTTCCCTGTGTCCAGTTTCGCTCTGGCCCATGTGAGAAAAGAAAAGAGCTTAAACGAAGGAAAGGACGGGGATTTTCTAGTGCGAGCTCCGCCACTGCTCCATCTCCTGCTCATTAATCTCGCGCAGATCGTTGACGTTTGCGACCTCACCCGTGACTGCGCCCTTGACCATCTCGACCCCTCTGCCGAGCATCGTGCCCTTCGGCAGCGCGTACGTCGCCGTCAAGGCCTTGAGCTTGATGACGCCGATGCGCGGGTCGTTCTCGCTGCCGTCGTGGGTGCCGTCGCCCAGGTCCCCGAGCCAGGTTTTGAGGGAGGGTGTGTAGTATTTTTTCACCGTGTCTCGGTCCGTGATGATGCTGGCCGTTCCCGAGATGGAGGCCCAGCTGCCCGAGGAGTTGAGGAAGGACATGTTGACGTGCTCGTCTGACGAGAGGTCGGAGGTCTTGCCTGATGAGGTGTTGGTGTGGAAGAGGAGGTCGACTCCGCCGGATTCCTGCAGTAGGAAAAGTGGTTAGCGAGGGATGGCTTTCTTTTTCTTTTTCTTGATCTGCTCTTTGGTGCTCTTGTGGATGTCCAGTATAGAGGTGATGCGAAGATGGGGAGCTGGAACAGCTGGAGTGCTCCTCGGGAGATCTCAGATATGTGACATACCTGAGCAGCCAGAGCCATACACCTCGATACTAACAGACCAGAGTCCGCGATGCGCGTGGTCATCATGCCAAACTTGGAGGACCTGATAAAGTCATTGAGGGCATTGATCTTCTCTTCGAGACCGGGCTCGTCTTTGTTCTTGGCCTTGTACCTATGTTTGCCACGGAAACAGGTCAGTCTTTATATTGCGTATTTTGCGTCAGGTGAAGAAGTGATTGAAGATAGAGGGATCAATTAGGAGGAGAGTGTTCCTCGACGACAACACTGGGCTGTGAAGGACTGGTGAGGAATGGGCAAGAACGTACGGATCGGATGCCATGTTGAATAGATGGATGGATGTGGTCTCTGATATTAGGGTTTCAATTCAGATTGCAGAAGAGTACTGGGATTGTTAGAGAGTCTGAGGGATGGATTGTGAGCAGACAGAAGATGAAGTGTACTGAAAGAAATAGGAATACCTCGGGTCAAGCGAGTGACGTCGATGAGGGTAAGGCAAGAAACAGTCCCCCACGATCGTGTGCTACCATTGGAACTTGAAAGGCAGAGAGAGTTTGTCAGTGATCACAATGTGGGGTTTACAGAAGGCATCAGATGCTGAGGAGATCGAGAGAATGAGGGTTGCATGATGATGATCCAGGAACATGTGTGCGTCACTCGTGGAATTGCCATGTCGGTGATGCTGCCAAGCAGTTTGACGGACTCCTCTTTGTTCTGGTCCATGGGGAAGCTGCCATTCTACATTGCGCCCCTCTGTCGGCATTGGCGTTCTGGTATGGATCGTTGGATGCAGCTTTCATGAAGGGTCGCTTGGTGGTTGTAGAGATGTCGGTGTTTTGATCGACGAGGCTGGATGACTCCATGGATTCAACATCCAGCCAATGACGTCAGTAAAGATTACTGAGGCGCCTTACGTACAAACCGCGTTGCTTGTTCCGCGAGGCTACGGACCAGCAAACTCGATGTGACAGGCGATGCTCACAATCCTCATGCCACTGACCTGGCGTTTCATCACAGGCTAGGTATACTAAACGGAGACCTGGCTCTAAATCTGATGGCATTGTCGTCTGGTAATGCGACAGATGGTCTCCGGTGCCGGAATGGGCGAGAGTCTTCGCATGGACGACTCGTGTAGTTGCCTTCGTGCCTCGTAGTGCCAGTTCCTCAATGTCCTTGTGCTCTTTTCCTGCACCTTGGGAGGACTAAAATACCACCCAGCCTGGAATGGCCCTCGCGGAGCTGACTCGAATCGTTTGCAACTGGCGTGAGATGATTCTCGCCCTCAGAGACATCAGTGATCGGAACCACGTTGTAGCCTGGTCTGGTGTCATGAGGAGTGTGCCTGAGATAGTGGGTGACCGGACAGTCGGTTGATCAAGTGACTATCCTTTCATTACATATAATTGACCTCCGCAAATTTGTCTTCAAGAACAGCCTTCGACCTGGGTGAGCCCCATACCCGGGCAATGAACCACTCCAAACAGGCAAGCAGTTTCTTCAACTCAAAAAACACCCGACTGTGCCTAATAAGCACCTGGGAACTCGAGTACCAAGTTGCGGCGTTTCTGAAATAGCTTCAGTTTTTGTATTTCAGGTCGGCACTTCAAAACGGGCTTTCTTTTTTCTTTTTTGGGTTTTCTTCTAGACCCTCTTTCGAGAAAGTGGGTGCGGTGAGGCAGAAAATTCTTGCGTCTCTTAGCGGGCTGCGGGTTCGAGGCCAACCCGGGCAGCGCAGTAAAGACGGAGTCGACTCTTTGCCAACAGTTTCGTCGCCTGTAATATCTGGTTCGATGGAGACTGTCGACAATGCGATGGCAACTGGTGCATTGAGCAACTTGAGTCTTCGTGAGGAGACACTTGCTTGCTATTGCAATCATGCAATGTCTGATTTGTCGTGGGAATAGCATCTGATGCATGCTTCCATTCCATTCCAGTCAAGAGATAATCCCCAGTCGTCCTTCCCACTCATCTTCCTTTTTAATACCCTTCTCTTCTTTGGCCGCTCTCCTCTTTTCGTTCCTCTTTCTTCTCTTCTCCTCTCTTTCTGCCGCGTCAATCTCTTCAGCCTTTTTAATCCTCGCCTGAATGTCGAGCTGGCCCAGCATTTTCGCCTCTTCCTCCTGCTGTCTCTTCCGAGCCTTGAGCATTTCTAACCTCTCCCTCACATCTTGAAACGTCGCTCTTTTTACCTGCCCCGACTGCCCGGTGTTGATTAGGTGCTGCTTCGAGTTCAGATGTTCAATGTACTGCACGTTGTCCTTGTATGTCAGGTCGCAGGCCTCGCAGTAAAACCCTGCGCCTTTCCCCCTCTTACCAATTCCCGCACCCGCAGGAACAATCGTACTCTTCCCGACCATGCTCGCCACGTCCAGCCTTGAGCCACGCGCCGTCGTAGAGTCCAAGGAGGAAAAGTCCACGGGCTTGTGCCATTTTTTGCCCTCGAGTTTGGCTTCGTAGCGCGCTTTGGCTTCCTCGCGACGTTCTTCTTGCTCCTTTTTGGCTTTGGCTTCATATTCGGCGCGGTCCCAGGTGCGGCGGAAATCGGTATCAGACGCGGCGGCAGTGCCGTAGGCGGACTTGCGTTCGGCCATGGCGGCGTACCTTTGACTATGGAATGGAGATGCTCTAAGGAAGTGTAGGTATCTCGTGCGAGAAAATAAGGCAGTCGCGGAGCCCAGGAAAGGCAGATGCGGAGAAAAGCAAGATGCGAAATTTAGGGTCCTGCGATCGGAGAAGATTTCCGTGCGGAGGACGTCGATAGCGGCACCACCCAGCAAACTTGAATTTTAACAAGCAGCTACGACGAAGAGCTTTCACAAGAATTTAACAAGGTTTATCAAAAGAGATATTGGCTGTGAAATCAAGATTAATTGTATTGCACTGAGAGATCAAGGTGGAGCAGTCAAGGGTGGGCTTGCTGTGCTGTCCAGCTCGTTTCCATGGCTATTCCGTCGACCTCTGCAATATTCTTCGGCAACGACATTTCCAGCTCATTTGAAACAGACCTTTTATGCAACTTGGTCAGACGCTCCCGGCATGATAGTCTGCTGCCAACGTGCCTTGATCAGCGCTTCAAAGTTCCATGTATTTTCATCTTTTTCCCGTTGAGGGATTGCACCAGATGTACTCAAACCTGCTTCTGCATGACTTCACCATCTCCGGGCTTTGTTTGTCTTTAACGGTGGAAATCACGGGCAGATGATGTACCGCAAGGTAAGCTGGTTCTGCGGGTCCGCGTTGTCGTTGATGGCATATCCAATCTCGACGGGCAAGTTCATATTGGTCTCGGGGCTGTCGTCGATATTCAAGACCTGCAACTGAGCCAAGAATGTGTTCTGATTACCGGGGAAGTCTGATGTTCCTTGCACGATGAACTTGATGTCGCGGGAACCATAACCCTCGGCGCTAATCGGTGCGGGAGTCTCAGGAGGACAGAGGTATACGAAATTGACGTCCTTGCTGATGGTCTGGGAAACGGATGACGAGGGCAAGGTGACGTAGTTGTACAGAGCGTCGCAGGAGTTGCTGGTGTCGCCGACGGAGCCGCGGGATTCGACATTGATGTTGACTTCCCAGGTCATGCCGCATGGTGGTCCGACTGGATTAGGACTGATATTGAAGGTGAGATAGTCGGCGAGTGCGCCTGAGCCGGAGGTCTCGTTACGGGCTACCAGACTGGAAGCAGCTTCGGCACCATTGAGAGACGAGGGGATTGCGGTGGCATTGATGAGGGCCAGCAAGAACAGGAGAATAGGAAGCACGATGAGTTCCATGTTGGCGGGAAGTCTGTTGATGGACTTACGATCCAGCTGAGAGCAGTTGTTGTACAGGGAAGTGGTTGACTCCAGCGAGAGAAATGTTTTGTTACCTTCCACACACGAGATGTGAACACTAGATCGTGATTCATACCTGTCATCTATCTTTGCACGCTGAACGTGAATTCTCTCAGGTGTCATTCTTTGCAGGCCAGGGCAACACCGAGTACTTCACATGCTCAGCGTTGACTCCTCACAAATTGTCCTTTACACGTTAGTCAGGCCAAATAGCAACCTCCAGCCAAGGGTAAGCATCCTCTTCTTTCCTGCCTGGTGCTATAAGGAGAAGTCCGGCCACAGACAGGTCTCACAAGCTGTAATCTATATGCGGTCGTCGCCTACGGAATCATGGTAAAGCTATCCTTCACAGCCTGCTGCAGAGAGGAATTGCAATCAGTATAATATACATCCAGAGCCTGACAGGCTCTGAGGAGTGAGTGAGACAGAGGAAACCATCAGAAACGTCATCCTAGTATCAGTCGTAGGTACCTAGTTGGCTAGATTCCAGGGATTAACCCAGTTACAAGTATCTACGAGGTGTCAATGTACCTAGGTAGGTAAGTGACTCTAAAGTGAGGTATATCTGAACCTACCTACCTAGGTAGGTAGTCAAATAATACCCAGATCCACCTGGTGCCACCAGATCGGGCGCCTATCACGAATCACCAGTCCCTGGCACTCGGCTATCAAGTATAAGTGAAGTTAGGCGTCACCAAGTGACAGACTAGCGGCAGTCTCCGCATGCGCCAGGTACTGCGGAGAAGATACAAAAGGTTGGAGATATTTTTCTTTTCCATCGAGATAAAATTCACCAGGACCTGGAAATTTCATTGCGGCTCGACAAAGACAAGATGGCGTCGAAGACTTCACCGTTCGATCTCTCCAAATGCGCCAGACCCAACATCCTCAAATTGGAACCTTACAGATGTGCGCGGGAGTAAGTCCGCCCAGGCGCATTGCTGGTCTTTCACTGACTCACCTCCCCCAGCGATTACAAAGACGACGGCACCAATATCCTCCTTGATGCGAACGAAAATGCCTATGGCCCTGGGCTGGTCCTTGACAAGAATCGTGTGCACGGCAAAGATGACAAGACGACGGTCGACTTCCTGGGTCTGAACAGATATCCTGATCCACACCAACTCGAGCTGAAGGAACTCTTCTGTCGCCTGAGAAACACACATACCCATACAGACAAACAATTGAAACCAGAGAATCTGTTTTGTGGAGTCGGCTCAGATGAAGCCATCGACGCACTTTTGCGCTGCTTCTGTGCACCTGGAAAAGACAAGATTCTGACCTGCCCTCCCACATACGGCATGTACACGGTTAGCGCAGACGTCAACGATGTTGAGGTGGTTAAGGTCCCTCTCAACCCTGACAATGGCTTCTCGCTGCGGCCCCAAGAGATCCTGGACAAGCTCTCCTCTGATCCCTCCATCAAGATGGTATACATTTGCTCTCCTGGAAATCCCACCGCCGGTCTCATTTCAAAGGAAGACATTCAACAAATCCTTGAGCATCCAACTTGGAATGGCATTGTCGTTGTGGACGAGGCATACATTGATTTCGCACCTGAAGGGTCAAGCCTGGCGGAATGGGTGTTGGAGTGGCCGAATCTGGTGGTGTGTCAAACGCTGAGCAAGGCATTTGGCCTGGCCGGCATACGTTTGGGAGTGACCTTCAGCAGTCGCGAGATCGCAGCGCTGCTTAACAATCTCAAGGCACCATATAACATCTCAAGTCCAACCAGTGCCATTGCAATAGCAGCCTTACAAGAAGAGAATCTGGCAGTCATGCGACAATACCGCGAGAAGATCATCCAGCAACGCGAGCGACTTATTCGAGAGCTCCCACGTATTCCAGGCATTGGCCGCTTTAGAGGAGGGTCTGCCTCGAACTTTCTGCTGGTCGAGATTCTGGACAAACCGCGTGAAGAGGGCGGACAACCAGACAATGTGACGGCTTTGAATGTTTACGAGACCATGGCGGGGCAACGCGGAGTGGTGGTCCGGTTCAGGGGAAAGGAGTACGGATGCAAAGGTTGCCTGAGGATCACGGTGGGCACCGAGCAGGAAGTAGATCGCTTCCTTCAGGAGCTCAGATCTGTCCTGGGCCACATTTACTCTGCTTCATCGCAAGGCTCGAAAGTCAACGGAATCGACAAGGAGAACCAGAGTGAGGGGGAACGCGAGGTGGCGGCCAACAATGTGATATCATAAGCGTCACGGTTCCTTCCTAGTTGGTGCTGAGAGCTTGTCTAGGGGCTGCCTAGTAGGTGCCTAGAGCGAGTGGAGGCTGCTTAGACTTTTTGTTTTTGGCAGATCCCATGGGTTGCCCATGCCTGTAAGTCCCCATGAGCGGAAGGGGCCTTTTCTCCCAGTAGTGGATAACAGCTATGCCCAAATCCGATAGAAAGAAACAACACCTGTTTCTCCCTAATCCTGTCATATCCTGTCACATCCTGCCAACACATCGCTCTCGACTCCTTCACTGTCGTCCAATCCAGCACCACACCGCTTCCCTTCTCTCACTCTCACACACTTGCAGATCGGCTCCGATTTGCCTTGCAGCCTGGCGCTCGAGGTATTGCGCAGGAACACGGAACCACCCTGCACATCTGTCGTCCCCAACTTCCTGCCTTTGTGTGCCTTACGATAGGCCACAATTCCTCACAATTCTGCTGCCCTATGCTAGTGACGAGCGAATGATTGACATGCTATGAAGAGATACAGCCTCCGCAGCCACCTGCCTGTCAAGTCCTGCATCTTGATCTCATCATCCGCCCTGCAGCTGCGTGCAGTCATTTCCTCCCACTGCTATCGAGCCTCCGAGTTACTGTCCTTTCCACTCGACAACCGCTCTTTTGTCCCACTTTCGTCAGTCTCCGGCTGCGGTTGAATTGTCAATAAGGCTGGCCAGTTCACTCCTCGGTCACTCAGCCTTCACTCAGCTGCCCGATCTCCAGACGATACACAGACACTTCCGGACCTCCCGTTTCACGGTTTCGCGAAACCATGTTGATTGAGCTCAAAAGAAGGCAATTGATCGTCGCATTACATTCTTGAGGGACTGACGCCCCAAGGGTATTGGTGAATCATGGTCAAGGCAGATGTTAAACGGGACTACTACGCGGACTTGGATCTCCCTCCTACCGCTGATGCAGAGGAGATCAAAAAGCAATTCAGACTTCTGGGTAAGAGCAAAGAGTGGCGCAAACACCTGAGCTGAACTCACAGCGATGCAGCGAAACAATATCATCCAGACCGAAACCCTGGTCACGAAGTCGAGGTCGTGCCTAAGTTCCAAGCCGTTCAAGCCGCCCATGAAATTCTAAGCGATCCTGTAGAGAAGGCCAAATATGATGCTGGTCGGGCAAGACTGGCTGCTAAGACCGCCGCGACTGCTTCAACAGCATATTCTTCCGATCCTTACGGTCTAAGACCGACCAACTCCAAAGCGAGTCCTGCCGCAAAACAACAATTTCCCTTTCCTCCGCCTCCCAAGCCGGCGCAAAATCGTGCGCAGTTTCCCACGGCAAATCAGAAACAGCAGGCGTCTTCGGGTGCCGATAAGTTCAATGCGTTCACTAGAGGAGTACCACAATCATGGGATCGGGCGAAGTACGATGAGGCGCGGGCGGAGGCCGCAAGAGTTTTCCCTACCATGAGGCCTACATCTTCTGCTCAACAAATGCCACCACGGTCGACACCCAGGCAGGCCCCTACTGCTCCCAAACCCCCTTCCAACGCGGAAATGCCATACGTGCCGAACATACCGCCCACGAGTTTCCCGGGTTTATCTAGGACAGCAAGCTCAAGAAAGCCAGACTACCACAGCGCAGACGCGCCGCAGTTTCCTCGTTCGGCTTTCTCTTACGTTCAAGGGACGCGCGGGCAGCCGCCTCCCAACCCACATATCCATGCCCCAGACAACCAGTCCATGCGGTCGCCTCCCGTTTCTCGAGCTAGGCCTGCGGTCAGTCCTCTACGGCATGCCCGATCTTCTGACTATGACATGAGAAGCGATCTTCTTGGAGGTCGTCCGTCGTCAAGATATGCTGGAGGTGGCGGGGAACGAACAGACATCAATGGAGACGGCATACATCGTTCGTCCAGCGTTCGCAACTCACCAGTCGATGATCGGGGACCTTTTGGCAGGCCCTCGACTCGTTACGAGAGTATTCCACGTCATCGGAGTGCTAGTCCTGGGATGCGAAACGCAGGAATACATGCAGATTTCTCGGAGACCTCATCGAGTGAGGAAGAACCACTGCATATGCATCCCAGGCCGAAGGCTGTCCCTCGGAGCCGACCACAAGTCAGAACAGGACTCAGTTATGATGCAGACAACAACCCGGGTTTGACGGGTCAGTTCCCCAGTACTAACTATACTAGAATCGTCGATGACAGTCGTTATCACTACCCCCCTCCTCCCGAATCGAAAGAATCGACACGCAAACCGTTCCCAAGCATGACATCCCCAGATGTGGAGGCGCCCAAGGCTAATGTGTTTCATGGTGACGGAGGAGGTTCGGACAAACCCAAGTATGCTCCCTTTTTCTTGGATTCCCGCACATGGTCCCGAGGATACCGAAGTGGTGGTACTGCCCAGAGAGGATATTCCTTTAACGGCTTTCCGTCGTGGGCGGTCCCTTCGAGTGTTTTCCCGCAGGTCACGCCTCCCCGGTCTCATGGACAGAACAGTGACACCCTCAGGGCGGGAGGCAGTCGTGATTTCGTTCAGTCGTGGAACAATAGGACTAACCCAAGCTTCAGTAATGACTCGGCCCAACCGAAAGTCCAGACAACATTCTCGGCGGCGGATTGGCATGACAAGGTGACAGCCGAAGACATCTTCCGCCCGGATGAGTCTCAAACGCGCAAGTCCCCCTCGAAACTGAACCGAAACGGAAGTAAACCGACGTCGCGAGGAAGAGCACAATCGCGGTCGGCAGAGCACGAACCCGCTTCCCCGTCTGAGATTCCCAACGGTCACGGAGAAGACAAGTCGACGGCATTCCAACCTGGAAAGTTAGGTGATGACTGGGCTGCCAGAGCGACGGCGAGACAAGCCCCCCTCAATCCGAGGGCAAGCCCCGGATCCGACACGACGGACGATTCAAGAGATCGCTACATTGTGGTAGAAGAAGACGCAATGGATGTCGACACGCCGCCAACCAACGACGACACTAAGGCCCCTGCCTCGAATGGCATCAAATATGCAGTCAACGCGGGACCGCCCCGCGCCGAACCGAAGCGGCGGTCGACGAACGGAGGCGTGGACCTGAAGGATTTCGCTCAACAAGCTCCATTCGCGCCAACATCGGCCGGGCTCAAAGGCATGAAAGACGACCTCGAAACATTCCTGCCATTTGAGTCACGAGCGTCAAACGAGGTCAACCTCAACAGTACGCCGTCCGCACGGATCCGGGCCTTGAATCTCCCCAAACCACCCAAAATTGTCATTCCGCCGGCTGAGGATCGGTTGGACAAGACCAATTTTGCGCAGTACGTCGAGAATATGGAGCACTACATGGGCGAGTGGAACAAATTCAACGCGAAAATGATTGAGCATTTCCGAGCGCGGCAGGATCGCGTTTGCGGCACGATGAGCCCGCACTGGATTGCGCAGCCGAGTGATGGGCCAGGGGCAGATGCATTGGACGCAGATGGCTCTGGCGACAAGAAGGCAGGGTATGGGGCGTATATGCAGTGGCTGAAAGACGACGCGCAATGTCGGAACTGGTGGGAAGAGGCCAACGAAAAGCATTTGCAGTGTTTGGAAGATCTGGGAAGAACCAGGCAGGTTGCGAAGCGCACGTTGCGGCCTTGATGAACATGACACGGCCTCGTGAAATTTTGCTCGACTTCTTTCGAGATGGATATGGCACGAAGTTTTGGGCCATTGATACCAGCAATCTCAAGCCATGAGTGGCTTTTGGAGTGAGGGAGTAGCGCGCAGTGCGGACAAGATACCCATTTTGACCTTGTTGCCCCTTTGTTGGCACAGGTACCTTGTAGTGGTTAGATGGATGGGAACCTTGGAATCCTTCTGCGATAGTTTTCAGGAGACTCTGAATGTCTAGGGAGATTCTTGGTACTCGTACTCCTGGTACTGCAGGGTGTTTCTGCCATCGGCAAGTTCCGACGGAGGAGCAACCTAAGCTTCACCAAGCGTGCACCAAGCATGCAGCAAGCATGCCAAGCTTCGGGTGGTCGCTGGCCGCGGCGTCGGGCATTGCCTTGTAAGTTCCAAGTTGTCAGATGCTTGGGCTTGCGACGCTTGCTTATCACTCGGGCTCCTGGGGCTAAAAGGCAAGACCGCAGTTTGACCCGGTCGTCAACCTATCGCCGACGCCAATTGGAGCACCTCCTTGTGGGTGCTTGGTTCAGGCTTTCCCAGCCACGGCCAACTCACTGCACGCTCACTGCATCGGATGACTGGCTAACTTTAGTAAATGTAGGCTGGTCCAGTCATCCACCAGTCAGGCCGCGCAATCCCGCCTGGTGCCATGGGTCTGAAACCTGGAATGCGCCAGGAGCTTAAATTGACAGCTCAGCTACAAGTTCAGATTCAGCTCCCTTTTCTTTTTCCTCTTCTTCTTCTCTCTCTATCCTGAAGAGAACAAGCCGTGCATCTCGACAACACTCTCTTTTCCAAAGATACTCGCTCATCTCAACAGACCGTACAAGTCCTACGCAGACTCCTAGAAACACCATCAAGCGCAATGGACGCCGAAAATCAACAACAGAAAGCCCAGGCTCCTGAAGCCCAGACTGGGGCTGACAGTGCTATCTCCCAGCAACCCGTGAGTCGCCCGTGCATCGTACATCGATCTCGCACACCTATCCATTAAGATCCGCCGTCCCATTGCTGCCTTGTGGACATCTTTGATAGACCAAAGCGCTGACTTCTTCCTCAACAGGCCGCACGTGAATCTATGGATGCCAGCGGAGTCAGCAGCAAACTCGGTCTCCGAGGCGGTGGTGAGGGAGAGGACGTTTGCTGTGGCTTGTATGTCTTTATGATTCCCTGCTGATTCTATCGCCATGTCCTCCGTTCCGAGCAGCTTGGTACTGACACTCTCTGTACAGGTGCGCCGGATTTTTGTGCTTCGAATGCTGCAAGGATTGCTGCTAGATGTGCTACATTATCACAGGCAACCAGAATGCAGACACATGCATAGAGACCAGTGCCTTGAATCAACCAGCGATTGATACCCAATAGTCCATCCAGCAAACCTGTTCTAGCACCCCAGGACAGTTCAATTGACACATACTTCAAACTCGTCTCTATCTGCTCCATCACGCATTCGTTGTCTGTTATTTCCTCTTTGTGCTTACGGATCTTACCTTTCTTAGAATCTGTGAGACTGGCCTTTGGGATTCTGATCGTCTTTTGCCTCAGAGGGCAGTGACACGTGGTTTTCTTCTGACCAAAACCCTAAGGAGGTGGCTGTGTTGGACGCATCCTTCCAATCCCGAGCTATGCCATTTTAAATTGACAAAATCCTTCGACTCTGCGTCGTGCTCGGGCACGAGAAAGACCAGCTCTCTGCGCAAACATTCGAGGACTCTTTGCAAGGGGCGGGAACGTTGTGGTATATATGCTTCCACTCCTTTCTTGCCCGATATCTTCGTCTCGATCCCTCGTGTCCTTCCGTTGTCCTCGCCATTCAAGTGACAGCTTTATTATCATGTATGCCAGTTCCGGCGAGTAGGGTGGAGCTCAGAGCTCTCAAGTGAACCTCGTGTGCATCCCGAACTCTCCAAAAGTCACAGCTGTGCCTGCGAAAGGAGGCAGTATCTCTGCCAATAAATGCTGTTCCATTCGTATCTTGGGAATAGCGCATTCATGCTCAATTGAACATGCGCCGAATTGCTGCCAGATTCGCAGTACCAAATACCCTCACTACCGAGAAGCACTTGACCTTTCCGGTCCAGGCGACGAGGCGGTTCTGGCCCCTTGCAGCACCCCCGTAGAAACAAGCAACCTCGTCTCCGTAGTCACGCGCTCACGCGACCCTCCATCCATGTTCAATCCAGCTCCATCTGCTTCGGAAACTGATCACAAGATAGATACCACTCAGCCGACCATCATGGACAAGGCGATAACTGTATCCCAGCTTTAAGTGCCTGCGCCGCTGCGTCCCGGCGACTAAACCACACATTCGAAACCACGACGGGCGACGGTGGACATAATGATGGCTCCAGCATCCACGTCCGCCTGGCCATCAACGAATCCTCTGGTTGGCGCCTTCTGCCACTTCATCGGCCTGGACTACTTTTACGAATGGCAACGATGGGGCAACTGGGGCCATTTTTTGTCCCTGTGTGGACTGGTCGATACCAGCAGTGTGCGGCAGCTGCACTGGAATATTAATACTTGGACCGACGACGAGGTGTTGGCGTGGAAGCAGTCGTACATGACGACGTGTTCGTCGATTGAGGTTGCTGTAAGCATTATTCATGCTCCCCCTTGGGGGAGGTCGACGACTCATTTGCTCATCCAAAATGATATTAATGAATGTAGGGCGCCATCTTCGCCAGCGTCGGCCTTACAGCCCTCCAACTCCCGAACATGGATTCAACGCACTGGAGCGCGCGGGCCTTGTTGACATGCTCGATGATCCTGGGCGTGTTGTCCGTGGTGTTTGCCGCCTCGCAGCAGTCCGACATTGGCATGCTCAACAAACCGCTCGACATCCGACTGTTCCTGTCCCGGGGCAAAGTCGAGCTCGAGAAGCGGCGGCGGTACCGCAAACCCTTCATCCTTCTCCCACTCGAGAGTTCCGTCGCGGCACTGAAGCAGTTCGACCTGCCCAGATTCGCGCTCAACATGGCCGTGTTGCTGTACATTGTCGGCCTGGGCGTCTACCTCCTCTACGCGTGGCTATACCACGTCGAACCCGCGGGAGGGAGGGACGACTTTCGCAACATCTTCATCGCCTTCGCCGCCACCGTGGGCGTCGTCTATCTCTACGTCTTGGGAGTCGGCGCGTTGGCGTACGCGGATTCCCGCAAGCGCACCGAGGACTTTGATCTCGATCGCACCACCACCTTTGCCAAACCGGCGTCGCAGACCCAGTTGGAGGAGTGGTTGAGGGCGCTGCAGGACATGCAGAGTATGAACTCGGAGAGCGGCAATGTCTATATCAGGTTGCAGGCGGCGGTTAATGACTTGCAGGCCAAGTGGGAGGAGGATAGGCAGGAAAGTCAAGGGAGGAAGAACGCTTTGCGGACGATGGGGAGGAAGAGGAAGAGGCCTGCGAGTGCGGGACGGGATGCGTGAAGTGACAGACACATTGGCTGGTCTATTTCAAATCTCTTGATTTGATGTCTAGTCACTAAATCTCTTTATTTGATGTCTAGTCACTCTTGTCCCTTTTTTTTGGCGACACTCCCAGATGCATCGAAAACCCACCGGAGGGTCAGGCATTGAAGCAGCAGCACCACCCGACGCTCCTTCAGACCATCGCGACCACGACTTCCCACGGCCTCAGCAGAATCGCCCAGCCTTTCTCGCCGTCTTTCCGCACCGCGTTACCTCCCTCCCCGTTTCGCGTATTGTAATTGCGAAACTCCTCCAGGATAGCGCCTTTCCTCAGCCCAGCTCCGTCAAACAACACCTGCCCTGCCCTGGTCGTTGGAGGCGGAGTCCACCATATCTCCTCGCCCGAGAAGTTTGTCACGACAAGGCACGTTTTGTACCTGTCGACTTTTTCTCCTGTGGCCTGCTGCGCGTCGGGGTGGTTGTCTGCAGAATCGTCTGTCCTCAAATATGCGACGACGTTTCCGAACTCGTTGTCCAAGTCCAGCATCTCGAAGTCGCCGTAGACGAAGATGTCCTTGTGCCGCTTGCGGAGTCTGAGTATGCGCTGCCAGTAGTGGAATGCGCTGTCGTGGTCGGCGAGCTGCGCCTCGGCGTTCCATTCCGCAAAGTCTGGGTGGATGGACATCCAGGGTTTGGCGTCCTTGGGGGCATCCTCCGGGAGGAACCCGGCGTAGGTGTCTGCGTCGGCGGTCCACTGCATCGGCGTCCTGGCATTGTCGCGTCCAATGAGCCGATATTGCCTCCTGTAGGCGGCCTGTTTCTCTTTGTCGTTGGGAAAATCTCGCAGAACTGTCTTCCAGTGATTGAGTGCCTCAATGTCTCTGTACTCATCCATGCCCCAACTCTCTGGCACGTTGATCTGAGCAAGTTCTTGGCCCTGGTACACAAAGATCGTGCCGGACAGGAGACCCAAGTGTGCAGCAAGCAGCTTGGCTGACTTGGTGCGATACGCGTCGCTGTCGTCGCAGTACCTCGACACTGTACGTCCTTGGTCGTGGTTCTCCATAAACACGGCATTCCAGCCGGCATTCTGAAGCATGAATGATTGCCATTTCGACACAATGTGCTTCAAGTTGCGCGGATCAAAGTCCTGGTGGTCCCACTTGATCCCGCCGGGCTTGACGTCCATGCCTACAATGTCGAATTGAAACACCATCGCGAGCTCGCCGCGGTCCTGTCTGACGGCCTTGAGGATTTCTTTCGTGTCCTCGACGCCGGGCATCTCGCCCACGGAGAAGGCTTCGTATTCTTGGAGAATGGTCCCGATCTCTCGCAAGTATTCGTGCAGCCGTGGACCACAGGCATAGTGTTTCACACCAGATTGCAAGAAACCAGGCCGTGTGACTTCTCCGTCTGGCAAGCCTGGATCCTTTGATATGAAGTTGATGACATCCATCCTGAACCCGTCGACCCCACGGTCGAGCCAAAACCGCATCATGGCATGCACTGCGTCCCGGACCTCGGCGTTCTCCCAGTTCAGGTCAGGCTGCGCACTTGCGAACAGATGGAGGTAATACTCGCCCGTCGCCTCGTCGTAAGTCCAGGCAGAACCAGAGAAACCTGATTCCCAGTTGTTGGGCGGAATGCGGTTGCCATGGTCGTCGTGGCGTGGCGGTCGCCAAATGTACCAGTCGCGATATGGGTTGTCTGTTGAGGAGCGCGATTGCTTGAACCACTCGTGTTGGTCTGACGTGTGGTTGACAACCAGATCCATGACGTATTTCATACCACGATCGTGCAGGCCCTTGATAAGATCATCGTGGTCTTCCATCGTGCCATAGCCGGGATAAATAGCACGGTAGTCTGAGATATCATATCCCATGTCAACCTGTGGAGATTGTAGGATGGGACTGAGCCACACAATGTCCACTCCAAGGCTGGCGATGTAGTCCAGCTTTGAGATGATGCCGCGGAGATCGCCTTTTACAGTGCCCGAGGCCTTGTCCACGGTGCAATTGGCTGATTTGAAGGATGCTGGATAGATCTGGTAGACGGAGGATTCTTTCCACCAGGCACGGCGAAGAGGCGGCTTCAACGTTCCAACTTGTGATGTATTTGCCATTGTGACCACCTGCACAGTCGAGATAGTACCAATTTCGCAGCGTCTAAGACGTGTATATAGGAATTTCCCTTGCAGCCGAGAATTTCTCCGAGCTCGAATCAATTGCGAAGCCACCGGGTGCCACCTGTTCATCGGGATGATGAGGTCAGAGTGTGTCTTCTAGGACAAGTGTACCTCCGAGACTAATGGGTCCATTTCTAGCTGAAAGGAAGGACTAAGTCACACGGCAAAAACCCAATGCAATGGTGGCGTAGTCGTCACTCTACACGTGACAGTGACCGACACAGACTTCAACGCATCGCCAGATCTTGGCGGGTACAAGAGGAAGTAAATCCACGCCGAGCTCACCTCCTTGAGGGTGAGACGGTAAGCCTTAATGAAGGATGCAGGACGTCCCTCACGAGGTGGGTCAGTCGAAGAAACATTCATCAATGGTGACGCAGGCATACTTCGGCATTTATACCCGGACGATATGTGCATCCGAACCAAGAAACTCGGCCAGTTCGTGTTGGATGATTTCTCGTTCAATTCCATCTGCTGAAAACGAATATTCCGCGTACGGGTACCGTCTGTCACCTTCTCGGTCATAGAATTCTCTTTCTCTCATCCGGGCATACAAATCAAGCATATTGGGTGCGCTCATAGTTCATTGCCGCCGCAGAGCCGTGCTGCTGTCTTGGTGCCACTATTTCCTGCGGCGGCCGCAAACGTGTCGCTCTTAGGGAAGACGCAAAGGTAAGAAAGACATGCGATGTCCCACACCTGGTGGGACGCGTTCTCTCGAGCAAAATCGGGACGCCACCGCTAAGGGTACGATAAGGCTGAAAATCAGAGCTGGTCCAAGAGCGTGGATTTTCTGGGTCAGAGTCGGCGGAGAGCGTCGATTAAATCGTCGGAGTATTTAGACACGATGGTATCCCGGCACTGAAGACGACAAGGACGAATACTGCGCGAGCGAGAAGTCGAAGTCAAGGTGGTCATGGCCGTGGTGAGGCGGTCCAGGCTGTCTCAGCCCTACCAGCGAGGCTGTGATTCGTTTCACCTTCCCCCCTGGGACGCCCACCCAGCCATCCAAACGGCCATTCCTGGCAGGAGAGAAGCTTCCCTTAAGCGGTCAGCCCTATGATAAGGGTGCTTCTCCCTACGTGGCCGGGGATATTTACTGGGTTTATCAGGTGAGTTATCCCATCGTGTCACACCGATTGGAGGCCCAGCAGAGGAATTGCCAGTAGCTGACCTTACCTTGGATTTTCTGGCGTAAGCGCGAATGATGAGACCTCTCACTGCAAATTTGATTGTAAAGAGCGAGCCATCATGGTGCCTCTCTGTCAGGGGTTGCCGTCTTATTTGCCGGTACCTCGATGGAGAACCGATGCAATATCGGCATAGCGAACCATACCTTTTCTTTTTGTCCAGATGTCATATCAAGCTGGTGTGATCAACGCGTGTGTCAACCGTCCAGACCCTGGTTAGCTGACAGCCCGCGACGAGTGTGCACACTCATACTCCTTACTGTTCGACTGTCCTTCCTGCATATTAGAGTTGAAGCTGCGGATCCATTCCTCTTGTTGACAAAGTTGAGTTTCGTGCTTTGAGATCTGGTTGATGTCCGCGGGCGTCTCCGCGGGCATCGATCAGGACTGCTCAGGCCCTGATCTAATTCTTGCTGTTCCTCTTCTCCACCTGCGGCTATGGTATCGGCTCCGAAGGCTACCATGTTTCTGGCAGCGGTGTCGTGTCGAGCCATAATAGAGGCGCAGAAATCCTCTGCAGGTGTTTTGGAATGCCTTTATCCGGGACAGCAATACTACGAAACACCAGTGTCTCGCCTAAAGGGCCACAAGAGGAGACTCACTGTTCGTGAAGACGTGAGGGGTAGGGTCGATTGACAATGGGTTCTGTCGCAAAATCGTAAGGCGCACTCTTCTCTTCGCCATCTCGTTGGCGACGACAACAACTTTCACTAATCCACGTGTAGCAATGGTTCTTACACCACATCATTTGCATTTTTCGAGGCCATTTGGGAGGTAGCATTACAGCTTCTGTACACGCAGCCTTCCTTATACTGATCAACATTAGGCCGGCATCACACACGTTTTTGTAAACCTGGGATCCGACCATCCGTCTATTCTCGAAGCGATCGTGAAAGGACAAAATGAGGGGCGCAATGGCAACTTCCCAAGGATTATCACATGTCCTAATGAGGTATGCGACAAGCAGATTTTACACAAAGGAGGGCATCTCTAAGTCTTCTCTTAGATGGTAGCATTATCGATGGCCGACGGCATGGCACGACTGACCAATAAGCCACAATGCGTGATTGTTCACGTTGATGTCGGAACCCAAGGGTTGGCGGCTGCCGTTCACAACGCATCTTGTGGACGAGTGCCGGTGTTGATCTTCGCTGGACTTTCACCTTATACCATCGAGGGAGAGTATCGAGGCTCACGCACCGAGTATATCCACTGGATTCAGGACGTTCCGGACCAAAAACAGATCATTGCTCAATACTGCAGATACACGGGAGAAATCAAGGGTGGCCGAAACGTAAAACAGATGGTGAATCGGGCACTGCAATTTGCAACAAGTGATCCACAAGGCCCAGTCTATCTCTACGGCGCGAGAGAGTCTATGGAGGAAGAAGTACGTTGCGCTTTTCGACCTCTACTTCATCAAATCCACTAACTGCTGATAGATCGAGCCTTATTATTTAGACCAAGAAGTATGGAAGGCGGTCGACCATGCAGCATTGCCACACACCGCAGTTCAGACGATTGCCGAGGACCTTATCAAGGCTAACGAACCACTCCTCATCGTTGGATACACAGGTCGAAATGTCGAGGCGGTTGATGCTACCATTACTCTCGCGAATAAAGTCCCTACGTTACGAGTTCTAGATACTGGCGGATCCGATATGTGTTTCCCCGCTGACCACCCCGCGGCCCTAGGGCTCAGATATGGTATTGACCCAGCAATTACGACGGCAGATTTTATACTCGTGATTGATTGCGATGTTCCCTGGATACCGACGCAGTGTAACCCTAAGCCGGGTACTAAGATTGTTCACATTGACGTTGATCCCCTGAAACAGCAGATGCCGGTCCACTATATCCCTGCGGTTGCGCGATATAAAGCGCATGCTGGTACTGCTCTGAGTCAGCTTAACGATTATCTTTCCGCAAGTGTCGAGCATTCGGATTTCCTATCGAGTACCGAGTATTCGTTTCTCACCGAAAAACGATCCATCCTGCACCGGACCCGTCGTGATCAAATCAAAGATCTGGCCAAGCTCCCGACGGACCTTCAAAGCCCGATCGATCCTCATGTGCTTGGTGGACAAATCAGAGCAGCAGTTCCTCATGACTGCATTTTTGCCGCAGAGGCCGTCACTTTAGCCACGGTGATTTCAGATCAGATTGGTGCGATTCTACCCAAGAGTTGGATCAACTGCGGCGGTGGGGGACTCGGTTGGTCTGGAGGTGGCGCGTTGGGTATAAAACTTGCATCCGATTTCGAGCACCGTGATCAGAATGCGTTGACGGGGACCAACAAGGGAAAATTCGTCTGCTCCATTGTCGGAGACGGGACTTTCCTATTCTCGGTACCAGGATCTGTTTACTGGATTGCTCAGCGATACACGATACCCACCTTGACGATTGTCCTTAACAACCATGGATGGAACGCGCCTCGGCGATCCATGTTACTTGTTCACCCTAATGGGGTAAGTCTTGTCACCTTTTGTCAAGGTGACTTGTCCATCGTCTTCTCATTGTGCTAATTCTCAAACAGGAGGGAAGTAAAGTTGACAACAAGGCCCTGAATATCTCGTTCGATCCGACACCGGATTACCCCGGTATCGCCAAGGCTGCAACGGGTGGAAAAGCATGGACTGGGACGGTCAGTACGGTGGCGGAGTTGTTGGAACAGTTGCCCCAGGGTGTGGCGGCCGTGAAGGCGGGTCGATGTGCAGTGCTCGAGGTCAAGCTCGCAGATACCACCGCCCCCCCAGTCACCAAATAGACGAGGAGAGTACTTGAAAGCGTGGCGATTTCAACCCGCCGGATCGTGTCTCTCATCAGGGAGAGGTTCTGGCTCCATTGTCATCTCACAGTCCATTTCCCAGAGGGCTGGAATAGATATATCCAATAGTTTCAGACGGTACAGAGCCACTCAGATTGATGAGCATCGAGTTCGGTTGTCGCATATGGCACTAGGCCAGGTCGGGGTTAGCCTGACATCGCACACCTTTTTATTCTATTTCGCCGAGTCACAGACTCTCTCTTCTTCTTACTCCTCAGATAGACAGAAGACTCAACAAACAAACCCTGCCATTGCGGCAACCTTTTACTTGTTCTTTTGTTGTGGGCTAGAGCTTGACCTATTCATTTGTTGTCTTGCAACATCGGTGGCACGCCTCCAGAAATTGCCAACACGCTTTCCTGATCGCTGACAACATGTCTTGAACAAGCCGCTGGATCAGCCTTCAGAAGTCTCCCAAGCATTCCAATGGTTTTCTTATGCTAGCTTCGCTCTGGCACACCTTCGCATGCGACCGTCTCTCCATGGTCCGTCCATACCGGGGCAATGCCCCGTGGCAGGGCATAACGCTGCGAATAGTGGACTCCAAAGTTTTGTTTCCACGGCTCATTGGCACTCGCATTCCAGCTCGAAGCCGACTGCCACGACTTGTTGAATTCCAAATCACATAGACCCCTAAAGCCGTGGCATCTGGGCGCGTTCATGTCAATGCCGCCGCGACTCGTTCATGGGAAGCTTATTTGACCACGTCTCCGCGGCACCGTTCGGAGGTGGGCCCATGGACGTCTGACGCGGCAAGTCCTTCGCAGTAGCCTTACTAGCGGCACGTAGACACTCTTGGGAAACCCGCAGTGGGTACCGACTTCCCCGGACCGAGGGGTTTGGGGACGATAGTCGTCCTGGGACCGAATCACAACAACTAGAAGACCCTTATTCTTCAGGTCTATATAACTTTGGCATCTGGACAGCTCTTGCGCTCATCGACTCCAGGTTTCGAAACTGCTTCTTTGAGCTTAGAGAACCACTTTCGTGCTCAAGATGAGTCAATCACCAGTGGTCGGCGATAGTGTGCGAGTCAACGACAAGGATGGGGTGATCCACTGCGAAGATCAAGAACTTGGATCTGTCGATGACAAGGCAGGCACCAATATGTATCAGTATGTCCTGACCCTCTCCTAGCCCTGTGAACAAAGATACTGGTGCTGATGGTGGGCCACAGTGAGAGTGAAGCTCTTCCTGAATTCGACCCCAAGGTCCTGAGGAGACTACGGCTGAAAATTGACCTTTGGACCGTCCCCATGATCTTTCTGATCTCTGGCCTGGCCTTCCTCGATCGTGCCAACATAGGTAAGTGCTATCAATGCGACCTTGTGGTGCTTGTAATGATGGCTGACCTGTTTGAAAGGCAATGCTCGACTCGCCGGACTGGAGAAGGACCTGGGCATGCAGGGAAACGACTTCAACATTGTGCTGACGATCTTCTGGGTCGTTTACATTGTTTTGGAAGTGCCCGCTCTCGTCGCATGCAAATACTTTGGTCCTGGATGGTTCCTGCCCGCCATGACGGTGGGGTACGGCTTGATGTGCCTCCTCCAAGCCTGGGCGCATAACATGGCCCAGATGTGTGCTTTGAGGGTCATGATCGCCCTCTTTGAAGCTCCCGTGCTCGCTGGTTGCGCTTACTACTACTCCCGCTGGTACACCCGTGCCGAGCTGACTTTCCGTCTGGGTTTGAGCAGCACGGCGGGACCGATCATGGGTGCCACCAGCGGTCTGGCCGCATCCGCCATCTTGACCTTGGACCACTTTGGTAGTCTGACCCGTTGGCGAATGATATTTGCCATTGAGGGAATGATCACCCTCATCATCGCGGCTTTCTTGTTGGTTCTCTTCACGGATCGTCCGGAAACGGCTCGATGGCTGACCGAGGAAGAGAAGAAGATCGTAATTGCCAGGATCAAAGCTGAACGTGTCGCTACCACTGAGGTCCTTGACGGAATCGATAAGGCGAAACTTCTTCGTGGACTCATCAATCCAGCCGTCATAGCGGTCGGCTTTATCTTCTGTCTGACCAACATCACCGCCCAGGGTTATTCATTCTTTCTCCCGACCATTATTAAGTCGATCTATCCCAACAAGAGTGTGGTTCACCAACAGCTTTGGTCTGTTCCGCCGTACGCCGTGGGCTTGATCACCAATATTGGAGGCTCATACCTCTCCTGGAGATTCGACCGCCGGATTATCGTCATGGTCGCGCTCCTCCCACTGGTCATTTTAGGATACGGCATCTTCTTGGGCACCCTGGATTCTCAAGCCCGGTATGGCGCTACCGTCATCATCGCCTTTGCAATTATGCCATTCCAAATCCTCTGCCAATCGCAAGTGGCCGCCAACGTGGTATCGGATACGGCTCGCTCCTCGGCACTCGCTCTCAATATCATCATCGGCAACATCGGAGGCCTTATCTCTACCTGGGCATTCACGGCTTCTGATGCACCACACTATATCCGCGGAAGCGGCCTCAACATCGCCAGTGCGTGCACATCTTTACTTTTGGCCATTGGCGTCATCTTTTGGATGAAATGGGACAACAAACGTAGAGCTACCAAGGACCCCGAGGCGGAGCTGAGTGGCCTCTCTCTCAAGCAAGTTCACGACTTGGATTGGGCTCATCCCGGTTTCCGGTGGAAACCATAGGTGATACAACATTCTTGGCTAGAGAAGAGAACTATCCCGAGCGTCATGTGCGGGAACATAGCTTTTCCCTTTGTCATGCAGAAAAGTCGGGCCAGGAACAGAAGTTCGTGTTTTATTCGACTTGTTGCGTCGCAGATCCAGGGTTTTGTCACGTACACACGCAATATAGGTTACAGATAACCATGAGAAGTTACAGCCTCACGCTGTCATGAGCCTAGCTTGTATACGGCTGCGCTTGGAGACACAGATCTGGGGTCCGCGGAGGTGCTCCCGAATATCTTTGTCGGCATCTTGAGTTGCTTCACAGTGAATCCGCTTAGGAACTGACATGCATTGCGCTGAAGTTAGAGAAGCTGATCCATGACCTTTTGACAGACTGGTCCAACATATAAAGTCTTGATTGCCATTCTGCATATACTGAAGGGATCTACGCCGTCACCATCATCTGCAGCGTCGAAAGCTTCCTTGTTTTGGCATCTCTCTTTCTAGGCCGGGATTTCTCAGGAATTCGAGCTTCGTTGTGACTGCAGCAATCGCCATAGCAACTGAGGATGGCTGGCGAGCGTCTACCTAACGAATATACCGACGTCGTTGTGGTAGGCTCTGGGGTTGCCGGGCTTTCGGCGGCTATCGAAGCAAGTGTCAAGCATGCCAACGTGCTATTGTTTGAATCACAAGACACGATTGGAGGGACTTCGACGGTGAGTGCAGGAGGCTGTTGCATTGTGGATACGCCACTTCAACGCCGTGCTGGCATCCACGATACAGTTCAGGGTGCGCTCTTGGAGTGGTTTGCGCTGGGTGGTCCGACGGTAGACCAAGCCTGGGCGCGACAGTACGTGGAAAACAGCAAGACGTTCGTCTACGATTGGCTTGAGCAGCTGGGTATACGATGGACCGATGTCAAGCAGCCCGAAGGAAACAGCCTTCCTCGTTGGCACCAGCCAGAAGGTTGGGGCAAGGCCGTCGTGCAAGCCCTTCTCAAACGGGCACACGGTCTTGGGGCCGAGGTCAGGACACAATCACGGATACAACGTCTACTCGTAAACAACAATACGGTATCTGGGGTGGAAGTCGAAGCGAAGGGCAAGACATACAGGGTCATCAGTCCGGCCGTCATTGTCTGTACGGGTGGGTATGCAAGCAACATCACGAAGGTGCTGGAATGGTGTCCAAGGCTGCGAACAATACCACGTCTGCTCGGCGGCGGCGGAGTCGGTGCTCTCGGCCAAGGGCATGATATGCTGCAACGAGATGCAGATGCCCAATTCTGCTGTCTAGACCACATCTGGTTGTATCCGGTCGGCACTCCAGATCCAACAGACCCCAGCGGAGCCCGTGGCATTGCACCTCGCCTGCTTCGGGGCGACATCTGGCTCAACAGTCGAGGGGAGCGCTTCCATGACGAGTCATTGACGGGTCCCCGCGTCGGCTCGGTGGCCTTGTTGAACCAGCTTGGCCAAACCGCGTGGATGGTCTTTAGTGCGCCGGAAATCAAACATCTCCAACTATACAACAACGAGGCTTACTTCCCTCCTCCCTCCGATGGCCAAGACCTTCCCGCCAAAAGATCCTTTTGGGCAGACTCGAAGTATGCATGGCGGGCAGACAATATTGAAGAGCTTGCAGAGGTCATTGGCTTACCCACAGACGCAACTCGGTCCACCATCGATGCCTTCAATGCAGACGTCGCCGCGGGACTCAGCTGTGACTCCCAGCACGGTCGCCCGTTGCAGGACGCAGTTCCTCTAGAACGGAACCTGGCGGCGATCCAGATCTTTCCCATGGCACAAAAGACATTTGGCGGAGTGCGCACCGATTTGAAATGTCGAGTGATGGGTCGCTCTGGTGACTGTGTCCGCGGTCTGTTCGCGGCCGGGGAGGTTGCTGGGATGGCTGGTGGCTGCATCAATGGCAAGGCTGCCCTCGAGGGCACCATGTTTGGTCCCTGCCTCTACTCTGGCAGGGTGGCAGGCATGACTGCGGCGTCCTACGTTATACAGTCCCTACTTTGATCTGAAAATGACTGCGCACCTCAAGCTAGGCCACAGACTGGGCTCATCATAATCAAAACCTTCATCCCCTCTAAGTTCGCCCTAGTCCGCGAAACTTCGCCCTTGTCCGCGGCAGTCCTCGGAGTCTGAAAGTGTTTCATTGGGACTCCAACCGTGCAAAGAGTCCGAGACTTCAGATAACGACTGCTTGCGAGCATGGCCACAGTCCATGGACAGTGGTTCTCATCACTCAAGGACTTGGTCGATCGACGTGAGGCCTGGCCAAACCCGAGACTCGAGATGTGGAGATCAGTGGTGCCACTGAACATGCAGGAGCCTCTAGCTGGTGCACATCTATATATCGGTTTCGAAATCAGGAAAGACCACAGTTGATGGCGCCGTGTCATCATCCAGCATGGGTACCTCCAAGTATCCCACAAGGCTCACCAACGTCCTAACGACCTTGCCAGGAGCATTGCCTGCTCGAAATGTCCCTGTCGATGCGAACTTGACCGACATTGTCACCAGATTCCTACAATCCTTCGAAACCTTGCGCTCAGACGACTTCTGTCCCGATGCACTATGGCGAGATTCTTTCGCGCTGAGCGGGACGATAAGGACCTTCTACTCTGGGCCTGTAATCGCTGCAGCCTGGGAGCATCTTGCGCAGCATCACTCGCCATGCGAGCCTCAGTTGTTGAAGGACTCATGCGCGATTGCTTATGCCGGAACTGATTCGTCCTGGATCGATGCGCGATTCAATTTCAGGACCAACGGACCGCTACCAGCGATCTGTTCTGGATTCCTATCGCTTGCTTATGAGAAAGATGGGTCGTATAAGATTTGGGTGCTGCGAACCATTCTCGAAAGATTCATCGGTTACCCTAGTGCGGACACTATGGCACGAGAGAAGACTTTGGGCCTTCAGCAATCGACCAAAACGGAATACCAGTGTCTGGTGATTGGTGGCGGCGCCGCTGGCTTGAGCACCGCTGGCCGTCTCAAGGCACTGGGTGTTGACTATCTGATCCTGGAGAAACTGGCCCACGTTGGTGACAGTTGGGCCTGCAGATACAACGCCGCCAGGTGTGAGTTTTGTCTTTGGATTGCTTCAGTTTGTCGCAAATCTAACCAGGAATCCTAACTAGTGCATGGCACGAGACATACGGCCCATCTGCCGTTTGAAAGAACTTTTGACGAGGAGTATTCCCTCTACCCATCCAAAGACGAAGTGGCCAAAGGCTACCGGGTATGGGCGGAGCGATATGGTATCGTGGGTTTCTGGTGCCTTTCTCCCGGTGCTGGTATCTTTGGGCTAACGCACCCGGCTATGCAGAACATCTGGCTTTCCACTGTCATCAAGGGTGGCTCTTGGAATGCGGCAAAACGACAATGGACCTTGAACGTAGTCCGCAATGGGCACGACATATCCCTGACCGCCAAACACATCGTCATGGCTGTCGGTGGCGGTGGACATATCCCCTACATGCCCGCGTTCCCGGGTCGTGTAAGTGTCACGAGTCACAACCACCATCACCAAGCTCACCATTTATACCGCAGGAATCATACAAAGGTGATGTTTTACATTCGTCTGCTTACAAAGATGGCTCTCCCTGGAAAGGAAAGAGAGGTATTGTCATTGGCGCTGCAAACACAGGTAAGTAGTCGGAGTTGTGCACCCATTTGCATCCGCGCCGGCACGTTCAATGTTAATAACGACCCTCCCAGGACACGACATTGCTGAAGATCTGTATGAGCATGGTCTGTCAGTGACGATGATCCAGCGTGGTCCAACATGTAAGTTCAAAGAGCTTGAGCGGTCTGAAGAGAGACCTCTTGATATCGTCGACTTTCACGAAGCTGACTTGGCGCCTGCAACAAACAGATATGGTCCCACTTGATTATCTCGCGCCCGTAATGGATGGTACGTTGAGAAATTCCCGCCTGCACCTCTCCAAGCTCGATCGAGGAAACAACCGCTGAGGGAAAATGACCAGCCGTTTACAATGCCGATTTCGATGTCGAATTGGCCGACCGCATTCACTACTCAAGCCCGGCCGCGATGACTCGGGAGCGATCCAACAAACTCATCCACTCCCTGGTGAGAGCCAATGCCGAACGGTTCGATGCTCTCGAGCGCCAAGGATTCAAGCTCGTGAGATTCGGTGACTTCTTCCATCATCAGACCGAGAGACAGGGTGGACATTACGTCGACATTGGCACTTCGGCCAAGATTGCTGATGGCAGGGTACGTTGGAGGACTGGCCTGGCCTGGCGCCTGCTATTCCATTAAACCAATGCTCTCTCTCATTTTCTTTCTAATTCACGAAGGTGCAAGAGCTAACGGGCTTTTATTGAACAGATCAAGGTCAAGTCTGACGCATTCATAGACGCGTACACACCCGAGGGCCTCCACTTTAGCGACGGCACCGAGATCAAGGCTGAAGTGGTCGTGTTTGCCACCGGGTTTCACGGCAACATGCGGCAATTCGTCGCCGACCTCCTAGGCAACGACATCGCAAGCGGCATAGAAGACTACTGGGGGTTGAATGCCGAGGGCGAGCTCGAAGGGGCTTTCAAACCGACAGGCCGTAAGTTTTGTCCCCTCTCGTTTTCCCCCAACCCTAATCCGCGCGGTTTGAATAATGCTCTCGACCAAGAGTCTAAAATACCTACTTATGTCTTGACTACTAGATCCCGGATTGTGGTACATGGGCGGCGGCTGTGGTCACGCACGTTACTTTTCACGCTTCGTCGCCCTGCAAATCTTGGCCGATGTGCAAGGGAAGCCGCTCAAGATATACAAGGACACACCAAGCCCCTCCATCAATGCGGCTTCTTCTCCTCCTCCTGCTCCTGTTCAAGTCGCTCAAAATAGATCGGCTCCGTCCAGCAGGGTGGACGACCTAGTTGTCACACCTAACGTTTTGGGCTTGCAGCACCAAGAAGGGATCACAATATGACGATGGCAAGTTGTCGTCTATGGGAGATGCAGACCGTCGGGTTTATAACAGAATATAAGCACTAGAACTGGGCACAGGTTGTGAGGGCTTCACGTGATACCATATAATACCCCAGATACAATATCTAAAATTGTCTCGACCCTTTTTCTTTAAACAAGGCTTTGCCACCTTTCTGTATCGAGATCTTGTTGACGACTGTAATATTACCAAGATTGGTTTTCTGACACAAAAAAAGAGGCAGGTATGTCAATCTTAAGGGAGTATGCAAATAGCGCTCTGTACACGTTCAAACAGATCAAATCGGGCAGTGACTTGTTCCCCCATCGGAGGCGCGGCAATGAGAGAGACCTGAGTTTCCAAATATTCAAGTATCAGGGACAAACACAGTCACGCCTAAAAGCCCGCCCGGGACTGCTGAACCCCGAGGTCACGGAACATGTCTTCCCAGGGGAAGTTGGAAGGATCGGACCCGTCTGCATCGAGGCAAGGGAACCACAGATTCGGGCTGCCGCCGGGTTGCCTCCACGGCGCAGTGAATGTCGAAGGGTCAGATGGCGGCACCATGCCCGACGCGTCGGATTCATTCTCTGCAGCCACAACTACGTGCGAGACATCGGGAGGCAAAGGCAGATTGCGCGAAGAACCTTGCCAGCAATCCGGGTGGTCGTCCACGGAAGACCAGGCAGTAGAACATTCGAACGCAGCATGTTGTTGTTGTTGTTGGGTCATGTGGTGTTGCAGGTCTTCCCGCAACCACCATGACGGCGGCGCTCCTAATCCTCCAGGCAAATCGGTGGGGGGTTGGGAACAACCCATCTGCTGCGGCTGTGACTGGAGCAGCCCGAGCCTGCTCGAGCGAGGGGCCGTCGGCCAGCTTTCAATCTGTTCGAAAGAGTCCCCCGACGTAGATCGGCGGGACGCACTGAGGCTCGGTGGCGGGCGCGTGTTGTCGGTGGTGGTGCGCCCTTTCCACCCTTGCACGGTCCGCTTGAGAGACTCCATGCCTTGTTTCACCTCGGGATCCTGCTGTCCACACTCCTCGAGGATGCGGTAGCATTTCAAGATCTCCGCTTTCCGTTCCGCGGCCAGTCGCGGGTCCCGGCGGATGTAGACATAGTCCATGGCCAACGTCGTGGTTGCGATGAAGACATGATACACGACCAGCCAGGCACGACAGAAGAGAGAGTCCCGCACGGCCTCTTGCATCTCGAGAACGATTCGTGTGGATTGGAGGCATACTATCCGGCTGTAGGTGTACCGCTGATCTTGGTAAGACCGAGCCAGAAATCGCCGGTGGAGCAATGCGAGGGAGTTGTGCAATCCGAACAGCAAGAGCTTTCGTTGTCGGTCCAGATATGGTCGCTCCGTAAACAGCCGTTTCAGGTATTCTTGGCCCGTCTCATAGTGGAGATATGCGGGAAGGGATTGGTAGGTCTCATTGATCTTCTTGTCGAAAATCATGACGGCGCTGTAGTCGAATTCCACGTCGCTCAGCTCCGCCTTGCTCACGGCATCCGTCAATTTCTGTATGATGTTGGCAATGAGCAGCCGGGCGATGAAAAAAGTCACCACCGTTATCGGGCCCGATAGCGGTTGGTCGTAGTTATAGCCCGGTCGAATGTTGTCGTCCTCTACGTTGCTGGGGAATCGCACATTCATGTGGTCGGGATGGACCAAGTACGACCCGAGTTGGCCCCAGTTGTTGAACGCCCACATCCTGATGTTTGGAGCATACTGCGTTAACACGGGATTTCCATTTTGAGAATGACACGCTCGAGCCGCACTCACCAGTCAGCCATTACAATGGCCCACCAGACCCGACGCTGAATTTCCAATGTTACCGCAGCGTCCTGGGTCTGGGGGCTTTCTTCTCGGGCCTTGCGCTGGCGAGGCGAGTCTATCCGGTTGAGTTGTAAGACATGAGCCTCGGTGATCAAAAGTGCTACTTGACCTCTACGGCCGGTGTTTTGAGGATAGGTCGGGAGGAATAGCGCAAGCAGGACTTTTGCCTGCAGGGTTTCCAGCAGAGGACAGATGAGATGGTTGGCCTCGGCCAGGGCGCGTTCAACCAATATCATCCAACTTCTACAGCAGGCTTTGGGGTCTTTGATCGGACATGGTGCATGGCCGGTGGTGGTCGAGTCCTGCCAGAAGTACACGGCCACGGATAAGACGGCCACCAAGAGCGATATCCGCGGCCAATCTGGTGGTTGCGTGCCGTCTTGCAGACAATTGTACAATTTCTCGAACTCGCGGCGTGTCGTTGGAACGTGAATGATGGGAAGATACCAATTCAGGTTCTCCACATAGAAGGCGAACAGCGCCCGGGCATCCAACAAGCTCGGCAGGATGTCCACCAGCTCCGAGACTGCGGGTGGCTTGTGGACAGACGACGGAGTTCCGACTAGGACGTATGAGTTCTGGACATTCACATGAGCACTCACTTATGCCTGAAGAAAGGAACAACAGAAGAATAATAATAAACGCACCACATCCGTCCCTGTGCTTTCAGGTGCGCTCGGAGGTTGTGGAGCAATCCCCTGCTCATGTCTGGTGGATTGAGGTGGAGAGTCGTTGTTCTCAGCATGGTGTTGGTTTGGCTCTGACGACGAGGTCAGGGTTTTCTTTGAAAAGACCGCTTCTTCGAGCTGCTTCAGACGTTGCAACAGGTTACTAGTCTCGACCTCGGCGGCGGTCGTGCAACTATCGACATTTTTGTTTGCCGGAGACTCAGACAATGTATTCTCCTGCGACGCAGACCAAGTGATTCCTACATGCCTGGTCAGTCAATGACTGCAGGGGGATTAGGGTGTCAGTATACCGTCGACAACCGAAACACAGGGAATGCGCCTCGAGGTACAATTTGAGCACGGGGTCAGTCGGTCACACCTGAGCTTTTTGCTCCGACAGAATCTGCACGACAGGCCATCCTGGCGGGAAAAGCCTCTCTCGCGGTGGACTGACGCGTTGCTCCGGGCCCTTTTCATTTTGGTGATCAATCAGCTGGAGTCTCGGAGATGACAACGCAGCATGGGAAATCTTCAACGAGTGTATGCGGTTTCACCGGTTGTTGAAATAGCAATGTCGCGATAGCCCTGATACAGCTGTCGATAACTTAGTGTCAGCCAACGACCGGCCAAAGGATCCCCAAGTAGGCGAGGCATCTAGTTCGCATGAAGCACCTCGAGCACACGAAAATACCGATCTAGCTTCCCCAGCCGTGCCGGGGTAGAAGGCGGGGGATGCCATTGACGGGGGGGGTTCCAAGATGGCGAGCGGCTGGGCCATGTGGAGGACACCACAAGTCACCGTACGGAGTAGCTTGATCAAAGACTCTCATGAGGATGATAGCCGAGGCTCTCCATTCAAAACCTTGACTTCCACCCGCAGATCGAATCCTGACGGACGAGAACTGCAAGTAGCTTTGGGTCCGCGGGCTTGTCCAGTCCCTGCTCGCATTCTTCTGGTAATGATCGTAGCTCGTATGCTGTCCGTATCCACCACACTGGGTCGGGACCCTAGCGCCCATGGACGCAACAGATACGGGACCTGCTATATTGCAGTGCAGACGCCCGAAAGTCTGAAGTCCGTGGACATGACCCATGGAGGCACGATGCCGAGACCAGTACCTTGCTGTTGTCGGCCAAAGGACTTAGGTGAGCTTTATTGTTTCTGGACTCGACCATCTTATATGCTTGCACGACGAACATGGATATAATGGGTCGTCAGAACAGCCTTGAACAGATCTACTCATGCCTTCCTTCAATAGTGCACAATTGGAACGTCACTGTCCTGAAAGTCCTCTTCACGTGTCCTTGCCATGACTTTTTTCACGCTTGCCACGCTATCAACCCCGGAAGGTCTGACCGCCGCTATCGGGGTTGGCGACAAATACTATCCGCTAAGCCAAACGCAACAATTCCAACATGCGACGGTCATGTCTCTGCTTGAGGATTGGACTCGATCCCTGACGACGCTAGAGACGCTCGCCGAGGAGGCCCAGGCCGGCAAACTCTCGCACAGTATTTCCGCCAGCGATGCCATCTTGGAGACCCCAGTCCGGTATCCCAACAAGGTGGCGTGCGCGGGAGCCAATTTCACCGGCCATCTGAAAGAAATGGGCTTCACTGATCTGAGCAAATGGGACATTCTCCCCGTCTTTCTCGCTCCGCCAACGACGACGCTGGTCGGACCAGGGACGACCGTCAAAATTCCGCGCACGACGAAAGAATTCGACTGGGAACTCGAGATGGTGGTGGTGGTAGGCCAACGACTGAGACATGCTTCACGGGAAGAAGCAGCCGCCGCCATCGCAGGTTACATGGTCGGCCTGGATCTCTCGTGTCGGGACCTCGCCATATGTGACAACCAGCTGAAGATCGACTTCATGCGCGGCAAGCTGCAGGACACCATGAAGCCCGCTGGTCCCGTCTTCGTGCCAGCCAAGTTTGTTCCCAACCCGGATGACCTCAGAATGACCCTCCTTGTAAATGACAGGAAGATGCAGGACGCGTCGACAAACGAGATGCTGTACAAGTGTGACGAGATCGTGTCCGTTATCAGCAGTCACGTCACCCTGGAGCCGGGCGATCTCATTTACACCGGCACTCCCAGCGGCCAGGCGAAATCCCATGGTGGGGCCTGGCTCAAGGCTGGGGACAGAATATCTGCCCGAATCGAGGATATCGGGGAGCTCAATGTCACGCTCAAGTCCGATGATTAAGGCATACCTAGGTAATTAAATGAATGAGTCCACCAGGAAGGGATTGATGAGCATTGAAGTCTGGGCCACTTGTAGAACTACTGCCATATTGCTTGGAGGGATCGATGTCGATACAGCACACCTGGGCCTGCTTGATGTTGTACTTCCAGTGCGCTTAATGATGGTCTCAGTACCGTCGTTAGATAGAGGGAACACTCTACAACGGACAGGAATGGCAAGTTGCGAGCCTCCTCTATTGTAGGGGTGAGTCGCGAGCAGTCTTTAATCGTCTTGGCATACCTCGTACATCACCACTCCACAAGTGCAGCCACGAGGCTCTGCACCAGCCTCGCACGTGCCTCGTCATTCCGTTCTACCATCCTGCAGCACATTGTGCTGGGCATTTCACACTCCTAGGCACACAGCGGAACAGGCAACATGGCCTTTTTATGCCCCTACTCGGCTTCTCCGATTCTAAAGCTTCGACTCAAACTCAAACGCCAACTGTGTCATCACGTGTGCCCATCAAAACTGCCTCGTGGCTGCCTCGCGCTAGTGGCGCCTGTCTGGGCCTTTGTGAGTCGCGATGCTCAGCCTCAATGTGATTTGATCGAATAGTTTTCGATATCTACGAGGTACGAGGTATGTGTTTCCATCCTCTGTCGGAAATTCTCATGGTTCAGCTCGTGAGTATGGCGTGGTAGTATGTGTCGTTTGAAGATCCTCCTGTGGCAGCACAAAGGTGGGAAACTGCGTGGTGCTCAAGACTCGTCCCAACCACTATGCTTGACCCCCTAACAGCCCTCGGCCTTGCGGGCAATGTGATACAAATCGCCGATGTTACCTGGAAGCTGGTCTCGGGAGCACGCGAATTGCACACTTCAGGATCGCTGTCTGCACTAACAGCCATAAAGACCGACGCAGAGACCGTTTACGATCAGGCTGTTGCTATCAGAACCCTGCTGGAACCAACCATCGGCTGTCTTACGAAAGACGAGGCCGTGAGTGTTCTTTTCGTGGAAATGGGTATCGCTGACTTTCATTGCAGGCTCTCCACTCCCTCTCTAAGCATATCGAATCGACCTCTGAAGACCTTCTTGTTTGCGTGACGCTCAACGAGCAACAGACGTCGATATGGAACAACATCAAAGGCGCCGCGAAGGCAGTCAAAAAAAAGAGAAAGATTGCCGAGTTGGCCGGGAGACTGGAGCGCCTTCAGAGTCAACTTGGTCTCCGGATACTTGTCGCCTTAAGAACGAGTCTGAGTGAGCAGTCCAATGAGCTGCAAGACCAATACGGGTTGATCCACGACGATATCAAACACATCATACACGTCCTGGAAGGTACTCGCAGGAAAGCACCAGATGTCAATACCGATGGACTCCCCGGTAGCTTGCCGAGACAGTCATTTGCGGCCAGCACCGCACTGAACGACCGAACGCAAGACGCCCTCGATGATAACGCACAGGGCTTAAAAAGTCAGGAACTTTTACCTCAGACCGGACCACCGAAAACGGAATTTGGGAAGAATCTCGCCCTACTGCGGCTTCTCCGGTATCGACACATGCAAGATCGTCGTGATGAGATCCAGAAAGCGCATCGGACGACCTTTGAGTGGATATTTCAAGAAAACGCCGACTCAACTCTTGGGGCCAACTTCCTACGCTGGCTTCATGCCGACAGCATGATTGTACCTTACTGGATCAACGGGAAGGCTGGTTCAGGCAAGAGCACGCTGATGCGTTTCCTCGTAGAAGATCCTCGAACGCGGACGGCCTTGTCAAAAGGGAGCGGGTCAGACGAATTCACCATAGCTTCTTGCTTCTTCTGGAATCTAGGCACAGCGATGCAGAAATCACACCAAGGTTTGCTTCAGAGTCTGTTGTACACCGTTCTGGAAAAACACCCAAGCGCGATCCCTGGCGTTTTTGCAGATATCTGGGACAGCCTTTGGGACAAGGAGACGGATGGAAACATGCCGCCTCTAACCCTCGTTGAGCTCAAACGCGCTTTCTCGGCCCTTGTGAACCTGGATCTGCCCTTCAAGATGTGCTTTTTTGTTGACGGTATTGACGAATATGATGGTGACCATGTCGACATCTGCTCCTTTCTCATGTCGACTTGTTCGGAACGAGTTAAATTGGTCCTCTCGAGTCGACCAATTAACGCGTGCATCGAGGCATTCCGACACTGTCCGTCCTTACGCCTCGAGGACCTCACCTATCCGGATATCAAGCAGTTTGTTGATGATCGCCTTGCACGGCATGAAAAGATGCAACATCTCCTCAAGACGCAGCCGCTCAAGGCCACCGTCCTTGTCGAAGAGCTGGTCGCAAAAGCTTCTGGAGTCTTTCTCTGGGTTAGATTAGTTGTCAAGTCGCTGTTAGACGGCTTGCGGAACGACGATCAGGTGTCGGACCTTCTGGTCAGGCTACGACTCATACCACCTGATCTCGAAAACCTGTACAAGCATATGCTGGGGAAAATGTCGCCTCTGTACCGCGAACAAGCCGCGCAACTGTTTCAGATCATTCAATACTCCCGTGAGCTTTGGGTGAACCGGCCTGTGAAGACATTACTCTTGTCGTACGCAGAGTTCGATCCACAGATCTGTCTGCAGATGCCCCTGGGTCCAGTGGCTGCCGCAGAAGCGTTGCAACGGTGTCGAGCGATGGAGAACCGTCTTCGAAGCCGCTGTTGCGGGCTGCTAGAGACACGATATTTTGTCAAAAGCTACAGCGACAGTTCAAACCAGACGTCTCTCAACGACGAGTCATCGGCGAGTGGCAGGGATGAATATTACTTCGTCCTCACAGATGGATCATCACTTGTTGAAGAAGATCGTGAAGTCGTCAACTCCAATGTCCAATACCTGCACCGAACTGTTGCAGAGTTCTTGCACAGGAAAGATGTTTGGTCCAGTCTCATGGCAAGCGAAGGCGAACTATCCTCGATGTCAATTACCACTGCAGTAGGGCATGCGACTTTGGTAAAGCTGAAGATATCACCATTCACGGGACAAGACAGCGTGACTTGGGCGTTGAAGCTTCTCAAATGTTGTAAGACCGCAGAAGCCGAGACACACAATGCTCAGGTTCAGATCATTGACGAGTTGGACCGCGTCATGCACCACCATTGGCATGGGCATGGAGGCTGGGGACGAAACCATTGGGCCCCAGCTTCCGACTGCAACACTCGCTATCATCATATGTTCGCTCTCGCCGTTCGCTCTGGCCTTGGCAGATATGTCGAGGAGAAGCTCAATGACCTTGGACCAGATCTAATTCATTGCGGTGGTATGCCTCTAATGCGGCAGCTTATCGTGGCCGGTCCGTCATTCGACGAGGTTCCATGTATGGCGAGCTTGCTTTTGCGCTACGGTGCCGATTCCAACGAGATGTATGAGGGCCTCAGCACTTGGCAGTTTGCGATGCACGAGTTCTTGTGCCAAGCAGAGCCGTCGAATATCAACGCCTGGATCAGCCTCTTGAGCCTCTTTGTGTTGAATGGTGCGGATGTGAACGCCCCGATCTATGCTGGGTCCCCAGGAACCTCCTCTGCGGACTGGAAAAAATCTTCGATGTCACCGCTGAGTGCTGTCCGACAGGTCCACCGAAGGCTGTTGGCCGGCCAGGATGTAACGGCATCAACCGCGACGACAGGATTAGAAGATATACTCCTGGAATATGGCGCGCAGCTTAACCTAGATCGTGATCGAGTGCGCTTTGACGAAATCCCCTCCGAGCACCCCGCTGACCCGGCACCTGCTGACGAAATTTCAGACTCGTGGGCGAAAAACCTGCCTGCGAGAGACCACTCGTCCATGACAGCTCCGGTATGGAAGTTGGCAGCGGCTATCTTTGCAGATGAAACAATAGACCCAAGCGAGTATCAGATTGGGCAAGCCAAGGTGAACGAGATATCAACACGAAAGCAGCCTGCGGCCGAGGCGACTCAGGAGCAGGGCGGAGCCAGAATTTTGCAAGACGCCCTCTCACGGGTCCAGTCGGTCGTGGACGAGGGAGTCAAGGATCTGCGCTATCACATGGGCCAGGGCGACAAGATTCCGAAATGGCATTTTATGGCGCAGGGCTACCTACCAAGAAGTGTGAGGTGGTTGCACTGATTTGCGAAATCTCAGGGTCATCGTACGTAATGAACTTGGATCCCTCTACCATTTTTTGTTCTTTGGCTATCCGCTTGGGTGGATTTGTCGAGACCTGCCTACCATGAAGGGTATGACCGTATGATGTGATGTGATTTTTGAGCGTATGCGAGTTTGATGGTATGGCTATGCATTTATGTCCTTTTATGGACAATGAGATGTTGTCAATAATGCATTGCACTTCCCAAATATTATTCTTTCAAACTTGTGCGAAAAGCCCGGGGTCAAGTCGCGGTTGGTGAGTGTGAGAATCTCCAATGGAGATCGGGGACAAGGCTACGCGGAATAAGGGGGGAATTCATCACTATGCCACCCAGAAACCAACCCTGTACGTGAGGAAGACGTGGGATTCTATCCAGAGAACATGGGCATTAAGCTCACAGGACCTGGATGAATCTGCGAATCTGCAAACCTGCGAATCTGTTGCCGGCCAATCATACATGTAGACTGCAGGTGGTGTACATGTCAATGGGGCATTCCCACATACTACTCGGTCGGTCCTCGTGGGCTCTATGGCTGTATACCTATTTTTTCATTGAGTGCAGGTGGCCAGGAAACCCCTCCGTGTGAGTTCGTGACCGGGCTCTCTGTGCCATATCCCCTGCAGGGTTCTTGCAGTCCCGATTGCCAGATTTTATCTCATCTCATCCAATTTTTGCTCTTTTCATTGCAACCCATCGATCGTAATACCTCTCACGTAGCGTGGCAGACGGGGGCGTCTAGCCGCGAGGTGTCGGGAAGCTTCTTCGAGTTGCCTCTCTCTGTGCGAATCTACTCGTCCCCTCCACCCGCTGCCAATCCACTTCCGCCGACCTGTTTCGCGCTCTTGGCGCCGCAGATATCGTCCACTCTCAGGAGCAGACACGCACTTTCCACCGCCGTCTTGATGCTCTGCAATTTGACCGCCTGGGGTTCCCAGACACCATAGTCCTTCATGTCGACCACATTGCCCGTATCGCCGTCGACACCGAACGTCGATTTCCCCTCGGCCTGCTTCGCGCGGAGCTGGGTCAGGATGCGGATGGGGCTGGCGCCGGCGTTCTGGATCAGTGTGCGGGGGATGACTTCCATGGCGTCCGCGACGGCGCGGTACGGCCACTGCATCACGCCCTCGATGGACTTGGACTTTTGCGCAAGTCGCACCGAGACGGCCATCTCGGTGGCGCCCCCGCCGGGAGAGAGGCGCGGGTGGAACATGACGTTGCGGGCCACGGACATGGCGTCTTGGAGGTTGCGTTCGATCTCGTTCAGAATGTCCTTTGAGGGGCCCCGGAGCAGGATCGTACATGCTTTTGGGTTCTTGCACTTTGTGAGGAATGTGAAATACTCGTCGCCGATCTTTTCAATCTCGAACAGACCACAGCCCGTGCCCACGTCGGACTCGACGAGGTCGTCAACCCGGTTTACAATGGTAGCGCCCACGGCGCGGGCAATGCGGTTGTTGTCCGTCTTCCGCACTCTTCGCAGTGCCGTGACGTTGGCCTTTTGGAAGTAGTGTTGTGCCAGGTCGGACACGCCCTTCTCGGTGATGACCAGGTCGGGCTTGACTGCCAGGACCGCGTCGCACATCTTTTTGACCTGTTCCTCTTCGATCTGTAGGATTTTGTTCCATGAGTCCTCGTCCGTGATCTCGACATTTGTCTGGGATTCGCCCTTTTTGTACTCGAGAGTGCAGTCCAGCAGCACGATCCGAGGGTTCTCTATCCGTCGACGCATCGAGGCGTGTGTAATGTCCTTGTTCAACATGACTCCATCCAGCACTCTTGACTCCTCGATTTCTCCACCGGGAATCTTTTCAACGCGGGCGTATCGCTTGATGTCGATTTCTACGGGTTTCGAAGGCGCCACCGAAGAGGCGGACTTCGCGGTGCCGTTCGCCTGGGGTGCATTCGAAATAGATGTCTGGTCCTGAGAAACGGTTCGCACGGCGTTCAGGGCAAGGGAGCACATGAGTTCCGAGTATCGAGAGATGGTCTTGGTGCCGATGGAGGATTCGATGAGCGAGATCATAGCCTTGTCGCTCGAGGTGTCGACGGGGATGGAGATCTCTTCGACGATCGCCAGCGCGTCCGTCAGAGCCTTTTTGAAGGCCTGGATAATCACCACGGGATGGATATTTCGTTCGAGTTGGGGCAGCGCCTGCGCCAGGATCTCGCCCGCTGTCCAACCTCGTCAGTTTGGATCTCTTAGCCTCGACATTAAACAGCAGCAATATACCTAATATGATGACCGTCGTTGTCCCGTCGCCCACCTCCTCATCCTGCGTCCGACTCAACTCGATCATGCTCTTTGCCGCAGGATGCGCAACCTCGATCTCTCGGAGGATGGCGTGGCCGTCGTTCGTCAGGACAATGCCGCCCATGGGATCAAGCAGCATCTTCAGCATTGCTTTGGGCCCGAGACATGATCGTATGATATCCGCCACCCTGTGTTTTGGTCAGCCCACGGAACCGGGTTTCCTAGTTGTGTTTCCTCACGTTTTCGCAGCGGTAATGTTGGATATTTGCGCCTTTCGACCCACTTGTCTTTCACCATTCGCCGTATCTATCAAGATAGGTCAGCAAGTCGGTGCACGCAGAGAAATACCGGATGGGCTCACTCATAACCACCACAGGCGCCTGCATCCTGCCTGCGGTCTTAGGCCTGTGGCCTGGAAACAGATTTCTAAAGGATCTTCGCCTGCAACACCGGAAGAGCGGTCTCAGATATGGGGAGGACTACCGCGCGGTCAAAAGACTTGTAGAACGGCGACAACGAAAGGACTGGTGTACTGTGGTTTGGCTAGTATGTTGGAATTGAAGCCCTGTGCGATCGGTGGGATGGGGTGATCTCCAACTTTTTTACATTCGGCCAGGCTGCGCTAGTCTACATTTGAATACGGCTCAGCCTTGTGCTGTGACCAATAGCACTAGGCGGGACGCTGTACGACCTACACTCACCGACTGGTCTGATTGATCATGTGGGAGAAGGAATGTGCTTCCCTCGTCATAAGAGTAGCAGCATGATCTTTTTCCGTGTTGAAGGGTCTAGGTCTCGGTGCGTTTGGGCCGATAACTTTTATTACACTACCCCTCTAGTCTCCACTTGTTGCCACTCGTCTTCCCTCCTCCCTTCGATATCTTTTTATAGTAGACGTCAATGACCTGAGCCTTGGAACCATCGATCCCATTAATGCACAAGAAGAAATAACCTTCCCAGTCAACCTCGAGCAATGATGCGTGCTGGGAGGCACACAGGGTGGTCGCTCAAATCGGCTCCTCCCTCGGTTCGATCAAAACTTCATTCACCGCAACATGCTGCGGTTGTCTCAATGCATAGACAATCGAATTGGCCACATCTTCCGGATCCAAGATCTGCGCACCAGTCGGCTCACCATATTTCTTGATTGCTTCAGTGTCCGTGGACATGCCGAAGAGCTCAGTCGCCGTGTTGCCAGGTTGCACGCTCGTGACACGCAACCCACTCCCTGCGGTTTCTAGTCGCAGGCTCTGTAGAGTGGCTTCGACAAAGAACTTGCTGGCTGAGTAAACACCTAAGCCAGGGAAGACCTTTCGGCCCGCATCCGACGATATGGCGACAATGTGCCCGCTACCGCGCGAGATCATCGACGGCACCACCGAGGAAAGGCAATGTAGAAGCCCCTTGCAGTTCACATCGACGGTACGGTCCCAATCTTCTGTGTGCACATTTGCCATCATGGTGTAATACATGACGCCAGCGCAGGACACCAGGATATCGACTGGCCCAAGCTCGTCATTCGCTGCTTGGATAAGGCTCTCGACCTGCTTCCTGTCCGTCACATCTGTCTGTCGAACTATCACCTTGCCCTCGCGGACCACAAGTCTGCTCTTCACAGCCTCGAGAGCGTCGGTGCGGCGAGCGCCTAGAGCCAGATGGAGGCCTTCGCGTGCCAGAGCTGCAGCGACGGCAGCTCCGATCCCGGATGAAGCCCCAGTAATGACAGCCACACGTCCGCTCAGGGGTCCTCTTCGTATGGGCTGCGCGGTGCCACCGAGAGCATGTTGACGGGACGGCGGACGCGGCAACCATCCTCGGGCAAACCAATGGCGAGCATACGTTTCGAGCAATACGCTATCAACCTTGGGTCGTTCAACAACAGCCCGCAAGGGCCTAGTAGCGGCGTTGTTTAGCACAACAATGCCTCTCAAGAACTCGACGCTCGGCATGCCGCTGCGGAGGATGTCAATGGTAAAGGCACCATCTCCACCTTTCAAGGTGCCTCTGTTCTCCTGCCATCGGCTGACCCAATCGTCCCAAGGGAGTGGTTTTGTGGAATATCCAAGCTCTTCTAGGTCTTTGAAGACTGACCGGGTCTGTACGGGATCAGGATCACCGAGGTGAAAAATGAACTGCGTGGTGTTGGTCTGATTCGAGAGATGGACGATGGCTTTGCTAACAAAGTCGACCGGGGTCATCTCAGCGCGCCAACCTTCCACATCTGGAGCATATCCCAGGTTAACGGACTCAACAATGATCGCATTAAGCAGATCCCGTGAGTTCCCTGCTCCTGTTGCACTGTGACCGCTGATTGTACCCGCTCGATGAACCTTCACCGGCAAGCCTCGACGGCCAGCTTCACGTACGAGTTTCTCTGCCACCCATTTTGTCTGGCCATATCCATCGGCCAGTTTTTCTGGGACGTCGTCCACGTCCAGCATGACATCCTCATCCCAGCTATTCCGAGATGGAGGCAACACACCATTCGTGGAGATGTATTGCACTGTGGCTCCAGCGCGACATGCTAGGCGCAGGATTTCCCTTGTTCCGCCCACATTAGCGTCCCGGAGGGCAGCGTACGGGTACACAAGATTGACACTGGCGGCAGCGTGGAAAATAACTTGGACACGCCCTGCGAGTTCTTCGAAGGCGTCCGGCGAGAGACCCAGTCGAGGTCGGGATAAATTGCCAGGGAGGATTTCGACGCGTTCCATAATCGAGTCCCGCCACAATCCCAGATCGAGCAGGTGCCTTCGCAACCTTGCGACGCCTTCTGGCAGATCGGCTTCGGAAGGATCACTGAAACGTACAAAACACAATATCTTTGCCGATGTGCTTTCCAGTAGGTCATTCAACAAGAATGCACCCAAGAAGCCAGTGGCACCGGTCAGTAGGATCGTATCTGCTTTGCTGGCCGCACATATGCTGGCATTTGTGGGTCGAATATTGTCCTCAAGGGTCGAGTCTTTCCGGAGGACATCAGGCAGATGAGCCTGCACCGCTGCAGCATGACCGTCTCTCACAGATCGCACTGTTTCCAAGTGACCATTGAGAGTCGCAGGGTCGACAAGTCGTGCTAGAGGCACCTTGACTCCTAGAACCCTGGAGAACCGTGCAGACAAGTCTGCGAGCGTCAAAGAGTGACCGCCAAGGTCGAAGAAGCTGTGCTCCGGCGTTATGGTGTTCCGTGAGATCTTGAGACTTGCAGCCCAGATTTCAGCGATGGCTTCAATATCAATTGGATCATGGTCTCCCTTGTGTCCATTAAATGGGCTACTGCGGCCACTGCCATTGACAGCTTTGGGGGTTGTTGGTTGGGGAAGGCGTTTGAGATCAACCTTGCCAGACACTGCATTGGTAGGCAGCTCCTCAACTTCCACCCACAGAGCCGGAATCATATAGTGAGCCAGGTAGGATGAGAGCGTCCGTCTTGCAGCTGGACTGTGCCCCAATTCATTAACCTCCAACTCCGGGCGATCTGCGGAAGACTCCTTGTCCCGGACAAAGTATGCAACGAGTTGCCGTTCCAACGCCTCGCCATGAGCCGTGACTGCACAATGACGAACAGCCAGGTGTTGCACAATGGCGTGCTCGACCTTTCCGGGGACGACGGAGTAGCCACGAAGCTTGATCATGGCTCCGACGCGACCAGTGATTTCCAAAAGTCCTGACGGAAGGATTCGTGCCTGGTCTCCAGTTCGGTACATGCGCGCTCCTGGGGCTGAATCAAATGGGTCCGGTGTGAAGGCTTTGGCAGTTGTCTCAGGACGATTGATGTAGCCGCGGGCCAGGAGTCTACCGCCCACGAAAAGTTCTCCGCTTTCTCCAGCTTCCACCTTTTGACCACTCTCATCGAGAATGTAGGTGTGTTCTGGATCCAGAGGAGGGCCGACGGGACAGTAGTTTGCCTCATTGTCCAGCATCTCTCCAATATCTCCACAGGCAATCTCGTGAGTCTCGCAGGCGCTGTAGACGTTGAGCAGGGTTGTGTTGGGAAGAGCTTTTATTGCTCGACGGGCCAAGTCGGTGGTCACGACTTCACCGTTCAGCCACAAGGTCCGCAGCTTCGGAAGACGAGCCCCGATCTTTGGGTGCCGCGACAGCACCGCGGCCAAGAGCGTCGGGGTCATGAGGGTCTCGGTGATTTTCTTAGAAGCGAGTAGGTCCACGAGCGCGGGGGGGTCATAACTGGCCTCGTCGGGCACTGCAACGACAGTGGCTCCCCGCAGCAGGGGACGCAGGATCTCCCAGATGAAGAAGACATTGCAGGCGACACGATCGCCGGGCTGCAGATCGCGAAACCCGAATCGCAGGTTATACGAAAGTACTGGCGCTCGATGAGGATTGGCGATGCCCTTGGGTTTGCCCGTTGTTCCTGAAGAATAAGAAACGAAGGCAAGTCTGTCCAGATCATCATCAGCAGGCAGCGGAGGGAGGTCTTTCACATCTCCATTGGTGTCTGTCTGCTCCTCATCCAGAGTGATGAGAGGAATGCCCTCCTTGATCTTACCAAGTTCGGCGCGGTAAGTGACCACTACAGCTGGTTGGGCATCGTCAATAACGTCTGCCAGGAGTTCAGGAGGGTAAGCCAGTTCGAGGACGAGAAATGCCCCGCCTGCCCGGAGCGCGGCGAGACAGGCAATCACATAGTTGGCACTGCGTGGTAGGAGCACGCCAACGAGGCTGTCTCGGCCGACTCGGTGCTTGCGGAGGCGATTGGCGAGAGCCTCGACCTTTCGGTCAAGTTGGACATAGGTGTATGTCGCCGTATCGTCCTCCAACGCCACAGCATCCGGTGTCACCTGGACCTGTTGTCGGAAAAGGGCCGACAGGTCCTTACTGATGTCGAGGATAGCCATGATTTCTCACAGTGGGTTTTGCTGGGTAGATGTCCAACCCGACTAGCACTGCGTGGTTCCCATTGTCTTATGGATGGGAGGATGATGAAGAAGGAAAGACGCCGGTGACACTCACTCTGCCTCTTGGGCAACACAGGTTTTTCCGCAGGGCAAAATGATTTGATTCTGTTGAGTGGCTGTGGGAACTTCTCCCACGCTTTTGCCAGGATCTCGACCAATGGTACCACGGTATCCAGAAGACGTCATCACGAAAACTTCGAGATTCCTTGGATAGACGTCGCTAATTCGCCAACCGACACGGATCTGGCGACACGCAGTTCCTGAGCACATGCCCGGCAGGATTGGCGAGCGACGGCCCAAATCCTGGTAGATCTAAACCTAGACATGGAGTAACTGGACAGGTACCCAGTCTTGCCCGTCCGCGGATCTGTACCCGGTCAGCAGTAAGTCGTCTGCGCTCTGTGGGAGCAAGGCTGCTCTAGTACTTTTTCGATCGACAGGGCACTTGTTACACAGCCATATTGCTCCCAAGAGTAGTTATATAGCGAACAGGTAGGTAACGCTGTGAAAAATCCGGATACATGGGGGCTGAGTCAGAAGGATTAAATAGGGAGGTACGCCCCCATATTGCCATCGACGAAACGTAACCGCATTTACTAATGGGAGCCTAAACAACATCTACCCTTCGTCTTGGTCCATATCATCTCGACTCCGCTTTCCGCCCACGCCCTTTCCCGTCCGCTTGTGCCGCAGGGTTGCACCTTTCTTGCCCCTGTTGTCATGCAGCTCCTTCATCTCCATGGCGGCAGCCCGTTGGGCGTCTCCCACCCGCTCCGCCAATACCATGACCTCTTCCTTGACCGTCTCGTACTCCTTCAATTTCTTACCTAGTGCGCCCTCAATCCTCATCCACAATTCCACATCATACTGAGTGACGAAAGAAATCGCCTTGCCGCTCTTACCCGCTCTCGCCGTCCGCCCAACTCGGTGGATGTATGTTTTGCTATCGTGGGGAAGATCAAAATTGATCACGAGATCAACAGAAGGAATGTCCAGGCCTCGTGACGCCACATCAGAAGCAACTAATAGATTGCGGGATTTTGCGCGGAACTTGTTGAGAGCAGCCAATCGCGCCTGCTGCGACAGCTGGCCGTGGATGGGGATAGCTGAGAAGCCAAGGGTCCGCAGGAGGATCGAGATTCGCTGTGCTTCGTTGACTGTGCGTGTGAAGATGATCCCTGTCTGACCGGCCAGCTCGTTCAAAACATGTATGAGATAGAGGTCTTTGTGCTTGTGAGGGATGAAGAGGTATGATTGGATCAGCGTCGATACAGTCTGGTATTTGTCCTGGGAGACCGCCACACGAAGGGGATTCGACAACGATGCTCGTTGGAGCGATTCGACCTTGCTTGACATTGTAGCAGAAAACAGATATGTCTTTCTCCCTTCTCTTGGTATTATCTTCAGAATCTTGTCCAAGATCGGCCCAAAGTCCAAGTCAAGCAATCGATCGGCTTCGTCCATGACCAAGTACTTCAACTGGCGCAATGAGAACCCCTTTGTGTTTTCCAGATGGTCCAGCAGACGTCCCGGCGTGGCAACAATGACATGAGGTTTCTTGCCCAGAGCAATCGCTTGAGGAATCATGTCCATGCCACCAACCAGCACGGCGCACCGGACTGCGATCAGCGAACCCAGAGCCTCCACCGCCTGAGATATCTGGTATGCAAGTTCTCGTGTTGGCGCCAGGATCAAAGAATGGAGTTGTTGCGGTTTGTCCATGAGTGCCTGAAGAATGGGAAGGACGAAGGCAGCCGTTTTGCCGCTCCCCGTCTCTGCCAACCCAATGAGGTCCCGACCTTGCAACGCCAACGGTATTGCTTCGGCTTGAATCGGCGTAGGCGCTTTGTACCCAAGGCTCTCGCATGCTTCGCACAGGGAATCAATTATTCCTAGTTCTTTGAACGTGGTTGGCTTCGTGGACTTCGCTTGCATTTCTTCCTCAGCATCGCTGGTCGGTGCGGTTTCGGACCCGGTGGGCGATCGATTATCGTCGGAGGAGGTTACATCATGACTCAACTTTCGTTTCTTGAGCGGCGGCATCTTTCTGGTGGGAGGAGACAACAGTTGCCGGGCAATGGGGGAGGAAGGAAAAAGTTTCTGTTTCATGTAGAACAGGCGCAGGCCCGAAATTTTGGCGCACGGATCTGGCTTATCTTATCGCCCGTGATCTTCAGCCTTGCAAGCCAGCACTTGGCAAGGCTCCGTTGCGGGCTCGGAAAATCTTTCGGAGCGGAAATGAACGATCTAAACGTCACAAAGGACTCGGTACTCCGTAAATAAAAACTTCTTGTTTGTGCCCAGCAATTTGAGACGCCGGAGTGCACTGGGGCTAATGTGTTGTGGTCGAGAGCTGTACTGCCGCTCAAGATTGGATTAGCCTTTCGCAAGCTAACCTCAATTCCTTACCCAGATACTCACCCTCGACTTCTTCGACAGTACCATCTGTGCCCCTTCGCGGCTACCCTCTGCACCAGTTTTCGCCACTCAATCACTAGCGTTTACCAGGTGCATTTCCTTCCCGGCTATTGCATCCGGCTCTAATGTGACCCGTCAGGAAATGAGGAGATCCTCAGGGTTCGTTGGTAGCATCGATGCGATCGATGAGATGTTGACCTCTCGCATTTTCGGATCACGTCATGCGGGGGAAGGCAAGGGAAGGAGGATCGGTGTGAGAAATGCTTTGTTGGAGTTGATATCATGGTAATAGTCTATTGTTGATGATCTATACTGTTGTCTTTTCAGGGCCATCTATTGTTGTGCGATGAAAAGACATTCCCAGCAACCCGCTAACGCAAGTACCACGACAATGGAGGACTGGTTCCCAACACAAATAGGTCTACTTTCGACTTGAGCACGATTTCAGGATATACACGCGAAACGCACGCTCAATCCCTCCTCTACAACTCGCTCTTCGTGGGAGCAGCGTTTTCGACCTGAACCGAGTGTCTCTTCTCGTCCAACTCGTGGTGTTGAGTAACGGTAGCTTCGAGACCCATTTCAGCGGCCAGGGTGAGACCCTTGTTCGAGGCGGCAGCGCCGGCAACCAGTGCCTGGTCGCCATCGAAGTGCTTGGCAATTTCTTCCACTGTAGAAAGGGAAAACAGTCAGTGTGAGAACAGGTGATACTTGGGGGACGAAGGCACTTACGTGGAGTGTTGCGGGTTTCGACGTAGAAGAAGTAGACAACAGCAAGCTCAAAGCCGAGCCAAACGCAGTAGAAAATGTAGTATTTCCAGCCGATGTGGTTCAAGGCGATGGGGTTGATGTATTGGTTGAAGAAGAGAGCGACGTCAACCATAAGGAACATGACTGTCAAGCCCTTTGCTCGGATGTTGTATGGCAGGATTTCAGCCGTGTAGCCGACCAACATACCCGACCAGGCTATATTATACCAGAAGTAAAAAACGTAGATCATCCCGACAACAGCGTTGGCTGCACCTTTAGAGCCAGTGATGGCATATCTGGCCGAGCAAATGGTCCAGACAATGAAGGTGATCAACATGCCAGTGGTGGAGATGAGGAAGAGCTTGCGACGGCCGACCTTGTCGACGAAGAAACAGGCGGTGACGGCGACAAAGAGGTTGAAAATTTGAAGAACGCCATTGATCAAGTTCTGGGTCAAGGTATCGGTGTAGCCAATGTTGTTGAGAATCTTGGAGATATAGTATGAGACGAGACCGTTGCCAGACCATTGGGAGAAGAGACCGGCAGACAACAAAATGATGAGTCTGCGGCGGTTGCCCCGGGTCTTGACCAGCTCGAGCCACTGATTTCCCTCAACCTCCTTCTCAAGTCTGATGGTGTCGCGGATTTCGACGAATTCCAGTTGGACCATCTCGTCGTTGTGGTTGCCATTGGCATGGACGTCATAGAGGATATTCAGACCCTTCTCTTCTTTGCCGTGCGCGATAAGCCATCTGGGAGACTCAGGCACAAACCAGATGAAGGTGATCTGAATTAGAGAAGGAGCAGCTTGGACAATGGTGGGGATACGCCACGCCCAGTTGTTGTTAATGTGGTCGGTTCCGTAGGTGAGCCAAGCAGCGACAATACTACCGGCATACCACGTGGTGTTATAGATCGTGGTGAAGATGGCTCGATGCTGAGGGTGCACAAGTTCCGTGATCAACAGAGGCGAAGAACCGTGAGCAATTGCGATTCCAAAACCGAGCAGAAATCGGGCTCCCAAGAACATGCCAAAGCCCGCAGAGATGGACTGAAGGACGACACCGACCAACATGATGATGCAGCCAGTGAGGATACCCATTCGACGGCCGAGGTAATCCGCTACGTATGGCACGAAAGGAATGGCGGACAATGAACCGATGGACATGATGGCGTTCAAGATACCAATTTTGCCACCTTTGGGGTTGTTGAAATGCTTCTCCCAAGGGGGCAGAGTCTGGAGACCGTTCATCATGGAGCCGTCATAACTGTGACAAGGTCAACAAAAGGGCACTTCTTGTGGTACAAGAGAAGTCATTCGCAGACTCACCCGTTGGTGGCACTGGTAAGAACCACAAACATAAGACAGATATAGGTCTTTCTCAGCGCAGGATCCTTATACCACGTCACAGCAGGAAACTGGCGCCCTGCCAGCTCGAAATATCCTTTCCCCATGTTGACAAGAAGATACTGATGGGTGATGAGGCGCTTAGGAGAGGATGAAACAAGGACGTAGAGACTGTATCTACGTTGGAAGTCTTGATGAAGAAGAAGAGGGAAAAGGGACGAAAACAGGGAGCAAGGCAAGTGTTTTATACAAGGTGGCATTCGTTACAGTGCAGACTTATCTCATCCGCCGTGGTCGAAAATACTACCGCGTGCATTTTGGGTGATAGCGTTCTAGAAAGTCTGCATTCACAGCTGACCGGGGCTGCAGGAGCCAATGGCGGACTCGATGAGGACACAAATCTTGCCATATCGGTGGATCCAAGCGGTCTGGGTTGGACGATCAAATCCGATGGGCGAAAGGCTGGGAAAACAGGCCCGCCCACTGGCGTGACACATGGCTTGGGAGCTTCGATCTATATCGACAAGGGAGAGCCGAGTCTGGATACGGCAAAACGACCAGGGAGTTTTACCGGCCGTCCCGCCGCAAGCAGCAGCAGCATCAGCCTCTCGGGAGGAATCGAGAGCAAAGAAAAAGAGAGGAGATCAGAACCGGGTCGGGAAGGAGGAGAACACATAGGTGTGTGACCCTCCGGCCTCCTCCTCCTCCTCCTCCCACGGGGCCCTAGGTTGGGACTCTTCTGATTGATCTAGCGGCAAAATTCTGGCCAAATTCTGTGCACATGCCCTGTGGGGGTGTGGAGGGCGAGGAGGGCGAGGAGGGCGAGGAGAGCGAGGAGAGAATGTGGGAGTTCCAGGAAACAGACCCCATGCTGGACCCGGGCAAAGGATCGAGCTGGTGAGCTACGATGAGCTCGGCTATGCCTAAAAGAAGGGGGCGGTGGAGGATCTTCGGGCAAAGGATAACAGCCAGCAATCAATTTATCCTATTACCCGGGCAATAGGATACAAGGAGGATTGGCAGAGGAGCAAGCCATTCCCATCACATCGGCATTGGCATTGGCACTGGCATTGCCACCTTGCTTCAAGGAGCTTCCTCTTCCGGAGACTGAATCAGACTTTTCCGGCTCCATCATCAAAACCCCTGTGCGCGATCGGCTACGTTCTGGAAAAAGACAGAGCAAGAGAGTCAAGACAAAGACGCTCTCAGATCGACACGGTACGAGTACGAACTCGACGCCATCGCCGGGGCGCGCCTAGTCTCGTCGTTTATTACACATCGGTATAGCCACTTTAGGTCTCCATCTCCGTCCGGGAAAATATGGAATTGCGGATCGTCATATGCGCCGGCAAACAGCAAGCCAGAAAGACACACTGCAGAGACAGCTATCCTAAGAACATGACGAAACCCGTCCCCTGGTCGAGGCTACAGTACCTTGGAAATTTGAGGAGGAAACAGCTACAAGGCTCTCGGGTCGATTCTCCAGGCAGCTAACACAGCATCCAGGAACGCGCCCAGTCCCAAAGCAAATGAGCCGCATATACGGAGTCCTCTATACCCACCTCCAGACTGGGGCATTGGCTCATGATTCGTGAATCCTAGTGCTGGTTCTGGGGGAAGGGAGGAGAATGCTGGCTGGGCTAGCTGCCTCATGTCTACGGTGCCCGTCCGCATTCGCTACCTCAACGTGCATACTACTAGGACTAAAGCTCCTTGCCCTCGTCGCCGAACAAGGAAGGTCTATAAGCGTCTTCTCTGTCGACTACATCTCCTGCTGGCTCATTCTCCCTGCTCTTGCGGGGTTCCGGTTGATATCTCAGAGATTGACAATGTCGGCAGTCTCCCATCCGTCCGTCTGCGTGACACGCCTTCACTTCGGTGTGAGTATATGCCAATTTCGAATCCTGGTGAGTGCTCCAGCGGTTATTTGCCGGTATTGAACAATATAAAGGTGCGGAAGAATGGAAAGGTACCGTGGTTGTGCTGAAGGTTGAGCAAGTGTAAGGGCCTCAGGTTGCTGTCTTCATCCCCCTTGTCCCTAGTTTTTGCCCGTGAAATCAAGATGTCTCTGTCCAGGCTTGTCTCTGTTGTCTCAGCCCTCGCGGCTCTTGGTCTGGCGACCCCGACGGGACAAGGATGGTCGCCGCATGGAAACTATCCACCGCCGCCGCCGTCGCCGCCGTCGCCGCCTTCTCCTCCTGCTTCTACATCAGCGACGACGACCTCGTCAACATCACCTGCGCCAGCGTCCTCTGCGCCAGCATCCTGCTCCGGATACTTTGAGCCCTTGGCTCCGCCTTTCCTGAATGATCTGGCGCAAGCAGCTGGCAAGCTGTGGTTTGGCAGCGCGACCGACCAACCTGTATGTGTTAGTGCTAGCAGAGGAAGAGTTCCGGAAACTGATAGGAATACGCAGGGAACTGGCGAGGATACCAACATCCTCTATCAAGAGATCTTGAATGATACGCACATCTTCGGCCAGATCACCCCGGCCAATGCGATGAAATTCGAGCTGAGTGAACCGGGGCCAGGCGTCTTCAACTTCACGGGCGGAGACATTGATGTGGCAATTGCGCAAGACCACGGGAAATATCTGAGATGTCATAACCTGGTCTGGGTCAGCCAGGTCAGCGAATGGGTCTTGAACGGGACCTGGACCGCAGATACACTTACAGCTGTTATGCAAAACCACATCCAGACCATGATCTCCCATTTTGGAGGCGCCTGTTACTCGTGGGACGTTGTCAACGAAGCCCTTGCTGCCAATGGGTCTTTTTCTGAAAGTATCTGGGTCGGTATTCCTGGTTCCTGTCCATTGTGATCTGTGTGAACTGATTTTTTTGCAGTACGATGTGATCGGTCCGGAGTACTTCTTCCTGGCGTATCAATTTGCCCGTGAGTCGTCTCTTACACAGCGGCCAGGAGTTGAGGAGCTGCTAGCAGGGGATCTGTTCCCGTTCCCCTCTCAACCACCTGGAGGTACTGATAACAAAGCGCAGAGGAGGCCGTGGACTCCCTCCCAGCCGGTACACGCAAGCCGAAGCTGTACTATAACGATTACGGGATCGAGTCCGGCAACAAGTCAGTGGCTGTGCTGGGTCTGATACAGCAGTTGAATAGTCGGGGCCTCCACCTCGACGGCGTCGGGCTCGAGAGCCACTTCGTCGTCGGCGAGACGCCCTCGCTTGAGGACCAGATCGCCACAAAACAGGCCTACATTGCCGCGGGCGTTGAGGTGGCAATCACCGAACTCGACATCCGTTTTCCGCAGGCCAACCTCACAAACGCCACGGCCTTTGCCCTCCAAGCAGAAGAGTACTACAACTCAACGGCAAGCTGTGTTCAGGTGGACGGGTGCGTCGGGATCACGGTTTGGGACTTTGACGACCAATACAGGTACGTTTTGGGACTTGAACTCCGTGTTTTCCGGAACATATTCCCTACCTTGATTTTATGAGTTGAAAGGACATCGCGATGACTGACTCCACTCACCTGATAGTTGGATCCCTTCGAGCTTTCCAGGGCAGGGGTTGGCCGACCTCTACAATGCTGACTTCACGGTAAGCAATGCTCCCCCTCCATAAAGTCCCGTCGAGTCCAGAGGATTGACTCCACTGGCTCCTGCCGGTTCCTGGCGCTGTTCCATGTATGCTGACGAGCGATGGGCGCAGCGTAAACCGGCATACTACGCTGTAGGCGATGCATTGCAAGGGGTTCCGTGCTCGGTGTGTTCGGCTTGATCCTTCCACTACTCAAACAAATACTTGGGAATTCTGTGGCTCTATCAATGCGTATCACGCAGGACGCACTGTTGCCATTATTGGACGGACCATGATGTGATTGAGAATCTGTTTCTTGTTCGAGTCATGAACATCAACCACACAAGAGTGCATAAGGAGTACATATGATAATAGCAACTAATATCTAACTGGAATGGCTCCCCAGGCCATGCACGCCCTGGGGGGTCTTCCCCTCCCAGCTGGCCGATGCTGTGCCCAACGATCAAACTGTGTCTTAGATTTTGGGCGCTGTGATTACTTCTGCAAGCCCCTATTTTCTCTCCATCCGTTTCTGCCTTGCGTGATCTCGCCAAACCGCCTGAACCACGGCTTTTCTGTGGGCATCACCAGCGGTGGACCCCGAAATAAGTAGCAGTCGGCAGCCGAAGATCAACCGTCAACTTCCTCTCTAGCAAGTAGTACACCACACACCACACCCAGCGCCGTTCTTTCATCGCTTGTGGGGAAAAGACATCAGCCACCAAAGAGTGCGCTTCAAGAGGAGGCATGTACATGTACATGTACCTCGTAACGCATGTAAGCATATCCGAAATACGGATCCCGTGGGCATAGTGGAGTGATGCGTGGTTCATCCGCGTCCTCGCCTCAGGTCCGTCCGGTAAGTATTGACTAACAAGCACCGCTGGGCGACTGGTTTAGTTGGTTGATTGATCACTTCACGGCGCGCTTGCACACGTCTGCTCCGGGATGATCGACGAGTACGAAGTACTAGGCACGGCACGGAGCTTCGTCGCACAGCTTCAACTCGAATTCAACCGAAGAAAAGTGAAAAGGGGCATGGAAGGAAGATGGCCTTGCATCGCAGTACCCTGGACCTATGGCGAGGCTGTGGTGTCCTTGCGAGCAAGATCATTGCATGTCGGGATGCCCGATCCATCCGGCATCAGACTTCCAGACCCTAGCTATGAATAGAAGAGAAGCATGGATGAACCACTATCGATTCACGGCCACGGACTATCAGAAGTGCGTTCTATCCGTCTTTCCTGACATGTCCCAAAAGAAAATGGCTCAAGTCTGGTCCCCGCTTGTACCAGCACACACCCCCCCAAAGGAATTGCAAAGGAGGGAGTGGAGATATCGATATTGACGGCATGGCCCACGTTCCCTGCACGACAATGAAGTCTCTGATCGAAGATTCATCGAGGCTCTCGAGGAAGGGCACGCAAGGGCGAGGAACAGGGGTGCTGAGGGATGGGCAGAGAAAGTGGGAACCCCCAGTGCCACCCTGGTGGCCAGACGGAGACTGCGAATTCAGCCAAATATCCCTTCCCCCAGTCCCGTCCAGTCCAGCCCAGCCCGGTCCTCTCGTGGTCTGAGAACCCCCGTTTCTTCCGAGGAACTGCTGATCTCCCAATCTACAGGAAGGGACCCTCACTACCGACCGAATGGCTGGTATGAACAAGCTTTTCGAGCCTCCCTTCGTACATGCACTGCATGATCTGGGGCCGGGCGAACGGGGCGCGCGAGGGGTGAATAATGGAAAGCAAGGACCAAGATGAGAGCATGCGATCGCTCGTACGGATAAGACGTCCGTTTGCGAGGCGTGGGTGGCGTGGGTGGCGTGGACGTCGTTGGTCTGCCTCATGAGTGAGTCCAACGAATGCAATTCGCGGCCCACTGCAAGGAGGCAGAGGAGAGGAAGAGTGTTGGATTCTTGCTACGAAAAAGACGGACCCCCATAACACACGAGAACGACCCTAACATTTTCCCATACGGGGTGAGCATGCGCTCTTTCCACGAGATGCCCTTGCGTCCGAACAACATACAGAAATTACCGCTACGGAGTATAATGCTTCTTTGATTTCAGCCTTTCTAACCCCGTTAGCCTCCCCGATTTTTTCAGCCTCAAAAACAGTACCGTGGAATTGTAAGAGGTCCGAGATGGCTGTCTATCGTTCCTCCAAGATCAAGCACAAACGTCTGCACAGCAACGCTCGGTTACAACATTCACAAATTCAGAATGTGAGGCTCTTGTCTCTGTAAGTGACGGACATTCCGCTACTCCCAGATCTGTGGCATCTTGAAATTCCCATAGGGATGTGTCGTGTTGTCGTCGTAGACTCCCGCGGCAGTTAGTGTAGTGATATGGTGGAAGGCATCGTGGAACTTCTTGGTACATTTGTCCAGTCAATAATGACGACCAGCTCCGGCGTTGATATGTGTCGAATACACAACATTGCCTGCCATATACTTATGAAGCGCCAGCTCAAAATACGAGGGTTGGATGAATGCATCGAGCTGGTCCTGCCTAGCAGCCACGACGAAGTCTTGCCATTGCTGAAGGACGCTGTCGGCTTCGTTGCAGTTGTGATTTTGCAGCTCACTCCAGTCCTTTTCTAGAGCAAGAGTATCGATGCCCGAGCCGTCACCCAGGGTCAGGCGAACCTACCCACTACTGGGGGCGGCACGCCTAATTGCTCGAAAATGTCATATATGGCGTATACAGATCATCTCTTGTCTGCACCAGCAACTACAACTGCACCGCTGAGGCCGTTCACAGCCTCTGGCACGCCACTTGTTTTTGATGACTCTCCCATTTTCTTCGCACGGCATGCACGTTGGATCTTTCCCGCCTGGACTAGCGCTTGTATCAAGCTTGACTTGGCAGCTGTGCCTGCAATCACGACCAGTGATGCAGACAGAGGATTTGTGTCCGATAGTCGCATTGAAAGCCAATACCTAAGCCAACATCTTGGTCGAGATCACTGGCAGTTCGGTGGACGCCCGTCCAATCATCTCCACGGACCAGGATCGTTGGGGCAGTCGAGGACTCTGCTCAAAAAAGAGCATCAGAAGGTTGAATGAACCCAAGGAGTGTTTGCTGTGTCAATGCCATCCAGCCAAATCAAAAGAGAAGCAAGATGTCGGAGACGGCCGCCACGGTCATCGAAACGCGCCTCGAAGGGTTGCAGAAAGAGCGCGACCTACCTTCGTGAGCCTTGAACAGAAGGGTAATTTTCTCGACAGGGTTGAGATCAATAAAGCTTTTGGACGTCGAGGTCGCGTCCACGCTTCCCTCATCGAAGAGGAGCAGACCGAACTACCATCAGCCAAACATCTTCTGACCCCGGCCTTCGCCTGCAGTGGCCAAAGAACATTTAGCCAGCTTGCCAAGGCGTGGTGAAGGAGCGGAGATAGCTGGCCTCGCTGGATCTTCTGGAGAAACTCAAAGGAAAATGCCGGGGATTTGGAAAGCCAGCTGCTTGATTCCGGCGCGGAGGAAATCTCCAGTCGTGGTGCCGCCTCCTGTGCCTTTTTGTGCCTTTGTGCCCCTTTTGGCAAATGGCTGATGAACTCTATAGCCAATGAGCTGCCTACGCGATTCAGGCTAAATCCCGGTTTTCCTTGATTGCAGCTTGGTTCGAGTAACTTGGCAGAGATGCCGTCGTCATCGATTGTCCTTCTTTTAACAGACCGCAAGCTCCTCCACGGCAGTATGCCAAATTGTCTTCCTACCGAATGGTCCTGTCGACTCAGTGGTCAAGGCGGTGACCTTGTCTGCATTCAACCGGCATCGACGTGACCACCTCCGCACTCTGAACCAGCCCTTGGTGGGACGAAGCTGTCCGATGCAAGATCTGCCTTCCTGACTTGGCATGGCCCTGTGAGGAGGTATTGCTTCACGGCCGGAGTCTGTCCTGAAATAGGATGAATTGGTGGCATTGTGCCTACGGACCGGCGGAACCTGGTTTTCAGACCTTCATGGAATGTGCTCTCGTCGAACTGGGTATGATAATGGTAAGAGGACCATATACTGCCCAGAAGACGTGCTAGGCATCTTTCTACCTTGTATCTCCTATAGCTACTTGTTGAATCGAACCGCCGTCCTGTCATGAGCATGGCTTCATTCTTTCGAGTCCTGTTGCCGGTAGCTCTGCTCGTTGGACATAGCTTTGGCCATCCACAGGAGATCGCTCGCCGGGCCAACGTCGCCGTGTCCAATACTGGGAGTTCACTGACATACGTCTTTCAAAACAATCTCAATGCCTCGGACGATGTCAACCATGTCGGTGCCATATTGCTTGACTCGATGTCAGCGTCTGCCGGGTCGGCTGCCTGTCAGGCGTTGAGCGAGACCCTTTTGACTCAAGCGACCATTCAAAACTACAGCCATGATTTCTCTTCCGCCTTATCATACCTGGCATACTCTGGCAGAGTGTCTCCCAACCAGGTGTATCACATTGCCGGTGGCAGTTTGCAAGTGTCCAGTCAAGCACAGCTCTCTTTTCCCGCTATGGCACAAAACGACTCTGCTTTTCCAGTACTTTGCACGCAATCAAGCAATGCAAGCCAGCCTCCAAATTCTACGGCAAGTGCTTCAAATCAAGTAGTTGTCGCGGCAGCAGACAACACGTACGTCGGCTATCGAAACCAGAAATCGTTTCGGTTTCTGGGCATCAGATATGCTGATCCACCACAGCGTTGGGTTTACTCCCACCTCTATACTGGGACTGGCAAAACAGTGAACGCTACTGCTTATGGCGCCCAGTGTTCTCAGCCATTCGTCAACGGTACGAGTGAGGATTGTTTGTTCCTCAACATCCAGACTCCATACATTCCCAAAGCTGGATCAACCAAGGATCTGCGACCAGTCTTATGTGAGTCTCCCCTAAGTCGAGTGACAATTCGTCGTGCAGCGAGACTGACTGAACCAGTTTGGATCCATGGTGGAGGATTTACTGGAGGCACTGGAGCCGATCCGCTCAGTGATGGTGGCAACCTAGCTTCTCGCGAGGACATTGTTGTCGTGACCATCAACTATCGGCTGTCAACGCTCGGGTTTCTTGCTATCCCCGGCACGAACATCAAAGGCAACTTTGGCATCGGCGACCAGATCGTCGCGTTGAATTGGACCGTACAGCACATTGCCAAATTCGGCGGAGATCCGACCAGGATTACCATCATGGGCGAATCTGCTGGAGCCGGCTCGGTGCGGACTCTTCTCGGCAGTCCTCCTGCCATCGGGCTGTTCCAGGGCGCCGTCGCCATGTCCAACCTGGGTGGTGGAGTGACGCTTGGCCTCGACGGCAACTATGGCACCACCTACTCGTCCTACTACACAGTCAATGAGTCCTATACCGTCGCGGGACCTCAAATTTTCAACTCATCAAACTGTACGCAGCAAAGCTTGAGTGGTAAGATCGCATGTCTCAAGAAGGTCAATGCCACGGACCTGGTGAATCTCGAGACCGTGGCCAGATACGTGGTCCAAGACGGCACCATCGTCAACTCGTCGGAGCTCAACGTGGTCAAAAGAAATGCCGGAAGCGCCCACGTCCCGATCATGTTCGGCAATGCCGCCAACGACGGCGCCTCCTTTTCCACGATCTCCCCGACGCCCGTGCACAACGAAACAGAGGGACTGATGACCGGTCTGAGCATCAACGCCTCTTACGCGCAGGCCATCATCCACTCCGGCTTATTTCCCTACTACAACACGGGCAACATGACGTTCGACTCCTTCAACGTCACACAGCGTGTCGCGACCGACACGACCTTCCGATGCATCGACCAAGCGACCGTCTACGCTGGCGCCGAGACCGGCACTTTCCCAGCAGCATATTACTACCAATTCGAACGCACCATCAACGGCTACAACCCAGAGAACGTCCCCGGCGCGCCCGTCACACCCGGCTACCCGAACGGCAACCCGAACCTGCCGTACTTCAAACTCCACGGCGCCGACATGCCCTGGGCGTTTGGCAACTTCTACGTGCCCCTCCGCGACGCCAACGATCTGTACTCGGTGCAACTGGTCAGCGGGTACTTTGCGGAATTCGTGCGAAGCGGCCAGCCGAATCCTCCCACCCCCTACCTCCAGGCGAGGGGTTACACGAGAACCCTGCAGGGCGTGCAGGAATCGGGGCCTTGGGACAAAGTGTCCAATGCCACGGGCCCCATCAAACACCTGAACTACCCGATGGCGGCGAGCGGGCCATTCGTGGATTTGCCCCAGTGCGCGTGGCTCAATTATAGCATCAACTACTACCTTGAGCAGAAGTAGCAGGAGATATAATACCCAGAGTATTCATACATACATAATCGAATGGGAATGAGAAACGAATCTGAAAAGCAGGCTCTTGTCTCCAACCATCTGGCAAGTCGTGCCCAGCCTCGTCTGAGGGAAAACGAGTGGAGGTTGTTGGAGAAACGACGGGAATGTAAACAAATACCTCTCCCGAACTCACCAAGGACATTAGACTCTCTGAAATCATCTCCGCATTGGAAGACACTAATAATATGGGTTGGCATTTGATCACATTGGACTACATTGACTGCTAAAGAGACAATACGGCTAAATGGTCGATCATGTTCAGTTTTTCAACCACTGCGATCCTAAAGGGCTGGTGACGGTTCCCCTCCGCGTACTATCAGGCGGGCTGACCAGAGGTATTTAGCCGGTCCGTTCTCGCCAGGTGGGCACTGGACACAGGGCACAAGCCGTAGATGACAGACTGAAGATGGAGGACGGTCTCACTACTGGCCCTGGGCCTTCCAAAAGGGTTCGTACTCTCTTTCATCCGTTACGCACATGTGGCCGGATTGTTCCTGTAAGTTACCCCTCTCTGCCAATGCTCAAGAGTAGAAGAGTACGCAGTACGTTCCGTTCCGTTAGGAACGTCCCCCTCCTCTGCCTCTAAATTAGCCGGGAGGGACAAGGTAAGTTAAGGAAGGAAGGGCTCCTCTTCGAAGCAAGAGTAAGATTCAGAGCCCCATCCTTTGATCTGTCCTTTTCTAGAGTTGCAACAACAAGAATGGCGTCGGGCTACCTCAGAGTCGACGGCGACAAGGTGGTAGACGGCAATGGGCAGCGAGTCGTGCTTCGCGGAGCAGCCATTGGGGGATGGATGAAGTAAGTGCGCTCGTTTGTTTTTGCTAAAGTGAGAAAATCAAAAGGGAAGGAGAAGGCCACCAGCTGATGACACCCTCGACGGCAGCATGGAGAACTTCATCACAGGCTACCCGGGCCACGAGTTCCAGCATCGAGCATCCATGAGGAAAGTGCTGGGAGACGAGAAAGCCGAGTACTTCTTCGACAAGTGGCTGGAATACCACTTCACCGAGGCCGACGCCCGCTTCTTCGCCAGCCTGAAGCTCAACTGTATCCGACTCCCGTTCAACTACCGGCATCTGGAGGACGATATGAACCCGCGGGTGCTGAAGGAGGCTGGGTTCAAGCATCTCGACAGAGTGATTGATTTGGTGAGTTCGGTGCTGATGACCCCAAAAGAGTGCCCACTGAACCGTGGCACAACTTGTAGTGTGCAAAGCACCAAATCTACACGATCCTTGACATGCACACGGCGCCCGGAGGCCAGAACCCGGATTGGCACTCGGACAACCCTACCAACTATTCCGCGTTTTGGGACTACAAAGATCACCAGGACAGGACCATCTGGCTATGGCAAGAGATTGCAAAGAGATATAGGGACAACACCTGGGTGGCTGGGTACAATCCGATCAACGAACCATGCGATCCTGAGCACATCCGACTACCGGCCTTCTATAAACGCATCGAAGCCGCGATCCGTGCCGTGGACACGCATCATATCTTGTGGTTGGACGGCAATACCTTTTCGATGGAGTGGAAGGGCTTTGATGAGGTCTTGCCAAATTGCGTATACGCTCTTCATGACTACTCGGTGCGTCCTGAGGTCGGGGTTCATAAACGCTGTATTTGAGCTAACTAGTCGCAGATGATGGGCTTCCCTACCGGCGATCGCTTCAAGGGCACTGAAGACCAGAATAGCAAGCTGGAGCGACAGTTCCTCCGGAAGGCCGAATTCATGCTCGAACACAAATGTCCCATCTGGAATGGGGAATTCGGTCCAGTCTATGCTGACCCAGCCGAGGACGAAGACGCAGAAGCCATCAATCAGGATCGGTACAATATGCTCGGCCAACAGCTGAAGATCTATGACAAGCATAAGATCAGTTGGAGCATCTGGCTATACAAGGATATCGGCGTCCAGGGGATGATGCACACCAGCCGAGATTCCAAATGGAACCGGACTATCCAGCCCTTCTTGGACAAGAAGAAACGATATCGGCTGGACGCGTGGGGTGTTCACCACTCTCCCGAGGCGGAAGCCGCGTTGAATCCTCTTGTCGAGTGGATTGACAAGATCTGTCCGACAGCGAAGGATGCCTATCCGGGTCCATGGCAGACCGAAAGGCACGTCATGCGCGCCGTGATCCAGACGTGGTTGAGCGCGCAGTTCTCAGACGAGTTTGCCAAACAATTCGAAGGAATGGATTTCCAAGAGCTGGACGAACTGGCGCACAGTTTCCACTTCGACGAATGTGTCCAACGAGAAGGTCTGAACAAGATCTTGAGCGAGCATGCTCCTCAGTAAGGAGCAACTGCATCAGCCGAGTCATCCGCTTCACACATGCGCAGATCCGAATACCTGCAAGTCCTCCGGCTGGCTCCAATATGTTGGCAACCCGACGCTGATTCATCAGTGGTACACTAGGCGCTATTTGCGACTTTGAGGACGCCCGGCTGCAGACCGCGCAGATGTTCGCCGGGAAGGCATTACCTCCTTGCAAAAAGAGAAGACTGGGAATCAACGTGAATATCGGCGGACGATTACGGATGCAGACGTGGGTAGAAGGCAGGTTTGAGCGTGATCCTTCAAAGAACTAGCATGGCGCAGTTCGCAAAAGCCCGGGTTTGCTCAAAATCAAAGATGCCCGAAACGGGAGAAAGCCAAACTCCACCATTGCATGACTTCGCACTCGGTAAGCTTGCTAGGAGCATGTCCATTCGAGGATCGATTGTGGCAGAGACCACAGCGGTAGGTTACACATCGACTCGTAGAGGACGCAGCTTCTGGGGAGCGGTGCTTGACTCCTGTTGAAGGGGCCGTGGAGGAGAGGCGGTCGACAGCCAGGGATGAACACAAGAAGGGCACAATCGCACTTGCATAGAACACTCTTCTCGATAGACATTTGGAAGAACATCTCGCGACTTACGAGTACTCGGTCCTTACTCGGTACAGCTAACTCCAATACAACGCTGCTGATTGGGCCGCTGTGACAAAAGATTCCCACCCTTGGAGGGAAGAAGTCGACGCACAAAGTCCGAGAAGTCGGCACTTGAGACAGCTGAAAAGTGGTGAGGTCAAGGAGAGTGTGCGTAGTATTGAGATCACGAGAATGCTACATCGGCCAAGGAGAATGTGGTTGGATGGCAGGAGGAGGATGATGATGCAGTGGATTTGGTGGCGGTGGGTGGCGGTCAGGACTCAAGGTGGGTTGGGCGAGGTTGGGTTGGTGATAGATTACCTGTGGTAGGGCGTTGTTTGGCAGTCGGCAGGCTCTCTGGAGTTCTCCCCTACTTGTGCCTATAGCTGCTTGGTATGGGGGTCACTAGGTACTCCTGGCTCAACAGCAGCCCGAAACTGCCTGGGATGGGGGTGCCCCGCATCATGCGCCCTAACTCCACGAGGAAGCTACGAATACAGCTACAGGAGCACGCACCCACTCTCTCCCACTCTCTTTCTTACTCACAACCCCTTCTTACCTACTAGGTACTCGTCTCCTAGCAAATCGGCGTCCGCTCACCGTCAACTACGTGCCATCGACTTAATAGGGACGGAGTAGAGATCGAACTCATGCTCCCCATAGACTTGGGCTATGACTACGGCCTGCCCTATATATGCTACAGCCTACTAGTCACTCGCCGCGCCGAGGCAATGCGTCTCAGCGGTAGAACGTTGTTGATCGCGAGCCCCACCCTCTTATTGCGAGCATCCCTGCACTGGTCACCAGCTTCCAAGGAAGCAAGCGTCCTGCCAATAGAGATGCCCATCCCGGAGCCCTCATCTACCCCGGCTTGCCTAATAGGCTTAACGGGGCGGGCCCCCAGCTTCCAAAAGGCCCTTAGCCACGGACCCTCGCCCACCACCGACACCACCCAGAAGATGATTGCCCAGATTTTGATTTTTTACCAGCAGCCCTCGCCTACACGCCCCAGCTTCTGCCAATCCCCCCGCTGCGTCCATCGCCATGGTCGAGGCTTAACTCGTCCATGTGCCTCCTCCTCTTCTGATCCCTTCAATCATCTCATGTGAGCAACCAAAAATTCTCCACACGCACGCTGCCCTTTTGTGCTTGTTGCCGCCCACCGCTTCTATCACGCCGAGAGTGCGGGTGCTGTCTCCGGTCGCTTGCCGTCGACGACCAACTCGACGCTTCCCCTCTGCGTAACTTCTTTTGAGCAACACAAACCACCCGACAAACGACGGTGCTTTCAGATTTTCAAGCTATGACAGTGGCTTTGTGCTGCTGTCGCCGTCGAATCCCGCAGACATGCTCTCCCGCATTCCCCCACAAACCCACAACTCATACTCCGAATTTCACGACTATGCTCAACGGCCCGACTTGATCAACCCCCAACCTCAGCAGCTCGCCTCCATGCTTCAGACCCAACCCAAACCATACGATAATGATAATCTGCAAGCCGGTCGCAAGAGGAGGGAGTCGGAGCTCGATCAAAATGATCCCAACGACACCGCGGCAGTTCGACGGAGAATAAGCCGAGCCTGCGATCAATGCAACCAGCTGCGTACCAAATGTGATGGCAAACAACCTTGTGCCCATTGTACCGACAATTCTCTTGTCTGCGAATATGCTCGCGCTCACAAGAAACGAGGGCGGGCGCCCAAGAAAGAGGCGGATGCCACCGACGAGTCCAACTATGTCAGTTCCACTCAACCAGCTTCCAACAATGCGTCCGCTGTTCGCCAATCGGCCGGACCCAGAAAGTATTCGTCCACTTCCTACAACGGTCTCGATGGGAATCCCTTACCTGCCAACAACACACCCCCGAGTGCTGGGTTTGACGCCAACCACCATCAGGCCGCTTTCTTTACCAGTTTTGATCCCTCCTCGGGAGTGAGTATTTCTGCCACTCGCCAATTGCACGAAATCGATCAATCAATGGTGCCGCAGATCACGCAAAGTCAGGCTATTGAATTTGCTGTCCCCAACCAGGCATACGCGCCATCCACCCTCGACTCCATGCACGTGCAAGGGGCAGCACAAGGCTTTGGATTTCCCCTGGGAGACGACTATTCGGTCGCGTTCATGGGCAAAGCTCCTATGGTCGAGTCGCCGGATTGGCTCGCTCTCACATCGCCCATGTTCATCAACGACCCCTTGCCGGCTCAGCCTCGCATCACAGATACCCTAAGATATCCCGTGCTTCGTCCACTGCTGCCTCACATTGAATCAATCATTCCTCAAGCTTTGGCGTGCGATCTGCTGGAGCAGTATTTCACGAGTTCAACTTCAGCTTACCTGAGACCTGCCAACCCATACATATTAGGCTACATCTTCCGAAAGAAGTCCTTCTTGCATCCTACCGATCCTAGACCCTGTACTCCTGCGCTCCTAGCAAGCATGTTGTGGGTTGCGGCACAAACCAGTGACGCTGCCTTCTTAACAACTCAGTTAGATGCCAGAGCCCGGATCTGTCAACGACTGTTGGAACTCACCATCAACATGCTCAAACCTCTAATTCACAGCCACCCAAATACCTCCGCCCCGACGCCAAACCCCAATTATCCGCAGATGGCGGCCAATGATGGCGGTCTGGGCGCTCTTGTTGTGCCGACACATTCGGGGGGTCACAGTGTCGATCGGGCACAGATTGACAACTTGGTGACCTACATACACCTAGCTACGGTGGTGTCCGCGAGCGAACGGAAGGCAGCGAGTCTCCGGTGGTGGAATGCTGCTTGGTCACTCGCTCGAGAAATTCGACTGGGTCGTGAGCTCCCTCCTAATCCGCCGGAACAGGATGGCGAAGAGAACAACGCGGCGAGCAATCACACAGACGGCCACTCGGGAGAAAATCGGAAGACTTCTGTGGACGAGACACGGCGCAACTCTATCGGTTACGTGTCGGAAGAAGAAAGAGAGGAACGACGACGGACGTGGTGGCTGCTGTACATGCAAGATCGGCATCTGGCGTTGTGCTACAATCGACCCATGTTTTTCCTCAACAAGGAATGTGAGAGCCTGCTGCAGCCGTTGGACGACGATGCCTTCCAGGCAGGGCGCTTTGACAAGGCTTCGGACCCTACGCAACGAAGAAGAGGGTTGAACATTGAATGCACGTCGCACAGCGTGTTCGGCTACTTCCTGCCTCTGATGGTGATCCTGGGTGAAATCTTAGATCTCAATCATGCTCGCAATCGACCACGGTTTGGCCCCAGGGCTAACAAGGCCAAAAACTGGGATGACCACACAGACGAGATCACTCAACAGCTGGAGGCGTATGGACAGAGTCTGAAGGATTTTGAGGCTTCTGGCGGACATGCTCAAGATACCAGTCACAATGATGTAGTTACCCCGTCAGTGGTATCGGCGGCAACGAATGAGTCCCACAGTGCTTCAGAGCTGGCGCTGCAGACCAAAACAGTGGTAGCCTACGGGACACACATCATGCACGTCTTGCATATCCTCCTGACCGGCAAGTGGGATCCGATCGCATTGCTGGATGACAACGATCTCTGGATTTCTTCCCAGTCATTTGTAACTGCCACGGGACATGCGGTGAGTGCCGCCGAAGCAGTGGCCGAAATCATCGACGATGATCCCGACCTGAGCTTCATGCCCTTTTTCTTTGGAGTCTACCTTCTCCAAGGCAGTTTCTTACTGTTGTTGTTCGCCGACAAACTGCAAGGTGACGTCAGTCCCGATGTGGTCAAGGCCTGTGAGACGATTGTCCGAGCGCATGAGGCATGCGTTGCTACATTGGATACCCAGTATCAGGTAAGTGGCTTTCGACGCAAAAGGGAGGCCAAGAGTATAGGAACTGACACAAGCTCAGCGTAACTTCCGGAAGGTCATGCGATCAGCCCTTCAGCAAGTACGAGGACGCATCCCCGAGGACTTGGCCGAGCAGCAGCATTGGAGACGCGAGGTGCTTGCGTTGTACAGGTGGACTGGTGATGGCACTGGCCTTGCATTATAAAGAGCAAAAGCCCCGGGAGGCAAATGGACCTGAAATCGGGAGGACACCTCTGCTTTGCGCATGACACCCAAAAGCAAGTTCCTGCCGTGCTCAGCATGTTTGCAAATGTTTTGTTTACGACGGGCGACATCATCCCATCTATGACGGATTGGGATTTGTTTACGACCGAAGAAATTCAAAGATACGGAAATTGGATGTGGAAAAACCTGCTGTGATGGCGCGCTGTCGCGTGCCTCTGGAGCTACGGTACTCGGTGATGTACTCCGGGACCAACTTGGAGGCACAGGATCTGTATATCGGTGCGCCTTGGTGTCGCATGTGATCAGGTCGATTTTGTTGATATCTCAGACACCCCATATGTAAGCAAGCGGACGAGGCGAGATTGGTTTCTATGCAAGGCTCTGATGAGTGGCGAATGATTAAGGCACACGAATCAGGATAGGGAAGATGCTTGAGAGGGAGGACCTGAGCACATGCTTGGCAATCTGGACTTGTAAAGAAAAGCCAGGATCTGTGATTGATTGCCGTGCAAGGATGGCTGCTGTCCCTGGTCTGCCGATATCATGTAATATTACTATGGGGAGGACTCGTCAGCAACACCGCCAGGTCCTGAAACAAGATCAAAAAAGGATGAACAGGCAATCATTCACACTTACCGAGTACGAGGTACCTAGGTGGCATCTCCCTTATCTCAGGGGACAAGGCTGCGGCAAGCTGCCACTTGGGCCAGTGAATACGGGAAACAAATCACCAACATTTTGTGTTCCGGACTTTGGCATTGAGAATTGGTGTGAGGCTGCTGCATTGTTTCACCTGGGTCTCTCTCCAGAGTCAAGTAAGGAGTTGCGTGGCAGACTGGGTTTGGGGACTCCTCCAGTGGCACCCAGTGGGCGCTGAGGGAGCCGCAGACGCCCGTTTGATGCTCAATTAGCGACTTTTCTTACTTGTAGAGAAGTCCGGATAGGCGGCCGAATACAGTTAGGCGGTAGCCCAAGCCCGCCTAGGGGCCCGACTATTGCTGTGGCAAGCTCCCGTGCCCCCCCAACACCACGGCCCGTAGATGGGGATTGGGGTGCCTCAATTTACCAAGCCTGGGTGACATTTTATTGGAGGCCCAACGCCGCAAGCTTAGACACTCCCCAAAACCTAACCAACGACCTTGCTAGCATCTCGCGCCGCAAAGTCTCCATGGAACCCATCCACCTGATCGCGCCATTTGTTCCAATCCATGCTCAATCTGGCCGATCCTCCATCACCATGGGCAAAGAGCGTGCGGTGGAGATGGGTAGAGACACACCAGATGGAGGGCAAGAGGAGGGACAACAAAGGGGAAGAGGAGGGTGAACACTGTCCACAACAGACGAACGAAAACACCGAAACAGAGAGCCGTTCGATACCTTTTCCACTTCAAATATCGGCCATCAGTCATCACGGGCGCCATCAGAGAATCCATCGGTAAGAAAGCGACAAGACACCATGTCTGTTCTTGCAGCCACACCAGTGCTCCAGCTCCAGCTTTCGTTCCAGCTCCAGCAACTTGGGTCCCGTCGCCAATGACCACTGCCCCTCTTCCTGCGATTTCCAAACTACAATTCCATCCACGGCATCCCTCCATCCATCCATCTATCAATTGATTCGGTCGCACCTCACCTACCCTCCTTTCGTTTCTTTCTCATCACACTTGTTCAGCCTCCCACGACTTCGCTCTGTGTCGAACACTTCGCGCCCTCTTGCGATTTAACGCACCTCTTCCCTCGCAATCACTCCTGACTTCGTTACCCAGCTTCCTGAACCGCAGGACTCCAGCCGAGAACACCGCTTTGGGAATGACGATCGCACCGCCATTTCCACACCGCAATCACTGATTCCCCTTCCAGTATCCGAACACCGTTTCCAGTTCCCCTCGCAACAGATTGGGCGCTGGCCTCGCTGCAAGTTAGCGACGACATCCTGCATCCGCGATTGAGATTTTGCGTAAGAACGGAGCAGCTTCGCCTTTTATTGTTGCTTGCCTGAACCGTTCAGATCGTCCGGTGTCCTGGGGGGGCTGGGCCTGACGCACGACTTGTACCACTGGCTGTGCCACCTAAACCACAACCAGCTGACCGGATATCCTACAGCGGACCTGGACGGAATAATTCTACCTCGTACTAGCAGAGGAGCTGTCGTCCAACGCCAGCCATGCCGCCGATGGCTACCACACATCCCTCGGGTGGGTAACTTTTCTTGTCTCAGCTGGGAAGCTTACCTTGCGGAGGTCAACGTTCTGTTTAGGCTTACCACTGCCATCTCTACCAACCATTCCGTGGACTGACCTCACGGACCCATCTTTCTCACCCTGCCCTGCCATCTTCGAGCGTCATTATTTATTTTGTGTTTTTTTCTTCTACCAGCTTGATCCATGCCTTGTCCGACATGCACTGACCGAGGTTCTTTTTTCACACGCAGACGATTTTGATATGGCCAAGTTGCAAAAGACGCTGAAGCAACGACAGCGTCATGCAGCCCGTATCAGTACCAACGTCACCAAGTTGACCCCTGCCGAAATTCGATCGCTTAATAATGGTGCGTTGGCCTCGAAGACGGGGAGTCAATCCAGTTCGAAATCGACGTCAACTCAATCCCGATCAAGACGTTCAACCAATGCAACACCTCCAGCAACTCCTGATGAGCTTCCCGCCTATGGAGCACAGACACACAGAAACTCGGTCTCGAGGAATAACAGCGTCAACATCCCAACCCCACCTCATACACCCAATACTCATCGAAGATCGTCTCAATCAAGCACTCACGGTCACCATTACGGCCATCATGTGGTCCACGGCCACGCAAACGGCGTTATTCACGCTCCTCGACCTCGGGGATCCGCACAAGCTGCATTCATGTATGCGAATGGCTTGTCTTCCCGTCCATCAAGCTCTGGGTCTTCATCATACCGTGGGCTGCCCACCTACCGCGGCCCAGAAGTTACGCGGACAGGTTCCTTGACCATGTTACAGCACCCGTCTCAAAAGATTGTTTCCAATCCGCTTTCGTACTTTTCAAGACCGCGGCAGAGCCAAGTCAGCACTTCACCAGAGCATGGGAAGCATGACTCGCCCGAAATTAGCATTTATCGCGCCCAAAGTTTGCGAAACGTACCCTCCGACTCTGTACCGAACGTCAGCGCTCCATCATCAAGGCCCGTGAGTCCGCCCAGAGTGACCGACTCGCCCGTCTCAATGATTGTGGATGGCACGGAGAAGTTCCCGGTCCTGGACCCGGCGGACGATCCACACAATCAGCCCAAGGTGCAGCTCGATGAGGAAATCGCTCCTAACGAACCGAACGTGGAGAATGTTGACACGCAGCCCAAGCATGTGACAGATCCGCCCATTGAACCAGCAAAGCAGACGACTCCGCTGGAATCGCCAAAAAAGGAAAAAGAAAAGCAGAAGCGGTTTACGATCCATGCCGCACTGTTTGGCGGAGATAAATGCAATCATGAAGGTACCGAAAATGTGAAAAAGCTCAAAAAGGGGAGAAGACGGACTCTGTCTTTCGGCAAAAATAACGAGGCTGAAAAACCAGAAGACAAGACAGCAATGCCGGCTGAAGCGGTCGACGAAGTCAAGGTGGATGGCGCGACGATCGAGACCGAAGAATTTTCGACACATCCGGCTGTTCGCCCTCTTTCCCTGATCATTCCGAGCGAATTTAAAGGGAAAGAAAAGGAGATTGTCTGTCCTCCAGTCTATGCTCGATGCGCCTGTTGTGGGAAGATGAAGCGGCCTTCGGGATACGGGGGTGAACTCAGTCCGGTGCTGGAAAACGAGAATCTAAGAACAAACTTCAGCTTCGAGATTGAACGAACATCCGGGTCATCGGAGAGACGAAGTTCCGACGCCAGTCGCCATAAATTTATTCCAATCATTCCAATGGAAGTGGGTGAAAACGAAACGCGTCAGGCGACAATTGAACCGTATACGGGTCCTTCAAAGAGTCCAGCGGAGCATGACCAAATACCCCAGATGGATATGAATATCGCTTCGTCGAGTCCAGTCAAGCAGCCTATCGGACAGCTGAGTTCAAGTCCACGAAGAATGAAGAGACTCTCCGCACCATCCCGATTCACTAGGTTTGCAAGCTTGCATGGACGACGGAATGTGGATTCAACCGTGATCGCCGAAGAAGATGAGGCCGAAGCGGAAGGAGAAACGGACGAGAATCGACCTCTCATGAGCGAGCCAGCGGCCTCTGAGGTAACTGGTGTCGTAAATCAAATTGTCGCAGCCGCAGCCGCTGCAGACGACGATGTGATCGCGAACAGCCAACCAGTGATTGAGCCGATGTCATCAGCAGACCGAGCATTCATTGAACCAGTAACCACAATGGCGACTCACGATTCCCAACTTATGGCCAGCGAGATTTTACAGAGTATTCCTCTCCCACGGTCCAGTCCTAGATCGGGTTCAGAGATGTTCTCCACGCCCGCCCGGGGCACTACGCCCGTGCTTGAGAACGTCTACTCCACCGATGCAATTCCAATTCAGCCTGCCGGTTCGCTCCAGGCTCAAATCATAGTGCATGATAATGTGGCAGACAGTCCCGATTCTGTCCCTGTGGACGAAACACCTACGTCCACTACTCCTGCAACAACGACAACAACCACTTATACGCCGTCCGATATTGAAAACCCCGCTTCACCAAAGTTCGCACCAGAGTTTTCAGCCTCATTCTTTGATACACCCGATCTGTCTCTCACTCCCAGATTCGAAGCTGGCACGCAGCCAGCCGGAAGGGACGCGAAATTAGACAAGGGAACGGATAAGCTCACAGGAAAGAGGAAGTCGACGGCGACCGAATGGGTGGCCGAGCTTATGACTGTGAATGCTTAATTGCATGGAGCAGTGGATTTTCTGACGGGGAAAGGCTAGAAGGACTTTGTTTCGAGAAGTGGAACAGGAACTCATAAGAGACTCTACATTATATACGAGGTACTATAAACTGCATGTTAGCGATTCGACGTCGGACGGACGACTAGAGGATTGGTGATTAACGATTTAAGGCCATTCGTGTATGTGTGGATGGTTGTAGCATAACCCCTGCAATAAGAGATGAAGGAAGAGGTATGTGTCGGGAATGCATTGAGCCATACATATTGTCTGGGGTCGACGCGGTTGATTTATGTATATGTGGATGAATGTGTAAGATATCCGTGCACACAAAGATTGTCCAAACCCTAAAGAGAGCCTCTCGTCGCGCCCACAAAATCAGCCTCGCGATTGCCATCATATCGTGAGGACGGCCACTGATGGCGCAGCAGCGTCTTTGGTCTCCTCAGCCTCGTGGCGCAGGGCAGATGAGCCGCGGCCGCAACTTGCAAATTGCCGTCGTCTCAGCCTCAATCTTTGAACTGCCCGATTTCGACTCAGGGAATCCAACCTTCATCAGGATATCCAACCTTCAACCTGTCCTCTGCAGCATGCCACGTTCTTGCATTGAGGAACAGAAGGCAAAGCACGAGACACGCCACCGAGCTTTTCATAAAGGATGTAGCCTAATGCCGCTATGACTTCCACGACACAACGACAAGGCTAACTGCTGAAAGGACCCCTTCGGGCGAAGGGGATTCTCTTTCCTCAACCTCTGCAATTTATCCTGCATGTCAGCACCACTGACGAGACCGTCGAGGTGTCTGATGCCTTCATTATCGCCGCAGTACGCCTGATGCCTGCGCAAGGTCATGAAGGTTGTCGATGTCACCACCAAAAAATCACTCTACGTCTACCAAGTCGACAAACAACAGGATCTGATACGATCTCGATCTAGATGGATGGCCTCAGCGACGCTGCCACCATTATTGCTGTCATAAAACTCTCCTGTGAAGTCGTCGGCTTCGTCGGCACGGCAATCGGAGCGACAAAAGAAAGGAAGCGCGTTCGCGAGGAAGTTCAGGCCTGCCAAACAATCCTTCAACAACTCAAAGATGAGGCCGAGGAATCAGAGGAAGGACAAAGATGGGCAAAGATAATCAAGGCCCTCGAGGAACCACATGCGCCGCTGGGTCGGCTTTGGATTGCTTTGAATGTCCTCAAAACCAGGCTTGAACCGAAGGGTGGCCCAAAACTATTGACATCTTTGAGATGGCCCTTTCAACGAAAAGAGGTGGAAAAAATCATCGACTCCATCGAACGTGAGAAGGCACTATTGGGTTTGGCACTGGTCAATGATGAGCGGAGACTGATTCAAGACCTTAAGAAGAGCTCCAAAGAAAACACGTGCCAAATCCGGGAGCTACTCGAAGTCGTTAAAGAAAGCTCGCAGGCCAGTGAGAATCGACTTGCCGAGTTGGAAAACGGCTTAGCTCGTATTGAACTGTTGCAGGCCGGTCTTAACGACGGCCAGGATCGTCGAGAGGCTTCTGAAGAGCATAGGACTGTTCTCGACTGGCTCACCCCACTCAACTATGCTTCCCAGCAGAGCGACTTCATTAGTCGACGACAACCGGGGACGGGACAATGGCTTCTCGACGCGACAGAGTTCAAGACGTGGGTGGAGACTGACAAGCAGATCTTGTTCTGTCCAGGTATTCCCGGCGCCGGGAAGACGATTCTCACATCAATCATTATCGAGTATCTCCACCGCAAGTTTCAACAGGACCAAGTGGACGGCAATATTGGTATTGCATATCTTTATTGCAATTATCGGCAGCGATACGAACAGCGGGCCATTGACTTACTCACGTCCCTACTCAAACAGCTAAGCCATGCAAGGTCCTCGTTGACAGGCTGCGTGAAGGACCTCTATGATCAACACAGAAGCAGGCAAACTCGTCCCTCGGTCGATGAAGTATCGAGAACCTTACAAAAGTTGGCGCGCACATTCTCCCGAATCTTCATCATCATCGACGCCGTTGATGAATGCCAAACTTCTGATGGCAGCCAAATGTTGTTCTTAACAGAGGTCTTCAATCTTCACACTAGCTCTGGAGCAAATATCTTTGTGACCTCGAGGTTTATTCCAGAAATTGTGAAGAAGTTTGAAGGGGCGTACCCTAGGTACATAGGTTAGCAACCGGTGTCATGATTCAACATTACAAAGATATAGATGCAACAGATGCAGACGGCCGAACGGCGCTGTGGTTTGCCGCCAGCAGTGGGCAAGAGGGTGTGGTACGACTACTGCTCGACAAGGGTGCCAACATCGAGGTAAAAGACAACGAGGGCCGGACGGCGCTACTGTGCGCTACCGAGGTTGGGCAAGAGACTGTCGTACGGCTCCTACTTGACGAGGGCGCTAACATCGAGGTAGAAGACTACGACGGCCATACGGCGCTGATGTGCGCTGTCTGTGAAGGGCACGAGGCTATCATACGGCTCCTACTCCACGAGGGTGCCAACATCGAGGCAAAAGACAACAACTGTAAGACAGCGCTATCGTGGGCCGCGTATTTATGGCGTGAAGATATTGTCCGGCTCCTTCTCGATAAGGGCGCCAATATCGAGGTCAAGGATAGCTGTGGCACGACAGCGTTATCGTCGGCCGCATATAGAGGGTACGAAGATATCGTCCGGCTCCTTCTCGATAAGGGCGCCAACCTCGAGGCCAAGGATCATTTCGGTAAGGCGCCACTGTGGTGGGCCGCCATCGAAAAGCGCGAAGGCATTGTGCGGCTGCTGCTCGAAAGGGGCGCCGATGTAGAGTCATGGGATGAGTCATTATTCGGTCCAATCCCCAGGTGATATCGACGGAGGATCGATCACGAGATCGTCGAGGAACTCTGGATTGACTTTTGGTTTTGCCTTATACTGATGTACTGCAAGGTATATAGTATGCCTACCTAGGTAGGTGTAGAATACACTACGTTGCCTTGTCATGTCTTCCTCTGCTTGTATGCCTGCCTGTCTGCCTGCCTGTCTGTGTGGTCGGACAAAAGACGTTTTGTGGCGATGACCTCCTTACGTTTGTTTAGAGGAAGGAAAGGGTGGATGCGCAAGTGCGAGTGGGATGATATGGCCTTTAGTGTGTCCATTCTGTAGGGTGCACATCCATACGTATAGACATACATACGTAGCCTAGCTCCCCTTACTTCCTTCGCCGCTGGCCTTCTCGACCAGTCCTCGAACCTCGTTCAGTTCCTTGTCCCCCGTTTCCATGAAACACGCCCCTCCTCGCATTGAATCCGCGAATAGTCTCCTTCCTTAGTCACCGTCGCAGATACACAATGAGAGGCTACCATGCCCACGCTAAACAAGAACCCAACTCGCCCAGATCCAACCGACCTCGCACCCCATTCCAAGCAACATGACCACCACGCCCATAACAAGCCCAACACCGACGCGACTCTGCGCATCCCGACGCCAACTCACGAGAAACTCCTGGCCCGCGACGACTGTCTCGCCGTTTCCCACCGCGGCGCTGCGGCCCGGGTATCCGAACAGGATCCAGAATGTGGCTGTGAGGCAGGAGAGGAGGGACACCACAAGGGTGGAGAGGAGGATGGAGAGGAGGGAGAAGGTATGGTGCAGATAGATCGTTGGTGGGCCGGAGGCCTGGTGGTGGTGGGGGAGATACATAGGGTATGATGACAAGTGGGGATTCGTGGTGGTGGTTGATGGAGAGGAATGCGTAGAAGAAGGGGGCATGGGCATGTTGGATGCAGTGAGCGCCGACGCGAGGGATTTTGTCCGGTGGAACGAGAACATGGCTGGACCATTGGAAGGGCCAGATTGGAAGGGCATTCGTGGGAGAGAGATGGAGGGCTGTTTGTTGAGACCACCTGCACCTGCACCTGCACCTGCAGTTGCCTGTATTGTTGTTGGCGAGGCCTCGGTGTTGCCGACGCCGTCGCTGTTCGTCCGCGAATGCACAAACGAAAAGACTGGACTCGTCGCCGTCGCGTCGCCTTGCTGCGGGCTGTACCCGTACCCGTACCCGTACCCGTAGCCATGCCCGTAGCCGTTCTGATGCGGCAGATATGATCTGCGGCTGCGGCCGCGACGTGCTGGGCCGTTGTTGGCATTGCCGTTATTGTTGTTGTTGTTGTTGTTGTTGCTATGTGAGTCGAGGGATTGATTGTTGCGGAGCCAGAGCAGCCACATCTTCCGCCGCCGTCCCACGCGAGGATTGAGCACATGTCTCACAAAATCTGCGCCGTCAAATTCGGCCCCGTTGCCATTGCCAGCGCCAGCGCCAATTTGCTGCTGGAGGCCGCTCTGCCAGAAGGGCAGTCCCATTCCTCGAGAAAACCCCTGCTGAGTGATGATATCCGTGCCCGTGCTGGCACCTTCCAACGTCCTCGCGCAGAACCACCATCTCGTCCGACCCATCAGCTTTGTCACGTAACTGTCCCGCACGATCGTGAACAGTTGCTCGTCATCGAACGTCGCTCTGTCAGACACCTCAATCTCCACTGTCACCTGAGCGGACGGGTGGCGGGCCAGGCGCAAGTCCAGGAAAAGGATCTCCGGGGCAGACGGCGAGGGGAATCGGTCGGATTTGGCAGTGTGTGGCGGCACGGCGGGAGTCGGCGAGAGGAGTGTGGTGGGCTTGGTGGAGAAGGGGATTTCGGGGGCGCCGTCGTCTCGTTTCTCGTCGTCCTGGAAAACTTGTGCAGAAGTGTTGTTGTCGTTGGTCTCGCTCTCGCCCTCGCCCTCGCCATAGTGCTCCGCCGACTTTTCAGTGTGGTGAGAGAGTGGCCTCGCACGCCTCAGCTTGGGCGTCTTATTTCCCATTTCCCCCTCCTGGGCTCCTGGAGGAGCAATAAATCCGTCAATCTCGCCGATACTGCTGTGTCTTGCCGGATACGGGGTGCTGACGATGTTCTCGCGGAACAGCTTATGGTCGTGGGTTCCCTTGTTGATGAGCAGGTCCGCAGGCCGGATCATCACCCGACGCGCCGGGTTGCGCACCGGTGCGGAGATAGCGCGGGAAAGTTTCTTGTCGTTCTCGGTAGGAGGGTTCGAGCGGAGACCGTCCGTGACGATGGAAGGAGAGACGTAGGTGCTTCCGCTTGTCGAGTAGGTTGCGTCCGAGGTCCGTGGGACCCGTAGAGAGCCAAACCCGCCAAAGGGCGTGGGCAAGGTATCGAGCGCTTCAATCCGGCTGGGAGTGTCTGGCCACTCGAGGATGGTTTCTTTCATCGTGTCGCGGTGCTCGTTGCTGACTTCGGCGGCAACCTGCGGGAGGGCGGTGATGCTCTCATCATCTTTCTGTTGCGGCTCCTGTTGGCCTTCGAGCGCCTTGAGAGCATCGCTTGGACCGCCTAGGATATCGCTCTTGTCGGTCTTCTCGACAGCTGGTGTCAGGTCGGAGACATTTTTGAGGTCTTCGCCCAAAGTCTGCGATGTTTCTGCTATGGATGGTCCATCATTCGTTGATATCGTGGTCGAATGAGGAGCGTACAACTTGGGCACCGAGCCGCCGGAGCTGTTGCTATGCTGCACAATGTGAGGTTTGCTGACGCGGACGCTGCTTGCTCTGTGAATGACGGGGCTGGTCGGGTCGAGCTCAGACGAAGCATCTGAGTCCGTAGCATCCATCGCTTTCGGCTCTTCATACCGACTGGAGGAAAGGACAGGAGGGATGTCTCCGATCGGTTCGAGCTGCCTATTTACAGGGCCGTAGAATGGGTCTGTTGGGCTTGAATTTGTAGTGTCCATTGATTGCCTCTTCATCTTGGATTTCTTCTTGAGGAAACTCCTTCTCCTGTCTGACAATGACGATGGTGGTTCCGGAAATGCATCAGATATCTCTGACTCTGTGGTTGTTTTGGACCACCGACTTACCTCTTTGGGAGGTGTATGTGGTCGGTCCTGGGCTTGTCGCATGAGGCGAGAAACCCCTCCACGCCAGCCAGATGTCGGCGATCGTGATTCCGGCATATCGGCGGGAGGTATTTCGTTGATCTTCTTGGCCGCGGTGGCTGTTTGTCCCTCTTTGGAAGGCTTCGGAGTCTGTGGATGGATAACGACTTGTTGCCTGGCAAAGATTCGTACCGGGCTTGTAGGAATGAAGACCATGAGTAATGAATATCCACCACTCGAGAGATATCGAGGAGTTGAAATTTAGCATCATCGCCGAAAGTTGTTTTAAGCGCCGCCATCTTGGGTGATTGCTTGCGGTGACCGCTGGTGTTGAAAGAATATTTTTCCGTTTGCGGTAAATTCTGCTTCCAGAAAGACTGTGGTTGAGGATTGCAGAATCCGGCGAAGTCGGGATAATTTGACTGCTTCAGACAGAACAAAGAAGACAACAGTCAATAAGACGCTTTCTGCTCTGCCAACATGATGGAAGTACACGGCAAACCTGTTCGCAGGTCCAATTTCTGATGGTGACACAGGATTCCTTCATCGAGCCGCTCGCCGCATTCCAGTCTCAGCCCCGAAACTTGCCTTGGCAGTACGGGCAGACATCGAAGTGGTCAAATAGCGCTTGACTCAAGCTTGGACCGTCGGCGCGTTCCAGCTTGCCAGGGTCGAGGAATTGCCTACCGCATTTAGAACAATAAACAGAAATTCCAGGCTCTTGAACGGCAACGAAGGAAAGACTGCACCGGGTGAACTGGTGCCCCCGATTGCATTTGGCTTGACTTGGGTCTGCTGAAAATGGAATGATATCACCGCAGAGCTCGCAAACCTCATCAGCTAAAACGGTATTTTCACCTCCAGATTCGGCAGCCGCCATGGGGCCCGTGTGATTATGAGCCGCTCGCTGATCTATGTGTTGGTGAACTTGGCCGGAAACATTTGTCGGAAGCAGATTCAGCACATCATCTGCCCAGTGCGTGAGAGGCGAGACACTGTTGAAATGTAGTTTGATCAGGGCAGCAGCGGTCCGCACAATATGTTTATCCAGGTCTGTTTTCACCAAATCAAGTGGCGAATCCCTCACAAACTCAAGGATGCCTTTCTGCACCTCTGATGGAGCTTTTTGTGTGATTTCCGACACCAGTGGCTCGTGCATGCGCGCGAACACTACTGTTGTTCGTTGGGCTGAAGGGGCGCCGTACTCAATCATGTCTGAAGGGTGTAGCGAGATGCATGCGGCGGCAATGGTCTGGTCAGGAGAGAATTCAGTACCCCAATAATTGACGCGAATTCTTCCCCCTAGCCCGAAGCTGCGGTCGAAATCTGAACGGGCCTTCTGGATTGCAGAATCAAACTGGCTCTGGGTGGGCATTTCCAAGGGAAAGAAGCTCGACTCTGACCTTAAAGGTGTAATTGAAAGCTCCATCTCATGTCGGTTGTTGTCGTTGCCTTCGTCCATCCAATTGACCTGTACAGACAGATATTTGGCTTCACTGCACTGGCCAAAGCTTACCTTGAGATCCACAGCCGCTGAACCAGAATGCTTACTTGGCTCAGCCATGAATCGCCATTTACCCGTCTCCAAACTCGAGATTGGTGAGGATTGGGCTAGAATTGTTCGCAGACCGAGCCTCTTCATGGCTCTTGCATCCAAGTGCTTTAGATCGGGGATCTTGTACTGCGCAAGAAGCTTGCATGACCAATCTCCATATGCGGTGAGGTTGGTCTTCCACAGCCGAAAGAACAAGACCGTGAAATCATCATCGGCCACAGCAAGAAGCTGAGAGCCCCACCTGGATCCCGCAGAAAGCGATAGCGCCGGCAGCCAGTGGAAGGCGCGAACTCGTTGTTTTCGTCTGGAACTATCGGCTGCTTCAACACGAGGAAGATACTGATTGACAATCGCCGTTCGCTGCCAAACCCCAAGTCTGCCATTAGACTCCCAGAGCGAGAGGATGAGATTTGACGTTAAAATAGCAAGCACACTTCTTCTATAAATACCCAAGCCGGACGGAGACCAAGACAGCGACACAACCGTAGACTCGGACAGTTCCTCCCCGATGGAAAACTGAGTAATGGTGGCGAGTTGTTGCAAGGGCCATTCGGACGACTCGAACTGGTTGACACGGAGAGTAAACGTGTGCCACTGCTTGTGTCCTGGATCACCCAGAGATCGGGATGCATCGCGAGGAGTTAGGATATGCACCAGCTCACCTGCAGCGACTGCCAAGTCCTCGGGCGACCAAGTCAGCGCATTTTTGCAGGTTGGCCAGTAAGAAAGCGTGACGGGCTCCAGATTGCCTTTGAGAGTTTCCATTGAGAAAATGGAGAAGAGATTGGCTGACTACAACCGAGCGGTGAAGGCCCTGCAGCCAGGGAGAATCGAGGAGGTGGCTCAGTCTGACGGGCTTGTCAGTGAGATTTTGTGAAGGACGGAGGCAGATGTCGGCGTCAGCTTGGCGATAAATCCCGACCTGCAGGCGTCGTGCATGGAGGGATACCTTGGATGAACTTCACGGACATAATGGTACGTGCATTTTCATCACCGGAGACAGAGTCATCATGGAGCCTCAGACATTGGCAAAGAATTGCTTGAAGACCAAGGCTGTTAGCACCAGCTGGAAAGCCATATTGATGGCAGGCGCCAAGAGATCTCAGCCTTGCACGTGGTTAGTCCGGCGATGGCAAGGCTGGCGAGGAAATCTTAACCCGGGTCCCGATTTCCGAGGGTCGTATCCTGGGGACAGGGGGGGGTTCTGGCAGTATTTTGACCGTGGGCTACTACCACATGCGGTAGCTCGGCAACTCACAGAAAGGAGACCGTCAGTCTAGACGTCCTTAAGGGTGGAGCTGGAGGACTCATTGACGCCAGGAAATAGCTAATTTGCTCCTCCTGGCCACGAAACACGAGAGCAAAGGAGGCTTTACCTGTAGGGCCTGAATACTGCTGTCAGCACAGGGGCACCCGAGATACCGAGCACTCAAGGCTATAAACATAGAGCATGAGAAGAGTGGTCATACTGTGGCCTGGTGAAGCCGTTGTCTGATGATGATATGGTTCTTCTTCCTTGTACCTAGAGCGCGGTATGACGAAGGATCATGTTTCTGCACGTTGGAATCCAAGGTTTGCGATGTTTCAAAGGTTGGCGCGTGTTATTGGTGGGCTTGTGTAGCGGCGGATGATTAAACGGAGATCCACTTGGTATGCAGATGGTATTGACGGACGAGAAATTGACAGAGACGGTCATGTGATCTCGCTTCCCACGGGATATCTGGGATCATGGCGTAGTGAGCTAACCCTAAAAGGCCTCTAGCGCAGCTACGGACATGCCATTCTTAGCAAAGTGGCTTCAGGGGCTGTATCAGGGGTACATTACGGATACCCCGTGGCTGTACTGCTCGTGTTCCAAAATTGGAGGCACCGGACTCCACTCACATCCCCTTTGGGTATGACCGTGTTATGATTGACAGCCGCTAGTGCTGCCTAACGTGGTGCTAATGTATCGTGTCGCCCATTTTCAACGCTGCTGCTGGGGGGGCTGAGGCACTGAGGGCCACCTCCTGAGAAACGCAAACCTGTTAGCCACGGACAAGGTCTGACTTTCTGTGCTCCCAGTCACCCCCAGTCCTGATTGCAAACTGCGCCCTCCCTGATGCACCTATCAGATGGTCGGGGTTGGTTCTTCTGAGTACGAGTAATGGCCCAGTCGGTCGCCCAGCCCAAGCCTGGATTTCCTGATGGCTGGCCCTAATATATGACCGACTCCTTGACGCCCACATCTCCCCCCCGGCTGTCCCCTTTTGTTGTCCTCCCATATCTATTAATCACTTCCCTTCGCTTGGTTTCTGCTTCTCTTGCAATTGTCAGTTGCAGGGCAGTTCCTTTTTTGTTCCTTTTGCCTACAATGGCGGCCTCCATCTCGCCGTCGGTCATCATGACCCAGATCTCCAGCTATCTCAATGCCAACGAGACCTCCGACGTTCTTTTCCAATCACAACAAGCGGTCAATGCCATTGGAACCTACAAGTGGTTCATTGGCACGGGCATTTTCGTCCTGGTCACCGCGATCCAGATCATCAAATATATGCTTAGGGACCGTCCTCCCCCAGGTCTCAAGCTCATTCCTGGCCCTACGAGCACCATCCCCTATATCGGACGTGTCCACGATGTTGATCCAATGGCCCCTTGGTTTGCCATGAAGAAGTTCTGTGATGAATATAATGGTATTTTCCGCTCCACCATCTGTGGTGAGATGCACATCTGGGTTGGTGATTCGAAGATCGCCTACGACTTGCTCTGCAAGAAGGCCCGAATCTACTCTTCTCGTCCCATGGTGCCCGCTGTTCCCGGAAGTGATTCTCAGGGACAGTACCTGCCCCTTTTGGCTCATGACGGTAAGTCTAAAAGATCACCCGAATTATCAATGGTTTCAAGTCTAATGTTTCAATGCAGACCACTGGCGCAACCAACGCAAGTTCGCCCACACCGTCTTGACACAGGGCTTTAACCAGAAGTACTATGGTTACGTCAGCCACGAGTGCAAGCGATTCCTGTACAAACTCCTCCAGGACCCCAAGGACCACTTCGCGTTGACCGATCGATTCTGCGGTCGCATCAGCGCTCGTCTCGGTTATGGCAGCCCCGCCTCTGCTGCGGCGCACTGCAAGAACGCTGGCGAGTTCATTCCGCAAATTTCTCCCTCGGGCCCCATCACCAACCTTTTGCCTTTCCTGGGTGGCCTCCCCGAATGGTTGAACCCATCGATCAAGCGCGTGCGTGAGCGACGTGAGAAGGAAGAAAAGCTCTGGAAGGGTCTGATGAAGCAGGTCCGCTTGGAAATGGACCAAGGCATTGCTCCCATCAGTTACGCACGAACCTACTTTGAGCGCAAGGAAGCCGAAGGAGGCAACCGATCATTTGGATTCGACGACCACGAAGCTGCCTACGCTGTTGGTATGTTGGTCACTGTCGCTATCTTCACCATTGGTGGCCCTCTCTACTGCTTCTTCCTCGCTATGGTCCTCCACCCAGAATGGCAGGAGAAAGTCCGCAAAGAATACGACGAAGTCATTGGCGACCGTGTCATTGAGGTCTCGGATGCTCCCAACCTCCCCGTCCTCCGTGCCGCCATTAAGGAGTGCGTCAGATGGCGACCACCAGTCCCCTTGGGTGTGCCTCGTCTTCTCGAAGAGGATGATGAATGGAACGGCTATTACCTTCCCAAGGGTGCTGTGATCCACGCTGTCGATCTTGCTCTTGCTCGCAACCCCGAGCTCTACCCTGATGCCGAGGAATTCAAGCCACAGCGGTGGCTTGAGAAGGAATACCCCACCTACAAGGAGCCTCTTACGGAACATCCCAGACTCATGGGCCATCATGGTTTCGGCATGGGTCGTCGTATGTGCCCTGGTATTGAAGTCACCGAGGCTGAGTTGCTCGTCGCTTGCGGCAGCATCGTTGGCTGCTTTGAACTCAAGCCATATATGGATGCCAATGGTCAACCCAAGTGGCCTGATTCCAACGCTTTCACCCCCAACTTGATTGGTGGTCCTCTACCTTTCGAGATGGATGTCAAGGTCCGAAGCCCCGAGAAAGCTGCTCGCATCACGGCTTGGTATGAGGAGAGTGTTGCGGATGAGGCTGCCGGGAAAATTGCCGCTGGCTTGTGAAGAATTGGACCATAATAATTCGTATCCCTCAAGGGCGACGCTGGCCGCTCCTGGAGATATTCTGCTCACATTCGATTAAATGCAAGGCGTTGTTGGGAAAACCGATTTCAGACATGTTGGATATTTGAGGCCGCTTGCATGTTTGCGCGCTGATGAGAATGACTCGACGCTGACCACTTCGTTGGACAACTGTACAGATACTGTCTGAGACCGCGTGGAGTAAGATGTGTTGGGGAGCAGGAGTAGAGAAGTTCGCGATTTTGGGTAGAAGCAATTTAACGACCATGTAATCTACACCATTTCCCCATTCCACCATTCTCATACTACTGCTTGTCGCTTGCGTTGAACTTTTTCTCGACGATTGGGTATAATAGCGTCAAGGGATCATGTCTGCCCAAGTGCGTCGAGCTCCTACAATCCGCTGGTCGGGAACGTCCTTGTTCGTGGCCACGTTCCTTCGGCGGCGACCACTGTCGACAAGCCTCCATCCCCCTAGCCAGGGCCCAGTAGTCTACGTCTTGAAGATTAGACCTGTTACCCACCCTCAACATCAACAACCCATCTCTTGATATCGCAAATAGTCACCCCCGGGCGAGAGTACAGCTCGCCGCACTTGTAGCCTCCTTGGCGTCCGCCCTTCCCAAGCGAGGGGTGTTCCGCTGACATGGGCGTTTTGGCAATACTGCAACCGGGAATCCTCGCCTGCAAACCGTCAGGAAGAAGAGGACCAGCTGAATTGTGGCGAGGTAAAGAGTATGGCGGAAAGTCCTTCCACTCAGTATCTGCGCCGAGGCGCCCAGACGCCAAGAGTCTTGGCAGCTGAAGTCCCCGGCTGTCGAGCGTCTTGCTCAAGTCTTCGTCCTCCGCCTTTGAGCTTGAAGACGTTTCACGACTTCTTGATCTAGCAGGCCTGGGCCATCCATTTCTCCGAAGTTCCAAGCGAGACAGTCTGTGCCTAGAAAGTCCCGGAATGGGAGAGTTTTCGTGCTTCTGAAAGTATCCTAATCCACATACATTTGGGGATGGTCTCCCATCATTGAGCTACTACCTCTTCTTTGTCTGACTTAGACATCATATTCCGAATACACTCCTCAACTCTGGCCAGATCAAGGTCAAACGCTCATTGACAATCAGTCTAGGAGTCTAGTCTCGATGACATGATTTTGATGCATGCCCAATCAAGCGATTCAGCCCGACCAAAGTGACCTGCTTGGAAGGAAAGGTTTCGTGTTTGAGCCTCGTATCAATTGGGGTCCAGACTTGGGGTCCACCAATCCGGGCCAATACATTGTCGCCGCAGAGTTCAGCCATGAACTACCTGGCTTGCTGTCGTCGCCTGATGTCCAGCGGTGACACCTCAGGGACGAATCCCCCCGGGGCTTGACTTCGTGTTGGTGCCCACTTACACAAAGGCAGATCCCGGGTTCTGGTCTTGGAGGCGCCGGCAACTCCTCAGATATGGTTCGAACTCAAGGTAAGGGTCCGCTTGCTCCGGTTGTGGGAGTGGCTGTCGAGGTAGGCTCAATCATGAGCAATCCCGACCTCTTGGTCAAGGGTATATCGAACCCAGCCGCCGCGGGCTGCAGATCTCCTCTCTTCCGTCTCGGTTTTCTTCACTTCCTTGAAATGGGCCACAGCGCTGCCCTCAGGCTTTGAGTTGCTGATACCGGTTTCGAATACCTGTCCACCACCATAATGAGGTTGGGAACGGCTTCTCTCTTAGGCCTGCTTGCTTTGCCCTTCGTGGCACTTGCGCAATCAGAGGTCTACACCACCGACACAAACGGCAATGCGTACACCACGACTGTGTACACCTCAGGCAGCACTTATGATGGAGCAACCACCACCAGTTTTTCAGCGCCGACCTATGTCCCTGCCATCCAAACCGTGCCATACACAGGCCAAGCACTGCTTGTGGGGACGTATGTTAATATATGCGCACTATCGGGACTACCAGTATTGATTGATTCTTGACCAGGTGCAACATCGCTAGATTCACCCTCCTCACATTCCCCAACGGCGACACGGTCGAAGTTCCACTTGTAGGATGTTCCGACGATCGGCCAGAATGCTGCCCGTCATTGAACTTCACACATTCCGAGCCAGAAGAGACGGGTTCTGCTTCTCCGTCAGCCACGGAGTCGAGCGACGAGGGAGACGGTCACGAATCTAGCACGGCCTGGACAGGCACGACTCCCAGCCCGACTCCAACGGGAGTTGTTTCCATGCTGAGCAACGCCCCACTTACTGTTTGTCCAAGGTATTATCATCAATCTCTGAAGTTCCAGGGTGCATGGATGTCATCTGACTTTTTTTGACTACAGCGATATGGTTGACATTGACCCAGTCTGCTGGTGAGTCTCGGGCCTCTCCTCCCACTGACCATTCAATTGTCTGGTTCCAGATTGACCGAATCTACTAGTCCGAGTGGGTTCACCACTTACGGCGAAAGCATCATCGGCAACCTCCCCTGTGTGAGCACACTCACCACGACAATCTCACCCGATTCGGCCGTGCTGGCATCCATAACCTCGATGGTCTCGGCCTCTCTGGCCGCCCAGTCGACAATGACAACCACAACCCCGACCATCAACGTCATTGTGAACCAGTAAGGCTCAGCCTCTTTTCCACCGCTTTCACTACCGTGTTTGGAAAACACTAACTTTCTCTCGACCAGAGTATGGGCCCTTGGTCTCCCCTGCGCCGACGACGAAGAAGGCGGAGAAGAAGGAGACCACACGCATCTAAGCACGGGCGCCAAAGTCGGGATCGCGGTGGGCGTCGGCGTCGGCGGCCTTCTCATCATCGGTTTCCTCTGGGCCTGTCTCGCCGTCCGCCACCGCCGACGGGCAAAGATGCGGAAACTCGAAGCCGCAAACACCGCAGCCGGCGGTCCCATTCGGCCTGAGTCGGGGGCGTATGCGGCGGCACAGGAGAATCCCAAACACGCCTCGATGGCGTCGACCATGGTGGCTCCGACCCCATCAATAGGCAGCCCGAACATGCACGAGCCGTACGGCTCGCCCCCCGGCACGCACGGATTCAGCCCGGCGTTCGGGTACGCAGCGCCGCCGCAAGCCCAACCTCCGCAGATGATGCAGATGCAGGTCCAGCAGGACCCCTACGGCCATGCGTACGGCATCCACACCATCCCGCAAGGCTACCCGCTCGTGGGCTACCCGCAATCCCAATCCCCGCCACCGCCATTCTACCCCTCTGGCGGCGGCGGCGGCAGCTACGGCAGCCAGGCCGCAGGACAATACAAAGACGCCGTCCCCGCCGAAGTCGCGGGGAATGATGTCCCAGTCCGCCATAATAACCTCTCACCTCCCCATCGCGACAGCGCGGGCTTCTCGACCAACGCCAGCGCCAGCGACACGCGCAGCCAGATCACCTCGACCACCAACACCAACACCAACACCGCGGTGGGCAGTTGGCAACCACCACCGGGCGCGGAGCCCAAACCGCCCGCCGAACTGAGTTAGCAAGGGGTCACGCAGGCCGCTGTGAAAAAAAGAAGGTCAGGACGAGTATTTTCGCACCGCACTAGAATGAGACCACCACGGGTATTTTGAGTCAAAAAAAAAAAAAACCATGTATATCCATTAATTTTATTTATTCATCGGATTCTGAATTTGTGGATTCTCGGCCAGGATCAAGAGCTAGCAAGGGGAAGTCCTTTCCAAGTACCAGAGAAAGAAAAGTGGAAGGGAGGGCAAATTGAAACATCCGCTCGACGAATGACGGGTTGCTTTCTTGGTATTGCTTTACAGTACGGAGTATTGAATGTACGAAGGACCTGTCTTTCTTTCCTTTCTTCTTTCGTCCCAGCCCTAATGCTCAGTAAAGAAACTCATGATAAAAGGTCTACAGAAAATACTAAAACAGCCCTAATCCTTGATTTACACTCCACCTCTTCAGAATCAGAATCCAAAACTATCGAGCAAACTGTCCGCGCTCGGCTCCTGGAACATGGTCGGCGGGGGCTTCTTCTTCTGCTGCTGCTGCTCCTTCTTTTTCTCGGCCTTCTCCACATTCTCTTCGTCTTCTTCCTTTTCCAGATCGTAGAATGTCTTTCGACGCTGGAGTGGGCCGACGCTGGGCGGCGGTGGCGGAATTTCATCCACTGTCGTTGTCGCTATTATGGTGGTCTGCTGCTTGTCCGGGCTTTCGGGGACAAACTCCCAGTCCCTAACTAGGGACAGAGCAAGGACGTCGCATCCCATGTGAACATACTGCCTGACGCAGCGCATGACGAATCCCCATTCATCCTTTGCGCTTATGACCTCGCTGCGCCATTCGTTTCGCTTCACCAGTTGGGCACGAAGTTGGGTGTACAACAGTGTCAGAAGAGGGTCGTTGGCGGCATAGCTGAGGGATCCAACCATCTCTGTCTCCTCGTATCCGTCGAGCAGTGGTTTACCCACGATTTTATGGACGGGATGCACGAGGGCCTGAATCGCCATATCCTTGTGATCAAGGATCGCTGCATACGCCCAACTTGCCATCCACCGTCCTTGCTCACTTTCGACGGCCAAGGGTAGAATGGTCTGTTCCATCAGCCGTGATGAAGTAGAGGATTGTTTGTTGCTTTGACTCTCGTATACTCTTGCAATAGCAATGGCGAGCTGCAAATCTTGAAGCTGATGTATGCAGACATTGATCGCGTCCCAGGGACTGTCTCCTAGTAAGAAAAAAGCTGCTGCATAGTGAAAGCGCCGCTTGCTAAGCAACGCATATGCGTTCTTCAGCGCGCTGGCCTTCCATCGCGGGTCGTCGAAGTTGTTGGCCAACAGCTTCATGGTGTTTTCCTTCTCTCTCACCCCGATCGCCGTTCTCCAGAGCCCCATTAGGACGGACTTTTTGCGAAGGGCAAGGTAATACAGTGAACAATCCACCGGGTTGCGGTCTTCGTTCTTTGTAAACTCGGTTCGACCGACATTCTCCATTTGCTGCCGAAGGGCTTCCACATCGGAGAGCCAGCAGAATAGTCCCGATTTGCGCGCTGCTTCCCAACTGAGTTTACCACCGTACAGACGAGTGACCAAGTCAACAAGAACTTCTTGGGATGTGCTCATTGAGGCGAATGCAATTGCACTCCACGGAACGCCTTCGTCGCCACACGTGTATAGTGCCTGGAGGTAACGCTGGCCGTTCGCATCGACCGACTCCTCGTGTTTCTCAATCTCTGAGATCATTTCGACCTGTTTCAGTATTTTTGATTGTTCTTCATTTGTCAGCTGCCACAGTTTATACTGTCGCAAGTTGCCCTCTAGAGCATCTGCATAGTCTGAAAGTGGTGGATTCTCTGTGTCCCCATTCAGATCACCGTTCATGGTATAATATGGTTTGTCGACCGTCTGGCTCGAGGTCGCTGCACTTGTGATCCTGTCGGGCTGAATGTCAAGGAGGCTGGACAATTCATCCCCTTCGGTGAAGTACTTCAGATCCCGATGAAGGTGATATAAGACATCCTTGGTCGCCTTCAGCCCATCGATGCATGTGAGTAGGGCAAGAAATGTGGGATGGAAAACAGGGACCAATGTATTCAACATTGCCATCATGGCGAACGTTTCGTTCGTTCGCATCTTTCCTCGTACATCCCGAAGAGGCCTGGCATATTCATTGTGGTGACTGCTCGCATATCCCTTGAAGATGAAAAGCTGAATGCCGGCTCCCACGACGAGATCACCACTTCTCAGCCAGCATAGGTCTCCAATTGAGTGGGTGGTAAAGTCCCTTATTCTGATGTGCCGCAAATCGACCCATGCGGATTCCTGGTCTCGGTATCCGTATCGGACCTGGCCTAGAATGACAATATGGTAGTCAAAGCACACTGCGACCAAGGCCAAGCCTTGAGGTGAGACAGCCCACGCGAATGTATGGATGGTGTCGGTTCCATCGAGCTCGTGTTCATACTCCCACGAACCGGTTTTGGCGTCCCATATGCTGAGAATGGTACTGTCGTCATTGACAACCACAACCTTGCCGTATCCGCTCGCACTGATCGCTTGAGGCCGGCGAATATTAGTCTCGATTAAAGCGCCAGAGACGAGATGTGGCTTTGTAGAATCCGTCTCTTCCTGTGGCCTGACCATCTCCAGGGTGCCTTCTTTGGCAAGTGCTGCGGCAAAGCCTAAAGCGTTGATCTCGCGGGGATCAGCTGGTCGATTGTTGGTGCTCATATTGTCACAGACGGAAATCAAGGCGTTGTACCGGTTGTGTGCGTGCAGCTGGACATTCCCCAACGATCGTATCATTTCGCGATAACCATTTGTTGCACCGGGTTCGTTTGCCGGAAGGAGCAACTCCCAGGCTTCGACAGTCCCGTCCGCATAATATCCCACGACAACCCGGCTGGTAAGTTCTCGTTCGCTAGCGATTCGACTTTGCGTAATGCGCTCCGGCAAACGGTCCCCTTCAGATTCCCAGACTCCAAGTCTTTTGGCTTTTGCCTCGCGAATATCCCATAGTTCGAGACCATGGCTGCTTAGAATTGCTGCGTATCTCCCACGAGACAGGATGACCGCGTCTTTGATTTCGACATTGACATTGAACGAACTCCGTCGCAAGAGTGGAGCGCTGGATAGATTTCCTTCGTGCTGCCAGATGCTGATGTTGCCGTCGTGTGTACTGGACAAGACGACGTTGCCAACCACATTTCGCACAATTCGCAGGACTGGCGCACCGTGTCCCGCCAGTGTTGAGATCAATTCAGTCCTGTCTTGCCTCACGGCCGTGTCAAAGAGATGTGTGATCTGGCTATCATACCAATCAATATCACCAGCAAAGGAGTGGAGGAGGATGGACAACGATGATGGAGTAGTGCCACCGGCGAAGATGCAGAATTGCAGATAATCTTCCAACGGGTCGCTGAGCTGTGGAACTTGGATATTCATGCCGTCGACATGTGAGATGTGAAACACCGAAGGAGGCATTCGGTTCTTGTACCCAGCATTTTCCAATCCCCACACAGACATGTGTCCTAATCCATCGAGGACGACGCAGATCTCTGGAGTTCGATTGGCAATCTCAATGAGATGCTCAAGGGCATGGTCCGCCGTTTTGGGAGTTGAGCTCAGTACAGCTTTTTCTGTGGCCGTCGAAAAGTCACGGCTGTCAATGATGAAGGCATACCGTCTGGTGCTGATGGAATTGGCACTCAGCCTCCGTGGCTGGATGGAGGAGTTCATGTTGATATCACCGACCAGTTGAAGCATGGTCAGGGCATGGGGATCGAAAGTGGTCCAGGCGCGGACGTGATTGTCAGAGCAAAATGTGTAAAGAAGGTTGTCCAGGTTCTGTTCCTCGTGCCATGGTTTCCGCCAGTGCAAGTTTGTGACTGCAGCCGGATGCGGTAGGTACGAGACGTCGAATCTGGTTCCTTCAACTTCATACGAAAGCCGTCTCCATATCTTGACGAGTCGGTCATAGTGGCCCACTGAGGCGACGAAGCTACCGTCGGGAGCAAGGTATGCGAGCGCCGTGGGATATGCCAACGTCTGATTCCAGACGATGATCGGAGAACCAGACTCGGGTATGAACCACAGGACAAGCCTCGAACCTCCAAGCAAGAGCTCTTGAGAAGATCCCCAAGACAGAGATTCCACCTGCAGTTCCGTAGGATTCTTCAATTCGTGGACCTGAGTCCATCTCAGTACACCCTCGTCGCGACCGACGGGTCTGTAGATATAAACATGAGTTGCATCGCAGAGGGCGATTCGACCGGTGGACTCTTCGAGGGTTATCGCAGTCAGCGAATCAACGGTGTCGACGTAGATGGTCTGGAGAATAGATTGAGGGCCGCTGAGAATGACGGCGGCATTGCCGGATATATATGCCTGGGCATTTTGTCAAGACAGTGACTAATGATAGTAGAACCGGAGACAACTCACGACCAGACGCAGGCCATTCCAATGCGCGGTGCAAAGGGCCTGTCGCTTGGATTGAGGTCGCCCAGGCAGGATGGCTCGCATAGGACCAATGTTAGCAAGAAGGTGTTATTGTTTGTACCGCATGCTCAAGCACAGACTAATCTTGTCATCAGCTCACAAGGGTAATATATCAGCCAAAGAAGACGTGGTCACGCAATGGAGAGCGTGCAATATCGAGCATGGTGTGACGCGATAGAGGTTCCGCAGGACCAATTTCTCCGCGTCGAGGAGGGACTCCAAAGTTCAGCCTTGTTCAGCCTTGTTCAGCCTTGGGGTACACGATGCTGCAGTGAGTACGTCACACGAGGCTGCCTTCCGCTTTGGATAGTGCATTTCTCCAGTAGTTCATCCTCGAGTCACTGAGATTCATGTTTGTTTCTACACTCTCGCAATTGATGCACAAAGAAGAAGAAGAGCATTGGCGGCGATCTACACCAACATGTCTGCTCAAAAGACATTCATTCCGCTCGGTGAACTCAGTCCCAAGCATAAGTTCAACGGGGAAATATGCTAACCAACGTCCTCTATATACACAGAAAACAACCCAGAAGTCATGACCAAACTGGCCCATCGACTAGGGTTGTCTCCAGCACTCTCTTTCCACGATGCATACAGCTTGACTGACCCCGACTTGGTGTCCTTCTTACCTCGACCGGCGAGTGCTCTCTTGTTCACCTATCCAGAGACAGCAACCGCTCACGCCACTACAACAAAGCCAATGAGGCCGAAGCAGGCTATGACGGCTCAGGCCCGGGAGAGCCCGTCATGTTCTACCGCCAAATAATCCACCACGCCTGTGGCCTCATTGGTCTCCTCCATTGCACCACCAATGGGACGGCAGCCGACTTCATCCAGGAAGGGAGTGACCTCGACATATTGATCAAGGACACGACTCCTCTTAAACCCGCTGAGCGAGCTCAGTTCCTTCATGACTCGGAGATGCTCGAGATGGCTCACGCTGCAGCCGCTCAGTCCGGTGACAGCACAGCACCACCCTTGGGACAAGATCCCGGCCATGCTTTCATTGCATTCGTCAAGGGTAAGGACGGTCATTTGTGGGAGTTGGAAGGCAGAAGAAAAGGGCCAGTCGATCTTGGTCTGCTTGAGGAGGATGAGGACGTATTGAGTGACAAAGCGCTCAGCTTAGGACCCCTTCTGTTCCTCAAACGTGAAGAGGCGGCAGGTAGCGGCGATGTCAGGTTCAGCTGTACTGTACTTGCTCCAAGCCTTGATGATTGATGAAGGGGCAGATTTGGCACTTTCATTGCGCCAGCAGGAACTCTGGACTCTTCAGGTCGACCCAGCCTAGATTTGGCTCGCTCTGCTTCCACCCTAGACGTTCTTGCACAATCTTCGAGTATGTTTTGACCTCGTCGACGGAATATGACAGAAACGATACCTCTTCCTGCCGGTGCACGCCAGTGCATGAGAACATAGCATAAACTGTCCTGCTCTCTCTGGCACCGTCTTTTGCTGACCCCAGCGGCTTCTCATACGCTCCACCTCCATGATAAAGACTTCCCAGCATGATGAAGGCTTCTCCCACGTGCATCTCTGCGTCAACAACTCCACGAGTTCCGTCGGCGCCAAAGTCGGGCATCTCATCGCCCCATAGATGGCTGCCAGGGACGACTCTGGTCGCGCCGTTGGCCTTGACTGTGTCGCACGCTGGAACAAACAGTCCTAGCAGCAAGTCGCGGCCTTTTGCGTATTTGTCGGCATGACTATGGCGAGCATGGTGATTCTTGTCGTCGCGGTGAAGGCCTTGCGCAGGCGTTCCCGGCGGGATATCAAATGCAATCGATATTGAGAGAAGCGGGTGGCTAGTTGTCGTGACGGGCTTGTTCCCGTAGTAATGGGTTGTCTCAAGTGCCAGAAAATGTTCGCACAGAGCTTGGTAGAGGGGATCGGCAAAGAACTTCTCCCTCACTGTTGCGCTTTTTCCAATGAGTCTGGTCACCGTTCTTGTGTTGCCTTGAAGCGCTTGAAGCCAGTCAGTACATAGAAGAGCGGCAGTTTGACACAATGGAGGGAACTTGCCGCCCACTTTCACACCATCTGCTTGCTGAGCAAGCCACGGCCGTACCTCCCAGTCGGCTTTCTCCAGCGCAGCCTTGTCGGTAAAGTCCTTGACTATCACGCAGCCATCTGCTTCTAATGCTTCGACAAATAAAGACAACGGATCCGATCGTGACAGCTTTCTGATGGCATGACCGGAGATATGATCACCCTTGTGGTTGTCCCATGCCACTCGTCGCGCGTGCTGGAGGATTGATGCCATCAGCTGAGTTCTTGTTATTCCTCAAGACCGGTGCCGAACGAGAAGATGAGAAGCGACGACTATAGCTAGCAACAGTGACTGGAGTGTCGAGCATGATGGCCGAGATATAGAGGAATGCCTGGCACTCTCGCCAAATCGTTTCTCCTGAAACTTACCACGGTAAGATCTCCCATGATGTAGGACCAGACTCTGTGGCGTCAGATGCTCTTAGCAGATAGGATCAGAGTAAGCTAACCCACTCTTTAGAAAGCAAAGGCCTCTCGCAATGAATGATTTTCCGCAACAATAAAGGTCATCGAGCGACCAAAAGTCCAGAAAGGCCGGGGACTTTGCAGGGGCTGACGACGACTCTTATCGGAAGTAACCATGGTGGTAACCTCCGTTTGCCTTGGCAATGCAGAGCGCGAGCGGAATAGGTCATATTTGACCAAGCCAACGGCATAATCTCCTGAGTTTAATGATCAACGTGGGCATAAACGCGTGCATCCATTTGTAACGCTGGTCATAGCATTCGCCTTGGTGCCTTGGCTTCTCTCGCCGCTCGGATATCTCGGCTGATGCATCTGCTTGGTCGGGTTATTGGGGAAATGGAAACAAAGAGCCGTGCTGATCTCCGTCGCTGGCCGAACAATCAAATATAGGCCAATGAGCCAAATCCAGCACAAGATTCTTGCTTGTACCTAGGCGGGGAAGAGAAGGTATCAGAGTTGTGGTGGCATTTGCGCCTCTCGTCCGCTCTGAAGGTGTTCGCTGTATGACATTGGCTTTCCACACGTCGTTGAGATCTAGACACCAGCTGTGCTCCTCAACCCAGCCGTTCGGGCTATAAGTGGCTTCAACGATGTAGGGAACCGAGCTCATCCCAAGCTAGGCGTGCCAAGGGATCAAGATGCCAGACCGAAGAGCTTGCCAGCCACAGGATCCCATTCGGAACCCCATCGGCGTTGGCTCTCCCTTATAGCTCCTTCCTTTAATCTTGCAAGCTGTTGTGAATTGGGATCAAACAATTCACGAAGGATATCTACCAATTCTTCCGCGCTGCCGAAGCCTTTGCCGTTGACGTTTTCTGTCACTAGCTCCGGCCATGCAGCAAAGCTGCTCCAGCCCGTCACGGGAAGACCAGCACCGAACATGTCAACCACCTTCATGGGCAGGTCTACTCCGCTACTGCTGGTATGTAGGGACACGCCGAGATCTGCAGAACCCAAGAGAAGAGCGTAATCCTCGAAGCTAAGCCAGTCGGTATAGATGCTCACCATTTCGAGAGCCTGTTCTGACCGGAGGTCTCGAATCTTGTCGAGATAGAATTGTTTTTGAGGACCTTTTCCAGTGATCACAACGACAAGTTCTGGAAGGTGTGGATGCGTCGAGGTGGCACTGGCAGAGTAGCTACAGAGAGCATCCAGGAGAAGACCAAAATCCTCGTCAGCTGTCCAAGAGGTCGAAGAGACGAGCAGTCTGACTTTTGAGTCGACAATTGCGTTGAATTGGTTTCGAATGAGGGGGTAACGCTGCAAGAAGGCCAGCCGCTTTGAAGCCGTTAGAGGCTGGTACAACTCTGCTGGCCGGTCATGCAAAGTCAAGATAGGAGCAGTGATCTTGTAATCCGATTTCAACACACGAGCCATGGCATCTGTTACGGTAAAGTTTGTCGTCGCTGCCTTCGCCAGACTGATTTCATACAACTTGGATATTCGGACCAGAGGATGATCTGCGCCCAGCTTCAGAGCCAGGATGGAATACCCAAAATTATGCCAGTCGACAATAAGCCGGGTTCGTCGAAAGAAACACACTATAGCAACGACCAGTAAAGTGGGAATTGAGGGAGGGTTCTGCCAACGATTCATGAGCATAGTCCAGGTACAAGGAAGCTGATAGATATACTTGGACAAGCATCCATTTGGGAGCAGCAGTAGCGTAGCTCAAAATGTTCCAAAGCGTCCATGTCTGTAGTAGGACTTTCAACGGTCCAGATACAAGGAACAGGAGCTTGTTGCTGGTTTGAAGCCATCGAGGAGCAGGTGTCAATGGAACAAGCGTGACACTGGGATGGGCGACCAGCTCGGGCAACGGATCAGTCTCTGCGCCACAGAAGATTAGACGGATTCCAGAAGTGGCTATCCCGAACAATTTTATTTCTCACCTCTGTAGCCAACAAGCTGGACACGGCCACCATGAGTCGCGATGCTCAAAGCGTGATATTGCATGCGAGGACTGCGGCCCAGGTCGCCCAACACCACGACTTGGACGGAACATTGTGCTTCAGCAGCATGCCCCGGAGAGGGTAACAGCAATAATACGACGGTGACAAAGGTGGAGATAGCCACCAATACTGTCAGTAGCATCCTCCTGGGAGGTATTGCTGCTTCTTGTGATGCTTTCGTCCTGCAGAGAAGCACCAGAAGTGAAAGGAGGAATGACGTCGACCAGTCAGATTGTCCAGATTGTCCAGGCTGGTCAGATACCTAGGTAGGTAGATCCAAGTGGTTTAGACTCGAGGGTGGGAAGAGGCTTGAACAACTTGGATAACGAGGCGGAAAAAGGGGGCCAGTGAACAGCCAATCATGGGCACAAGAGAAGTTGCACGCCGAGATGCGACATGCAAAGGTGCATCGGACGGGATGCTCCCTCTCCACCCTCGCAGGTTCCCATCCCTACCTACGGAGTTTGTTACCCCTTGAAATATGCTGCTGCTACTACCGTTATTGCTACTGCTGCCCACTGACATCGTTGGCCAGGGGCAGCAGACTAGACACGAAATGTATACCCAGCTATCCCTGTGATCTCCTTCCCCAGACTACTACCGACTACTTCACTCTCTCCCCCCCGCCTGCGCTTATCGAGAAGTCGGATATCAGCTTAGTCGGGTCAACAACCCTTTTCTGTCTTTCAAGCCAGCAATATCACCGGGACCTTCTCTCTTTCGAGTCCTCCGCTGCGGTGGCTACGACGAGGGTGGATGTTGAGCCAACACCAAAGTGTCCCCCCAACCATCTGGACCATCTGAAAGGACCATGAGCGCCACCTTCACCCTACCCATTGCTACTGCCGACAACTGCAAGCATGGGCATCCTCATGGTCCTTCCCACTCCCACTCCCACTCCCACTCCCACTCTCCTCTACATTCGAACCCGAGCTTAAATGCACGCTCCCATCAACGAAGCCGAACAGGAAGCCGCCTCACGGCTCCCTTCCCCTTGACACGAATTCCCTCGGATTCTATCCTTGAGCAAAATGAGGCTGCCATGAGCGTGAACCGTTTACCTCCTGTGAACACCCATTTTCACGAGCATCGACATGTCAGCCCTGCCCCGTCCCATGACCCCTCGGATACGCAGTTTCTGCCAAAGAGGAGGGATACAGAGAAGACCACATACGTATCCCCTGCTGTAGCCCGGCGGCCAACATTCAAAAGGAATTTCTCCAAACCCACCCAGTTCTTACTCCACTCGACAGAGCGCTCTTCATTACTCCATGGGATACTTGAAGATGACGAGTCCCGGCGCATATTTTATTTCATGATATTGAACCTCTGCTTTATGTTGGTCCAGTCGACATATGGCATTCTTACGGGTTCTCTGGGCTTGATCAGTGACAGCATACATATGTTCTTCGACTGCGTGGCCTTGCTGGTCGGGGTGTGCGCGGCGGTCATGAGCAAATGGCCTCCCAGTCTCAAATTTCCATACGGCTATGGAAAGATTGACACTCTGGCAGGGTTAGGCAATGGCATTTTCTTAATGCTTATTAGCATTGAGATTGTCTACGAAGCAATTGAGCGTCTGTTCTCAGGTGCCGATGTCAGTCGAACTGCCGAGCTGCTTGTGGTCAGCACCATTGGTTTGTTTGTGAACCTAGTCGGCATTTTTGCTTTCCACGGCGCCCACGATCACGGGCACGGGCATGATCATGGAGGTCACAGCCACGGCCATGCTCATCATGGCCACAATCATAATCATGACCATGACCATGAGGACAAACACGGTCACAGCCACCACGAAATAATTGGAGCCCCGATGACCGCTTCGGCCTCACCCATGAAAAACAAACAGGGAGTGGCAAGCGACCACCACCATGGCGGGGAAAATATGCAAGGCATATACCTTCACATCATGGCCGACGCGCTTGGCTCTCTGGCAGTCGTGGCATCTACCCTTCTTGTCCGCTGGACCGGTTGGAGTGGGTTTGATCCGCTCGCATCATGTATTATCGCCGTTCTCATCTTTGCGTCAACCATCCCTCTTGTCACCTCAACGACCAAAATCCTCTTGTTATCACTCAACTCCGACATTGAATACAATCTTCGAGACATCCTCAGTGGTGTGGCGGAAATCCGCGGCGTGGTAGGCTACACGGTGCCCAAGTTCTGGCTCGAGGATATCAAGAAAGAATCCGGACATCACCACCATCATGGCCATTCCCATACACACGATAGCCATTCACATGGGCATTCTCACTCTCATAAAGGCAGTGATGGCAAAAGGTGTGACGGCGAGAATTCCGACCCTACGGTATTGGGTGTGATCCATATCATCGCCTCACAGACTGCAGATCTAGACGACGTCAGGGAGCGGGTCTCGATGTATTTACGACAGAGAAAAATGGATATCGTGGTCCAGGTAGAGAGAGACGGGGAGCAACGTTGTTGGTGCGGCGGGGGACAGAAGAGCCCTCAAGCGTGAGCCTTGGAGCCTCATGTAAGGTTTGACGTGTTTAATGATAATACTTCACGAAAACAAATTGGCAGGACCACGAACAAGCTTCTTACCAACCTAACTAGCTGTGCTCTTCTGACGATGATTATGTAGAGTGAGTGAGCGGGAAACGACACAAGCAGTAGCTACCTAGAGACACAGGCCGCCCGGACATGACATGGCCCGTCAGGGTGGTTTGCTCTGACCATGCAAGAATCTAAAATTACATAGAGGATCTATCGAGATATCCAGACGTGTATGAAGCCCCGATGAATGACCAGCTTAGTACTTACAAATTGATTCCCCTTTTTTAGGGGGGTCGCCATTCGTTGAGTGTCAGTGTTCGATCTATTGGGGGGTCTAGTTGCGTGTGTATCTATTTGTATGTCTTGCATGCATGGATGGCTGGGTGGATGTATCGACCCCATCAACCTTACCCATCTATCTACCTACCCAATTCCTGTGACTTAAGTAGGCGGGTAGCTGTGTTTCCTCTGACTTCTGTCTTCATTTCACCTTCTCTCAGTTGGATCGTAGCGGCGATGGTGGAGGACCGGTGAATCTGCCAACGGAGATGACTCCGACTGGATTCACACGCTGACCTTCTCCGGATCATCGCCCTGCTGCTCCACCGCCTTCTCCTCCTCGTTGATCTGGCGGACCAACATCTCCTCGCGACGAAGGACGTCGTCGTCAATGTCAAACCAGCCAATCTCCCTGAGGATCGGGCCCGTCATGTGCATGTACTTGAGGTGACCCGAGACGCGGTCGGAGAGGTCGAAGCTCTCTACCCCACTCACGCCCTCGATGTCCTGAAGGCCTGCGATGGAGATCTGCGCGCTGCTGGTGCGGTACAGAAACGCCAGAATGTAGTCCTGGCGCGAGTAGACGTTGACGAGGCGTCCCGCGACGACAGAGCGCATGGCGCGCCACTGCGCTTCGTCGCTGGGCACGGGGGCGCCCATGAGCACGACGTTGTCGACGAGGCCGAAGGCGCCGCGCTTTGCGAGCGTCAGCAGGCACGAGTAGACGACCCGCGCGCCGAGCGACTGGCCGATCAGCGAGACGGGCCGCTCGCCCTGGACGCGGTTGATGAGCGCGTCGGCCAGCACCTCGCCGGCCTTGACGGCGCGCATCTTGGCGATCCCAAAGGGGGAGTCGACCAGCTTGATGGCCTTGCGGATGGCCAAGGGTGCCATGAGCGCCGACCACACCGCGGCGAAGATGGTGCGCTTGATGAGTTCCCGCCGGATCTGCGACCACGCCTGGCTGACCACAAAGTCCTTGAGCGCGGACCCGAGGTTGAGGAGGGCTTGCAGTTCCCACCGCAATGCAAACGGCTCGCCGGCCTCGCCCAGCACTCGCCACGGGAGGGTGACTTGTTCTTCCTCGGTCAACCACCCGGATACCCCGACCGTGATCCGTAGTCGTCGTCGTTGCTTTTGGGTTTCCTCCGGGTCATCCTCCTTGCCGTTGATGGGCAGGAATGCAAAATCGTCAATCTCTTTCGAGTACTTTTCCATGGCCTGACTCGTCATCCTCGCCCCGTACGCACCAAATAACCCCCCGACGAGCACCGAACTGCCAGCCAGTGCACCCAAATACCCTGCTGCGGCAGTGGCTCCAAGGCCTAACCCGCCCATCAGTGTGCCCACCCCGGCCGCCAGCAGAGGAGCAGCAAGACCGCCAGTGATGCCAATCAATGCGGCGCCGGCCACGCCGGCCACGCCGATCTTCCACTTCCTCGCCGTAGACGATGCCTGTTGGGCCTTCTGGGTGGATTCGCTAGCGTCCATTTTCGCTGCGGCGGTGAGAAGGCCATATGCTGTGTCTTTCTCCATCTTGGAAACTTCTGCGACACTGACACCGAAGGAAACCGCGAGCCGCACCAGGAGGACACGAGAATGGGCGCGGTAGGCTTCGAGGCTAAGCAGGAGGAGGAGGATTGCCTTGATGATTGTGGAGCGTTCGCCTTGACTTAGATCTGCCAGCGGCGTCTGTACGGACGGAAATACTTTCGAGAGTTTGTCGTCCACTTCCTGTTCACGCTCGGTCGGTCGGTACTGCTGCTTTGCGGCCTCGGTGGCAAGTTTGCGGGTCTGTTCGTGGTTCTTGTCCTGCACGGCTTCGTCGCGTGAATTGACGACCTCGCCGACGCGGAGGATGACACTCTCGGCCCAGGCATCGAAAAATGCCAGAGCCGCACTCATTAGGGCCTTGGATTCAGGGGTGGGCGTAGTCAGTAGCGTATCCGCCTCCGGTTCGACTTGAGGCTCATCATCATCGGCTTGAGTTTGTGGACCTTCGAGCCTTGTCTCATTGGACTTTTCATCTACCCCCTTACTCTGCTGTTCCGATAAGCTCAGTTTCGAGACCTCAACGGCTGCCCTGTCTGCCTCAGCTTCACCTGTGGCGTCCCCTTTCGGTTTGGGTCTCGGCCTCTCATCGAAACCCCTCACAAGACTCCTCCTCATCTCCTCGATAGTCTGGGAGATGAGGAGCGTCAAATCCGCCCGCTCTTCGCGGGTGAGGAGAGTGCCCAGAGACTGGTCATCTTCAGCTTTCCGTTGCTGGTCGCCGCTTTGGGCACGGCCAACACCACCCGGACGCTGCTGGGGAATGGCGGCATTGACTCTGTTTTTGAGGGAAGAGAGTGAAGGCATTGTCCCTCGCTTGCTCTTTCATAGAGTGCCTCGTATAATTAGAGTCGCTTCAATGCACCTTTTGAAAATGGTAAAGCTTCGTTAGGTTTCCTACAACCATCATCACGCTCTATGGTCATGGAGGACTTGGAATTTAATGGTAAGCTGACAGTATGTGACGTATGCCAAGCATTTTGCAGCCTCGTCAACGCACAGGTGGATTGTTACGAGGCTCTACATGTGAAGATCATTAAGTCCACACCCAACAAGGCTGTGCAAGTCGTCTCGACTCTCTGACCGAGGACGTGAGGAGACAGCTCTGTATGTGATACCACTGAATATCGAAACCTTACCTAGGTACCAACAGACCTCGATGGCATTTGGGCGGATGACCAAATCCTGCGCGAGCTGAGCTTGCGCCCTCCTTCAGACCCAAGCCCCGCAAGGTCCGTGAGCTTTGGCGCCCCAAAAAAAACCGGACAGGGAGGTCTGGGTTCGGTCCGGCACTATACCTCGTACCTCAAGAGGATTATCGCAGTACTAGAACTTCTGCGAAGAATGGGCCAAATGAATATCGAGGCCGCAATGGCGGCCAGCGTGGCATTGTGCCTCTTGCGGAGTTCTGATGGGTTTATTGAGGCAGTAACGTTGGGTTGGGATGCAGGACTGGTCGGGTTGACACGACATCGGAGAGATGGTACCGGGACAGAACACAGATCTAATCCCGTTCGGATTAGGAGTTGGGGATGATTCTGTAATCTTCCTGCAGAAAGCGTAAAGGATTCTCAAAAACATGATCTCTGTGTGTCCGATTCCAATCGGCTGTTAAGAATTAGACGACCAGAGGGTGTGCGGATAGTATAGTAGGAGAGCAGAAAGGGCGGATGATAGAAACGTCTGTAAAGCGGTCTATACCAGCACGCCGAAGACATCCGCTCTCAGTGAAGGTGGATACGAAAGCGGTTATTTGATGATGTCAACGAGGCCTGACAATGCAGTCTGGGGTGGTGTCGATATGGCGGGTGAACCGACGAGGGTCATCCCCAGAGATTCATCGCTTACAGATTGAATTTGCTGTTCCCGATTCAGAGGGGTTTTTCTCGGTTGGTGGATGGATGGATATTTTTGGGACATTGACGATGGGAGGCGAATTGCTTGTTCGCCCAGTCACCAGACTATAGGTATACACTGGGGAAAAGATTCTCGAAGTTCCCTGGATCGACACGGGCTTGGTATGCCGGACGCCTCGTGCAACGAAGTTGATCATTGTATCCCCGAAATTGGGAATGGCAGGGTGGGATTGATGGGACGTCGAGAAAAGGGCCGCAGTACTTGGTACCACTACTTGCTCTGCGAAGATCCAGAAAAAAGTGATGTGCGTTCTAGCCAACACAGGCCAAGTGACCCAGAACTTACCTACTTTAGGTGGTGCCGTGGCCTCGTATTCCGATGCGAAGGATATTTAGCGTAAGCGAGGGAGGAGGAGCCCAGTGGGAGCCCAGTGGGAGCACAGTACGAGTGTCTGGTGTGATCGGGGCGTATTCGTACACGGAGCTGCAAACCTCAGATGAGGCAGTGCACATCGGACCATCTCCACTTTCTGTCTATCAGTCTGCCTCGGGCTACTGCTTGGGCTACTGCTTGGGCTACTGCTATGGCTACCGGTACGCACAAGTCACGATACTCGTGCAGTAATTACCTAGCTGCCGCCAGGGCCCTGCATGCCACTCCTCAACGTGCGGCATATTCACTGCTCTTCCCCTCTAACGTTCAATGCCGCCTATCCGAAGCTACCCCGGTACACTCTCCCGGCATCTTTGCGTCAAGCACCCTCGTCTGAACGCGCAATCATCACCACACCACTTTTTGTATTGGGTAGACGATAGCGAATCTGCATGATGACTTTTCGGTGCCTCTGATGCCCCTCAACTTGTAGAATTCCCAAAGTGTGGACTCGGCACTCCGCACGAAAGATGCTCTCTGTTTCTTTTTGTCCGTCACAAACACTGCCAGGTGCGAGTAAGCCTTGCCTTGGCAACATTGAATCCTTCGGGGCTTCGCTGGAATTGGTCTGACGGTTGGCCGCAACACCTTGAGCGTTCAGTCGCGGAGGGGTTATCGGAGCTCGCAGAGATCGGTTAGCACGAGGCGGATACTCGTAGCTTTGCAGAAGGATGGTCAGTGGCCAGTGGCCTGAAAGCAGCATCTTCGCGCCCCGTGACTGAGGGACGACCCTTGGAACAGGATTCGATGAGCGAAAAGGGGAGGCACCCAGGAGGTTCCATGCTGGGTGCCATGCTTCCAGAAATAGCGTGCTTCAGGATGAGTTTTAGGCTAGTGAGAGTGTGGGCGCAGGAAGCTCTCAGTGCGTAGGTAGCGTGCGAGAGGGGAAGCCGTTATCCACAAAACCCAGACCCCTAAGCTTCTGCGCGCCAATCATGCAGCCCAATTCCCCAGTCTTACGCCTCGCTCTCCTCTCAGTCTCGCCCTCCTCCTGCGAATCACCCTCTCAGTGTCCTCATTACAACACTATATCAATCCCCCATGTCATGACGATTAGACATTACAAGTCGCCTTCCTGTCTACCTGCCACTTGACCACCTCATATTTAGTCGTGCGCTGTCGCAACACCTCCCGCGCAAAACATCAGACCCAATCTTCTATCCCTCACCACACGCCACATTCCCCTGCACCACCCTCTGTGAGTGCATCTTCACGAGATCCGGTCATCGCCCGTCGTGTCGTCGTCCACGCGTCCCTTAGTCTCGGAATCCGAACCTTCGACAATGGATTCTCCTCGTGAGTCTGGCGTCGACACTGGCAAGACTGCCGCCCCTCCCATCGGTTTCCGTCCTCAGAACGGCGGTGTCATCAAGGTGCAGCCACCGCGACGCGAGGACTTGCAACCCTCTTATGCGCAGACCCTACAAGAAACCCAAGAAGATGATAATGGCTGGTATGGTTCCATGAGTATGTGTCCCGCGCTCTGATCTTAAGAAGTTCGGAGCACCCTGCTAACAACCCTGCGCAGTCAACACTCTTGGACAGTGTGTCGGTTGCATGGGCGCCATTCCCTGCTGCATCATCTGCCCTAACCCCTACAAGCCCGTCTCTCAAGGAAACGTGGGTTTGGTCACTAAATTCGGACGTTTCTCGCGCGCCGTCGATCCTGGTCTGGTTAAAGTCAACCCGCTTTCCGAGCGCCTCATTCAGGTCGATGTCAAGATTCAAATTGTCGAGGTGCCTCGTCAAGTGTGTATGACAAAGGACAATGTAAGAAAACGTACCCCTGCCCCTATAACAAGCCTTTCTAATATACCTAGGTTACTCTGAATCTGACGTCGGTCATCTACTACCACATTACATCTCCCCACAAGGCGGCTTTTGGTATCTCCAACATCCGTCAGGCCTTGGTGGAACGTACCCAGACCACGCTCCGTCACGTGGTGGGTGCTCGCGTCCTTCAGGATGTTATTGAGCGTCGCGAAGAGATTGCTCAGTCCATTGGAGAGATCATCGAGGAGGTCGCCGCCGGCTGGGGTGTCCAGGTCGAGTCCATGCTCATCAAGGACATCATCTTCAGCAACGACCTTCAAGACTCGCTATCGATGGCGGCCCAGTCCAAGAGAATCGGTGAATCCAAGGTCATTGCTGCACGTGCCGAAGTGGAATCGGCCAAACTCATGAGACAAGCGGCCGATATCTTGAGCTCAGCGCCTGCCATGCAAATCAGATACCTCGAAGCCATGCAAGCCATGGCCAAGACCGCCAACAGCAAGGTTATCTTCTTGCCCGCCACCAATCAGACCATGCCCACTGATATGAACGCCATGCTGCGAAACGAAACCACTGGTGAAGGTAGTGGGTACAATTCCAAGTCAAACACAGGCAATGCTTTCAACCTGGACAACAACGACGGCTTCCAACAGGCCATGAACGCCAGAGTTATCGAGAACATCTAAAAGAATGTTGCCAGGCTTTCTGATCCTGGTTCCCCAATACCCGAACGCAATGCGCGCTCTGAAGGCCAGACTGACAGGGAAGAGTGAGGAGGGTGAGAGCCGAAATGAATGTTCTTGGGACGTGGTAGGCCTGGCTTGGATTTGCAATGTGAAAATTCGGCGTTTCATTCTTCTTTTCCTGTTTTGAGATACCCCTTCATGAGTATCAACGCTCGCTTTTAAGTTGTGTATCATTATTTCCTTGTGCTCGAACGAGGCATTGCCTCGCTGAAAGTTCAGTTGGGGCGAAAGTGCGAGTTCGAGCCTGATAAGCTGCTACTACAGCAAGTGTAATGACCTATATGAAAATGCATGTTGTTCTCTCGATCTTTTCCTTCTTTTTCCCCCTTGTGCAGCGAATTGCTAATGTTGATGATTGAAGTCGCGTGTTCGCACTGAGCCCATAGAGACCGCCGATCCGATTGGTGAGAAAATGTTCAGAAGTGACTCGCTGACAGTCTGGCGTCTTGTCGTCAATATTGACTAAAGTCCGATTATGCCAATGCGGCCGCATTCGGCCGAATTTTCTCCCTCTGCCTGGACCTATTTTCCTGTTCTCCTTTTCGACGCCAAACATTGTCTTGTTTGTTTCGGCCGCATCGCAAATTATGCTTTGCTGTTCGGTCAAAGACATGCAGATTCTGGATTCCTAGCGGGGGTGGCCGTGGCTGACTAAGTCTGCGTGCAGAATCCTCCGAGATTCAGTCATGCCATCAGGTGGTGCCGGCCAGAAAATCGTGGATGGCAGAGTTGTCACCATGGAGATAGGATTATCTCCCGGCTAGAAGAATTGCACATATATGTCTGCCTAGGTTGAAACACTATTTAAGACAGCAGACACTCTGCCTCACCTCTCCAACCATTCAATACTCCTCCAACGGATCATCAGACACCTACAAAAAGCACCTTCGCACCCAGCTTTGACGGTCACCTTCTTCAGTCAAGAAGATAGCCAGATCCCTACCACTTGTCCAAGCGAGCCCGCCGAGATGAAGACCTTTAGTTGGGGGACCACCGGCGACGAGGTTGTCAATGAGTTTGCCGATAGAGTCGAGGGCAAGACAAGTTAGTCCTTCCTGTCGAGAATATTGGGCAATGCCTGAGGGAATTCATGGACACTGATGTTGTGTTTAGTCGTTGTGACAGGCGCCAGCGAGAAAGGCTTGGGGGGAGAGACTGCGGTTGCACTTGCACATGGCAAACCTGCGCACTTGATCCTCCTGGCGCGCTCTCAATCCCGAGTGGAGTCGATCATTTCGCGCATCAAAGAAATCAACCCGGCCATCAAGGTCGACTTCGTCCCCGTGTCGCTCGACGACTTCGATTCCGTACGGGCTGCCGCAGCCACCATCAACGGCAAGATCTCGAAGCTCGACATTCTCATCAACAACGCGGGGATCATGGCGATCGAGAACTACACGACCAACAAGAACGGGATCGAAATCCAGTTTGCTACCAATCATCTGGGTCATTTCCTGTTCACAAAACTCCTGTTCCCCAAGATCCTTGCCGCGGGCCGTGGAGCGAGAATTGTCAACTTGACGAGTCTCGGCCACAAAATCGGCCCCGTTCGCTTCGACGACTATAACTTCTCCGACGGCAAAGAATACGACCCTTGGTCCGGCTACGGCCAGTCCAAGACGGCCAATATTCTCTTCTCGCTCTATCTTGCCAATAAGCTTCGTGACCGCGGAATTCAGAGCTACGGTGTCCACCCGGGCGGCATATACGAGACACAGTTGGGGGTCCATATTACGGATATTCCCAAGGCACTCGGGGGCATTGAAGCCGTCGCCCAGAAGAACACTGGGAGACACTTCCCTCTCGCGGAGGACAAACCAAAGAGCATGGCGCAAGGTATCTCCACGACTCTGGTGGCGGCGTTGGATCCGAGAATTGAACCACAGAGTGGCATGTACATGGCAGATTGCCAGCCTCAGAAGACGTATGAGTACGCAGAGAGTATGGAAGGCGCGGAGAAATTGTGGAAACTGAGTGAAGAGTTGGTGGGAGAGAAGTTTGCGATCTGAAGAGCCAACTCTCTATGTACATAGTTGGCTAAAGTCCATGGTATAAGAGGCAGTGAATATGCAAGTTGAAAATCCACCGTCTAAGAATGCCCGGAGTGTAATCTTTATCTGTGGTTGCAGAGCCTCGCCCCCCTTGTACCGGTACGCGTTGAAGGCGGACGGCCTCATATTGAACGCCACATACCAGACCCCCCGTGCCACAATATGGGGTGCTTCTGTCGAACTTTCCATAAACGGTCAGGTGGGGTCAGAGTCAGAGACTCAGAGTGCCTTGACTCCTTGAGTGCCACTGCCGAAGTTCATGGGGATTTTCCGATGTGGGTGAGTCCCGCGGGGCTGTTGCTGCATCGAAGCTACTCGTAAACAAACTGCCATCGGCCCCAAAAGCTCTTCAATCTTGAGCATTCCATTTGCCAATCACAGTCAGCCGAACCTCTCTTTGCAATTGCCGCCCAAACGAACCCCTAGTGGCGGTCTCATTGGACGAAATACAAAGGCCAGGGGCATGATATCACACGAGGTTCTCGATCGTGGAGAAGCCGCTGTCGGCAGAGCAATGCCAACCAAAAGCCCAGTTGCGCGCGGGGGTAGTGTTCGTGTAGATATAGTGACGATGGGTTCATTCCTGACGTCTTCTCCTTGCCGTCGTCTCTTCTCCTCCTGCCTCTCTTGAAGTGTTACGTCTGGGCCACACAGTGTCGAGTGTCTGTGATCTTCATCTGGAAGACCGTCTGTGAAGATGAAGGTTGAGCACAACCCGTCTTCGCCAGCGGGCCATTCGCTTGTCGCCCAAGCTCTGGCCTTTCTGAAGGGCAATTTACTTCTTTTAGCAGTCGTTTCACTCGTCATCCGATGCCTCTATAAGCGTTATGCCTCTCCTCTGCGAGACGTGCCTGGCCCGTGGCTAGCTTCGTGCTCGAGGCTTTGGAAAGGTATCGCTACTCATTCTTACCTGTTCTCTTATCGGTCGAAGCTGACTTTTCGGTGTGAACAGTGTGGAGTACGTACAATGGGCACACCGAGTTGGACCACATAGCATTGCACAAGAAATACGGTAAGCGGCCGAACCTGAAAACGCACGCAAAGGCCCAAAATCTCACCCACCTGCAGGACCTGTGGTCCGAACCGCCCCCAACGAGGTATCTTTCGGCACTTGCAATGCCGCCAAAGACATTTTTGCTGTGGGCAAGGGCTTCCATAAGACGATGTTTTACAGCGTCTTTCCGCCAAAGGTAAGTCCCAATGACGCCGGCATCCCTGTGTGACCGGAATCCAGAAAGTAACCCTGACGCGTTTACTAGCATGCCCCGGATATCTTCACCGAGGTTCGCGAATGGAAGCATGCGCAAATGAAACGCTATGCCGTCACACCTTACAGCCTTGCGCAGATGCAGAAGCGATCAGAGCCGATCGAGGGCATGATCAAGCTCTTGATGGAGCATCTGGAGAATTATGCCACAGCAAACAAGCGGGTTTGCAACCTGGGTAATCTGTTGCATTACTTCGCTTTTGATGTATGGTTATTGTCCCCAGCCCTTCTCTCACGCGGTGGCTAAGATCTTTCCAAGGTGCTTGGAGAAGTTGCCTTTTCGCGGCAATTCGGTTTCTTGGAACAAGAAGTCGACATCGAAGGTTCAATCAAGAATATCGACGACGTACAATGGTACGACGGAATCGTGGGCCACATTGCGGAATACGATATACTCCTCCGAAACAACCCGGTCCGACCCTATCTAGGCTTGCAAATGAAGCCCACCACAATGACGAAAATCGCCGTCGCCGAGCTTGAGAAGCGGAAACAGAAGGACGGGACCTACGATTCGGCAGGTATCGACCTATTGGCCGAATTGCTAAGAGCGCATGAGGCGAACCCGGAGAAGTTTTCGGTAAATGATGTGTTTAGTATTGCTCATGGCGCCGTGTAAGTGATGATGCTACAGGGCGGCTATTCTGCTTAGGAGTATGCTCATGCATGATTACAGGTTTGCGGGATCCGACTCCACGGCTTCGACGATGCAATCATTTTTCTACCTGGTCCTCAACGCTCCCAAGGTCTACGCGAACCTCTGCCAGGAGATTGACCAGGCCCAGAAGGCCGGTAAACTGTCCGAAATCGTTACCTACGCCGAAGCACAGGCTCTGCCCTACTTCCAGGCGTGCTTGAAGGAGGCTATGCGGGTCCGACCAGCAGTTGGTCTCGGAATCTACCGAAAAACTCCTCCAGAAGGTGTTGAAATCGACGGCAAGTTTTACCCAGGCGGGATCGAAGTTGCTGTCAATGGATGGGTGTTACACCGAGATGCCTCGATATTTGGGGATGATTGCAATGAGTTCAGACCAGAGAGATGGTTTGAGCGTGACGCCAAATTGATGGGCTCGCATCTGTATCAGGTATGTTCAAGACCTTTCTCTCCTCGCCTTCTCTGTTAAGAGGCTTTTTGAGGTGAGACAAACCCGCAGACGCTTACTGTGACTCTTTTTGCAACAGTTCGGAGGCGGCAGCCATCTCTGCATTGGCCGTAATCTTGCTCTATTTGAGATGAACAAGACCCTCATCCAGATCTTGAGGGAGTACGACGTCACTCTTGTGCATCCCGGACGACCGTTGGCGTATCACTCGACCTTTTTCGTGGTTCAGGAGGGGCTTGAGGTGTATTTGCGCAAGAGGAGTGAGAAAGTACAATAGTTCGGCCTCATTATTCGTGATAGTGCAGCAAATCTAAGGGGAGCTCCAGGATCAAGTGGTTTTCAATGGTTCAAAATATGTTACCCAGCCACATCAAGGCACATTGACATTCTGAAAGGTGTCGAACAAGAACTGGGATGAACTCAGACCGAACAGATATCTCAGTTTTTTCGTTGTGCATCTCAACCTTTGTTAGGACGGAACGGTAATCCGTCTTCTGCACGTTTGAATGTGACTGCATGACACCACGGGTCCGTATGTTACAGACGGTGAAAAGGTGCCTCAAATGGCTATATAGTGGAGTTATTTAAACCATAGTGCTGCTTCCTGTCACAAGGAGGCGAGAAGGCAAGGAGGCTAGGAGAAAACGCGTTCAGCCTCGTATGAAACGCGCCACCTGCCTATATTGGGAATGATAGACCCCCGCCGGCCTCGTCTAGCAACCTCGTCGCGCCTTTCCCCCACTTACTGTTCACTTATTCAGGCATTCTCTACGATTTCTCCTTTCTCACTGCAGACTCACTCGGCTTGTCAGACCGTCTCAACCCGCGCAGGACCGATGAGGCCCTTCGCCGTCTCTGACCATGTCGCACTCAAACACGACTTCAGCCTGTATGGCCACATTCAGCGCAGTCACACTGAATCAAATGCGCCTTTCGGAACCGACGACTTGATTATAGCCCATGTCGAAGTCCCATCCGAAGTCATCAACGAATTTATCGCCACTAGCTATCCCCCAGAAGGATATTTCTACGTCGAATTTGCTAATCCTGCAGCTGGCTGCTCTATTGTCAGTGAGAATGACATTGTCCTCGTCAGTCGAGCCTTTCGGTTGGGCGACAACGTCAAGCAAGATGGAAGCTCCATGACTGGCACAGTGATCGATTTGTCAGAGACTTACATCCTTGAACCTGTCTTCCCGAAAGACTCCTCAAAGCCTCCGACCTGTTCGGAAACCTGTCCGTCAACCCTGCCCGAGCGCTTCGCACACCCAAACCCACACACCCTCCTCTACGATGTCCCTGCGAGAGAGGTCAAAAGAGTACAGGATGTCATGCCAGAGGACTGCATAATATATAATAACTGGGTCGGAGTGGTGGAAGACGTGGAATACGACGCCGTGATTAGGCTTGCAGACTCGTCCATCGTGGTCATCTATACCTCCCTTGGCCTGCATATCCCCATTCCTGACTGCCAGAAGTCTGTCATTGCATTTCCTGAATCCAACGGGTTCTGGCACCCTGATATTCTGGGGTCCACTCAAGGTTGGCCAAGCACTATCCCGGTTTTAAAGGCCCAGCGCGGCGACTTTGTCATCGTGGATCGTCATTCTCTACGGTCAGGAAGATGGTTATCTGGCTCATTTAGTCCGAAGACTCCTTCTGAAGGAATCGTCCTTGATTGCCGAGCTCATGATATCATGGTCGATTGGATTTCTACCAGCCTTCGCCGGGGAGATCCGCCTGACGCAGCAACAGCGCCCAGATCGGAGATATCTATCTACGAGGACATCCAGACTTTCCGTGATTTTCCGGATTTGCGTCTGAAGAAGGAGGTCATGATCTACGACACCGGTAGGATGCCTAGTCGACCTATTGAGCAACGCTCAGTCGGTATTGAAGCTGGTTCTGCCTATAATCAGCCGGCCTATCACGAAGCCCACAACAGCCGAGAGAGCTATTCAGGGCAGGAACTGGAAATTGGCATGCGGGTCAAGTTCCGAGACCCTTCTGCAGCTGCGATAAAATACCAAGGAGTCGAGGGGACTTCACATGGCCAGCTTCTACATGTAACCAACCATGCATCTCGCGACTGGAATGTGAACGAGTACAAGGTTGTTCACATGCGACAGGTCACAGCTGTCATGTGGCAAGACGGCAGTGTCACTACGGTGGACTCAACATCGTTGACGAACTTTGCTCTCTTCGAAACTGAAATCCTTCCCACAGAAATTGTGTTGAAAAGAGAAGGCATGCGGCAAAGACCGGTCAACCTGAAGGGAAAGGCGAATGGCGCCGCAAAAGACTTTGACGAAATGACGTTCTTTGAGCGACCTCATGATCTATTGCCGGCCGGTGTAGGTGTGGTCCAGTCAGTTGATCCCACCGAGAAAGTTGCTCGTGTGCGGTGGTACAAAGAACCCAAAATTGAACTGCGGGCACCAGACCAAACTCTCGCACCGGGCTCACGGTTTGGCGCCATGGGAGATAAGGTCGAGGACGTGTCTCTTTTCGAAATCATGTGCTTCCCTTCCTTGTTGAGGCAACCGAGTCAGATGTGTGTGTTGACAGCTCCAGGCCAGCTCAAAGTCTCGCATGATGAGCTCCCCGGACCATCGCTGCAGGACCCCGGCAGGATAGCCTCAATTGTTGCGATGACTGCAGATCCAAGCATGAATGAAGGTTTTCGGTCGCAAGGTTCCCAGGCTTCTCCTTTGTCAACGGCAACTACCACAAGAGATCAAGGAAAAACCGCAAGACAATTTGACTGGATTGGCCAAATAGTCTCGTTGGGACTCGATGGCTCCATCACTGCCCGTTTGGGAGCAGCAGAACCTTGCCGGGACGTAGTGATTGATGCCGACGGGGTCATTGCTGTCCTCGACAACCACCAGCATCCGGTCGCCGACCCCTCAACTGTCAGCTTTATGGACCTTGACACCTGGAGTGAAAGTGGCTCCGCCTATTCGATGGGAACCCCATGGCCTGTAGAGGAGACGGTGGAGTACGAAGGCGGGGAGCGTCTGGACAATGACAGCGGCGATGAGAATTGGGTGTCGGATGAGGACCCGGCATTCGAAGATGCCGAAGAAGAACTGCCTGACAAAGGCACAGATCTGGAGAGGTTCAATGCTGGAGACCAACAAGGCGATTCAGCACAATCACGGCGGTCACTGTTTCAGCTGAAGAAAGTGCTCGGATCTGAATCACCAGCGCAATTTCTTGTGCTTGACCGGGAGCCCCCTTCTGATCAGTTCGGGCTTCATAATGCCCCGACAGCTCCCGGACTTAAACGTATCCTCAAAGAACACCAGATATTGGCGACGTCACTTCCCGAGGGTGAGATCTATGTTCGCACCTACGAGAGTCGAATCGACCTCCTGCGGTGCCTCATCATTGGACCGAGAGATACGCCTTATGAGAATGCTCCCTTTTTGATCGACCTGTGCTTGCCTGCGAAATATCCTGAGGAACCTCCTTTAGCCCACTTTCACAGTTGGACCAGTGGGCTTGGTCGCATCAACCCCAACCTTTACGAAGAAGGCAAGATCTGTTTGAGCTTGTTAGGAACCTGGTCTGGGAAGCAGGAAAGCGAGAGATGGAGCAACAAAGCGACGTTGCTTCAAGTGCTCGTTTCATTGCAAGGGTTGGTATTTGTCAAGCGGCCGTTCTACAACGAGGCAGGATTTGAAGGATACGAGCATGACAATGCATACAAAACGGAATCAGACTCTTACAGTGAAAGGGCTTTTGTCATGTCCAGAGGCTTTGTGAAGAGCGCTCTGCTCCGGCCTCCGGGAGGGTTGGAGGACATACTCGCTTGGTTATATCTGCCGCACGACATCTCGGACCCGCCTAAAAGTCTGCTCGTCACCATTATTGAGCGAGGAAGTCTATTGTTGCAAAGATCTGAGGAGGCTCGATCCAAGCAAGACGACTCATACGTCGACTCGGCAGGTGCAAAGGACGACGAGACCAAAGTGTTCTTGAAGCCGATGAGTCGCGGCGCTAGTGTTATGCTGAGGAGATTGATTGGTGAATTGCAGACACAGCTCGACCGATCTTTGGCAGAGAAGATGAATTAACGGTGTGACGACCAAAAAAAGGATGATTCGATGATACCCGGAAAACAATGAGCAAGGCGTGCAGGACGACCAGATTTAACAGTGGATCTGAGTTCTGGGATAGACTCTGGACAGGCCTAGTCAGCTTGCTGAAGATCTGCGAGACGGGATAGGCAGGTCTATTTCTAAGGATGGAGACCCTAGCTAGTTTTTTTAACGATGATTTCGGATTCGTGCATGAGCGACAGAGGGTCAGAATGGACTTAATCGGTGGCTATTGAAGCGAGTTTCAGGTGGCAAGGCGTAATATTGAACGAGCTTCCGTGATCACCAGTTGAGGTACCCTGTGGATGAGGCTGCAAGCGTAGTCGTAGTCGTAGGTATATGGGCGGGACGAGGCTGAAGATGGAGGAGCGGAGACAATACGGAGACAATCCGGAGACAGACGGAGACATGCGGAGGGATTTTGAACGCGGCGAGTCGGGGACAAATTAGCCGAAGTGGAGCCGGGGACCCGCAGTGCCGCCGCCTTTAACTGTTTGTCGCTTGTATGAAGCCTGGAAGACTTTCCCTTTGTTCCTGATTTATCTTCCCTTGTCCTTTATGTCATCAGCACTACCTCGTACTCCCTTTGTACCCTCTAAGCTGTCTGCTGGTGAACGACAGGCTCTGAATGTCTCAGTGACCGGCGTACACTGACATGTCACCTACTTCACATCTGTCGCGCGCTTGGTATCTGTTAGATTCGCCCCTCCAATCCATGCACCTCTTTGGCCTTGTTTCGTAGCCTGGTGTGGGTTTCATCTCTTCGCTACTTTCTACATCTCCATCCTCTCTGTCAGGACTGCGACCCCGGTAGGAAACAACCATGGCATCGCCCGCTATCCATCCGAGTAAGCCCTCGGGTTGGGTGGATCCTCGACAGTCAGGAGACTATCCCATCATCCTGGGGGACAGCTTGAAGGCCGATGCGAAGGCACAGGACATGTTTCTGAACATTCGATATAATTGGCAACCTAAATCTGGCTTCGACAACATAAGTCGTGAGGGTCGACTGACAAAGGCCGGTGGTGGTGACGACCGATACCACCTCGACATATTATCTGATGGAGGTGATTCTTCCGCCAAATACCACTATGTCGGCAACAAGTCCGCGTCGCATGCGGGAGAACCATCAGAAGGGCCACCTGAAGACCAGCAGCCGACAAGATCCCTAGCGCTCGTCTTCGACCAGTCCAAGTCGGCCTTTGTGCTAGAAGCCATCTCGGCATCTCTGGACATGAACCTGAAAGCCGCACCGGGCATAATGTCGTCCAAGGACGCCCGGGAGCTGCCACAACTCCCACCACCGGGCCATGGCCACCAGTCGTCTACAAAACAGCCAGCAGCGGCAGCAGCAGCAGCAAACGGAGGACACGCAGCAGCTCCATCTTCATCGGACGATGAGACACCCCCGGATCCTTCCAACCCCTACGACTTTCGACATTTTTTGGCAGAGGCGCGCGAAAATCTCGAAAAGTCAACAACCGCCGCACCGGGCAATCGGACGCCCGTTCCAGGCGGTAATCGGACTCCTATCATGAGTGGAACATCTACGCCTGTTCCCCCAGGGAATAGATTCTTACCTACAACGCCACAGTCCCGACCAACCTCAGTAGTGCCAGCCGGAGCCTCTAAAGCATCATCATCATCATCTCAACAGCGCAAGAAAAAGGCGGCCGAAGACCTACCTCGAGGAGGGCCCGGGCCAGGTCGCGACCGTGGTGCACCGGCTACTACCACCAAGACCTCCTCCGGTACCAAACGAGACGGACCCAAATCAAGCCATACCCACCAACCGCTCAGCAAAGCGCGCATTTCCGACTCTGACGATGAAGACGACACCGTCGAAGCGCCGGTCACTAGAGGGGTCGTACCTCCTCCTCCTCCTCCATCTAACAAGCCACCAAACACCACCACCACCACTGCATCCAAACCAAACCAAGCAAAGAAGGACAAGGCCGGAAAAGGCCACACGCGCAACGTCTCGGACAACATCGGCAGCTCCCCGCACATCATCATCAACGACGACGACGGCGACCTGGAAATCGACATGGGCTCCCCGCCACCGGACACCGCCCGGTTTAGGAGAGGCAGAGTGGATCCCGAGATGTTTAGGAGTCACACCGCGACACCGATTGGCGGGCTGAGTTCCAACACCACTGCGCGGTCCGCTTCGAGACCCGTTTCTAAGCCGCCGGTCGAGGAATCACCCGCTAGAGGTCGTACTGGGAGGGATAGAGATAGAGACAGGGATGTCACGATGAAAGATATCGAAGCCGCCTCATCTCCAGACGCAGACGAGGATGAAGACGTCGAGGAATTCGAGCTGGGCTCTCCGCGGGAGAAAAGCATGCCTGTCCCGCTTCCGAACAGGGGCGGCGCCATCCGTGATGATGACGATGACGACGACGCCATGTCCGAAGACGATGGCCGACAAAGTCGCCAACCACGAGAACAAACACAGATTCATGACCACCACCACCACCACATCCAACCCCCGCCCACACCGCCCGCTCCGGAACCAATCGCCCACAACGACGACGACGACGAAGACCTCCTGGAAGCGGCGCTCGAGGCGGCGCTGGAGGAAGAGGACGAGAATGAAGACACCGCGAACAACAGAGGAGGCATTGGGTTGGGCATCGGTATGGCGACGGGACCGGCAACGGCAGCGGCAGCGGCAGCGAATGGAGATGATGAGAGCGAGGTTAGTGAGGAAGAATGAGCTATCTTAACCCCAATCGACTCCAAGGGGGAATGCGCCGGACCGGATTTCATACAGGGCGCAGGCCACAGGGCGCAGGCCGCAGAAGCCAAGACAAAAAAAGGGGGAAAGAAGGCGTGCCTTGCTTGAACGCCTTTTGGACGGGCCTTTTCATATCCCAATCTTTCTGGTGATTGGGGAGGATAAAACTCGGTATATTTTTGGGGGAGTTTTAACTATTGGCTCTCTGCAGTTCGCTCTTCCAGCGTCGTGCACGAATGCGAATGAGTTAGTCGGCAGAGAAAGAGAAAATAAGCCACGAAAAATATTTGATATCGATGATGGAATGTCTTCACTTTTTCATACTAGGCACGGAAGCAGGGGGTAAAAAGGAAGATCAGAACGAGTTTCTCCAAATGTAGAGGGGAAAAGGAGTACCTTGTGTCGCTGGGAGCAGGACCCGGTTTTTCTTTCCACGTAATATGCCTCCCTACCTATCTTTCTTTCTTGCGTAGAACCGAACAAGTATGAACTCGGCGAAAAGAAGCTATTGTGACCCGCACAGATAAGACCACCACCAAATGCCAGGTTCAAATAGACTGACTGGATTCTCTCCCCTCGCTCAGACCATATCCAGGATCCAAGCACTTTGTCCGTCCAGGCTCACACCGGCCATGCTGCGATTCAGAGCCTCGGCCGGCTTCTGGCCCAACCAGACGGCCTCGCTGCGATCCATGCCTTCCTGGACGTCCCAACCCTCCGTACCCACGGCATAGATGACCCTGCCATGTAGGTACTTCTCGCGCATACCCCGCTCGTGGCCCTTTTCATACCATACGCCGCCACCGCTGGCGATGCCGCTCCCGCCCGTGGCGTCTCCACCGTGGATGTCCGGCGTGGACGCGTTGGTGGCAACCACCCCGACGACGACGCGGGCAACGTCCTCAGGCCGATCGGGCGGCAGCTGCACTGACATGCTCCGGCCGCCGGACTGGGCGACGGCGCGTGGGACCATGACATTCGTCACAACCGCGTTGATGCGCACGCCGTCGCGCTCCGGGTCCGGGTCGACGTTGGTCCAGAGACTGCGCACAAGCCCCAGGATTGAGTGTTGCGTCACTTGGTAGATGGGCAGCTGCGGAGTTTCCTTGAACGCGGCCACGGATGTGAGGAAGGTCAGACTGCGGTCGTGCATGCCCGGCGAGGCAGGAGGCTCGGGTTGCGGTTTAGAATAAGGGTTCACAATCGGTTTCTTGGTGCTGCTCTTGGATTTGGGTGAGTATTTCAGATACGCCAGTGCAATTCGCGCAAACCGGATGCTTGCCGTGATTATGTCTGCCAGCCCCGTGGGTTCTGTCGCGACCTCGTCGTAAGCCATCTTTGCTGTCTTATTGATCCCGGCTCGGTCTTCAAACCAGCCCTTCTCGCCCGCTCCCACCGGGCATGCTTGGCCGCCATCATCACCCACCCCGAAGATGGCGTGGTCGACCCGGCCGTACATGGTGATGGCGAGCTTGAAGAGGTCCAGCATGTCAGAGTACCTTGTCATGTCGCATTTGTTGAAGTGAATTACATGCGGCGGGCCTAAGGAGGAGATGAATTTGCGAGCCTGGTCACTATTCGTGTCGCCAAAGATCACGCGGCAGCCGGCCGAGTGGAATTGGCGTATTAGGCACTGACCCGTTTGACTGGCGCCATTGGTGACGACGATCACCTTGCCGTGAAAGGATTCCTTTGGCAGGGGCGGTGGTGTGAAACGGCACGGATTAGAAGCAAAGATTTGAGGGACAGAGGACATAGACTGGGATTTCTTGGTTCGTGATGTGAATGGGTTTACGGGTGCAATTGTTGAAGAGGCATTTGGTTTGAGGGGAGAGGGAGAAGTCGTTGCTGAAGGAGCTGGGACCTGATTCGACGCGGATGGAGGTGCAACAGAGGACGGTGATTTTGGTGAAGACAAGGGGGTTGCAACATCAGGGGATGTCACTGAATTGACTATGACCGTGGGAGTGGTCGCGGCGTCTGGAGGGGCGACTTGAGAAACTCGTTTTTTCTTTTTGGGGGCGGGTGTTTGGACGGGCGTTTGGACGTCTGGCCTGGGCGGTTCATCTGGTACAGAGACAGGCTGCTGTTCCTTTTTAACAGGAGTTAGATCAGCCTCGAGCTCGAAAGTGTGAGGAGTTTTGGTGACGGTCTTTCTCCGGCGGGTGGGTTTTCCAGAGTCGTCAGTGGTAGCGGCGTCGCCAGCGGCAGGAATGTCCAGTCGCGGAGCAGATGGCGGGGGTGAGCCAGATTCTTCTTCTTTGGTGGCAGTCGGCATGATGCTTCGTATAGGAGAGGTGGTATCTGGGGTCTTGGAAGTCTTGGATACCTGGCGAGAAATGCCTTCACCATTCAGGGTGGACGAGGCCTCACTGGCCCAGGGATTGGGCGAGACGGATTCACTAGACTGAGAGGTGACATCCAGCTGGGAAGCCACGTCGAACTCGCTGCCTGAACTGGTTTTGGCGGCTTTCTTACGCAGAGTGTCTTTCATGGCTGGCGGCAGGCGTTATCGAGGGGGAGGACAGCGAGCTGCCAGGGCAACAGGAAAGTGGCATCAGGGAGGTCACCTAGAGGCTAGAGGTCAACGAGGGATCGGGATCAGGTTCAGGTTCAGGCTGGTAACAGGTTCAGGACCCAGATGCCGTAGCGTGGCAACGGGTTGTGGGGTTGTGCAGGTTGTCAAGGTTGTGCAGCTGGATTGCAGCTGGTGCAGCTTTCAAGTTGTGGCAACTGATAGCGACGGGCATGTCGATCAATTTGAGGGGAAGAAAAGGCGCTCTCGATCGAGTTGTATGTACCTCGTATCTACGAGAACATGACCTGATCAAAGGGATGACTGAGCAAGCAGATGGTGACGAGCACCCCAAGTGATGGTTGTTCTGGAACTTGATCTCATGGGAAGCGAGAAACAGGCTAATTGCCCATTGGAAAGATGGGATGCAACCCACGAGGAATTCATGGATCAATTGCTGAGAAGGAGCTGAGAAGGAACAAGTCAAGGCCCCCGATTTGTTCGCTTGATCTGCCGCCTCCCGTTCTTGGGCACCGATACCACCTGGCGAACTGGGCATCCTTGCACCTTACTGTACCAGCACGGCTACGTGTACCGTATGTCTTCAGAACTCGGAGGAGAGAAGCTGGCACGGGGAATTCCTGATCGAAGAGCAAGTTCCACTGTTGCACAGTTCATACAATACTTCATCTCGCACTCATCGGTGGGTTGCTGCTATACTTAATGTACATCTTTATCCCTTCCCCTTCCTTTGCCTTTCCTCTCACCTCACCGGCTACTCCTACTAACCACCTCCCTCCCTCGCTACCTAGGTACCTAAGCTGCTAAGCTAAGTTGTGGCCTGCGTCCCTCCCACGTGCGGAATACGGACCCTCGCCCACGAGCCCCTCCTTCACCCGCTAAACAGCACAAAATGTACCTCGTATCCCCCGACCCCCGTATAATCGACTCAATGGCTCAAGTTATATGATAATCGCAATCGTCCATCTCCGCGTGCACACTTGAGAACCACTCTACCAGCCGTTGCCACTTACTCTAGTCAATCATGGCGCCGATAGTGTCATCTCGACTTCTTCCCTTTTCGCTTCTTTTATTTTCAACTGTGAACTCGAGGGATACGTGACATGGGTGAAGACGAAACTACAGCCTCTGAGACCGCCTCCCCCTCAGCGTCCCGGCCAACTTACTCGCGCGACCAACTCGCCACATACGTCTCGAAATGGATCGCACCTTCAAAGGACTATACTCTCGAGACGCTCGAGGCCGAGATCGAGGCAGACCCCCTTGCGGCTCTGTCGACCCTGCAACTTCGGCAGATGGCCTTCAATCCCTGGGGAAACATCGCGCTGCATTATTCGTGGCACCGCGTCCTGTCACTCGACCATGAGGCCTTGTATCACAAGCTCGTCGAACGAGGGTTGGGTGGCTACTGCATGGAGAACAACGCCTTCTTCAGCACCGTACTGAGGTCTTTGGGCTACAGGCTGTATGTCACAGGCGCCAGAGTCAGTCTCGCCTTGAGTGGTGATTCGGTGGATCCGGAGGGTTTTGCTGGCTGGTATGCCTGTTGAAGAAGCTTTTCCTCTTGGTCCTTGGGATGCCTGTATCGTGACTGATTTCACTGCGTCGACAGGCAGCATGAAGTCATCATCGTGATCATTAATAATAGGAAGTATCTGGTATGTTTCGATTTGGGCTCCTTTGCAGCGACCACACTAAACGCCCGCATATGACACAACCCTTTCCCTAACATTCCAATACAGGTCGACGTCGGTTTTGGGAGTACCTCGCCTGTCCACGCGATCCCTTTAGACTACGACAACCCGGGGCCCTACGAATCCGTCCCCGGTGCGCAGGTCCGCCTTGTCTACCGACCCATCGCCTCCAATACGGATCAATCCCAAAAGCTGTGGGTTCTCGAGACGCGCAACAAAACCGAACAGAAATGGCAAGGCGGCTACTGCTTTGCCGACCTGGAGTGGCTGCCCATGGACTTTGAGATCATCAACTACCGCACCAGCCAGGACCCGGCGAGCTGGTTCACGCACCGTCTTGTGCTGGTACGGATTCTCGTGGACGAGGAGACGAGGACGAAAGCTAGAGGGACCGTAATCCTGTCGGGGACGGTCTTTGAGAGGAGGATTGATGGAGGACCCAAGGAAGTTGTACTGGATGCGAAGTCGGAGAAGGAGCGAGTCCAGGGCCTGAAGACGTGGTTCGGCATCGAACTCACCCCGGACGAGCAGAGGGGCATTTCTGGCACCGCGGCCGAGATCCAGAAGCCATTCAGCGTGTAGATTAGACACATGGGTATCAGTTGACTGCGATGGGTTCGCTTTGTTTCTACCCACTTTCCAGTACATTTGGACATGGAACAGAGGGTATCAAGAACTGCGCTCTCCCGTGCCTCCTCATACATACACACATAGACCTTGTAAGCTTGCCGGCCAGCTGTCTTCTGCCTCGATAGGGAGTGAAGGGTGAGCATTGATCAAACTCGAAAATCAAGTGATATCCCACCAACTACTCCACCAACTCCGGCTTCTCCTTCTTCTTCATCTGGGCATTGGAAGTATTCGCCCTATCGCCATCCTCCGCGCTGTCCTCGCTGGTCATTCTCCTCCTGCGTCTGCGCCGACTCCTCCGCTTCTCCCCCATCCTCCTCCCCCTCCTCCTTCTTCCGCCTTCCTCATCGCCGTCCTCCGGCCCACTCCCACTCCCACTCCCGCCCCCATCACCCCCTTCCTCCCAACCCAGCATCTTCTCCCTCCTCCACGCCTCCCTCCTCTCCTCCTCGGCCTTGAGTTTCCCCTTCCACCTCCAAAAGAAGTAAATCCCCAACACGACCCCCGTGAGCCCCAGACTGACGACCCAGAAGATCCAGATGTAACTACTCACCCGGGGCGGGGAGGTGGTCAGGTCGAAGAAGTTCATCGACACGATCGCGGCCACGAAGGTCGCGGGTAAGAAGATCATTTGGAGGAAGGACATGGTTTTGTTGGAGTCGGCGTCTTCGCGGTTCGAGTCGTTGTCGCGGAGGGAGATTTTGCCTTTGATCTAAATTTTTTCCTCAACAAGGCCATGGGACATGTATGTGATTAGCCCAAAAATAAATAGATAAATTGGATATATACTAGAGAGGATCTATTAGGGTTGGCGGGCGTCGGCGTGTTTGAAGCACGTAGACCATAGCATATGGGGAGACATCCGGAAGCAAAAAGTAAGGAGAAATGAACCAATGGATCAGACTGGTGGGAAAGGTCGGTCCCCCAAGGGCCAGTGGGAAGGGAAAGGAGAACAACAAGAAAAGGGGGAAAGAAGCTTACAAAATCCAGGGCATCGCTCGTCCTCGACTGCAAGTACTGGCACGTCGACAGGTTATTGTCGATCAAGTGCGAAATGTTCATCAGCTTCTCCTCCATGTGCGGGTTCGTCTGGTGCACATATAACCTGTACGACGTGACCGTGCCATCATCCCTTCCCGCGCGATTGTCCCACTCCCTCAAAAAGATCTTTTGTTCGAGAAAATCCATGGTCTCGAGCAAAAACTTGGCGAGAGATTGCAAAAACTCCAGGGATCGGCGCAGGTACTGCAGCTGCGTGGTGATGGTGTCAAACTGCTCGAGCGAGCCGATCTGGGCGTCGCGCGACAAGAACTCAAAGTGCCCGACCTCGACGCACAACCGGTTGACCTCCCAGGCCGCATGGTCAAAGAAGATGTTCAACAAAATCACGGGCACGTGCAAGGGATGCACGTACCACTGCTGAGAAGCCCGCAGGAGCCTGCGTGAGACGTCCCCGACCGCCCAGTCTGTGAGACCGTCGAGCAGGCAGCGGGTCTTGCCGTCGCGTAGCGAATGCGACATGGCAAAGGACCACAGGAAAGGGTCGTCGCGGCGCGGGTTGTACGTCGACTTGAGCGATCGCCGGGAAGCGGTGCGCCCGCCCTTGGTGTCGGTCAGGTACTTTGTTCGTCGGGCCGGGCGGAGGACGAAGGGGAAATGGATCACCAGTCCTGGAGACGGTTCAGTTCGGCCATCTTTGTGTGCGGAACGAGTCTCATATTCCTCAGCTTCGAGTATGGTACATACCCATTCGCACCGCTCTGGGCGGCTCGACTTCAAAACTCCAGACCGTCTTGCGCTGGAAATTGCCCACTTCGCGCGCGTTCAGCCTCATCCAGGTGTATTCGCGATTGAGATCCCACTGATGGACCAGTTCCTGCACGTCCTCGGCCAGAAACGGGAGATAGTTGATCTGTCGATCCCCTGGTGGGTTCATGTCGTCGTGCTTGGCCGTCTGGTTGGCCCCCAGCGCCGGCCGCGTGCACAAGAGTCGAAGAGCCAGACGGCTCCCGCGTGGTGGTATCGCGGGGTGATACGCCTCAAACAGGTCCGGGGGAAGTCTCCGCGACGCCGGGTAACTTCGATCCACAATCTGCGCGCCCCGGCCGGCCGTTTCCCATATGTCGATGGTCTTGGCTTCGAAGAGCGAGGATCGGTCCGTCTTGTTGGGGTCCTTGTAGGCCGTGTTCTCGTCGTCGATGGTCGCGAGGAGAGACACGCGGATGGGATCCACCACGAACTCCTCCACGCCGTCATGGACGGGCTCCGTCGACTCACTCATCCTCTCTCTCAATGTCTAGCTGCTATGATTAGAGCTGGGGGACAACGACCAGAATGCCGCAGTTAACAGAAACTCTCATCCGCGAGAGGGCGTGTTGTCGGTGCGCGATCCATCAGCGGCAGGCCATCACTGCAGGGAACGTCCATCGCGATCACAGAGGTGACAACCAGATCGTCCATTTTTAAGACTCCTCGCAGCTGAGTCGCACAGCTGGGCGACGGTGTCGCGCAAAGTCAAACTCGCCCCTGTCAAGGCCGGTCTCAGCTGGGCCCAAAGCTGGTCTCGACGCAAGCCACAAAGGAGACCCTTGCGCGGGGCCACCAACAGATTTCCACCGTCGATATTTACCTAGCCAAGATAAAAGTTCCGCCCTAGAACAGTGGTACGGTGGGCTACGAAACGCTAAAGGCGTAGGGATCATTGGGGTGTGCCCCCATACCTACCTACCTACCTCGCTACCTAGGTAAGGTAGCTAGGTACAGGTACGGAAGAGGCCTCTTAATATATGTGAATGCCAAGGCTCTAACCTATTTTGGGGGATGCTCTAGGATTAATACAACAATAGTGGCCTGCAGGATTGGTCAACAGATAAAAGTCGTGCCGATCACACACGTCGGCCTCAAATGGAAGGCGTTTTCAGAGGATCGAATTCATTTTTATCCATACATTGAGCCTATGCCCACGCGCCTTATGGTGTCGCTTAGGGAGAATACGTGGTGATAGTAAATGCGTGACTGGGCTGCCGAAAGAGCTAAGATAACCAAAGGGAAAATAAGGCGATACTACCAACTGGGTGCTTTGTCCGTCAAGCCCCAGTGGAATGATAGATGGAGGTGACCTCAGAGGAATTGAGATAATTTCGTCTGGAAGAATGCGCCGTATCCAAGAGGCTGCTCAAAGAATAATATCAGGTATGGGGTTTGGTGGGATGGATAAGTCACTTGTATCATCGTGCTTTGATTGATGAGTCTTTAAAAAGCCATAGTTCCGAGTGGTATGTTCCCAACTAGTCAAGTAGCCGCCATGTCTCAACACTTCATTGACCTCTCTCTGTGCGCGCGTAGTTGATCGTTTGGGCGGCGCAACCCCGAGGATCAAGATCTGAAGAATCACCCTGACTTGATCGGAGCCTGTACGCAAATGTCTTCCTTTGCAGGCTTCGATGGCAGCACGATTCCCGTCCGTGACTTTGCGAAGTTTTGATGGCATTGGGATGGCATTCAAGGCTGAGAACCACCCTCAGGGCTTTGCGTGGAGCCTTGTCTTCTAGCCCGACTAGGAATGTCCATTTCCAAACATTGGTGATTGAGAATTATGTGCCTATGTGAACTGACCAAATTATTCGATATCCAACTGCTAAACGCTAATTTCAGGGTCGGTCCAAAATCTCTTATCTCTTCACTCTGTCGAGGAGTGCTCATTCGGAGGAAGATGAAATTTCCAGGTGTCATATGGTGCGCATTGAGTATATCCAGTAGGTGCTCGGACACCGCGGATGGAACCGCCTCCATCGGCTCTCTGAAGGGTTTTGTGCCTGCAGTGGATGACATGGTCATAAGAAATCAACTCGGTGATGAGCGGCTGTTGATTCCTCATCGATCGGACCAGCTTCTCCCAAGCATAGATGCAGTGGGTCACATGGTAGTCTTGAGCGACATAGACCGCATCGTGTTCGCCCTTTCTCATTTCCTCCAGTGTATAGATACGGCTCGCAGACGGGTCAGCGTACCAGGTCCAGTTGCCAACCTCGAGGAAGCGGTTTGAAAGGCTTTCGTCGAAACACGCTGCCGGTGTCCAGAGTTGCATCATCACGTCAAAGATGCAGCCTCGTTCTCTTGCTTCGTCGGGGGTATATCCGCAGTTCTGGATTTCTTCTTGTGGCGGGGTCGAGTCATCGGAACCCTCGGTGGATTTTATCGAGTCATCATCAACGAGGGGGGTTGGTGTTGCAGCAACCGAGGTGCTGGCCAGGGTGGTGCTGGCAACAACTGCGGCCGCGCTGGTGGTTGAGGCCGAGAGGGCATCAGATGTGGAGGTAGGGTTGTGGGAGACAAATACAGAAGATATCAGGGAAAAGATGGCGACGATGATGGCAATGAAAAGTGTGCCGGTCGCGACGGAGAGACAGAAGGATTGCTTGCCCCAGCCTGCTCTTGATTGACTCTTTTCGGAGAGTGGGAAGGATTCGTCGTTGGTGGAAACAGAGCGGTAGTGGTTGTTGAGGCCCATTGTTGCGACGTAGGCCAGTTGCCGGAATTCCTGCAGGTACAGGGTTGTTCTGATCGGCGCCGGCGGGTTTGCGAGAAATCGGGGCAACGGTCAACTAGGAGGGATGAAAAAGAGAACAAAAGGAGATAGGAAAGAAAACGAATGTGAATGTCGCAGATGCAACGTGATACAGAAGAAGATTGTCAGTGACAAATTAACCAGCTGGGCCAGCGGAAGAGGATGTATTATCGAAGGGACACAGGGTTGGGGGAGGGGAGGGCAGTGTTTTCATAGCATCTCGCGTCGAGGGAGCCACGAGCTGAGGGTTTCAACGGCGCTCATCTCGATCCCAGTCCGGAGCATTGCATCAGGGCTATCAGAGAATCAGGAAATCAGGGGCAACAGCGCCGAGCCACCAGCGCCCAAAGTTTAACTGCGTGTAATAACAAGCAACAAAATCCAGGCGATGGCGTGAGGCACAAGAGGGTGGCAACCTCCCTAAGCCCCCCTCCCCCCCCCCAAGCCTCTAAGGCCCCAAGCCCAAGGGGGAAGTGACCCTGGTGGCCGCCCCGAAGCCGCCATTGGCAATGGTGCAATAGCACGCAACAGCCCACAAAGGCCTGGCTAATAATGGGCACCAATCCGCCACATTCGCTTGATCTCTTTCATTATTTCATGCCTACGGAGATAGTCATGAGATGGAAATTGCTGTATCGATTAATATTCCCACTTTCCCCTGCTCTGGCTTTCATCCACTCTCACCTGACTGTTGTCTCTGATTGTGCTGTGCAAGACACTCGAATGGGGGGGCATTATAACATCATCCTACCTGTCAGCAGCGAATGCTGATGCTCTTCTCACACACAGAGCAAAAAATCAACTCAGCCTCAAACCTGACCTATCATGGGTGAGGTCACATAGATGGCCCAACTTGCTCGCTAACCGAGCCTCCCGTGGCCGGTCTGTCACGAACTGGCTGTGCTTCATATCCTGCTCATACAAGAGCCCAAGGACTCCGTATCCATATCCCTTTCTTCTACCCTGTTGCCATGTTATCCCAGAAGAATGGGATGGAGCCAATCTTCATCTAACCATCATCCACCTTCCCCATAATCGTCATATCTGATCCAGGCATCCAACCTTTCTTCTCTGTTCCCGCTGTACCTCGTACTTTTGCTTATCACTAGGCTGCACAATTACTCCCCGACTCACCTCGGCCAATGGACTTGATTCCGGTATATTCCAGCCACAACTTGCCAAGCCACAGACAGCTTCTATTCCTCTTTCGCAAAGTCCAATCCGCAGGCAGAAACCAAAAAGGCCAATCGTATTCGTAGCATCAACCAATCATGCCATCATTCCAATGCGTCCATCACTTGACGGTTGAGGCGTCAATGCCCTGTTCGTGGTCATCGCGAAGCATATATATGTCGAGATTCCTGCCGTGGATGTGCTCTCGAACAATGCTAACTGCAGGGTATTTATAAAGCTCACTCTCAGTATTGCTCGCGACCTCTTGCGCTTGCGACCACGACGATTCATTCTCCAAGCCGACGACAAATACAAATTCTTCTGTATCTTCCTCCCACTGACGACGTCTCTCCTAGAATGGGGAAACTCAGAGCTGCCACATCTCCCCCTAATAGAGGTGCATCGAGCACATTCCCGCGAATGGAACCTCCACCTCCCTATGAAGAGTCCTCTCGTTCCACCTCGGCCCATAGTAACGACCGATTGCAAGGAGGGGAACCTCCTCAGCCACAGACTGAAGCCCAGCCAGCGGAAGCCCAGCCAGCTGCGTCACTGCCGCAGCCAGGCCAGCAGCACGCTGCGCCCGCGTTGAATGAGCCAAGTCAAAAGAGACAGGTCGAGGAGGGCTGTTGCACATTTGGAAATGGCGCGTCAGGGTGTATGGTGGTTGGCGACCATGCGGAAGGGTGCTTAAATTATGGCAATTACGCCCAAGGATGCTTGAATTATGGCGATAACACGGATGGATGGTATGGAGCCCGATGATTCTACGTTTTTCGCTTTCTGTGGACGTATCGCCGGGTGTTTGCGCAAAAGGGTGCGTGTCTAGATTGGACCCGACGCTGACATTTCTTTCTCTTAGCATGAACTACAAATCAAGAGATGGATGCTTGCTTTGGAATGCCACCGGCGGCGGGTAAGCGACGGTCCCTCGCAAAATGTCTTTTTCGGCTGTCTTCACTCGTCACCTACTAACCATCAGATACTAGATGCCTGAATTTTAATACGAACAAACAAGGATGTTGTCAGTTCGGCTGACACCATAGGCTGTTACCAAACGAGCTTTTACGAGACTTTGGAGGCGACGTCATCTGTCATGGACCGGTGCTTGCGAGATATTCGTGGCATTGGAATAGCAAGGTGTTGTGGAGTTCTATCAGGTTCAGATGTGATACCACCCTGAGGTATGCAGTGTGAATATTCGTTCTGTATCAGCTGGAGACCGCTCTTCCACGGGATTTGTCGTCCTTGCACAAAGTCGAACTATATGTTGTTCTGTCTTCTCGTCTCCAGGCGAGCCAAATATACAGGGAGCACGATGTCCCAATGGCCAATACGAATCCACGTGGAAGTCTCGTCCCCAGCCAAGGGCATATGAAGCCGTCGCGCTCCACGCTTACGAGGATGTATCAGACCGTGTCAGTCTGTGAGGTTTACAGTCATTGCTTTTGACAGACCTTTTGAAAATCACGACGGCCGACTATTCGATTCTACGAGGTACTGCAAGGGCGACTTGTACTCGGAATAGACAGCCTTGGAAGTCATGCGTCTACTCCACACACAAAATCACTACCTCGTGCAGTTCGAAGACTTTCCCGACAATGATGTTGCCCTGATATACCGTCTTATCACATCGACGAGACGAGAGAGGTTGAACCCAGTAAGGACAAGACTGGAGTTCGTTCATGGTCGGGTGGCCCGAATTTCGTCGTGTCCATACCTATGCAGTGAGACGCAAAAATTCCATGCAGGCGGTTGGGTCGTATTCCTCATTCTTACTGCGCCCTTTGCCTGACGAGATTAGATGCCAAATGAATCAAGCCTTGTATTTTTGCCGAAACCAGTGCACTCGCCTGCATGCCATGTCACCACGAGCATTCGGTACCTCTGTATGGAATGTGCGTGGACTACTTAAACACCTAACGGGGTACTAGGTACAGTACGCATGCATGCATGCATGCATGAATGCAGACTTTCATCCTTCCCGCCCAACCCAGCACCCTGAACCACGACTGAGTCAGTAGATATCAATGCCCAATCCAGCACTGGCAATCAGCCATCCACACATACACTGTGTACCCGGTCCCCAATCCGCAACGCATGCAGAGTCGGATCGGCTAAACCACCTCGTTAAGTCACCAACCTACTGCTGTACCTTATCTACTACTGTACAAAGCTACATACGCGCACTATGATGTGGTACCACACACTCTCCGCCCCGTCAGCACTGGCCGACACGCGTGACCCGCACCGACTACCCAGCCAGGCAAAAAAACAGGTCGTACCGACAACGTAAAGTGGGAGATGGATTTCCTGGGGCATACATACCAGCCACGACCCAGGGGGCCTAAAAACCGGCCTTTGCTTGTCCACCACCTAGGCCGGGGTAAGCAGGTACCAAAAAGACTAATAACTTCAATTCTACCTCGGACGCCGCGCGGAGAGAGAGACCAAAAGGGACAGATAGACAGGGGTTGTGATATTCAGTACAGGTTGATTCGAGCGCGGGAGGTGTGTGTATTCGGTAGTTTACTCGGTATCTATCGATTCAAGACGATACGTTAATTCATAAAGGGTTCGATTGTTTACGAGATACATCAGCTCGCTCGTCGCCCAGGGTGGATTATAAAGATACTCGGTCCCTCGTCCCCACTATCTTGAACTCCATCAACACCGGTGTATACTCGTCGGCAACATCCTGAAACTAGGAGGTACGGTGAAATGGCCTCGTCTTCATACGACTATGTAATCGTCGGAGGCGGCGTGGCCGGACTCGTCCTGGCGTCGAGGCTCTCCAAACTACTGCCCCCAACAGATAACAAACGAATACTCGTGCTCGAAGCGGGCACGGACCCTTCCACCACGGATCACATCCTAACAAGCCAAGGCTTGCATATAGCCCGCGAATCGCCTCATTCCTATCAGCTCTCCATCTCGCCCAACCGCCACCTCAACGGACGAGGCGCGACTGTGCCGGTCGGCAAAGCGCTGGGTGGAAGTGCGGCGATCAATGGAGGTGCCTGGACGAGGGGACCGAAGAGCGACTATGACCTGTGGGCCAAGATAGTCGGCGACGACAGCTGGGGGTATGATGCGCTACTGCCATATATGAGAAGGGTGGAGAGCATGGTTGTGCTAGAGGGCGTGGTGGAGAAGGATGAAACCCAGCATGGATACGATGGACCCTTGAAGCTCACTCCGATACGATCGCTGTGGCCGGCAAGAAAGTATCCACTCAGGGAGTCCGTCCAAAAGATGTGGGAGGAAGCCGGGGTCAAGTACATCCCTGACGGCAACGCGGGGGATCAGAATGGACTGGTCGAATTTGTCGAGGTCTGGGTCAACAGCGCCAGACAGCTGCCGAGCAAGATACTCGATCTGACGAAGGTGGATGTTCGAACCATGAGTACGGTGCAGCGAGTCACTTTTGGGAGTGTCCAAGGACAAGACCAACCCGTTGCCAATGGCGTTGACCTGGTCGGCGGCGAGCATGTCGTCGCGAACAAGGAGGTCGTTGTCTGCGCCGGCGCGTATCATACCCCTCAAATCCTCATGCTCTCCGGTGTCGGTGACCCTGCTGAGTTGGCAAAGCACGGCATAAAGACCATTGCCTCGAATCGCGAGGTGGGAAGAAACCTCGCAGATCACTTGGGCATGGGAATTACCTGGAAATTGAAACACCCTGAAAAGGGTTTGTCCATCGGATCGCCTCTATTCGTCGATCCTTCATATTTTTCCGGCTGGCCAATGGATTTTATCGAGTTCGGAGCCTTGGATGAACTGGCAAGACTGGAACCTTTGATCAAGACCCAGGAAGACCGAGATTTGCTGCTTAGACCAGATGCTTCGCACATGGAAATTGCCACGCTGTACGCGGCCATGGGGAAGAGATTCACGGGCCTTGACGCACCACTCGATGGGAGCTATATTAGCACCGTGGTTGCATATCTGACGTCCACATCCAGAGGTTCCATCACTCTGCGGTCAGCGAGCGTCGAGGATCCGCCTGTGATTGACACGAATTTATTCGACACGGATGCGGACAGATTTGGCACACGAGAGTCGCTTCGAAAGGCTGCATCAGTCCATCTCGAAACCGAGGCTGGGAGATCCTTCATATCTCATGAAGTTGCCCCAGAGGGCTACGCGTGTATCACCAAGGCCACCACGGACGAGGAGATAGACAAGCGAATCGCCGAGTTTGGATACAGTTTTGATCATCCAATGGGTAGCTGTGCGATGGGAAAAGCAGTCGATAGCCACTGTCGCGTGATAGGTGTTAGAGGCCTGAGGGTTGTCGATGCGAGTGTCTTCCCGGTCCCGATGGCGTGTCATCCTCAGTCTGTGGTTTATGCGACAGCTGAGAGGGTCGCGGATTGGATTGGTAACGGGGATTAGCGGATCTTCTTGAACGATGTTGGGGAGAAAGCTGTGCTTGATAACCAGGGTGTCGATTCCACAAGCGCTCACCCCACTAGCTTCAAAGCAGCCCAGAAAGATATATTGAGAGTAATTCACACAGCTCTGATCGTTGACGAATCTGATATTGGTCTCCGGGAGGCAACATCTGAGGCAGGACGGGGGGTCGTCGTCGTTCCTGGAGGTGGTGCGTGTGCCGCCGGCGGTGGAGCTGGGGTTTGTGTCGGGGGGTTCGTTGACGTTCGCGGCGTAGGATTCTTATTGTCGGGGGTCGATCCTCTGACCCACAGATCTGGATAATTGATTTCGGAATCGGTTCGCGCTTGGTTGTAAGCCTGTCTGATTTGTTCCATGACCGTATACACATCGTCGTGGCATTCGGGATTCCGGAAGTTCGCCTCTGCATCATCGAATTGGTCCACGACCTTTGCGAGATCGTTGCGGAATTGTCGGGCGCGGTTCGGCTGGTTGCGACTCTTGAAATAGGTGATGAGACCCGCAATCACGGTGTTGGTGGCGCCGAGGAAGATGGTAGCAGTCCGAGCCCTTCTGTCGTTGAAGGCGCCCAGCACGGTAAGAGAAGCCGCAATGAGGATCTGGAGAAAAAGAAGCGAGTTCGAGGTCACCGCCACGAACCAATACTGGAAGGTGTGCCAACGGTAAGCGTCGGTCACGCGTTTTCGCAAGGACCTATATGCTTGGCCATCTGGGAGAAATCGGTCAGTAAGGCTTCAACGGAGTAGGGAAATCTGTATTCGTGGGTTTACCTGTGCCCGCAAGCTCCCCAAAGAATGTAGGCACGATCGGGTGCTGAGGAGGTTGAGGAGGCCGAACTGGCTGATTGCTCGGTGGTTGTGTCACTACGCTGTGATCTCCAGGAGGTGTGTGAGGCGTGGTTGGTGACGGTACATGGCTTGATTCTCCTTTCTCATCTATTGTCGTAGGAATCCTTGGGTCCATCGTCGACGGCAAAGCTCCTGTTGCCGATACTGCTCGAGGGCGAATGCGCAAGAAGTACTGTGAGTTGGGTGAGAGACCCAGACACTTCCAAGCAAGACTGCGTCGCCATTTTGATCAAGTCAAGGAGTGGCAGGTAATGGCCAAATTGGATGTGAAGCGTCAGGGCCAAAGCAATGGCTAAAGCGATGGCTGTGAGATGTTTCTGATTTGGATAGCACCAATAGCCTCAAGACAAGGACGAGTAGGCTAGTTCCTCCAGACGTAGAGGCCCAATCAAGAGATGATCTAGAGATGACCAGCCTTCTGTGGTGTTCTCGTTTGTGACGAGTGTTGATAAATTATCGAAATAGGGAAGGCTGGAAAGGAACCAGCACCGTTAGGCGGCCCTCAGTAGCACCACAACATCCATAGGGCCAACCCCAGGCGCCTACTAACGGGTCGACTGGAGGTTGGCCCCTTCCAAAACGGTCTTGGGGGCACCGGCTTTTGACTGTCTTCTTAGGCAGCAGCGCCAATGCATGTCTGAAGGACCCCATTCGTCAACGCCTCGGGCGCTACCTCCGTTAACCTGTTAGGCAGAAAAACACCCGTGTTTGCTCTCTTAAGTCTGTCACGGGCAACCTACAATCTTCCTCGACCGCGTGCAAATACTACCTGAACACCAATCTTCCCGGTCGCTGGTCTGGGGCTCTTGACTGTACTCGGTAGAATGAACTATACCGAGAGCTCGAACCAGAGTCTGAAGCCAAAATCATCCTGCATCAAGATGGACGAGTGACAGCACTGTGAACACATAGTGAGGTGGGTGAAGGAGCACGCCTGGCGCGCCTGAATTCGCAGGAACTGTTATTGCATTGACTTTATATATACCTAGGTATCCTGTACACCTTGAAAATTGATCACTCCTCCTCTCCCATGCCTTTTTCCCCAGACAGGATCATTCACAATGAGCACCAAAACCGAGTCGGAAAACATCGCCCTCGTGCGCCGCATGGTCACCGAAGTTCAGCAGAACGGCAACTTCGACCTCATTGACGAATCCATCCATCCGGACTGGGTCGACCACACCACCCATATCCCCGGGGCTTCTGTAACTACTCGCGAAGCCGTAAGGACCTCCATCCGTGGACTTCACAAAGCCCTGTCAGACATCAAAGTGGACATCATGCACTGTGTTTGCACCGGCGACGTCGTGGCCACCAACAAGGTCATCCGTGGAAGGCAGGTTGGCGAGTTGTTCGGCCAGCCTGCGTCGAATCAGGTGGTTGAGTTTCGAGTCATGGATTTTATGCGCGTGCACGACGGGAAGCTGATTGAGCATTGGGCTTGTATTGGTCAGATCTCGCAGGTATCACATGGAGATTGAGTCTTCGACTGTGCAAAATCGAAAAGGCAACGACGTCTTGAAAATTGACAGGATGCTACTGTGTTGTTGGCCATTCATTTCATGGCTTTACCGACGTTTTCAGATGCATGAAACCATCGGCAGATGTGAAAGGATAAAAGGAACGACTAGTCATGAAGGAGTCAGAATTGTAGGATGAATGATTATTATTCCGCCATATGATTTCCAGGGTTTGTAGAGTCCATCGACTCTACGGCCGCTTTTCCCTCCATGATATCCATAGTCCATGCAATTGGCCGTTGACCCTGATCCGGATCGGATATACTTGTAGCATGCCTCTGACGTCTAGAAAGGCCACTGAGCCTGCTCAGCAAATTTCTTCCAGGTAGTCTTCTGTGAGCCCGGCACCAAGAATTTGTCGCTCTCTGCCTGGGTCTTCTCGGTTCCTCTGCCGTAGTAACTCCAATCTCGGATCAGCATCATATTTTGTGCTAGCTCCTCTGCGATCTTGTTTCCCATTTTCGCAACAGCCTCGACGGTAGCAGGCTGTTCAACGAATTTGATCTCTTTGCCCTTGAGCTCCGAGAGCGTGTCGACAATTTCCTGAGGGTGCATCCACTCCCCGACACCATGAACGAAGACCCCATTCGCGGCCGATCCAGCTTCGAGGAGGCCCACCGTGAACAAGCCGGTGTCATTCTGAATGTCGATCAAAGGCACCCAGGTATTCTGAGGATTCCATGGGAGACTAAGTGTGAGCACGCTGGTCTTTTCGTTTGGTTTGATTTGGGTTTTGAGGTTGGACATGAAGTATCCCGGCATGTAGTACGAAACCATCATGTCGCCTTTGACCTGCTCGGCATACTCTGCCACTTCAGCCTTTGATTCAAAATGCTCGACCTTGGTGAGTTCGCCGTGGGTCAACTTGGTCACATGTGGCAAGGTTGACCAAACCAAGTGCTTGACACCCGCGGCCTTGCAGGCATCGACCACGTTCTTGCCTTGTTGGATCTCGGTATCTTTGTTCTGCGTCTCCCAATAGTTTGTGACAGCAAAGACGCCGTATGAACCGGCGACGGCAGCTTTCACACTTTCGATATCGTTGATGTCGGCTTTGGCTAGTTCAGCGCCTTTCGAGGCAAGAGCTTGTGCTGCGGGTTTGGAAGTGTCGCGAGTAATAGCACGAACTTTGTACTTGGAAGCCAGGCTAGGGTTGTTGAAGATGGCGGAGGCTGTGCTGCCCCCTTGATTGCCCGTGGCTCCAAAGACAGTGACGATTTTTTGGGCCATCTTGAAGGTATTTCTGAAAGCCACTTTCGGGATATGCAGGCTGTAATATGTGACGTTTGGTTCCTGTAACACAAATATACTTTCGAGGGGACGTGGAGTGTTTGGATGGCTGAGATCTTCTGGGCAAAGAGTCTGCCTTATTCAAGTGAACACGCTCTTATATAGGCAAATCCCTTGGGGAGACTACCATGCAAAAGCTTCCAAGGTTCGTCCTTTCGACGATCCGGAGCACTTTGTTACATTAGGTAACTATGTCTTTGCCATTTTCGGGCGTCAAGAGGGGTGTGAGGAGGAGCAAGGGTTAGTCATGTCCTCGCGCTTCGGCCTTTGCTGGCGATCAGCAAAGAGGAGGAGCTGGACGGGTCGATCTGGTCGGTAGCCGAGTCTGTGAGCAAACCGATTCGCCCGCCACACGGGAATCGCAAGAATTGCATGTGGTGCATAATGCCCACGGGCTCCCACCCTTAGGTGCTCTGGTCCTCTGGAGCTCGACAGAGCAGGGATGTCAGCAAGGAAGATGATCAGCTTGTGGCAGAGCTGACCAATTCCTTAGACGTGTTGGCCATGTCGGCCTCTGGCTAAACCGAAGCACACTGCATCTGGCTGGGCTTTTGTAATCTTGGCCGATGACGTAAGTGCTCTTTTGCCCTTTTGCCCTTGTCTGTCTTCCAACTTCACTTTTCACTTGTTCATGCCATCGCCTCGTTGTCTTGCATTCAAACACTCGATCGGTTACACCCCACGCCGATTCCGAACCCTGCTGATCAATCTGAATGCCAACGCAAGCCTGCGAATTGATCTCGAGCGGTTGGGGATATTCTTGATAGGGATCTTTCGTCGAACACGCGCTGGAAACAAACTGGATGTAAAAAGCATGACCAAGTCTTGAACGAAGAACATGCAGCACAAGACTCTCTCAAAATTCCTTAAGTCTTCCTTGGTGCGACTTGACTGTGAAGCGCGCACCGAATACCGACCGCATAATGACTTGGTGCTTGAAAACGAGGGCCTCGAATGGTATTTCTGGTCTGCGTCTGAATGGCGACAGGTCTTCTTCTATCTGTTTTCATACCGTCACCTTTGTTGGATTCCACCTGTCAATAGATCAACTCTATACATATTATTTGACACAGTTCTGATATTTCCCCTCTGATCGAATGATGACTGCCTGGAGGGGAGCAGGTTGGGTTGTTCTGATATGCGGAGAAATCTCGAGGGTGCCCGCTGCCGTAGCAACAACCAAATTTTCCCAATCGGGCAACCTACAACAACGCCAAGAGATGAGCGGCAACTTGAAGGTCAAAGTCGCTCTGAATTAGCAGCGCTGCTTGATAGACTTCACTGACCCTAAAGCTGACCTGAAAAAGTAAACTTCAGCAGCCGCACCTCCGGCCCTTCCTCTTCATCATGGACAACTCGACCAAGATGGCACCACAAACCTCACTGTTCCAGGTGTATTTGCGCCTTCGCCCGCCATTCCAATTCCCACAGTCAAAGCAAAAGCCTGAACCGTGGCTAATCGTGGAACCGCCGAATTCGCCAGCCGAACGCGACGAGAACCCGGGCAATCCCTTCTCGAGCCACATCACGCTACAGCCTCCCAACGACTCGAGAAAGCGCGCCATCGAACGATTCGGGTTTACAAAGATATTCCAAGAAGAGGCGACACAATTGGACATATTCGACGAGACAGGCGTGGCAGACACAATCAAGAGCGTGCTGCAGACTGGAAGAGATGGTCTTGTTGCTACACTGGGAGTTACGGGTAGTGGGAAGGTGAGGGAGTCTCGTCTCGAGGTTACCTCTATTGCTTGCTGACCGGGAGATAGAGTCACACAATCCTTGGATCCAAGTCTCAGCGAGGACTCACACAGATGACTCTCGACGTCCTCTTTAAATCAATTGGCGAGCATATACGTCGACCACACCACCCGGATCTCCCCACAGACACCAGTCTCCTCTCTTCTCTTCAAGGGTCTGATCCCACAGAAGCCCAAATCTGGTCGGCAACCACTTTCCTCGAGTCAATCTACAGCGATGGCGACCGAGCCAGATTATCACGAGCCCAGACACCCATGTCACGAGCTCAAACTCCCATGATGGTAGGCATTGACAGGAATGGGCTTCCCAGCTCATTTCCCGTACCTCCCCGAACCAGCACAAATACTAGCACTGTGGAGAACCCGTGCCCGTTGGCATTGATACCAGATCACTTCACAGGTGGTGCTCTGTCAACCGTGCCGATGCTGTCGAGTACCTCTAGCACGGTTCCGTTCCCCGAGAAGGAACCCTGGCGGCCGCCGTCCAAACTTCCGTTTTTAAATCGTTTGAAAAGCTTGAAGAAGTCCCCTGCTAAATCTATGGTTGTTAAGGAATCTCTTGGCCACCCCGTCCGAAGGCCTCCTCTACCTCGACCATCCACATTCCCACAGAGTCCTGATACAGGAGCATTTACTGTGGACATCGAACAGCAAGCCGAGTATGTTGTCCTTGTATCGATGTACGAAGTATACAACGATCGCATCTTTGACCTGCTGTCGAATCCCACTTCGCCGAATGCGCCACCCACGTCAACACGGCAAGGAGCAGCCTTGCAGAAGGGCTTACTCCGACGTCCACTACTGTTTAAGAATACCGAAATGTCTCCTGACATGAAAGTTGTTGCTGGTCTCCGGAAAGTTGTGTGCGGAAGTTATGATGAAGCAATGATGGTCCTTGAAACGGGCCTCACCGAGAGAAGAGTCGCAGGAACTGGAAGTAACAGTGTCAGTTCCAGGAGTCATGGCTTCTTTTGCATCGAGGTGAAGAAGCGATCGAGGCCAAACTACAATGGCGGGTATTTGATGGCCTGTCAATCTCCCTGGGCTGGTGGCACCATGACCATCTGTGATCTGGCCGGCTCCGAACGTGCTCGCAATGCCAAAACCACCGGATCGACGCTGGCCGAAGCAGGGAAGATCAACGAAAGCTTAATGTATCTTGGGCAGTGTCTGCAAGTCATTAACGACTGCCAACAGGAAGGAAGCAAGCCCATCGTTCCCTTTCGGCAGTGCAAGCTCACCGAGCTTCTATTCTCCAACTCCTTCCCATCGTCAAACCATGCTGCCACGTGCAGACCACCGCAAAAAGGCGTGATGATTGTCACAGCCGATCCTCTGGGAGACTTTAACGCCACAAGTCAGATTCTGAGATACGCGGCCATGGCTCGAGAGGTGACCGTTCCCAGGGTGCCTAGTGTGACGAGCACGATCTTGGGCGCAACCCAAAGCAAGGTACTACAAACGGGCCGGTGTACTCCACACGATGGTGCCAATTCATATTTTATCACGAAAGAACTGGAACAGGCGACCCATGAAGCGACGAGACTGGCTGAGGAATGCAATTTCCTGGCTGTCAAACTCGCGGAAGAAGAAATCCAACGCACCGAGGCAGAACTGAAGCTGCAGGCAGCGGAAGAGAAGCTCGCCGTTATGGAGCAAGAAGTACGCGAGGAATGCTGGACAGAGATGGAGGAACGATTGGACGAAGAGAAAGAAAGGTGGAGAGCTGCATGGGAGCAAGAGAAGCTGAGAGGGGAGGCGTACGTGGACGGCAAGCTCGAAATTCTTGAGAAGACAGCCAAGATCACGATACACGAGGATGCTCCTGGTGACGGGAGGATCGAAGAGCTCGAGAGGGAAAATGAAAGCCTCAGAGCAAAATTGCGAGCTCTGCAACAAGAGATTCAAACAAAAAGCCCAACAAAGAAACCTCGAGGCACGACCGCATCCAAGTCCCCTATCAAGGGCTTGGTTTTGCAAGAATCGTCCAATGCCAACATTGCGACCAACCCTTTTCTGGCTTCACTGAGAGCGTCGACCAAAGATAGAGACAGCGAGGCAACACTCAAGCCCAGAAAGAGCGACGATGGGCTCGATATATGTGATGTTTCGCCACGGAAGCTGTCGTTGAGGAGCTCGAGTGTAACCAGGGTCTCGGTGCTGGAAGACTCACAGTCGCCTGCTCCTGTGGTGAAAAAGCAGCGCAAGTTGACGACGCGCAAGTGGGATCTTGGTGATCCGGATGAGATTTGAGTGAAGTTTTCGGCGCAGGATTTCACGTCCATAGGCGCTGTACAGGATAGATGACCACGGCATTGAGTTGTGCTTAATAGTGGAGAGTGATGCGATATTTGTTCACACTGTAACCCCAAGAGGGCATTCATTCTCTGTGTTAATATAGGAACTGGAATGAATACGCCACGTCAGAGAAAGGGACGTCAGAGGCATGCAATTATTAGAGAGAGACAAAACCCAAACAAGCAAATTGGGCTGATTTCGCCAATAGTGAAACTATTGGGAGGTGAAGCGAGAGTGAGATGAGGATGGCAGATGAAGAGGTGGCTCGATGAGATGGTCAGACACCAACCACCGGGATTATAATCACGGGGAGCGAGCCTTACGATGATGTAGCAGCCCGAGCTTGCGTGACTTCCGGGCGGCAGCGGGGCGCGGTGCCAGGCGTGCCAGGTTCATGGTGCCAAAGGCTAGTGGCCGCAAGGCTACCTAGCTGGGTACCGACCTAGGTACCTAGAGGTAGGTGGCTCGGTGGGTACCTAGGGACTAGTAAACCAAGGAGTGGATTACGCGTGGCTGGGATCTCAATCTTCCATCACGTTAGAAAAAGAGGGACACTGCACTGCACCGCACCATCACCACCACCAACCTCTGCCTTCTTCTCCCGTTCCTTCTTTCTGAACCAAGCAACCTTTCTGTGGCTTTCTCCTTGCTTTGGCTTCTCTTTTTCAAACAGTCACTCGTTCTGGTTCGAGACTCTCTTGCCAGCTATTTCTTCGAATTCCTGTCCTATTCACCGCACTTATTCCCGTGAGGGGCATCCATTGGTGCCCGCAACCAGCTGAATTTCCACTGCACAGCCTGCCTGCTTGAGACACCCCGTGCAGGTTGGGCAGCACGCACAAGCAAAGCAAGAGGAAGAAGAAAATATAACCAGAAGACAAGCCCACAAAATAAGAGGCAGGACAAGGTATTCTGCAGTTTCATTGCGAAGTCCTTGCAGTCCATCCTCGAATCTCCCTTAGGGGAGAGCCCAAGCTCTATCAATGGCGCCGACGTCCTACATCCGCAGCGTCAGTGCCTCGAGTGAACACTTACGAAGCGTGGTTTCCCGCTCTGTGTCCTCGACCTTCGACACGGTCTCGTCCAACCACCCGGTCACCAGTTCCAGAACTTCGATTGCATCCTTCTTCGCCCTCATCCTCAGAGAGGTGCTACACCTCTCGAGACGCACGCTCCTCACCTCAACGAGTCCCTCAAAACCCTCCCGCCGGGAACTCGTGCAGCCCGTCTTCCTCCAACCCTTAGGTCATCTCGAGAAACGACAGAACGCCGTCCTCGCCATTCCGACCACCTATGCCGGCCTGAACTCCGGACCCGCACCCGGCGCCCTGGTCGGCATTGTCCTAGGCTCCGTCGGAGGCTTCATCCTTATCCTATACATCATCCTCTCCCTATTCCGCTTGTCCGGTTTCGGAGGCGGCGGTGATGAAGTCGTGCAAGAAGAAATCATCCGGCATCACCGAAGGAGGCCGCCTCCAAGCAGTGCGAGCAGCAGAAGTATGAGTCACGTCAGCAGACCGGAAAGGGTGGTGCGGGAACAAGAAACGGTCATCGTGGAAGAACACTTTGGTCCGCCCACCGAAGAGGATATTGTAGAGGTCATTGAAGAACACTCACCAGAACGGACGCCGCCGAGGAAACCCAGCAATCGCAGAAGTGGCTTCAGAACGGTGGATCCAGCAGAGTTTGGAGGAGGGCCGAGGCCGATGAGGAAGGTCTCGAGACGATAATATGTGAGAATAAGAGAGAAATGTGCTGTTAATTGGAAAGACCTTGGTTTAATCTGCTGCTGCTGCTGTCTGATGTAATGAAGCGATGGAGTTGGTGGGTACATAGGTACATGCGAGATTCTGTCGTTCCCATCAGGAATATCTACATCTGGCGAACAATCACGGTCGAAAGATGGGACTGGATTTTGCTAGAGAACAGAATGTTTGAATTGTGAACAAAGATTCTGCAGCATGGGTAACTTTCTGTTCGAACCCGTCCAGGCTCCGTTCATGTCCTACTTCGCTGTGTATAACCTCGTGTTCTGCTATCCAAGGGGGTAACATTTACCGGCCATGAAGCGACGTACTCTTTCTGAAGCTACGCTTCAAAGCCCTGGTTTTTCATTGCGCGGTACTGCTCAATGAGGGTGACGACCTCAGTCCCACCGTTTCTTATGCTTGACGCGCAACAATGTCTCGGCGTTGCCGTGGGCGATCATTTCCAACTGCTCGGCGGTCACCAAGCCGCTCTGCTCCAGGTCCTGCATGAACTTGAGCCCGTCCTCGTTGCGGGCGAAGGGGTAGTCGACGCTGTAGAGCACATGGTCCAGCTTTGTATTGCGCAGGATGCAGGCCATGGGGTTGACGCTCCAGTCGCCGCTGGTGGTGATCCAGATGTTTTCGTCCCAGACGGTCTTGAAGTCCCTTGCGCGGGGACCCCAGCGCGGCGAGAGCTGCATGATGCGCTCGAGCATGAAGGGCAGCATCTCGCCCATGTGGCCGATGATGATTTTGAGTTTGGGCAGTTTGTCGAAGAGGCCGGATGCGAATAGGCGCAGGATGTGCACGGCCACGTCCGAGTGCCACCCGAACGCGGACGAGGAGAGGGATATGGATGCCGAATGGGGGATGTTTTCACCGGTGTACAGCAAGGACATCAGGTCCTGGGTCGGCCACGTCGGGTGCAGGTAGATGGGCACGTCGAGATCCTGCGCGGCTTGGAACATGGGCAGATACGCCGTCCCGTCAAAGTAGGTGCCGTCCGCGGTGTGGTTCTCGATCAGGGCGCCCACAAAGTCGAGCTCCTTGACGCAGCGGGTGAGTTCGACCGCACACTCTTGCGGTTGCGAGACGGGCAGGACCGCGAAGCCGGCGAAGCGGCCGTCTGGGTGGGTTTTTCGGACGGCCTCGGCGAGCTGGTCGTTGGCAGATCTGCATTGCGACGGCGACATGGTGCCCGGGGCGTGGGACACGATTTGCAGCGACACCTGGCCGGCGTCCATGGATTTCAACCGCAAATCGCCCACATCGGAGAGTTTGTCGATCAGTCCGGGAATGTGCTTGAGCTGTTCAGAGTAGGAATCCGCGGAGCCGGTGAGGATGGCTTCGGAGAAGAAATGCTCTTCCAGAGCGATCAGTGGAGGGACCATTGTTTGACCCTGCTGAGCGAAGCGAAACAATTACAATGCCGGCTGCTCTATACAGGAGCAAGTCACCAGAGTTGCGGATCTGATGTCGGACAATCACGCAGAGGATATTTCTTCAAACGGAGTGCATGCAAGCCCTATGAAGATCTCTAATAAGCTCTCGAAAGAGAGGGGTGAGCTCACCTTGTATTATATCTGTATTACATTATATGTGCCGGATCATGATCCATCAGGTCGGACTTGGACTGCGGCCGATGGAGTCAGACGCGGGGTCTGGAGAGAAGCGAAAGGTGCCAGGTGCCCAAACGAGTAGCTGGGCCTGGGTTTGCGTGTCTTTTCCCTTTTCAAGCTCCCCGGGGACTTTCTTAGCGTGAACCATGAATCGAAGGATCATAGATGTCGGGATCTGGGGGATGACAAGATGATAAAGTCAGAGAAAGTGCGGCGGAGGTCCGTCCCAGGAAGACATGGCCAGCCACCTGCCACCCAGTGCCACCCCCAGACATAATCAACCACAGCCGCAGCGCTGTGGCGGGCGGATGAATTGAATCCGAGTCCGACAGATCCAGATCCTGATCCAGTGAGTTGGTTCTCCAGCTCCATGCCACACGTCTCCTAGATCTCAGCTCGCCATCCATCGCATCCCTCACCCTCAAGAGCCTCACCATGGTGTCGATCAAAAGACTCCCCTCTCTTCTTCCGGACGAGCCAAAAGACCATCACATCGGCAACCCGCCCAAAGCCTTCCACAACCCGTGGCCTTCGTTCAACCCCAGCCGCCACAGTCTGGGGAATATCGTCAAAGTTCGCTTTGGCAAAGATCGGCCCCAATTTGCCCCAGTTCCCAGTGACCGCGCCGAGCTGGTGCCCGTTCAGAAGGTCGATTTTTCCACCGCTCACCCAGGGCCAAAGGTGACCTGGATCGGCCATGCGAGTTTCCTGGTGCAGACCTGCAAGGACGACTCCGCGACGCGAGGCGTCAATATTCTCTGTGACCCGGTCTTTTCGGAGAGGACATCTCCCTTTACATGGTTCGGCCCCAAAAGATATACGCCCACTCCGTGTACTTTGGAGGAGCTCCTCGATGCTGTCGAAGTAGACCTCGTCATCATCAGCCATAACCACTATGATCATGCTGATGCAGAGACTCTGAAGGCGGTCTGGGCCAGAAGAAGATCAAAAGTTCATTTTCTGGTAGGACTGCACAATTCGCGCTGGCTGACTGCCATGGGTATCGATCGTTCATCCATCACCGAGCTGGATTGGTGGGAGGGGGTCGAGGTTGATGTCGACGGTGTGGGAAAGGCTCAGATCACATGTACACCCACCCAGCACTTCTCACGACGTGGTATATGGGACTCAAACCACGATCTGTGGTGTTCGTACGCTATCCAAGATCTGCAAGGCTCGGGCAAGAAGATCTACTTCGCTGGAGATACCGCCTATCGGTCCATCCATTCCATGAACTTGTCCCGCGAGGAAGAAGACGCACAGCCTGCATGTCCGGCCTTCAAGCAAATTGGCGACCTACTGGGCCCATTCGACCTTTCCCTCTTGCCCATTGGGCTCTGTGAGCCGAGAGACTTCATGTCAAACGTGCACGCCAACTCGTGGGATTCGATTCGAATCCATCAAGATGTGAAAAGCAAACGGTCAATTGGTATGCATTGGGGCACAGTCCGCGGCGGTTTATCCCAGTATTACGAGGACGTCCGCACCCCGATGAAGCACTGGAAGATGGCTGCTGAAGAGGCGGGCTTGAAATGGGGAGAGGAGATTGGTGTTTTGGACATTGGCGAGACGTTGACATTGGACTGACGACTCTTCAGCTCTTTGGCTCGCTGTTTCGAAAATGGTCGGCCGAACGAAGGTTCTCCCACTCGGCCGAGGCATTTGCATCGAGATTCTGTCCCTCAGAGAGAGGCTTTATCTACGAGTAGGCAACAGTATTTCACAATGGACAGGAGCAATCTTCAATCCCACGAAGCGACGCCCCAGTCCAGCGCTATCCGATGTTTCAGCCGGAAATGGCCGTGCTTCTGCAATCCCCCAGCTTTAACGCCGGGGGCTTGCAGCAGAGGATTCCAGCAATGGCACCAATGACACCGCTGGCTTTCCGATGCAGCCAACAGAAGCTTGATGCGAGTGGCGGGCCGAGGGTAAGCTCGAGGGAGTAATAGCCCCAGTGCACCATGCCAACTGCATGCCAAAACCCCATCGATGCTGGGGCTTCAAGCTCAACGCTAATGCACGATACTGACATGTCTAGTGGGATTGGCTGCCAGCTTTTCGCCAGAGCCTTTTCCTTGTCTCCTTACTGTTCACCCACCTCAGATGTACCTAAGCGCATCGTATCTTACCCTTTCCTTCTCTACCGCGACTATTGATCCACGGCTGATGCGCCAGGATGATCGGTGCCTGCGCATTTCCATGTCCTGCGTTTTATCGCACCCCTGGCACGGAGCCAGCCCGACCCAATAGAGGCATGGGGGCAACCGTCGATCTCCTGATGCATTCTATCTCCGGCGACGTGCATAACCAGTCGATGGACTACGAAATATCACCTCACCAGGATCATGTCCCACATGGCTGTAACGACTTCAACATATAAGTGCGGATGTGCCCCCTCGAACGACATGTAAGGACATTTCGCATTCCGATCGCCCTTTTCGTACTTCTTCCTGCATCTTCCCTCGTGGTTACCATTGCGTCGAAGGAGACCGTCGCACACATATATTCCAGCAGAGACTACTCCAAACCAGTGACTGGCGTCTCTCTTGATCAGACAACTAATACCCAACCAATCTCTAACCCCATCACGAAAATGATGTACAAATTGCGCTCCTTTTGGACCCAGTCCTTCGGGCTGCCCACGCCGTCACTCACGGAGAAGAACCTCCCCGATCAAACGGGCAAAGTCTACCTCATCACCGGGAGCAACACCGGGGTTGGCTATCAAGTGGCCCAGATCCTCTACTCGCGCAATGCCAAGGTCTACGTGGCGGCGCGCACCGAATCCAAGGCTCTCGCGGCCATCGAGTCCATCAAGAAACAACATCCCAAGTCTCAGGGGAAACTCGAATACCTCTACCTGAACCTGTCCGACCTGAGCACCATCAAAGCCAGCGCCGAGGACTTTTTGTCCCGCGAAGACAAGCTGCACTGGCTGGACAACAATGCTGGCGTCATGATACCCCCCCTGGGTTCCAAGGGCGCCCAGGGCATGGATCTGACGTACCAAACTAACATCCTGGGCCCGTTTCTATTCACCAAACTCCTCCTGCCCATACTCAAGCGCACGGCCGAGGACGAGCCAAGAGGCACCGTGAGGGTCAGTTGGGCGGGCAGCCTCGCGGTGGTGCTGCAGAGTCCCAAGGGCGGTGTGGCGTGGAAGAAAGGTCCCGACGGGGAAGAGACGCTGGATGACAAGAACAGCAACAGCTTCACGTACGGTGTCAGCAAGGCGGCGAATTATTTCTTTGGCACCGAGTTTGGGAAACGCTATGGTGTCAAGGATGGAGTTCTCCACAATGTGAGTTCCTCTGTTCCCCCCTGGTGGTTTTCCCGCCAGCATCCCTCCATATCCCTTTTCATCTTCTTATTATTGTCCCCTCCTCCCCCATTGGGACTTCAATCTACCTCTACATATGTAGATGGCCATTGCGATCCTTTTCCATAGGGCAACTACTGACCCGATTTCGACAATGCTCGCTAGTGTTACAACCCGGGCAACCTCTCGTCGGACCTCCAACGCCACGCCAACGACCAATGGCCCAGCTGGGCCCGCTGGATCCTACACACTCTGCTCCTCTACCCGTCCATCTACGGCGCCTACACCGAGATCTACGCGGGCCTGTCGCCGGACCTGACGCTGGAGAAGGATCAAGGCGCCTACATCATCCCCTGGGGTCGGAAGGGCCATGTCCGCCCGGATCTGCACGCCGAGGCCGTCACCAAGGACAAGGGGGAGGCGAGCAAGCTGTTCGACTGGTGTGACCTGGTCACTAGGGAGTATGCATAGGACAGCAGCCACAGCCATGGCCACAGCCATGGCATAGGATGAGGGATACTATTGGTGGTGGTTGGTTGACGGTTGACGGTTGACGGTTCATCCCTTTTATTTACCCCCTCATGGTCCGTGCTCTTGCTTGGTATAACAAGCCATGCCTCTCCCAGGGGACTATCCTTTCCAACCCACCTTCCGACAGGGTATTTCCAGCATATTTCCCCCTTTCGATCCGAGTATACTGCAGAAAAGACAGCGAAAGGCCCTTTATTCGACATGGTGTTCCGAGTGCGTAACCAGGGTTGTTGGGTCAGTGTTTGTTATATGTATATGGATATTGGTGATTTTTGAGAGCGCGTTGTGCAATTCTAAAGTAAGCTTGAATAGCCCAGCCCATTGCCACTAGGGTTGTATAAAAAAAATTCAATATGGGAGTTTTGACTTTTCGATATTATATTATATATATATATATATATATATATTTATTACTTGGGTATATTATCTAGGTTCAGAGCCCACCTGTTCTTTTCTTGAATGATTGTTCTTCTGCGGCGAAAAGAGCGAGGAGCCTAGCAATGATGGTCCGGACATTTAAGAAGTGTTAAAAAGGCGTTGAAAAAAGTAAAAAGTGGTTACGAAGCCTTCTTCTTTCTACTGCCTCATACTCATACTCATACTCATACTCATACTCATACTCATACTCATACTCATACATTTCGAAATATCATTTCCCGGTTTCTCGTTACAGCACACGGCGCAACAGAGACTGTGTGTGGCATCTGTCTTGTCACTGTGTCATCCTCATCGAACTTTAATGACTCTCCCAGATCTGTGGGCCCATCGAAACCAGCCGATTAAACAGCTCGTCTCTCTCCTTGATCGCCATAGCCCTATAAACTGTCCCGTCCTTTGCGACCACTTCAATCCCATCTTTCACCTCCCTCTCCGTCGCCCATCCGACCACGATCTTTCCCTTCCATCCCAATCCACCAATCTTCTTCACCTCGGCGATATCGGTAATAGAAACGGCCCAGTCCGGGTCGCGCGGCATGCTCTCCACGGTCTCGTCGTCGTCGAGGTGGGTTGTGAAATATACGCACGGCGAGGCGGGTCTCCTGCCACTAGGAGGGGAAACAGAGCTGTCGATGTACACTGCACCTTTCCGACCGCGGTATCTCGCTCGGAACTCTACGGGCCCTTCGCGGGGCTTGCGCCTCATCTCTGCCCGCGAAGGAAGCACGCCTAATTTCTCCTTCGCGTGCCCCGAGCCCATGGTGGCGCGGACGGTGTCGGTGGTCAATTTGGTCTCTACCGCTCCCGCCGTGGTATTCTTGAATGCCGACAAGATCTTGGCGCCGAACCCGCCTTTCTTCTTCTTAGGTTCTGGGGTCGCTTCGGTGCCGCTGGGTTGGTCGACGGTGATGACATCTTCAATCTCGGAATGCGACGCGTCCAATCCTCCCTCAGTAATGGCATGCTTGTCGATCTCGGCAGGCTTGTCAGGCGGCGCTTCAGACGACTTTGGTGGTGGCGGCAATGGAGCACGGTTAGCCTCGCCAATGCGCAGCAAAGTAATGGTAAGCTGGGCATTGGTCGGTACGCCTCTGAGCAAAGTGTTGCGGATCTCGAGGTATTTCGGCCAGTCGGGAATCTTCTCGTTCAACAGTTGAATTCCTCGCCAGATCAGGGGGTCGGAGAAGAAGCCGAACCCTGCGAAAAAGGTCGATCCCTTCATAACCCATTGGGCAGGTGTAATCAGAGAAATCAGAAGAACTGGTACAAAGATTGCACCCAGCTGCAGACGATTCTTTTGAGAAAATGGCGGAGTGGGCGACAGGGCATTGGCGAGACGCTCCCACATGTCAGAGGCCTCTCCGATGCCGTGCATGATCGGGCGGACTTGTTTCCAGACGGCATCCTCCATGGGCTTCTTTGTCTTATCCTGGACGGCATCCGGGTCGCCTCCCTGAGCAGAGGAAGAAGCATCCGCGGCGGCCGTAGCGATCTTGGTTGGGTCAGGCATTCCCTTGTCCAGGGTCTTGCTGCCGCCCTCTTCATCCGGACTCGCTTGGTCGTGTCGGCCGGCAGCGCTCGAGATGGCGACGGAGGCAATACCCGAGACCAAGTTACTAGCTTCTTGCTCGACAGCCTCGCCCTTGTATTTCTCGGGTGCTCCAGTGACACTGTCATGGCTGCCCAACACACCGGCCTTTGGTTTCTGGACTCCACCCGACTTACTGCTGACCAGAGCAAGGGGCGCAGGTGGGAATAAGATAGTGCGGGACTGCGGGACAGTGATGAGGACGATGATCATGGTGACCAAGGTGGGCACAATGAAGTCGAAGATCCAAGCCACAAAGTAGACGGCAGCGAAGCAAGCGGTCCGACGGGGTTCGCGCCACGACCTCAGTCTTGCAATGTGTTTCCCAAAGGCAATCAGGCCGACAATGACGGTCATGTACAGACGCTCAATGTTGGAGCGTAGTTTGTCCGGAGAGAATTCCTCGTCGTCGGCAGTGTTGAGGTCCAAGCCTCCCGGAGGAGCGTGAGGGATGGCTTTGACATGGTACATTTGCTAGCAGTGCGGTAAGTGAGTGTTCCCTCCCGATTCGAAGCTTTGGGCCAGAAAGATATACTTGCCTTGTTGAATCTCCTGATCAGCGTCCATAGCTCATCGTTGGGAAGGCCTCCGACCAAGTTATCTACACCCACAGCGTTGGCTTGCCATCCTAGATTAGTTGTTCTGTCCTCCTTACCGGCCCTCTGGACTGCGCCCTGGACTCCATGATCTCCCGTTGCCCCCGTAGCTAACTGGTGACTTGTGGTGGTGTTTTGGGCCAGAGGAGCGTTCGAGGTTACTGCCACAGGAGGTTTCGTAGCTTGGGTGATTCTCTGGCGGAACTCTGAATCATGCTTCTCCTCTGCTGGAGGAGTCTCGCCGCCGTCACGGAAGACATACCCTGGGGTGGGCATGGTTGCAGGAGGACACGAAGAAGCAGTTGGGACAAGGAGACTTGGTATGAAGAATGTCTTTGAGAGGACGAGGAGTAGTAGAAGAAGCGCAGTGGTGATGAATGCTGTGGTGTGCAGCCCTACGTCATTGGCGTATTGGTGTGTTTGGTGGACGCGCCTCTTAGCCAAGTTGCATATTTGGATGGCGAAGGATGGGAACATGGACTTGCATGGCAACCTTGTTCCCCGCCATCACCGCCAATCGATTCTCATCGCCAATCGCTCTCTGTAAGTCTGTGCCCTACGGGAACTTGCACTCGGTACTTAGCCCCGTGCAGTAACTACGGGCCCCGCTTGAAGTCTCTTTTCCTTGTTCCTTGTCTTGCTCTTGACCAGAACGAGCGCAGATTCCCACCCAGATATGGGCACGGAACAACAAGGGCAGCTAATGACGACAACTCCTCCAGAGAATATCAGCTCGTCAGGTAGATCATCCTTATGTCTTTGCACCCTTTATCAAAAGATTCTCCCTGTATGTACTAGATAGTACTAGATAGTATTTTGGCTTCGAGCATGATACCACCTGGTCCCGTCGTGATCCCATATCCTCTAAGATGTCCGTTGTATATGTCCCCTGATGCCTCGTATCTCATGTCCAAGCTCTTTACCAACAATCTGTCCAGCCATGTAATAAATCCCTCCATTCGTCCCACATTTTATCCACGCGTCTATGCAACTGAATAATATGTCTCATGCAACGGTCCTGCCTGTGCCATCGTATACGGTTTCCCATGCACGTATTTACTCCTCATCGGCTCCTCGTCAATCGCACAGTGGATTTGCCCGTCTCTTCCTTTAAACCATCCCAATGCATACCGTTTGTTGATGTTTTTCAGCCTCTTTTCCATCGCCTTGTTGTTCAGCGTCTCTGTATCGACAAAGTCCGACAGCATGTTGCTGGCGTAGATGAAGGCCAACACCGCTGCAATCGTGGACGGCTCTCGTGGCAAGAACGGGTGTCGTCGTCGAAGATATACCAGGGATGTCGTGAAAATGACAAAAAGCAAGATGAACACGGAGAGAACGAGCGAAGTCCAGAACGAAACGAACGTCTCGTCGCCGTTGGATCGGTCCTCGCCATGACTGCCCACGTGCATGAAGTCCTCTGAGTTGACCGAGAAGGAACTCACAGTCACCGTCAGGACATCCAACAGCACCGATGACACGCCCACCAATGCCAGGAGATAGTGTTTGTTAAGGAGAGCCTTGAAAGGCATGATCCCGTACACAGTCGCCTGGTAATCCAGGGTCAGGCTGTTTTCAGGTCTCGCGTTGCCTCGGGAAAGCTGATAAAAGGGCTCCATGAGTCGAACATCAGACTCAAACGTGCTAAAGAACAACTTCAAGCCGGTCGCGATGAGAATGGGAAGCCACGGTGCGGCGTTGGGCACCACCCGAGCCTTGGTCAACGTGATGATGGGCACTGAGATGAGACAGAAGACCATAAAGGCGAGGAACGGAATGCCCGCTCTCATTTGGAGCATTAGCGGATGTGGACTGGTGAGCTTTCTCTCGCTGTCCTGTGGCGGCTCACTCTTCGAGCTCCATTCACCCTGCCAGATCGAAGACTTGTAGAGTACGTATCGTCGATGCGCCAGTCGCTTGTGGATTATCGCGCAGTTGGCCTCGTCCAGTCCGGCGAAATCCTGGAGAATGTGCGATTTGGTGGCCATCGAGGCAATTCCGGCTATGCCTTTAGGATCGCTGAGTAACCCAGACTTGCGGCGCAGCTGAATCCACAGAATGACGACCACGATTGCCACAAAGACATAGCTTGCCGACAAAGCCCGAGACCAGCCTGGTGAGATTCGAACCCAATAATGCTTCTCCCCATTGGGACATCCGCTTGCATTACATCTTGGATCTGGATTCGTGGCAAACGTGATCGAAGGGTTTTGCAAGGCAGGAGAGACCATCGAGGCCATAATGTTGCCCGTGGTTGAGAAGAACACAGCCCACTGTCGCAGTCTGAAAGCCTTGAACGGGATGAAATATTGGAACATGGTCAAGTGATCCAAATTCAGGGAGGCCGCTGCTGAAGCACCTCGAGGTCGGGACAATTGATAGAACGGTTCCAGACGGCGGATATCGAAATCCATGATCGAGAACAGAACGGCGTAGACAATGGTGATCATCGTGGGAAGATCTGGGTCATGTTAGTAGAGCAGCATGAGTATTCGCACTGTTCACTTACACTTCCACACAAAGAAGTCCCAAGTCGAAATCTCCGCCACAGCATTGAAGGCAAGGATACCACTGTGTTCTCGGACGCTCTTAAAGGATTTCTGGCACAAGAATTCCTGAAACCCTGCCAACCCCAACGCAAGAGCCATCAAAGACAAAATGTACCAGCTCCGCATTGACCTTGGTTTCCAGTTGGGGATATCCGGATCATCTGGGAAGAAGTAGCTTTTCGTCTCTTGGGGCAAGACGCTTTGCCTCATAGGCATAGTCTCGAACGTGCGACTCTGGCGATTTTCCAATTCCCCACCATCCAGAGTGCTCAGGTCAACGATTTCTTCAACCTCGACAATCATGTTCTTCTTGAGCGCAAGGTCCTGGCCCAAGTCGCGCACGGTTTTGCTCCGATCGATACCGGAGCTCTCCGCGTTGCCCATCCCCCCAGTTCCTCTTCGCACTATCCGTGACGGATCCCGTCTTAGTTGCACACCCACGCCCTTCATTCCATCGCCAACCGACGCGCGCTTCTGAACGAACTTGCGGAAATCAGGTTTCCCATCCTTCTTGGTCATGCTCTCGGACTCGATTTCCTCATCTTGGAGTCGTGCAGCATCAGGGTTTGATAAGTCGGTAAGCTCCCAGCCCATACCCTCCAATGATGAGAGATCTACTGTCGCTGCTTGACCATCCTCGCCGTCGTCCAAGGTTGCATACTCCCGGCCTTGAGAACGTTTGGTAGATCGAAATGTGCCTCGCGACATTGGGTTGATTTTGGTGGTCAGACGTCGAAGCACCGACGAAGCAGCGGATTGCCCTGCGCTAAACCGACGAGCTTTGATGGGAGTGACCGGTTCTACCAGGTCGTACGGCTCATCTCGCATGCTTTCCGTTTCATCTATCGACCTCAATCGCTCGTCCCCAGAATGACCTCGTGAATGTCGTCGATGGTAAGGAGCGGATTGTGTCTCCCCGATGGTGACAGACACTCCGGGCGAATCTTTCCCACTAAGAAGTTTAACATGGTCTGGCGTTGACATGTGCGACGGAGGCATTGAGCCTAGATCATACTGTTCACGGTCCATCGTGACGATTGTGAAGTCTCAGTTGCGATGCGCAGGAGGGAGCGGGGTCAGCTGTGGTCCATAGTTGTTTCGATGCAGGACATTGATGAGGACATGCTTGGATATCTCGGTTCAAGTTTCTCGTAGAAGAAGCCCGACAGATCCCTCGGTACGGATCCGCAGATGATTGTTCGTGGTGGAAGAATTGACCCGATATAGACTTGGGTACCCGCAGGCGCTATAGTAACACAGATTCGTTTGGCAGGCTATACTCTAGACAACCAAAGGATAGTGGTATAATCGGCGTAGTGATATTCCAGGTGTCAAGCAGTGTTGACCCTTTTACCAATCCAGAGGACGTTGCTATGATCAATCGTCGACTAGTCGCAGATAAGCAACTGGAGTCGGGGAAATTGGGACGCGCCTGTTGAAGCAGGAGCTAGACTTTGTCTCGTTAAGACCGGTGTTAGGCGCATGCACGAGTACCTAGAACGCCTCACGATGGGACTGGATGGGAAGGCCAGCTCACTTGCCTCGTTCAAGTATCGAGGATCAACAACACATGGCGAAAGACGTACAATTCTTGCTCGACCATCGCGAGAACGACGGAGGGGACAGAAGATGGCTCAGGTTGTGAGACATGCGGGCGATAAGGAAGACGAGCGTTTTCAGCTCGCCTTGGAGGATGCATGATTCTGGTCGTCGTGGAACGAACATGCGGCGCTACACGAGGCGAAAAGCCGCAAAAGGACCAGGGGGAGACGGCCATTTGACCATTGATTTTCTCGGCGCCATGGGTTTGGAGGACCGTGGAGGGTCTGGAGGGTCCAGATTCTGGCTCTGACTCTGGCACATCTTGTGGCGCCATACTCGATGCCCGTTAGATGGGTCACTTCCGGCTCATTAGCCCATCCTTCCGCCCAAGGGGATTTGCCCTGTAAGGCCCCTGTGCTGCTCGGCCCCATCCCTATTTGTCCCTTCCAACGCCCTCTACTCTAAAGGATCGTCTGGAGGGCTGCATAGTCCATTTATCGAGTACAGACTGGCGAGTACTCGTAATTGTCCACCAGAGTCTGCACTGTCAGCACCAACGTGCACCCCTATCTGGAGTGCTTTCCGTACAAGGACCGAGTATGTATGTGTTTGTTGCTCCCATGGGCCATCAACAGGCCTCATTACTCCCAGAGCCGCACTTGACCTGTTGCGTTTCCTTAATGCGGGAGTTGGGGTCCAAACCCTTCCCAACCTATACATAGGCCGCAATCCGACAGCATCCCTTCGACTATGACAAAGCGACCCTTCGAGCTCGGTGGTTTACTTGGTCTTGCCAACAGATGTCTGCCGTAGCTGCCAGGCCCGAGACCAGTGCGACAATAGGTCAATCCGAGTGGAAAGGGCCGCTATCGCTGGTCGTTCGGGCATGTTTCATCCTTCGAAAAGGAGTCTGTCCCGTGTTGACCATGGGTTGGCGCGTCTTTATTGGTCAATGGGCATCCTCCTTCATTCTCTTTGCAAGATGACCATCAAGCCCATCATTCCCAGCATGACCGTCTTCAACCAAGGGTGCTCACTAAGCATGATGGTCACATATCCAACTGCTGGCACATATCCGCGTACGCTGCCAATGATATCCTCTTTCCTGTCCAGATAACTCTGGCCCCGCGCGTAGAGCTCCGTGTCATCGGCCACGTTGTTGTCGCCTTTCGTGAGGAGTTTCGGAGACGCTTTCGAGAGGTTGCCGCTGATAGCACGTGTTAATCCGAGGGACGCAATACTGGGGGAATGTAGTTAAGATGTCTGTACCTCTTGTCCGCTTCGACAGGCGCTGCAGCCGCATGGCTTCGGACGACGCGATGAACAATTGGAATGTCCTTGCCCTTGACGTTGTAGACGACGATTTCTCCCACTTCGGCCGTTTTGTCGCGGTTCCATAAAAACAACAGATCACCACGTTGAAACGCAGGTTCCATTGATCCACTCAGGACCACCACGATGGGTGAGGGTGAGTCTGAAATGACTGACAGAGACTTCCACAGCATGAAAGCGGTCGACAGAACGAGTGCAAAATTCAGTACCTGCGACAGCGATTGCCGGGGGTTGGACAGGTATGGAGCGAGAAAAGGTAACATGATGCGGACTGCTCGACGGCAGGCTTAAAATCGGGTTTCAAAGTAGGCGTCTCGACATCTACACAAGAAGGTGGTGTTCCAGAGAATGAGTTCAACAAGACAATAGAAACGTGGTGCGCAGGTACAAGGCATAGGTGACCGCAGGTGCTCGAAGCCAGGTGGCCGAAGTTCGGGCAAATAATACCTCCGGGGATCACCCGCAGGCAAATTCCATGAAAATGTCAGCTCCCAGCAGGCTGGCCCTCTTGTAAGTTGATATCAGGACAGAAGAACAAGAAAGATGATGGAACTGCGCACAGTCGACCCAAAGACTGCAGAACAAGAATGAGCACAAGATTCCGCAACGCAGTCCACAAGTCAGGAACAAACTACAGAGGACATACTTAAGCACCTAGGTACATAGCCGTGACTCAATGCGAACATCCCGATTCCGCCCAAACCCAGCCTGTCAGTCGATTCGCAATGTCACTGGCATAGCAGTCGGTAGAATATCCCCCCTCATCCAGGTTACCGTCCTCTGCGATTGACCCGGTGTTGTATTGTCGGGCAGCACGATAGTATGCTCTGGCGTCCTCTCCTCCGACCTGATTCAGTATGCCAGCGAGGCCATCCCCACTCAAAGTTCCAGCAACACCATCAAGGACCATGCCATCAATCTCAGAGGCAGGACACGGAGTCTGTATGTTCCCATTTGTGTTACAAGAGAAGCCGCCATCGTGAGCTTGCATCAACCCTGGGTTCGGGACACCATTATCGGTCGTTCTGACTCGGACGCAACCGCTGGATTCTTGAAGAAGGATTGCCAGGATGAAGCGGTGGTCCACATTGGTTTGAGTTGAAGCAGACTGGACTGCGTCCCAGATCTGCTCGATTTCCTCGTCGCTGTTGTCGGGCCCATTGCCTGGACCTAGATTGACACACGACGCACGCATCAAATTTTGATTCGCAACGAACCTGCTCAGATATCAGTCGGGCTGAGAGAAGGATATTCTCTGGTCCTCACATATCTCCAAACGAGACCCATTGCGCCATGTCTGGCCACCCAGATGATGCTGAGCCATCGCCAGAATAGGTCTTGTAGGTGTCGCATCCTGCGCCAACGCCGTCGTGGACATTGGTTGGACGGTTGGCGGCACCCAAAGCAAACACTTGCTTCGATGCGCGATGGAAAACAGGAGTAGGGTTGACAAGACCGAGTAAAGTGACAGCGCTCAGGAGCTGCGGACTGGGTCAGTCGGAAGTGACAGGCTTTCGAGAATAGCTCTCGACTCACGGTCAGGGGCATGGTTGCCGACTGCGTTGACTCTTGTTTGCCACCCACAAATAGAAGACGCCCAAGATAAATGGTACTCGGCTTCCTTGGTGTCAATGTCTCCCTTACTGCACAAAAGCTTGGTAGTTGTGAAGTTAATGAGACAACCAAGCTCAACATGTGTTCCCGGAATACTCGTGATTTCCCTCTCCCGGTAACGAGCCCCCCCCCCCAAGATACCACCACACTCTTTTCCCGACTGCCATAGCGATATGTTGGGTATTATGGTGCAAATCGGTCCAACCTTTCGGTAAACAGTGGTATCATCTAGTGTTCTTACATGCTGCTGGCCTCAGGCAAAGAAAATCGGCGGCTCACCTCGCAACGCCCTATATCGATTTGTTGCAGCCTCTAGGCGAACAGAGCCTTTGACCAGGAAGGGCCAGTCGTCCGCAAAGCCCTGAGTAACCTCCCAGCTCTCCGTAACATCCGGTTCGCCCCATAGCACACATCCATGTTTCAGAGCAAGGTCAATCTCATGCCATGTATGCCTGCCGGCAAGTGCCATGCATAATCTTCCCTCTAGTGGATGCTTTTCGATATACCAATGTTCAATAGCATTGTCTCTCACAACCGAGTCTGGGAAGATATCGAAGCATGGGTGGTGCGACACTGTTCGCTGTAGGTATGTCGGCTGAAAATCAGGTGCCAGGCTGGAGCTGTCAACTCTCCCAGTGATAAAAGGACTGTCAGCGGCGTCGGAGGCCATGAAGTTTATTTCTAGGTTCAACGCTCTGATGTTCTTGGCAAGTCCACGGAAGACATTGTAATACATCAGGTTAAGGAGCTCATCTTCCGGGCTAGGAATGAAGGTATGATATCGTATGTCCGTGGCGTGGATGATGCTTTCTTCGAACATGACAGGATCTGAATCTGCCAGCAAGACGTCTCCATCAAGAACCTCGACGCCAACAGAGCCAATCTGCAGCATCGTCTCTTCGAACCTTCGACACCACGACTGCACCAGCTTGAGGTTAAGATGACCGCTTGACGGATTTGGTAATCCTGAAGACATGGCGATATTGCTTCGCGTGGAGAGCTGCCCAGCAGCAGATACTAGGGAGCTCAAGGTGATTCGGCCATTCGATGCCACATTTTCTTTTGCTTCGAGGGTAAAAACACCAACACCGGGGAATCTGGACGCTCGATGGTGACGGCCGCTTTCTGCTTCAATGCCTGCCTCAGTCAAGGTCCTCTTCCGAAGCAGCTTTTGCTCAGCCTGGCGTTTCCCTATGCACTTTCATTAGGCCAGAAGTTTCAATTCCTGATCATGGGGACCAACTGTAAGCCCGTCTATTTAGTCGGTTTTGTAACCGACGTCGCTCTTTGATATCCGTCTTGCCAGCCCACAGCTCGTGTACGCTGCGCGCCTCGGGATGGCTCATGAAGGTAACATCAAAGATGTCATGGTCTGTTATGTGGTTCATGACTATCACTTTCTCTCCTTTTCTGCTCTATTTTGCCAACTCAGTATTTGTTTGCAAGATTGTTATCGAGCCAGTCGAACGAATTTTCGGGAGCAGGAAGGGCTTTCTATCTTGTAAAGAGCGATTAGTTGGCCTGAAATGTCCATTATCCAGAGACAGCGTGAGATTTCGATCGATTGATGGAAGAAGGACCACAAGTCGGAATGGATGGTATATTCGCCAACTTTGCTGATTACTATTCAATGGTTTGGCTGACACAAATGACCGCGAAGGAGAAAGGCATGTCCACAATACGCTGACGCATCAACATTGGCCACAAATAGCCGGAGGACATGCCCGATCAGGGATCCGAGGCTGTAAACAGGCCCGGTCTGATTCTTTGTAGCATTATAGCAGGCCGAAAGTTTCCCAGCTCCAGGTGATGGGAGTGGTGAGAGAACCAAACATGAGTCGGAGAGCACTTGGCTGTGACAACGGGATGAGAGTGTCCCGTACATCGCGGAAACAATGGTGGTTAGAAGAGGTCCCCTCTGTACTTGTCCGGTAAGTTGAAGGTTCGGCGATGGTATTTTGAGCACCAAGTCCGACAAGAGGTCGTTGAACAAGGCGATGGGGAAGCACGGGGAAGAGGTACATATCGAAAGCTTTTTCATCTCGTCAGACAGTTGCATTTTCAGGAGAAGGAGCATTCTGGATATGGAATTTTCAAATGACGAAAAATGACGGTTGGGTCAAAAATATCTCATTCCCGAATTCCTCCCTCCTTTCTCCGCCCAAACTCCGTGCACGGCAAACGATATGCCGAAAGTCTAAAGTCGATGAGCAGAAACAACCATTGAGACTAGAATGCTGTACATGAACAGGTATGAATTGCAATTTCACTTGAATATCTTGACCTTCAGTAGGTCTGCTAGGCCCAGCTTGGTGAGAAATGTCTCCCTCACCAAATCACGGACGCCGTTGACGATGGTTGCACCCCCTCCGTCGTACTCAACATGCACTCTGAACGGGCGCCTGCCATGTTCTGTGTCAACCACGCGCCGAACAGCTTCAGCAACGGCTCCAGGGTCAGCGTCCGGTGAAACAATCTTGCTGTGGCCTTCGGCACTGATCTGATCCCACCCTTTCAGAGCGCCTTCCAGATACTCCTTTTCGACTGCCGTATCTTCGGCCTTCATCGCTGTGGCGAAGTGGCTGGTGCCTTTTGTGAAAACGCCGGGCACAACGATCGACGTTTCAATGCCAAATTGACTAAGCTCCACGGCATACGTCTGTGCGAGGGAGTCTTGGGCAGCCTTTGCTGCAAAATATGGTGCCAGGAACGGGGAGCTCGGCCCATGAGCACTGCTGGACGATACCCACACCAGCAGTCCATTTCCGGCCCGTCTCATGTGCGGCAGGACAATTCGATTAATGCGCTGACAAGATAAGCAGTTGACCTCGTACATCTCCAAGAATTGTTCTGGCGTGTATGCCTCGGCTGGTCCAAAGTTCATATGTCCTGGTAGAAGCTGTCAATGCTTGTGCGAGTCGCTCCTCTCGGAGAGTCTGGCACTTACCGGCATTGTGAACAACAACGTCTATCTTTCCCTCGTCGGCCATGATCTTGTCGACCGCCTTCCTGATCGAGTCGTCCTTGACGACATTGAGCTGTATGCCTCGAAGCTGGCAGCTGTTCTCTCTAGCGAAGTTTGCAGCATCCTTATACACCGAAGTTTTGTCGTCATTGGGCTGGAGAAAGCCAGCATAGACGGTGTGGCCTGATCTTGCGAGCGCTCGAGCTGTCAAGGCTCCAAAGCCGGAGCCCGCCCCTGTAACCAAGCTCACAAGAGGTCGGGCAGCCATTTTTCTATGAGATGGTCGAGCTCTAAGATGCGGCAAGGCCAAGTTGTCAGGGCGTGGAAAAGACCGAACATCATCAAACCCCTTATATCTGCCAGTTGTCTACAGCGCCGGCGGTCCAGGTTGCCTGACGACCTGCATATTGGCTCCATGCTGGCCCCAGAAATTTTCCTCTTTCGCCGTATCTACTCCGCGCGGCCTTCGGAGATCGGAATCACCTCTGTCAGGGAGGTTCATTTGCATAGTTCGTGCAGTTGTTCGGGTCGAAGATAAAGACTCAAGGTGTTGGGTATACCTATCTCCACGCGCGATTACATCAGCGGCGCATATTTGCAGCAGGAGATTGGCTTTTCCGACGCATACGCGGGAACCTCGTACGAATTGCAAGGCGCCGGCGCCAGCCGGGCGGTGTTTGCGGAGAAAGATATTTCCCAAAGAGTACATGGTATGCTTTCCCCTATTGGCATCGCTTTATCCGCATTCCTGGCTTGATGCCACAACGCTCAGTATCCGGCGGGGGAAACGCAAAGACAAGCGTCGAATACAGGGGAAGAGCAAGTCACTCCGCAAACTTCCATGCCTATTCCCTATCACCATGGTTATTGCCAACGTCGTCTCGACCTTGGACATACCACAACTCCGCGATCGTCATGGCACTTTGCGACAGCCAACGTCTATATTAAGGACTGAGGGAAACGAGATCTTGAGCAATTCTCTCATTACAGTCAACACCAACAAGCAGCTTCATGAAACAGTTCAAAGCAATCATCTCCAAGCACAAATCCAGCCAGACATCGTCTTCCCAACAAGTCACTCCAAGCACTACACCTACTAATAAATCACCAGCCACAACCCAATCCATCGTCATGTCTTCCGCTCCGCTCTCAGGCAAAGTCGCCGTGATCACCGGTGGCACAAAAGGTATTGGCGCAAGCACAGCAATGCTCCTAGTCAAACTCGGAGCCAAAGTCGTGGTCAACTACGGCCGCGACAGCGCCGCAGCCGAGAAAATCGTCTCGCAACTCGGCAGCGACAAGGCATACGCCGTACAAGCTGACGCAGGCTCGGTCGCGGGCGTCGAACACCTGGTACAAGAGACGGTCAAGAAGTATGGCAAGATCGATATCCTGATCCCCAACGCCGGGATCCTGCCCATGAAGACGGTGGAATCGACCACGGAAGAGGACTTTGACAGGACATTCAACCTCAATGTCAAGGGGCCCTTCTTCCTCGTGCAAAAGGCCCTGCCACACATGGCGCCGGGAAGCAGCATCGTGCTCATCTCCACGACGCTATGCCACGCCTCGGTCGTCCAAGGACCCTACACGCTCTACTGCACGACAAAAGGCGCCATCGAACAGCTGACCCGCTTGCTCTCCAAGGACCTGCTCGCCAGCAAAGGCATCCGGGTCAACGCCATCGCGCCGGGCCCCACGGCCACGGACCTCTTCCTCGAGGGGAAGAGCGAACAAGTGCTCAAGATGCTGGCGAGCTTCTCCCCAGCCAACCGGCTCGGCAAGCCCGAGGACATTGCCGAGGGTATCGCCTTCCTGTGCGGGCCGGGCTCCGGCTGGGTGAGCGGGCAGACGATCAGGGTGAATGGCGGTTTCGCTTAGATGTGTGAAGGCCACGAAAGCAGCGGGTTGCGAAGAGGCAAGGGAGCGAACTAGAAAATTGTTTTGGACTCGTCGACTGCGGTAGGAGCGATGGAAGGAGCGAATGGCATTGTTCTGGGTCTATATTCTCCTTGTTGTACGTCCTATCGAATACCTTATTCCACCACCATCTCAGTCCTTAGCCCAATATTCCCACCCACAGGATCCCTGTGTATTTGCCGGGCAAAAAACACCTAAAAAGCCCGCAGGATTCCACGACTGCGGCTCAGTCGGGCGAGTCTCTTGATTCTCACCAGAACAAAAACCGGCTGGGCCGGATTACAGTGGCCCAACCAGCGGACCAGCCAGCCCAGTCCAGCAACCCAGCGCTGCATCCTACCTCAACAGGATCTAGAGGCAGATATGCGGGTATGATAAAGAATGTGCAGGGGAGGGTATAACACTATCTACTGTGGCAACCTTCGTGACTTTTTGCACGTCGTTGTAAGTCCATGGCAACAAATTTATCACCGTCACGACATGGCATAACATCCATGACTGGTTGGCACTCGGCTTGATCCGTCATCGTGTCGTTCTACAATATTTAGGAGACACGGAGTGGTGTGGACCTTATGGAGGGTACATACTCTGTGGATACCTGGGTACTTCTCAGCAGGGTCTCCCCAAGTTGCGACGAGCACCGCATGCGAGGGGAGTAGGAGACGACGCGTCTTCTCACCGCTGGTGGGTGGTATTGGTTGCAAGCACGGGCACGGTGCGCTTAGGCGGGCGCGGCGGCCGCACGCACACGAAGGGGTGTCGTATTGGGTGCCAACTCCGTTCAATAAAGAGATGGAAGGGAATGGAAAAGAGGAATGCAAAAAACGAATGGAAATGGTTACTTGATAGATCATACGCTAATCGTCATTGTTAGAAACCGCAATAGATACCTAGGTAATATCTTGCTCCGCTTGGTCCAAGTACGCTCGCTACCAATGGTGGTATAGAAAAAATGCTTGATGCTTTCTTTTCTCATTTCAGTTCATAACCCAAGTCGTTAATTTAAAGCAAGAATTTAAAGCAAGGCTTGGCCTCGCCCTGCCCGTAGTGCCATCTCCCAAGTCAGAGTTTTCATCCTCGCTTTCCCGGCCCAGCCTGCTTCAGAGCGAAGGCGTCACGGATCTTCTTGGCCTGCAACTCCTTCTCCCTCTCGAATTTCTGCTGGTTCGTCTCCGCCCGTTCTTTTCTCTCCCTCTCCCGCCGGGGATCTACGCCCGGTGGCGCAGCGCATATCGGGTTGACTTGAGGGCTTAGCGCCGCGGAGGGCGGTTCGGCGGTACTGCGGAGGATCGCGTCCCAGAGGTTGTTCTCAGTGGTTCCTTGTCGGTTACTGTCCGTATCAATGTTGCTGGTCGCCAGAATTTTATCGACAATGTAGAATGTCTCAGGAAAAGTCTGGGTACCGTCGTCGTAGTACCATCGTAGGGAAATGGTAGAAGTGGAGATGTGGCTTGTTCCGGTATGATCGGTCAAGGTGGTCGGTGCAACTGGGCGAATGGCGCCGCGGGTGGCGACCGCTTTGCTCTTTGAGATGATGCTCTTGGACAATATGCTGTCGTGGAGGGCATTGCTCAGCTTGACGGGATGTTCCTGGCCCTCGGCGATGACGAAGATGCACGCTTTCGAATTCAAAGCCTATAAACCGAATGTCAGCAGGCGTGTCTTGCCAAATAGCATCAAGATGGTGGTCGGTTAGTTTAGCGAAAACAGGCGAACTGAAATCCGTACCATTGGTGAAGTCGTGTCGGATGGACGAAACAGTTGCGGACGACGAGCTTGCCACGAGCGATATGAAGCCTCGAGCTGATGGGAATCTTGCATAAGAGCGTTCGAGATCGGGCGATTGCGCCCTGTGGACATGCCTCAAAAAGGGTGGCCTGCGGAGCAGTGAGGCGAGTACAGGGCAGACAAGTCAGCAACTGAAACTGCGAAACGACTAGGCAAACTTCGTGCCCAAGCCCAGATTAAAATGCCCGTGTGTTGGCAGATTGGTATTGGAGGATGTCTCGTCTTTCATATATCCAGGAGAGGTTTTGTGAATTTGTTCATGTACACCGTCTGCTAACGGTACATCCTGGTCGACAAGGGAGTTCAAGTGATGACACTTTGCTGCATTCTGGCTTGCTGGTCACCTGCGACTGTTGGGGGTGACCACGAACGGTAGATTTGTCACTTGTAGAATGCGGAGGTCGAGGACAAGCCACCAGGAACTTTTGACAGGTTGAACAAGATTGACAAGTCTTCTGAAGATACCAAACTGAATAGTCCATCCTCGGAACCGCGGTGGCGGCTTCCGGAACGTCCAGATGACCATATCCGTACAAAATCAACGTCGTTGGCCGTTCGGCAATGTTTTGGGGACTTTGAACTTTTACCCAGCCAGTTGTGTAACAAATTTGTCTTCAGTAGCCCGTTACCCAAACGCGTCCCTCGGTCCGAATCCAGATTTTGGGGGGATTTTGTCATACGATTTGGCCTCAGAAATCCGTGGCGAGGATGTCCTTTCCCAGAAATTAAGATCTGTGTCTCATCTTTGGTAGTACATTCATGGTATTATTCCCTTCATAAGTGAACATCTGCGCCCGTCCTTGATCCGGTTGGTGTGCTTTTGTAGTGACGAGATTGATTCGATGCCCCGGTGTCATGCTGCAATTGCAACATACTTCACGAAACCCATCGTGCTTTTCGAAATCTCCTATCCTGCGGTCTCTTTTCTTCGGTTGAGTTCGACCAAAGCGATGAATTCATCCCAGTTCTCCTCGATCCATGGTCGGCCGAGGATACAGTCAAATTTTGCTTCGGATTCTGGTGGCAAAACATAAAACGGCGCACGATAGGACGGCGAAGTCTGGTCCGCTCCGGAAGTGTAACTCCGGAAATGCCACTGAAGGACGACGGTGCTGCTGAGGTCGGTATATCCACCAATTGAATGCACACGCCCACTGTATGGCTGTTTCTTCAAGTCGAGCTCAGTGTGAGCCTCGTCAGAAATCAGGTTGAAATCTGCACCGGTATCCAACAGAACCCGCCGCGGAGTGGTCGTCGACTGACGATGACCTGACTTTGCATTTTTCTTCGGCTCAAGGTGGATGAACATGAGGACTACAAAGAGGTTGAGCCGCCGCCTTCTTTCTTCCATCAGCATGACTTTTCCAAGACATTTTGGCGGACCATCGCTGTCACCACCTGCTGTCCTGTCCGGCTCTTCGGTCTTCGCTTGGAACGAGCGCTCGATTACAGAATCTCGCAGCCGGTCAAGAATGGGCTTTTTTGCCATAGCCTTTGATTGCGGGATGGCCCGAATTAAATTGAACGTCCTTTGAGATGAATGCTTCCTCCAGCTGACCCGGGCCATCCTGTCACCCACAAAGTCAGTGATTGTCTTGGTCGACTGCGGCAGGTGGAAGTCTCCTCATACTGGTAGGTGCTTCTTCGAACCTTTTCTTTCACTTCAACCCAGCCCGCCTCAAAGTCCACAGTTCATTCACGTTAGCAGATGAATAGGTCCAAAGCCACCAGCGCCTTGGAAAAAAAGCAGTAACAGAGGTAGACAAGCCCGCCATCTTAAATAACACCAGGTGGCAGTCAAGCCATTTTGGGAATGGCATGTTCTCCCCTTGGATCGTGTCGTTGTACAGGGTCGGGCCCGTCCTTCGGGCGAGCTGCAATATGGCAACATGTGACAAACTCCTCCAAACACGACGAGAACCTTTATCCCGCATACAGGGCTGCAGCTGTGGGCCTCCGAGTTCTTTGAGACATGTCGACTTTTTGACAAAAATCAAACTTATTCCAGGTGCAAAGCAAGTCAGTCTTGGAGGGCTCGGGAGTACCTCCCAATATCGTGGGTCAGTGTCACGACAGGAGGCGCGTCTTTGCAACAGTAGCACCGTGTTTTGGAGAATGATAGAGAGTGAATCGACGATTGCCAACGGAAGCACCAGTAACTATTTCGGGACGACACTCGGTAAGGGAAGTTGCAGCATGGACATTTCCGCACTGAAGGAGCCCGAGACCTTGTCAGACTTCCGGTGGGCAACTGTTGCGGTGCAAGCCTTGTCTCAATTTTACAAACGTCCGGTTAATCCAGGGCTTTTGAACTGTAGACCTAGATGGCGTGGCTCCTGAATACCTCATGATATACATCGCAAACCAAGCCGAAAACGTGGGATAACTCGGCCGTAGGAAAATAAGCACGTGCTTTGAACGCTGTCACCACGTATGTAGGTTTGGCAGCATGGGCGATCTTCACGTAGTCTCCGAATGCAGGGACAGCCAGGCTCGCAATATGCGTTGACGGCGAGAACAACAACCGAATGGAGAACGTTTGCAGAGTGGCATTGCCCGCTCACTCTCCTATTGGAAGCTTTCCGTTGGTGAACGCTTGAAGGCGAGTGCTCGGAGCCTGCCATTTCCTCTTGGGCAGCGACGCAGGTGGAAAGCCCTTTGACGAGCGCCCCACTGATGAGAAGTCGCGGTTGCGTTGGACAAGTTAGTCTGTGAGTCCTCGTTATAAGCAGACATCCGCCCGCTGTCCTCCCACAGCAGACATACCCCTGATCTCCATCACCTTCTCGGAAGCCACCGATAAGATCGCTGCGTTACGAAAATGACGGGTTACGGGGCTCTGGCAGCCATGATGGCTAGCCATCAAAACATCGAAGCTTTCAGAAAATTCTCCAGTATGAACCTAGAGAATATCCTGCACATGCAAGCCGAGCTGCAACATCTCGAAGTGGTGATCAATGAGGTGAGGAAGATACCAGGGCTGAACAGCTTCGACCAGATCTGGATCGAAGACCCCGAAAGCATGTCCGAAGAAGACATACACCGGATTTTTGAGCGGTCAAGGACCCTGCTGGACCAGTATTGTAAAAAGCGTGGCTCTAGAACCAATGACTCAGAACAGGTTGCTGACAGTGGAGCAGATCGAGCTCTGTTGAGAACAGCAAGAATCAACGCGTTGCAGCAACCGCGAAAAGACAATCTCGAGCTCCGCAGGCAGTGGTATGACGAAGAAAGTGGTGGCGACCAGTTCTTGTATGGAGTGGAAGCGGGCATCTTCCGCGATGCAAGCATTGAGGAAGACCTTTTGACGCTGAAGGAAAATATTGGAAGCAACGACGCTCTAGCCAACTTTCTGAGTGAAAAGGTGGTGCCGCTATATCACCGGCTAGTAGGATATAAGCTTCACCGGTCTATGGCAGAGAAGGCGTTTGAGCGGACGTGGGAGTACAGGCCAGAAACGTTGGTGCAGGTTGGGAATACGATATGTATGCTGTTGTCAGCCGTGATCCCGGCACTGTCAATCCTGGTGTTGTTCAGCATGAGAAGCATGGCGGCACGCCTGGTCGCAATCAGCATGATGAGCTTGGTCTTTTCATTGGTGATGAACGTGATTGCCCAGAGACGAGCCGACGTCTTTATGTCCACTACAGCATTCGCGGCAGTGCTGGTGGTGTTTGTAGGCTCAACAAACGTGATGGGTGGTTGACAGTGGATCGGGAGAAGGTATACAAGGGAAGGCAGAAAACCCCCGAGCAGTTGCACAGTGACACCTTAACCCAAGCAAGGGCTTGGTTTTGGCCATGTTTTTATCGACCGCTGTCACACTGAGGCTGCTGTGGGAGCCGGAAAATGCAGCTGGGTGGGCTCAAAAGCAATTGTTGGGGTGCAGGATAGGCAAAAGGACGACAGGTCATCTTGAGATAGCCCTTCCCGTTGTTTTCCCTCACAAAGCACACAACTTAGGGGCATCAAACTCCACACACGGAAGTACGACAATGTCGATGGGTTTTCAGCCGGATAAAACTTCCGCGCAAGCACTTGAAAGGAGGCACCCAGGAGGTACATGGGGCGCCAATGGACTCGGTCGGCCTGGTGAGCCCTGATGACGTTGAGCTGAAGGTTGATGAAATAATGAAGCGAGGAGCGCAAAGCCAAAAAGGGAGCTACACGAAGATCCAGGAGTGCCAAGGCGAGTTGCCAGTGGGTTCTGTCGGTATCGCATTTTCTATATTCCGGGCGGCGGCCCTGGTCGGGCTTGGCGCCACTGATGGAGCTCGGAACAAGCGAGAGGGTCCAATTGTCCTACAGCTTTGCCCATCAGGAACTTCGGAAGCCCAGGGGAGGCCCTACCCAGCTCGCCAGTAACAGAGGGGCCAGTAGCCTCGGAGCCAGAGAGTGAGCAGACAGCCGCAGGTGCACGCACGGGGCAAAAGCACCACCAGACTCCAGAGTGCTGCTTGTGTGCTTCCCCAACCTCCTTGCTCGGAGCTCCCAATTATCCACAGAAGCTCCTCCCCTTGCCCCTCGCCCCTCGCTCCTCGCCCTTCGCCCTCTGCCTCTCACACCTCCCAGCTCTTCGCCCTCCCACTTTTCTCTCTGCTGCTGCCCTGCTACGCTGCTACTCCCTAGCACCTCAGCCAAAACTGCTTCTCCTCTTCTCCTCCTCTCCTCCAGCCTTCTGGAGCTTCACACCTTGTCAAGCAAGGTCAAGCGGCGCGCCAACCACTGGGCCGATGTCTCTATGCATTATGATGCGCACACCTCGGGCTCTCTCTTTTCCAACCCCCCGACTGCCCTGAAGCCCGCCTCTAGCCCTCCCCCCGATTTCTCTTTCCCCCTCTGTTCTCTCCCCTGAGCTGCTGACTAGTGCAAACCTGGGAGATGGACTCTGGGCCCTGACGTTTGCCCACAGCTCTCCCCCCAAAGGTCGCCCAAGTTTCTCAGCCGTATTCCGCTCGCTCACCCCCTACCTCGACCACGCACCTCTTCTCCCTTTCTTTATTCCTGCCCATAGCTTGCTTTCAATCGTATTTCTATCCTTTTTCCATCTCTTCAGACCTCCTTCCCATCTTGCCTCATCTACAAGTCACATCCACACATCATCTACACCATGGCGCCCACCAGAAGCCGACCTGGCGACGAAGAAGAGGAAGAGCTTGAGCTCCCCGAAGACGACGAGGAAGAAGAAGAGGAGTAAGTCTCATCTTGTCTGTCCTCATTTCCTGATCGTTTCTGCTTGAACTGTCGCATCTCGGGGGTGGAAGCGACTGTCCGAAGCGTTTTTCGCTCTCTGAATGCCGTGTCCTGCCTGATCATTCTGCGCGGGCCAAGTCATGGCCTGGCATGCATCATCTTCTCCATTCTTGCTCTTTACCTATACTTGCGTCCCGCATTTTGCGAGTATCATCCCAGACAACTGATCGTGCTGATGTTTTCCTCCTGGGCAGATATGAAGACGAGGATGACGAGGATGATGAGGAGGGTGACGAAGAGGAAGACGAGGAGGACGACGTAGAGGGCGAGGAAGAGGAGGAGGAAGAACAAGGTAAGTCCTGACCTCACCTTGGTCTGAAGTACTCTCTGCTACCGTCTCAACTTGATCGCTAATCGACTCGTTGACATAGCTCCCCCTCCCAAAAAGCGAAAGGCTGAAGCGGAACCTGTTGAACCTGCATCCAAGAAGTCCAAGCCTACCGCCCAGGAAGAGGAAGAAGAAGAGGAAGAGGAGGAAGAAGACGGCGAGGATGCTCCTGAAGACGACGCTGACGAGCAAGAGCAAGAAGAAGATGAGCCTGCGGTCAAGACCAAAGTTATTTCGGCCTCCGAGGGCAAACAGGCCGCGGCCACTGCTGAAACGGAGGAGCTCGACGACGAAGAATAGTCATCGATTGTTGTCGTGGGTGGCTTCCTCTGGCAATGCTGAAGTCAACACTTGCAAGAAGGATAGAACACGGCGAAAATTTCTCCAATGTAAAAGAGACCGTGTCTCCCGCACCCGCCGCCGCGGGGAAAGTGCCCGTGTTGCAATCCCTCTGCTCGACTTCTCTCTTGTGCGTGAAAACTTCTTCCCTCGCTGGTACTAACTCGTCCTACGAATGGCTCTTGAGATCTTAAGTGTAAAATCTCCTCTGTCTCCATGATATGTGTGCTGTGAAGTCTGCGAAATTGTTGGCGGCTTCAATTAGGGGTTGCAACCACTTCAGGAATAACAAAGTCACCGGCCATTGAGAGCCATCAGCTTGATTCTGCCTTCGTGTCCCGGCTCGGTACATCCGGCTCGACCGAATACCACGAAGGTCCAAGCTCTTTCGACATACGCGTATACGCTTGCAAAGAGAAGTACGAAGTCACTTCATCTAGGGATTGTTCTCTCGGGCCACCTCTATGCAAATGAGAGCGTTTCTCAGGCAATCTGGGAAGCTTGGCAGCTCTTTCTTCCTACCTAGCAAGATAGCTCCGTAGGTAGCTACCCCTGGTCAAAAGGCAATTCTCGAAATGCCATCGCTCATTCTTCGGAAATAACCAGCCGCTGGTGGTTGAATGGGTTGCAAGCACGGAGCTGAGCGGCCGTAGCGGCCGCACACAAACGGCGTCCCTTTGCGCGATGCCAAATGCCGCCAAGCAGTTTTGTAAGGAGGTCATCTTTGTCATCCTCGAGTTGCATTTGACGCTCACTGCATCTCGCATCGTGTTTCGGTCTTTGGCTGGATGGCCGAGAAGCTTTATGGCCTTGGCCAACATCATGAGCATGGAAGTCTGTCTCCATGGGCGTATTCATCTGCAAACCCTCCATCAGGTGAGTCGAAATGTGAATCAAAAGCTGGCGCTACACTTGAGCGCCATTCGCAGCATAAGCCGCACGCAGCGAGATTACTTCATCGAGTCCATTCTCTGCCGCTTTCATCGGCCGCTTTTCTCTTGGCTGTGTAGGTACAGAATGGATTGTTCTAAAAGCCGGGACATGCAAAGGGCTCCAGCTCCAGGTTATAAAGGTCTTCACAAGGCCAACGTGTGTCAATGTGCAACGCTCAAGCATCGTGCAATACGATCAACTATACACCAAGGCAGTCCGCCAACCTGTTACATCTACAAGTTCCTGTAACCTCAATCGCAGCTTGAAAGCATTCCAAGGACAATGACAAGCTCCAAGGTCTGGTTCATCACTGGGTGCAGCAGTGGATTTGGTCGAGAACTTGCACTCGCTGCGTTAAGACGCGGTGACAGAGTAATAGCCACCGCTCGCAATGCCAGCAAGCTTGACGATATCAAGGCTGCTGGCGCCACAACGATGAACTGGGATGTCACGGCGCCCTTGGAGGATCTCAAGAAAGCAGCTGAACAAGCGCATCAAGTTTATGGACGATTCGACTATCTGATCAACAACGCGGGTTACAGCCAAGTCGGCGGACTAGAGGAACTCACGTAAGTCTGCTTTACTCTTTTTGCCAGGAGAGCGATACTTAACTCTGGAAGTCCGGAACAAACTCAAGCACAATTCGCCACCAATGTGTTTGGGCTGCTGAACACTACGCGGGCCATTGTTCCGTATATGCGGGCGAAACGGTCAGGGGTTGTGGCCAACTTTTCCAGCGTCGGTGCCTGGCGAGGTTACGCAGGCGTCGGTCTGTACTGTGCTTCCAAGTGGGCGGTCAGTGGCATCTCGGAAACTCTTTACTTTGAGCTGGCAGACTTCAACATCAAAGTCTGCACCATCGAACCTGGTTATTTCCGATCCAACTTCCTCAACGTCGGTAACAAGCTCCCAAGAGAGAATACGATTGCGGATTACGAAGGAACGGCAGTGCGAAAGGGAGAGCAGTTGTTGGATGATTATGACAACAAACAACCAGGCGACGTCAAGAAGGGCGTCAGGGTCATTATCGATGTCTTGACTGGTGCGACAGGCAAGGACATCCCAATGCGGCTGGTGCTCGGACCAGACGCATACGGCATGATCAAGGCCAAGTGTGAGGAGACCATCGAAGGGCTGGAAGAATGGAGGGATCTGACTTGCTCGACCGATTTGGATGAGAAGTAAATGCCAGACCCAACTGGAGAGTCCCTGCAGGTGTCGACGGTATCTCCACGAAGAAAACGGATATCTGGCGGTGATGGCTGATGTTTTATTTGAGCACGCGACTCTGATGCCACGACAGCTTTTGCTTTAGTGGCTTCTGGGTCTGTTTGGCTTCCACTCTTGCTCGCTTTGTTGCATTGACGCTGGACTTCCGCTGACTCGGCTGATGGACATTTTGATGAAAAACTGGGTTGTTTGTGGCTGCAATCGTCTGTCACCCGTCTGCGAAAGCGGACGCAGTACGAGACTTTCTTTCCAACGTGTCGCGCGACGAGTCTCATTCAAAAGAGGCGTTGGTGGGGTTTCGGATGCTTCTGCTTTTCTGTCTTGCGCCCCATGGATTCAAGATTGATTTTGGACCATCAGATGAAGCTCTCCCGAGTGTCTGCTGTTCGATATGGTTGGTACCTAAATTCATATCATTTCCAAGTTCAAGTGCCGAGCCACCAGCGAGGACATTTCTTGCTCTCAGGCATCAAGCCTTATCCCTCGGGTTATATCTTCACATCGATCGAGCCAGAACGTTCCTCACTACCTCGATCTGATTTTGCGACTCAACGCAGCGTATTCGAATGACCTATGATCGCCATACAATGCGTGAAGGAATCCTCTGTCCATGTAAGCACTCTAGGAAATAACAACTGGAGGCCTGGCTCAATGCCTGCAAGGCATTCCATCCCGTCTGTGGGCATCTGTCTTCTTGCCGCCGCTTTTTGCAGCGACGGTACGGAATATAGAATACGATACTGTAACACGACTGCTGACTGCGATGTGAGGTCCTTATCATTACCTAGTACTGAATGTGGTTTCTTAATCGTATGCCCGCACGACTGCTCCGTATTCGAACAGGCTGAGATTACCTCAGGTCAGTCGAAGTCAGGCCAGGTCCAGAGTTATCCTGCCTCTTCCTCTTCAACCCTTCAGTCTTATTGCCACGGCTATGGCCGGTTCGTCTCACGCCTGATCTGATCCGTCGACTCCCCTTGGCCCCCAGTTCACTCTTCCGACTACCCACGGGAACTTGTAATATGGTACGAGTACCTCTCTCTCGCATCCCCGTGACTCGTATGAGTCCGGTCCAGTCCAACCCCGTCCATGAAAGCCTGGGGACGAAATTTCCGAGGTGGTCCAGGACATGACATGACACGAAGGTTATCCATTGCCCCCGTGTCCCAATGCCCCGTCGTTCCACATCCATCATGAATCCAGAAATGCTCATCATTTTCATATCCTGCACAAGAGCGGGGGGGGGGGCTCTGATTCCTTTTCACGCTTTACCACATCTCGCCTCGCGCGTTAAGTGGTGATAAAAATAACTCTATACTCAATCCTAGGAGGCTCGTTGCTTGGGGGGACACACACGACTTACGAGCAGCTCGTCGCCCTGCGCGAGGAGCCATAGTTCTTGACCCCCTGTCCAGATATCTGCGAAATTTCACAATCATTTCCCTCCGCCAACCTCCGCCTTGTCCACCACCTTGTCCACTTAGGTACTACCCACTCTACCTCGAGTGCCTCGACAAGCTGCGTAGGTAGACTTAAACGAGTTCCACACCACCACGGGGAATCCCGTCCTTCGCGTTGCTTTTTACATGCGTAAATGGGTACACACTCGCAACATGGGTTCGTTTCAGCAGTTTTCCCAACCGTATTCTATCCCCCTTTGAGCAGGAGTAGCATGTCCTCTTTTGAGCGTTGGGTCCCTTTTTTTTGTGTTCTTTCCACCCCTTCGTTTTTCACAGGTCTATCTTTTTTTTTCCAACCTCGTGTACGAGTAGATGCCCTAATCACCCTCCCCTGCATCCATCCATTTCCTCCTCCTCCATCTTGACAGATTGGACGTGCGCCAGGGTCCATACGATGAGGAAAAAGGAAATGGCATCCCCGCCCCACAGACGAGAACGAGTAATAGGTAGGGTCGGTAGTCTGACCCCTTACCTACACAAGGATCGCACCTTCCGGATAGGGAAGACCAAAGCAAAGAAGATTTGGAATACTATTCAAATATAGCCCTCCCCCCACCCCAACCCACCCCCCCCTTAACTCTTTTCGTAATTCGTGCCCTCGGATGCAGGGCACCCACGCAGGCATGGGAAATGCAAGTATGCCAAGCATGGTTGAAGGGATCTCACGCTAAGACCCTGGACTTCGGATGGGCTTGCCTTGGAGTTCCACCCCTTGCCCCCCTATCCGAGGTACTCGAAGTCTCAGAAAGGAGGGAGAGCAAGGGAGACCAGGGCCCTGACCTACCTAGGTACATGGGACGGCACGGGGATTGGCTTCCAAGTACGGCATGGTTGCTCCTCGCCCCCAGGAAAGCAACAAGGCTGCGACAGGGACGGAGGTTTAACTCGTACTTGGTTAGTAGTATTTTCTATCGTTTGTGGCTCTTGGCGTAGGTAGAACCATTACACGAGCATCCCCCGTTCGCTTTTCCTCCAGCATCCATCCATGATCATCATCACCTTGGTCACTATCATGATTTGACCATGACTACCATGGCGACCGGCTCGGTAGACAAACAATCATCATCATTGTCATCAATCCCCCAAAAGACTGGAGCCTCATACTCCTACTCCACGAGCAGCCTCGCCAGCCCTTTGGTCCGGACAATCGCCGCCATCCATCCACCCTCTCTGCTTATGGGCTTTTTTTGTTGCTAATAATAAAGAGAAGGAACACTCACGCTCCCCCCTCTTTTGTGCCCAATCATAACAATGACTTTACCGAGGCTCTGTTTTGTTAGGGAATACCAAGTCCTCGTGCGTTCGAATCCTCCTGCTGCCCTTTCCACCTATCCCCCCTGCCCCCCCTCTGCCTGGCTGACCTCTTCCGCCCCCCGCTTGACCTGCCACTCGAATCGTGCGTTATGCATACCTATGCACCCGCATTGCATGGAGCCTCCCCGTCCTTACCGTTGCGAGGGATTCCAACCCACGCGGAACGGCAAGGCACCCACGGACGGCTCACGAGGGCTATCCCGTCCAATCACCATATGTGCCAGTGTGCTGGGACGCACGCACCCGTGTGCAAGCAGACGAGGCGTGTGTGTGTGATCCACATTCCCAACGTTGCCAAAAGGGTTGCCATATATAGCAACGGCATGAATAATGCATGGAATATCTTGTTCCTTCGTAGCGTGCCGCCCTATACCCCTTTCCTCAAAGCCTTATTTAGTGCGAGTTTCATGCATGGATGGGCAAAGCGTGACTTCCATCACTTCTTCTAGCAAACCTCGTCTAGAGCTCCCCGGTCGGCGTACGCTATACTTCGAGTTAGACCACTTCCCGCCACCCTGTCATACAGAGGCAACGGAGGAAATGATGTTTGCTGACCTATCATCCGAATCCGATAGAGCCCGGTTCGCACTTTTTCTTTGCATACGTCGTCTCTTGGTGGCTGTGCTCGGGATATTCGATTTCTTCCACCATTGTTCCAGTCTTCCCGACGGGAAAGAAAGGGCATTTTCACCCTTGCAACTTCTTTCTCAAACCAGCCTCTCGTCTCGTAGGCCTTTGGACGTACTCGTAGTCCCGTACTCCACTTGTGCACCGGGTGTGGCGAAAAGGAATCCTCCAGCAATCCCGGGCTTTTCAAAGTCGCCATATGGATCGGTCGTAAACCTTGCCCTGCACGTTCTAATGCAAGGCGGGCGCCAGCTGCGTCAACGTTGGCTTGGCAGCGTTTTTTTCTTTTGCTAGCTATGTCCATGCTCAAAGCCTTGCCCCACGAGGCTGAAGGGGGTCGGAAACACTTCCCCACAACGACGTTTGTCCTAGGACCAGGGTCATTCAGCGAACAAAGGACACACAAATTCAGCATTGTCATTGCAGCGCGCTATATTTCCCCTTTCTGCAATCCTTTTCGAACCCTATTACCTTTTGCTCTTTTTTCCTTCCACGATCACAAAGGGTCGTCTCCACCACTCGTGTGTATCAAGCTTCCTGTATTCGGTAATTTTGATTAGCAACGCAGAAACCCTGGTCAGCACAGGCTCGACCTCACCTAAGGTCCATTCCAGACAAACAGACCGAGGAGGCCCGGACCTGCATCAAGTGCATCCGCGCGTACGTGTTCTGTCCATCTCAACCTCGTGTCGATGGGCAGGGTACTAAAATTAGAAAGCCCTTACACATTTGCGCTCAATTTCCCACGACAAACCCAGACGATGAGGCCATCACGATGGCTCGTATGCGAGCGAGAAGTGGGTGGCAGAGAGCGGATGACGGTGGATATGCACCAAATGCAAGGCTTTTGTGGACGACAGAAGTCTCCCATGCAAGGGAAGGCGGAGACGACGCGTCTCTCACCGTTTCTATTTTCTGCCCTCACTTGTTTTCAGGATGCTGGTGGAGGGACTGAGGACAGCGGTGGAAGTGAGGGGAGAAAGGATGGGACGAAGGAAACGGGAGGAGAGCAAGAGGCAGGAACGTGTAGCTTCTCAATCAGCTTTTGCCGTGAAGTCTCGATTACCAGAAAGCACAACGACATGAACATTAATGATGGAATCTCTATGTATATACTGCGTGTGTTTGAAAACAACCATTCACCAAAGTCAGGGTCAGTCGCAGGGCATCATGATAGAAACGACCGTGTCAATGCAGAGCAATTCCCATCCCAAGCAACGCTTTCATGATGCGATGCTCCTCGCAAATTGCAACCTTTCCCTCCCGCTTCGTGTGCTGTAGGCGGATCCATAAATCATCAAAAGCCAGCAATAGACTTTTCCCCTTGCACGCCTTGCCTTCCCACGCTTTTTCCAGCAACCGTGTAGAACCCGCAAAAAAGAACTGATGCAAAACTTCAATGTTCCAAACTTTCGTCTCGTCGTTGCCGGTCGTCGCCGGTCGTCGCCGGGTCGCCCCAGGTTGCGTGGCGTAATGCGGAAGTGGCCGAATTGTTTGCGAAAAGCGTATTTGCTGGAGAAATTGTAAAAGAAAAAATACGGCGAAAGCTTTTGCCTCCTCAGTAGTCTGTCCATTCTGCATAAGGCTCCATGGCGAACTCGTATTTGATGCTTTGATTTTGGCCGGCTAGTCACATATGAACTGATTGGCCCTCAAAATTATCCATAAAATTCCAATCGATATCCCCTGTACTCAATCTGGGATGTGGATCGAGATTGTAACCTAGGAGTGCTGTCCTTGCGTGTGGGTCGACCTCGTTGCTGCCAAAGCTGTGCTCGGAGCCTACTGGGAATTGTTGTCCAGGGAAAGCTGGTAAGAAGTCTTCGGATCCGTGAGCGGGTTCCGAGTAGAGACTGCTTCTCATCCCTGATTGCCATTGCATGGGCGCGGCGAAGGAGCCTGGAGTATCTGCTTGTGAATAGGTGCCATGCACCAAGGCCGGATTTGAAAGTGCTTGAAAGACTGTCGGCTGCGCGAGGTCCATCTGATGACTCGTTGGGGTTGGAATGCTGAATTTAGTGTTGGGTGGTGTTGATCCGTTCGAGTAGGTCCTCCTAACCTGACCTTGCTGGGCCTTTTGGCGATCTAAGGCGGCCTTCATTCTTTTTCGTATGATGGCGTTGCTGCGCTCCAAAGCGGGCGTGGTACTGGATGTCTTTTGCAAGACCTCCAAGAGAAAGCTCAAGCCATTCTTTTGTGCTGCAACCCCCGGGTCTTCGCCCGGTTGGGATTCTCTTTCAAACCGCAGAACGGCAATTGTTGCGGCAATGTAAACGCTATAAGCATTGAGATAGGAGACGTGGTTCAGTCCGAAAGTGTTCGCTTGCAGCATGATGAGATCATGAATGGCACCCGTTGCCTGGATACACATTTGCCATGACCGTGCTGGTCCTGGCGCGCTCATGTCTCGTGCTCCAAGCACAAGCGGGCGGTGTAAAAGAATCACCGTTGTATGGTAGAGGAGATTCAGTGACATGATATGCACTGGTGGTGCTAGAGATGGCATTTGGTCGGGATTGATTCGCAGATGAGGAGGCAAAGAAATGAGCCAGTCTCGTAGATCCCGCGAGATTCTCACAAAAGGTGCCTCACTAGCTGCCTTGGCCTCCGCTGAATGGTCTTCCTCTCCCATCTCACGACGGGCGGCGGCCTCAGAGGAATATATGCTGTGCATCAGATCGTTGAGAATGACGCAAATCTTGCACAACTGCCGGAAGCATGAGACCACATAGCCAGGGCAAGGAGGGTAGTTAGGGACATTCGCGAGCTCAGGCGGTGGTGTCTCTCCGTAGTAGGGTGCCCAGAGATCACTGTCACTGTAGTCGTCCATGAAGGTCAGGGGAACCTCCTCGGTCGCTGGGGTGAAACCGGGCATTCGGCCGAGATACAGGGATAGGATTTTATCCCAGGTGTAGCAGCTCCAGAACAATCGCTTTCGAATCTCGATGTCTTCGGGTGTCAGGCTTTTCACGAAAGCTTGGAGTTTGTCACTGGGAAGATGAATGCCCATGTCCAAGGCCATACGAAATGCGACACCGGAAAAGGTCCATGCTTGCGCGTTTCTTCCAAACATGACTTCTCTCGCGGACTGTTGTAGCAGAGCTTGAATGGTAGGAATAGAGCTGTTCCTCAGCATGTCCATGCCCAAGCCAAATCGCGCCTCATCGGTCATTTTTTGCATAAACTCCCCGGCGCTCATCGAGCTCGCCATGGGGCTGTGCTGGCTCAGAACACTATGATATTGGTCCTGGTAGACGTCGTGATTCAAGAATCGGGCACAATGAGCATGTATCACCTAAAATTCCATCAATTAATCGATCGAACCCAAGTTTTTCGGAGTGTTTCGCTATACCTTCAGCAGGGTTTCTGAAAAGTATGGTGGGTCTTGAGCACCTGGAGTATTCAGATCCACCATGGCCATTCCTCTCGTAAAGGCAGGCCTGTACACGAACAGAAATAAAGGATGCTGCCAGCACCAGTGATACTTGAGCAATTCGTTTGAAATTTCCTTTGGCACATTGGTCTTTGCAGCACCATTCGCAATTGCGAAAGGTTCAATCTGTCTTTGGTGAGTGGCGTTTAAAATCAAATCGCGTTTCACACGCTGGTCTTCGTGGAGATTTCCATTGTAATTGAGTTGAGCTGTTATCGACTGATGATGGCGTTGACTTGAGGGCGGCTCATGGATGGGAGACGTCGAGTTGTGGAATGTTACACTTCCGGTGTCGTCCACACTAATGTCGGCTTCCCACTTGATATGTCGATTTCGATGTGCCAGAGCTTGCCCTGAACTTTGAGAGGCGGCTGTTTCGCTGGCGGGTGATGCTGAGGGCAGTTTCTTGTCATCGTGCGACCCGGCCTGGCCCCATTCGTCAGATACCCCTGATGACAGAACACAACGAAGAGACTCCTTCATACCCTACTTAGCCAAACTTGGGTCTTGGCTTGTCGCAGTTGCGCCTTGAGTTCCTGGATTTCCTCCTCTAACGATCGTACGTAGGCGAGTGAGGGTGGCTTGTCGTAGTGACAGTCGTCTTTGTATGCGATACACCTACAACGTGTATCAGAATTATTGATCGATCATTGTGCGGGACAACTCACGTGGTGCATTTGGGTGTTTTCCCGTCGCATTTCGACTTTTGACAAGTTAGCAATCTATGCGAAATGCTTCCGGGGCACCACCAATTGTTTCGTCTTCAAACAGGTTGAAGATTGACAAAGAGATGGGCGATCAATACCTTTCTTCTGCGGCAGCCAGCGCATGTGGACTTGCGGTGCTTGGACTTTGGTTTTTGCTCGACTTCTGCAGGCATGGTTGAAGAGGGAATGACAGAAGATTAGATTGGTGATTGATGAGGGTCGGGAGGGTAGAGAAAGGGTCAATGAATCAAATGAATGAGTTCATGATCAAAGCCTCGTAGGGCGTTGAGGGACTTTGAATGGCTTTCTCCTCACGAGATCAGAATCAGAATTGGAGAGAGGTCCGTCAGCAAAAGTGCCAACCCCTGCTCGGTCTGGAGAGCTAGGATATTTTTTCATACACAGGCGGGCATGGGCAGGCAAGGTATGGCTTAGCGTCATGCGAGGGCGATTGTCGGAGCAGCAGACCAAACGAGTCTGGATAGACAAGGGTCAGTAACTCTGCGGGATGGCGGATGAGTAGTTAGGATGATACTACTAGCAAAGGCCTCTGCTGGGAAGGGAAAGTACCATCTGATGCTGAGTTACTGCTCTTTCCGGAACAGCAGACCATGGCAAGCGGAGGCCACATTTTTTCTCAGAGAGAATGAGTTTCAAGCGAGCAGGGGGGTTGCGGTGGGTTGGAAGCTTAGGGGAACGAATAGTTAGTTCGCAGTAAGTCGGGGATTAGTGGGTGATGGACCACGCAGGGCTGTGGTGGGATGACGAGTTCACTGTCTTCCTTCTCGAGTTTCTTGCCTTCTCTCCAAAATGCTCGTACTTGGACTAGAAAGGGCAGAAGGTGATTGACCAGTGGAAACGGGGATGCATCCAATGCCGGAGCTGCCTTCGCCATAACCGAAGCCACAGCGAACACGCAACCTCCCGGCCGGGCACCAGCCAACAAGCAGGGGGCGGAGGGGGAAGGAAGCAGGTGAGCAGGGGTGGTGATCAGGATCTGAGGGAAGCCCGAGCCGTGTCGCAAGATGTGCCCAGCGCCGAGCCATACACCTCCCTAAAGCGTGAAGGTCAGAGGAGCCTGTGACGCTAGACGCGCTGGACCAGGATTTGCCAATTAACCTGCCGCTTTGACAAGCTTGGGGGTCATCAATTGGGAGATGGGAAGTTAGAGGAGCACTGGAGCAAGAAGGAGGGCATAATAGTTGATTACGGGGATAACTAGGGCAGAAGGGGAACACTAGAGCAGGGGATAGATCGGGTTCAATGACAGGCTGTGCGTTAGCGGCTAAAGGGCGTTTTGCCAATAGAAGAGAGCCAGAGCAGCTTGCATTGCACCAGATTCTTACTGAGAATGGGGCTTAAGGAGAGAAGGCATCTTCATACCAAGAGCTTCCTGTCAAACAACACTCATAAGGGACTTGTGTATTATACCTAATAGACAGGGAAGCAGCGACTTGAACGACAAGTTGATCAACGACTCTTGTCAAAACTCTCCTCGCTTTCTCCAACGTGCATCTACGTCAATAAGGGAAGGTGGTGTGCTACAGGGCGTTAATCCAAGCCCCAAGAGAGTTTCTTTTCTCCAAACGCTAGCGACTAACTCTTCGGCTTGCTGAACGAACCAACCATTTCGTGCCCAAAGTCGACCTGTATGTAAACGGCCTTGACACGGACCGATCAAACACGGCGCCGACTGCGATCACCACCGAGGCTGCTATTGAATCAAACGTCCTTACAAATTCAACTTGCTTTCCTTTCTGAGGCACGAAGACTATCCGGAACGACGATCAACAGACCTAGTGTGCCTGATTATCGATAGCCTTGCTGCCCTGTGTCACCAAACAGTCCTCTGTACGGAATGACAATCCCAAGACCTTGTCACCTCGGGCTCCAGGTTGTTTGAAACGTCTCTAATGGCAAGGAAAAGACAGGCTGTACGAGTAGGCAAGCTCGTGCCGCTTCGTCATAGCATATCCCTTGGCATTCCAATGGGTTGCACGAAACACGAGTCGGTCAGCGATAGGCTATGGCACATGCAAGGTCAGAAATCCATGTTTGGTTAGTTCCAAACGCATTCAACCGACGGGCAACCGGCCTCTAAGATGCCTCTTTAGCCTTGTGGTCACTGAGGTCTGTATTGCCTGGTCTCATGTATTACAGCCTTCCTCGTGTTTAGGCCTCATAACCTCGTCACTCGCGCCTCGTATACTCATATTGCTTACGGTTACGAAGTATAGGACGAGCTAAGTGATCACAGGCTCTTCAACACCCCGGACTATCCGTCTGCATGGAAACTCGTTGGGTTTTCGATACTTCCAGAATGTCGGGATGGATGGTGTTGCTTGCTGCTTTTTCGCTACTGGTGTTGCGGATCCGCACTGTCGATCTCGTCTGGTGACGCTGAACGAATACGGCTTGTCGGCCCAATCAAGACAAATGATACTGTGGTTCTATGCCAAGTATAGCACAAGTCAGCACTCTATTCGACATAAGCACTATTGCCTCCCGCTTTGCTTGATGCATGAAAGCCCGACATCTGGTGCGTTAACTCCCTTGCTCGCCACGAGGGGCCCAAGTTTTGAACCACGCACAATCAACAGGTACTGACCTGAAGGGATCCAGTTAGACACATCCCGTCGTTCACATCCGCCCACTAGCCCCATTCTGGAGCCCTGTTCTGGAGAATCCCGGTCGATTTTCGAGCCCACCAGACCTCGGAATAGCACATACAAGAGCGAAATTTACCTCATCCCGCATCATCTCTGTCTCCCTGCTACCCCAATTCGACATGGTTAGATAATAGACTCTCGGGTTATAGGCAAAACTATTTGCCAAATTATGCATCATACGCAAGGTCGGATATTCATTATACAGCCTGACTAACGCTCCTATAGTGAAAGGGCACCCAACAGTGCCGGATGTCCAATGACAGGGGACGGTGGAAACAAGGCTAATGTACCTAGGTATCCTGGCCCTTTTTTGGCCGTCTCCAACGTCAACAAACATTTCGAGATTCCCACTCCATTTCGATCTTCATCACCCAATTCAGGACCCGCCGTTTGAACGGCGCTCCGAAACGTCGTTCCACGAGGAGACTGCTGTGAGATGACCACCCTCCCTGGCAGACGACGTCTGCAACTCTAAAATTGGCGCATCTCGAAATTTCGTTGAGAAAGAAGCTTCGTAGGCTAGATCCCAAAGTGGGCATTTTCGAATGCCCTTCCGCACGCAAGAGGGCACGCGCAAGCTCGTGTCCGGAATCTTACAAATCCACAATAACCAGGCTGGCAAACTCCCTCCCTCATCGACGACTCTAACGTGCTGGTACCCAGCCTCCTGGCTTGCGAATGCCAAATACTCTCATAGTTCTGATTGGGGAAAGACCAGGCCAAGTTGATATTGGTCAAATGCAAATGCCTAAGACTTCTCTGCCACCTGCGTCGACTCCGAGTCAGTCTGGCAAGAGTCAGAAGATGCGCACCAGCGCCCCTAGGCGTTTGTTCGTTCTCTGCAGTCATAGAGAAAGTTGCACAAGGACAAGCCGACGACTCCCGTCGTCAGGCAGAGTACACGAAACTTCAGAGCCGACATCCGGAGTTCTGCAAAAGGATCGGTCGGCCCCTACGACGGCTGCTAACACTCATTGGATTTTAGTCATTCGACTTAGTCAAGGCAGAATGCGCATGCCAAAAGGGCTAAATTGCCCCTCCCCATGCACAAAGCGACAGCAACCAAAATTACGTGCCAGTGCAGGAAAGGGTTGTGCTGTCAGCCAGTCACAGACCGGCTTATCCTCTCTGAATCTGTTTCACGTTATCCTTTTGCCAGACGAGGCAGGTAGTTCTTGCGAGAGGCCAAGGCTTCTGTCTAATTGCTCGATATTATCTTGGTTGATTTGCGACAGTCTCCGTATCAAACGAGTGGATGAAGTCAAAGATTGTTATTTCGACTCTCAATTATCTCAAGAATTCTGCTTCGCCATGGCGTCGACTTTGCTCGTCATCTTCTGGCCCTCTAGACCTATGACCTGGTCAAACTCCCGGACAGCTAGCAATTCTCATGGCCACCACCGGCTTCGACGCTAGCCGGAAATCCTCGTTCTATGGTCCAAGTACTCCCGCGCCAGATCAACAACCGGCCGTCGACCAAAGGAGAAACAAGGAGAGTATGTGAGCTCTCATAACTTCTCATAGCAAATGTGGAGTTCTCTGGCGAGGTCTTTCTGCACGACAACAGTGACTTGTCATGATCACTGGGGTGGGGGCCATCACATTTACCCCGCGTGGAGGAGGTCTTGAAGATTCGACGTTCTATGAGGCCCAGGCCAATGTCTAGCAGGACGCTCTTCCAGCAAGAACGACTCTCGCGTAGGGTGGTTTATCTTGAATTCTCAAAGCAAGAGAGGTCTGTCACACCCTACACCACCGGCTACAATGCCAGATGCGGGTCCCGGCTGTTGAATCACTGATCAAAAGCGAAAAATGGAGAATCATGCGCAACGCCCGATTGCTCTGTTTCATACCTCTGATGGGATCCGTCTAGGCCCAAGGTCGCGTGGGGATCGACTTAGCACAAACAAGTACGCAGGAACAGAGGGACGCTTGGATGACCCAGAGAGCTTGTTGATGTTGATCTGCATATTCATTCTGTGGAGGGAAGTTCCTGCGACAGCACGACTTCTGGGCGATTTGTCTTCACCCAGAATACCATCTCATCCTGTCGGCCCTGGAGCATTTCATCGTCGTTGCAGTCCAAGGCAGTCGCCAGAGCTGATAAGCCCTCTGGTAGCTGTCCGGAGAGTGGCCGGTCAGGTGCTTTTCACAGGGTGAAGGCCTGGAATGGCCGCGTAGATTGTAGGCATGTGCTCCTAGGCACTCCGTACATAAGTCGCGCTGAATCCTTCTGGCTTCTAGACTCCAGATCTTCCAGAGCTCCAAACTCCCTGCCGTGGTCTGAGGCCAGGCGAGGCGCTATTCACAAGGAAAAGCCAAAATCAGCAGAGGGGAGTAGAAATGACTTCTAGCCAAGTCGTACAGCGTACTGGGCCCTCACCTCCTGCAAAGGTATCCCCGTCTTTGGCTCCTGTCACTCTTTTGGGCCGTTCCGGGTTTCTGCTGAGGGCTTGTCATGTTCTGAAGAGTGCCGGTAAGTGTTTTCGTCAGGATTGGGGCTCCAGGGGCCCTATGCTCAAGTCTCGCGTAATATCGTTTTACCCGAGAGTGAAGAGCAAGAGAGCAACGGCTTTCGTCGGATCTTCCGAAAAGCCATCACAGTGTCCTGGCCGTGTCATATCCTTTTTTAACATGCGGTTCCTGGGTTACTGAACCTACCTAGGTACCTACTAATCGTTAGACCCTCTTTTCCTGCTGACTTCGCAGACCGACCGGGGGTTGCACCATCGCCTTTTGTCCTGGAACTTTGTTGGTGCTCCAGCCCTATCGTTTCGCCTGGAAGCTGCGCCCCCGCCATGCCTATCCGAGCCCCATCCACGTTGTCCCTTGTTTTTGCCTGCTTGCCCTTGGTCATGCTCACCCACTGAGGATCACAGAACACGGGGATGTCCACAAGTTTCCCTAGCTTCGCTATGTCGCAGGCAAACTTTCCTGGAGGAATTGGATCCAAAGTTCCAGACAACCCCCTCCCCCTCTGTTCCTTGCCACAGACCGCCCAGTCGGCCGCATACTCGACCTGCGCGTCTTGGGGCTCGCATTACACTGCTCACCAGCAGTAGCGCAGTCCAGAAAAAGACTTGGTGCTGATCAACTTTTTTTGACCTGCTTGATGAAGCCCTAGCACGTCGCCGAGATGCTTGGGGCTTGCTTGCGAGTGTCCAGACGACATTATCTCTCCCCTCCCGTCCCGTTCTATCCTCCTCCCTCGACCTAGTCACGGCTACCCTCAATTGACAAGATGAAGCAGCCAGACGCAATACAAAGAAACTACAGCGGCCAAGAGACCCTGGTCGAGGAAGAGATTGGAACAATTGACCTACATGGAGCACACCGGGAGTTATTGAACCCCCGGCCGTCCCAAGATCCACAAGATCCTCTGAACTGGCCACTATGGCTCAAGGTTGGTCTACGGATTCTGTGTTTTGTACGCTCAGAGCTCCTGTTGATCTTGGGCAGATTCTCATCTTGACTCAAACGTCTCTTCTTGCCGCAATTGGCGGTCTAAACACAGCTGCAATCAACCCCGCAACGGTGTTGCTCGCCCAAGACTTTGGGATCAGCAAGGTTGCTGCTTCGTATCAGACGTGAGTCTTGTCTCGACAACACCTCGTCCACCAACAAACTGACTTGCAAGAAGCACCGTCTGTATAGCTCTCAATGGAATAGCCCCTTGGCTGTGGATTCCGCTTGCGAACAAATATGGTAGACGACCAGTCTACCTGGCTACAACCTTCCTGGGCTTCATCTCCTCCCTAGGCTGTGCCTACACCCAATCTTATGGCCAGCTTATTGCTGCCCGAGTGTTCAACGGGTTCTTTCCCGTCGCATTTGCTCTGGGTGCTGCCACCGTCACAGACTTGTTTTTCTATCATCAGCGCGGCAGAGCCATGGGTTTCTTCACCGTTACCATGGTGAACGGAAGCCACCTAGCTCCCATTGTCGGAGGTTTGTTGGGCGAATACTGCGGCTGGCGATGGATCTTCAAGTTCGTGGCTATTGTGGACGCGGTCATGTTGACCACTGCCTTCTTCTGTCTTCCAGAGACACTATACCTCAGGAAAAGGCGTGTCGACGTGTCGAAGCCGGACTTACTCAAGCTGCCGACTGAGCAGAGGCCTCGGTTCACCAAAGAAGTCTACCTTTCCCGCATGCGACTCCGTCCGAACTTCCCTGAACTGAGATTGAGACCTAACCAGTTTGTGCTTCCGGCGTTGAAGATGGCTAAGTATCCCTCGGTGTTATTTCCGGCTCTCTACTACGCCACTATGTATGGTTTTGCGTCCATTCTGCCGGCGGTGACTGTCGCGACAATTTTCACAGAGTTCTTCCATTGGAACACCCTGACCATCGGCCTCACTTATGGCGCATCTCTCACCATCGGAGGCGTCCTCGGCGAGTGCGTCTCGGGCTGGGTCGTTGATGGCATGGTCAAGCGAGAGCGAAAGCGACTAGGCCGTGATCCAGAACCAGAGGTTCGACTCAACGCCATCTGGATGGGTGAAATCATCGTCCCCGCTGGGTTGCTGATCTATGGCTTTTGCTTGCAATATCGTACGGTGTGGATTGCGCCAATACTCGGGATGGGCATCGCGTGCTTTGGCCTGCAAATCATCACAACAACGACATACACCTATGCGATTGACTGTTACCGCACAGAAAGCAGTGAGGTGGCGCAGCTGTTTAACTTCATTCGTCAGGAGATTGGCTTCACTTTCGCCTTCTATGTTGTCCACCTGGGAAACAAGATCGGGTACCAGTGGACCTTCCTTATGTTCGCCCTCATTGGTGGGGTATTGGCATTTTTGCCGATGCTTTTCATCATCTTCAAGGGAGAAGAGTGGAGAAAGAGACTTGGAAAGCCGGTAGGCGTCAATGTCCTCGACAGCATGATGGAAATAGCGGACGAGCACGACCATGGTTCTGGATGAAACGACCGTGACAAGCGAAACATGCGAGACCTCAGATGAGATATGGCTGATGACTGACATAAGGGAATGGCAGATGCAGATGGGATTCTAAAATCCCATGCCACTCCGGCAGCAGCCCTGTCAAGCAGGGCCTCGGCTAATGCAAGTGATCTGCAAAATCGTGCACCAGATCTCTGCAAGACAGGGGCAGCACGATCTCGGCACGACCCCGTGGGAACCACGGCTCTCGGTGCTGCACGTCAGTTGTACATATACATATACGAGGTGGCATCTCACTAACAGATCTGGGTGACCTGGTGGTGCGAGTCCGAACCGAGATGGCGCCAGCTGCCCGGGGGTTCTGCGTGGCAGGGTTGTGCTCTTGAAGCTGCTTGCTGGATCCCGGAGAATTTGCTGGTACATCCTCCCCTCCGCTTAGCCTGGACCCCCAATAGGTGTGGAAGATGGTCCGCCCCGGAGGGACTCCGGAGCACATCATCAACCAACCACCAGTCTATCTTTCGTCGTTTAGACTTCGGACAGATTAGAATCAGCTCTGCTGAAGAACCTTGCAGCGGCTCGGCCGTGGGATATCCGTTTATTTCCGCTTGGCTTCGTTATTCTGCTGTCCGGATGCATTCAGCTAGCCCTGGGCGTAACGGAGCAGTCCGCCAAGGGGGCGGGCATAAAATGGCATGAGAAGGGCGGTCCTGCCAGCTAGTGCTCTTCCTCCATTTTCGATACATAAGAGCAGCAAGACCTCGATATAAAATTCCGGAGACCTTCTGCAGATTCTCGGTTCTGTATGTTACCCATCAAGGAAGAAATATGCATGATTCTGTTCCTGCCAGGCAGCGAGTTTCGGACTGAATCCCCGTTGTCGGAACCAGTCATTGAGCTAGCTGGCCGAGCATGTCTGAAGCAGGTTTGGATCTTCGGTGTGTGAATTACCTGTCCAAGGACATCTCTCTCGGGTGTCTGAATGGGGGAAACTCTTTTGCTTGTAATGATGGGCAACCAAAAAGCATACAACTTTCCTCTTTGGGATCCGAATTATCGCGAGCTAGACCTCTTGGCTTGCCAATCTTACCGGTCCAAGAAGAGGATGACCGGATAGTCTTGGGAGCTTGAGGATTTCGACTTCTCAACATCCTAGGACGAAGCGGACATCTCTTCTACTTCGATCGGCAATCTGGGTATGCTGACCTGCATCTACATGTGTGTCTTAAAGAGACACACTAAATCCATGGCATGTACCACGCCACAGTGGACCGTCGTTGGTCATCTTGCTCTATGGAGGACCAAGTATCGAAGAACTACTGGTCTCTGAATGATTTTACATGGCCAGACCGGACGAGGACGGGGATTGTGTGTCAGGATACTACTTATGATGTGCTACATCCGGTAGCTCTCGAGTCATCATCTGAGTGGAGATTGCTGTCTGCTACTACACAACCGAGCAGTAGACTTGCCGGAACATGCCCGCGCTCCGAGGTTCGAGATAGCCGCGATGGTAAGGGCCCCATGCTCTTTGGGCCTGATCGAGCTCGGAGGTCTCGAAAACCCAGGGCTGGATATCGAAGCTTGCCGGGAACGATACGACCTCTGCGGGACCGTCCCCTAAGTCCTAGTCTGCCAGGTCAAGGCGCCAGGTCAGGGCAAGTTTGGGCTTCAAAGAGACTCGAGCGGAGTGCGACCGCCAATCGAGACTGCCATCTAGGAGTGTGCAGACCAAGAAACGATCTTTATTGCTACTCCCGACCTATCGCTGGGAGGACAAGTAAGTGAATGTCTCGCCGCTTTGAGGTTTCGGGAAACATGGGAAACATTTCCCCAGCACGGGCAGAAGAGAGGAAGGAAGAGAAGAAGAAAGATAGGCATAGCGTGGAGAGGATGCCCGCCTAGCTAGGCAAGTGGTGTCTTCCGATAAAGGACAAGCCGGAAATGAGTTCCCAGACCCAGTCCCAGTACAGGTGAAGTTTGCAAACTCTCGTGTGTCACTGATGGTGGTGAGGTGAGGTGAGAAAATAAGTGGACAGAGGGGAGATCCGCGGCAAAAGACGGGGAGAGGGAGGGAGGGAGGGCTGAGGTTTCTGGGCCCTGGGTTCTGGGTCCCGCCTTAGGAGGAATAGCTGGTGAGGCTTGAGAGTGCTCGGTAGACGAGGCGTTTGAGAGGACGGGCATTCGCCGGCCGGAGAAGGGGGACAGACAAAGGACAACATATAATACAAAAAAGAAGGGAGGGAAGCTCGAGAGATGAAAGCGTGCATGCATATATACCTTGTACTTGTTATTGACGTCTTGCTGTTTGATTATGGAGGTATAGTATGGATATATGAAATCGTCGTGTATTTCATTCTCTCCTTGTCGTGTATGGAGACTGTTCCAGCCTCGTACGGCACTTAGTCCGAGACTCAGCCGTGGAAGCAAATCCCTGCTCAGACGGAAATAGGTGTGTGTGTGTGTGTGACTCGGAGTGTGTGTTTATCAACATAGCGTAGAAAGCAGGCAAGGGCAGACCCATATAGATGAGAACGGTCAGAGAAAGAAAAGGAAAAGAAAAAGGATCGAGCGCCAGGGTTCCACGGATAACCAGGTAGATCAGGATACCTAGGTACAGGTAGGTAAGTCGACAAGATCTCAGCAAGCAAGATAGACACAAACTATACATCTGTTTTGTTTATCCCTAGGTACTTCTTTCGTGGCGTGTTTGGGTACCTAGGTACCTAGGTAGTATCCATCTTGATCGAGAGTAGAAGAAGCGGAGGAAACACATGTACACCGGCGGTACATCAGGTATTTAGCTATGTAGGTACCTACCTAGGTAGGTACACCCTGTCCCATATGTATATCATTCTCCCAGCGCACTCGTAGTCCTCTCGTGTGTTGAACCACACAATTCCTGTTCATATGTATTTTTACTATACATTTGCTTGACTGATGTGTTGGCCTTTGACACATACACACACACACACACACACACACACTCTCTCTCTCTCTCTCTCGCTGCGTTTGTCCGAGCAAATATAAGTTATGAAGAAAACTTGTAGCAGACAAGCCATAATATGGGACAAGTCAAAAAACCATTTCGGATCTGACGCTGACTTCCCACTTTCGTCGATCCCCGACGCCCATCATCAGCAATCTCATGGGTCCCCAGCTGAAACATTGGTCTCAACGAGGAGGAAAAAGTGGATTGGACGGAAGATTATTGGAGCATGCTTTGGTAGATGCCTCGTTGGATCGCGGCTTTATCCCTGTGGAGACAGTAAGCTATAGCCTTTTACCAGTACGGCCGCTGCACTTCTCCATCTACCTGACCTAGGTACGAATACTCTACTCTCAGCTGTCTGAACACAGCTAGCATTCCTTCTAGAGGTAAAAGCCTCAATCCCCCTCTCGCATCGGGCTCTCAGCGGCTTCGTCATGATGAACATCCTCATCCGTGCCATCCCCCAACGTCAAACCTAGCATTTCCACTTACAGCTCGCATGACCCTGCGATGATTACCGTCGTTGCCCGTCTCAAAGTTCTCGTCTCCCACACGATCGGCTTCTAGCTCATCCCTCCACATATCATCTGAAGTTGAGGAGAAAGATGCTGCTCCATTTCCACCCGTGTCGGCAGCGTTAGCCTCAAAAGCCCGCTGCGCGAACCGGCTTTCGTCCCTCATCCTCAACCTCTGCAATCGAACGCCTTCAGCCTGCACACTCCTCGTCAATTCCCGATTCCGTCGTTCACGCAGATTGATGGCTCGCGCAGTTGGACTCTGCGGTACGGCTTCCTGATCCCAACTTTGTCGACCACGGTATGTAACAAAGGTCGACCCGACGTGGAGCATTCCTGGTGGTGCGGTATACGCAGCGTCTCGCTCAGTGACCAATAGATGCCTCGAAGTGTCGGCGGGAGTTTGTGGCTGAGAACTTGCAGGGAGTGAATCATTGTACACGCTATAGGAGCTCCCGTCCAGATTTCTATAAGGCCGAGGCTCGGTGCGCGGGAGGGCAGCAGCATTGCGAATCGGTGTTGGTGTACTTGGCAATCGTGGGGAGCCAGGTAGAGCTGGTTGCTGCCCGAAGTAGTCGCTTGCCGGCGTCCGTGGAAGAGGAGGAGAGCTTGGCATATCTGTTATGGAATACATCTGTCCGAGAAGGTTGCTGCTTCGACGGCGCTCTAAGGCAGGCTGAGCCATGTCGGTGCCGGGCATATCGACGGAGCCATTTCCGGGTGGTGATTCTGTTGCTGGACTCGCGAATGTGATGTCTTGCGCTGAATACGTGCGAGCGGCACCCGGGTTCGCGGGTGGCAATTCGAAGGGCGCACTGTCCAGCGCCTCATCTAGAGAGACTCGATTCAGGCCATCTGAGATGTGATCCTGTATCTCTGTATCCGCAACAGAGTCTCGCTCGGAGGATTGGTATGGGTAGGTATGACTCCGCCGCTTGTAGTTCCTACGTATGGGTGTGGCCGTCGGCGCAGGAACAGGTCTTCCCTCTTCCGGGTCGGTAGGAGGATGCTCGGGTGACGCCACCTCAGCAAATCGGAGAAGGGAGCTCTTACGAGGAGCATGTTGATTGATGTGCACGGGTGGCTCGATGGACTTGGGCGATCTTGGGCTACCGCTAGGAGAATTTTCACTCCCCTGAACGGGGACATCTGAAATGTGGTCTTGGTGTTCGATTTGGGACTCTTCAAAATCTGGAGGAAGCTCGGGAAAGCTGGATATCGATCTATCTAAGGACTCGGAGGAACAGTGACGAACTGGAGATTGCTTCTTGCATTCTTTTTCCTGGCTGTCCTGGGGCGAAGGCTGGGGACGACGGTAGGACAATTCGGCGGTACTTGAGATTGACACGGCAAAGTCCCGCAGGCCGGGATATGCTGCATCTGCCGCAGCCTTGCGATAGTCATTTAGATAACGAATAATATCATGCCTCTTGAAGCCTTGATTCAATAAGCCTTGGTAGATTTCTGTCTGCCGGAGGTGGAATTCGATATCGCGTTCTGAGAGGGACAGGCTGCTGGGCGGTAAGCGAAGCATTATGCAGTATTTAGAGATGAGAGAGGATTCCGGATACCAATCCGACTTGATAGGTTTGAGGAGGAAGTGTGTATCCGTCAGGCCATCAGGCGAACAACCGCCATGTTTCGCATAGGAACGTCACCTTCGCAGCATCCCCGTGCCACGAACGGGAAAACGCAGGAGCGATCAGTCTGGCCACGCAAAGATCCTGTCCTTACCTTTGACATTTATAGAAACATCGACTGTGGACATGATGGCAGTGATGGATTGAGGCTGACATGGATGGGTTGATGGGTTGACGGGTTGACTTCAGATCACATCTTGGTGAATGTGAGCCCAAGTGGACAGCAGTCCGCAGTCCACCACAGTCCTGCCACGTCTGCCAACCACATAATATGGATGTTGGTCTTGGAGGAGTAAGAGGTCGAGAAGCTGTCGATAGTACCTGGCTACCTAGGTAGATAGCCCATTGCCCATCACGCAGCTGGCACCCCAGGAAGCGTTTTACCTATGTGGGTTTGATGAATACCCACCTCGCCCACCTCTCGCTGCCGTAGTGGTCACAGAAACTCCACAGCAATCTGGCGTCAATCTGCGCGAGACCTGACGAGCAAAATCACCCGTAGATGAATGCCCCGGCAGTGACTGTCCAGGTGCAATAATATAGAAACCAAAAGATCCGATGTCGAGGTTGCTCGCTTTGCTCGGCTATGAGAAGGGTTCAAGTTGGCTGATTGGTGGCTAACTGGTAGTGTCTGTTCGCTGCAAGACCAACATCCATCATCCTGCGGTCCCTGCACACCATCAATTCGTTACCACCACTGCAGCACACAATTCACCAACTACTGTTCTTCCTTCATTCTTCCAACACACCCTCCCCACGCTCGCTACCCGTACAAGAACCTCCTTGCTCTCAGCGCCGTCGTCCTCTTACTGTGCCCTCCTTCGACTCCCCCGCCAGATCGGGGACCACCACATCAGACTTCTCCGTGCCAGATCAGATCCAGGGGACTCGCAATCCGCAATCTGAAACGACTCGCAATCTGTCTTGGACCCTCGCGCCCTTGACCCAAAGATTCACCCTCTCAGGCTCTCACTGCTGCTGCTGCTCCCCCTGCCGCAGCGATGAGGACACCAGTATCTCTACTCTGATCAAAGCCGCTCACCACTGAGACGTCATCGGCCACCTCGTTCCTCTCCAAGCCACATCGTCCACGAGTCTGAACCCTCCCCGTGCCACAATGGCCGACCTCTCACTTGGTCCGCTGAGGATTGCGAATCCTGATGATGCTTCGCCGGATACACCATTACAACCTCAGGCGCCCGCCTCTCAGTTCCCCCGGGTTTCGCCTCTCGTTGACCCTGATGGGAGGACAGAATATATCTCCGCCACCCCTCAGCGCTCCTACAGCCCGGTATCCCCAATGGGGTCTGAGACCGGCCCCGAAGACCTGCCGTCCCAAGCGATAACTTCCTCATCCTTCTCGTCAATACCATCGTCTGCACCTTCGCAGCCAACTTTCTCCCAAAACAATGCATCTACAGAGCGGCTCGCCCAGCGACAAAACATCCCTTACAGCTATCAAGATCAGCAACAAGCACAGTTCCCTCAATATCCTACCATGATGCCTCAAAACCTCCACGACCCTAGGTCGAACGCCTCACGCCCGGGTTCCGCATATTACACTCAGTTGCCGGTCAATGGTTCAGCCGCCAATGGGGTGTCCCGGCAAGGATCTTATAGAGTTCGCAATGATGGCCCAGGCTCGACAGGATTTCCGCAACGCACATCCTCAAAACGCTCGGGGCTAGGAGATGTTGCTGGGGTGCCGTCAAGAGACGATAGTCACACCGAAAGAGCATACGGTCAAGGACAATATACTCCGGGCAACGGACCCTTGCCTCCGCGAAGAACTTCTCGAGGCGTGGCAGGCCCCCGGATGGGGACCACACCCACCGCCGGCACCACACCACTCTCAACTACTCCTGCTTCCATCCAGACACCCCTATCAAGTTCCCCATACAATTTGGAAGATCGTCCCTTGACCAGTGCAGAGGAATGGCAAGAGCGTGGAGCCGCTGTGGGACTCAAGAAGGAGATCGGGGCAGATGGCACAGTCGCTTACAAACCGGTCAAAAAGGGCGTGAGGGACTTTAATTTCGGCCAGACACTCGGAGAGGGTTCCTACAGTACAGTCCTCGCGGCGACGGATCGAGCCAGTGGAAGACAGTATGCTATCAAGGTTCTGGACAAGCGGCATATCATCAAAGAGAAGAAGGTCAAATACGTTAACATCGAGAAAGACACTCTCAACCGCTTGACAGACCACCCCGGCGTCGTCAGGCTCTACTACACATTCCAAGATGAGCGATCCCTATATTTTGTCCTGGATTTGTGTCCTGGTGGAGAGTTGCTCGGAGTCCTGAAGCGAATGTCAACCTTTGATGAGGAGTGTACTCGATTCTATGGGGCACAAATACTGGACACCATCGAGTACATGCATAGCCGGGGCGTCATACATCGCGATTTGAAGCCTGAAAACCTGTTGCTGGACGAGAACATGCATATCAAGGTCACCGATTTTGGGACGGCCAAACTGCTTCCGGAAAGGCGGAACACCGATGGCAGGGTGGATTTCGAACCTGATGCCAACTCGACCGAGAATAGGGCCAACTCTTTTGTGGGAACGGCAGAGTACGTCAGTCCCGAATTACTGACCGACAAGAACGCATGCAAGGCGAGTGATATGTGGGCATTCGGTTGCATCGTTTATCAACTATTGGCTGGACGGCCGCCTTTCAAGGCCGTCAATGACTACCAGACCTTTCAGAAGATTGTTGCGCTCGACTACGAGTTCCCTCGGGGCTTTCCTGAAGTCGCGCGGGATCTGGTTGAGCGATTGCTAGTTCTCGACCCCCAAAGACGGTTATCACTAGAGCATGCAAAGAACCATGCCTTCTTCACCGGCATTCGGTGGGGTCGCGACTTGTGGAAGCAGAAGGCGCCACGGTTAAAGCCATATGTCCCTCCGGCAGCACCACCCATCAAGCTCAACGGCGGCAGTGCGCAAGACAGCTATCCGCCAGACATCGTGCCTGGTCACAGCACGCACCCAACCATGCTGCCTCCCAACAACCAAAAGCCACAACCGAGGGTTGTCACAGAACTCCCGCCGCCCAGCCAACTCGACATTGAGTGGTCTCCCGTTCTCACGAGAAATAACGAGAGAATCCTCAAATTAGGCAATCTATCTGTGCTGTCGACGCCGAATCCCCACAGCCCGCACAGCAACGAAGGCGGAGGGAAACTGTCGAGATTATTCGGCGGCAGCAACAACAAGAAACGGCAAAGACTTGTCATGGTGACGTCGAGTGCAAGAATCATTATTGCTGCGGCTGGTGGAGAGGAGAAGAAGTCAAAGTCCGAAATCTCACTCCTCTCGCCGGGCACCGAATACTCCAGCGCGACAGATTCAAAGGGAGTGACTCAATGGATTGTCAATACTGTAAGTTCTATATCATGATGCTACTGATATGGAGTCCTAACGCATTGAGCAGAAGGATCGACACTACGTTTTCGAAGACCCCAAGCCACAGTCGGGCGACCAGATGTCGACGGCAGTTGCAGCGCAGGAGTGGCTGGACGCTTTGGGGCGAGCTCGAGAAATCGCGATATCTCTGCAGTTGCAGAATGCCAACAACACGTACTCGAGCGACGACGCTCTCAATCTTTCGTCGTCGGCATTGTCCAGTCATGCCAGCACTATTGACCAGCCGACGGATCTGAGTCCTCATAGTGTGAACCAATCCCATTCTGGGCGAGGAATACTGCACAAGCAACATTCAGGCGGCGACGCAGAGTCGCTGAAGGGGAGAAAGCGGTTCAGCAAACGGCAGTCTAAGAGTGGATTGACTGCAGTCTTCTAGAAAGCGTCGGTCAACAACCGAGTGTCGATTGTGGCGTTGCGGGTCTCCTGTTCGTTTCTGGACCCTGAATTAGCATAGCATGGCAACTTGTTGGGTGTGATCAGCATGGCGATTGGGGGTTCGAAAAGAGCACCGACGAAAAGGCCGATGCAGGCTCGTCGAGGGTGCAGCTGTAAAGAAGGGCTCTTAAAAATCTAGAAAGAGGATATATAGTCGGCCTGGCCTTGTGACGCAGTTCGAGGCTGTCAGGGTTATTGTCAGGGTGCCAGCCTGAATGAAGAGACTGGCAAATAACCGGAACTTGCCCTTCGGATCCAGAGATTCTTTTGGATTTGTCTTGTTCTAGCCCGTGTTTAGTGTCTGGAGTTGGCCACAAATGAGATTGTGGCGTTGGGCTGGACGTGCAGGATGTGCTTGTGCCTTGGTTCATGTTGGCTCACGACTGGCTGACATCAACTTGCCTCGAGCCGGACCTGCAGCTGAACTACTCCCCATGCGGCCTTCGCTCTGCTGCTCCCATCGCCACTCTTCTGTGACCTGTCCCCGCGGTAGCCTCTTCTACCCAGGCGCCTTCACCCCATGGCGCGAACAAGAGAAGACGTCGAAAAGCTTTGCTGAGTGTCGGGAGAGGCACTGCAAACTCCAGGCAATCCAGCCGGTCACGAGGCGCAACGAGACAACTTTGCGAATTAGTGTCGACAAGCTCAAGGGCAAATCGAGGTCCTAGCCGGCTGAGAAACACCTTGTGACCCCCGAGACGGCGCCCGACTTCTGTGGGCGACACCTAAGCGACGCGTTCGAAAGGCAGCTTTGTATAGAGGCAGAAGCAGCGGGAAAAAGCGGTGACGCAGTCGAGGTCTATACAGTGGCTACAAGAACTGCCACCATCTGCCTGCCACATGCGCTTTCCTCGGGTGTAAACAGCTCCTCATGAAAGCCTCTTTGGGTGAAATGACATGAGCCAGCAGTTTGCTCCACAAGCACCATCTCATCCCGTCCAGCAAGCAAACCGAACTTCTTTACCTATGGTTTCACGCGCCGAGGTCGCAGACCACTCTCACTCCCGCTCCCACTCCCAGTCTCGAGCCGCGCCTTCTGTCGTTTCCCGTACCTCACGATCGAGAAATCACCACAGCCGAGGCCGCTCGCAATATGGGGGCTCCTCTCATGTGCCGCAGAACGAGTTTCCATTCTTTTCGCAAACCGGGGATGTCGAGATAGTCATTGTCTGCGGTGGACAGGAGAAGAGGTACCTGCTACACAGTTTTACATTGGCACAGTTCTCTGGCTTTTTCCAGGCCAACACAACTGAAGGATGGTCTCGAGGTCAACCGCAACAAGGTGGCCGCAACGTCTCGTCTGCTTCGCGACCTGATCAGGCCTTGAGTGCCATCGGAGAGGAGTCTTCTCAAGTCAGCTCGACTGCTGGGCCCTCCCTTCCTGCCCCTCCTCACCCAGCAGCACCAGTGTCGGCTCCGACCCAAAGGAGGAGATGGAGGTTTGAGCTTGACTGGGAGGACCTCGAGGAGGACGATGAGCCCATCTTGGTCCACAAGACCCCTCAGGGCAGTCTTTTTACTCCTGCAGCAGCGCCACCGCCGCCGCTTTCTCCCCCAGAACGTCCAAGACATCAACACACGTCCTTTTTTCGTTCCATGGCCAATTTGACCTTTTCTCACCACGGCCCGGCCTCACAATCTAGTGCCCAACTCGCAACGCCCGCCCCGGATCCATGCCTCACGAACCCGCTGCTCAGAGACTACGATAACCTGTTCCGCATTTTCTACAACTACGCTCCGGTTCTGAACTCCTCCAACATCGCCTCCGCCTATTCAGAATGTAAGGCTCTCCTTTCACTCGCAGACATGTACGACGCTCTTCCCGTTGTTGGACCTCGAATCGACCATCACCTCTTGCGGTTCTCATCGCGGCTCTTCAAGCAGATTGCGAAATACCCGCCGTCATATCTCAAACTTGGCTACCTCGCACGAAGTCGGATCATCTTCTCGGAAGCATTAACTCACGTGGTAGGCCAATGGCCAGCCGCCCTGCCGTACATCAAGCCGCCTGATCACTCGGGTGCAGGATATGAGGTGCCTCAGTCAGTAATTGATTTGATCGAAGACAAAGTCGATGAACTTGAGGAGTTGAAGCAGAAGGTCGAAACGAAGCTGTACAGGTTGACTCTGACCACATCTCGTGGTGAGAGGGTCAATCCGGCAAACGACTATCTTGGCTGGCTGGCCGTCAGTCTCTGGCGCCAGTGGTTGGCAGAGAACACGGCGCCCGAGATTAGAGGGATATTGAAAAACAGTCCGAATTCGCGACCCGGCAGCGGACATGCGAATGCGAACATGCCACCGAGTGTACATGGTCGACCATTGCCGCCGGGGACCGTCGCTCAAAATCCCATGCCACCGCCTCCTCCCTATCAAGCCCATGCGCCTGCTCCCCCGGCAATCAATACAGGCCGCATCTTTCGTCTGATCGGTTCTTCCGACCCTGACAAATTCCTCGCCGACGATGAGCTAAAACGGTTCCTCAAACTCACGCCACCTGGCTCTTCTCACTCTCTTTATAGTCGCGAAAATCTCCGGAGATTTGAACGCAAGATTGACGAGATCAAGAATGTCGCCAGGGATATTGTGAAACCGTTGACCAGGAACTGCCTCGAACTGGATTTGAGGAGTCTGAGTGACGGGGGAGGTGGAGGACTAGGCTATTTGACGTGTATGAGGTGCGAGGAAGACGAGTTGCCCTGGGAGCTTTGATGCATGAAGGTGGTACTCGACAGTGCGGCACTGAGGGAGCACTATCCTACCGCCAGATCCAGCCACCGAAAGCCCCTTACCACCAAATCTTCAGCCAGTCCTGATGTCATTTGCGTGGGACTCACCCGTCCACGAAGCTCGGAATATTCGGCTCTTTGGGACGTTGGTCTCAAATAAGAGTCACGAGAGGCACGATCCACAACCGACCAAACCATTCATTTCACGATTTCCCCATGACGAACGATACTCACGAATCTCTTTAAAAAGTGTTTACGGGTTTTTGATGTCCGTTTCAAGATTGTCTTGTCTTATTTGGTGTAAGCACTCTAGGTAGACGTTTTGAAAACCATGGAGCCCAAGCGAGCGAACTGTTGAAGGGCACAGCGAATCCAAGGATTAAGGGTACTTGAGGCGGGTTTGAGGAGAAGGGACAACAAGCATGGCGGCTCGTTAGCGAAAACGAGAAAAAAAAAAGGCCCCTCAGACCGTGTGAGACGGTGTGGATAGATACCTAGATATGTAGGGAGGTGTGTTTTTGTGCCGCTATGTATGGTACCTAGGTAGGAGACGGTTGAGGAGACTTTGTGGGCATTTTAGGATATTCAGGATACCCTGATGATCATGATGACTTATTTTATACCCAAGTATTCATCCTATCGACTTCCGCTGTCAGCCGTCAAGAGTATCGTACAGATACCTAGGTATGTCGCTCTCGTCTGGAGTGGTCTCAACACGGGCAGACACCCTAGTCACGGTGAATTCGCTACATGAATATTTATTATACGTAGGTTGATAGATAGGCGCCCCCCTCCTCCTCCTCCCACAAAACCACCTCTCCCTCCTACTCTTACTCTTCCTCATATTCGTCCTCTCCCTCTTCCTGATCCTCTCGCCCCTGGCCCTGGACCTCCCACCACTTCACCATAATCCGGACGGTCGGAATGTTGGTCCAATCCCAGGCATTCCGCCGGCCGAGATGGTCGATTCGGCGGAAGTGGAAGCGAAAGGAGTCAGGGGGTCGTTCTGGGAAGCTTTCCATTTCGTTTACATTGGGGTTCGTGGCATGCTGGACATTGTCGTGGTCAGGGTCGAGGTCGAGGTCGTGTTCGTGTTGCTTTTCTCTTCCTTTCTCGTCACAACAGGAACAGGATTCCGTGTCCGTGTCCGCGTCGGTGTCGGTGTCGGTGCCGGTGTCGGTGTCGGTACTCGTATCGGTGTCCTTCGGCTCGAATTCTCTCTCAGCAGGCTCATTCGTTGCACAGTTGTCGGAAGCGGTAGGTGATGGCAATGGTAGACTGCGTCCGTTTCGGGGATCGTTACGGGAAATGAGTGAATCCACTGAGGAAGACTCATCGCTTTCGGGAGATCCGTAGCTTTTGGTAACTGGGAAAGAACCAGGGACTGGTGGTTCAAACTCGTCGTTGCCAATACCATAGACCAATACCTGGTATATACATTTGAAGGCTCGGGCTGAAAGATCCTTGATGACCTCGCGAGCATCACAGGAATACTTTAAGGCGATCCAAATTGCAAGATTTGCAAGGCAGAACAACACGAAAAACTTTAGGATAAGCTTTTTTGCGCGCAAGACAAGGTACAAGACAAGGTACGTCGCCGGCTCATGGAAGGGGAGGGCAGCAAAGATATGCGCACCGGTTGAGGCGAGATATTCAACTTGGAGGAACAGGACGTCGATAGCCTCATTCCACGATGCCGGAATTGGGAGAGAAGGAGGACGTTGAGCATGGATCGTGGTGGCCCAAGGGAACAAGCCGTCGTCACTTTGCATGGCGTGGTAGATCCAGAGAGAATAGTTGATACTGAAGCAGAGCAAGCAGCGCTGAAAGAAGGCCTCGCGGTATCTCCAAGCCCAGAGCCATAACCCGTCAGGCAGGGTGATCATTGTCGCCATGCATGGAAGGAGATAGGTCGTTACGTCCTCGAGCAGGAGGTCGTACGCTGCAACGAGTAGAATGATACCCCAAAAGGAGGCTGGTTTCGGAAGGCGTAGCATTATGATTGTTTGTTGGTAGTTCAAGTGTGTCAGGTTGCTCTATGCTTGGGTTGTTGCGTGGATTGAAGTTGTATCTTTGGGCGTTGAGGGTTGACGAAGAGGGAGTTGATATATGCGAGAAAAGGTCGATACACAGGGCTGCTTCAGCCATCCAGACGATATACAAAGATATTTAGTAGCAATCCCGTTCATTGTTGTTGTCTTAGTCTGGGGAGATATGCTTTTGTTGTGCCCGAGTACCCGAAACCAAGGTCTCAACAGGGCCTTGTTGGGCGAAGAGTCCGGTATTAAGAGACCTAGGCGCGACATTGTAGGAGTCTTCTTTTGTCCAACCCTGAGACTTGTGATGTCTTTTAGTGCACTTCTTTGAGCTCAGTTGATACCGTCCTCGGAAGCATTGTCTGCCTGAGACATGTTTTCAGGATGTTCAAGCCAAGGCTGAGGTGGTCGAAAGGACGAGGCTGAAAGAGATAGTAGACGGTGGATTAGCAGGACAGTCACCTAAAGGTGTTTTCGCGCATCGATAGCCCGAAATGAAGAAATCTGATCCATTCTCGTACGATAGCGACTTTCATACCCTGCCTAGCCAGAGCAGCTTTTGCGGCGTCAGCCAATGGCCATGGTCCGTCCGATTCTGTACAGCATCTGGATCGTTGATTCGCTGTTCTCTTGCGGCTTTCAACTCGACCTGGTTGATCTTCCACGATCGGAGCACCCATGTGCTCGCGGCAGCAAGCAGGAACATGCAGCCCACGAAAATCTGCGAGCTGAGGTATCCAGACGCACTGACCATCTCCAGGGCAATCGGCTCGGCGAAGGTTGTGGGCACAACCAAGGACAGACAAATGACGCCAAAGGAAGAAGGCAGTCGTTTCAGTCCCACCACTTCGGCCGTCACTGGTGTGACTGTGTTCCAGAAGATGCCGCAGACGCATCCCGCCGTGAGAGCGAAGGCTATGAGGACGCCGTAGGTTTTCGCTGGCACCCATAGGGCGAGGCAAAGAACTCCACAGACAGCGGTCATGATTGTCGCCATGTTGATGCGGCCAAAGGCATCCGAATAGTATCCAATTACAGGCCTGCCGACTCCAAGACCAAGGCTGAGAACAGCACCAACAACGGAACCCTGCCCTGCCGTGAGACCGATCGACGTCGCGTAGTTGGGCAAGGAGTAGAGCAAGACGATATACCCCAGTTCAGTAAACACTCCCCAGAGGACAACCAGAATAACCTCAACCTGACCGTATTCGCGGTAGTTGAAAGCATTCTGCAACGGTTGCACGGCCTTGTTGCGGTCTTTGAGCAAGAGCGAACACACTCCGTTGACGGCGAGTCCGCAGAATGCCAGTATGCGGTAAGCCCAGTTCACGCCCATGCTCTGGACGATAGCACCTGCCGCAAGGTTGTACGCCAGCCCTCCAAGGCCTGCCCCCGAAGACGCAATCCCCATGGCCAGGCTTCGGCGAGTGGAGAACCATTGCGGAAGGGAAGCAGTCGCCGGGATGTAGAGCAAGCCCATGGCCCAGCCGAAACAAACCCCTTGCGTCAAGAAGAGATGCCATATCTCGGTCGCATATGAGGCGCCGAACAGGGCAACGAACAGCAGGACGGTGCCGATGAGAAGAGTGGCCTTCGTGCCGATACGTCTCGTGGAGATGTTCACGACAGGTGCACTAAGCAGAGACTGAGAGATGGACAGGCCGCCAATCAAGGCGTACTCGAGCTGTGACGCGTGTTGAAAAACAGGATCGCTGAGGTAGTGGGCGAGGAAAATACCCCATGCCTGTGCGCATGAGCTTCTACCTCAGTCCTTTCGTTTCAAGGCACTTACGCTGTTAAGGCCCCAGGTGTGGGCGTTGATCAGGAAGACACAGGCCGTGCATACCCAGCCATAGCCGCCGTTCGGAGGCACGTCTTCAACAGAGACAGCATCATGCGGTAGATGGTCCTCCAGTTGATTGACAGATGATTCCTCGAAAGCATGGTTTTGAGTGGTATTGGAGTCAACGAGCTCGAAGATCTCGGCATCACGATCGAACCGGCGACTAGGAGAGGTCGACATCGTCGTTGTGGGTGTTGACGGCTACGAAGGGCGATGAAGTGTACGATGTGGCCGCAGTCTGTTCGTTACAGCAGAAATGAGCCAAAAAGTGAAGGTCAAATTGAAAACCTCGTCATACTACCATGGCTTGCGTGGTTATATGCTGGCCGGTCCAAATCCCCGACGCATCCAGAGACACCGCCAGATGCCAAAGGGCGTCGAATCAGGTGGATGGATCAAAACAGCCGGAAGGTTGTCTGGCTGCCAACTTTGATATTTGCTATGGATTAGAAATATCCATCACCATAAGAACACTGTGTTCGTTGTAAAGCCGTGGAAATACTTCATATTCTATGATACAAGACTGGCTGCCAAATGCCCTTCTTCGCCGCTATGGCAGCGTACTCGATGCTTTCAAGAGCCTATGAAATGCAGTATCAAAGCAATCAGGGCAATACAACATAGCTCCGCCGTGCGTCTCCTACGCAGGGGAGTTGGCAGGAACTTTCAAGTGCGAGGTTGGAGTAGGAACACCTGGGCTCATCGCTCCGCTGTCAACTGATGCTCCAGCCTCGTCACCATGAGTCATTTCCTCTTCGTTGGACTGTCCCGTCTCATTTTCCAGAGCTGACACACTTCTTCGGCATGATGATTGTGGCAGCCTCGAATATCTTGACGACTGCAGAACATTGACCTCTGCTGATGAGTCGTCCGACTCTTCCTCGTCATCGATGCTGTGTGGAAAGGGCTCGCTTGCAGTCAGCCGCCGGCGACCGTTTCCCGGTAGAATTCTGGTCTCGTCCACTTCCGGTCGATCAATGTTGCGCTCGGGGCTCTCGGCTCTGACACCGTCGCTCTGCACGTGTGTTTCTCCTGTGCTATCAACAGAAGCGTCCCCGCTTCCTTCCAATGCCTCGCGACCTTGCCCAGCCCACTTTCGCTTCAATGGAAAGACCAAGGGTGACCGCCGGTCCAGAACGAGGCCAGGTGAATCCCACATACTTTTCACTGCGGACCACTTAATTGTATTCTCCCGGTTGGACAGGGTCGCCTCAGGTCTGGCCTGCTCTGAAAGTCCATCCACAGAATTGCCTAGATGACTTCCAGTCGTAGTCCGCGACTGTGGAGCTGAGAAATCTGTGCTGTGGTTGCCATCCTGGAGTTGCCGAGGCCTGAATGTTCGAGCGTCCGGATTCAGACCTGACTCTGACGAACCACTCTTTCCCGGCGACTTTGAGCGCGACAGTCTCCTTCCCAGCGCACGCGCAAAGCGTTTGGCGTTCAGTCTATCTCGTGAGTCTGCAGCATTATGCGATGCCTGATGGCTTCGATGCTGGTGGCCGTGAATGGTTGGTATATTGCTGGTGGACTCAGGATCTTTGCGCTCTGTGTCGTCGTCTTTGCTCCCTCTGCTTGTGTTTTTGACCAGCGTTTGGGTCTCTTGCTCACCAGCACTCATATCGTTGATCAGGACCAGTGCATCCTTCTTTTGTGGCGAGCTAGACCGGGACCTCGATTCTCTCTCCTCCGCCTGCAGGCGCAGTTGGCTATGCCAGAGCTTATTGTAAGCACCGCTCTGCTTGATCAAAGCGTCATGGGTGCCAGACTCAACAATACGGCCATCTTCAATGACGAGAAGATGATCGGCATGCATGACCGTAGACAGACGGTGCGCAATCACAAAAGCGGTCTTCCCTGCACATAGTTGGCGAATACTGCTCTGAATCTTCTGCTCCGTGATACTGTCGACGCTGCTAGTGGCTTCATCCAGAAGCAAAATATCCGCTTTTTTGAGGATCGCTCGTGCAATTGCAAGTCGCTGAAGCTCGCCACCTGAGAGCTTGGTGCCGCGCTCGCCCACCTTTTCTCGATAGCCATGCGTAAACGACATAATTTTGTCGTGTAGTGCTGCTGCCTTACAAGCTTCAATGACCTCTTCGTCCGTACAATCAATATCAGGGTATCTGACGTTCTCCAGCACTGACATGTTGAATACGACAGGATTCTGAGGAACCATGGCAATGTGTTTGCGGAAGGTTTCCATTTTGATGCGTCTGATATCTTGGCCATCGATCAAGATGCGGCCTTGGTCAACGTCGTAGAACCGGAAAAGGAGCTTCAATATGGTACTCTTACCACCTCCCGTCTCTCCAACTAGGGCCACAGTCTTACCGGGAGCTGCCCGGAAGGTCATTCCTTTGGCCACTTGTCGTTTGCCATCATATGAGAAAGAAACATTCTCGAATTCGACAGCACCTTCTAAAAAGACGAATGGTCGAGCATCTGGCAAGTCTTGAATGCGTGGCTGCTGTTCCAGTATCGCCAGAAGCTTCTCGGCGTTGACTAGCTTTTCAGCTACTTTTGACAATTCGCCTGCCAAAGTAGCTAGTGGTCCCGTAAGTTGTGCCCAGTATGTGATCAAGACCACAAAATCACCAATTTTATGTTGATCATGTGCGATCTGTAAGGCGGCCACACTGCATGCGGCAACGAAGCTGATGCACGGTACCAGGTGCCGCAAGCCCCGAGTCCAAACCTCATAGGACCACCAAAGGAGCATTCTGTTCCGAGTAACGTCGCCTTTCTCCCTATACTTCTGAGTCTCATAGGGGATGCGTCCGAATTGGCATACTGTGAACCAATTCTGCGTGGACTCGCTCATCTGGTAATACTGCTCGTGAAACGCATCGAGACAAGACCGACACATAGATCTCTTTCTAACAAGCACTGTGAAGGTCAGCCAGTAGAATAGGACCACCATTGATGCAATGATGAAGGTCATGTAAAGCCCAAAGAGATATGTCAGGACCACGGCTGCCGAAGCCAAGTCGATTATCATCGGCAAGAATTGAAACATAATGTCATGAAGCAAGTCAATCACATCTTCACCCTGGTGGGTCGTCTGCCAGATGATTGAGGATCTCTTGGAATCGTGGAAATCGGCTGACAGATCCATGATGTGACTGTAGCAATGTCGCTGTAAGGCGACTACCAGGTCGGTTCTTACCCGCCAAGATAGCCAGGTCTCAAGGAGCGGGAAGCCTGCGTGTGACAGTATGAATCCGAGCAGCACGTAGAGGGCAATGGCTTTCCAGGGGATTGTTTCTCCAAGACCATTGATGACCATGCCGAGACTGAGAGGGAGAGCAATTGTGATGACCCTTGTCAAAGCATTGATGATGCACATTCCGCCAAAGTAAAGCTGCAGTTTTGAAGACTTTGGGTACATGTATGGCACAAAGAGCTTGAAAGAGGCAAGGTACTGCCAGAATGGCCTGTTTCGAATGCGCAGTCTGTCTGCTTCGTCGGGTTCTTGAGCCTCACTTTGTAAGCTGTTCGGAGATGATTCATTGCCCAGAAGCGGTCGCGTTTCATCCTCATTTCCTATCTTTTTCTTTCCTTGAACGAACCGGGTAAGGAGACTGTCTCCGAGAAGTCCAATCTCAAGTGCTAGTTGGAGCCCTTGCAGAACGCACCGTGCCAACAGCTCCTTGTCCTCGAAGGGTGTACCAGGAAGCGAGACTGCAAAGACCGTGCCTTGGCAGACGAGAAGAATCGTCCAAGTTCCAATATGAGGATATGACGGGGTGGTGGGAGCTCCAGTAAGGCTAAGTAGGAGGACGACCCAGATCAAAGTGAGGAAGAGCGCATACACTGCGTCCGGGTCGGAGATTTGGTACGCGTCGGATCTCTTCAGGTCGATCACTGCTTCTGCAGAAGAAAGTGAGGCAGCGATACAAGCTAAGCCGAATCGAAACTTGCGCACGTTTCCGTCCTTCGGTTCTTGGGCACCAGAGAACGAGTTAACGATCGTGGCAATGGCGAAGAAGGTAGAGGACGCAACGACAGTGAGGAACTGAAACACCCTCAAAGCGAAAGGGTCTCCATGTAGCGCGTGGGACACCATGTCTGCTGTTTTGCGAGTAATGAGGTTCGCAACCGTCTAGTAGAAGAGGAGGAATATTCCGATAGCAACAGGTTTTGGTGAAGCGCTCGTCAGAGCAGCGATGTCTGCCTGGACCAAGGCTGATATGGAAGGCCTGATCGAGAATACATACACTTTTGTTCGATACCGCAAAACAGACTGCCAGGAGAGCAAGAGGAGTGCAGGCTCAGCACAGGAATCGACAATGGACGAGTAGAGGTGGTGGTGAGACAAATGGCCTGGTGCATGAATTGGCCTCTTTGGCCAGGCTCGAGATGTCGCGCCTATCGCGCAGCAGGCGCGACAAGCAATGAAAAAAAGGCTGAAGCGATGACGGGACTTCACCTTCTACAACTGCAGGCGCGACCAGTCAGTGAGAAAGAAGTAGCAGGTGAAGTGACTCGTGTCGAGTTTGATGAAGATTGACTCATTCTGGGTCGCTGCCTGCGCAAGACGGTAACACGACTTCGTGAGCACCAGTTTGTTTCTTCTGGCATACCAGAATACTAAGGTAGGTGTTCTACAACCTGGAGGGATGGATGCAGCGGATGCAGAACAGAGGCCATTCCTCAAGGCTGTCATCGAATGACGCCGGGATGGTGTCAGGTCAACCCGGACCGCAGGCTGCGTGACCTGAGGATGGGACTTTGAAATCCGTGTTGCGCCCTGGCCCATCTCACAATCCAAGTAGGTTGCCTTGCGGTCTCGCTCTTTTTGCATCCCTCGGCTGAAGGCAGGTGGGATGGAAGTTGTGCAATCAGTATCCGCCACTTAGACCTAGGGCAAAAAAAGTGATAGAGTCCCGGGAGCCCGTCACCAGCAATGACTGGCGGTCGGTAATTGATCAGATGCCCGTAGACAAGAAACGACGTATCAAAATTGGTCGAAAAAGCTTGTTGCAGGAAGACTGCATGTCCCGCTGCGTCCCAAGCACTAGGTCGCTCCATGGCTAGTTTGCAGCTGGCCCTTCACGTCGCACGACATCGTCCAAGATGGGACGGAGGGGTTGCTGATCACAGGCAGTACAAAGAATCGATAGATTGGATGCACGCCGCTTGTGTTTGATGCAACAGAATCCTTTCAGCATCGACCTAGATTGATCGATCTCACTAGTGGCATCTGCGTCGTTCCAGATCCAGTGAGACCAAAGAATGGCGCAATTGCAGTCCTGGTGACCGCTTGGAAAAGTCCACCGACCACGGCGTCCTGGAGATCCTGTCCTGTCTGCTTGAAGTCTGGATAGGCATTTAGTTCCAGCAGCCACACGTTACAATCCTGGTCGACCAAAAAGTCCACCCCAAAGATTTCAAAAGCGTTCGGTACCGCTTGGAAGTGGATCATCTGTTCACGAGCTGCAGCCTCGAAAACTTCACCAGTTACGTCGCAGATTTGTTGGAATATGGCGTCCTTCCAGTTTGCGTGCATCTCAGATGATTCCAGATCCCAGAACCGGTAGACAGAGGTGCTTTTGGTCGCTTCATCTTGGAAGCAGGTATTTGTTAGATGTTGTGCAAGGTCCAGCATCTCGGGATCTGTGGCAGAAGCGGGTGGTTGATAGCCTTTGGCTGCAAAAAGAGCCAGCATCTCCTTGTAAACATACACCTTCAGAGCTCCTGCCGCCAGCACGTAGGCCCGGATGTGGAACTTTCGACCCCCATAGGTTTCGAGCAGCAGTGGAGGGTCGATGTAGGGCTGAGCGATGAAATGCCTGAGCTGAGATGTCATTGCGTTACCCTCAAGAGAATCGCCTTGTTTGCGCCCTGGCGCATCATGACACTCGTCCTCTTCAGTCGAATCCTCCGCATCGGCATCGGGGGAGTCTTCCTCCCACTCCTCGAAGATGGCTTGAAGTTCGCCGCTAGTCGAGAACAGTCTGATACCGTTGCCACCGTCACTCATGCCGGGTTTTAATATCCACCATTGCTTTTGTTTGCCGGACTCTTGCTTCTCATTCTCTGCCAAGCTCTCGTTCAGATCCCATGCATCCACCAGTGCCTCATCCAGGAATTCCGCGTAGTCGAGTTCGAAATGCACACACGGCTTGAAATGTTTTGCCAGGATGCTACTGGGGTGTTTGACTAGCCAGGTAGACACTGTATTGGACAGATAGTGCTTGCGAATAAGCGCTTTTCGGATGACATAGGAGCAAACAAGAGACGTTTGTGAGTGCTGCATGGCATGCTCGAAGTCAATTTTCTCGTACGCGGTGAACTGCAAAACGCGATCCGAAGGATTTGGCAAGTCACTAATGTTGGAAATGCGCCTGAGAGGCAATGGAGCTAACTGTCCCAGGGCAGCCAGAATGAGAGGTTGCACATATGCATCCGGATAATCAATGAGCGCGTACATGGGCGGAGAATGCGAGTCTATACTGCAGGCTATTGAGCTTAAACGAGCATCATCTCTGCGCAGGCGCCCATCAGTAATTCGTCCCAGGATCTGCCGCCGACTTCTTCTGAGGTGAACTTACTCACAGCTTGATTTCGCCGGTGTAGTGAGGTAGGTGCCAGAAATTCGCAATCAATGGAGTGACCCTATCATTGTCAACGCGCGACCTCACCCCCGGGCGCCTTTGGTGTACTTACGTGATGTTTCCCTGCAGCACCTCCCAACCGTCGCCCTTGCCAGCATCGACAACCGCCTGCCGAACGTCGGCAAACTGGGGAGACCACTTGAACTTTCGATGAGCTCTCCTTGTCAGGCGTTCGTTGTTGTTTCCGGTAGCTTCACCAGTCTCACGAATTCTCTGCTCCTCCACGTTTGGGTCCTCGATGTCTTCCTCCTCGGCCAATTCGGTAAAGGAGCTTCCGCTAATCCATCGGTTTTGTATCATTTCAGCATAGACAATCTTATTGTTCTCAACTCCTTTTCGGAGAGGGACATTGATGCTGTACAGGTGCACGTCGTCCGGCCATTCCTTGGTTAACTTTTCCATCAACCGGGTGCTCAGTCTTGAAGCCGCAGAGATGACCTCAAGATCGTGCTCTCTCGAATCGAAAGCATAAGACAAAGCAATGCTTTTCACACCGCTCATTGCGCCTTCCATTGCGCCACCAATTGTCCCGCTGGACAGAGCAAAGACGGCAGTAGTGTTGCGACCATAATTGGGACCGCTGACTACAAGATCAATTGGACCTCTGTCCTTGAACACATGATGAAGCCCGATTTGGGTGCAGCTTGCCGGCGTGCCGTCTATCAAAATCCACTCCTCTCCGCCATCGTTAAATGGTCGGTCCGAGGTGATTCCGTCGTCCTTCAAGATGGAGCCCGGGCGATAGTAAGTCGGAGTCAAAGTGTGACCAACCATATGTGCCTTTCCTATCCAGGACCTCTGGACATGAGGCAAGACCACTGATACCAAATGTCCAGCATCTTGAAGGGCGGTTACCAGAGAATGAACGTATGGTGATGATTGATTTGACGGGGGACCGTCGTCATTTACGACCTGGTTGAGCAGTCAGCCATCTATTCCCATCATAGGTCTTGCGTTGGCCTACAAGTATGTGCATGTTGAAGGCAAATATATCAACCAGACACCAGGTCTATAATGCAAATGCAAAGAAGTCTATGGGAGAAGGTCTATCTACTCGGTAGAATGAGAGTAATCCGAACAAAAATTCGAGTCGGAATCGCTGAAGCTTGGCAAGTGGAACGCCGCTTTAACCGGCGATATAGGCCAACGGACCACCTCAAGTCCAAATGAAATGCATCCTTCCAGTAAGGCAGCTGAGATCCCGGATACTAAGATGAGACGGATTAGTGTCATTGTTGGCTAATTGCTATTCTCCCGAGTTCGTTGCTAAATACTGTAGTCGTCTTGAGCCTGCGCACCAGAGGGTTTGAACCGGCGTAACCTCGGTTCAACAGCGACGATGTCATTGCCTGGGGAAATCCATTTCGATCAAACCCTCGAGCATCTCTCATCTACAAGGATAACGCCACGACTAAGGATGACAGGACACCGCCATCGCACGCGCTCCCGCTCCCGCTCCCCGTACCATCATGACCCTAAACCTTCCCACCACCATTCCTACCGTTCCCGGTCTGGCGAACTGTCATCTGGCCAGCACCAGCACACCAGAAAGTCTTCCACGGCTACTACTACAACCACTACCAAGCCACTGCCATACGGAGCGCGAGAGCTTTCACGACATGACCTTCCCACCTATCGTCCCTTATTCGCTCTCTATCTGGACATCCAGAAACAAATAAACATCGAGGAGCTGGACGATATGGAGGTGAAGGGCCGGTGGAAGAGTTTCCTGGGGAAATGGTAAGAACAACGGACACCCTAAATTTGCCACGCTTATTTTGGAGAACCCGGGGCCTTCGGGGAACGACTCTGTGACTTCTACCGGCGCTGGGTGTGGGAGACTCAAGCCCTGGAAAATACGCTGGCTAACATGGCAGGAATCGTGGAGAACTTGCGCAGGGCTGGTATGATCCGACGACGTTGGAAAAGGCGAGGGCACAGGACCAAGAAGCCTCACCTGCCCTCAATCGGAGGAGGACAAGTCCAAGACCGGATCAGACGAGAATGTCTGACTCTCGACCGTCGGCTCAGAGCAACGATGATGACACCGAAGAAGACGTAGACTTTGGTCCTATCCTTCCCTCATCCCTCACAACCCGAGCCGAACATGACGACTCCTCCCTCATGGCTCGACGTGGTCAAGGCGCCTCCATCCCTTCCCTCGACGACCTCCGCGCACGAGATGACCAGGTACTTGAAGAGTCGCACGCCGCGCGGCGAGAGCATACGCAAAACCTCCGCCACGAACGTCATCTCGACCGCAAGATGCAAAAGGAGCGTCTGGACGAACTCGTCCCGCGTGCCGAGCCAGGGAGCCGCGAGCGCCAACTGGAGAAAAAACGCGAGCGTGCCGACGCGAATCGTTCATTTGCAGCTTCCAAGGACGCAGCCGGCGAGGTGGATGTCATGGACTCGGAGCTCATGGGGGACGAGGATGGAGGTCTAGCAGATATGAGGAGGTTGAAAAAGGAGCAGGAGAGAAAGAAGAACGAGAGAGAACTTCGGAGAGAGGAGATACTGAGGGCCAGACGCGCCGAGCGCGAAATCAAGTTACAGGCGGTTAGAGAAAAGGAGGAGAAGACCATGAGTATTTTCAAGGAGATTGCACGGCAGCGCTTCGGAGGGGGAGACGCTTCATGAACCAGGCGGAATTAAAAAAGACAACACCCTTTTGATTTTGCTAAAATATGGGTATTTAACTGGCATTAAGCGCAGCGACGGCCTCTGCGCCGTCAGGCTGCGGCTGCGGCTGCGGCTGCGGCTGCTGCTGCTGCTGCTGCTGCTGCTGCTGAGAAGATGATCCCGAAGATGCACCATTAGCCACCGGTACATTAGCCCCGTGAGTCGCGGCCGCTGGGCTTGGATTATTGTTTGCCGCCTTGAGTGCCGCCGCCATTTGCCAGGCCGGAATGGAAGCTTTGTTGCCAGTTGCTGGTCTGCCCAAGGATGTCGCAGCTGGAGTTGGGTTAGAAGTAGGAAGTTGTGGAGTTGAGTTCGTGGACGCCGGCGTTGGCCTCGGAACGTTCACACCACTAGCACCCGGGGCATTCTCAGCTGAAGGGGTTCCTACGGCGGTGTTGGACGTCGAGGCAGAAGTTGAGCCTGGCATGGTCGCTGGCTGCGTGCGTGGGATGTTGAAGACTCCAGAACCGCTACCCATGCGATTTCCCATGAGGACTTTCAGACTGCTCAGCTCGCTGCTCAATTCTTTCAACTGTCTCTCGCTCGCGTCTCGCACGTTATCAATGGAGCGAGGCAGACTGTCTTTCATGGTCTTGATTTCGGATTCCATCCGTCGCGCATCGTCTTCTCGCTTCTGATTCGCCGCCTTCAGCTCTGCGACAATCTCTTCAATGTCCGTAATGGCGCTGTCCAGTCTCTGGGTTCGGGCTTCTTCGGCCTGTTTCAGCGCAGCCGTGTCGGAGGATAAGGTGTCAAGCAGCGCAAAGGCCTTGTTGAATTGCTCGTCAATGGCGGCTTTATCCTGTTCGAGTTGCGGAGGCGTGGGCGGCGCTATTAACGGTTTGATGTATCTCTGAGCAAGAACGTACATGCCGTATCCTGCACCACCAACAACGGTGGCCATGATGAACCAGTCTCTCCAGTCTCGTTTTGGTGGCTCCGGGGGCGGTGGAGGTTGCCAGTCTCCGTATGGGTTGTAGGGGTAGGGATATCTTGGACCCGGAGGACCTCGGGCATTATTGTAGGCATTCGGAGGAGGAGGGTAGTAGGGTGCTGCATTTTGGGGCGATGCAGTTGAGCTGGCGGCAGCTGCATCACCGCCGGCACGGGCAAGGGACAGAGAGATCTCTTCTTGTGTGAGATTCTTGGATTTGAGGAACTCGATCCGCTTCTCGAGGGGAGCAGAGGCGACGGATGGATCTTGAAGGAAGGTCACCGCCGACGCAACGAGGTCTTCGCGGGGCGCCATTGTCGGCGAGCTGTTCACCCTTCAAACTAAGTCATTCAAGGACGGTCGTAGAAGGAGACCAACAAGCAGAAACAATGACTTGGATGGGAGAATCGCCGCTGACAGAGGAGGCTCGATGGATGGAGGAAATGATGCCGTCCAGATGCCGTCCAGCCATCCTCAATTCATTCCTGTCTAATCTCTGCTCAACCGAGGCACTTTGGCACGTGACGTGGACTTAGTCATCAGTCGCTGTGGCGACGAATATCAGGTTCGGCGTGTTGAAGGCTAGCCTAGTCTGGACTCTGTTGTACCAGACGCCGGACGTGGCCCATGTGGGCATATTCGTCAAGCGCGTCAACTTCTACGACTGACCACTACTTGTCAATCTGCGACAACATTGACTGCGCTGTCGAGTCAAGACACCGCCAAGTAACTGCTTGACCGTCTAACCGATCGCGAGCTCCCAACATCCACGATCGCGGGCAATCCACCACAATGTCACAACCCACAGGCTTGTTCAGCGTCCGTCGACCGAGGGAGACCTTGGGAAACATCACAAACTTCTCAGGAATCCCCCAACCCGCGTCTGCAATCAAGCGCACCTCTTCGAACACGGAACTGCGAAATGCGCCATACACTGCATCTCATGTGCGATCGACCTCGATAAACCAGAGCATCCAGCGTCCTGCGCAACCCATCTTCCATCGTTCCTCGTCCAGCGGCAATCTGCAAGCAGATATGGGGATGTCAACCGCTCGGCGGTCAGTGTCGAACAATATCTTTGGGAGCACGCATACTGGTCGACAGAGTCTCGCGCCAAATCAACTATTCGGCTCGCAGACACCGGCATCGCAGGGTTTGCAGAGGAGAAGCAGTATCTTTTCTCGTCCTTCTGGTCATGGAACCGCCGCGCACCAGTCGTTCTTCTCACAGACGCCCGCACCAGCAGGCGCACCCAAAGATCCCAGGCCGTTGAGAGATTCGTCGTATAGGGCACGACTGAGCCAGGAGTTGCTGGACTATCTGACGCAGAACAACTTTGAGTTGGAGATGAAGCATTCCTTGACCCAGAACTCGGTCAAATCGCCAACGCAGAAGGACTTCACGTTCATGTTTCAATGGCTGTACCGCCGCATTGATCCAGGTTACAAATTCCAGAAGAGCATCGATACCGAGGTCCCTCCAATCATGAAACAGCTGAGATATCCTTACGAACGAGACATTACCAAGTCACACCTGGTCGCGGTGGGTGGTCAGAATTGGCCTCGCTTTTTGGGTTTGCTGCATTGGATGATGCAACTCGCCCAGATGCTGGACAATTTTACCCGCGGAGCTTACGACGATGCGTGCACCGAAGCTGGTGTCGATATCGCTAGCGATCGGATTGTCTTCAGATTCTTGTTCGGGGCTTACCAAGACTGGCTGCAGATGGGCCCAGAAGATGATGAAGAGAGTGAGGAAGCCGCCCTTCAGCCACATATTCAAGCAATGACAGACGAGTTTGAGCGAATCAATGCCAAACACGCTGAAGAGCTTAAGCTCTACGAGGCGGAACACGAAGCGCTCAAAGCCCAGATCGATGAATTCGAGCGTAATGCGCCCGACATCGCGAAACTAGACAAGCACTTTAAGATCCTGGAGGACGACAAGAAGAAGTTCGAGGAATACAACGCCAACGTCCAAGCAAAGATTGAAAAGTATGACTCGAGGATCAAAATTCTCGACGCCGAAATCCAGAAGGTCGAGGCAGACCTGGAAGTCGTTGAGCAAGAACGGCAGAATTTACAACACTCGGTCGATCGACAGGGTTTGAATATTCAAGACATTGATCGAATGAACACCGAGCGGGAGAGACTGGCAAAGAGCCACGAAGACGCACTGGTTGCGCTGGATGAAATCAACAAGATGGTCCTCGAGAAGGAAGTCGAAACAGCGCGTAAACTGGAAGATCTCGAGGCCATTGTCAAGCGATACAATTCCTTGGGTTACCAGATGTCCCTCATCCCCTCGTCGGCGGTCAACGCGAAAGGTGTAGACTACGAGCTCTCCCTCAACTTGTCAGAGCCGAATTTCTCCTCTTCGACATCGCAATCACGCCGAAGTCGTGCCTCGCCCATCGAATCTGACCGCCTTCTCGCCGACCAGAACGTCGGATACTCACCCATGCACCTCCTCAACCTGGACCTCCGAGGCATGGTCCGCAATGCATTCATCTCGCTCCGCAAAGAAATCAACGAGCGGCGCAAAGCCGCGGCGGAATCGGACCTCAACGCCCGCGATTTTCTGGATAACATCTCCGAGGCTCTGCATGAGAAGAACACCGAGATCGATAATCTGAACTACCGCGTGCAGGAAGCTTCTCGACAATACTCGACCTTGAAAGAGAATGGCCAAACGGCACACACGCAGCAGACCTCGGCGATAGAAAAGTTAGAAAAAGAACTCAGCAGAATGCGCGAAGGGTTGGAAAAGGGCGTGTTGGAGCTCGAGCAGCGCGAAATGGAGGTCCAGCTGGCCTACGAAGGCATGCGCGAGGAGAGCGCCAGAGTTCGGGAAGAGTTGCACGGTGGAATCGAGAGGCTTTTGGAGGATGTGATTAGGTTCAAGGTGCATGTGCAGAAGGGCCTGGAGGAGTTTGAGGGCTGGGTGGGCGAGGAGGTCGAGGTGGAGTTGTTGGGTGACGAGATGGGCGAGCTTGGGCTGGAGGACAAGAACTTGCATGGAGAGGACGTCGAAGACGAGGTCGTCAGAGACAAGGTCGACGGGGACGACGATATATTTTGATCCGTCACCATCGTCGTATTCGGGACTTGTCTTTTCTTTACTGGCGCACGTCCTGGCAGCTTTCTTTTCTTTTCTTTTCCTTTCTTTCCACCTTGGATGAACGATAAGATGCTATACCTGGGCACATACATGGCAAAACTTGGGATGTGAATGAGACAACATGTCAACCACCTGCGCGCAAATGACTCCTTGTTGTATATGACTTGTTGCATCTTCCTGATCTCTTTCCGTACCTACATAGGTATATTATTCTTATTCCCCCTCTCCTTGATCTCATCCTCATCAGTACCTAAGTATGTAGGTATATTCGGGGGATACCTAGGTAGTACTGGCCAGGGTCATAAACCCATTTTCCCCCTTACGTGCAGGTCCCTACCTACCTATATAATTCTACCTCGTTACATCTTTTGGCAACATTTGATTAGAAAATGTTATTATCCTAACAAAATCTCCCATACATACATACATATTATATCCCCCCTGTGCGCGCACCGTTCAGGACGTCGGCATGCAGATTAATAATACTATACATACCCTCGTAGGGGGTCTGAGAATGTACCCTACCCACCTATACCTAGACGGGGACGGGACCTCCATGCCGAATTTGAGACGGCATTGGATTTTTCGTCGAAAAAGGTTTCAACAGTGCAATGGGGCTTTTAGTTTCCACTCCTCATTCCAGTCCCATTTCCTCTCCATTGCACTATAGCCCTGGCGTGGGCCTTCTTGCGTGTTGCATGGGCCCCGTACGCTTTCTTGTATCCAGCTAGGAGAGATGGAGGATTGAGGATTGAGACGGTTTTTAATCTCGAAACCACCACTACCACCACCACCACCTAGCTACGGAGCTGTCCTGGCGGTATGTATGTATGTAGTACCCAGGTAGATACAGATGCCATTGTTCATTCACGCAGGACTTGAAGCGTCACTAGCGTCACGACCGAGACGCCTTGCGGCAAGTATCACACCACACACCCATGCTGTCCGAACGCTCTACCCACGAGAGAATGGACATCAGGTCCAATGCAACAAGAATCCCGGCAATGCTTCCTTTCGTCAATTCCAGACTCCAGCGCCAATGGTAGTGTGTATATCAAACCAGCAGATAATCCATCTCGCTCGAGGCTGGCTCGTCATTCTTATTGTCATCGTCATCGTCACGCCCCAACGCTGACCTGTCCACTGCCCTCCCCAGCCTGACTGCTCCGTCTCTCCCTCTCCAGAGACTCCTCGTCGGGCAACATCTCGACCTGCCTGAGCAAAAAGCTCTTCTCGTCCAGGAACTGGTCGTCGTCTGTCCTTCCTTCCAGGAACGTGGGCAGGAACCTCAACAACCGCCCGCGGTTCTTGACCAGGATCCTTCTCACCTCGTCGCTCTTGTTAGGGTTCGCCACGAAGACCTTGAACACGTGGAAGGCCTCGTATTGGACCATCTTTCTGTCGTCCTTGAGTAAAGTCATGGTTAACTTCAAGTGGTCGGCGCTGGAGACGTATTGGGTCATGATGATGTAGTTGCTGCGGTCGAGGAGCAGTTCTCCCAGCAGTTTGATGGATTGACGTTTTGTGACGTACGAAGGCGACAAAAGGAGGATGGGGTTGTAGGACTGCGTGAAGAAGAGGGTATAATTTGTCACCAGGTACTGGGAGACGAGTTGTTTGTGTTTGGTGAGGATTTCCTAGACGCCACAGTTAAGACATGGGCAGTAGCAATGGCCACCGACAAGACGCACCCTAAAGGTTGTAAATGCATCGGCAGACACCTCGAAGCTGCTTTTATTGATCCATTCAAAAAACTTCCAGAAGACACCCTTGCCTGTTTGTTTGCGGCTGACGTCCAAATCTTTCAGACGCACAGCCTGTTCACCCGGTTGAGATTCGTCATATAATATCACAGCGGCGATCGTGTCATATGCCAACGCCTGTCGCAAGATTGTCCCGCACGGCATTGCGGATTGTGCGTAGTCGTACCCGCGACATAATTCGACAATGATTTCGGGCCGTTGGAGGACAAGATAGGAAATGGCTGAAGGCTCCGACGACGACGAACCGGGCTGTGACGAGGAGTTGTTCGGGGATGCTTTGTAGCGGAGTATATGGGAAAAGATGATCTGTGCATCTTTCCGGGCTTCAAAAGGGAGCAGACGAATGGACTTTGCCAATTCGAAGAGGATGTCTTCTTGGATGATACAGTGCACAAGTTGGTGGACTTGTTCGGGGCTGCAGTCGACTTCTAGACTCTGCTGGTCAGACTAATCGACTGGTTCTGGGGGGATGACTGAGGGTTCGAACCGGGAGTGCCTTGAACAATCAATTTCATCTGCGACATATGTTTCGCGACATCTTCTTCCACCTGTACAACCAAGGGTCAACAGTGCGAACTATGCGAAGGACAGGTCTGCAGACCTTTGGACTCGGATTGGGGTCGTGGAGTTTGACCAGGAGGTCTTTCAAGGACCTCGCAATCTCGGCGGGTTGCTTTTGTCGCCCTCTGCCTCCAAAGAGAAAGGCCATGGTGGACCTCTATGAAGGAAGTAGCATACAGTCGGAGAGGAATGGGTTACAGGAACAAAGATGGAAATGGGTAATCAAGGTGGATTTAGCACTCTGCGGGCGCTTCGAGGGGTGCAGTTGGTGACCGCAGCCGCGGGTTCAAGTTGGATTGAGTCTGGACCCGCAATGTTTTTGTATCTCGGTTGATTGGGGCAACCATCTCCATCGCCAGCGCCAGCGCCAGCGCCAGCGCCATCGCCTCAGCCTCAGCCTCCGACTGATCAGATTAGATCCAAGTTTCCTATCCCCACGGCGTCGACATCATCATAATGCTCTCTCTGATTCTCTCACAGTTGGACAGAGCATAATGTCCCGCCTCATCTCTCGGCTGAGACATGGTCATTTCCTGCCAACAACACACAGGGATCTTCTGCGTCTCCGCACTGTCGCTGCTCTGGCTTCTTCACCACCCAGCTCGCTTTTGTGAATCCGCACCCTCCCATCCCGATCTACCTCGTCTACTGACAGCACGTTACTGCGCATGTTCCGGTTTGGGAGAACGGCGACCGGCCAGTGATGGTACAGCAGCAAGCCTATCACGAGTCGCATAGGTCAGTTACGGCCAGATCAGTAATGTCTATTTCTCGAGCACGCGCCCCAAAGGACAAAAAGAATATGGCAATCTTTACCTTTAGGCCCCAACTTAAACAGCAGTCGCCATCACCTGAGCACTGCTGGTCGTAGCCTGGAAGTATGGAACATTTTAGGGCACTCTCTTGATTTGTTAGGTTGGAGTTGATGAGGTTGATATCATTCGAACCGGTGGAATTATTGCTGGTGTCGTTGAAATCAAAAGATGTGGCTAGCACAGTGGCTGGACTGAGAACGAGAAGGGAAACGGAGATCAAGGCAAGAGACATCATCTTGGTATGCTTTGTTGTTGACCTCGCAGCAGTCGTCGCGAAATGAACAGTCTAGGGTAGAGAATAGAGAGACGAGAACCAATTCAGCACAACTCAAGCCCTTAAGAACAAACAACACCCTGTCACTATCATCTTTCAAGGTTGTCACTCACCCCTGAGGTCAGCTTGCTCCCATTCATTCACTGAAAAGAGGTCTTGACTCCGTCCAGTATTCGCCATGTTCGTCTCTAATCTCACTTCCTCGACGATTTCTCAATAGTCACAGCAATCTGACGAGCAATAGTTGTTGATGACCCACGGGAAAATGCTTTCGGCGTCGTCGGGGTAGCAGCGAGCCTTGACAACTTCACGTCAGCAACGTCGTCCATTACATCCCGCACAAACTGGAAACGCCGAAGCAGGACTTACTTTCACGCCCCCCCAGGTTGCACAGCAGTCACAGTCCTGAGTGCACTTCTCCGATTCGTAACCTGGCAGGATGGAACATGTGCAGTTTTTGCTGAGATCGGCTGAATTGGTGCTGTTTGAGGCCGTGGTCTCGTTGACAAGCATGGATCTGACCCTGAGGACCGCCTCTGCAGGGTCTTTCAGGTTGGCAGTTGCAGGTCCAGTGCTTGTCGCGTCACCCAGGATTGATGAGACATCGTGCAGAATTGAATCAATCAAGGCAGCAACTGAAGTAGTAGTTGGGTTGGTGATGACGGTTGGGGCTGCAGTGACGGTGTTGAGCAAAAGTAGAGTCGTAGGTACAAACTTGAAAAGGCGCATTTTGGCTGATGCTTCTGATTCTCTGTGCTGCTGTGGCGCAGGAGAAAATCTCTGATGGGGGACGTGATCCTTCAGGTAGAAGCAGTAGTAGTCGACTCTATAAGCATTGCAGACAGTGCAGGTTGGTGCGGTACGTCTTGGTGGCTGCTTAGACATTCACATCCGTCCGTCTCCAACTGACTCCAGAGTGGACAATCTAGAAGCACGAGGTGATCTCCCAGGTCGAAGGTGAAGGATAACAATATAATTCCTCTTGTTGACGGCTGGAGGCCCAACAATGTATGAATAAAGCGAAAAGTGGTCCTGCACTATTGGAAAACAACCCATGTTCAGGAGGTTCCTTGTAGGTCGCAATGGGACAACTCTCATCCTCAATGTGTGTAAAATTATACCTCGCGATGGTCTTGTGCGCCGGCTACGTCTACCGCTTCCGGGCTTCCGCTGATCCATCTGAAAGCGCAGTGCTCTTCCCCAGAACAGCTGACTCTTCTTTCTCCTCGTCCGGAGTTTTGGGTCCAGAGAGGGTCTCGTAGTCGAGCTCGGTCGCAGCAGCCTCCACCATGCTTTGCTTTCGTTCGCGTTCCCGGGGAAAATCCTCGTGAGGCTTACCCTCAAACCTCTTGTGCACTGCCTCAATCATCTTGCCAAACCAATAGAAGTTCAACGAATTCAGTACCAGGTTGCAGGTCAGATACACTCCAGCCAGCCAGACTGGAATAGGTTCCGTCTGCGATCCAGTGAACTGCATCACTTCGGATTGCGCTACAATGCAGCTTTTGTCACCCAAGCAGAGTTGTCCATCTCGGGGGACGAATATAGAAGAATGTGCAGAAGTGGGGATCTCTCGAAGGACTGGACCGGATTGGATGTTGAGGTGCATCGTGTGCCAAACATCTTGATATACTCGCAACGACTGGTAAGTGCCCCAGATCAACCGGCAGCCAAAGAACACCGAGAGAAGAATCATTCCGTTGTACCATTGGAGCTGAGACCCGGTCATGTTGAGCTTGTCGCAGAACCAGTGAATGTTGAGGAAGGGTGTCGAGAGCTCGTAGAGGATAAAGACTGGGCCATAGTAATTGCAAAATGGTCTCTGCACGTCTTGGTAAGCTGGGAGAACGCTACTTTGGCGCGAGGCAACTTACAAACCCTAGGGCAAACACCGAGAGGGCGGTGATAGCATGGGCCAAGATTCCCGGTCCAAAGATTTTGAGATAGCGCGCACTCACTACAAGGTCCCAGACGAAGTATCCCGTCGCCAGACCTTGAATGAGCCCGGAGGCGCCAGTATAGCCATATATCCGCTCAATGGCACTGCCTTGCATATCTTTGCGCTCTTGATCTTTGAACATGACCCATAACGCCGCAGTGTTGATGACACACGACTGCAGCAGAGACACCACATGCACGTCCCAGTTAATGCGAGTGCGTCGCGTGAGCTTCGGATAGATGTCGGGGAATAGGAAATTCGAGAGGACGGGCGAGACAATAGACTGGGTCGTCTGGTAGAGAACAAAGGCTCCCAGGACTTCATGAACATGAATCGGCAGGGACGGGAGATGCAGAGCCTCGCTGAAGGGTTTCACCAGACTAACGAGCCATGGTGGAGGAAGCGGGAGAGGATCTAGCATCGTTCAGGGAGAGCGATGGTATTTGGCGGTGGGGGGAGGATGAGGGTGCAAGAGAACGCCTTGTCGAGCGAGTCTGATAGAGATAAGATGTGTTGCTCTGATGTCGATGAATGTGAATAATAAGGAGGTAAGCGAGCAATTTGTCCAGGTTGGAATCAAACAAGTGGCATCGTGCATCTGGGCACCTGGAGTGCTGGGCTCGATGGTACCAGCCGTAGCGAATGGGGGAAGTAGTGACGCACAAGCAGGCGAAATTGTTGGGGGAAACGGGCGCGTTTGGTGCCTTGAGGAAAGTGATCACGTTGGCACGCCGAGGGTCAAGGCTGGGCTCCTGATTGGTTACCCATCAGGCCGACGAGGCTGTACCAGATGGGCGCCAGACAAGGCCATGCGTGAACATGTCAGCAACCTTTACCACATCAAGTCAAGCAATCTCCCTATTGAGTATCTTGATACTTAATACCGTCATCATCCCTTCCCGGGCACTGGTTTGCAATACTCGCTGAACGCTCACTACCCTGCATCCGACTATCTAGCCAAGAAAGAAATAGACCAGCAACGACTCGGACTCCACAACGCCCAACCCTGCTCATTTCCAATTTGTTCAACTTCCCATATCCTATGCCGTCATCTGAAAGTAATCGTTATGGTTCTCGGTGCCTGCCGTCAATGGCTCAGTGCCTAGCCCGCTGTCACTGCCATGATACTTCATCCCTTCTTCAGTAATGGCAGGTGGGGTTTGCAGGTCAGGCAGCGTTTCTGCGTCGAGAATGGGACTGTGCGGTCCGTCCATCGTGGTCAGGGCCATCAAGTCCTCTCGGTTCTCATCGTTTTGATGGCCATCTGCAGCTTGAGCACCGTGCAGGACCATGGCCGTTTGGGTATTCTCGTCCGCTTCCTGTTCCTCATCCTCCTCAGCAATGCTGTCCGTCTGTCCGTTGACCGTCCCAACAATGCTGCTGCCACAGCTTGTCGACCGCCTGCTGTCTCTACTCAACGTGCTTCCAGTACCATATGTCATGCTGTCGGTGTACATGACGCTCGTGCCATAGCTGGTCCTCCTCTCAGTGCTTGTTTCGCTATGGTTGTCGTCATCGCTCTCATCGTGGTCAACGCCAAAATTCTCTTTGTCCGTCAACTCTGTTGGGGCACCATTCCAGCTGGCCTTGCGTCCGTTGAGATAACTACTAGGGTTACTCTTCACAGACTGGCTTCGTTTGAGACTGACAAGGCCGGTTGACTTGGGCACAGGAGCAAGCATTAATGCCATATCAGGCGTGTTTCGACCACGGTTACCAGTAACATGGCTGGTGCTCAGAATTCGACGATCAACAGTAGATGTTCTCGGCGTCGACGCTGCCTTGGCATTCGAGGTAAGTGGCGTCCTCTTTTTCAAGGCTGTACCAACGGCGCTGCCGATCGCCGACTTTCCGCCTCTGATAGAGGTCCTTGCTGTTGCCGTGCTGGTGGTGCTGGGAACACGCTTGAGGCTCATCGATGCATCCCGTTCGGCCGGACTGATTCTAGCTCTGTTGATAGCCTTGGAGGATGTCTTGACCGCTCGAGCCTGATTCACCAGTCCCTCAAGGATTCGACGCTCAAGGACCTCTGCTCTGGCATTCATTTCGCGCATTTCGTCTTGTCGGATTTGCAGGGCGGTCTCAAGCTTCGCCACATCTCGAGTCAATTTTTTGGTCTGTCCAATGAGCTGTTCTTGTTCTCGCCTCAACATTGCCATGGACTCCAAAAGAGAATTCTTCTCTTCGTTCAGGGTAACAATATCAGCCTCGACTTTCTCCTTCTGCGCCGTTCGCTTCTCCAAGGCGATCGCTGCCTCCGTTGCCTCTGCAGCTTTCGAGTCATGGTGCTCCCCCATCAGTCTCGCCTGCGTGGTCACCATACTTGCAATCTCAGCCGCGGTCGACATAACTTGGTGGTGGATCTCGTCAAGTTTCTGGAGGCTGGCTAGAGAATCTCGAGTCTCTTTCTGATGGTCCTCCAGCCCTGCAAACATCTCCTTGGCTGCACTCGCATGGGAAACAAGCGTGTCCAGTTTGTCATGCAGCTCAGTACTGTCTCCCGCTGAATCGGCATGCGATAGAAGAGTGTCCAGCTTTTCATGCACCTCACTAATCGCCTTGGACGGGTTCTCCTGGGAGAGCAGGGTGTCTAACTTGTCATGCAACTCGGACATATTCTTCGCAGAGTTTGCATGGGAGAGGAGAGTGTCCAACTTATCATGCAGCTCACTGTCGTCATATTCCCTTTGGGCAGGGACTTCCCTGATTGGTTCAGCGGCGGGTAGGGCTGGCAACAAGGGTGGTATGGCAGCTGGGATAGAGTCCACGCCAGATTTGATCTCCTCTGTAGCTCGTGCAAAGCTCTCTGTTTGCTGTTGTGAATGCTCGTAGTGCTGGGTCACCACTCCGAGCACTTCCTGGATCGCAGAGAGGACTGCTGGTTGGTGGTCCGACAGACTGCCCTCAAGCCTTGTTGCTGCGGCCAACGTCTTTGCGATTTCCTCCCGAGTCACACCATGTTCGAAGGCATTGCTGGCGTGGAGGTTGTCCACCTTCGAGTTAGTCTCTTCGATAGAACCAAAGACGGTTTTCGAGTCTTCAGAGATCCGCTCACAGGTTTCTGTGACTGTGGTTCCCAAAGTGTCCATGAGCGATTTGAGATCGTCCACAAGCGCTTTCGTACTGTTCGTGGCTTCCAGATGTGCACTGTCTCGCTCCTCTAGAGAACTCAGCTTGACGTCACTGGCAAGCTGAGCATCGTCGTACTTGTTCATCAGCAGAGTGAATTTGTCTTCGATCACAGATTTGAGTTCCGCACCCGTCTCCTCGTGTTTGCTGAACAGTGTGGCATCTCGTTCTTCCATCTCAGCTTTAATGGTAGAATGATGGTCCATGTGCCGTTCGAGTTCGTCTTTGATCATGGTGGACATTTCCTCGATACTGGCTGCAGTGGCATACTTGCTCATATCGTCATGGTGCATTCCAAGTACTTTGTTCAATTCCACGATTCCCTCTGCACTTCCTTCCACCTTTCCCACGAGCTCATCTCGCAGGTCGCCGATGACGTTTTTGACATCGTCGATCTTTGTGGCCAAGCCGCCATGTTCGATCTTTCTGGCCTCAAACGCTTGCGCAGTGAGACCATTGTCGGCCTCGAATTGCTCCCGAAATGCTTTGAGGTCATTTTTCACGTCCGTGATGTCGTCCTTGCGTGGGAGAGAACCAAGATCTGGCGGTCTGATATTCTCCATCTGGGTCTTGATGTCCAAGCACAGGGATTCAACGACTTCCAAATCGGACTTCTCGAGACTACCCTGTTCGGTCCTGGGTTTCTCCAGCTTGGCTCTTAACTCTTCCATGCTGGTCTGAACGTCTTTCAACATCAACTCGATCAACGTGAAATCTTCTCTGTTGGTTTGTTCAGCAGCCCGCTCGCTGGCTTCGTCGACCACTAGTTTGATGTCCTTGAGGGCAAATTCCAAGGAATCGATCTGACTCGACTTGGCCAGAGGCTCAGAGTCCGGCGAAAGGCTCTCGTCAATCCTCGCTTTGATGTTTCTCAGTAAAGTTTCGATGGCTTCGGTGTCTTCTTTCGATGCAGCATTCTCCGGCATGACCAGTTCTGGCGGAGGTGCATCGCGAACTCCATTGACAGCATTGGCTACCTGGTCGATGGCGGTGTACAGGCCCTCCAGGTCATCTTTGTGGATTCTAGTCTCGGTAGTATGGGCTCGGTCGACGGACTCCTGAACTTGTTGTATGGCATCTTGAAGCTCATTCATGTCTTCTTTGTGTATTCGAGCCTCCGTCGCAGGGGGTGGCCCAGCCATTCCGTCCAACGCTTCGACTTTGATTCTCAACTGTGTGATCATCACCTTTAAGCCTTCGATCTCGGTGGAGATGCGGTTCTGGTCGTGTATCACCATCTCCTGCCCACGAGCGGTGGCGGCGTCGGATTCGTCACCATGTTTCTCCTGAAGCCTCGAAATATCCGCTCGGACGTCTTCAATCCCCGTCTTGAGCGTATCAAGGATTTCGTAACTTGCACTGAGGTCAACTGGGCGGTCAGTCAATTTCTGGATGTCGGCTCGGATACCGTCAACTCCGTCCTGAAAAGCATCGAGGAGTTCACTGGTGTTGGACAGAATACTTTCATTCCCGTCGATTTTCGGACGAGACGAGGCAAGTCCCTCTCGGATGGCGTCGAGAACTTCCTCACGGTCAAGCGAAGAGCCGTTTTTAACGAGAGCCCCAGCAAGGGCTGTGCGCATATGCTCCAATTCGTCCTTGACTAGCCGCACAATGTCTTCACTGTTACTGCTGAGGGTCGATTGGCGGTCGTCAGCTATGTCACGAATAGCATCGAGGATCTCGTCCTTCTCAGATAGAGTATGGTCCCTAGCCATATTCTTGCTGATGGTTTCGCGAAGATGCTCAAACTCTTTCTCCATTGCGTCCAAAAGTTCAGGTGTGTTCGGCGCTCCATTCCCGCGTGCTGCAAACCCTTTGTCGAGATCCGCTTGCATCGCAGCAAATCCAGCCTTGACTGTGTCGATGATTTCGTCTTTGCCAGTGACATCGGCAGCACGGTCCACGTAGCTTTCGATGTCGGACCTTAGGTCTTCGAGTCCATCTTTGAGCGCGTCCAGTACCTGTTCCGTGTCCTTACCGCTGGCCGCTGAATATTGCTGGAACTCATTCTTCATGCTGCCGAGGAACTCATGCATAGCTTCGATGACACGTTCTCCCATTCCTCCTAGGGGATTCTGTTCGCCTTCCAAACAAGCTTTGATGGCGTCAAACAGATCCTCGCGGTTGAATTCGACCTCTTTGGCAACGCGATCATGTTGAGAAAGGCCATCCTTGATAGCGTCACTTATTTGATCTCTGGTGACAGTGTCGTGTTGCGCTAATCCTTCTCGGACAGCGTCGAAGACATCGTCTTTGGTGAGGTCGATGTCTATGCCCCGTGACGCAGACATATCTGGCCATTCAATACCCTTGATGCCCTCACAGACAGCTGCAAGGACGTCATCCCGAGTTATTCCAGCTGGCGCTGGGATGGGGGGAAGTTCGAAGTCGGCAAGGCCCTTCCTGACAGCCTCGAGCACGTCTTCATAAGTGGCGCCGGCATCTTTTGCTGTGGCTTGTTGTGGTTGGTAGGATTTCAGGCCCTCCTTCAATGTCTCCAAGATCTCATCTCGCTCCAACCCGAAATGCTCGAGAGCGATCTCTGGTTTACAGTCCTCCCAGGCCTCTCTCACGGCAATGAGTAATTCTTCTCGTTCGGCAACAGGATCTCGGATTGGTTGTTCACGAGGCTGGGGTAATTCCGCGAGGACATCACGGACTGCCTGCACAACTTCTTGAGTACCGACCGCTGGGCGATTATGCTCTGCTGATTGTCTCCCGCTTTCTTGAACAATGTGGTGCATATGTTCCTTAAGCTCAGCAAGCCCTTGCTGCACGATAACGGCGATCTCGTCCCGCTTCGCTGCTTGTGTCTCAGCACCAGCGCCTTTGGCTTGGGATGTCGTTTGGTCCAGTTTCTTTGCAAGCTCACGTCCCATTCCCAAGACTTCTCCACGTAGTTCTCGAACCAAGACTTTCACTTCATTTGTAAGACCGCCTCCTTGAGCCAAGGATTGCTTGACACTCTTCAGCATCGTAACAATGTCGTCAACGGCAGACTCAGAGCTTGACATAGAGCTCCGTCCTTCGACGCCTGATTTTGCTTTGGCTAGAGTTGCCGCTTTTGAGTCCCCTTCAAGATAAAGATCAAGGTTTGAGGGACCCTTAGTACTGTCTTTGCCGCTTGAGCGAACCAGCGCGCGAGATCCAGATTCCTCCTTCATGCCCTTCATGAACACGAGGATATCTTCCAACTTCGACATCATGGTCGGGTCGAAGGCTGTTGAGGTAGTGACATCTGAATGCGATCGAACAAGAGCTTGTGATTTTACTGCTTCGAGAGTGCTCATGATTTTGTCTTGGCCTTCGCGAGTGGCCATCTCTCTGAGCACTTTCTCGAGGAGGGCAATGCTTGCAGCTCCGTCAACACATGTGATGGAAGGCGACGCGGTCAACTCTCGGTCAAGTGCGGCAGAGAAGCTAGATGGGCTGCCTATACGTGGCAGCCCGAGGCTCTTCGGGCGTGGGGAGCCATTATGTGCCTTGTCGTCGAAGTAGAGCCCCAAGGTAGGTGTTGATCTGCTCGCGTCCGGAGGAGCAGCAAGTAAGCGAGAGTCGAGGTTTGTGAACTTGCTTTCCAGACCCGCTATGAGTTCTCTGAGACTTTTGCGGATGTCTTCGTCCCTCGCCGAGGTGGCCTCCTTGAGGCTCATGAGGTCGCCGTAGTTTTCTTTGCTTCTCTTGTTCAGACTCGACATCTCTTTCTGAACGCTTGTAATGATTGATGTCAGGCTCAGAATTTGGTTTGACAAGGCATCAAAGGAGTAGGACGTCGGGACTGAAGGCGATGCCCCATTTGTTATGTCACCAAGTGGCGTGGCATCCTGCCGATTTCTAATTGTCTGCAAGGCCAACATGTTCGACGGCGGCGGCGTGTTTTCTGTTTCTCTGGACCTTGCCGAGTTCCTCTCGGTGGGTGTCGGAGTCTCTGACCTCGGTCTTGTCGGACTGCGTTCCGATGGTTTATTGCTGGGAAAGTCCTCGAAGTCCACGAACTTTGCCGTTCGCAGGCCTTTGTCTGGTGATCTTCTCTCTAAAGAGTCGCTCAGTCTAGTGATGCCGGGACTCTGCAGATTCTGCATTCGCCTATTTTGCGCCCGTATGACATTTCTGTCTGGTGAGGTAGGAGGAGGGTTGCTGGTGTAGCCACTAGGGGCATTTTCTCGAGCTCTGGCGGCTATCAGGGCGGCAGCTTCGTCAATCCGTTTCGATGTGTTAGATCTAGTCAGAGGGCTTCCGGGAACTCCAGGGTTCAATGGAAGTGGCGGAGGTGCTCGATCAGGATCTGAGCTGTCCCACCTTATCACCGGGTCAGTATTGGCTGAGGTTCCCCAGCAAGAGCAAGGACTCACATAGGCACTGAGGCCCTGCCGGACTCTGAAAATGAATGTTGATGCTTGATGATTCGAGACTCAGCACGGTCCCGCGAAGCATCCCGCGAACTGGCAGAGTAAGTCGACATGGTCAATGCCTCTGCGCGGAGATTTTTCTCGCGAGGAATGTTGTCAATCAAACTGAAGCTGGCCAGTGCTCATAACGCACTTCGTTTACTCCGGCATGGGCCAGCAAGAACCCAACGATCAAACAAGAAACAATAGCACAATAAATTCAACGATGCTAGTATAACGGTGAAAGCAAGAGACTTTGGCGCTGGTCTGCTGGCACAAGGTAACGTCGGGTAGCAGTGCCTCTGTGATTGGCTAGACGAATCGGGATGTAAACAAAGCTAATTGACAAATCGGCCGACCTGCCTCTGCAGTTGAGGGGGGAAAGGCGGAGCTAGCGTGGACCACCCCTGTCACACGTGACCTCGAAAACCCTACTTCGCCAAGACCAATTTTTGAGCAATTCAGCACCGGGCGGATGAGTTTAGCATTTTGCAGCCTCAACTTCTCCCGAGTTATCCAACAACCTCTTCAAGCGCGAAAGTCTGACCTCAAGATGAAGTGTGAGTAAGATCGCATACAACTGTACTTTGCGACATCATTGACACATGAGATAGTCCTCAAGGTCGGCCGCGTGGCCATCATCACTCGAGGCCGATATGCCGGAAAGAAGGTACGGACAGAGAAGACGGATTTTAACGCATGCGAACGATCGGAGGTCTAACGATTTCTCTACAGGTTGTCATCATCCAGCCAATGGACTCCGGCACGAAACAACATCCATTCTCCTACGCCTTGGTCGCAGGCATTGAACGTTACCCTTCGAAAGTCACTCGCCGCATGGGTAAGAAGCGAATGGAGAAACGATCAAAGGTCAAGCCATTCATCAAAATGATCAACTACAACCACATCATGCCCACCCGGTACACACTGGAGCTGGAAGGACTGAAGAGTGTCATTTCGAACGATACATTCAAGGAGGTTTCGCAAAGAGAAGATGCAAAGAAAAACGTCAAAAAGGCCTTGGAGGAGAGATACTTGAGCGGCAAGAACAGATGGTTCTTCACGCCTTTGAGATTCTGAGTGTGGGGTTGTGCATCATGTCTTACGAATGCATTTTGCCATGACACGCCGCGGCATGGGGCGTTTAGACGCGAGGTCTTCGGGAGGCAGGAATCATTGCAACACCAATGCATCAACCCCTCTTTCGGGCAGATTTGAGGTCGGTCCGATGCAGCGAATGTTTGCTGGGGAGGACTTGACACCTGAGCCGGCGAAGCTGCAGGAAGACACGAATACGGCTCGAGTGAAAACAATTCAATATTCAGTGCGAAGATGTCCTCTTGTTGATGCGATTGAGTCTTCTGAGATCATTCGAGGTACAGATCATCTTTCAAGCGCTGCAGGTTCCGGAACAGCCCAGCAGCACCGCTACTTCCCTCATTCGAGCCTCTGGGATTTCTGTCCATGGCTGAGCTTGATCGTACAGAACTAGCCACCTTGGGATTCCGAGCCCTTTCTCGTGCATCCAGTGTCTTCCGCCTTTCTTCCACCAACTTAACCAATGAATCAACGAACTTCACTCTCGCCTTTTCCTCGCCCGTGCCCTTCCAAAGCATTGCCAGTTGTCTGTATTCTTCTACTCGTTGAGATGCGGCCTCGAGACCAGTATAGCCGGCCGACTCTTGCCCCAGTAGATCATCGATTTCTGCCCGAATGCTTTTCAATACCTCGCGCGCCTTGTCGTCTTCAGCTGTGCTTTGTATTCCCAACTCAGGCGAGGAGACTGAGATAAGGGCCGAAGCCATGGACAACTCAGAGGGAGGTATTGGCCATTTCATTGCTTCCCCAAATATGGCGATGACAGACTCAAGCCGTGCTTTCACCTTTCCCAGTAGCCGTAGTCGAGCCATGAAATCAGGCTCGTTCTGTGATTCCGCGTTTTGCAAAGAGCCATCACCCTCAGCTTCGGAATTCAAACTCGGTGGCTCATTGGCGATAAATTCGTTCTTGACGAACTGGCTAATATCATCTCGTAGCGAGTCGGTCAACAGCTCGTGAAATCCGTTCACATCACCCCGAAGCACCTCAACCTCATAGGCCAGACGGTTTCCACTGCGAATAATCTCGTCCGTCAAAGACGTCAAATCCGAGGAGGCACGGATGCTGATTGTGTTGAGCGACGTGAGTAGAGCAAGTGAGTCGGTAGAGGCACCCTGAATCTGTGTGGACCTGCTTGTCTTCGAGATCTGGGTCTGAGATGACAAGTTCAGGCTGGGCAGTGAATCGTTCAGAAAGTCGACGGGATCAAATTGAGGTTGATGGAGTTTTGCAAGTATAGATCCACTGCCGTCACCATTCTGTTCGCCGTGATCTTCGGCGTCTATGCGAGAAGGCATCTCGAGCTTGGGATTTCGCCTTTCGCCAGCTTCAACAAATGCGAGCCCTTCATGCGCGGAATCAAGCATGCATCTGCTCTTTCTTCATCGTGGACTTCTTGGCCGGTGGTTCAATGCTCTCCAATGATCGGCCATGCCCACGACATGTCGTGCACAAGGTCTTATCTTCCAGGGACAATGAATGTGGGAAATGGATCAAGGACTGTCATTTCTGAGCAGCCAACCTGCCCTTTCGGATCTCCATTTGCCTTCGGCTCGGAATAACTATATACCGACGGGCACGCATCCCGCTTGGCACGACCAGTCTGCTAGTATTTCAGATGTTCCTCCCACCTTTTCCATCTTCCTTCTTTTGTAGTTATCACACGTTGTTGAAGCTTTGTAGGTAGGAGACATGTTGTCTTGGAGAATCGTAAAGATCACTCGGGATGGTGAGACTGATAACAAAGCAAACAGAAACCAGTCTATGGACCAAGCTGCTAACAGGCAAAGAGAGAGTGAACATGGCAGTCCTGCTTGCCGACTTGCCTTGGTCTTGGTGCCCCAGGACCTGCAATTTGAACAGCAGCGGAAAACGAAGACGGACACATGGCCCGATGTTTGCGCCCTCTTTCATATTGACGGGGAAGTCGCTACGCTTGCGCTGTACCCTAGAAAGTGCGGCTTGGTTCTACCACGCGCTCTGCCTTATTGACTTTGACTGGCTGTGTGCCCTGTCGACCTCAATAACTGCACAGGCTGCCTCACTGCTTCCATCTCTGCCCAAACTTCCAGCATTCTCTTATGATTTTGAATTTCCTGCTCCTTCTTCAATCCTCCCTCCTTTCCCAACTTTTACCTCTCCATTCCACTCTCTCCTACATCCGCTGATGGCATCTCTCAACGTGATGCTGTCTGCGAAAAGCTGAGGCAACTCTTACTTTCCCTTCGTGAGATCTGTCAGCTACAGGATCCTCAAATCTGACTCCTCCCGAGACCCTTCAGCTTGCTTCACCAACTCCAGATCTACAACCTCCCTCTGTCAATCGCGCCCTACTCTACCCGCCATGGGCCGGAAGCTCTTCCTCAGCCACTTGGATGATGCCAACCGCCTACGCATCGAGCGCATCCACAGCATCCACAGCCCGGAAGAGGGCGTCGTTGCTTTCACCTATGTCTATCCCACTGGCAACCTTGAACAAGTCAATATCGAGGCATTTGCCAATGATCTAGGAGAATATCCGGACGGCAACTCGTTCATGGTGTGCTCCAAGGACACCTCCCTCGATCCTGTTGTTGCAAGAACTCTGCAAAAAGTCACCGAAAATGCCCACGGCAAGTCAGTTATCGACTTGGTGACTGAAGTTGCGGGGCTGTTGACAATGGTCATGACAGGAGACCGTGTCCAAGAAGATCTCATAACCGGCTATCTGATGGAGGATGATGAATTCGAGTTTATTTTTGAGGGTGATTCTGACAATGAATGTTTTGGCCTAGATACCTGTAAGTCCACCAGCACAGAGCGCGGCCACAACACCATAATCGACGCCGCCAGCATGTCAACTGCACCCCAAGGGATGGTGGACAAGATATGTGCAGATCTTAGAGCCCTCAAGGGTTCAGGCTTCCGTGTCGCGATCTTTGGAAACATCGCCACCGCCGGTATTCTATGCGTTTCAATCCGAGTTTCCAAGCTCGGCCTCTCGGACGAAGCACTGGAGGCGTGGAATGTGCCGCGAAAGCATTACTTCTTGTTGCTCATCAGATACATGCGGGGTTATTTGGACGCAGGCAGAGTCGTCACTGAGAAGGATCTGTCCGACTTCGTGGAGATGCGCGTGGGCCTTTGTGGCCACTATAAACCTTCCCTCCACGAAGTCCTCCGTCTCTTCCAGTACACGAAGCCGGACGATGAGCCCCCAGCGGACGATGCTGACGCCATATCAGCTGATCATCATCCCTTCGAAGCACTATTCATTGGCAATTCAATCAACCAGTTCCTCAACCAACGGGCCTTCAAGATCATTGCGGCTCGGGAACTGTACCAGCTCAGCTGGCTTGGCGCAGAGAAATTCATCAACGACAGACAAGCAGCTCCTTCCACCTCGAACTTTTGCGACATGATGCCCTATCACTGCGATGACGGAGGCTGTGCAAGCAACCTTCCCCCGGTAGTCATTGCAGACCACATGCTCCAGAACCCACTTGCGAAGGCCTCTTTGCCACTGATCCTGATGCAATTTGCCCTTAGACACTTCGTCCGGTGCACGGAATTCTGCCTCGTGTGTCACTGCCGGGTCGACGACGGGTTTGAAGCTTTGAAACCGTACGTCTGCTTGAATCCTCTCTGCCTGTACCAATATATGAAGCTTGGTTTAGGCCCTCGCCTGGAGTGGGAAATTATGGCCCAACCATACGTTGTCGACCTTCTGGTCAGCTTTTGCTACGCAGCTGCTGTTGGTGGCAGACTCAAAGAGCTTCCTATCGGTATGGACCTGGTAGTACCCGTCATACCCCGTCCCAGCATCCTGCGCACTACGGCGATGGCTTCATACAGGAAAGTCCATACCACATGGGTCCCGAAAAAGTCTTTTACATGCACGTGGAATACGGATTTGAAGTGCTTGACGGTCGGACAAGGGAAGAACACATCAATTGAAAAGCTCAAGCCTGGTGATTGGATTGTCCTCCTATGTGCTCCAACTGAGGCCGCAGCCCATTGCCGCGTCAAGAGTTTGGAGCTGCCTCAAATCTGGTTGGATGCATCAATCTCTGTTCCATATCCTGGGCATGTCCATGACCTCGACAGTCCTTCTGAAGAGGGAAAGACGGATTGCTATTTATACGACAAGACTTTTGACAGCCTCGCTCAAGAACACCAGGAGAACGCCATCATGACGTTGCTGGATGCCCTTCCATCTGTGATCAAGATGCGCGGCTCCTTGGAAGGTCAGGGAAAAAGCCAAGAGCCCAGCCTGGAAGCATCGCCTGAGAAGATTCCGAAGGCAGCATTGCATCTTCTCCGTTGGATTGTGGCATCCAATAGATCTTGCATCATGCAGGTTGACGACATCGAGAGCAAGGACGGTCCCTTAATTCCCGGGAAGGTCACAGATCGGGTTGGAGGAATGTATTCTTGGATTCAGTTTCGCTTGGCCCAAGGGGCTCCAGACAAAGAGAAGCGATTCAACGACAGCGTAAAGCGACATGCGCGGGCCACTGGAACCATGTATCCGACTCTTTTTGCATGGCACGGAAGTCGAACGGCCAACTGGCACTCAATCATTCGACTGGGCCTCCGATATGATGAAGTCATCAATGGCAGAGCATACGGGCATGGGATCTACTTGAGCCCTTCCGCGCATATAAGCTTGAGGTACTCGAGGGAGGTTGTCCCTGAGCGCTACTGGCAAGGATCTGAGCTCAAGATTGCGAATGTGCTTTCCCTGCAGGAAGTCGTGAATGACCCCGCGAAATTCACCTCCACCGCGCCACACTATGTGGTCCCGAAGGTTGACTGGGTGCAGACCCGGTATCTATTCGTCCAGACCGGAAGTGGACCCCGTCGCGACCCTGTGGGAATCCAAATCTACAAACAGGATCCCAACCGAACGGCTGTCAACGAAATGGGCTTGCCATTAAAAATCCCAATAACTGCCATATCGAAGGCTCGGAGACCCGGCAGCAGCATCGGCACGGTAGGAACGCCTTGCGGGAAGCGTACGAAGACAGTCTCGCAAACAAACTTGGCCGCAGCCGAACAACAAGAGGAGGACGCAGACAGTGTCGTGTCGGATGAGGATGATTTGGCTATCTTTCAAGCCGCCAAACAGGCCGATGACAATCGTGAGCCTTTTTTCGGATGCGACACTAATGCTGAAAGCCTGTGTGTCAATGGCAAGAAACGACCAGCGGAAGTGGCAGCAGATACCGACTTCGTACCTGGCGAATTGGACATCACGAACATCAAGTTCATGGAACCACCGAAGGACGCCAACCCGGTCGCCACCAAGGCACTCATGCGTCTGCTCAAAGAGGCGCTAAAAACCCAGGATGACACTCCGCCAGCCACACTCGGGTGGTATATCGACCGCAGCTTGATCAACAATGTGTACCAATGGATCGTGGCATTGCACAGCTTTCCGAGCGATCTACCTCTGGCTAAGGACATGAAAAGTGCCGGGGTGACATCAATAGTCATGGAGATGCGATTCACCAGTCAGTACCCTTTCAGCCCCCCATTCATTCGAGTGGTCAAGCCTCGCTTTCTGCCGTTCAGCCGAGGCGGAGGTGGCAACGTCACGGAAGGGGGTGCAATGTGCATGGAAGTGTTGACAAATAATGGATGGTCTGCCAGCCTCACTGTTGAAAGCCTTCTCCTTCAAGTCCGGCTGGTCATGTCTGATACAGAGCGACCTGCGAGGCTAGACAGACGACCTGGCACCTTTTACAATGTTGGAGAGGCCAAGGCAGCATACCTCCGTGCGTGCCGTAACCACGGCTGGGAAGTTCCTGCGGGGTTTGACACAATTCAGGAGCTGGACTGAGGCATTGGACGTCACCGGGCAGTATCGTGGGGGGAACAGTTCGACATGTTGCCCACAATACGACGTGTTCGACATTGAGGAGTATGGGGTAGGTTGGTAGACGATCAGAACAAGGAACTGGATTTGGCCATTCCACGAACAGGGCGAAAATGTAACGGCCGCAGGCAAGTCTCGCTTGGCCAGGAATTCCTTCGGTGGATGTATGAGTACGCAACTTGGGGCTAGGTAACACAGCATTGCATTGCATTGAGCATTGAGGGGCAGTCAGGGATACTGAATGATGCGCGACGGGCAGCCTTTGCATCGGAAGGGACAGGGTGACGTGACCTACTGAAGTTGACGGGCACGGCAACGCTGGTAGATCCGACGTTGAGATAAGAAGGGATGCTGTATGGAAGACCAGACAAACCCAGATAGTGAGCTTTCTCATAGCCGAAAAAAATTGTCGAGATGCCGATGAGGACCACTCTGCTTGGTCTATCTCTGTTTGTGTGGACAGAATAACACATGGTTGGCAAGCCACCGAGGATTCAAGCAGACAGCAGTGCAAGAGGTGATGGGATCCATAGACTGACACAGCCGAAAAATCCTGACATGTGCTATTTGATGTGTGCGTCTGTGTCTTCCTCTTTCTGTATATCACCCAAACACAACTGCGCACATGCTAGCGCGCTCGGCCCTAACTCTTTGACGGTAGGTATGCTCTTTTCTTTTCCCCCATTCTACCCCTACAGCAATCAACAAGATGGGCCTTTTTTTGAAACTTTTAAACTTTTGATTGTTGCGAATTGCCAATCGACCCAGGCCTACCTATTACCTAGGCAAGACTGAGACGTGGACCGGAGGAACGGGGACGGGGACGGGGACGGGATGTGGTTGAGGCGGTTGAGGCGGGTGAAGGCGAAAACGGGGCGTCGGGGCACTTTTCTACAGTAGTTTCCGCTTGCATTTTACCGGCACTAATCTAGCATATGGATGGATATGTACTGTGTACCTACTCTGTACATTCCATTATTAAGGACATGCATTGGTCGCTATAGGTGCGCTAGCTGTGTGGGCTTGGTAGGTGGTTGAATACCTAAGGTAGGTATGTAGGTAAGTAGGATACTGTATATAGCTCGGAGTATCACCACCAGGACAGATCCTTCTCGGAGAACTTGGATGGACAAAATATACACGGGTTCAAGTTGGGAGGTGGGTATATATATACCCCGTACCCAGTATTACAAGACATTTATCCCGGGGTGTGTATTCTGCCGGCTAGTATCTGGCTCTCTGCCCGTGTCATTCTTTCGTTCATTCATTCATCCCCATCCCTGGTCCAACTTCCCCGCGGGAAGGAATGGAGATGCCGGGTGGGTGGGTAAGTAGATCATAACCCAACGCAGCCCGTTGCATATGTATCGGTCGATGAGTCGCTGGGGGAGGGAAGGACCATTGTCGATTGAAACTTTAAAACATATGCAAATGGGACAGGAAACAAGGAAAAGAAAAGGGTCTCCGTGGGACGGGACGGGAGAGAAGATGGGTGTTTCCTTCTAGCTACTGCTCTTTACATCCAGTACACACCTAGTACCTAGTTGCGCTGATGTTGATCATGACTTGTTACAGGAAGGCAACTGTTGACTTGCCAAGTACACATCGATCTAGAGGGAGTCTGGGGTGTGTAGTGCCTACATACACAAGTGATGCTCCTCATCATTGCTTGGCCATTGCTAGGTGCATATGCAAGGCCGTTTTTAGAAGCCGCAGAATCCACCGCTTGCGCGCCGCATTTTCACATGCGAGAAAATTGTCACACATGAAAAAAGCATCAAGCAAGTCGCAATCTCTGTGACATAGCTCCGCCACGATGAGCTATGACTTGACAGACAGAGAGGGGTTATTTTGTTTTCTTTCTTGGGATGGCAGCGGGAAGCATAGTGCATCTGTCAGATGCCGGTCATCCATGGAAGGTTCCTCAATATGGTGCTTACCCCAGGAAAAAGATTCCGCGTTGCATGATGCGGGATAGGTCAGAAAAGGACCGTGCGAAGGAATTGACAGGTCAGCTTCCCGTCGTTGCAGGAGTGGCAGCAAGGATATAGATTGCAGAAATGCTCCTCGTCGACCGGGCACATTGTCATCCCACTTCCTTTCTGCTTTGTCTGATAACGACCAAATAAGCTTTGACCTCCCAAGCTAGCCGCGCATGTGTAACACAATTCAGGACGTCGGCATGACGTTTCAGGCGTCAGGACAAATAAGTCATTGCCACAGACCACGAGCAGTTCCAGGCACCGGAGTCGGATGCTTCGAAGGAGGTGGTGTGAAGACAGCGACAACGCCATGGATGTGGTGGAGTGGAGTATTGCGATTGGTTGGAAATGCGAGCACCAAGAGCTGCCACGAACAAAGGACTGCAGGGAGGGAGTGTGGCAGACATGGCTCACATCAACGAGGACAAGAGGGGCAGGCAATGGAGAAGCGCAGGGGGTCTGATGGACGGAGTACCCGTGGTCAGTGTGTTTGGGTGTAGGCAGTAGCTGTGTGTCATTCCACGGAGCTGCAATTCCATGTTTTTTTTTATCTAGCTTGCTAGTAGTATCCCGTATATGGTTGGTGATGAGTGGATAGCATGTTGCGGCAACACCAGCCACCCGTAAGCAGCAGGTGCAGGAGAATGAGAACCTGGGAAACCTTGAGAGTACCGAGTAGTAGAGAAGTGAGTGACAAGGGCCGACCAGGTTGAAGTGGCAGTATTAGTGGCAGTACCTAGGTAGGTAGTGGCAGTAGTGGCAGTCAGTGGCAAGAGTGGCCCGAGGCTGGCACTTTCACATGTCAGAACTTGCAACCAGCATCGCCCAGGCATGAGCTCCCGTCCACTTTGTCGGGCCATTGCAGCAAATGCTGCCCGCGCCCGCGCCCTGAATGGAGCGAAAATCAAGGCCATGAAATCATCTCCCCAGTCACCTCTGGATCGGGTCGCTCTTCATCGGTGTCATTCATGGGCTAAGGGCCGAATGGAGCCTGAACGCAGCTCAACAAGATTGCCAGCCCATCTCTGCTACAAGGCAATAACAGTCATACAGTCACCGTCACCGTCACCATCACCTATTTAGCCCAAAAGTCAAGCCGACCACCATATTATTCCCGCTCACTTCCCACCTATCTACCTCCGCTCTCATTCTTTGCTTCTCACCTCTGCCTCCTTGACAGAAACAGAGCTGTGTTGACCTGCCCTGCCACTGACCTACAATTGGTCCCACTCTTCACGCCACCTTGTGAGTATGTTGGTCCTTTGGTTCCTGCAGTAAATTCCCCGACCAGCGCAGATCTACGCCCGCCTCCCTCAACAAAAGGGAAAACCCGAGTAACTGGACTGCTTCTCCCCCCTTCTCTCCCGCTGCTTACTGGCGTGCCTTCACTTACACACCTTCTGTTGTCGTCCTGTGTCCCTCCGAGCAATAACTGATCGATTGCAGCTCCTGCACAAGTCAATCAACAACCATAACCATGGGTGAAGCTACTGTCAATGGCGACATGCCGCATTCTGCCTTCCTCTCGGTAAGTGAACCCAGCGGCCTCTGCAGAGAGATTCTGCCACGAACACTTGCTGATCTCTCGTCCTGCCTAGCATATACAATCCTATCCTCTCGTCTCAGACTCGATCAAGACCATCCAAGAGAACCCCTACGGCGTCAAATCGATCGAACTGACCAATGCCGGCTACGCGAAATTTGTCAAGCCCACGCTGCCCTACTTCCAGACCCCGGCGTCATACGCAAAGCCCTATGTCGCCAAGGCTGATGAGCTCGGCGACAAGTTCCTGTCCAAGTTTGACGAGCAGGTGCCTATTGTCAAATCCGAGACCAAGGATATTCAGGAAAAGGTTATGAGCTACATCAATTGGCCTCTCGAAACCGCAAACACCACCAAGGACTGGGCTCTCAATACCTACAACGACGAGTACAAGAAGTGCGGGGGAGATGGCTACGTGGCGGGCGGCAAGGCCGTCGTCACCACCTCGCTGATTCTGAGCTCCGATGTGCTCAAATGGATCAGCTCCTTCCTCCAGGCCAAGAAGGAGCAGGCCAAGGACGTTGTCAACGAAAAGACCAGCAAATAAGTGTATTGGCTATCGACTGCACGTCGTCTACTATGTTCCCTGCGCCCTGATTGTCAAGAGCACGAGCTCACCTCTCCTCTACAATCATGTACAAATGAACCAGCACCCAGCATTTGATACCCTGATAGCTACCGGCACAACTGGACGAGATCCGTCACAACAATCCAGCAACCCGAATGAACCTCACACGAGCAAGCGATAATCAAGGCCCCGGTTTCCTTTGTCGCCAACATCCGCTGTTTGCGGATCTCCTTTCCTCGAGTCAGAATTTATGCTTGATAGAAGTTTTGTTGTTCTGCGCTTCTCTGAAAATGCATAGAAATCGGTAGTTTCCTGTTTGAAATAAATATGAAGTCACCCTCAATGTCATAGCTGCCTTGGTGGCGATCTAGTAACGCAATCTTTTGTTGAGCGCGGCTGTTATGAAACTTGGTTTCCGACGAAAGCATGTGAAAGTCCGTGTTATCGTTATCAGAAATTTTCACATGCCAATGATGTCGTATGTGGAGCCTGAGAGAGCTAACCGGACCGCCCCCTCCTTTGGGACTCAGCGGCGACTCAACAATTCATAGGGAGAGAGAAGAAGCAAGAAGTGTCTTCACATTGACACTGTGGAAGGAGGATGAAAGGGTCAACATATATCTTCACGACAAACTATGTACACATTCTTCGGGGGGCTCGGATCCTTGCCAGACTCTGTCCTGCTGCGCGGCCCATTCGTACTCGGGTCCAGTGGCGGACACGGGCTAGAAAAGGCAGGTCCCGGATATCGTCTCCGACATTACGGGTGCTACTTGGCCCCGGCGCTGAAAGGAAAGAAATTAGTTTGATTATTACTAGAGTTACTGAGGTACTTAGCGAGTAGTATCGGGTCTGTTTGCTCAAGGTTACTTCCGTACGACGTACCTACCTAGGTATGTATAGCCCGGGTGCCCCTCCTCAATCGGGAAATGGGGACTTTGTATAAATATACCGCGCGAGCTGAGCACATGGGCTGCTATACCCCAGTAATGGCTACCGCACACGAGGTGGTATTGTAGGTAATATGGGCTCCGGACGGACTTTGTTTCTCGTAAACGCTCAAATGTTCGAAATACTTGAATACTTGAATCGAGGAAAGCATGGCGTTGTTACAACATTCCACGATCCAGCGGCTTCTGAAATAGGGTACAAGGGTATGGGTACTACAGGTATCTAGTAGGTTAGCGAGTCATCGGTGTGTTTGGCTCGAGTCGACCCTCCCTCCGCCCCGCGCTCCTTCTGATGGCAGGACCGTTTCGAACCGGGCGGCATGGACAAGGAGGGATCTTTACTGAGGGACTCGGGTGGGACGGTTGACCATTGACCACTGACCATTGACCACTGACCACTGACCACTGACCGTTCGATGTCCCTACTAGATAAAATGACCGGGCGCAACATCCTTGTAGGCGCAATGCTACCAGCTTCCCCCTTCCTCTACTATCTCCTTCTTCCTCTTTAATTCTTGGCATTGGGTAGGTTGGTAATTATCAGTGGTGGCTACCTACTAGGTTCCTTAGTACCGAGACAAGCAACAATGAAGAATAGGTGCAGTGGTGCAGGTAGTGCAGGGATAACAACCATATGTGGACCTATATCGAGTATATCTACGCCAAACACTCCCCCCGTTTCCTCTTTACTGTAGTCGAAAACTGCGGAAATGCTTGCATGGTGTGTAAGGGCCACCAGTGTTTCGAGACTTCTCTTAACAAACCCTTTCAAAGACCCCTTCTTCAGCTCGGTAGGTGCTTCGGGTCTATGCGCGTACATATACGAGTATCCTGCTGGATATACCCGGCACATCGGAGGAAAAGCCCAGCCAGCCTCTCCACGTCTCCGTGCCGCGCTGAAGGAGAAGCGAGAGTCATGTGGTCTGTAATGAAAAGTATGCACATGGGCTGGGAGTGACACCATCTCAGCAAAGTCCAGGATATCCTTCAACATGATCGACCCGCTCTGGAAGCTAGAGGAGTCTGTGTGCGCGACGGACAACGCTCATTTAAACTCTTAGCTCACCAACACCAAATCTTTCAAAGGTAGAATAGCGTCCGCTCCTGTCGGCAAGCGTCATGTACGGTGACAACAGCCCTACGTCACTCATATCCGGCCATGAGGTGCTGCATTGCGCTGGCTTCAACATTCCGTCAGACACATCGGCGTCAATGAATAGTGCTCTCGTCTCAACGGATCGACCATCTTCACTGTTCCGGAAGGTTTGGGCCGTGAAAGTTGGACTTGGCTAAGAATCTTGTCAGTGTCTGCATATGTGTCCAGCATACGCCGAGATATACGTCGGCATTGCGTCACTTTTCACTTTGTGCTTTTTGCAACTAGTGGAGGTGAGGGAGAGGGCATGACTCCTCCAACGCCCTTTCCGGAGCAGAAGAGCAAAGGCATCTGAGTGACGGTCAATAACATATCGAGTTGAGAGGTCCTGCGTGATAGGACGCGCATGATGATCCCAACGCGGTAGATGCTGGGCGACCTGCTACCTCATAACGAGTACATGGAGAAAGAGCCCTGCCCAGAAGCAAGGCTGCACAAATTAAGCAACCATTTCTGATCTTACCGAGAGACGAAAAGATCCATTACGGATTGAGAAAGCTCGGCACAGACAGATCGCCTTTGATAGGCTTAGAGCGCGGGATCGCCCAAGACGTCGACACAAATATGGACGCTGGTGACCAAGCTAGACAGAGGTAGGTTTGACAATCGAAGATGGATACTCGAATCTGCGCATGAGAACAGTTGCCCTCTTGGTGCCGGGCTGCAGATCTGGGTTTCGCAGCTGAAAATTTGTGGGCGCAATCGAGATTGCCTGTGAATTGAGTTTGCGATGATAAAGGAGATAAGCTCACACAGTCTCTGTATAGGAAAATTGTCCAAGATAGACCTGACAGAGAGATCAAGCGTCGAACTGCCTCAAGCAAGCGATTCAATCTGTCCGGAGAAGGGCGTCGCCCGCGGGGAGTGCAGTGGCAGGCCTTGCATGTCGGACGGGTTCAGGATGAGGGCTCATTCGCTCGCTCGGAGGAAAACGTGGAAATATCGCGTGGGAGCAACGCAACTGTGAGCACTGAGCAGCCAAATTGAGGAGGAGGATAAGATAGTAGGTACCTAATGATAGCGCAGGGAGACCCTTTGTAAGGGTGCGTCCGACTAGAAGCAGGACCCGGCATCCGCGGCGCGGAGCATCATTTTTCCAGCCTCCCACTTTTCGCAGTCTCCCCATGTTCTTGTAGGTACCATTCTACCCTCCTTCACGTCCACCTTGTCCACAATTCCACTCACTTTACCGAGTACGCTTGCGCCTACCAGATACGCTCCTTGTCCTTCCGCATGGCTGCAAGTCCAGCGGAAGCCACCACCACCCTAACGGAGTCCTCCTCTTTCCGTGCCACCACACGTTTGCCTGGAACCACTCGCTCCGCGTCAGCTGCACCACCTTGCAAGGGCGCCGAGATAAGCTTGCGCAAGAGTCAACAGATACGAGAAAAATGGACACGATCAAACAAGCCTCTACCACATCATGGTCTATACCTCTCAAGCGACGCCGCTCTGTTTGCCTTGTCGATCTGCTATGCTCATTGACATCACACAACAAGATCTTATTTCTCGTCGCCAATCGCTTTGGGCAGCCCATTGAAGAAACGAGGAGACCAGCAAACCATATTCGACCCTTTGCCAGAGGGTTTTCCAGAAGACGGTGTTATCACACATAGGAAAAGGTTGCGTGTGCCTTATCGCGCACCCATGAGTCCAGGGTCCGCGAAAGGGCCTAGGCCCATCATCAGCGCCAACCACGATTCGATCAAGCTTCTTCGACCCTGTCCCGTCTGTCCAAAGAGAATGGGGTTTGGGCCTTATCAAGCACCTTGCAGATCTCCGGGTGGAGCCAGCTTTCGGCGCCCTCCACCCAACGAGCTCCGACTGGTGTCTCCAGCATCGAGGTGCTTTGCATCATATCGCCCTCGATTATCGTTACGCTGTACGTCCCCTGTCACGTATATATGTGCCTGTCCGCCCTCTTGGGACGATGTTTCCCACTCTATGGTCGGATTCTAAGTCCCCGGCAAGATGTCGAAGTACGTGACCAAAACAAAGAACCTCATCCCCAGTGGGGCAACGGTCAAGGCGAGGGCGACCTCCCTCAGCGCGTGGGAGCTGCCCAAGCAAGGTAATACAACCTCCTAGATCCAACCGAAAAGCACACACATTTGCTGACCTGAATCCGTAGACTCCGCTCTCGCACCCAAGGATGTGTGGTAAGTCGGTGCTGTCTACAGAGGAAGCACATGCAACAAGCGCCAGGAGAACTGTTGGACTGATCCAGTATTCAGGACCAATGCGGATATGGACCCAGTCCCTCCAAAGTACCAGACATGGACTTTGTGGACGTGGATGGCCTACTGGGCAACCGACACTATCAACTTGGGTACCTGGGAAACTGCCTCTTCTGTGATTGCCGTGGGCCTGAACTGGCGCGACGCAATTCCCATCATGGTTGTCGGCACCAGCTGCGTGGCTGTCCCTATGGTCCTCAACGGTGCTATCGGCGCTAAACTGCACATCCCCTTCTCGGTCATCGTCAGATCTGGCTTCGGATATTACTTTGGTTACTTCTGCATCGTCTCTCGAGCCATCTTGGCCATGTTCTGGCTTGGTATTCAAGGGGCCAACGGTGCACAGTGTATTACTCTCATGTTGACCGCCATCTGGCCGTCGTACGCGCACATCAAGAATCACCTCCCCAGTGATGCCGGCATTACGACGCAGGGAATGATCAGCTATTTCCTCTTCTGGATAATTCAGCTTCCGCTGTTGCTGATCCCTCCGACGAGGCTTCGTTATCTTTTCATAATCAAACTCGTCGCTGCGCCCATCACTGCATTGGCTACTCTCGGCTGGATTGTCCACAAGGCAGGAGGAGGCGGTGCCATCTTCTCCCTCCCCGAAACGGTCCACGGCAGTCGACGCGCTTGGCTCTGGCTGCAATGCATGTCCTCGGTCACAGGATCTTGGGCCACACTGGCTTGCAACATCCCTGATTTCAGCCGCTATGCGAAGACCTCCCGTGGCCAGTATATTCAGCTGCCATTCCTTCCGGCGATTTTCACCGTTTGCGGTGTAATGGGTATCGTCACCACATCCGCATCCAAGGTCGTTTACGGAGAGTTTCTGTGGAACCCATTGGATATCATCCAACATTGGCTGGGCAGTCATGGTGGTCGGGCCGCTGCATTCTTTGCCGCGCTCTCGTGGTACGTTGCCCAAGTCGGCACGAACATCACGGCAAACAGCATGTAAGATTTAGTCTCTCCTGACCACTCGAAATCATGTGCTAATTTTATGGTAGTTCTGCCGCAAATGATTTGACAGTCCTTTGCCCGAAATACATCAACATCAAACGTGGTTGCGTCATCGCCGCCCTTGTTGGTGGCTGGGTCATTGTCCCCTGGAAGATTCTCAGCTCTGCAACGACCTTTTTGGCTTTCATGGGTGGCTATGCCGTCTTCCTCGCACCCATGGCCGGAATCATTGCCTCCGACTATTGGATCGTCAAGCGACAACATATTGATGTACCTGCTCTATATGATCCTCGCGGCCGATACCGATACAACGCTTGGGGCATTAATTGGCGAGCAATGCTCGCTTTTCTGCTCGCCATCGGCCCTTGCCTGCCCGGTTTGGCATGGAGCATCAACAGCAATTCTCGCATCACCACGGGGGCACAACATCTGTATTCTTTTGATTGGCTCTATGGATTTGTGACCAGCATCTTCGTCTACTCGGTAACCAGCTACATCTGGAAACCGACCAACCAAATCGTGCCGCACACTGTCTACGGCATTCCTCAAGACCCCGACGAGGAAGAAGCTTACGAGGAAGCATATGACGAGAAGGTGCTCAGGAGGGATAGTCTCGTGGGCAATCCCAAAAGCTTTGCCAATGTAGGTGGCATCGACAACATGGGCAGCGCTCTTCACTTCAGAAAGTCTGTTGACGAAACTGCCAAGGAGAGCATTGAAGTGAGACGAGCCAGTAGGGCAAGTCAAGGTGGTCAAGGACCGCACGAGCCTGGCACCGTCCCTGCTCATCTCAAGGGTGTCGACCCGGATGTGTTGAACGAGAAGGTTTAACTTGTCGATCGAATTGAGTTTGATCTCTGCAAGCTAAGCCATCTCTAAGCCATCCGAGCCAGACAGATTTTTCGCCTTGTGAAGGGTCTATGACAAACTTCTGAGTCACCGAATTGAAATGATACCCAACTACATGTTCTATGAGACAAAAATATATCAAGGCCCCTGTCAGACCAGTGAAATTTGTATACCTGGAGCAGATTGAGATAGCTAGGAAAAGATGTTGTACTCGTAGACTTGCAGAGTTCATTGCTAGGTAAACACTAGAATCTGATATTGCCCTGGTTTACGTGAAGATGTTTTCTTTTTCCTCCTCTTTTGCACTATCCAAGGACTGGTCATATCTGGGTGATTTGGCATTCGGTAACTAGTAGTATGAGGCACCGCCCCTCGCTGCCTTCCGCATGGTTGCCCCCTCGATCTCGAATCTGATGTCCCGTGTTTCCCACCTACATACACGCATACATCCTTCCACTCTTCCTCTCTTCCTTTCTCTTTCTCTCCTCCACCGCCGGCCCTTTCCCCCCCAATCTCCTACCCTCGTTCTTTTCTCGGGTCTAAACATCCACGTCACAAACAATAAAGTACCTCTCCACCACCCCTCCCGCGATGATCTTGCCGTGCACGGGATCCACGGCCGCGCCTGTGAGGACCGTGATCAGCGAGCCGTCGTCCCAGTACAGCAGTTCGGGCTCGTAGTCGCGGGCCTTGACCAGGCGCAGGATCGCGGCTTCGCCCTTGCGGCTGTAGTCCAGGAGGTGTTCGCCGGAGAGGCGGTGGCGGAGGGCGGGGACGTCCGGGAAGACTTTTCACTTTGGTTAGCTTCCTTTTTTCTTGGTTTCCTTGGAGGGAAGAAATATAGGAGGGGGGGGGGGGGGGTGCTGGCATGATCAAGAAACGTACTGCACACTGCAATGTCTTCTGTCCCGGGTATCAGTGAGAGGTTGTCCGCTCCGGCGCCGAGTTGCTGTAATTTCCACCCCAGTTAGTCAAGTTACTATTCCTTTGTTTATCCCTTTCCGGGGACTTGTAAGGATGGAAACACGGAGCTAGTGCTAAGTCTCAAACAGAAGGACGGAGACGAAGGGAAACGTACGACTTTCTTGCGCACCGTCAACGCCTTGGTCTCCGGGTCGACGTCGTAGATCGTGGTGGTCGCCTCGACGACATCATTCACCATCAGCGTCTTGCCGTCGTCGACCAGCAGCGCGCCGTTGGCGCTCGGGTGCGCGTTCGGCGGCGACACGGTGCGGCAGTCGATCTGAGCACCCGAAGCGTCGCAGTAGACCACGTCCGTGGCCCATTTCCAGGGTCCCCAGTGGTCTTCGTGGCTGCGGAGGATGGTCGCCAGGGGGCCGCCGCCGTAGAAGTAGTGGTCGTTGGTGATGAAGAAGGAGCTGTTGAAAAGTGGACATGTTAGGACGTTGGTCTTTTTCTGGGAACCCATATATATATACACATATATATTGTTTTCCAACGCTGTGTAAGAGGTTGGAGGGGAGAGAGGACAAGAGGGCGATCTTACTTCAAACTCGTCGCGGCTACAGCATTGGGCGTCTTGATAGCCGGATGTTGGAATTCGCGAACGTACGTCAACACGTCCGTTCCCAGAGTGTGGGAGAACAGCACGATGCTCTCACCTTTGCGGTCGTGGTTGACGGCGAAGAGGTAGATCTATTGCTCGTCAGACAATCAACCCCCCCACGGTCCTTTAGGTCTCCTCGCAACCGCTGGTGCTAAACCAGTCGCCTAGATTATGGGGATAACAGAGCAAGAGGTACAGGTACCTTTGAGTCGTCGTCTTTCGGCTTGAAAATGTCAATACCGTGCAAGACGAGATCGTGCGACGAGTCGATGCCCTCGATTTTCAGCTTGGTGGCCTTGTCTTTCTGTCATACTCGTCAGTCATTCACAGCCTTTTTACTTGGCGGTGAGCTTAAGGACGCTGTTATATGGGCCGTGAAATCTTTACCTTGATATCGTATTTCAGAAAGTATTCGTGGTAGCTCTCGTCGCTCATGGTGTCGTGGCGGTTCAGTGGCGGGTAGAAGACCTCGCGGGTCTCCGGGTAGCCGCATGCTATATGGATATGGGAATCGGTCAGGGTTGGAGATTTCCATGGGGGGGAAACCGGGAGAGAAGAGCACAAGCTGCAGGAGAGAGAGAGAGGGAGAGAGATAGAAGAAGGGACCCAACGAACCTAGGAATGCCGTCGCCGACTCATGATGGATTCGCACGTCCTCGCACGCTTTACCAACTGTTTTTCCCCCCGCACAGTCAGTTTCTGTTTTATCCTGGGATGATCCTTGATACACACACAACATAGCGTGCGGCCGAGTAAAAGGTAAGAAGGGGAGGACACGGGATCTCACGCACGAGGATTCGTCCAGCATTTGTCGTTGTTCAAGGGCCCATGATGCAGCCACGTCGTATGGATCTTTGCGGATGTGTCGCGTCCACCGTACCGGTTCAACACCGGATACGGGTTTGTGTAGAGAAAGCTGGACACGGCGACCAGGAAGGACAGCGGTCCGACCCAGACCCAGTTGTTGATGGCCATGGCTTTTGGATAGCAAACTTGACAAAGAAATTGGCTGGATATATCAATCAAGCGATGTATGGTCTCTGTGCGACGTAGTCACGGTAGTTTTGAGGACAGTGGATGGAGGGGAAAACCTCGGCTACCGGTTGGCGATAATACGTTCAATCAAACGTACTAGTAGTTGTCTAGAGGATAGAAGAGAAGAAAATCTGTAGAAGCGGAATTTCCCCGTGGATCCTCTGTTCTTTAGCGTGCCTTACACCTGATTCCACCAGCAAAAGGTCTATACGAGAGCAGTGATTCGATGTGGAATAAAGTAGTAGAGAGGAATTGATGCGTCCCAGCTATGCATACTCCCTCAACTTCCTCAGTATCTTCCCCCCGAGCTTGTCTATCAGACTTGTTCTTTTCTCATGACCAGGTTGTGATGGCGCTCCCTGCTGGGGCATGTTTCCAGCAGATCCCCCAGCGCTGGACACCGAGACACCACCGCTCCACTGCCCGGAGACGGACAACGCGCAGCACATGGGTTGCGCCTGGGGATGAAAATGCTCTGGCCCGAAAATGAGGACTCGGCCTTTGCGGTTGTTCCATCGCTCTCCCTCGTGCTCCGTGGCGTGGTAGATGCAGTACACTCTCCCATCCCCGTACGGAGATGGGATGAAACTCGCATGCCCGGGCCCGAAAGGCCCTCCCTTGTCCCGGTCACTGACAAGCAGCGGTGTCGGCCGTTTCCTCCATGACGACTCCTTCAGCGGGTCGTCGCCGACAAGCTGTAACAGGGCCAACCTGTAGTCGCTGGTCCAGCTCCCGTTGGCACTGTAGATGATTCCTTCAAAGCCCGGGATGCTGACGAACGTGGGACCTTCGTTGACCCCATGTGTCCCCCCATCGGCCCGCTCCCATGGTAGCTCTGCCCTGGAAATGCATACGAGCGTCTCCGGCCGCGCGACCTCTGGAGTCTCCAGCTCGATCAAGAATAAATCCTGCTGCCGGTCTGAGTGGTCGCCCAGCGGCCACCCGGAGTAACAGCAATACAGCTTCTGAGTGCGCGGTAAAAAGAAGACGGTTGCATCGATATTCCAGTGATCGGGCAGGCCTTTCATCTGTCCGAGAAACTCCCACGCTCCCGCCTCCATCGGATCTTGACTTTGACTGCGCAGCAGAAGCGTCCGATGCGAAGGGTTCCCAACCTCTGGGTGGGCCCCGCAGAAGTAGATGTACCATCTTCCGTTCAGGTAGTGGAGTTCGGGGGCCCAGATGTCCACCACCCAGGGAGTAGCAGGTGGTGGGTTCCAGGCGATGATCTTCTTGCAATTCCTGAAGTTCTCCATGTTGTGCGACATCCATATCTCGACGCGATCTCCGCAGGTGAAGGTCAGATAGAAGCGGTTGTGCGCGGCGACCATCCAAGGGTCTGGCGTGTCCGTGTCTGCGATGGTTTGGTTGGACATGTTGACACCTACAGGAGTTTAGACCGAGATAGATGAGTTCACAAAGTCGAATGTGCGTTGACTGAGATGGTCAAGAAGATAGCATGGCATTTTGCTTTGCTGTAATGCCTCAAGAGAAAGGAAAGATATAAATTGTCATCGACGTAACCGACGGTCATCGGTCGGCACATGTCGCCGAATCATGTTCTACGTCGGATTTTGTTCCACGACTTTCACCAAGCAGCACAGACTGCAATGTCTCTCTGCCTTTCTCCTCACACATCCACCTCTGGCTGTCGGCATCTCAGTCAACGATGTCTCGCTTCAACAAAGAGGAAGGGTAAACCATGAGCATCATGAACAGGTTGGAGGGAACGGAAGAGAGCTATCGTCCAATTCAAGATACCAAGGCGCAGTCTAGGCCATACTCGATAAACAAAAGCATCAGATTTGCAGAGAACGCCCACAGTTACAAGGCTGTGGCGAGCAAGGATCTAAGTGATTGTATGGTGTCTCTGTATAAAACTCATCGCAGATTGTGGGGTATCATAGTCATCAGCTCGTGGACACGTAACTCATAAAACATCACTCCTCTTCCTCCACCGCGTCGTCGTTCCTACCAAACAGGCCAACAGCTGGAGTGTACGCCGGTGTCGTAGAGGCCAGCAATTGGTTCCTTCGAGCCGCCGGCGTCGCTGGAACCAAGGAGACCTCCCTTACCGCCTCCTCACTGTTCGACCCTGCCGACGCCTGCCTCCATTTCTGGAGGAACCCAAGAGCCCGTCTCTTCTCATTACGATGGAACAATACATCGGCATCCTCCTCCAGTCGCTTTGTTCTGAACGCCGCATTCCTCCAGTTCCTCAGCATTTGCACAGCATAGCTGGCAGTCCTTGTAGAACGGTACTCATCCGCCCTCCTCTGATTCTCGAGGACCTGTCGGGTGGGGACGAGCCAATTCGAACCGAAGATATGGAGACGCTCAATGAGATTCTTGCGGAAGAAAGCATCGGCTTGGAGGTTAGCTTCCTGCACCTGCTCAGCCTTGTTGAACATGGTTATGATGGCGCCGTGGGCTGTGCGCCTTGCACTCTCCACGTCTTTGCGAGCTCGAAACTCCTGAGCGGTCACATCCATTTGACGCATCTGGGTGGCTTTCTCCCTCCAAACGATCAGTGCCGTCCGAGCGATGTTCATCTTGACTCTTCTTCGCATGGTTTTGTACGCTTCGGTATATTTCGCCTCTTTACTCTTTCTGGTTGCGGCTCGCCATTTGTGAAAGTACGTAAAGCTCAAAACATGCTTGCGAGCCTCCAAAGCCTTTCTCTCTTCGATCCGGAATCGAGCCTTCTCCCGCCACTTCTGAAGAATGTGTTTGCTTGCGAAATAGTCTGCTGCGGCCTCTGCTCGTCGCTCATTCAACCGGATATGGTCGAGCTGCACCACCCATGTGTGAAGCGTTTTCCGGCTCAAATTCCCTTCGTACACAAGAACAGCTTGACTTTCTGCTTGCCTGATCTGACTCCTCTTGGCTACCATCTTCACCAGGACATTTTGAAGCGCTTGTCGGTCGCGGAAGTCAGCAGCTGCGGCTTCCATTTGCTTGACGCTCGCAGTCTTCTCTTGCCATTTTTCCAATGTTTTACGCAGTATTTTCTCATCTCTGACCTTAACAAAGAGCATTTCGCGGGTCGCCAGTGTCCAATTCTTAAGTGAAAATGCAGCATCTCGTCGCATGCGAAAGTCGTCCGCGACATTATCCATTTGGCGGATTTCTGCGACAGTGTTGCGCCAATGCGACAGAACCTTTCTTGCCAGATTGCGGAGGTACAAACTGTCTGCCACTGCATTCATAGCCGGGTCCTCATATTCCAGATATGCGGCTCTTTGCAGCTGCAACTTGTGACGCCATTGTTCAAGCGCCTGCGATGCTAATTTTCGATTGTCGAGGGCGACAGCTTGCTGCCAGAGAGGATCGTTTTCATTGATGGAGTCGATGGAGTCAGGTGTAACAGGTCGTACTGGTATAGAAACATCATTGTCGACTCGTCCTTTGTAGTCCTCCTCGTAGTCGGTCGCCGCCTCTGTTGAAGTTCCGTCCGTGGTCAACACTATGTTCGCCTCCTGTAAAACATCGAGAAACTTTTCGTTGAGAGGGATTTCGGGGTCAGTCTCGAGGAGATCAAGGAGCCACTGCAAGCACGGGTCATCGTACTGCGTCGAGACATGGCTTTCCAAGCATATGGATTTGTACTCGCGCTCTATAGCAGCGGGCGTAAAATCGACGGAGGCTTCTTGGAGGCGGAAGAGAACACGATGCAAACGGTCAATATCTTCTGGGGAGAAAAGCCTCACATCACTGGCAAAACGTGCCAATTCTTCGGGCGTCATGATGGTGTTTAAAGAGCACCATTGTTCCTGGTTGAGAGGCTGTGAGAAGCGCAGGGCGCATGGCCATGAAGCGTGAAGCGGAATGACGAGACCGCGTCCGGGTCTTGGCATGTAACGCGGTCACACGTGATTGCCAAGGAGCTTTACCAGGAAAGGAAACCGCTAGACAACATCAATGGCCCCTTTTCGCTTCAGCCCTCGACTTTTATCGCGACGTTCTTTATCGCCCACAGAGACGCTCAACTTGCAAGGAGAACATTACGAATCAACCTTCTTCTTAAGAGGGACTGACTTGTCCCCGTCTGCATGAACATCGAAGCAGCCAAAATATTATGTCGCCTAAAAGCTGACGGATCGGGAAAATTCCGACTCTGCTGGCCAACAATGTTCAAATGTAACAGCGCTAATTTCAGTGTTCTCCAGTCATCGAACGCGAATTCTGGGGAAGTCGGCAGAGCACCGTTGCGTAAGATGACCAGCTTTTCCCTCCTTCAGTACTTTGATCTTGGCCCCGGAGCGACAACAATGACGGGGCGAGCCATCAACATCAGCGCCCAATCGCCTGAGTGATGTTTACTAATAGTATGTTCACACTAATCCATCTGACGCAGCCTCGTCGATCTCCACCTCTGGCCTTGACCTTACGAGTACTTCGAGGGCAAGTATCTGGCAACGCGCCGTTCGCCGTTCGGGGGCAGAAGGCCATTTGAACCCTATTGACCGAAAAGGGCTATTACCCTTACGAATATGCGTACCGTTGAAGCGCCAATTCAGCAGCTACGACCTGCCTTGCTTGAATTGAATCTCTTTGACGACCGCATCCGGTCGATGGCCTACTCATGGTTCTGCATTTGCGGTCCCGCTGAGACAGCGGCCCCCCCAGGGACGAGAAAGGGAAAAGGTGCGGAGTTAGTAAAAGGCCCTGAGAAAGCCGATCCTTGCCTATGGTAAGTCCTGCAGATGACCCCGGTGTGCCTGAGCAGCTTCATCATATCCAGAGTTAAATACACACAACAAACGCGTCTATTCTGTTACTTGTGCTCTCTCTTTCCATCAGTGTGACACTTTCACGATGGCACAAGTGAGCGCCACCAAACTATTCCTTGCCCTCATAGGCATCCTTACAATAGCGCTGCTCGCGTACAAAGTGTTCTCTGTCAATTCAAAATCGAAGTTCAATCATCCTCTTCCACCCGGCCCGAAACCAAGACTGTTGGTGGGAAATCTACCCGACCTTCCACCCACTGGCGCCAAAGAATGGCTTCACTGGATCAAGCATAAGGAGCTTTACGGTCCTATCAGCTCTCTCACAGTTCTGGGCCAGACCCTGATCATTATCAACGATTACAACGTGGCAGTCGAGCTGATGGAGAAGCGCTCCGCCATCAACTCTTCGCGACCACATATGGTGTTTGGGTCTGAAATGTGCGATTGGGGAAAGGCGCTTGGACTAATGCCTTACTCGACTAAAAGTCGTGCACTCAGAAAAGCGCTGCACACCGTGCTTGGCACTTCTGCTGCTATTGACCCGTTCCGACCGCTTCTCGAGCTGGAAACACGGCGGTTCCTGCTCAAAGTGCTTGACAATCCTCAAGATGTGCTTCAGCTTATCCGGACGCAAGCTGGCTCTATTATTCTGAAGATTAGCTATGGCTATACAATCGAACCAAGTGGGCACGATCCGCTGGTGGATCTTGCAGAGGAAGCCCTTGACCAGTTCTCGAAGGCTTCCACGCCTGGAGTCTGGATGGTGGATGTGATACCTGCGCTCAAGTATCTTCCTGAATGGCTTCCCGGGACTGGCTTCAAGAGCACCGCACGGCAGTGGAAAGCAACTCTTCATGCGGCGGCGGAGATCCCATACAAGTTTGTGGAGCAAAAGCTTCGCAGCGGGACGGCCGAGCCTTCGTACCTTTCAAAGCTCATTCAAGATGATAAAGGATCGCTCGCCCCGGAGGCCGAAGATGTTGCTCGGTGGTCTGCCTTCTCACTGTACGCGGGAGGCGCCGATACCACCGTGTCGTCCATGGGCTGCTTCGTCCTGGCCATGACGCTCTATCCCGAAGTCCAACGCAAAGCGCAAGCCGAGATCGACGCGACCATTGGCTCTTCTCGCCTGCCGACATTTTCCGACCGCGCGGCCCTTCCCTACGTCGACGCGTTAATCAAGGAGGTTCTTCGTTGGCATCCAGTGGCGCCGTCGGGAGTCCCTCACTTGACAACCAAGGCTGATGTCTACGAGGGGTATTTGATCCCTGAAGGCAGCCTTTTGATTCCCAACCAGTGGGCCATGCTGCATGACGAGACCGTCTATCATGACCCCAAAAGGTTCGACCCTTCGCGCTTTCTTGGTCCAAATGCCGAGCCAGACCCTCATAACCTGGCATTCGGGTTCGGCCGTCGTATCTGTCCCGGCAGACTGTTCGCCGATGCGACGCTGTTCTCCACCATTTCCGGGTTTTTGGCCGTTTTTGACGTGCGCAAGTGCGTCGAGAATGGAAAGGAAATTGATCCCGTCGTGGATTTCGCCTCGGGCATCATCAGTCACCCCAAGCCGTTCAGATGTGATATCCTACCGCGGTCAGCCAGTCACGAGAAGCTGATTCGGTCCGTCGAGGTTGATCATCCCTCTCCGGAACACGGCGACGCAAAATTCCTAGCTAACCAAATCATGGTATAGAGTTGGCGGTGGGGTAGGGCCTTGATCTCCAGGGTAGCTCTATTTGTTTAGTATTCACAAAAGGCGTACCTTGGGTATCCAGAGAGCGGACAACGACAAATTGAATTTCTTTATTGGCGGTGGTTCCTGCTTCCATAATCTTGTTCCCAGGGTGGCTTCGTAGAAGAGACCTCATGTCAATCACCAACTTGGGGGTCAGCTGCGTATGTGAGATGATTGCTACATTCGTTTCTCTTTTCTCTACTACGCTCTTGGGCGTGTTTCATGTGGTCACTACGCTGTACGTCCGTATTAGAAGCGTGAAGGTATATTGGCCGAAACCGGGAAGTTGAAATTGACGCTCCGTCCCCCCGCATTCAGCCTCGGCTCCGCACACAAATACAAATGTATGTACATACTACGAGGTACATGTTTATGAATCACCATTCTCGTCGCCCACGAGAGAAACTACCAGAAAGAGCTGACCAGCCGTAACAATTCCAGCGAGGGGGTTTACTTGCTCGTGGCCAAGTTGCAATTGATGTCTGTCTCGTCTTGCTGATCATCGTGGCGCAACTTTTGTGGAGATCCTCCAAGCTCGCCACTCCTTGGCCTCCAGTCGATATGCACGTCTAAATCTCGTCCACACATTCTGCTTGAGGTAATAGTCAGCTGGAGAAGATGTCACTCGCACCCGTACAGCCTCCAGAATGGCTGGAAAGCTACGCGACCCATCGGCATGACTGGCAGCAAACGACGCAAAACAATCGCGTCGTCTACTACCGGCGCATTGGCATTGTCGAAAGCCTGTTCAACACCGACGGCACCGATTTCGAGGGCCGAGCGGATCTGACGATGCACCTGCACGTGGAAATGAGAACGTCTCTGAGCCCCGAAACACTGCGAGCACGAATCCTGCGTGCATGGAGCGTCATGCGGCAGAAACACATCCTTCTCTCCGCCCGAGTTGCCACAGCGGTCGATATCCCCCAACCACAGTCCTCTTTCACTCCCGAAGAACGCTTGTATGTCTTCGAGCCAAGCACAGATCCAGGAGCGATGTTGCTCGAGGCAGAAAAGCACGCCGTGTTCGTGGGAGACTTTTATCCGCAGGGCGTGGATGCCAATGAGTTCTTCATCCACACGCTGAACTCGAGTCGATGCATAGACGAGGCCCAGGCGCTGGGCAGACTCTTTGTCATGCCAATCCAGGGCGATGCAGATGGCCTGCTTCAAGCCCACTTGATGTTCATTGCCGGGCACGAGATTGTTGACGGCCTCAGCTCGATGAGGTGGATGTCTTCGTTCGTCGACCTGCTGAACCAATCAGCTCAGCAGCTGTCCTCGGAAGCAGACCGTCTTTGCACTATCTCGCCAGTCGACCGACTTCCGCCTGCACAAGAATCCTTGTATCCTCCGGTGAAAGGTTCTGCAGCGCGACGGCGATGGGCATGGCTCCTGACTCGCATACTTCGGCACACACGCAGGCCTCCTCCTGCATCGTTCCAAAACCCGCTTCGACGAAGGACAGCACTATTGCCCCAACAAGAAGCCATTTCCCTCGAACCGAAGTTCTTCGGTGTTCTAGATTACACGCGAACACCCCCTCTCAACACGTTGCCACTCAGAGCACTTCTAGGCCCCTCGTCCACGAGGAGGCTGGCCAGAGTGTGCCGCCAGGCCGGAATCAGCATGGGAAGCGGCTGCTTCGCGCTGGTGGCGCTGGTCATGATGCTCTTCGAGGAAAGACGCCACCCCCATGTTCCCACGCACGAGCGCCTGCCCTTCGTAGGCTCCTTCCCTGTCAACCCCAGGCCGTTCCTGGGCGGCAAGCCCACGACGGGCAAGGAGGACAGTCTGATGCTCGCGTTCAGCGACGGCATCACGCTGCCGTTCTTGCCCAGCGACCTGGACCTCGAGGGCAGATTGCGGCTGCTGGGCAAACAGGCACACCGCCAACTCCGCCGGTATCAGAAGCGGCCGAGGACCGTGGACGAAGAAATCCACCTCGGCTCCAGGAGCCCCAGTCAGCTTCTGCCGCTGCTCTACCTCTCCACACTGGAGTATCTCGAGAGGAAGAGCCAGGGGGCCCGAAGACGCGGCTGGAACATCCAGGGCGCGTACCCGGCCAGCACGGGCCCCGGTCTGGCGACCTGTGGAGTGAGCTCGGTGGGTGCTCGAGGGTCCATCATCGCCTCGGGCAAATACGAGACGTCCACGAGAGGAGAATCCCTGTCACCAGGATCAGGTGGACGGGACGTGGTGGCGGACTTTCGCAACCTGTACACCACGGTTCGCGCCAGAGACGGCGAATTCCTCGTCGGGGTCCACGGGGATGGCGACCACCTATTGTTCGGGGTCAGCTACGATGCAGGTGCCATTGACCCGGGTCTGGCGAGCGAGTGGAAGCTCGTCATGGAGAGGATCCTAGAGGACCAAGATGCTGCTGCTGCTGCGAGACGCACCACCGCCACCACCAGCATTCCGTGCTTCCCGTCCCACAAGCTCTGATGCCCACCCAGCCAACCCCCAAACGGTCCACTGATGATCACGATGCTGCCCCCTACGAGCAGCACATGAGCAGTGGATCAATCGTGCAAAGGGCCAGGCCAGACCAGAGTACACGTACGCAGAAAGGGAGGAGCACCCGAAGTACAGGGACCCCCACGACCAGTGGCACAGTTGGCGAGCAGGTCATGCCGTCAATGCTCCCCTCCTCGGGCATTCTCAGTCGTTCGGTGTTCCCTGAATTTGCCCCCTTGGACAATACGGAGTGTTAACGGTGGCAAAACTGGCTCTTACCATCTCACCTTTGCCCGCGCTGGCATGGGGTCCGAAAACTGCTCTCGCTCGCCAGGGATGGGCAGTGTCAGGGGACTTCTTACGGGTGTTGTTCGTTACAACCTCGAAGTCCTACATGCCTTCATCCCTTTGATCCAAGCGAGCCAGATTCTAAGGCGTGTGAATAGAGGAAAAAAGGGGATGATGTATTTATTTTGAAAAAATTGGATTCGATTCGTATCAAGAGCTTCCCAAGGCAAGGCAGGCCACGCAAGAGCGCGGCAAGCGATGCTCTTGAGCGTTCTGTAGTAGTAGCTAACCTCCCTATTTACAATTCATGATTTATGCCAGTTCACGTAGGACCACCGCCTTTCTGCAGCTGCCAACCCAGTAAAGTCCGTAGTGACACTCGATAAGCGGATGGAGCCTGCAAGGGGGCGCGCAGCAGCAGCAGCAAAATATAGACCGTATTTACAAGATGTACCTAAAGTTCTCGCTGTCGTCGGTCTCTGCGCCAATCTCGTCCTCGGCGTTGACGATCTCGCGGACGGGGCCGTATTTCTCGTCGAGTTTCTTGTTGAGGTGCCTCAGCCACATGACCTGGCAGAGAGCGAGGGTGGAGGCGAAGGTGCAGAAACCGAACGAGATCCAGAAGCCCTTCCTGTAGTGGGGGGCCTCGCTGGCGGGGAAAATGTGCGTGCCCACCAGGGGGCCGCACTGGCCGACGAAGTTCATGAGGATGAAGCCCGCGCCGCGTTTGCTGTCGCTGCCGTTGTTGTTGGCGACCCAGGACAGGACGAGGCCGATGCACGGGTAAAGCCCGCCCGCGACGAGGTACAGGGCGAAGTACTTGACGCCCACCACCTCGACGAGGCAGAGGATCAGGTAACCCACGGCGGCGGTGCCGGAGCAGATGGACAGGAAGATGCCGCGGCGTTGGAAGTGGTCGGACAAGTGGCCCACGGCCAAGACGACCAGGCAGGCGAAGAGGTAAGGGGGAGCGGAGAGACCCTGGGCGTGCAAGGCCGTGAAGCCCATGCCCTGCAGGATTGTCGGGATGTAGATGGGCAACGAGGCGTAGCTGACGTTGCACGAGAAGTACATGAGCGTGGGCAGCCAGTTCTTGAGGTCGAGCAGCGACTTGAAGAAATTGCCCAGGTTGATCTTGCGGTCGCGCTCGACGTTGCCGACCATCCGCACCATGCGGGCCCGCGCGATCTTCTTTTCCTTGTCGCTCAGGAATTGGCAGTCCTGAGGGTTGCTGGGGAGCCAGTAATATCCGAAAAGGCCGACGGCAACGGCGGGGAGACCTTCGACCAGGAACAACGCGCGCCAGCCGGCGATGGCATGGTGATGTTTTGTGACGAAGTAGGCGAAGGCTCCGGCGAAGGAGGCGCCCAGGGGAGCAATCGACACGTACCAGCCTAGTCGTCGGCCCATCTCCTTGCGGTAGTAGAAAAACGAGAAGAAGTAGGCCAGGCCGGGGCTGTAGGAGGACTCGAAGATGCCCAACAAGAGTCGCAGGACCAGCATGCCCGCAAAGTTTTGGGCGGCACCGCAGCAGCCAGCAATAGTGCCCCAGATGACAATGACGGTGGGGACGTAGTATCGTGCGGGAAAGATCTTGTAGAAAACAGTCTGCCAGTCGAACAGGATATAACCCAGGTACAACGCAGTCAGGAGCCACTGGTATTGGCTGTCACTGAGATGCAGATCTTTCGACATGCCTGCGGTGTTGGCATTGCCAATGTTGCCACGGTCCATGTAGGCCAGCAGGTAGGCGCCCGAGACATAGCCGAGGACGATAACGTCGATTTTCAGCAGCATGCGTCTTTCTTCCGCCGGCGTATAGTTGAAGGCGAGAGCCTCCAGCCTGCCAACGGCCTCGATCTTCTGCTCATTCTCGGGGGCGGCGATGATGTCCTGGCCTTCGAGATGACTGATGTCGGTCTTGGCCACAATGGTTTCCTTTTCGGCAGCCATGGTTGGAATAGCTTGCTTCTTGATGAGAGGGAGTCAGTGGTAGAGACAGAGGAAAAGAGAAGAGGAGGAGTGTGAAACTGGCCAAAGACACAGCGACTCGTCCAACCGCTTTATGTAGGCTTCAGGGAGAGGCTCTAGATGCACCTTGGCTTATCCAAGCCCCTGGGATATCGCACCATGTCGGCAGTAGTACAACGTATCATTGCCTGACCCGTGGGGAAAATCTATTCCAATGTTCAGGAAGAATCCTAACCCCCACTGGACTCCAGTCGTTGACTCCAGTGGATCCCGTGGCATTCAAATCCGGGGAAAGCTTCTTCGGCCACTCTCCGGATGGGCGGAGTCCCTGCATGGGTCCTTTGTCCCCAATTGCCACAGAATTCGGGGTTAATGAAATAGAGCCGGTTTAGACATGGGCTGTTTAGAACAGAGGGACATTCGGGGAATGGCCGGCTGGGCAAATTCAATCCATTGCGTGGGGGACTGTCGAGCGATATCGTCGCTGCACGTCGGGGTAAGTCGCCGTGCCATAGTCCTTTTAAAGAACGGTATGCCGGTTCAGGAGTTGACCAAGACCGTAACATTTTGACAACTTACAATCTTCTTCTCATTCAAGCTTGACCAGAAATGCCTTCTTTCAAGATTCTTGTGCTTCCCGGTGACCATATCGGCGCCGAGGTCATCCGCGAGGCTGTCAAAGTGCTTCGTGCGGTCGAATCCCATCCCACCGTGGTTAAGCAAAACATCAAGTTTGACCTCGATTTTGATTTGTTGGGTGGCCAGTCTATCGATGTGCACGGCATCCCGCTGACACCTCAAGTCATCGAAAAAGCAAAGAACTCGGTTGCTGTGCTTTTTGGCGCCGTCGGTGGTCCAAAATGGGGCATGACTGGCGCTTTACGGCCAGAGACTTCGGTGCTAGACTTGAGAAAGGCACTTAATTGCTGGGCCAATATCCGGCCATGCAAGATCCCTTCTCCCGGGGTCGCCAAATGCTCGCCACTGAAAGAGTCCCTCGTCAAAGGGACCGACTTCATTGTCCTTCGAGAAAACCTCGGAGGTGTGTACTTTGGCGAGAAGAAAGAAGAGCTCGACTACGCCCATGATGTCTGGGGCTACCACCGATGGGAGATTGAGAGAATCTCACGAATGGCTGCTTACCTGTCACGCAAGCACGGAGGCTCCAAGGGACCCAGCAAGATCACATCTGTCGACAAGGCCAACGTTCTGGCCGTGTGCCGCCTGTGGCGTGAAGCAGTGACCACGATTCACGACCGAGAATTCCCGGAAATTCCACTGCATCACCAATTGTCCGACTCCCTGGCCTTGATTATGGTCAAGAACCCTCGATCGCTGAACGGCATTGTCATGTGCGACAACATCTTCGGGGACCTATTTTCCGACGAAGCAGCTGCTGTTGCCGGATCACTTGGTTTCAGCCCTTCCGCTTGTCTGTCTGGCATTCCAGGTGAACCACTGTCTACAGGCATGTACGAGCCCAGTCACGGTTCTGCACCAGATCTAGCGCCCAACAAGGCCAACCCGATTGCCACCATTCAAAGCGCTGCTATGATGTTGCGCTATAGTTGTGACTTGGACTTCTTGGCGAATGCCATTGACGAGGCTGTCAGTGTTGCATTGGACGACAAAGCCTCGGGCGGTCTCGAGGTCAGGACAGGCGACATCGGAGGCACTGCCTCGACAACGGAGATGGGGGATGCTGTGGTAACTGCCCTCATGCAGATCCTGGATAAAACGGAAACAAATGCCATCTCTGAAAGTGCTAGGCTGTAAAGGCGGGAAAAGCGTTCTCCATAGATCAATAGATAGTGGGCCATGAGCTGAATCTGATGTATCTTGACCCCCACGAGTTCTGGAAAACGCCGCGCAATCACTTCCTGCGAAGCCACGTGTAGCCTTGGGGGTAATGAAACGTATGGTGGATTGCAAGTCGATCGGAGCTGGTCGTAACGGGCATCTCAAGACATGGCCTTGATCGGCGGTATGAGAACCGAGGGGAGAATCCCCCACGGTACCGGCCACCTGCCGGCCAATCCCCGTACACGTGAATCAAATGATACATACCTCTGTTGCTGGCAGATTTGACTGAGGACTGCCTTTGAAGCACACGACCGGCCCTGAGAAGTCAAGTCAATCCAAGCCAACTCAACATGCCTCTGACATTGTACGACAAAATCTACCAGGAGCACTTGGTGAATCCTGACGACAAGACAGCACCACTCTTGTACGTGGATTCGCATCTGATTTTCGAAGTCCCGACTGCGCAAGCATTTGATGGCCTCAGAAAGAACAATCGCCCAGTACGAAGGACAGACTTGACATTGGCCACTGTTGATCACAATGTCCCAACAGATGACCGGTCGCAGTACCAGGACGCTGCGTCTTTCATCAAAGAGCCACAAGCCAGGACCCAGGTTACGTTGCTTGAGAAGAACGTCAAAGAGTACAACATCAAGTATTTAGGCATGCCTGACCGCCGACAGGGTATTGTCCATGTGGTGGGCCCGGAGCAAGGGCTGACTCTCCCGGGGACTACGATGTTCTGTGGAGATTCACATACCCCTACGCACGGCGCAGTAGGTGCACTGGCTGTCAGCGGAGGGACATCTGATATTGAACATGTGCTGGCCACCCAGACTGTGATCCAGAAGAAGTATAAGAACTTCCGCGTTCGCGTCGAAGGCGAACTTGGTCTCGGCGTCTACTCCAAAGATATCATCTTGCACTTGCTCGGTAAAATAGGTACAGCCGGAGCAACTGGATGTGTCATTGAATTCTGTGGGTCAACAATTCGAAATCTGTCCATGGAGGCAAGAATGGTGCTGTGCAATATGAGCATCGAAGGAGGAGCTCGTACAGGACTTGTGGCGCCTGATGAAGTCACCTTCGAATATCTAAAAGGGCGGCCTCTTGTTCCTTCCGGCGCAGACTGGGACAAGGCCCTTACATACTGGAAAACGTTGTATAGCGACGAGGATGCTCATTGGGACTATACTGTCGACATAAATGCTGCGGACATTGTTCCTTCGATCACCTGGGGAACCTCGCCAGACGATGTCATCCCGGTCAATGGCAAGATCCCGGACCCGGCAGACTATGATCAAAAGGAACCGTTCAAAGCGGCCGCAATCCGTCGATCGCTCAAATACATGGACTTGAAACCGAACATGCTCGCGACAGATATCAAGATCGACCGTGTTTTCATCGGGTCTTGTACGAATTCGAGAATCGAAGACCTCAGAGCTGCAGCAAGGGTAGCTAAAGGTAGAAAAGTCGCAGATTCGGTCTATGCTATGGTCGTTCCAGGTTCGGGACTAGTAAAGCAGCAAGCGGAAAATGAAGGCTTGGATGTTATTCTGAAAGCCGCTGGGTTTGACTGGCGAGAGGCTGGCTGCTCTATGTGTCTGGCCATGAACCCCGATGTCCTGGCTCCTGGAGAGCGATGTGCCTCAACGACCAACAGAAATTTTGAAGGAAGACAAGGCCCTGGAGGCCGAACTCATCTCCTGTCCCCCGCCATGGCAGCGGCTGCTGCTATCAAAGGCCATTTTACCGACGTACGGGAATTCCTGACCTCGCAGAACGGATCGCTGCAAGTGACTCAGTTGACGCTCGATGGCGCCAAGGTGAAGAGCTATGGTCCAGTTGAGGTGAGCTCAAGCGCTCCTACTTCTGCAAATGACAGCGGAGATGATACAGTTGCGAAACGACCATCAGAACAAGCCAAGCGCAGTGTGGAGGGAATCCCCAAGTTTGACGTGGTCCGGTCCGTACCCGCTCCCTTCGAGATGCAAAATATCAACACCGACCTTGTGATCCCTGGGGAGTACCTCAAAACCACAAAGCGGACCGGTCTAGGGCCGCATCTGTTTCAAGAACTTCGATACGACAGCTCAACACACGATGAGATTCCCGAGTTTGTCCTGAACCAAGATCCCTATCGCAAGTCGAAGATTCTGGTCTGCACCGGAGAGAACTTTGGCTGCGGTTCCTCAAGAGAGCATGCTGTCTGGGCGTTAGTCGACTTCGGCTTCCGCTGCGTCATTGCTCCTTCTTTCGCATCCATATTCTTCAACAATTCCGGCAAGAACGGACTGCTAGCGATTCCTCTTGACGATGCAGAGGCCTTGCAGAAAATCCATGCTGAAGGCCTCGCCAAACGTGAAGTTGAAGTGGACTTGCCGAACCAGGAGATCAGAGACGCCAATGGCAAGCTGATTGCAACGTTCAAGATGGATCCATACACCAAGCACTGCCTGGTCAACGGTCTGGATGACATCAGCAATACCCTCTTGAGCGAGGAAAAAATCTATGATTTTGAAATCAAGCAAAAGTCCAAATTTCCATGGCTGTTCGGCCGCATTCGGAAACTCCAGTCTCCGAGGCGCCTTGGTCTTTATCTCCCCAGTGCAAAAGACATCTTCGACTGGTAGGCTGTGGCTGGCGAAGAGGGAAAACTAGGGTATGTCCACTACACATAGCCAGCTGATACCAGCCAGCTGTTAGTTTAGCCAACTGCTTTCGTCAAGCCAAGGAAGCTATAAAATCCAATAACTGATAACATGTTTTCGAGCTTGTTTCCGAAACTTGGGAGTTCGGTCTTTCGGACTTGGTTTTCCCGTGGTCGTAGAAACACGGTATGCGATGTGCTTGAAGAGTGGGCACGCCAGCATTATCCCAAAAAGGACCTGACACTGCGTAGTTGTAGAGCGGAGAGCGGAGACCACACCCCACGCCAATAGCCCCCACGAGCCTGAAGACTCCGACCTGGGGTCTTGAGCTACCCCAAAAGCGGTGGCGTCGGGTTTTCGCCGGAAGCCGTGGGGAATGATTGTGAGCCGGAAGAGTAAGCCAAGAGACAGGAATGCTGTGACTGAATGCTCTGACTGAATGGTAGGATACCCTCTCCCAGGTAGATAACAAGTCGAGCGACGAGAATACAAGACAAAAGTTCAGACAAGAGTCCATAATCAAAGTGAGCATCACGATGACCATCTCATATCCAACAGTGTCGGCGCTTCGCTGCGGGTATCTCTCGCCTCCAGCATACAAATTCGTTGCGGATGCAAAAGAAGGGGAGAAACTGACCATGCCGTCGATGGCCTTCTTGATTCAACATCCCGCAACAAAGTCAAAAATTGTCTTTGACCTGAGCATTCGCAAAGACTTGACCAAATACCACCCTGGACTGCAAAAGCACCTCGAAACGAGGCACCCTTTAAGCAGCCAAGACGATGTGAAGTCAGCATTGGCGCTGGGAAACGTGGAGGCCTCCAAGATTGACTATGTGATCATGAGCCACGTGCATTGGGACCACGTGGGCACTCCGTCCGACTTCACCTCTGCGACTTTCATTGCCGGCCACAATACACGCAAGCTTCTCAGAAATGAAATGGGGCCAGACCTGGCGAATCCCTTCTTTGAGCCCGATTTATTACCATGGGACCGCACGATCGAGTTGCCAGCAGTACCGAGCTCCAAGGCGAGTGAAGTGTTTGACGAGGCTCACGGGTGGTATTGGCAACCCATGTCTCCAATCCAGAATGTCATTGACATGTTCAACGATGGCACCGTGTATATCGTGGATAGCCCAGGTCATTTGCCAGGGCATTTGAATGCATTGGTCCGGGTGGCCGTTGACAAATGGGTTTATCTGGCTGCTGATGCTTGTCACCACATGCGAATCTTCAATGGCGAGACGGATTTCGGTGCCTGGAAGGATGATAAGGGGCGGACAGTTACGATCCACAAAGATCTGGACGCAGCATACAAGACGCTGAACGTTATGCGCGTGCTTCGAAGCGACGGACTCAACGGGATTCCAGTGCAGATTGTCCTCGCGCACGATGGAGAGTGGCAGCAAAGGAATCCGGACCTTTTCTTCCCAGGCCACCTGTAATGAGGTGGTGATGGCTCGCATTGCACGGTATTTTGATTTAGGTAGATAGCACCTCTGGCGTCTGGTGGTAGTCCAATTAGGCTCGATATACCCTAAGCACGCAATGCAGACCAGTCATCAAGCACGGATCCGAGAACGCGGCAAGAGTCCTGTTTACCACGTTGTCGACGACGGCGGCTGCACCCATGGCAATAACGCGCTCTGAGCTCTTTCCCTCACATGCCTGCTGAGGTAGAGGGCCTTCCACGCTGCGTCAATCCGATTGTCGACGTTGAGATACGCGTGGGATCGGGCGTTGTTATCCCGAGTCGATCTCTCTTCATGCATAAATGCGGGTATGCGGCTGGCGAAAAAGGAGCTCATGCGCTTCGGTGTCGTTTCCCCGCCTGCATCCCAATAAGAATTGCGTTTCATGGAGTTGGTCCGGCTCTCGTCTCCTTTTGCTGGATCTCACCTGTTCGAATGCCACGTTGGGCCTCCGAGCGTGGCTTTGCTAAGTCTCAGGTATGGGGGTCATAGCCTTGGCCGCGGGGGTCTAAGTGACCCCCACAATATAGGATTGATATCGTCTGGAAACGGCCTTGGCGACAGTTGGAGACAGTTTGTACCTGCGTTCTTCCGGAAGGATTTCCTTGCATGGTTATGGAGTGGATGGCGATCCACCGCGGCAGTTCGGCAGTTCTCCTCCATCAGAATAACAGGGAAGCATGTCATCTTTGTTGTTCCTTCATGGGGTCTCCGAAAGTACCCCCGTGTCTGGGATTCGGGTAGTCGGCTTGGAGTAACTATGTCCTCGAAGGAAGTTTCTCCAAGACCAAGACAAACCGGGAGTAATTAGAAAATTGCGGAGATGTTAAGGTTTTGGGCTCCGTCAAGATGCGGCCCCTTCATTCGTCAGGCCATGTGGAGCTCCGTCACGGTCAAAGTCTCGGCATCAATTCCGCTCCGCTGGCAGGTCGCGAACTTTTTCTCCCGCGGGCGCGTTTGAGTGCCAGGCTTCCAGCAACGAAGGGGGAAGCAAAAGTGCAACTGCTCAAGCCCGGGCTTTGGAGCAGTAAGGAATGTGACGAGATGAATCCAGTGCAGGGTACCTTGATGCCCTTTCTTTACCCTTGCCTTTTCCGGCACTCCTCTACAAACTGCCTGCGTGCTCAAGCCCGCCGGATTCGACTTCAGAACCGTCCGCGGCTCCGATATCTACATCAAACAATTCGACTCAATAGACCGTCCAATGTAGAGACAAATGCGTCTCTTCACGGCCCTGCCTTCGATGCCTCCATCCCTCCAACTCCTGCTCCTTTGACGCACCTGAATCCTTCACCTGACGATTACTCACGCTCGATCTTCATCGACAAATGCCAAATAACCGTCCACGCGGGCTCCGGCGGGAGCGGGTGCGTGTCGTTCCTGCGCGACGCTCACATAGCCGATGGACCACCCAACGGTGGCGACGGCGGGTCGGGAGGGAGTGTCTTCATCCAAGCCGTACCGGGACAAACGTCTCTCCATAAACTTGCCAGACGAGGTATCATAAAAGCCGGCCGCGGCATAGGAGGCCAAGGAAAATCACAGGGCGGTCGCAGGGGGGAGGACATCTGTGTCCAAGTTCCCGTGGGAACAGTGGTGCGAGAAATTTGGCGGAGCGACCCCAGCGCGGAAGAAGAAATTCGCATCAAAGAACTCCGGGCCATGAGCGATGAGGAAGATATCCTTAAGGATCCCGACAACGGTCTGAGGAACAGATTCGTCATCTATGCCGGTGCCACAACTGCCGACGACCGCCAACAAATCTCTTCGAATTTGCCCTCGCTCAATTCTCACTTGGTGAAACCCAGAAAATCACATCTTGCCATTCTGCAGCCTCGTGCGCCCATTCACCTGGACTTGGATAAGCCCATGGACAAACCGATACTGCTGGCCGCTGGGGCTGTGGGCGGGTTGGGGAATCCGCACTTTGCGACGAAATCCGACCCGAAGCCAAAGTTCGCGACAAAGGGTGAATTAGGCGTGCGGATCAAGCTCGAGTTGGAACTGAAGTTGTTAGCAGATGTGGGACTCGTGGGCTTGCCTAACGCAGGCAAAAGTACATTCACGCGCGCGATATCGAATTCAAGGACAAGGATAGGCGACTGGGCCTTCACCACTCTCGCACCCACGATTGGAACGGTTATCCTAGATAACAATGAAGGCCGTCCGTTAGTGCGATCGGGCGTCCCATCCACGGACTCTGGCAATTCCACTTCATCTGGAAGCATTGTGCCGCGTCAGTCTTTCACTGTAGCAGACATTCCTGGGCTCATCGAAGATGCGCATTTGGATAAGGGCCTTGGGCTCTCTTTTCTCCGACACATTGAACGAGCCAGGATCTTGGCCTTCGTGGTGGATTTATCTGCCGGAGATGCCGTCACACAGTTGAAGGCCCTGTGGAAAGAGGTCGGAGAGTATGAGAATCTCAGGGATCGAGAAGTGAGTGAGCAGACGGAGGCGAGGATGATCAATTGGTCGCCCTTCGACGCCCAAGCTGCACCAGCACCAGCCACCGGGGACTTATTGTTCAACGAGGAAGGGGAGGAAATCTCGATATTTCCGTCAGGATCCTCTCGCTCGTCCTCAACACTCGAGCCATTGGCCTACCCCCCGATCAGCGCGAAACCCTGGTTCGTCATCGCCACCAAGGCAGACGTCTCTCAGCCAAGGACTGATGCGATGACACCAGTGGAAGCCAAAGCCACATCGACTCAAGCAAACTTTCTCTCTTTAGCAGCTTATATAAAACAAGTGGAACATGGAGAGACGGAACATCCCAGTGGGAAACAAAATGGATGGCGAAATCGCGTGGCGGCGATACCCGTTAGCGCGATTAGGGGAGAAGGGATCGACAAGGTAATAAGATATACAGCGGGCGTTCTGGACAGCCTTGTCGTTGGTCGCTGAATTTTGAGATGTAAGATAGAAAACGGATGGAGCGAGGCAAGCAGCGGAGACTCAGTCTCGGCAGATTCATGGGCTGGACACTGGAAGGGCGGAGGAATGAAGGAAAGCAAAGAGAGGAGACAGGGTATTGGATAGTAGAATGATAGTGTTCTCGTCGCAAATAGGGACTGATGCCTGGGAATGCAGTGTATAAAATCCGGGTCTGATAATATGGCTTACCCAGAGAGCCCACTACAAGTACCAGCTCGCCGAAGGTGCATCACCCACCAATTGGCATTTGGTTGTTCAACATCGCGGGAAATTTGATGTGGCAATGGGCATATCGGAACAGAACAAAAGCAAAGAGTCAAGCGGACAGGGGTTGTAACTGTACTTGACCCATCCGAAATATCACGGCTGAGGCAACCTCGTCGTCGCACGTTTGAAGATGCAGTGGTATTCAGCTATTCAGCCCTATAGGCATTAAAGCTGCTCTCTGTGAATGTCCTCACAAGAGGCTGACAGCAAGTCCACCGGTCGCAGTTGACGCTATTAAGATGAGGTCTTTAGGACAGAACCGTCCCGGCTTCCATGAGAAGCGTAAGCGGACACACCATTCCTTTTCACACGAAACCCGAATAAATAATGAAAACAACAGAAGCGCAGCCGGCTCATTGATCCGCTGACATACTCCTTCGATATTGCTGAGCATTCAGTCGCAGTAGATTGTCTCTACACAACAGTTCTCTGCCAAATTTGGTTCTTGGAGGAGTCAACCACTAGAAACTCCTACCTGGAGGTCCGAAGCTGCTTGGTTGGCCGACAATGCCACCCAATGGGCTGGTATGGTGGATATGTTGACTGTGGCCCAGTAACGGACTTCCAATCTCACCAACGCTGCCTCTGGGTGGTTGACTTGGGGCATCCTCGACGAATTTGATCACTTGCCCCCTGGTTTTGTCCTTGATAACCTCAAATGACCCGCCGCCATTCTGTGAGTTGCCCTCGGTGTCGCATATTCCAAGCATCTCATCCATGGAGACTGGTGGGTCACCTGGTGCTTTGAGAGTCTCCAGCTGTCGGAGCACATTCTGTACTGGATGGTACCCGTCGGCACTGGCAACCGGGATTTGTGACAGCTGACGGCAAGCTTGAACAAGCATAAGTCTCACAGCAATCGGGCGAGGGAGATGGGACCTTGAAATGGCTTGAGGTCCAGAACCAATCGCTCCAAAGGGTGGTTGACCCCAGCCCGGGCTAGGACGTTGCGAGCTAGGTGGGCCCCAGTTGGGAGTCGGAGCCATGCCAGGGTTGAAACCGCCCCAGCCAGGGTTTCCCATACCGAACGGTTCCTGCCTGTGTTCAGGAAAGCTGCTCGCGAATGGTATCCTTGCAGAACCAGGCGGACCGACAGGGGGAAGGCTCATGCGAGAGTCCGAGTTTTCCAAGAACGGCGCATCTGAATCATCCAACAACGCCTTGCTACCAAGCTGTGTAGCCAGATGATCCATATCGACATCTGGAGTTTTTCTTTGCGGTTTCTGCTTGTCTGGGGTAGTACTGGACGGTCGTGCAATGGGCCCTAGTCCTGGTCTGCCTATCGGAGCCTGCTCGCTCGATGGTTGTCTGGAATGTACTTGGGGCTTGGGCACTGGCTGTTGATTGACGATCGGAGGCGCCTGATTGGGAGGCTGGGGTACAAAGGGCATTTGTTGGCCTGGTTGGAAAGTTCTCGGAAATCCTGGAGGATACTGCATGCCGTTCTGGGCGAAACGCTGCTGGTTACCCATAGGAGGAGGCCCAGGGTACATGTGCATTGGAGGCATCATAGTTGGCATCATTCCTGGAGCACCCATCGGTGGTGGACCACTTACTCCCAAACCCGGCAGTCCATTCATATTGAACGGATATTGCCCCCGGCCGTGGTTGTTCAAAGGCGACCTGGGGGCGGAAGGCTGCGGGTGATGAAGTGGTGGAGGCTGCCCTTGCGCTTTCACGGGCTGCCCAAGAGCTGGTGTGTGAGGCATGGCGACAGTCGCTGGAGAAGCAGAACTTTGGGATATCTCGGTGCTAGCCTTCTGTGATCGCGGAGACGAGCCATGAGAATGCTGCCCAGGTTGCGAAGGTTGTCTGTTCCGAACAGGCGTTGGGACTTTGGGAGGAATGACCGGTGTTGCGACAGAGACATGCGGCGATTGTATGCTCGGACCGCGAGAAGGAGGCTGCAGACCAGGGGGAAGCGCCACAGGCTGTTGTTTCGCCGGGTGTTGATGGACGGCACGCTCTTTGGCCTCCTTTTCCACCCTCAGAGCCGCCTCTTTTTCTTTTCGTAACTGCTCCTCTTTGGCTTTCCTCTCGCGGTCTTCTTTCGCCTTCCGCTCCTTGGCCTCCTTCTCCTTAGCTTCTCGCTCCTCGCGTTCTTTCTTTTTCGTCTCTTCGCGTCTCAGCCGTTCACGTTCCTTTGCTTCCCGTGCCTTGCGTTCTTGTTCGGCTTGTCGCTCGCGGGCTTCGAGTTGCTTACGATGCTTCTCAGCTTCCTTACGGAGTCTTTCCTCCTCGGCAACCTTCTTCTCAGCTTCACGCTTCTTGCGCTGCTCTTCGCGTCGTTGCCGCTGTTCCTCTAGCCGCTTTTCTTCCAATTCTCGCGCGGCTGCTTCTTGAGCAGCTTTCTCAGCCTCCTTCTTTGCTTTCTCCTCATCTTTCGCTTGTTTCTGGAGTCGCTTCTTCTCCTTTCGCTTCGCTGCTTCTCGGGCCTTCTTTGCTTCTCGTTGCGAATCGAGTCGGCTCTCTTCATCTAGTTCTTCGAGCAACTTTCTCTGGCGTTCCGCGGCGACTTTCTCTCGATAGGCTGTCAAGACACGTTGTTCGAACATCCGCGCGGCAAAAATCTGGAACATCCGTCGACCTTCTTCCATGCGCTGTTCTTCGGTCATGGAATCCTAAGGCAATGCTGTCAGAAGTTTTGCAGACCACAACAAGAAGCCGCCACTGACCATATCGTCCCCTTCGAAATCGTCCTCTTCTTGGGAGTCGTAGTCCTCATCATCCTCCTCATCGTCATAATCATCATCGTCGTCTATGGGAGGATGATTGTGACCTTGATGAATATCTCGATGAGCTAATGACGAGGAATGGTAGCGAATATCTTCCTCACGTTGCATGCGTCTCTCCGCCAATTGCTCCATCATGTCTATGAAGTGCTTGCCGTCGTTCTTTAGCAAATCGTCTGCAACGGTGAGTATACCATCTGTACAGCTTGTTAGCCCGTCAAGCCACTGCAGAGAAACATAGTAGCCTGACCTTTCACGGTAAGACTGTTGCCGAATTGGAAAAAGTCGGGCGGCCCCGGTGGCAGACCATGATCATCAAGCTCTCCCTCATCGTCGCTATATCCTTCGTCGTCTTCGTCGTCGTACTCGTCGTCGTCCTCAAGATCCTCTTCATCGTCTTCCATCACCTCCATAGGACCTAGCCCAGGATACGCCTTACCCATGGGATGTGCTTTTTGTACAAACGGAGGACGGGGAGGGGCCATCATCTGAGGAACGGTGGAGAGGTCGGAGTTGTGGTTGGCAAACTGTTCGAGTTCCTCGTAGTAAGCATCGTAAAGCACCTCCAATTCCTCCTCGATCGCGGTGCGTTTCCGCCCACATACGGAGCAGCTGCAAGAGTGCTTCTGTTGCTCCTTCATTTTCCGTAAGACGGCCTCCTTCTCGACCTTGACCAAGGATCTTCGCTCATCCTCGCCTAACTCCAGCCAAAACTGCTTGATGTTTTCCCGCTCGGCTTGAGTTGAGGTATTCCATATGTGATCGCTTGAAAGTTTCTGGGAAGCTCGCATCGCGGCATTCGATAAAGGCGGGATGTTGGAGCGAGATAGCATTGTTGAAGTCCTCGACAGGGCATCGTTCGTGGTTTTGGACTTCTTCCGCTTGCTGGTATTCAGCCATGAGCTGTCGTGCATTGCATCTGCTCCTTCTCCGTAATTGGGATCCTCATCGCCACTATAAAATGCTTCTTCTGGACTCCCAATATCAGGGTATGTTGGGTCAACGGGATCTGGATAGTCTGGCTCTTCAGTGAAATAACCCTTTACCGGACCCCGACCTTGTTTGACGGGGGGTAACTGTCCGTTCGGTTTGATTCCTGGCGCGGGAGCATGACCATTTGGGATCGCCATGTCCGTCTTTTCCGCCGCCCGTTTTGCAGCCTCTTTTTCCCGTCTCTTTTGCTTCTTGCGATTGACCGCCGCAGCATGAGCAGGCTCTCCAGCCGATTCAGTGGTGTCCCCAGTCTTCAAATCTGCATCTGACTTTGCTTGTGAAGGCTGGCTGTTCAACGACGGCGTGGACGACATTGCTGGACCCGACTTTTGCAGGGGTTGGGTTGGTGCAGGCGCATCTTGTGCAGAAGTTGTCGCGGGCAACGGCTGCGGTTTGGCGGCATTAACCTGAGTGTTGGCTTTCTTCTTGGAAGGCATAGCACCAAGCCGTCACTGAAGGACTGCTAGTTTCGATATCGATCTTGATCTCGCAAGGTTCACATCAAAGGCACGGCGGTTTCGGTTACTGGTGGGGTATCACAAATTGGTAAGTGACGAGCACAGGAGATGCACCAGGGATGGGAAAAATACAAGGAGTGCGAGTGAAGAGAGACCTCAAAGGGCCAGATGTGAAAAAGGGTGAAGTGAGGGTATGGCAAGGAAAGGGCGGCTCCAGTCTGTTTGGAGAGTAGGAAGTTGAAGTTGTTCGACGTCCAAAGTCCCAAGATGCAGTCCCAGTCCGGATCAACTTCAGTTTCGTGGGGCGGCGACGTTCCAGTGGAGGCTGCAGTTGCGCAGTTGCGCTTGAAGGTGCAGTGCCTCCCCTAAGTGCCTCCGTGCTCCCCAGTGTCCCCTAAGGCACCGAGGCACCACGGGCACCTAAGGGACTCGCAATCTGCGTATTGCGGTACGGCAAAGGGGCCTTGACGGCACCTTTCTCCCAAGTTCCCAACCTTGCAGCCGCCAAAAGAGTTCAATAATAATTGACCTTAATTGCCCATCACGGCTGTGGTACGCCAATTATAGGCCATTTGTCGTCCCAATTATCACACCTCCGGTCTCCAGTCTCCCACTCCTCCTCCATACGCACACTTAACACGGCGACATCGAGGAACCGCACCTCTGGCACGAACTCAAGCCTTGGCTATCTACCAGCTACAATTGCATCATCGTCTACTTTTCGATCTGACCGGAAGAATTGCTCCTTATCTCGAGATCCAAACCCCTAGTCAACGAGAGATCTATTTGCGGCTGCGCCTCAACCACTGCCTTCCTTTGGCAGTCACCGTCCCGCTCGGGGTGGATTTGTTCTCCGTTGGACCCCACGAACTCCCAGTCGACTAGTCTCAGTTGTTCAGAAACAAGACAGCCGGTTCCTCAGCTACGGTTCAGAAGTTCAAAACATCGTTGCAGACGACTGAAACTGCGGCTGGCGGTGCCGGTCGCTGGTGGAGGTGAACGTACCCCGTTTGTGGACTGGTTTCGCTGGCTTTGCTGTATGCGACCTCAACTGCGTCCAGTTACACCAGGCCGCTCCTCCACTCCCCTTTGACTACATTTCAGCTCGTCCTCAATCTTATCCGCCGCACAACACAGACTTAAGACTCTCGACGCCCTCCGTACGCATTTTCACTTCTCTCCTCCGCAAGAGCTGCTCACCATCTTGCTCGAAAGCCGCCGGGGCCTTTGAAGCTCTCCTTTCGTCCGCCATCTCTGTAGTGGTGTGACCTGTCTGCCTGTGGGACAGAGCTGCAATAACTTCCACCGCCATGGCACAGGATCAGGCACAACAGAATGTGATGAGAAGGTACGTTGGCTCCCACCACTTTGCCGCCCACGTGGTGGAAATAGTTGTCCATCGACATCAGGGTTTCCTGTACAAGGCTGCCTCAGCCGCATATTTGGCATGACCCCAAGAACAATCACTGATTTCAGTTTCTGCAGGAAGCTTGTTATAATAGGCGACGGTGCTTGCGGAAAGACATCACTGCTATCAGTCTTCACTCTCGGCTACTTCCCTACCACCTACGTCCCAACCGTCTTCGAAAACTATGTGACAGACTGTCGGGTCGATGGCAGATCAGTACAATTGGCTTTGTGGGACACAGCAGGGCAAGAAGACTACGAAAGATTGAGGCCTCTTGCATACGCGAAATCACATGTCATCCTTATTGGCTTCAGCGTCGACAGCCCCGACAGCTTGGAGAATGTGCGGCATAAGTGGATTGAGGAGGCTCGCGAACGGTGTCCCGAAGTGCCTGTCATACTGGTGGGCCTGAAGAAGGATCTGAGAGAAGACCCGATGGCAATTGAAGAGATGCGGAAGCGGAGCCAAAAGTTCGTTACGCCCCGCGAGGGCGCTGAGATGGCCCAGGCTTGCGGGGCTCGCAAATACCTCGAATGTTCAAGCTTGACGGGCGAAGGTGTGGACGATGTCTTTGAGGCTGCGACGAGAGCTGCTCTTCTGACGTTCAATGGTAAGCAGGGTGGCGGCGGATGTTGCGTCATTCTGTGATGCCCCATGGTGTATCAGACGTGGATGAACATGTGCCGGGCGGGAAAAAACACAATGGGCGGCTGTTACCTCTTTGAATAATCCGAATGGGAGGACCTCTTAAGCAGGGGACTAATACCGATGCTCAAAATGGCGGAAAGACGACGACGTTGTACCTTTGCCTCTTGGAGAAATGAAGCCTGGCTGGCGTGTTTTCTGAGGACGGACCGAATCATACCAGACTTGGGGCTTGAACCTGTGCGACACGAGACGAACGAATTTTTTCATACTCGATTTAGCGAACTGACATCAATGATGGACCTTCTACTATATTGCCTCGTCTTTTCAATCCAGGTTTGATGGTCGAGGACGATCGGCCATCTTGTGAGAAAGATAAAAGCTTCCGAAACTTTTCCCCAGTGTATATATACATGTCGATTCTTTTTTCCGCTCATTCTCCCCCCTGGAGGGAAACAGGTCCACGATTGATCAAGACCGCGCATGCTTGTCCGAAACACTCGAGGTCCTCTCGGCCTGAGGGTCGTAACAGAAACTCCATGTAACTCGCCGCCCATTCCAGTTCGTCCCTCTATGCTGCGAGAGTTTTGCCTGGATACGGACGGGCCTTTCTTCTCCTTCCCATCCCGCTTTGATATCTCTGGCTTGTCGGGGGAAGTCATGTCTTTGATTCGTCGCAACAGCTGCGTTGGTCTGCTCCCGAACCCGCCAGGTGACATGGAATGATTTCTCCCATCTGCCCCCATCTGAACGTCTTTTTGTACAATGCGACTGCGCGAATGAGTTTGAACTCCCTTTTTCGACACAATTTCATTTCTCTTTGTGCCCATTAGCTGCGACATATAGAGACTTGCTTAACCCCTGGTGGAAATCAATGTCTTTTCCAAGCGTAATCCCAAATCTTCGCTTTACTGCCACTTCCTTCGGTAGGAGCGCCTTCTTCCCCTCCAACTCCAACACCAAGCCCGCCCGTGCTGCCCACCCACTCGACCAAACCTCGCGCATACTCGATGGGGACACCTCCCTTGGCTCTCCCTCCAGGCCCCGAAGTACTACCGGGAGTAGTCCCGGCACTCGACCCGCCTATCCCCCAGATACCGGTTTTCATCTGCGCCTTTCTGAACAGACGGCCTCCGTCGCCGGCTCCGACGCGGAGTTCCTCATTCGCGTCGCGCATGGCGTTGTACTGCCGCTCCAGCTCGAGTTCGCGCGATTTTTTGAGGTTGTGCCGATACAGGTTCCAGGCCCGTGCGATGGTCCAGTGGCGCAGGTATCGGTTGCGCGAGAAGCGGAGGGGTCGGGGCGTGAGGGTCGTGGGGTGGTGGAGGAAGAAGCGGATTAATGCTGGAGGGTTATTTGTTAGTTATCTGAGAAGAAGTTTGGTACGGCGGGCGAAAAAAAGTCGTTTGCGGGCAGTCATTTGTGGAATTGATTGGGAAGGTTGGCATGGACAAGCAAAGGGAAATGACAGTAGATGTGTGTTAGGGAAAACAAGGAGAGGTATGGATGAGATAGGGAAGAAAAGGCGCAGTCAAACAGAAAGAGACTCACTTATTCTCCTATCAGGTCTGCCACCGCCTTTCTTCTTCGCGTACTGAGCCGTACTTGTCGAGAAGGACAATCTCGAGCTCGGGGAACCTGGATTCGGCGCAGTATGATTGGTGCTCGAAGAAAGAGAAGTCGGAATCCCTCTGCGTAGCGACGACGGTCGAACCGTGATCTGGAAGGCATGTGCCAGCGCGGCACGGATCGATGAGGTATGCATCCCGCAGTCTCACAAAACGTTGGCCGAAAGACTGTGTCGTGGGGGTTTGAGGACGCAGAAATCTCCTGAGATTCGGGACTGAAGTTTGCTCTGGTCTCGAGCTCTGACCTCGATTGAACTCTGTAGGCGCGGTTGGGCGCAAACTTTCAAAGGAGCAAGGCTGGATGCTTGGCATGTTTGTAGTCTCCAGCCTTGCATGATGCCATATCAGGCTTCCCAGTCCTGAGGTTTGGTATTCGAAACAATTTAGTTTCGGGTTTCAACAGGCCTATATTAGTCTCAGATAAGCCTCCAATCAGGTCATCATGCCGGGTGTCTATTATTGAGCGAAAGCCTCCCAATTCTTGCCCACTTCGGCCGTCTTATCAGCCCAATCCTTCAGGGCATAGTGGACAACAACTTGCGAGAACCCTTATACCGAATACTTTTTCAGTCGCTTATCAAAATTCATAATGCGCCTTTGCCGATGTCCCTGGGCCAGCTTCCATCTGCAATAAAGCAATAAAGCATCTTTCATCACCACGAAAAGGCATCCACCCACCACACTTCTCCCCCACTTTGTCGAAAGCAGTCCCGGCCGACCACTTGTGGAACTGCGATAGGTCAACCACGATGATGGCAAGACACAGCTGAGGAGATTGCCCATTCCCGCAGCGACTGCCGGGAACACTAACGCTCCAAGGACGGTCTGCCCGATACTGCCACTGCCGTCAACGAGATCGTGGCGGCCCAATATTCGGCGAACGTGTTGGTTCTCTGGTTGGGCTTGCGCATTTCCTCCATCACCAGCAACGGCAGCAGCCTGTTCGTCGCCGTCGTCCTCACCCTCTTCTTCGCCATTCAGGTTGACGTCAATTTCAAGTATAACGTCGCCATCCTCGACTGCTTCTTGCATCTCGTCCTCATTGCCGTCGTCACCATTTCCTCCCGGTCCTTCCCCTCGTTCACTTTGTCTGGGTTGTACTTCTTCCAACCACTTGCGATTAAGATCACAGAATGCCTTGTGGTAACACCAATTGTAGATCGATCTCATGGCGGGTAAGCAAGCAAATACTGTGCTCGGGAGTGGCGGCCATATGGTCATGTCAATGTCAAACTTATCTGTAATCTGTGTGGAAAGTAGGATCAGACTGCTGCCGGGGAGGGCAAAGTCGGCATAGTCGGTGCGGGCGAGGATTAGATTGACCGGGATAAGGCTGTACATCCAAGCATACTCATTGCGTTGTATGGCGTACTGAAAGACTCGATTCGCATCGTCATGGCCAAACACTAAATAGACGGATTCAAATCCATGGAACCATGCCCCAGCCCATAGTGTGCCCACGAAAGAAAGTCCCAAGCCCGGTAGGACCAATTTTCCCAGTGTACGGTCAACTGCGCGGTAACTGTCTACCACGTAGCTTCTCGGTCTTGATATTCTGATTTCAGATTTGCATTGAGGGCATAGAATTTGTCCGGAGTTCTTGGTTTTGTTCTTGGGGTTCTCGAGGTCGGCTACCCAGTCCAACAAGCATGCTTCATGGGCAGTCAAACTGCAGGTGCACGGCGAGCGCCATATTGGGGGGTTGTTGGGATCGTCTTCACTCTTGTCGCTCATACATATCCAACATTTCGGCCCAAAGGTCGAGGCGCGTGAGGGAGCCGACGGTCGTGAACTCTTGTCCTTCGGTGATTGTGTAGTATTGTCTTCGGTCTGGGCTGGATCTAGGGATGGTCGATCGAGCGCGGCGGTATCAGCGTCTTCTGAGTCCATGGGGAAAGTCTGATGATGGGGCGCAGACAAGGGAGGAGATTCAGTTGACCAGATCAAGGCAGGCTACTACCAGCTCTTAGAGAAGAGAAGAGAATGTCGGCGTGATGATTGATCAAGCGTCGCGTCGAGCGCATCAAGTATTATCAGTAATATACAGAGCAAACAAGTATCTTTGATTCAAGTTAGGCAACAGATCGTGTGTCTCGGTCATTCTAACTAGGAGCATTCAGCACCGCATGAGGGCGTACCGAGGATACGTAATTTGTCGCTGCTATTTCACGCAGCTTCTGAGCTAACCCTATTAGGCTAGCCCACCATATTCCGCCCCAGGCGGGAAATGAGTGTTGGGTGGGAGTGGATGGATTGTGTGAGTTTTGCATCTGCTCTCTCCCAGCTGTAAACTCTGAGCATTTGTACCTCAGAATCAGCAAAAAGGACCGCAGGACTGTGTCTGATCTCTGAAAGAAAGAACCTCTCTACGTTGTGTTTGTAACATTCCACAACTAGCCACCCGACCAGCAGAGAAGTGTTGGCCAGACAAAGCCGTCCCAATTTACGATTGTGTTCTCGCTATGGCAGTTTTGGTGCCAAAGGTTGAAACTCTCGATCATGTCTACGCAGGAGGGTCGGAGGGTCATACTGTGCCTGTTGAGCTCGAGCAACGGTTCAAGAATTTGATCCACAGTTTCAAAACTGACTATGGTCACAAGCCAGACTTTGTATCCAGGAGCCCTGGACGGGTTAACATAATCGGCGAACACGTCGACTATTCGCTCTACAATGTCTTGCCCACTGCTCTCACCGTTGATGTGCTGATAGCCGTCCGTGTTGTCACCCCTGGGGATGGGAACGCAGCCGAAGTCAAGATCGCCAATGTAAATCCTACCAAATATCCTTCCACAACTCTGGTCATCCCAGAATCTGGCGCAGTCGAAGTCGACCGCGATAATCATTCTTGGAGCAATTATTTCTTGGCTGGGTTGAAAGGGTCCCTGGAATATCTCCGGAAGCAGTTCGGTGACTCTTTCAAGCCCAATGGCATGGAAATCCTGATCGATGGAAATGTCCCCGCGGGCGGTGGCTTGTCTAGCAGCGCCGCATTTGTCTGTGCTTCTGCTCTCAGTGTCATGGCCGCAAATAACCACGATATCTCAAAGCAGGATCTGCTTGACCTCTGCATTGTGTCGGAGCGCGCTGTCGGTGTCTTCTCCGGAGGCATGGATCAGGCTGCATCTATATTCTCTGAAAGAGGCTATCTCCTCTATTGCCGTTTCTTCCCGGAATTCTCTGCAGAGCATGTTCCTGTCCCGACGTCTGATCCAGAAGTCACTTTCCTGATCGCGCAGTCCTTCGTCACATCGGACAAGGCGGTGACTGCACCAATTCATTACAACCTCAGGGTCGTTGAGTGTACGATGGCGACTGTGGTTTTGGCAAAGCTTCATGACATAGCTCTGAATCCAGACCAGAGCTCTCTGGGATTCTGCCTGCGAAATTTTCAAGAAGAGGTCATGAAGAAAGACGGTCGCACAGATGAGCCACTAGCGGCACAGCTCGACTCCGTGGTTGACATTATAAAGTCCAACCTCAAGGAGGAGGGCTACACCAGACAAGATATTGCCGAGATTCTGGGTATCTCCGTGCAAGAACTTGAAAAGCAGTATATGTCAAAATTTCCCATTCGAGCCGATGTGTTCAAGCTGAGGCAGCGCGCCTTACATGTCCTGGAAGAAGCTGGCCGTGTCCTCAAGTTCCGAGAAACTTTGACAACCTCAGGGAAATTGGATGAAGAGAAGTTGCTCTACCTTGGTGACCTCATGAACAAGACACAGGCTTCGTGCCGAGACGTGTACGAATGCTCATGTCCCGAGATTGATCAGATCTGCTCCATCGCACACAAAGCCGGGGCTTACGGCACTCGACTCACTGGCGCGGGTTGGGGTGGTTGCACGGTGCATCTGGTGCCCCAGCATAAAGTTCCTGCTGTGACAGAGGCTCTCAAGCAAGAGTACTATTATAAAAAGTTCCCAGACATCAGCAAAGAGAAGCTCGAGGAAGCCATTGTCGTCTCAAAACCGAGTCAAGGGTCGTCGCTAATTGTCGGTGCAGCGTTGGATGTATAATGTGGAACTGACATTACGTGGCCGAGGATAATCCAAAATGGTCTTCAAGGGTGCAAGGGATCCAATACCGAGGCACCATGGCTCTTGTACGCTGCCTGCCACAAGATGTATCCAGCGAACGGCATTGCCCCTGTCTGAGATATGTGCCAGTCAAGGTTGTATATCTGGACTTCGTTGGCTGTTGTCAAGCTGCACACGATCTTCTTGCCAGTCGCTTGTGAACAGAAATGATTGCTTAAGCAGCAAACACATGGTCCAGAACTATCCTCTCGCTTGCTTCCTAACCCGAAACAACTTCGAAAGCCATAGAGCACTCCTTCAGAATCTTTTCTTGGAATTGTCAAGATTTGAATCTGGTCACTGCTGTCCGCACAGTCCACTGAATCTGCCGTCTTCTTCCAAGTGCATGCTTACCTTGACGCCCTTGGACATCTCGTCACTCTCCGAGCAATAATTTACAAGCCACTCCCAACAATTTCCAGCCGGCGACCGTTGCCGTTGAAAAAGTAGCCGAGCAGCTGCCACATTGTCGGACATGCCCAAACTCCAGGATCCAGCATGTATCCAACCCGTTCCACTTCCTCTCCAGGGTCAACCTACTAATACATAGGCCTTAAGGTCCAGTATTCCGAGCCAAAGACCATCCTTCTAGATCAAGTGACACGATCACTCTACTTGAAATGAGCCCAAGACGCCGTTTGAGACGGCTGATACTTTGAAACACGTCTGCGGGCATCCCGTTTCATCTCGATCAGCCTGGCGATAGTTGTGGACGAAGTCATAATCATGAAACAGTCTGAGGCCTCGACATCATGAGTAGCCCTCTCACAACTGCAACCGCTCGAAGCAGACTTTCGCAGGTGCTTGCTGGAGTTGCGACGGGTGGTCGGCACATGAGCCCTTCAGACACTTGTTCTTCCATCCATGATACCATCTTCCGATATTGTCTTCATTTATAACGGTCGAATTAGTCTCGTCTGTCCGTGTTGCCGGGCCATGAATGTTTACTTGGGTGTTGACATTGAAAGGTCAATCGGTCACTGATTACACTCAACGGGCAATTCAGCTGCTGCAATTTTGGATATGTGGACCACTTCAAGATTTGGACAGAAGAGGATAACGCAGATCGGAATCTATCTGACCTCTTCTCAGTAAGTTGGAATGGAGCGATGCCGCTATCGCCACGGACTATAAAGTATCTTGAGGGCGTCCAGCATTTCGTGATGATTTAGTATTACTCAACACAGACCAAAGTCAGATCAGAAGGTCGTAAAGGGAGGCGGTGGCTCGCTTAGTTACGGCCGTTGCAACCACATTTTCCACTGAGATTGTCTTGGGTGAAGCTGGGTGGATGATTTGCGACGAAGCTTTACCGAGCACAGTAATATTACCGGCTCCAAAGTCTCGCGCGTGCGGAATTAGAGCCTTATATCGACCTTCAAAGCACCTGGACTAGGCTGTTGTAAGCTTAGCAGATGCCTGTGACGCCGGGTATTGGGTGGCTATTTAATTGCTACCAAGTCAAATGGCCCTAACCATCCAGGCTTCGTGTTCCTCCAGAGTTCTCCGCTACAGCCAATTCCAGGCCTCGACTCGTATTTGCTGTGCCAAATCTCCAGTTGCAAAGTTCCTCGAGGCTGGCTATGATGAGCTCAGCAGCACTTCTGAATGTTTTCAAGCCATGAGGCGACAAACACACGGCGTCGCCCTTGACCTGATGCCGAGTCCCCGCATGGTTCCCCTTTTCGATCGCCACCACCCGTGCATACTGCCGAGATCATAAGCTGACAGTCCCACAGAGGCCACGCGCGAAGGAGCTGGGAAGGGATTATACATTTGTGTATGAGCATGGAGCACTGGTTCTTCGGACTGTGGCCCAATCCTAGCGTTGATATCATTGCCTGCTTATGTTGTGTGTCAGTCAGCTTCCACAACGCCGAACTGCGGGTCGATAGATCGGTTATATGGGTTTGTGGCATTCTTCCGACAAAGCCTCTTCTACTTAGCTCCAGGGGATAGTATTTTATCGACTGCATACTTCATTCCATCAGCTTTTTCAACATCTCTGTCGTGTCTTCCTTCAAGCTCCTTTTCTGCCTCGGGCTCTGTGTGCTCTTTGCCTGATCTAAAATGCCGTCCAGAATCTATCACTCACTCTATCCTCCGGTCAAGCTGATCGACAGCGACCTCTTGACCTACCTTTTTTCGAATCCGAGAAACACACCAGACGATAAACCGATATTTATCGATGCAGTTACAGGAGCTAGTCGCAGCTATGGAGAGATTAAACGCAGAACCCGGTCCCTTGCGCATGGTCTGCGAGAGTTGGGAGTCAAGCCGAAAGATGTTGTTGCGTTGTTCAGCCCCAACAGTATTGACTATGCTATTCTTTGCTATGGAATCATAGGTTGTGGCGCTACCGTGTCGCCGGTCAGCGCAGCATACACACCACTAGAACTTGCAGCACAACTCGAGACCAGTGGCACCAGATTTCTGATAGCTCATTCCTCGCTCCATCCAACAGCCGCACAGGCGGTCAAAAAGTCGAATCCGGCCATTCAGATCATTCAAGCTGAAGGAGTTCGCGGCAAGAACGGCAACCCGACCGCTGAAGCTCTCGCCTCAGACTGTCCGCCCAGTCCACTCGTCAGCATTGAGCCGAGTGAAGCTGAGGATCGGCTATGCTTCATGTGCTTCTCTTCGGGAACCACGGGGCGAGCCAAAGGCGTCATGACAACGCACAAGAATCTAGTGTCCAATATTCAGCAGTGGGACGCCCAGTTGCCCACCGAGACTACGGGGAAACAGACGACAGTGGCATTTTTACCATTCAGCCATATCTACGGCCTCACGTCCTTCGTTGCTATGAACACCTTTGTGGGCAACACCGCTGTCGTCCTAAGCCGCTTCGATCTAGAATTATTCTTGTCGAGCATCCAGAAGTACCGGCCCGAAATGGTCAACGTGGTCCCGCCAGTTATGCTGTTGATGGCCAAACACCCCTTGATGAAGAAGTACGATCTGAGCAGCTTGCAAAGAGTCTTCTCCGCTGCAGCCCCATTGAGTAATGAGCTTCGGGAGGCTGTAGAAGCACGCTTCAAGGAGTTGTATGGGACCAACCTATTGGGGCTGCAGGCTTGGGGCATGACAGAGACAAGTCCGCTGGGCGCAATAGTCCCTCCGACCCGACCGGACAAGAGGCACACGGTCGGGTGTATCACACCGAACATGGAATACAGGGTGGTCGACCCAGACACGATGCAGGATACAGGGTATGAATCAGACGGGTCTGCAGTACCGGGGGAACTGTGGTTACGCGGACCGAATGTGACCAAGGGGTATTACCGAAACGAAGAGGCCACGAAAAGTGGGTTTGCATCCGACGAGGAAGGCAAGCTGTGGTTCCGAACGGGAGACATAGGCACCATTGACAAAGACGGATTCTTGACCATTGTCGACAGGATAAAGGAGATGTTCAAGTACAAGGGCTTGCAAGTCATTCCGTCAGAGCTGGAGGGCAAGCTCCTGGAACATCCCGACGTTGAAGATTCCTGCGTTGTCCCGCAGTGGGTCGAAGAACAAGCGACTCATGTTCCGGTCGGATTCGTTGTGATAAGCCAGAAAGCGAAGGCCAGGGGCCAGAAGAATGTTGTTGCCGACATTGACAAATGGCTGAATGCAAGAGTCGCCAACCACAAGAAACTGAGAGGTGGCATCCATGTCATCGACGCCGTTCCCAAGTCGCCTTCAGGGAAAATTCTGCGGCGAGAATTGGCGGCTATGCTCAAGGAGTCGAGTGCAAGGAGTGGATCGAAGCTGTGATTGTAAGCGATATAAGCGGTCTGCGTCAAGGTAAGCCTCTTGTTGCAAGCATTGGAGTGGTCATCTAGGGAAGGAGATTAGTATAGAATTTCAACTGTACAGCATTAGTGCAAGGATATTTCTCTCACAGCCTCGCCGAGAGCCGCAAGGCTGAAGAGACAGATGGTGGCACGTGCTCACGACGTCATTCCACGTGAGTCGACGGAGTTTTCTTTTTCCTCTTTTTAAGAACTAGCGAGCTAGGTAACTTTTTCTCTTTCCCTACTATTATGCTGTCTGTGAACCCAACCTCGAACGTCAGAACTCAACCCACAGTTTCCAAGCGGTGCATATAAACGCGCTAGTCGGAGTGACCCGTTCAACGTTGGAGTCGTTCCGTCGGAACAACCACGACCTAGGCGGTGGTTCTAACGGATGGAGACTCACCAGATTTCGCAGGGAGAAATTTTCTTTGCCCGTCCCTGATATCTGTTCAGCCATTGGTCAACTCGGCAATCGGCAAGGTTGAGATGGCAATGCTAAGGGCAAACCAGTCTCCAGACCCAATCAGACTCGCTGAGGTCCTCAGGCGGGGAATGCCCGAGATCGGACTACTCGGTCATGGGCCGTGGCTATTGGCAGGAATCAACATGGCCGACTCCAAAAGGAATCGCATACCCGTTGACGTCGCGGTCCAGGACGTTTATGGGGATCCCTGGAACCAAATCAGCATGGTTGGAGGACCTCGAAGGTGACGGTGAAGCCTGAAGGAGGACCTCAAGATGATTGTGGGTATGAGTTCTTTTTCTTTTGCAATCTCCCTGCATATCTACGGTCAACATCGTCCGCCCTGTGATCCGTCCTGTGAGTGTTGATAACCTTGTGCGACGTCCCACATTATTCCCCAAAGACTCTCAACACCCAGTCCCTCACTATTCTGTGTCGCTCTCCAACTTGACTCTCGTCGCCCCTTTCCACGGGAAATGACCACCAGTTTTCCAAAACCTTTTCTTTCGATATTAACAGGATGACCGGCGAACTCCATCATGACACTGTCCAAAGCGACAATGCCAGTCCTGAAATTCATCCGATCTCGTCACAATCAGACCGCCCTGCTTCTCTGGATCTCGAGAGGACACCAACAATCAGAATAAAAGACCATCATGCAGACGATAAACCCGATCTGGTACGCATACGGTCGACCGTCTCGGCGCACGACATACAGGGTGTTCCCAGTCATGACAGTTCCTTCGTCGAAGTCAATGCCGCTCAATATGAGCGTTTCAGCGAGCGTCGGAAAGTTGTCATGACCTGCGTCCTCTCGCTATGCGGCTTTCTGGCCCCTATTTCGTCGACCACCATCCTGTCGGCCATTCCTGAAGTAGCAGCCACTTTCAACACCGACGGCACCATTATCAACTTGTCGAATGCGCTATATCTCATCTTCATGGGTCTGTCACCTTGTCTCTGGGGTCCGATCTCCAACATTTATGGTCGCCGATGGCCGTGCATCATCTCCGCCATCCTCTTCTTCGCATTCAGTGTCGGCACTGCGCTGGCACCGAATCTGGCATCCTTCTTCATCTTCCGAATGCTCACCGCATATCAAGGTACCTCGTTTCTTATCGTCGGGAACTCCTGCTTGGGGGACATCTACACACCGACAGCGCGAGCGACCGCCCTCGGCTGGTTTCTCTCAGGGACACTGATCGGACCTGCGTTTGGGCCTTTCGTCGGAGGCATAATCGTCACATTCCGTTCCTGGCGCGACATCTTCTGGTTGCAGTCTGCCCTCGGTGGCCTCGCCGCCGTCTTGGTGATCTTGTTGCTTCCTGAGACGATTCCGGAAAAGAAGATCCACGAACTCCGCGAATATTCTCGAAAGGAACGAACATTGCGGATAGTTCATTGGGTGTCTCCTTTCCGCACGGCCGCATTGCTCTTCTCATACCCAAACCTGATCATCGCTGGCCTCGCATCAAGTGCTCTTGTCTGGAATATGTATGGGTTGCTCACTCCGATCCGCTACGTCCTCAATCCGCGGTTCCACTTGACATCCCCGATCCAGTCAGGGCTTTTCTACATTGCGCCTGGGTGTGGCTATCTGTTGGGCACGTTCTTTGGAGGTCGCTGGGCTGACCACATTGTCAAGAAGTGGATCCGGAAGAAGAACCGGCGTGTGGCTGAGGATCGTTTGAGGTCGTGCTATGTCTTCATTGGCGGCGTTGTGCCCGCTTGCATGCTCATATACGGTTGGTCGGTGGAAAAGGCGGTGGGTGGCGTTCCTCTACCCGTGGCAGCAATGTTCGTGCAGGGAGTCGCCCAGCTCTTCTGCTTCCCCAGCCTCAATACCTATTGTCTCGACGTCATGCAGTCCAAGGGTCGATCCGCAGAAGTTGTAGCGGGAAACTATATGATCCGGTACGCATTTGCTGCCGCAGGCTCTGCAGTGTGTTTGCCAGCGATTGAGGCAATCGGGGTTGGCTGGTTCAGCACAATCTCTGCCGTGTTTCTTGTCATCAGCGCAGTCGGAGTGTGGGCCATGACCACATGGGGCGAAGGCTGGAGACATGCCGTCGACGACAGGAAGAAAAAGAAACGGAAACAACGGGAACAAGAGAAGGCGAAGGAGAAAGGTGGGAAAGAGGGTGTGTGAAAATCAGAGATGATGAAGGCGTCCAAAGGAGAAGATCATATCGGATCATTTATCAGAAGCACTTTGACTGCTCCTAGCCATGGTTGACGGCGTTGATTTTACGGGGCAAGGAGTTGGATGGGCATGAATGACGCGACGAATTTACTAGAATTCAGCCGATGGAGAGATGTGCAGCGTTCAAAGGGGTATTATCAGCGGGTTTGGTTTACAGCAGGCATGGGCGTCCTTGGTATCGGGGCAAACCTCGTTGGTGGGGAGTTCGACTTTGGAGCTGAGCCTACGAGGATGTCGTTTTTCCACGGAAAGGGCGAAAGGCAGGCATAAAATAGAGAACACTGTCCGGTGGACCAGGTATAGAAGTATAACAGCCAGGAGCAGTGACAGGAATCAAAAGCATTGTAAAACCAGGTTTGGGGAGCTATAGCCTCACTCGGTCGGTCAGTCAGTCAGTCGGGGAGAGGTACTAGCCTCGCCCACCACGACATTTGTATGGACTGGGATAGATGGGCAGCCTTGCGAGACAGCAGTTCAAGTTCACAGCATGTGAAAAAAGGCGGGCGGGGGGCCACCAAAACAATGATGAAAGTGGGGGTTCAAAAGTTGTTTGGCCTGTCGACCTTTTGGACTTCAGGGTCTTCTCCATCGGCGTCCTCCGCCATCCGCATTTCGGACACTCGATTGCATCGAGTAAACAGACTGATTTGGGGACACGCACGCTACGGACCTGTAATAAAACCTTTGGGGATTTTCTTTCTTTCGATCTTCTCGTCTCCTTTGGTGTCATTCGTCTGAGTCCTTTGCCTATGAGCATCTCCAGGAAGTTGTCTTTTACAAGTGTATTTCTGACATCTGCTTACTTCGAGCCATAATCTTGAATACCCCCAGGAGTCATTCACTCTGCTCTGGTAGAGTTCGCCTGCGCTTCTATCAAAAAGAAAAACTCCTGATACACCCCCATATTCGAGCTAGCCATGGAAGTCAACATCCAACCGCAGGCCCTCTCGGAGACCATCGTCGACAGGACCCTTGGTTCAAGCAGCACGTCAACCTCTAGCATAACCGTGACGCCCATCCCCGCAGTCCTCATCGACACGACCTTCTCTTCCTCGACGAACCTGTCCACCACGGTCCTCGGCGCATCCATCGTGTCCTTCTCGGACGAATACTTCGCGGCCGCCGCCAACCTGCTCACACCCACACCTCCCGTTCGAAAACCGGGAGTGTTCGTACATACGGGAGCGTGGTACGACGGATGGGAGACGAGGAGGCACAACCCCAAGGAGTTTGACTGGGTGGTGATCAAGCTCGGCTGTGTGGCACAGATAGAGGCGGTGGAGGTGGACACGGCTTACTTTAACGGAAATGAGGCTCCGCTCGCTGGATTGGACGGAGTAGCCTTCTCGAGCGACGAGGATGATAGTGCTGCCGCAAAGGAAGGGTATGATGCGTGGACTGAAGTCCTACCCCCGCAGAAGTGTGGCCCTTCTCAACGGCAGGCATGGAAAGTATCTGGGCCAGGGGTGCAAGGCAAGCAATTCACGCATTTGAGGTTAAAGCAGTACCCAGATGGAGGCATTGCCAGGTTGAGGGTCTACGGCACAGTCATCCCACCGTCGTTACCGGCCAGTGTAACCTCGGGAAAGGAAGAGAGACCCCTGGAAGATCTAGCCAGTGCGCTCAACGGTGGTGTGGCCATTGAATGCTCAGACCAACATTTCGGCGGGAAGAACTATCTGCTTCTGCCCGGCCGAGGGAAGGACATGGGAGACGGATGGGAGACTGCCAGGAGCAGGGTCAAGGGTCACACAGACTGGGTGATTGTCCGCCTCGGGTTGAAGGGCAGGAAGATTGAGAGAGTGGTCGTCGACACCAAAGATTTCAGAGGGAATTTCCCTCGGGCGGTCAAGGTGGAAGGGTGGGCAATGGAAGTGGCCAAGGCCGCCCTGGGCACTGAGGCGGACCCCAAGCATGACGCCACAGGCTGGACAGCCCTGATCAAGGGAGAACAGCCTTGCCATGCGGACACAGAGCATGGCTTTGGGCTCGACCAGCTGGTGGCCTCTGAGCCTCCGGAAGGACATGTGTGGACACATGTGAAGATGACCATTATCCCTGATGGAGGGGTCAAGAGACTGAGGATAATTGGGAGGAGGGCGTGATAAGCATGATGCTACACAGAGATGTGCTTGTATACTTGGTCGTCTATACACGTAGATTGCTGTATTTGGCAGCCACAAGTCTCTGCATCTCACCACCTGGTATCGGCGGAGCGGAAAAGTCTCGTGAGCACTCGTGGCAATATCAAACGGCCGCCTCGTGGTTGGTTCGTTGCCGACGAGTCTCGATTCGCCTGGTGGCTGCCAAGACCGACATCGGCCCCACGTCTAGCACTGTCATTGGGCAGCGACTCTTCTCCGCAAAACCGGGAGGCAAAAATTGCAGATTAGGATGCCACCGACGCCAGTCACTGCCAGTCACTCACTTTCTCCTCCATGTCACTCCCACTTCCAATTCCGCACCTTCAGCGACACACACCTCCCGCTACCCACTGACTCATAATTCTTTTCCGTTTCTTATTTCCTACCCAGCGAGCAGGTAGCTTTCTTATTCCACAAGTTTCACACTCTCCCCTCTCTGGCCGTTGACGGTTGGACTTTATATCCTGAGAAAGGCAACCATGGCCACCAAAATGACGGGCATGCGGCCTGGCTCCAGTGCCATTCGCTCTTTGTCCCGAAGAAGACCTTCGTGTTCGCAACCCTTCTCCTCCACTGCCCCGGCAGCTGCACTGTCCCCCTACCGAAAGTCCCAAAAGTCCTCCCCGGAACAGTCAAGAAGACCTGCGACAACTGCAGCCGCTCAAGCACAGTGAGTCAATTAGAAAGGCCTGGCAAAGCGTGTTGTGCTGACCTTGCTGTAAGAACCACGCGACCGATCCCCAGCCCCGCCTTCAACAACGACTTCCGCCGAAATGAGCCCTCGCCTTTGGTCAACAGGCAAATGCCTGAGCTTGACGATTCGTTCGTGGGGCTCAGCGGAGGAGAAATCTTCCACGAGATGATGCTGCGACAGGGTGTCAAACACATCTTTGGCTACCCGGGCGGCGCCATTCTTCCAGTTTTCGATGCCATCTACAACTCAAAACACTTTGACTTTGTTCTGCCCAAACATGAACAAGGTGCAGGCCACATGGCAGAAGGGTATGCCAGAGTGTCCGGGAAACCTGGCGTCGTCCTTGTGACTTCGGGCCCCGGCGCAACAAATGTCGTGACCCCAATGCAAGATGCGCTCTCAGATGGGACGCCCATGGTCGTCTTCTGCGGCCAGGTACCAACCACTGCTATTGGCACCGATGCCTTCCAGGAAGCTGATGTGGTTGGGATTTCAAGAGCCTGCACAAAGTGGAATGTCATGGTCAAGAGCGTGGCGGAACTGCCCAAGAGAATAAAGGAAGCCTTTGAGATTGCCACTTCGGGACGACCTGGTCCCGTCCTCGTTGATTTACCCAAAGATGTCACAGCTGGCATTCTACGGAGACCGATTCCCATGCAATCGACCCTGCCCTCACATCCTTCCGCCGCCACCCTCGCTGCCAGAGAGCTCTCCCGGAAACAGTTGGAGGGCACCATCAGCCGTGTGGCTGATCTTATCAATAAGGCAAAGAAGCCACTGATATATGCGGGCCAAGGTATTTTGGGTTCTCCCGACGGCCCCAAGCTTCTGAAAGAATTGGCGGACAAGGCCTGCATTCCCGTAACGACGACCTTGCAAGGTCTCGGAGGGTTTGATGAGCTTGACCCCAAGTCTTTACATATGCTCGGTATGCACGGCGCCGCCTATGCCAATATGGCCATGCAAGAAACCGACCTCATTATCGCCCTCGGAGCTCGTTTTGACGACCGAGTAACACTTAACATTGCGAAATTCGCGCCGGAAGCGAAAAGGGCTGCGGCAGAGAAACGAGGCGGTATCGTCCATTTTGAGATCATGCCCAAGAACATCAACAAGGTCGTGCAAGCGACTGAAGCTGTCGAGGGTGACGTGACGACCAACCTCGCCGACCTGGTACCCAAAGTCAAGGCTGTCAAAGAACGGCCCGAGTGGTTTGCGCAGATTAACGACTGGAAGAAGCGATTTCCTTTGAGCAGCTATGAAAAGGAGACGCCCGACGGCCTGATCAAGCCGCAAACCTTGATTGAAAAGCTCTCAAACATGACCGCCCACATGAAAGAGAGGACCATTATCGCTACCGGTGTGGGCCAACATCAAATGTGGGCCGCGCAGCATTTCCGATGGCGGCATCCTCGGTCGATGGTCACATCAGGAGGTCTTGGTACCATGGGTTACGGTCTCCCCGCTGCGATCGGCGCGAAAGTTGCCGCACCGGACGCCCTGGTTGTCGACATTGACGGCGACGCCTCTTTCAACATGACTCTGACGGAACTCAGCACGGCGAGTCAATTCCAGATCGGCGTCAAGGTGATTGTCTTGAACAATGAGGAGCAGGGTATGGTCACGCAGTGGCAGAGTCTCTTTTACGAAGACAGATTCGCCCATACGCACCAAAAGAATCCCGATTTCGTCAAACTCTCAGAAGCCATGGGTGTGCCGGCACGGAGGTGCTTGAAGCCTGCTGATGTGGAGGAGAGTTTACGGTGGTTGATTGAAGGTAGTGGCGAGGGTCCGGCGCTCTTGGAGGTCGTTACCGACAAGAAGGTGCCGGTGCTGCCGATGGTACCGGCAGGCAAGGCCCTGCATGAGTTTTTGGTTTACGATGAAGGTACGTTTTGATACTGTCCCCAGAACCTGGACGACCTGAGCTAACTTTTTGGCGCAGCGAAAGAAAAGGAGCGGAGAGCCGTTATGAAGCAACGGTCTGGGCATTAAGTACCGAGCCTTGTGAACGAAAAGGAGAGTGTGTGTTTATGGGATCCCAAAAAGACTTCGATGATGTTGGAAAACCCCCAAAAAGTTGTTTCCCAAACCAAAAAAAGTCGTACGACAATGTCCATACGCGCTTGGAATTCTGTATAGGCGAACATACGCATTTTCTTGCCCACGAAACATTCCCCAAAAAGGGGGAATATTTCCACCAAAAATTCCGTTTACTTTTCAAATCTGCTCTCACTCTTTACAGATCTGCTGTCTGCTAATCATTTTGCTGTGAATTGACTTGACTTGACTTGACACGAACGGGGCCCCTTTTCTTCTCTATCTCTCTTTGTACCTTCTCGAAAAAGCGGCACCCACCCTACCTAACCTAAGATACGTAGTACTCGAGGCTCTGGGAGAGTAGGATTGGAGATCTTTCGAGATGCAGGGATGTCGGCCAGGAGTGCGGTGCCTTCTGTCTCTTGCTATGGCCTATGCATGTCCCTATGCCCGCTGAGCGACCTCAAATGTAGTATCATGTTTTCTTTTGAGGGGGAACAGACCACAGGGCCAACTCCAGCATAAGTCGTCCGTTGCAACACGGAAAACGTCGATCGAAGAAAGGTGAAAATTGCATTTTAATGGTTATCATCACGGGATGCGATAAAATAGGGCAGCCATTCACTACCCTACCGTTATCGTTGTCACCGTTGTTGTATCGTCTTCAACTTCTCATCAACCAGCCTGCCGACAATCTTCTCCAACATGGCCGGCACACCTCCCCCTGCGGCACCGGCACCGGCACCTCGTTGTTGTTGTTCACCTCCCAAGTTCTCCTCAAGGTACCCGACGACGCTCTTCTCGACCAACTTGCCCACGATATCGATCTCGACATTGACCTCGTCCCCGGACGATTTCGCCGCCATGACGACCCGCTCCTGCGTGTACGCGATGAGCATGACCTCGAACCAACCCTGGGCATCGTCCACGCGCGTGACGGTCAGACTGGCGCCGTCGAGGGTAACGTAGCCCTTTTCGACAATGTAGCGCAGCACGGCGGCGTCGCGGGGCGCGAGGCGGAACGTCAACGCGTTGCCGTCGGGCGTCACGGACACGATCCGCGCCACCGTGTCCACGTGGCCCTGGACGAAGTGTCCGCCCATGCGCGTCGAGGCGCTCACGGCCCGTTCGAGGTTGACTTTGGCCCCCTCGCGCAGGGAGCCGAGGTTGGTGCGCCGCAGCGTCTCGGGCGCGACGCCGACCTTGAAGCCCGTGTAGGGCGGCGGTCCCTGGGAGGGTTCGAGTTCCGTCACCGTCAGGCATGTGCCGTTGACGCAGATCGAGTCGCCCAGCGCGGCGTCCGTGAGGATCGTCCCGCAGTCCGAGATGGTCAGCGACGTGCCGTTTCCGCCTGATGTCGACGGGTCCAGCGCCACGAGCGACGTGACTGTGCCGATCGTCTCGACGAGGCCCGTGAACATCTTTGCTGTTCTGTACTCGGAGGAGGGGGAGAGGGAAGCATTCAAGGTCTGGGCGTGCGGAGTAAATGTGTACACCAGTTTTCCCTTGCTCTTTTTCTTTTCCTGGAAATACACAGCGAGAGGGGGGTTCTGCGCACGGAAGTATCTATCGAGGAGTCCGCAGGAGTTTGGGGAATGTCTTGGATGGGAAAACAGAATTGGTCAGCACAGCGGAAGGCGAAGGTTGAAGGTGGAGAGAAGGCTTTGTCAATGATTGCGAGATTCTTATTACTTTTTTGTCGTTTCCCGCCCGCGGCCCCGCATCGGGCGCTGCAGCCTCGCATGCTTTCACCTCGGTGACGAGGCTGGAAGGAAATAACCTAGACTTTTCGCAAGCCACTCTGATGAGACAGAAAGTTCTATAAAACAGGTCTTAAAAATCAGCCACCTCCGCTGGCGCTCTGGGGGTATCATATTATTAGGGAGAGCTAAACCCTGCCGAAAGAGACCGACTTTACCCACCCCCCGCTTCATGTTCTGTATATACCTCGTCATACCGTGCAGTATTCACCGGTTCACTTTTTGGTATTTTGTTACAATGGAGGCTGTTTCCTCTTTCTTTCTTTCATCTCCTTCTGCTATCCCAGTTATTTGGCGTTCCGTTAGGGCGTTACCGATTCTGATACAGGATGCGAAGGTCGCGATTGCGCCCCCATATTCGGGAACACAAATGATCCGAGAAATGCGAGGCCTCGACGGATACGTGTTGGTACGTGGTTCCTTCAACGGAGTCCTTCTCCAGCAATCGAATAGCACCGTCGAATCATTGTTGGTTGGCTCATGTGGTCGACAGGTCTTGACCTCGTGGAGGTGCCCGCCCAAGAGGAGCGGCCATGTAAAGGGTCGACTCATGACCTTGGAACTCTGCTTCGGCCCATACCACTCCACGATAGGTGATGCTGTTCAGCCGCTTTTTTTCCTGTTTGGGCGACAGCTGAGAGCAAGCTCGAGGAGACTATCACGGTCTGTTGACACGACAGTCAGCGTTTTGAATCATGGGTGAAGAGAGCACCACGAGTGAGCCCACCTTCTTGGTGTTCGAAATAAATTTCCGCCATGTCCAGGTAAGGGAGACTTCGGTTCCAAGAGAACCGTCGGGTCAGCGACCTGGCCGGCGACAGGGTCGAGTCCGAGTTCCAGGTTGACGTGGATGCCCTTCTCTCAGCTTCGATCTCGTTGATCTGGGCATGTATACCCGTCAACAGCAGAGTCGACTTCCGACCTGTCCCCCTGCTCTCAATTTTGATGCTGTCTTGACACACTGTACCCCTGGACGTCAGCAGTATGATCACCATCAAAGCACAGGTGTATACTGACGGTTGAACTCCATGTACTTCTTCCGCCGCTTCCCCTTTTCCTGGATCAAATGCACCATAAATCGCATCTCTGATCCCACCTCCCAGACCCGCACGTTCTCCAAGCCGACGATGCGATCATCGTCTCGGCCGAAATGGGGGCGACAAATTTCGGTTACCGGTACCACAAGCCGAAGACTGGATCCATAGACTATTGCCTGAAATCGTTCACAGTCTATGGCCAGAGATGTCATGGTCAAAATCGTGCTGCAAAAAATGGCTCCGCGGACAAAAGGACTCACCAGGGACACTCCGGAACTTGTACTGGACCCAAGTGGTCGGAATTCTGGGGTGATCTCTCCGTTGGCCCTCTTCGATGGTGAAGAAGGTCAGACCCTCGCCTTGCTCTACCACAGCTATGAGTTCATCGCCGTTGATCGAATAGGGAATAATGTATTCCCAAGTGGGTACTAGAGAAGGCTCATCAGGTCTGAGGACCAGGACATCTGTCAGGAAAGGAATGGAGTCGCACCTCGCTGCCGGAAGCGTATGGTTCTCTTGTCGTTCAAAGTCCAAATATCTTCCACAGCAGCACCGTTCTTGATGAGCAGCACTCTTCCCGAGTCACTGGCCTCTATCGAAACTCCGTCCGCCGCCCCAGGCTTTCGCCAGACAAAATTAACCGAGTCAACACGTCTGGGTGGAAAGAAATATCAGCATTGGCTCTCCATATCACCATAGACTGGGTTTGAAATACATTTCGGTAAAGTTAGCATGCGCGGTCAGCTTATCAACGAAGTCTTGCTGTTCTTTGATGGACGCGAGCTTGACGTGGCGGTACTGATCGCCTGGGGTGACTCCAGGAAAACTCTCCGGCAGGGTCAATTGGTTGTCAATGTCCTGTCCAAAGTCGTAGTCATCAAGGCCGACTGTCGGACCTGGCAGCCATAGAGGAGCTATGGACTGAGTTTTCGGATTTGAGGAAAGTTCCGGAGAATTGAACTGGCTTCCAGACCCCCTTGCCGTGATCGACGGTGACGTTGGATCAGGAGATGGACCAAAGGGACTAGACATAGGGGTTGTGGACGAGCTTTGGTTTGACACTGCAACGGCGACCATATCTTTCAGGTCGCTCACTTGGTCTGCAAGTTGACTAACTCGATCACTGCATCAAGAGTGTGTCAGCTCCCAAGATGGATCCCTCTTCTCGCTTGCAAGAACATACGTGAGCAGTCCGTTCTCCAGCCAGGTCAGCCACTGAATATGTCGCAACAGCTCTCCTCGAAGGTTCTCCACCACAACGTCCTTTGTCGTCCATTCAATTTTGTGGTAGACGGTCTTAAAGGCTTCGATCCATTGATGCCAGGCGGCCTCTGCGCCCGTGGGGCTTCCGTTCCTGTTCACGATGTGCTCATACTTGGTCGCGATCTTTTTCAATTTCTTGGTCGTCTCCACACATTGCTCGAGCATACCCTGAATGTTGCTCTTCACGTCGGCATGATCTTTCAGCATGGCACCGTGCCGGCGAAGCCTGCTGGCAGCTGTCGCCACGCATGATTGGTACCGGTCTGTTTCCTGGATAAAGAGCTTGACCTCGTTCGGCGCATGTGTTGCGGCATGTAGTGTTTTGGCTACTTGTGTAGTGACCTGAACTAGGGCGATAACATCTCCTACGCCGTTAATAGCCATAGGACAACTGAAAAGCAAAGTAAGGTCACCCAACAGAAGCAATCAACTCTGGTAATGTCACCTCCAAAAAAGCTTATGTCGTCAAATGAACATGTACCGAGTAGAAAGCCCATGAACCAACAGGCCCCCGTAGAGTCATCAGCATGGTGGCTATAGTCGGCGAGTTGGGCAAGATCCATCGGCAGCTTCCGCGCGTGGCAGAGGGTCCTTGACTCCTGGCCCGAGCTTCGAATTTGTCGACATGCTCAGCTTCGACGAAGACGAACAAGTCGGGCCAATTGGAAAGGCAACGTCGGAAACGTGGACAATGAATGAGCCTTGCTAGCAGAGCCCCGCGCTAGCTTAGATCAGGAGATGGCCACAAGTGATGCGAAGGCGCAGGGTTGTGAAACAAGGCAACGGCTGTGTTGTCTTCCTGGCTCAATGTGGCATGGGGTTCTGGGCAGGATGAAAGGAGATCCTGGAATCCGGTCAGTTGGCGTGATTGATATGGAGTTCGGACGTTGGACGGCCCAATCATGTCTCAGCCGCATCGAACAGGGCGCGTACAGCAGGGTTCAGGGGCTCAGAGGTATTCGCACAAGGCTGCCTAGTTGACTTGCTAGAGAGCATAGCCTGTGCTCCGGACCCCTAGCTGTTGATCGTGAAGCGAAGGCAACAACAGCCATCCCTCTTCCAGAGGAACTTATGCAGCTGGGCTATTTGCAAGGCGAACACAGCCTGAACGCGCGATTTTGTGATTTTGTATCTTGTGCTGTAGTTCTTGCTTCCAAGTTAAACAGTAACTCTCTGCAATGCTTTCCATTCGATTTCTGTCCGCCCAATACAGTGGGTGAAAGCGCATTTGTTGTCCGTTGTCCTTCAGCCTGATGCCGGCAGATTGTGAACAGTGAGAGCTTGACAGTCGGACAAACAGCCATCATGGTTAAGAGGCATAAAGCCTTTCGGGACCTGGAGGATGAGTATAAGCACATACAGGTAAATCGGCCTTACTGCATTGTGCGAGCCGCCGTCTGCGTTCTGACGCTGATTGTTATTGCCAAAGGATCCGACTCTTCGTCGTCGTCTCATTTTGCGGGATATCAATGAACGATCTTTCAGCCGCGCTCATGTTCGAGCGATCCTGGTTGCCGGGACGGGCTTCCTGACTGACAGTTATGATGTTGGTGATCTCTCGACGTGTTTGGCTAGTTCATGTGTTCTGACATTCCACCAGATTTTTGCTATCAATCTGGTCTCTGATATGATGTAAAGATCTCTTGTCCCTCTTCTTCTGTGGCGATGCTCCTGTCATCAGACGCTCCTCGTCATCTGTGTACGCTGACAGAGATTGGCAAGTGGGTTTTGTTACTTCCCCGGGCATGGGAACAAGATCCCCCAGGTCGACGATACCTTGATCAAGGTCATGACTTCGGTCGGCACCGTCATCGGGCAGCTGTTTTTTGGTTGGCTTGCTGACAGGGTTGGGAGAAAGCGCATGTATGGCTACGAATTGCTCATCATCGGGCTGGCAACTCTGGGCCAATGCATCACCGGTCCTTCGTCAGCCATCGGCATCACAGGACTGCTGGTGTTTTGGAGAATCCTGATGGGTATCGGTATCGGTGGCGATTACCCTCTTGCGAATATCATCACTTCTGAGTTTGCTTCGACCAAATGGAGAGGCACAATGGTTGCCGCCGTGTTTTCGACTCAGGCTCTTGGTCAATTCATAGCCAGTCTCGTTGCGACGATTGTCATTGCGGCATTCAAAGATCAGATTAACAACGACGACAACTTCTGTAAGGACAGTGTCTGTTATCAAACGCCTGCTGCACAACTAGCTGTCGACAGGATGTGGAGGATCATTATCGGAGTGGGCGCCGTTCCTGCGGCGTTTGCGCTCTATTATCGTTTAACCATCCCAGAGACACCCCGATACACCTTCGACGTGAATCGTGATGTGGAGCAGGGCTTTGCCGACTACAAAGGATGGGTTCAAAACACCATTGGACCCAGAACTGGACAAGGAGAGGTCGAAGATGAGAGAAGGGAAATCCGCGCCGGCTTGAGACCCGGTGAGACTCTGGGCGGCCTTGATGCTGCCGTCGTACCCCAGTCCTCATGGAACGACTTCAGACGCTATTTCCGACGGGGCTTCAACGGCTGGATTCTCCTTGGGACTTGCGGATCGTGGTTTTTCCTGGATGTGGCATATTATGCCCTGGCTTTGAATAACACCATCTTCCTCCAGAAAATGGGCTTCGGGTCCGTCCACGACAGCGACCCTACAAGATTCTACACGATTCTCCGAAATGGCGCGGTTGGCAATCTGGTCCTGGTGGTTGCCGGTGCTATTCCGGGTTCCATCTGTGCAATCCTGCTTGTGGACAGAATAGGACGCAAATCGATCCAAGTCGGGGGATTTGCTATGATGACCATCCTCCTTCTGATTCTCGGAAGTTCTTTCCAGAGCATGTCCGACGCTTCGCGGGTGGCTTTGTTTGTTTTGATCCTGTTCTTTGTCAACTTTGGTAAGTGAACCCCCTCCGAATTCACTCCGCGCCCTTGATTGATGGATTTTTTTGCAAGGTCCCAACTCGACAACCTTCATTGTCGCGGGTGAGTGCTTCCCAACCAGGTACAGGAGCACGTGTCATGGATTGGCGGCGGCCTCTGGAAAAGTCGGTGCAGTTCTCGCCCAAGCGCTGACGGGCCCACTGCGAAACATCGGATTTGAAAAGGGCGAGGACGACGCCTCACCATGGCTGCCCCATGTCATCCAGATACTTGGTGGGTTTGCGTTTTTGGGTCTCCTCTGCTCCTTCCTCATCCCGGAAACGATGGGGCGGTCGCTTGAAAAGCTGGCAGGGGAGGAGCCGAGAGCACTGGAAGGCGAAGAAGCGAGCGACGAGGACGAAAATACCCATCCAAAGTCGCTCCTGGGGTCGATGTGGGTTTCATGCACGCCTGTGGTGTTGTGTCAGTGGATTTTCCGCGGGCGCAACCATGCAACTGCATATAATGACATTGATGCCGGCCAAGGAACACTTTCTGGAGAGCGGGTATCATTGTCCAGAATGGCCGCGGGCAACGAGGCGTCCCCTTCCAAGCCCATTGTTCCCAGAGGCGATCCGCCCGACCAACAAGATGACGGAGGACTAAAGATACTCGAGACCGAGATAGAGAGGATCTCCGGGGAAAGCTCTGACCGAAGAGGCCACGATGATGCTGATGATATCCGGCAGATCACTTGAAAAGTCAAAAGTGTAGCCTGTATTTGAGGATGTTTTGGCTCTAAGATCTGTGTTAGAAGCGATATAATACGAGAATAGATCTGTTTTGCTTAATCGAATCGAATATCGAGGCAGAGGCAGTCAACCTTTGAACGTCACCTTTCATTCTTGCATTGTATACCTGGTCATCGACTGGTATGGTCACCTGTACCGACGGTGCTAAGATGATATCGGGCCGATGTTGACCTCGTCGTGTTCTACTCAAGTTTGACTACCTATAAGAGAATGGAAGTCCACCATCATCTGTGTCTCCATCATATCGGCAAAACTCGAGCGGAGCAAATATTGCATACCGGATTCTATGTATGATAAATTTCGAGGAAAAGAATAGCCAGGGCTAGATGATATGAGTGTGAGCGAGCATGAGCCATCTGATCGGCTCGAACAGAAAAATGAAAACCATGCCATTTTCACTTTGCTAAACGCTGGCAGAAGGAGTTTGAAGTGTGTCTGCAGGTCCAGGTCGCGCACCAAGAAGCCTGCTTGGGCCAGACTGTGTACAATATTGGTGTTTACCGCCCATCTTTGCAATTACAACCGACCCATATACATTGCGTGGGCAGTCTACACATGTCTGATCATGTTGTGCGGTGAGATATGCCACGATTCACACCCTGTGTTGCAGCAGAACCATGCCCTTTGACATAAGGTCCAAACTCCAACCTGTAGTACACTATAGCGGAACCTTCATGGGGTTCACGTCGAGAAGTTAGCGTCAGGATAGAAGTTACGGATCAACAGCACGAAGCAGCGACGCTGATGGTGGTGGTGGTGGTCATGGAGACAAATAGCATCGTTGATGAATATCAAATGGCTCCTTGCGTGCAAGGAGCGAAAGGGAACTTGAAACTGGCTTGCGCGCCAAGACTATACGCGGTGGCGCCATATCAGCTGACCTATAGAATGACTAAGACTCGGGAAACATTCCCGTCCTGGAGAAAACGGCAAGCCCCTCGGCCTTCGGAGCCAAAGTGCGGGACTTGCGTTCTTCTCATCCACCCTCTTCCACGGCAAGGCCACTGACTGGCATATATACTCCGTCCTTGAAGCGTCATCCCCCAGTTCTCCATCATCTTCTATAACTGACCCCTTCAAGTTCCACCATTACACCTCTGAAATCGAAAGAACAGGTCAAAGCCTTTGCTTAGCTTTGTGCAACCCGCGAAGATGAGCCAGATTCCACCAGGTCCGACGTCCTCTCCTTCCCCGTCCGAATCTTAATGAGGCAGCCCCCGCAGGGGTTTGGCTAACAAGAGAGAAATAATAACAGAAGTCGAAGCACATCACAAGATAATGCGGGAGACATTGTACGTTGTCCCGGACCTTGGGGCACAAGACTGGCTATCTATATCTTCTGGATCTTCACTAAAACATCGGGCCCATATTTACAGCTTCGCAATCACAACCCCCCTCCTCACACCCCTCAACCTCACCCTCGTGGTCCTGATCCTTACACTCGCCTACCTCCGCCTGCGCCCTTCCTCCCCCGCGTCCCTGCCCCCCGGTCCCCAACCCATCGTTTTCAAGACCTTCACCCCGCGGACCCTCCTCAAATACAACGGCGAATCCGGCTCCCCCGTCTACCTAGCCGTGCGCGGCAAAGTCTACGATGTCTCCTCAGGCCGCAACTTTTACGGCCCCGGCGGTCCGTATGAGAACTTTGCCGGAAGGGACGCAACGAGGGGTTTGGCGTGTCAGAGCTTCGATGAGGAGATGCTCACAAAGGACCTCGACGGGCCGTTGGATTCGTGCGACGACTTGACGCCCGAGCAGGTGGAGAACTTGAATGGGTGGATTGAAAGGTTTGATGAGAAGGTGAGTTACCTCCCCTCGACCCTTCGACGAGGGGCAACATACATATACATGTGCTCCGCGAATGGATGGTCAAGACCCAAGGTATACTAACCTTTCGATCCAGTATCTGGTGGTGGGCAAATTGATGCCTTTTCGGAAGACCGAGTTCCATTAGTTCTACAGGACATCAGATCGTATGAGACATACGTAAAGACCAAGAATTGCCAAAAGCAAACGATGTTCTGGTACAAGCATATCTTTTCACGTTCCGTGGTAACTGCTATCATAGCTAAGAAGCTCTAAAGTTACAGTCTCGTAAGCCGTTCATCAGCTAAACTCATGCCCCGATCCTTCGTTGAGTAATCCATCACCGAACCAACTCCCTTGTCCTTGTGTCGCCACGGGATGAGAGCCCACCTCCATCTAAGGGTATCCACCATGCCCATTTCCACCTACAGTTCACTTTTAGCGCTCGCGGCACTCTTGGAAGCAACGCTGGATGCGGAACTGGCAGACTTTGATGCCACGCTGGACGCTGAACTGGCGGAGTTGGATGCCGATGTCGATGCAGTGGCAGCAGTACCTTGGGCCTGTCCAAGAACCCATTGCAATCCACTCTTAATGCGTTCAAAGATGGTTCCGGAAGGAGTCGATGTGCCGTATTTGAAGTAGTTGTATTGCTTCTTGGCTTGGGCGCGGAGCTCATTGGTGGTCGAGCCCTGGTAGTTGGGGATTCCATAGCTATCGAGATACGACTTCAATTCGCTATCGGACCAGGTGTCAAAAGTGGTGTCCTTCGCGGCGTCGGTTTGCTTAGCGAGATAACTGGTGACCGATGCGTAACTGGGTCCGCCGCTCTTGGAAGCAGAAGCATAGGAATCCTGCGCTTGTTTGACCAAGTCATCACGACTTGCCTTGGCGCTCTTCTTGTACTTCTTGCCGTGGGCTTCAAGGTATTTCTGGAGATTCTCAAGGGTCCAAGTGTCAAAGGTCCATGCCGACCAACCAGTCGCAGCCTTGTGCTTGTTCAATCGAACTTGCTTCAAGAGCTCGTCCCGCTTGCTGGCCTGAGGAACTGGCACCCCACGGGAGTCGAGATAAGCTTTGAGGCGAGAATCAGACCATGAATCAATCGCCGAGTTGAATGCATCGTCGGCCATCAGAGAGGCATCATCGGTTGCCTTTGCATACTCGTTGCCAGCAGACGAAGTCGCAGCGCCAAATGCGGACGCGCCCGAGCTGGAAAGCGAGGAGCCGCTTGCCTCGAGCTTCGAACGTTGTCTGCGAGCCAATGCGATGAGTTCGTTCTTCCTGCTACCCTGTGGGACAGGGACTCCATGGCTGTCGAGGAATTCTTTCAGCTGGCTGTCGGACCAAGCATCAAACAGAGCATCACTGAGGCTGGCCTGTGCACTGGAGGCGGATTTGCTGGCCACGGAGCTGGCGCTGTAGTAGGAAGCACTCGCAGAAGACGCGGCCGACGACATGTTGAGGGAGGCCAATCGAGAATTGCGGCGAACATGGGCGATGAGCTTGTCACGAGTAGTGGGCTGTGGAACCGGGATACCACGCTCGTCGAGGAACTCCTTGAGATCAGACTCGGACCAAGTCGAGTAGAGCCAGTCGCCCGGGTAGGAGGCGTACTCTCCCAGCGATTTTGCAACGGAATCGTAGTGCTGGCGGGCAGTGGTCAAGAGGGTATCTCTGTTACGTGGCTGGGGAGCAGGGATGTTATGGTGATCAAGGAAGCTCTTCAGAGACGACTCGGTCCAGCTATTGGATGTTAGCGAGGGCGACAACAAAAGTACCATTCGAGCCTTACCTGTCGAAGATCCAGTCCTTGACACTGTGGTAGCTATCACTAGTCTTGTCCCCAGTTGAAGCGACAGGGTCGACCACCTTGGCCTGCCAATTCTCTTTAACGAGGTTCTCGAGGTCTTTTCTATCCGCAGGAGTGGGATAAGGAACATCGTGATCGGAAAGCCAGCGCTCGAGTTCGGTCTCATGCCACTTATTGTATGCTAGAAATGAGGTTAGCAGCGTCCCTGTGAGCGTCGTGTGCACTTTGGTCATACCAGCTTTGCTGAACCAAGTACTGGCAACAACGGCCTCGGTCGAAGCCAAAGCGACGACGAGGAATTTGGAGAAGGAGAACCTCATGATGGCTGTTTGATTTTGAGGTGTCTTCGGGTAGGTATGGGTAATGAGAGGAGAGAGAGAGAGAAGATCTTTTGAACAACTTTGAACGGACTTGAAAGGTTGAAGAGGAAGTTCAGGCAAAGTTGACAGATTGAATGTTTGTGCCAACCTTGACGTCAGAGTTTGTTCACCATTTTACTGGTTCGATGGGCGGTGATGAAGGGCAGGTGAGAGTTTCCCAGGTGAGGCAGAAGTGGCGCCACAGGGTGAATGCCCAGGTGTAGCCAGGCACGCAGGCACCGAAGATTTCGATTCTAACCATACATCTAGCTACCCAACTACCTAGATAGCCAACTGGGTGGCCTCCACAGCCAGCACAGTTTGCCCTCTACAACAGCCACTCTACGCACTGGCAGTAAAAGCTGTGCCAGTGTGCCAGTCCAATGTTGCGGGACAAGAGTCCGACGAAACAAAACAGCTGCAGAGCTCCAGGTGCGTGACGCCAACGACTGACGCGATTCGTGATGCGGGGAAAGCAAAACACGCGAAAACTTAGCCTGACGTCACCACCACTTAGAGTGCCACTTGGGTGCCACACAGTCGCAGGTACTGGGACTATTCGGCGCAGGAAAATACCAGGGAATTGTATGAGGATGGGTTGTTTACGTCCGCCGAGGTAGTCACCCGGAGTACAGAAGACTGCTACTCTCAACTCAGTACCTAGGTAGTCAATCCACTTGAATGGTGCAGGCTCCAGAGCATGAGGGCAAGGCTGATCTGTGCCCGTAGTACTCATTCTAGCAATAGGCTTGGCACTCAATGAAGTCATACAATACATCAGAGGATCATCAGTGGCACTCAGGCTCCTTACAAGTTTCCAAGACTTTTTGACCTTTGCTTTCAATGTCCTTCTGAATTGCAGTCTTGCTCTACCTCCTACCGCTCAAATCTTCTGCTACAATCTAGCCCAAACCCTCACTGAATCAGCCCAGATGCAGCCCATTCTTCGTGTGGCCGCGAGGCCAGTCCGACTCCCTCGTCGCTTTCCAGCCCTTTCCTATCCTGCACACCCAACAAGATCCGCACATCAGTCTTATGGCAACGAACAGTCTGGTATGCAGCAGGGCACTGACCAGAACAACCCTAAAGCCAATATGGAGCATCCTGGCCCAGAAGCCCCTGCAACTGGCAAAGGTGGAAGCTCGTCCGGAAGCTCGTCTTCAAGCCAGCCCAAGATTCACAGCCCCAAATCAGCCGCCGAGAAGGAAGACCCGGAAGTTCGAAAGCATAACGAAGAGCTGGAACAACGGCACGAGAGGACAGTGAATCAGTTGAGCGAGGACGATAACAAGGTGGACAAGCAGTTTTGGAAAGGTTTGTCTTATTTGCCCGAATTTGTCCGATATGGTAATCTAACCCTCAGGCGCAGGCGACGTTGGAAGCCCATCGGAAGACAAAAAGTAGTCATGATTCACATAGGCCTGAAGAGTGTGAGTTGAGTGATGCATTTCCGACGGGAAGCATGGTGCCGGAACGTGAATCCGCACCCGGCGTTTTAAGGCTTTCAACGTAGGATTGACAACTGGGTAAACCCTTGCAATGGGACTTGCAATGGGTGGAAGCTCATCTGTAGCGATGAACGCGAGATTGGGCCGAACCGACATTGTATCGAATGACCAGTGTTGCGCGACTACCAACAAGAAAGCATCTCGTCGTTCAAATAACTGGGAATACGTTGGCGCAGTTATGGACTTGGCAATGGTGCGTTGCCGCAAGCAATGCAATAACTTGTGTCACCAGACCCGGCAAGACAGCCATTCCTTTCTCCATTGGTGATTGAGTCAGATCAGATGTGTTTTCATCCCTTCTTCAGAGCGAGGATGTCGGCCAGGCGCACTTGGCCTCGCTGACCCCAGCCGGCTTGGCCCTGCTCGACGTCCGGTCGGACACGCGTGTACCATGTCTGTGCTCTCTGGTCAAGCTGTTCCGGGCTCAAAGTGGATGCCCAACTCTTGTAAACAGTGTCGATCGCTTTAAGAGTCATAGCGGCGGCTTCCTCTCTCTTACTTGCCATTTCCTTCGGGGTTTTCTTTTTCGAGTCTGGCTTCTTTTGTGATTCTTCAGCGCTGGACTCGACAACGACCATGGATTTGAGAAGGTAGTTTCGAGGTGAAAGAGGTTTGTGTATAGGAGGCCCGGTAGAACTCTTGATGTCCTTACCAGCAATCAAAGGTCCATTGGACTTGCGGAGGGCCTCGAGATCAAGTCCCCAGAACGCAACGCTGGGCGTAGATGTCTCATCTTCAGCGGTGGCAGCCACGTGTCTTCGCATCACTGCCACTTCCCGTCCCATTATCTTGATTTTCGGTTGGCCCTGGGCCCAGCCATCTTCTTCCGCAGTTGGTCCACTTGTTAAGCCAAGGTATTTTGCTTTGCTCTGCGCACCTGCGCTCACGACAGCTTGTGCCAAGCTCCAACGACTCGAAAGAGGCTGCTCGGGGAGTGTGTATGCAAGGACAGCGATGGTGAAGGCCAGGAACAGAGGAGCGCGGTTCGTTTCAATCGTGATATTCTCTAACTCGGCAATGGATATCTCTGTCTGGGGTAGTGCGAGAGAGATCTCATCATCAAGCGGATCTTGATCTGTCCTCGCACGCTTCAAGGTTGAGGAGTTCGACTGCGCCGCTGCGCGTTTCTTGGGATTCGAAATGCGCTTGGCCGCATTGATCACCTGCTTCAGCACCTTCTCATCAGCAAAGATAGTTTTGAGGTCAGTCTCGTCGGCCTTGGAGATGTTCTCGGGCGAATTAAGTTGCTGTCTCCGCAGAGCCTGGATTTTGGGCATAGCCTCTGCCAATGGAATGCGGGCATCTTTGGTCAAGAATCGCAACAGAGCCTGCACTTCGGCCGCAGCGGTCATACTGTGGGAGAGCGCACGGTCAGAAAAGCCACATGTGATTAGTCCCTGAGGCACAACAAGGACGCTGGCAATATTCGCGCAGTGTGCCGGATAAACGATTGCAGTGTCTGAGAAGAAGGGATCGACACCGATGAACGCCGGTGAGTACTGGGTAGTCAAGTCAGCAATGCAGATGCCGCTTGTCTCAACACGAGCATGATGGATGGCAGCCAGTGCAGCGCAGCGCAGTGAAGGGCAGTGGGCGGCGAGGGCGGCAAGGCGGATGGGCATTGCCAAGCCAACTAAAATAAACTAGTACACTATTGGCCGATAGCCAAAGGCTGCTTAGGCCCTGGTGCGGTGCAATTGCCAGTGGGTGCCAGTCAACCGCCAGTGCAGTGGGTGCACTACTACTCCCTCGTACTAAGTGCAGACTGAGTCTAATGAGACCTCCTGTTCCTACCTTGACGGCTGCTTCTTGTTCCGCTCTCACACTGCCAATTCATGCTCATCCGACAAGTTCAACACCCACCACCCTCGCCTCACCCGCCTCCCACCCTCTGATACGTTCCTTCTCACCTCGAACCTCCCTACCATAATACCATCGAATTCTCTGCCGCTTTCCTCCTTCCTCAATTGCCGTCTTCGCGTGTCCGGAGCCGGTCTCCTAAAAGGGTGGCGCAGCGCCCATGGCGCGACGACCTCCTTCAAGACGATCGACATCGATGGAGGACGACACACCGCGAATGTCATCCATAGAAACCCCAAATCCCAATGTTTTCAGTGATGATTATGCCGTTGACCCTGCAGAGTCAATAGGCACCGCCAGTCCCACGGACTCGATTGGCAGCCGGCCGGAAGAGCTGAACCTAGACCAGCGCAATCACGCAATCAACAATCCACGCGAATACACACCTGCTGGACTTCCTGGAAACACATTCGGCCTCAACCGACTTTCAGTCTCCAAGAGAAACCTCCCAGCCGAATCCTCTGCCCACCCTCATCGAGCCGTATCAACCTCTTCCCGTTCCATTGCAGACACCCGAAGATCCCTCAGCACCTCCTCCCGATTCTCCATCCCACGGGCTCAGAGTCCTTATAGAGGGCCTACCGCCCCAAGTCAGCCATATGGCTTATACCCCCAAGTTACAAGAGCATCTAGCGTTATCAGCGATTCGACAATTCGGCCCCTGGAATTGCCCTTTGTCCCACAAGGTGGACCAGAGCACCCATACTCTATGTACCCTCAAAACACAGTCCCCGAGGATGACAGTTCGGATATTGGGTTAGGATTTCCTGGAATGGGTCAATCATATCCTTCGCCTGACACATCTTCTTCCAGTAATGAAGTTGGCGACATTGTCGGCAGTGATGGCCACATTGAGCAATTACCGCCCTACAGCCGCTATGCCGACAACGTGATCGCGAAAGGAGACATGGCTAGAATAGACCCGCAGACGTCGACCATCACCGAAGAATCCGGTCCTGCTCTCACTTTACAGCCTCCCGAAGCCTCTGCGTCAGATGTTGAGCTAACTGCTGTTGGCCCAGGCCCTTCTCAAGACGAAGTCGCCAGGAAAGAAGGGCTACGCGAGAAGCGACGGAGAAGAACATGCTGTGGATTACCCATCTGGACGATCGTGGTTGTCACTGCAATCGTCGTATTGGCAGCAGTAATTGGCGGTGTGATTGGCGGTCTCGTGGGAAACCAACATGGAACACACCAAGCCGAGGTGTAAGTTGATCCAACCATCGTCTATCCTGATACATCTAACCGTTCAATAGCGCAGCAACTACAACCGTTTGGCTCGATGCTGACCCCGCTCAAACTGGTCCGTCGACACCTTCATGTCCAACAGGCCATTACACCATCCCCCTCAATCAGACAGAGGACATAAATTCATGCGTCATCGATCATGAGTACTCCCACACTTGGGCTTGTCTAGATTTCGCGTTACTGGGGATCAATGTCTTCGCAAATGGCCCGAATTATTCGGTAGTGTTCGACGACTACTCGGTGAGACCTCAATTGTTCAGGTATGGACCACAACCTCCCGATTTCAACGGGACATCTTTCTCGATGCAACCATACAACGACAAGGAAGACGACCAACTCGGTGTCGCCCTCTTTTTCAGTGTTCTTTTCGACAAGCTTATCATTGGTACGCTCTTATCATACCCTTAAACAATCAACCACTGACTTGATTTGCTAGTTCCTGCTGATCAGCTCTCTCCTGAACCTGGCCCAATGAAACGCTCCGTATCCGCACTGGAGTTGGCTGGCAGGGGCTTGCCTTATCCGGGAGCAAACTACCTCAGCATCGGGGACAAGCCCTGGTACTGTTTCTGGAACTCTTCCGTCAGCGAATTCTGGGTCTTTTTGGACCAAAACATGAATGACGCCTATGAGACGTATAGCTCTACCTCTACCATAACGTCTGTATCCAGCAACCCCACCAACACAGGCTCTCACAGCATGACACAAAATGCGCCTGTCTACGGCAGTGGCCCAACCACTACGAACCCATCAACCACCACGCCGTACCCAAGTGACCCGACCGATGCTGACTACTGGGCCGGCACGAAAGTCAAGCGTCAAGCCACCGGTGGGTCACCGGATTACCCCAAACTTGTCAAGATGGTGGAGAAGCGGAAGCCTGACAACAATGTGCAACCGTATTGCCAACAAATGCAAGTCCTCAACAATTGGCAAATCATGCCCATACCCAATGTGCCGACCATCTGCATCGATGAGAGTGACTACGGGACCCCGACGCCGGGCCCCAGCAAGAAGAGGATGATACGCAGAGGGCCCCCAAACACGGTGGAGCAGCTGGGATCGAATTGTATTTGCGAGTGGTTCAGTGTATAGGCCCTAAGAGGGTATGGGAATTTGTCTTTATGTGTTACGAGGTCATGAGTGCGCTGCTGGAAGGCCTGCTATTTGATATTCCCTTAGGAAGGATTTTACCCAAGGACGAATCGTATTTATTGGAATATTTCAGGTGTGTATATTTGGGGGTCTGGTTCTACTGTCTGCACTTTAGGCATGGCGGACAGGGGACAGGCAAAAAGTGGGCAATATGGTAGATGTTTCCTACTGTTAGCAGCAACAAGAATTCAAGGATTCGAATTCATTTTCCAAAACGCACTGTGCATCCAGATCAGATGTGAAGAAAAGACAGGCGATTGTTCCCTTGTTCCCTTGTTCCTTGCTGCATCTGACACAGCCTCGTGTTCGTCATGGGTATGGCAAGGCTGACGACACGCTCCATGCCTTCTCAGAAGACCATACTTTTGACTGAGATCATCCTCACGTTCTGAACATTATCCACACTTTTGACCTCGACCAGAAGGGATAAAGCCTGAGATCTCACATGACGAATCCGTCAGCCGCAGAAGTCAAGGTTTTCCCGGAGCGGCCGAGTCAGCTTGTTCCCTGGTTCGGCTAATCGCATGGAATTATTACGAGCTGAGCTGTGGTGCGGCCCAACCATTAACCAACAAGAGCCCGATGCCCGCCATGTGCTTGTGTTGTTTCTATTCTTGCGGGGCTGGAAACGGAATATATGGCTTTTCGTGGGATTTAAAGCGCCTCCGGTGATTCGGGGCTCACTAGGCTTCTGCGTCTCCCCAACACTCCTTTTATCGTCCTTAAAAAACCGCCCAGACATTGAGAAAAAGATGGGCCGCCGGAAAGCCCTGCTCATCGGGATCAATTACCTGGGCTCGCAGCACCAGCTCCAGGGCTGCGTCGACGATGTCAACAATATGTCCGAGTTTCTCGCGTCGCGGGGCTTCTCCAACCACCCGGCCAACATGGTCGTTCTCACCGACATGAACGACCCTCGGGGCCCTTATTTCCCAAACGCCCACAACATCCTCGCTGCCATGCACTGGCTGGTCAGTGAACCCGGTTGTATGTGTTTCTTGCACTACTCGGGCCATGGCGGCCAGGTGCCGGATGAGGACGGATCGCACTCGAGTGGATATGCCGACACTATTGTCCCTGTGGACTTTGAGAGGACGGGCCAGATTGATAGCTCGACGCTGCATCGGGCCCTGGTCAGCGCCCTACCGCCCAGCTGTACCCTCTTCATCCTGTTCGATTGCTGCCATAGGTGAGAAGGCCCGGCGCACCGAAATTCCCTACACTTGCCCTTCGTTAGGTCATAGTGGCCGGTGCGAGTGAGACTTGTCACCTCAGAGCCATTACTAATTTGCGGCCGCCAGTGGTTCCGCTGTGGAGTTGCCCTTCGTATACCGTAAGTACCTACTTTCTCACTATCCCTAGCTAATACGCGGAGAGAGAGAGAGCATAATGGCCCTATGGAAGGGGTGCCCCATACTAGCAATAGTTCTCTACCATCCAGAACCTCTTGACTCCTCCGCAGATGTACGATGCTAACGCCCAATGGCAGGGACCGATGATGACGGGAACGTCAACGTGATGGACAACCTGAGAGCTGGCGCCGAATTGATTGGCGAGGTTAGTATACACTATTACTACACATTGCGGCCTCCCTTCATGTTAGAGACTCATCGGCTCTCATCGGCCTGAGTCGCCGACGAGCCTTACCAAGGCATGTGCCATGATGGGGGGCTGGACATATCCTATCCATTTGGGATGTGATTCTACAATGTCATGGCTCATGTAATAGTCTATCGTCTTGCCCCCCTGTTGACGCAAAAAGTGCCTCCACCTCCCAATACTGATGACATTGCTCTTCGAAAGGCATCACATCTCATCCGCGGCGACTTTTCCTACGACAGCGCGGGCGAGGCGCGCCACCTGTTGGCCGGCGCCACCTCGTTCTTCCGCTCTCTCAAGCACCAGTACGAAGGCGACTACGAGGAAGGCCTGCAAAACGTGGGCGACTTCCAGGACGAATACGGCGCGGAGAACAAGTCGGTCTTTATGTTCTCGGGTTGCAAGGACGAGCAGACTTCAGCTGATGCTTTCATCAATGGCAGACATGTCGGTACGTACTATACCGGATTGCCCTCTGTGTCTCTGCCGCGGTCTCTGTCCCCACTTCCTAACATCAACGTACCCTTACTCTCTTCTGAACACTTGCCATTTTTATGGTATGCTACGGCTCTTAAGAGAAAACGCCCCAGCTGACAAGATGGTGTACCACCTGGGGGTTGGATAGGAGCCATGTCATGGGCCTTTCTCGAGACCATGAAGACGGACGTCTATTGGAACATATCTTATGTCCAGGTACATACATTCCCTTCTTTTCCCCCCCTTCGCCTTTTTTTTTCTCTTTATCTCGCCATCCTCCCCCCCCCCCAATTTACCTTCCTAGGGTGTATTGCATTGAGTTAATGGGCTAACATTCCACCCCTCCTCCTCCTCGCTCTTCTCCACCTCAGATCTTGCAAAACACCCGAGCCCTCCTGCAGCAGCACTACTCCCAGGTGCCCCAGCTGTCGTGCGGGTACCAGTTTGATTTGAATAATCCGTTCCGGATATGACCATTATGATGACGATCGACGACGATGATGACGACGACTATGGTATCACAAGTTGAGATTGGGATTCAAAAAAAAGGGGGGCAATTCTAAGGCGAAGGGTTCGAGGCCGTGCGAGGGAGTCGGTTCTTAGGTCCTCATTGGAACTTCACCGAAGGAGATTCAAATGCATTCATGAATCATGAATCATGATACTCTCACTAGGCCAAGATGACTGATTGTGACATTGTTGGTCAAGGGGGCCCACGTCGGAGATATACGCGATATCTCGGGGTTGCTGTGATCACTCGCGAAATTCATCAGTGCAGGACCAAGGACCGTGGACATGGACATGGACATGAACATGGACCTGAAAGAACCTATAGAAGCAGGACTCGTTTGCCTGGGACTTCTAGTAGCTCCTACATAGTTGCCCTTGCCTCGAGCTGCAAACACGCGACTGCCTGGCTGCATTGTGTCCGAGTCCCACCCACTGGTAATCCTGCACGTTGATTAAACGTTTGATGCGCTTTTTTTCGTTTCCAACCCCTTGCAGATCCCATCTTCGATTGAAGCCACGCTACGGGCGATTGCCAAGTGCGATCTATATTCGAGTCCTCCAATTGACCATGTTCATGCGTATAGTTCGGACACAAGTCCTCCGACTCCAAGGCTCATACGAGTCCGGTGTCCGAGTTGTGGTTATAATCCCATCTCCTATAGTAGTACCTCAGCATTAGAACAAGCACATGACCACGCCGGGGTTTGACCCAGTCACATTTCAAGACTTACCCTTCATCGAACAAAAGTTGAAAGTTGTCAAACGGCCCAAACGACGCAAAGAACTCGTCAAAGGCCGTGCCGCTCAGACCACAGGTGTCTAGAACAGCGTTCATCGAGTTCGCCTGTTGGTCGTTGTCGCGAGGATGTTGAGGAGTGCTTGCAGCCTGCACACCGGCCGGGTCCTGTAGACCCGCCGCGTAGCCCGCATATTGCCTCGTGTCCCCCGTCCTCCCGGCGTTGAGTGCCTTTAGGACTTCGGTAAACAGATTGCGGTGCATGTCCGCGCTCCAAAATGTCTTGTTGAGATGGGAGAGGACCATCAGGTGTAGATTCAAATTGTGCCCGGCGTGCTGGCGGATGAGGCTACCCTCGGATCGGGCAAGCTCGAATAAATGTATTTGCATGGCGACCATCATGGTGGTCACGAGCATTGTGGGCGACGTGTCGATCATGTCCTGTGCGATTAGTCTGTTGAGAGTACTTGTCAAATCGGCTGCTGCGGACTTGGATCTCTGGGTTGCCGCTGCCTGGAGACCGCTTCGTTCCGCGAGTGATAGATGTTCGGGCGTCGAAAGGATGTAAGAGCGATGAAAGACGATGATGACCGCTTGGCAATAGCAGCGGAAATGGCTCATGTGAAGCATCAATGTTCGGGACGACCGGTTTTCGATAATGTCCACGGGAGGAAGGCTTTCGAGAAGTTGTGATACGTCTGCATAGTCGGCTTCCAACTGGGGCAACGACAGCGGCGGTCTTCTGGGGCGGTAGTGTAGAACCAGGGCGTCTTCTAGTTTGATTGACAGCCTGAGGAACTTGAGCCATAGTTCCGCCAGCTCTTCGAGATCAGGGGGTAGGAACGCTTCGCGCAGTTCCGGAGATAGATTTTTGACATCATCCACGACATCGTGAACAGACGGCAGCTGAAGGTCGCAGTCATCCAGGTGGACCCGCATCGGCCTCCCAGTACCCAAACAGATCCAGGCATCGCGGTAGTAGCTGCACCACCACAATCGTCTCCATAGTGCTATCTGCGATGGAGGGAAGGGACATCGTGGAAGTCGTGAATAACTGGGCTCGCGATGGAGCCCAATGCCCGTGCAAAAGTGGATGGCCGCCCCGATCCAATAGCAGGCGCCGTCCAGGTCCTCCAGGTCGGGATACCAGTAACTCAGAAGCAGAACAGAAGCAATGATGGCGGACTTGTCGGTCTCGAGATGTGCATCATATGTCCTCTGAACGCTGTTAGCTCGCTCTGTGTTTCAATTTGGGAAAAACCATCTGACCTTGGCATTCTGATAGCAAAATTGCATCAACACCTTACGGCTCTGGAACCCTAGAGCTTTGAGGGCCTCTGCGTCGACGTAGATAGCCGCAGCGAAAAACACTGACCACAACAACAGACAGCTGACATTGTTGGGGTCGTCGGAGTATTTGGTAACAAATTCCCCGGCATTGACAACAGGCAAGAAAGGGTAGACATAGCTGAAGAAGCAGCGAACGAGCCGGTCGCAAATAGGGGGTGGAAACAGGGGCCTGGAGCCCGGGGTTATCTCTGGTTTGAATTTCTGTCGCTTGAGGACGTTGCGAGTAATGATATAAGGGGCTCCTTTCACGGATCGATTCGGCGAGACGATATCGAACACGAATTCGAGTCCCTCAGCCTCTCCTAAGACACGCAGTCAGTACTGTTGATTAACACCAGAAGGCTTTCAAGGTACCGGCATAATAAGGCACCAGGTCCCGCGACGGCTCAGGCCCACGGGGCTTATCAGACACCGAATCGGAAACCGTGGTGGGAGTTTGCTGAGCGCCGGTTGCGGTCTCGCTTGACGTGTCCGGGCCCCTTTGACAGTCTGGGGATGCGACATGTGCAGGACTCTTCTCCACGTTTAAGTGTTTCCGGGGTACTTCAACAGTATCTGACGCTTGATGCGTTACCTCGGCAATCGACATAGATCTCGGAGACGGGGTCAGAGGGTAGACTGCTTTTGACGAAGGTTGGATTGCTTGGTCTGGCCGAATGTTGTATGCAATAGAATGCGATGAATGCCCCAGTGGATGACCAGGGGAAGGCAACGGCACCGACGTAGCATGCTGCTGACCAAAGATCTTGCAAACAGTGCCATCCTGAGCACAATTTGCACATGGGATGCCCTGGAAAGCAAGCGAGCACCGGACTTTTCGATCATGGCAACGTGTGCAAGCAATGGCCGAGCGCTTCCTCTTGCGAGCCTGTTGTGCATCCATGGCTCCTCCTCCCTCAGCACAGAAAGTGGACGCCCACCTGTGCGACGCGGCCATTGCGTCTGCAGGAATCTCCGCCTTATGTTTGAGTGGAGGAGGAGAGCAACCTCGGATCTTTGGCCATTGGCGGGAGATTGCGGGGAGAGGCCCGCAGACGGTGAAGCAGAAGGCGGCACCGAACGGGGAAGAGGAGGAGGAAGCGATCCTTGGCTGCGGAACGAGGAGGGTCGAAATACAGGCTGGTCCTTGTGAGGGAGAATCGGAAAGCAGTTCCTCCTGCGCGTAGCCTTGCTTACCCAGTCAGAAGGCATACTGCGCCAAACCTTCGCCTTACCTCCATCTCATCCACCGCATATCCTCCTCCGCCTCTAGCACAGCCGCCGAATCGTAGGCCAGGAGCACAACAGTGAGCAGCGAACTCCTTTCCGTATTCGGCACATGGCCTAGCAGTTCACAGGCGAAACAGCCTCAACCGAGGCGGCATACCGAGGTTGCCTCTAATGGCCATCTTTGCAATATATAATATAATATTTATATATGTACTGGACTTGGTTGGGGTTGGAGTGGGTTGTGCTTGCCATCTCGCCATCCTTGCGCAAGCCGTTGACAGTCCAACAAGTGGTGAACCAACATCAATCCACCCCCCTTTTGGTTCCTTTGTTGTCTCTTTTGTCTTTTTTCTACTGCCTTGGGTTTCTTCTAGATCTGTCTGATCTCCCTGTCGTCACTCAATCTTCCACCTGCTAAACTCGCTCACTTGTTGCCCCTCTCGTTCGCTTACTCACTCATTTCTACGCCACCACGCCCGACTGTCTCAGAGACTCAATCTCCCCGTCAGGCATCTGGAGCAGATCCCTCAGGACCGCGTCGGTATGTTGGCCGAGCGTGGGTGGCGCGGTTTTGGGGCCTGCCACGGTCTCGGAATACTTGACCGGATGGGAGACGACCTTGATGGGGCCGCAGGCCGGGTGGTCGAGGTCGGTGACCATGTTGCGGGCGCGGACGTGTTCGTGGTCGAGGGTGTCCTTGACGTCGTTGATGGCGGCGTAGGGCATACCGCTGCCCTCGAGCACGGCCAGCCACTCTGCGGTGGTCTTGGTGACGGTGATTTTCTCAATCATGTCCTCGAGCACGGCGCGATGCTGGACCCGCACGTCGTTGGTCACGAAGCGGGGGTCCTGCTTCCACTCGGGCTTGCCCAGCTTGTCGCAAATGATGCCGAACAGCCGATCGTTGCCCCCACCCAGCATGATGTCGCCGTCCGCAGTCTTAAACCCCTTGTACGGCACAATGCTCGGGTGCGCCGTCCCCCAGCGCCCGCCGTCCCTTTCCCCGGAGATCAGCACCGAGCTGGCAATGTTGGCCAGCGTCGCCACCTGGCAGTCCGCCAGCGCCACGTCGAGATGTTGCCCCCGGTCCGTCCTCTGCCGGGCCAAGAGGGACGCCATGATGGCGTTGCACGTGTAGAGGCCTGTTGTCAGGTCCGTAACCGCGACACCCACTTTCACCGGGGACCCATCCCTTTCGCCAGTGATGTGCATCAGCCCCATTTCCGCTTCAACCATGACATCGTAGCCGGCCCGCGGGCTGTAGGGGCCGTATTGGCCGTAGCCGGTAATCGAGGCATAAATGAGACTGGCTCGCGCCGGAATAAAGTGTCAGTGGACTCTGTCGGCAAGGAAATGAGGGACGAGGAAGAGAAGTTTTGCCTGGTAGGGATCTCGGAAGTAGACGCTCACCGAGGATTTATCTTCCGTATTGACTCGTAGTCCAGCTGGTACTTTTTCAGCGCTCCTACCGGAGTCACATAAAGGCGATCAGTTAATTTACGACACCCAAGCAGGGCTTGAACAAAGCAGGGTGTTTCCATCGATGTCTTTCTCAAACGTTTCCCTCCCAGAGCGGACATACCTGGAATGTAATTTTCCACCAACACATCCGACGTCTTGGCCAACTCATGCAGGATTTTGATGCCCTTGGGGTGCTGGAACGAGAGACCAACCGACTTTTTGTTGCGGTTGACCTGAAAGCAGCGAAAAGATCCTTCATTTTTAGCACCGCGCTCTCTAGAGGGATATCACAGAGGGCCATGCTGCGTAATGATCGAGGAGACGGGGGAAGTTAACTCACACCGATAAAATACGCGCTTTCCCCGGGTTTGCCGCCTTTCACAACCGCTACAGAAGAGGGAAAGGTCGAGTCAGTCGAAGCGGCCTCTCGTAGTGGATTTGGAAGGGTGAATTTTGCTGGCCGAGGGCTTGATTACCATCGTCTTTATACTTTGCGTACGGCGGGCCCCAAGCCCTAGTGTCGTCGCCGCGTGTGGGATGCTCGATCTTGATGATTTCTGCGCTATAGGACGCCGTGGAGAGACTCTGTCAGCCCCGATATACCACGTCGTGTCTGGGAGCCAGATATTGGCGCTTTCTCGGCCGTTTGGCAGAGGGAACGGAGATATGGATGAGGGAGAGAGGCTGGGGACATCATGCGTACCTACCCTAGATCGCCCAAAATTTGCGTACAATATGGCTGCGAGTTTGCAATTTCCAGTCAGTCAGCTAGTCAGCATCGTTGATCCACCGCATTCCACCTCGACACATCAATAACTTCCCATCTCTTTCCCAGGCCACCAACTGCTCAAGTGGTAGGGGCAGAAACCAGGTACTTACGCCAGCCAATACTCGCGTCATGTCCAGCACCCGAACACCCTCCAGCGGCGCTATCTTCCCAGTCTTTGTGCTTGTGGACGAATTCGTGACAGATGCGAAGCACCGACCTGACATGACCGACATGTCGGGCTGGGCTCGAAGGAAGGATGTGCAGCCATGCTTGCCCGTTAAGGCTTGTCGAAGAGCTCTGCTTGGAGCCATTGCGAGGTCGAGATCTGGAAGGGGAAAATGGGCAAAGAGAGGAGCTGAGAGATCGAATGTGAAGTAATTGAGAAGCAATACCTTTTTGACGAGGCCCGTCGCCCAAACAGCAACAGCGGCATCGGCCGCCAAGCGCCGAGGCGATTTCTCGTCCCAACTGAACCTTGAAAGTCCTCATCATCACCGAGGTTGAGGGCCACCAAGAGGGCTACCAAGAGGGCCATCCTCAATCTGAATTACCCAAAGCATGGCATATGCAGGACCGCCATGAGCAACCTCATGAGTTGGCGCCTACAATGGAATGCTTCAATCGGGACCAGGATCACTTTATCTCGTCTGATGATGGCCGTCATTGCGACTCACTCATTCCTATCTCGTCCTCCTAACATACAAGCTATAGTTATACACAGATTGTGAGAGCTGCCACCACCCCGCTCCGTGACGCTTCCCAATCGACAAAGACGCACATTTCAAGTTGCCAGGCGAAAGCCCGCAAGGTATCTTGGACAATAGACCTCCCAATTTTTTTTCGTAAAGTGGTGCAAACGACAGTACAAACAACAAACAACAACAATAACAAAACCAAAAGCGTTGCATAGGTGGAAAGGTGCAAAAGGCGGAATAACAAACGCGCCGTCCCAAACATAGGTCTTCCAAATGATACCCATCAATTCCTTCGCCATTCAGCACTCTCTAATTGATTCCATCTTATAGGTGTTGCAGCTCGCGCCGCATTGAAAGCCAGTCTTTTGTTACCGTAAATCCAGGTCATCAGTAAAAGGAAATGTCACACATTTTGAGCAAGCTGCGGTAGTCCTCGATCAGCCTCCAGATTTCGTGCTCCAGCCGCGGAGATGAAGTGCTGAAAGAGTCGGGTGAGCGACGAGGTTGCCGATTGTTCAAGGATGTGTGAAACGGATTATCCCAAGCCAGTCCTGCTGTTTGTGAAGTCGAGGGTCATGCCTTCTCCGGTGTGGTCTCGGCAAGATCCAGGTCGTCGATGAAAGCCAACCGTTCATTGCGAGGCGAGACGCATTCGTCACCTTCGACAACAGAAGGGTGCATTATCGGCTCGCAGGTGCGTTCTTCTCCTTCGCTCGAAGGACGATCCGAGCGTCCATCGGGGTCTTCCACCCAGTAGCTTTCCAGAGCTCCTGCGGCGCAGACAAGTCCGCCTGCCCACCACGCCAAACCGCTGCAACCAAGTTTCAGTCCAGCTGTGTGTACCAAGCCCGTCACAATGGGCCCACCGGCTCGAGCCAAGCACGCCATCGATGCAGCAGTGCCGTTGACTCTTCCGAGAACCTTTTTGGAGGGGACTGCATTAGCAAGAAGAATTGCATTCGAAGGAAATGATATCGCTTGGAACGTGATTTTGGTCAGAAGAGCGGCGTAGATGCCCGTTCTCTGGAAACGTTCCGGAATAAGCACAAGATATGGCACTGCAAAGTACAGTACAGGCCAGATGGTCATCGCTAGCCGAGACGCATGGAGAGGGCCAAGGCGGCGGGCCATGTAGGGGAAGATGAAGAATTGCGCAAAGATTGAATAAACGCCCTGCACCGCCATCATGAAACCGATGGCTCGCGTGCTCATGCCGAAACCTCCAGAGAATCGGAAGGGAAGTACGGGCTTCGTCTGCATGCGTTCTTCGCTCAGAAAGGTGGGCATCAAGGCGTCGAAGGAAACGCTGTGGCTACAAAACATGTCAGTCAGGCCAGCAGGCCGGGGGGAGGAAGGAACGTTGCACATACTAGGCAAGAATGGCATATGCGAAGATGATCAGTTTCACCTGCCTATTGAAGGGCTTGACCACGCTGCGTATCTCTTTCTCCCGCAGCATCTCCAGGTCCAGCTCTTCCGTTGACGCTGAGCGCAGCAATGGCGAGCTTTCCGTACTCCGGTAACCCGGAGGTGGACCGCGATGGTCGAAGGGGTCCGTGTGGTTTCCTGAAGGAAAGCCCAATTTACCACGCAGTGCGAGGAGCTTGTCAAACCCCGAGCGTTCGGCGAGCGCGGTGACCAACACGGGGCCGAGGTCACGGGGGTCCTTTTTCTCGGTATGTGTTTCTTCGAGAAACAGGACGCCAACCGCGATACCGCAGAGGAGCACCGCAACACAGACAAGATTGGGCAACAAAAACGGGAACTTGTCGAACAGGCCGCCTCGACGGAACCCAAGGGATTCGCATGGCATGGCCAGGGCACCGCCTATGGAGGGACCAATGATGGAGCCAATACTCCAAACCACTGGCATGATGGAATATGCGCGAGGCTGATGTTCCTTTTTCGTCACGAGCTCTGCAACAGTGGTCTGAAGCACTCCCACATTGCCGTTCAGGATCCCACCGAGGGCTCTGGCGAGAATGGCGCTGGACAAATTGCGCGAAAACCCAAAGCATATCATGCTTAAGGCGGTTCCAGCAAGACCCATGATCAAGACAGGTTTGCGGCCGACGTGGTCGCTAACTTGGCCCCAAACCACTCCGGAAGAAAACTCGGCAAAGGCAAAGGCCGTAATGAGCATTCCTGCATAGACCGAAATCTGCGACTCATCTTGGGTGATGTTGAACGATTCAATCATGCGGTATGCATAAGGGAATATCGACATGAAGGCGATTGGTTCGCATAGGCGACATATTGCTGTCGGATGGGTTAGTGATTCGCAACAGCTTGCCAATTTGGGAGAGCCTGCGAGATGACGTACCCAAGACGCCCAATTGCCTGTACGGAAAACCACTGTCGACATGTTTGGGCCCGCGTTCGCTCGGGGACCGCTTGATGAGAGGGTTCAGCATCGTCACCAAGGAGGAAAGGAACTTGTCGTGTGAGGGCGGGAAGGGAGGTGAGCAAAGAAGAGGGTCATCTAGCACACGGCGCGAGGAGAGCGGTCATAATAAGGGAAAGGAAATTTCCAGGAGACAAAGGATCGAGTCAACGATAGACAGGGCGAGCGGGGCACTCTCATCTTTCTTTTCTGGCGGAATGGCGCATCCGCCGCCGCGTGGAAGAGGCGGTGGACTGCCTGGAGCAGTTGGGATGGCACAGAACGCGGCAGCGAGCAGGCCCTTGCGATGGAGACATTTTTGCGCAAAGCCAGTGGCCAAAATACAGCCACGGTTACACGGACGAGGGAGTGCGGAAAGGAAAAAGGCAATCAGGGCAAAAGTCTCTGACATCCGCGCCCGGTTGTCCACAGAGGGCGGTGTTGGGCAGCTCCAGTCAGAGCGCTAGAGCCTGAGCCGTAGGTGCCGTTAGACCAGTTTGCAGTCACCCGAAATAAAATGCCTGCACTGACTGGGGTGGGAGATGATGTTCTTCAAATCGGACGGTTCGAGCGAGTTGGGCAACTCGGGTTGAAAGTCAGGAAGGGCCGGGAAGTGGTGCGTGATGCTCGGGGAAGGTGCGACTTGTGGTGCCCAGGTGGGATGTTGTTAGATCCTGGCCCAGGTGGGCACTGGAGGGGAACCGCACTGTGGATGGAGTCAAGGCCAGGATGATGAAAAAAATGGAGAAAAGGCCAGACGCTCCAGTCTGTTGGCTCTCTAGCCTTTCTCTGCCGTTTAGGCTCCAGAAAGTGGGTTTCAGGGCTGCCATGCGACCGACGGTGGCGGTGTGGATCCGTAGTTGGCATTGTGACGAGGAGAACCAAAGGCTCAGCAACGTCAAGTCGGCTTAAAGAGGAGAAAAAGGAAGGCAGAAAAGTGAAGCGGGCAGGGGGTAAGAAGGGACCCCGGGTTGATACTCGTCCAGTATGCAGCCAATCGAGTAGCGGACCCGGTGTGAATCCAGAAAAATTTCGGCGTCATGTACCAGGCCAGTAAGAATAAAAGCGCATCTGAGCCCAGGAACCGCGACAACGGTACCTTCGGGGCGTTGTGATTCGGAGGATCGATATGCATAGGCTTCGCTCTCCCAGGGTGGAATTTACCCCTGACCAGAGCTTGAGTGGACCGAGCTGAACCAGCTAGGAATTAGAAGCCTGGTCTTCCGGAGGCCGGGGAGCCTGTTTACCGAAGAGTATAATACCTCTAGCGCTGCCCTTCCACCACTCGGCTAGCACTTGGGCTTGACGCTAGACTGCCCCCAGAAGCTTTTGCTTCTTCGCACGTCCAGTGGCGAACAAGCCGGCTGGGAATCCTGCTCAGGATCCAGTGCCCTGTACCGAGTTATGTGACGAGGCAGGCGCCACTACCTCCTGCTGCATCAGCAGCATGTCATCCTTCTTGTTCCAGTGCACCTCGTGACCAGCGTGCCGTGCACGCCTGACCCATGCCCGACATCATACTGAACTCTGAATTGTCTAGGCATCGGGTTTTCTTGTTTTTCTTGTTCTTCTCACCAATCGAACCTTCCGCGACGTGGGATACAGAGGCGGTGAAAAAGGCGGTCATGCCCGACGGATTCGTGGATAAACGGGTCCAGTTTGGGCTGTAAGAGAGGGCTAAGGCTGTCGGGGTGCTGCTGGGTTGGGTGATTGGCGATCGCACAGTGCTCCCGTCACCCGCCGTGGGGTTGAGGGTAAAGCGGACAGAGGTGGACGTGTCATAGACTGGGGTCAGCTTTCAGGAGTTGGCGAGTTACCGTACAGTTGTACAAAGCCGGGTAATTGGGGCGTCGCCTCGAGTTTTCCAATGAAAGTTTCGAGTCGGTAGGATGCGTTGACTGCGCTCGACGTTGCCCCACCTGCTGTACTCGTACTTGTACCCGAGTTCCATGATGATGACGATCCTTTACTCAGTTCCTATGGCCCTTTGGTGGCACTGGCCGGCAGCCAAAGCCAGAAGGCATCGCGAGATGGGCGACTCGCAGCATGCTGCACCCTAGCAGCAGCAGCAGGGGGGATTGCAGAATGACTCAGTGTCTGTGACAAAAAGACCTTTGAGAAACGAGGGCCGCCAAAGGATCCGGAAGATGAGCGGGCCAATTTTCTCCTTCATTCTCCAAACGATGGAGAGGAATGTATTGGGATAGGATGGGGAAAAGGAAAATGTCTGACACGTCAAAATGCACCAGGGCGGGTAAAAGAGAGACAGGCATGGATCACAAGGTTCACCGGTAGCGACTTATTCAACGATGATTCGACTGCGCTGACCAGGGCAGACGCACAGTCCAAGGCAGATTCTGGCCCAAAGCGCGGGTAAGAAGCAAGTGAGAGGTGAAGTGAAAGTGGAAAGTTGAAAAGGGATGGGCAACGGAGAAACATGGACATTGGACAGATTTGCTCCCTCACGAGTCATCACAGAATATCAGGAGTAGCAGGGGCGCAGGGGAGCCAGGGAGCAAGGAAGCAAGGGGAGCCGTTCTCGTTCCCGTGGTTCGCTTAGCAGCTTCGAATCGAACAAGTAAGCAGCCGGTACCGTGCCATTGGAAGGGCACGCCGCACCACCCTCTTCTGGACAGAGACTCGAGGGCTATTTATTGCCATTATCACTCGTACAGCTGAACGGGGGAAGCACAGGTAGCGAGAAGTTCCAGCGGCCGCGGTACTAGGTCGCTACGGTATGAGTGGCTATTCGGCGTGGCGAGCTCGCAAGTAAGGGCCGGAAGAGTGAGGGGGGGTGTAGGAGGGGAAACGTTGATGGGTGCAGACCGTGCAGTGGGTATTAGCGGGTAACGGGACTAAACCTTCCACACAATTGACTTTGGAAGTGAAATTCGCGAGTTTCACCGGAAGCTGAATCCCACTCCCCCCGGGCATTTTCAACCCTGGCTCGCCTGGTGGCCCTGCCCGGCTCTGTTTGACTTGGCGTGCAGCCCCTGATTCATTTTCCAGAACGACGCCACCAGAACCAGTCCTGATGCTGCCACAGAGCTTACCCGTCCGGAGGAGCAGGTGAAAGAGCTGCGGAGGATTGATGAAACAAGAACTGGTGGAAGCCTAGAAGGTCACCTCAAGTCTCCAGTGGAAAAATCTCCTAAGTTTCCGGGGAAGTGGTTCACGCACGAGTGATACCTGAGGTAACTTCTAGGTACCGAGTATCTCGTACTCCGTCCAAACAGCTAGACAGGCCGGTAAAGAATGCCTGCAGTGCTGAGCCCTACCTAACTTACGTCGGGTCACATGCTTAAACGCGGTAGGCCAGGCATCGAATGGGGCCCGCTAGGCTGAGGGAAGCAAGGCTTTAGGCAGCGTCTCAGGCATGCCATCCAGCGTGCCCCATGCCTTTCCCCCTCCCTCTACCTAAGTGGACTCATCTCAATGTCACTTTATCCGATTCCATCAGCAATGCGCGCCCTCGATGACGCCGAGGAATCTTGGACCCGGTCTTGCAGGTCTCTCACTACTGTTGTCCGTCCCTCTATTTTTGGGAGGATGCCGCGTGGAATGGTTCTTACGTATCATGGCATGTTGGTCTTTCACAGGCTGGAATAGCTCCAACACGAGCGACCCCCGCGCCCTCTGCAGCCAGTGGCCTGCGCTTCATCTGTTGCGAGTCCTAAAGGAGCCCCTGCTGGGGCAAGCATGCCATATGCGACCAGACATAACAGTCCTATCCAGACCATCTGCAAGACTCCCTTTCTGTACCGTGTTGCGACTTTGTGTGCCCGTCGGGCGTGTCACTCAGCTACGACACCTGTCAGTCGCCCAAAAGAGCAGTTCCATTGGAAGCATGGCGGAGTCTGCAGGTTGCTGCATCGTCACTGCGCCCCGGAAAATATAAGACCTAAGAGCAGAAGGTCTTTGTCATGACAAAGAATTGTTAGCAGCTAAACTAGCTCGGCCTCAACTTCGTGGCGAAGGTAGTACGAAATGCCCACAGGAAGATGCCGGAAGGAAATCCTCCTCAGATTATGCAACCTGCAGGTTACCGCAGCGTGGGCAATTGCCCTAGAGCATGCACAATGTCGTCTATGATTTTCGGGGTAGCACAAAGGACCGCACAGAGAGTTGCGTGCCTCGCCTTGCGTTTTGGAGCCTCGTTTAGAGAGAACCCATCCCTAGGTAGTCGATATGCAAGGCGCCACCTGACATACCCTACCTCATAATCCCTTGTAAGAGTCGGGCCACAGCATCATCAACCACCGCACAACTGTCACCTCTCCCGGTTACGCAGTGCATCGTTCATCTGGTGCCAGCACATTCCCTAGCCTGTCATCAACCCCTCAACCGGTGAGGGGATTACTCGTTCTGGTTGACCGCCGTCCTAGGACCAGGATCAGAGTGGGTGGACGGTTTCCCATCACCATGGTTGGCCTCACCAAGAAAGATGCATGTCTCTGTGTGACCTGTCACCTCGCCTCCGACAATCAGTGAAAAGTTTTCCAACTTACCGGGAATGAATCATGCACAAGTCGCCCAGGAGGGCAAAGCCACCCGAAGGCCAGTCAAGTAGCGGTCAGATAAAGTTGCATCGTCTCCGATGGACACGACATCTGCCAACACGCCCGTCCTAAATCTAGACCACCAGCATCCTGCATGGGCAGATTCCACCGAGCCGCTCTGGTTAGAAAGGGAGCCTCGCAAGTGTTTCGTGCATTCTTGTAACTCTGCATGCTGTGGGTAGCATGTGTCCCGCTCTCATTCGGCCTCTCGAACTCCATGGCAGTTTCTTTTGTCTTACTGCAACTCCAACAACGCCCGGAACAGCCGAGTTCTGGGATACTGATCGCCTAGTCCGCGTTGAACCTCTTGCGCCCAACGTTCTTGACTTCAATGTGATGCAATACGACAACTTCCGCAGTTCCCGCACAGGCTACTCTGACTGCGCACTACGGGAAAAGGTGGGAATTGGGCACACCGTGACCCTTCATAAACAGGGCGTCGGTGGCGATGCATCTGAAGGCGAACCGGTCACCTGCTTCTCTTCTGCGTTTCTTCCTTGTTTCGTGGGTCAACTGATGCTCGGGCCATGAGAAGTGGCAGCAGATTGGACAGATGGCAATGGCCTCTGACGTCCGAGACATGACTGCGCCCTGCGATAGTAGAAAGTCCGGCATGGAAACGTAACTGCGGCATCGGTAGGAAGGGAAAACAGACTTGGTTGTTCTAGACCGCCGGGTTTGCATCTTGAAATGTGACTCTGGCATGGAAGACTGACGTGCGTCGTCCGATTGCACTTCTGCGAGAGCTGGGCCGTCAGATGTCCTCCTCGATGTGAACATTTGGGGATATTCTTTCTCCCCTTTCAGGAATCTCATGACCCAACTGACATGGCAACAGCTCGTCAAACGCGGTTCATACCCTTGGGTTTCGATATGTGATGGCCATAGAGGTTGTCAACCGTCCTTTTTTGTGCAACGCTGGGGCTAAATGGTTGATCGAGTGACAATTGACGTTTGTCGACCACACAAAGTCTGACATCCAACCTACTAGTATTGGGCACGGTCACATGGTCTGTGGCCAGATTCTCGATATTTTTGGGCCAAATCTTTTGTCGCACTGCCCGTGACTGCATCAGCAACAGCATGCATTTGCCATGCCTTGCTCGCAGGATGGCTTTACAAGTCAGTAGTGCCTGACATTGACCTTTCAGAACGCCTCGATAGGATCGTAATACTCTTGAGGGCAGATTCCAGGAAGTACCAACCTTTACGAAGCTTTTGATTCTGTCTTTATGGCCGCTTTACACCTTCCGCCTTTCTGCTAACGCACACTCTGTCCACCGTCGTCCACTGCTCTCATATTATGGAAGCAACACTGGCGAAAGGTAGCACCCAGGTGGTCTTTGTTGTCCTCGGTCCTCAGCCCTCAGTCCTCACGCTCCATGAATGAGCTTGTGTTCCTAGTATGTACTGCAGATCCCGATCCGTGATTCGCGAATGTAACCGCGGCAGTTTATCTGCCAAGCTGTGGGCAACGCACAGCTCTGATTTGCTGGCTGGCCATCTCGAGATAAGCCAACCTTGCAACCCAGTCACCCACCAGTCAGTGGCAGTCACCCACCGTGTTTGCCCACCGATGAGCCACTCCCAAGGTCGCCATGCTTTTTCTCCAACCAGCCCAACCAGCCACTGAGATCCTCTGTGGGCGTCTGCGATATGCGAGATACAACTCCTCTGCCTTCAGGCCAAAACCCAGGCTACTAGGCTCCGCTATGGCCTTCCATACGCCGCGCGAGGCTGACCTGTGCTGCCCGAGTCTCCTTTGCATGCTGTCTCCGTAGCACTGAAGAGTGCACTTTCCCAAAATACTGGCAGAAGATGTCAGTGTCCTTCTCTGGTTCATGACATGCCCTCATCCGCCACCTCTCCTCACAGCGCCGGCCAAAAGCGAGCGTATCCCGCTGACGAACCCCTCCTCCAACCGGCACAGGATGTTGCGGTTGCGGCCTCAACCAACTCCCCTCCTCCCCTCTCCGCCGCTTCGGCCACCTCGGCCTTCAGAAATGTCTCGGCCTGCAATCGCTGTCGCATTAGGAAGAACCGCTGTGATCAACGACTCCCTGCCTGCTCCACTTGCGAAAAGGCCAATGTCCGCTGCGTAGGCTATGACCCCATCACGAAGAGGGAGATTCCTCGGAGCTACGTCTACTATCTCGAGACGCGGCTGGCATATTTCGAGCAGCAACTCAAGGCACATGCCATTCCTTACAATGCCGCCGAGGTTTACAATGCCGAGTCCAAGGAGCTGGGTGACCCTGTGCAATCGCCAGGCAGTGCGAAGAGCTCCTGGATAGGACCGCAATCCCCAAGTAATGGCTCGCCGCGGCCCATCAAAAGCGAAGACTGGGACAAGAAGCAGGAAGATGCCGACAAGCTCAACAAGCTGGTGTCAAACATCGGCATGGTTTCCGTGCAAGGAGCTTCTGATGCCCGATACTTGGGGTCTACATCAGGCATATCGTTCGCCCGCGTCGTGCTGGCCGCTGTCAAGAGCTCCATGTCGTGCAACAACTCAGAGCGAGCTGGTGTCCGGCCCAGTCGCCCGTTGCCTAACATGGCCTCTTCGGGCGGTAGTTCCATGAGGGATTCCTACTTCGGCCTGCAAACCAAACCCACCATCAAAGAAGCTCCGTTCCCAGACCGACCGTTAGGTGAGAAGCTCGTCAACTTGTACTTTGAGCATGCCAATCCCCAGATCCCGATCCTCCATCGAGGCGAGTTTATGGATCTGTTTGACCGCACATACTCGATCGACCCGTCGAAGCGCACCAGCCGCGAGCTATATTTGCTCAACATTGTATTTGCAATTGGCGCGGGCATTATCTGGGGTTCATCCGACCCCCAGCCAAACTCTCAACAAGGGGACTATGCCCACAAACGAGCCAGACTGGCTATGCAACAAGCTCAGCCCGAGGAATATCATGCTTCCGCCATTGTCAATCTCGGATCATTTTTAGCGGCCAGTTCATCTCTGGAAGCAGCTGAGCGTCCCAATGGTGATTTGGAGGAGCTTCAAGCTGTTCTACTACTGTGTAGCTTTGCCTTGCTTAGGCCTGTGGCACCAGGACTCTGGTATATTGTCGGCGTCGCGATGAGGCTGGCAGTTGATCTCGGTCTACACTATGAAGATGGCACTGGTATTGACAATAATATCGAAGGTCACCAGGGTCCACCACCCACGATGGACATCAAGCAACCGGGGCAAGTGGATGCAAAAGAAAAAGGGCGACGAGAGTGGATTCGTGACCTGCGCAGACGCCTTTGGTGGTGTACCTACACCTTCGACCGTCTGGTCAGCACTTGCGTCGGGAGACCCTTTGGAATCACAGATCAAGTCGTGACTACTGAATTTCCCTCCCTACTCGACGACAAGTTTATCACGAGAGCTGGATTTTTGCAGCCAACGTCCCCTGATGAACCTACTTACAAATGGGTCTCCCACCACTATTTCCGCCTACGACTGTTACAATCCGAGATCCTACAGGTCCTCCAACATCAACAAGCCCAACAAGCCCGTCTGAACGGCACCAATCGTGCCAATCAGTTCATGCACACCAAGCTTCCGTCGCCTTTCCTGATCAAGTTCGACTCATTCCGATCGTGGCGACGAGACATTGACCAGCGACTATATGAGTGGAAAGAATCGGCGCCGGAGCCCTCAGAGACTGGCGTCAGTTTCTCGGTGCAATTCTTGGAGCTCAATTACTGGCAAGCGGTCATTATGCTCTACCGGCAGAGCCTCAGTGTTCCGGCACCTCTGGCAAACGAGTTTAGCCCGACCGAGGACGTATCGAGCCCGTCAAGTATAAGACTAGAAGAAAAAGAGGATGAAGATCTGGTGTTTTTGAAATGCGCCGAAGCTGGCCAGAAGACGTTGAAACTGTACAGGCAGCTTCACCGACTGCGCCTTGTGAATTATACCTATCTCGCAACGCACCATCTATTCATGGCCGGCATCTCCTTCTTGTATGCTGTCTGGCATTCTCCAGCAGTTAGAGCCCGTTTGGTAAGCCTGCCTCCACCTCCTTGCTGACTTCTTACGCTAAACGATCGCTTTTAGACACTAGATGACTTTGACTTCACAGTCCTTGCTGCAACATCTGTCCTGGGCGATCTTATGGAGAAATGCCCTCCGGCAGAAGCCTGCCGTGACGCTTTCGAGCGAATGAGCAAAGCCACCGTCCAAATGTGCATGTCTACTCCCGGATTCGGCTTTTCGATGGAACCGCGTGGAGAATATCAATCGCGACAACAACTCGCCCGACAATCCAGCATGCAGAGCCAGTCCGCACAATCGCAGACCCAACCAATGCCCATGCAGATCGACTCTTACCCTTCTACAACGACCTCGACTGCAGCTCGTATCGCTCCGAAACCAATGCCAAAACGACCACCGCCCAAATTCGACATGGATCTCCGCGAGCTGTTCCCCGATGATCTTGAACCGAGTACCCGGCCATCTTTTTCCTTCCCTCAGCCCCTCCAAGGCCTCCAGCAACAGCAACAGAGGTCACCGCAAGCATCCATGGCAATGGGACTAGCACCGTTGCAGCAGCAATCACAACATTCTCCTCGTCAACAGCAGATGTCCCCGGCCTCTAGTATCAATTCCCAAATCAACAACGGGCTCGGCATGGGCACATCGCACCAACCTTTGCTCTTCAACCAAGTTTCCACCCCACAGCAACAAACGCAACAAACGCAACAACAACAACAACCTTTCTACATGCAAAACACGTACAATCCCGACTTCATGTCCAGCTTACCAGGCATGGACTTCCTGAGCGCCGCCATCACGGGAGGTGGCGGTGGCGACGGAGAATTCAACCTGGATGTGGGCGGTGGGCTAGATCTGGGCTTTGGCATGACCGGGTTGGATTTCCAACATGACTGGAGCGATGGACAGGGTCAGTATGATTTGTTCGACGGCTTCTTCTTCGGCAATGGCTACGGCGGTGGAAATGGAAATGGGTATGGAGGTGGGAATGGGAACAGTGGTGGGTCAGGGGGCGCGGAGGGCAGTTAGTCCCTGCTGCAAAGTGATTCTTTAATGTCCTTGAAATGTAAGCTCAATAGAAAGATATTACCCAGAGCCAGCTTTTGAGGCCCGCGACAATAATTTCAGCCCCCAATTGACGACAATATTGAACGCATGAGGGGAACGAGATATGGATCGAAATGAGCCGAGCTAATGTCCCATCGTATCTTCATATCAGTTTTACAAGGGGGCCGAGGAGGGGTGGGCGGCGAGGGCGGGCAATGTTGTCGTCGTTGCCGACTGACTGATGTGCTGTGGCGAGCAGCCCCGTTCCCCCTTCATCCAAAGCCTTCAAAGACGTCTTCATGGGCGTTGCTGGCCTTCGCTTGCTGGCGCCGACGGAGCTGCTCAATCATCCGCGCAGTCTCGGCCTCGTATCGCTTCTCATCTTCCGTCATCTTTGCAACCCTGTCGTGTTGTCTCCGCGCTTCCTTCTTGGACCGCTTGACTTCCTTGTTTGCCTTGCGCTCCAGCTTCTCCGACCAAGCGACCGTGGTGCCTTTCTTGCGCTTCTTGGAGTCGGTCGTCTCCTTGCGAACAAGCGGACCACCCTCTTCGAGCATTTGTTTCCGGTGTTTCTCCCGTTGTTTGTCCTTGTACCCGAACGTATCCCAATCGACGTCGGCGGCGCCCTCGTAAGGCTGTAGCTTGGTGTTCTTGAGCTCGGCAATCTTGGGCATCTTCAATAGACCCCAGGCAGCTGCGTGGTCGTTCCAGTCGATCCCATTCAAGCTGAAGATGGATTTTGCTTCGTGTTTCGAATAGCTCCGCACCCAGCTCACGAATGCCCTCTGGCCCTTGTCGTGCAACGCGCGATCCGTGAGGACGATCTTCCAGAATTTCTGCTCAGCCGCGTGGCAGTCATCCGCCAGGTCGGAAGTGCCAGGTTCAATCAATGGCTCGATGGGGGTGTGTCGGACTTTCAGAAATTCCACGTAGTCTTGCTCGTGAGGGAGGAGAAGCACGACACTGAGACCCTTGCGCCCTGCGCGACCCGCTCGCCCGCATCGATGCAGAAAGACCTTGGAATCTGAAGGGGGGTCAATCTGTACCACCAAGTCCACAGAGGGGATATCCAAACCCCTTGCGGCAACATCCGTGGTCAGCAGTACAGAGGGAGAAGCTGAGTCTGTGAAGCGGATGAAGTTCTTCTCTCGCACATTCGCCGGATGCTTACCATGTAAAGGCACAAGCACCGCTTCCGAGGGCATGATAGACGGGAGCAAGGCCTGGAAGTAGTCCACCGCGGCACAAGTGGACAAGTATACGATGGTCCGAAGCGGCATTGGATCAAGGTGCTTGAGTAGAGCTGCTAAGAATGGGAATCTTTGAGAAGCTGTAGTCACCGCATAGGTCATCTTGAGACTCGCTGGCGTCCGCTTGTCTTCCACTCCGTTTGCGCCTTTTACTTTGACTTCGATCTTCACAGGATTCCGCAGACCCACGCGAATCAGTTGATCTAGTGCTTCGCTCACACTTGCACTGAAGAGACCTGTTCTCCGCTCCTTTGGTAGGAGGTTCAGAATCTTGGTCAGCTCGTCCTTAAACCCGTGGTCGAGCAATCGGTCGGCCTCGTCAAGCACGAGCATCTCGAACGAAGATTTCGGGTAGTGGACATCTCTTGAGGTCATGATGTCGACAAGGCGGCCTGGTGTCGCAACCAACACATTCGGGGAAGTCTTGAGGAATTTACTCAGGTCTTGCGCGGGTGTGGTGTAACCGCCCACCAGCAGCTGCGGGACAACTTTCAGTGTTGATGAGGGAAAGGAATCTGTGTCATTTTCTGGAACAGAATCAACCTGTGCATCCAACGGTTCGAGCGTCGCCGCAGAAGGACGGTGGAATCTCAGTAAAGAAACCAGGACGTTGTAAATTTGTGTGGCCAGTTCTCTGGTGGGAGAAACGATGATGGCACCGACATGATGTCTCTTGAGCGGCTCTTCCAGTCTTAACAGCTTTTCCACCACCGGTATGAGATATGCCAACGTCTTCCCACTGCCCGTGACAGCTTCAACTACGACATCTTTGTAGGCCATGAAGAGAGGGATCGTCGAGGCTTGGACGGGTGTCATGCGGGTGAAATTCATGGCGGATACTGCATCGAGGATCCATGGCGACAACGAGGGGTTGAGGGCATCCCATGTCCTAGAGGTTTTCCCTCTGTGAGGCACTGTTCCTCTGTCCGGCGCCATGGAAATGTCAGCGGAATGGCAAGACGGCGACCAACGGAGTGCGCAGGAGGGAACGCAGAGTGCAACTTGAAGAGAAAAGCACATCGGTATTTCTTCGGTACATTTTTTTTCCATTCCTATCGATAAGAGAAGAATAATCCTGCCGTTCTAAAAGTGTACCAACACGTGACCCAGTATTCTCCAGTCCATTTTACGCAAAAGCCAATATCTCCTTTTCAATCGCCTCTCCAAAGCTCTTCGTGTTCCCTTTCCCTCCCATATCTGCTGTAATAACGTTCTCCTCTGCTCGAGAGAGCACGTTCTCGACCGCCTTAAGCATTGCCGCAGCAGCTTCCTTAAAGCCAAAGTGTTCCAGCATCATTTGACCGGCCCAGATCATCCCAACGGGATTGGCGATGCCCTTTCCAGCGATGTCAGGCGCACTCCCGTGTACTGGCTCGAACAGGCTTGGATATTCGCCTGTTGGATTGATATTCCCCGATGGCGCTATGCCTATTGTCCCCGTGCAAGCTGGGCCCAGGTCTGAGAGAATGTCTCCAAAGAGATTGCTCCCGACTATCACATCAAAGATCTGAGGTCGTTGGACAAAATGCGCCGTCAAGATGTCGATGTGGTATTTGTCGACTTTCACTTCGGGATATGATTTGGTCATATTCTCGACTCTGGTGTCCCAATAAGGCATTGTGATGCTGATCCCATTACTCTTGGTTGCACTCGTCAGATGCTTCTTCGGCCTGCTCTGAGCCAGTTCGAAAGCGTACTTCAACACTCTGTCGACTCCAGTTCTGGTCATCACTGTCTCTTGAATGACGGTTTCTCTGTCGGTGCCCTCGAAGATCTTCCCACCGATACTACTGTATTCTCCCTCAGTGTTCTCCCGAACGATCCAGAAGTCGATATCTCCTGGTTTCCGCCCTGCAAGCGGACACCGCACTCCCGGCATTAATCGTGCAGGCCGCAAGTTGATATACTGATCAAACTCGCGGCGGAACTTCAGAAGGCTACCCCATAAACTAACGTGGTCAGGGACTTGGTCTGGCATGCCCACTGCGCCGAAGTAGATGGCGTCAAATTTCGATAGGGTGGCATTCCAGTCCTTTGGAAGCATGTCGCCGTGTTTTCGGTAATATTCACAGCTTGCAAAGTCGAATTCCTCAAACTCGAGTTCTAGTGCAAAAACCTTTGCTGCCGCTTGGAGGCATCGGACGCCATAGGGCATGACTTCTGTGCCGATTCCATCCCCGGGAATGACCGCGATTTTCAGTTTCTTTTGTTGGATCATGGCGACAATTACTGCTCAAGCACAGACCTAATGACAGAATGACCAACTGCTTGTAAGTGAAGGAACGTCAAATGCAAATGGATATATGTCTGGGTGATATCACAGTTGGGGTAAAAATTTGCCCGACGATCTTTTGGCCGATCCAGATCCGCTGCTGCGAAATCGGGGTTCCTGTCCCGGCGAATATCGCCGTATCTGCACCGATTCAACAACAATAGTTGGATTTGGCTTCAAAGGACAGGAATGACTCGGGATCTGCGCTTGCTGCGACAACCTTGGTGGTGCTGTTTGCCTCACCAGGAGTATCGGTCACCCGCAACAGAAGATTCAGGCTCTCCAGCAGACCCTTTCACGAGAGCGGGCATTCAGTGAGTATACAAGCGTATCCCATATCATTTTCCACCTCGTTCAATATTGCGATAGTTCTACGAGAGCTAAAAGGGCAACATTCTCATATGCTTGCTGGGACAACATGAATCCTCAAGATGCCGTTACCTCTTATGTAAGCAAGGCTTGACCCCCCTTCAACAAAGCGTCACCCGCTTCGCCATGAACTCCAGCTGCTGGTGAAAGCAACCTAATACCCTGCTTTATATGTTTATGTGCTCGTCTTGTATCTCAAAGTCTGGCGTCGTTCTCAAACTCGAGCCGAAATGGAAGGAAAGAGCTGGTCCTGTCTTCTTCCTTCCCTACGTGTCTGACGAATCTCTCACCATATTCGTTCTATCCCGTCGTATCAGACAGAAAAGGATTACTTTGGAGGAGCCTGGCTCTTCACTCCAGCCGGCGTTTGAGTAACGTCGGTGGACTAGCAGCCGTCTGGGTATTGAATCAAAACAAGATAGTCTTGGCAACACTGAACATGAGGTCCCCACGCCCTGTTCCAACGACCTCCGCACCTTCTTGTCTTCTCCACTCCATTTTACCGTGGCTATTCAGGCAGCGTGGAATGGAGAAAGCGATACGGAGAGTGCGGTCGGATGACCCGGGGAGGTTTCGGGCCTCCATTTGAGTCCCAATGGCAACCAACAGCATGGGTGGCTCGGGTCAATAGGTCAGCATCCCGCGCAAGGCTCACACAGACGACTTATATAATTCTTGATCTACGTTCCTCAACTTGGAGCCAGTCCATGAACAGTCCGATCACGCGTCAATAGGCACAACCAGATTGCAACCCGATACCAGGCTGTCAAGGCGCGAGTAAAAGGCAATAGTCGGAGAAATCGACCAAGATCAGCATGCCAGTTGCGACTCATGATAATGTAGAAACGCCATGTCATCGGCAATACTTCTACGTCGGAGGAGTGTACGAGGAGGACAAAAGCACGAGTTTCGGTGGACATATCATGAGAGATCAGACATACGTGGAATGCTTGACGCCTGTGGGCGGGCTCACACGGGAATATCCCCTCATCTTCGTCCATGGAGGTGGTCAAAGTGGGTTGGTATGGACCATGTCTCGCGACGAGAGCGTTGGGCGGAGAGACTAACGGCAGCGCCTAGAACTGGCTGCATACACCAGACGGTCGAAAAGGGTGGGCTTCCTTCTTTCTCGACCGGGGCTACACGGTCTACCTGATAGACACGGCATCAAGAGGCAGATCAGCGCCGGCCCTCGAGCACAAGCACATCCAGTATCCGACGGGGTTCGTAGAGGACCAGTTCACTGCACCAAAACACGCGGCAAAGTGGCCACAAGCGAAATTGCACACGCAATGGCCCGGAGTGAGTTTTCAACAATCGTCTGGCATCTGAAAAGGCTGTTGTGTCCTTTATCTACTGACTTCTGGCCCGTTTTAGACAGGTCAGCGAGGCGATCCGATCTTCGACCAGTTCTACGCCTCTGTCTTACCAAGCATGTGTAGTCTGGTCATGCAACAGCAAGCTACAAAAGCTGGCCTAGTTGCTCTGCTCGAACGGATCGGCTGTCCGAGTATCCTGGTCACACACTCTCAGGGTGGGCCTGGGGGGTGGCTTGCCGCGGACGCCTGCCCGTCGCTCGTCAAGGCCATCATCGCCGTCGAGCCAAACGGGCCGCCTTTTTCAGGGACACACCCATCTGAGGGCGTCCGCAGGGCACGCATGTGGGGTCTCGCTGATATCCCCTTGACATTTGAGCCGCCGATTACAGATCCTTCCGAGTTCCACCTTGTCACAATTCCGGCGACCCAAGAGGGTCGATCCCCAGTGATACTGCAGGATGACCGTGCAGGGCGGGCGGTCCACAAGCTGAAGAATCTCCAGGACATACCGGTGCTGGTGGAGGTGGGCGAGGCCAGCTACCATGCCGAATATGACCACGCGACGGTCGCGTTTTTGCGACAGGCCGGGGTCGCCTGTGACTTCGTTCGGCTGGAGGAGCTGGGCATCAAGGGCAACGGACACATGCAGATGCTGGAATTGAATAATCTGGCCATTGCGGAAGTGTTGCAAGAGTGGATTGAAGGCAAGTTGCCCCACAGCAAGACTTGAAAACTATTTCGACATCGTGGCTATGCTTCCCAGAATCGAAAGAATTATGCGCACTTCGAATGTACTGTACTGTCCACCCCCCCTCCAGTAGGACTGTACCCGGGCTAGTGACTCATGAGACTCCTCCCCCGGCTTGAACGCGGCTCCTCCTAGACTGTTTTCCTTTTCGCATGACTCTTCACGAGTTTGCTAGAGCGACGTTGCCCAAGGTTCCGAAATACCCAACTGTGAGGGTCACTTTGTCCGCCAGATCAGAGAGATCGATAGAAGGCGGGGGATTCTGCTCCTGCTCGAGAAACTGGTGGACACGAGTTGCAACCCACGCCGGGTTCTCATCCGCTAAACCATCCATGGCGGTCAGCAAATCATGTAGTTAGTCGTTCAAGACTGGAGCCCCGGGCTGGTCCAACGAACGGGGTGCGTCAAAGACATACCTATCCAATGCCCTGCCTTGGGAATGATATCTGTCTCGAGATCAGCTGTGATGTTCTCCCACAGCTGCCCAGCAAAAGGGCCTAGACTGGCTTCCCCTCCCATAGCCAGTGTCGGCATCTGTAGAGGATTGATGCCGACCGTGCCTTTGAAAAAGTTGGCCACGGCCGCAAGTCCCCGAACGTCGTACGAGGCAAGCATGGCCCTCAGAAATCCTGGCTTGGAGATCGAACTGGTGTATCTGTTGACAATGTCTTCGGAGAAACTCGTCACCCCGGAATAGCTGCCGTGGAAGAAAAACCACTCGAGCATTTGTTTCTCTTTGCCCGAGATGAAGAATTCGGCGGCGTCCGGGATCGAGAAGAACGCCAGTTGCCAGTTCGCGTAGAGATCCCAGTATGGCGCTGGTGTCCGCGCGGTTTCGAATCCGAAGCCCGGAGGGACGAATTCCGTGACCACGAGCCTCTTTACCAGGGATGGGTAGCTGGCGGCGAGGGCGGTCGCTATGCCGGAGCCGAAGTCATGCCCCACGACGTAGGCAGAAGTGATGTTCAAGAAATCGAGAACAGCCTTGGTATCCGCGGCGGAAGCCATGGCAGTGTAATTCCCGTCTGGAGAGATCGACGAATCTCCGGTGCCGCGGTTGTCAAGGGCGATGACGGTGTAGTTGTTGTCTGCGAGGATGGGTCCGATGATGCGCCATGTCAAGCTGAATTGCGGGCTCCCGTGCAGTAAGAGGATCGGGGGGCCAGAACCTGCGTAGCGAAGGTGGATGGAGACGTTTTCGAGGGCCACGCGCTGGTGAGCCCAGTCGTCGAAGTTTGTCAGACCCGAGACGAGAGCTTTTTGGGCCGCCAGCAGGAAGAGAATGATGGGGGATAGGCGGTTGAAGGTACGCATGGTGCTTGCCAGGGCCGGAGAAAAGGATCTCATCTCAGTGAATGCAGGTGAGCTTGACAGGTTGAGGGAGCGAGATGGAAGACAGTAACCGACGAGAATGAGCCTTTAATACTCCTGGTCGACTCTGTAATTGAAGGTAGCATCAAAGATTATTGCTTGGTAACAACCAAATCCTCCATGGAGCTTCCATCGTAGAGCACAACAAGGCTGTCAAGCTTGCGAGATTGTGCGGTGGACCTTTCACCATGGTGCCATCACTTGCTTACCTAGTTATTGTCAACGGCGCAGTATGTCTCGTGGATTGCAGAATATCCTGATACGGAAAAGACGTAGGCTTACCAAGTTCGTACCGTTTTGTGGTGGTGAGATCGCCGGACCATTTCTCGGGTACGGTACATCCACGCTTGAATTAGTACAACGCACGTTATCAATACAGATAGCCACTTTCCGAGATTTCGTCCTGACCAGGCGGATTAGTGATTCCGGTAATAGCACAATATCCCAGCACTTACAAACATTGTGGATCAATGGAGCTCCGTTCCTATGGGAAGGAACGAGGCCATAAGTCCAAATTCATATCCGGAAAGCCAATGCATTGAAAGGCGATACCTATAAAGCACAGTCAACATGCACAACGTATGTTCGGCTCACTGTCAACTCGAACATTCACAGTCGGCTTCCAGACGATCACTACCATGCCTACTGTTCTGTTGACAGGCGCCAACGGCTTCCTGGCCACACATGTCCTCAAATGCCTAGTGGAGGTGAGTGTCGACGGAAGGCCAGCGATGACTCGCAAGGTCGTGTTCTGATTTCCAGCAGGACACCTTCGATGTGGTCGGCACAGTCCGCTCCGAGGCCAAGGCTGACGACGTCTTTGGTGCTCATCCTGAGTTCAGATCGAGCGTCCGGCTCGTTGTGGTACCAGACATGTCAGCTCCGGGTGCCTATGACAAGGTCTTTGAAGGAACGCAGTTCGACTTCATCATCCACACAGCAGCACCGGTGCCTGATGGTGGTGGGACAGATTTTGACAGAGATTTCTTGGGGCCTGGTGCTCAAGGGTGAATAAGTCCTTCTCCCTGTGGCAACCCATATCTTTTGCTGACTCCCAATAGCAACCTTGAACTGCTACGGGCAGCTCAGAAGTATTGCAAATCTCTCAAGCATTTTACCTATACCGGTAGTCTAGTGACTGTGTACGACGTCACAAAGCCATTGGACGGGCGAGTGCTGAGAAGCACAGATTGGAATCCGGTGTGTCTCAAGAGAGCGTCAGAAGACAAGAGGCAAAGCTGATGCGCTATCAAATCACAACAGGTTAGTGTCGAGGTTGCTCGCCAGTTGCAGCACCCCGCCGCCAGTTACATGATCTCCAAGACCTTGGCGGAAAAGGCTCTCTGGGATTTTGTAGAGAAGGAGAAGCCATCCTTTGGTGTGTCGGTGCTTTCAGTGTAAGTATGAAAAGTGGCTTCACCCATCTTGCGGTCTTCATCTACTGATCGGATAAGGCCTTTGATTATCGGGCCACCACTGCAGCACCTCCGCCAGAATGCATCTGGCAAGAGTCAATTCAACATGAGTGCCGACCTGTTCTACAGCACATTCCTGAAGCCCGTGTCTGGCGCAGATGGACCTTCGCAGCCACTGTACATCGGGTATATCGACGTCCGTGACCTTGCTGTGCTGCATGTTCAGTCAATCATCAAAGGCGGGACTGAGAACAGACGTTTGTTGCTCGCTAGCCCGGAGCCATTCCTTGCGAAGATGGTGTTGGAGATCTTGGCTGACAAGTTCCCACAACTAAAGGATCGGTTGTCATCAGTAAGAGCTGCAGCTATTGTGGCGAACAAGGAGCAGGATGCGGACCACCGGCTCAAGGTGGATGACTCCGAAGCCAAGCAATTGTTCGGCGGGAATATATACAGGCCACTCGAGCAGACTGTTGTTGACACAGCAACGAGGTTGTTGGCGCTTGAATGAGCACCAGTGGAGGGTTGTGGAACGTACGAATGGCAGGGCTTCCGATCCGTGAGACGGTGGTAATTGCACGTGGCAAGCACTTCAATCTCTTACGAGGAAGAGTCCAAGAGCGTTCAGGGGATCCACCAGATGAAGCTGTGCAGACGGAATTGCCATGGCGCTGCGCGGTCTCAGTTCAAAGAAAGATTGTCCCGAGAAGTTGTGAGGTGACACCTTGACACCCTTGACCTCTAACAAGCCAAGACTGCGGCGAAGCGAGATCAAAACACCGAACAGCAGTGACTAAATTCCATCGCGTACGACTGAACCTTTGTGACCTTGTTTGGGTGCGTGTCAACAAGGCTATGAGAGTCTATATCGCGATCTAACAATATTCCCATTCATTTGAAAGGACTACAACGTGAGACAGGTTCGTACCGGTAGATAACTTCAGCGGCAGATCAGCTTTACACCGCCACTTCTGTTTGCTCCACGCGTGGCTGACAACGCTGCTTCTCACGAAAGATTCCTATGCACAATTCAATTCTTTTTTCTGACCCTATACTTCCAGTCTAGCACTCAGTATCATGAGCTCAGTAACAGATATGGACTTCAATATGTCTTCCATCTACAGCAACCCACAGAAATTCTTCGAAATGATGGCTCAGGCAAACCCAAATCTACCAGTCCCTCCTTCATTTCCATCTCGTGCTGAAGTCAGAAACAAGGCAGCGGCCTTTTCCAAAGAGATCTTCAGTAGCTGGACCACCCTCCGTGACATTTTGGCGCGTCGCGAGGAGGTGATTCGAAAACGCTGGATGAACAAGAGGAAAGAACAACGCAAGAAAATTCTTCTAGCCGCTTGGCCAGGCATGCCCGAGCGACACCGACCGGATTTCTACGAGCTTGAGAAGACCGGATCCCGTGCTGAGTCAAGAAATATCGAAGCTTTCAAATATCCCTATGTCAACCAGGAAGATCTCCTTCAAGGAAGAGCATTGTTATTATTCTTGAATTCACGCGGTCGAAATCCACCCCATTCCTTTGCCCACGCCGATCTCGACGCAATGCATGTTGGACAGACTAGCAAGATGATTGTCCCGGTATTCCTCAACGAATACACAATGTACATCGCCGGCGAATCAGTTCCACATAGCTACGGTCGCCTGGTTAGCTGGGACGATGACGACGACGCGTTCATGCTGCAGCAAAGTTGTCTCCAGTTCCAGCCTGGGACGGGGCTTTTGGTTTTGGAAATCCAGAGCAAGATCTATTCTTTCCTTCTTGAGTGCTGCTACCAAATATTCCACGATGTTCCGCGAGACGAGCTGGCCAGCCTCCAACTTCCTGAGCAACCTGAGCCACCACCGATCGTGGCTTCTGAGACCTCCTATGCACAACTTTCCTCAGTGGCAGCAGAAGCGCCATATAGACTACCAGCCAAGCTTGATACGCGTCGACTTGTTCTCCTGGTAGAGGCCAAGCGAGCAGCTGCCGAAGACCATGTCTGGGATCTTAGAGAAGATCCAGGGTATTTCGCATCGGTGGCTATTGATCAAGCACAGCATCGCCAGGAAAGCCTTCTCGACGTAAGGGGCCAACGCCACCCACACCACGATGACGAGGTTTTCTGGAACCGAGTGATAAGAAGCGTACCGGTCGAGGCTTACATGTCCTTTCTCAGTTGGGATCTGCTTTACAACTACGCAGTCAGCCTAGACGATGCGTTCAAATCTGCCGGAACTCTTGACCATGGCCAACCTCTGCCTGAGAAGCTCGAGACAGCCCTGGTGGAGTTATGCTTCGCTGCCGAAATGATATCAAAGGGCCTGATTGGAGAATTGAAGTCCAGTGTGCCAGCTTCGTTACCAATGCGCGAGCGCTTTGTTCGAGAACCCCAACAACCAGGAACGGCAGTCATCCGGACCAAGACGAAACAGGGTGTCGGCAAGGACCCCTTACTACAGCTATTCGTGATGCTGTGGGATGAAGACAAGGTGTTTTTAACGCAGCTTCCCAACCTCGTAGATGAGCTACAGCGATGCGTTGACCACGACCCTGGTCAGAAGGGCAGAATGTCGTCCTGCGTCGCCGGGTATTTCTCCGACCTGGCCCTCATTGCACAACTCGTTAGGCAGGTAAAGACCTTCTTTCCATGGGCCGCGGGTTTGGAAACAGAGATGAGTCCAGAAAACCGAGGTCCAGGGTACGCTAAAGCAACGGAAGATACAGCAACTGTCTATCAATTGTTCCGTGAAGACATCGCTCCGAATCTCGCGCGCATCGTCGTCCCACTCTCAAGACACCTGCAATATCCCATCGAAAGGGTCCACAACGTGACAAACGTGAACGCCTGCCGCCAAGCCGAAGATCGACTGGATAGGTTGTGGAAGGTTGTCGATGCGCATTTTCGAAAACATACCGACAAGACACTTCACGAGATATTCCTCAGCCACGATGTGAAGGCTCGAGAGATCCATCGCAAGCCAGAATGGACACCTCCACCAAAAGTATCCCAGCCGCCCAACAAGGAGAAAGAAAATGAAGCTCTCAGCGACTCATTTCCCCGCCTTAACATCGAGCCCGATAGACCAGGCAAATTCAAAGGACCCGAAGTATCTCGAGCATCCAAGTTCAAAACCCGCGGCCCATCTCACCCGCCCGATTCCAGCGACGCAACACCACCAGTACCCGACGATCCGACTTCCCTTTCGACGCCTCCCTTCCCAGTCTTCACCCTCCCGCGACGCGCTTACAAAGTCTTCGCCTCTCTCTTCCCAACACCCTCTAACCCCTCCCAGGGCGGCGAAATTAGCTGGACAGATTTCTTGCACGCGATGACGAGCATTGGCTTCGCAGCGGAGAAGCTGTATGGCTCCGTATGGCAGTTCACTCCGCCGGATGGAATAGATTGGGAGAACGCGAACACTCGGGGAATTCATATCCACGAACCGCATCCAGCGCCGAAGATGGGGCTTGGCACGGCGAGACGGGTTGGGAGACGACTGGGACGGAGGTATGGACTTAGCGCAGAGAGGTTTGCTTTGGCGTGAAAGAGGCAATCGGGAATTTGCAACGCGAGTAGGGAGGGAGAGGAGATCAATAAATTGAATTTCGAAGGTCTTGTTTACGAGGGTCAAGTGATTGGAAAAGGCTAACATTGCTTCTCGCTTGATCAGACGGACCGAGTGAAATACTGTGTCAACCTTCTAATCGTAACAGAGTGGTCCAACATATCAGGGAAGCAATTCTTCCAATGCCAAAAATGTTGATGATTTCCACCCGAATATCAACCCCGTTGAGGATCGCCTCTTCTTTGCACCTAGGATTCAGCCACCGACTTACCTGTGCACTCACTCGCCCACTTACTTGATGCATCATTATTCCCAGCCTTGTCAAATCACATCATACCAGAAGAAATATTGAAACCGCCCACCCTAACAGCCCAATTTCAACGCCTCCCTTTCCAGAAACGCCCTTAGCAACTCATCCTTACATTACATTACAAAATAAAGGTGCGGCACAACATCCACAACAAAAGCCCAGACCACAGTCATTTGAATGATTCGCATTCGTCTGATTGACTTGCATAACGTACACCAGCTGTTGTTGCGGCATTTGCTGCTAGATGAAAAAAATCAATCGTAATTAGGTACTTAACAGAGCAAGCACCACAGGAGGAGCCCAACCGAGTAGTCCGGGTGGATTGGAAAGGGGGGCTGGACTAGGATCCTCCCGCGTCCCAAATGGATCCCGTCGTCTTCTAAAATTGACCAGAGTTTGTATTTTCAAAGAAACATCGAAGGCTCAGGACGGCTCAGGGAGCACTCAGGGAGCGGAAGGTGAGCCGCCCGGTTACGTGGGAGAACAATACACCAAGCTTTGTAACCATCATCTGGCTCTATCAAACCCCAGAAAGCACCATTGGTGCCGGGGAGTTGTAGCTCTCCGAGGAAGATCTCTGCTCTTAGCGTCAGCATGATGAAGCGACTGGATCCTAGCACAGTCATGGGGAATGATCTCCAGAATGATTCAGGGTGATTAGTGATACTCTTGAGGTGATGAGGCTGAGTAAATGCCTCCGTCTCTGTCGGACGAAAAGCCGGAATTCGGAAACACTTCACAAATCACTATGATTTCTGTGCTCGTTTCAAATGAAACATGAAAAGGGGCTGCGAAACACGTCCGGATTGTTCGAAGCTTTCGGCGTGTAGAAATCTTTGCCTTGAGGCCATTCGATCCTCGAAATGCGCGCTTACCGGAATTTTCGCTCCCAGAATGAATACAACCGGTACCAGCTCTGGCCCGCGGCAAGCACAAGCCCATTTGAGTATGCGGAAGGGCACCAGGAGCTGTTATGAGTGTAAGACTGTCCTTCCGAGTTGGTAGCTCAATGCTGCCAATTTCCAGACTTGATCAACGTCGCTCAAATGCTGGCAATGCTGAATCGGCTGATTTAAAGCTGTCGTCAGGTCGACGTCGAAAAACGAAATGCACCTACCGCGAAGGAAGACAGTCCAAGTGCGAGGAATGCTATGCTCGTGGCTCCCCTTGCGTGGCCCAGGACAAAGGCTCTAAGACGACGACTACTATCAGTGCCGCATCAACCAAAGCGGATGGCAATAATGACGAGGCTAAATATAGCCTGCGGGAACGAGTTGCTCGCTTGGAGGATTTTGTGGGAACTTACCTGAGCAATGAATCTGCCACCAAGTCGTCGGACACTGGGAGAAATCACAGTCAACGCAACAGCAGAGTCGCGTATACCGGTAAATTGGGCATAGTGTGTACCTCACGGCAGCCAGTATTGATTAACAAGGCCACGACAGACTCAACGCCAGACGGACCAGCACCCACATATGCCAACGGTCATTTCAAATCGAACCCTATCCTCAGTCTATTTGACAACGACGTTATCACACGAGCAGGCCGTACGGCGGGCCCTTCTCTCATCGAGACAGCGGCTACGACAGAACCATCAGGTTTCCATCCTGCTCGATATGAGCTCCTGATACTTCTGCCGCAGGAGCCTGATCTAAACACATTGGTCGAGCTGAGCAAAGACTGGTGGAACTCGGCACCTCACAGATTTCCAGAGCTATTCGACCGCGCAGAAACGACTGCTGAAGACTGGAGATCTGTGCTCAACCACAAATTATCTCTTGCCAATCCCGCCGAGACCGCCAAAGCCCTCCTCTGGACATTGATCAGTGCTGAACGACTGAGCGAGGATGTCTTTCGCGATAGCACTTTTCGAGATCCTACAGCCATAGCTACTTTGGAGTCTCGAATCCTGCCTGCTATTGATAGAGCAGTGGTCTTCGAGGACGATATTGCGATAACCCTGCCCGGGATAGAATGCTTGATTCTGTTGTCAAGGTATTACTGCAACCAAGGCAGACTGCGGAAAGCCTGGCACCTGTGCCGACGATCACTTGAATACGCCATCAGCATAGGTCTTGACGGGTCCCCCGCCGAATCAGGCCCGATACTGCCAGATCAACCTCGCCATCGACAAATAGACGTATGGGGAGCGATATGTTTCTTGGATCGGTACTTAAGCTTGCTACTCGGTTTCCCTTATGGTGTGCGACATTCGTCCTTGGACTTACCAAAGAGAGGCTCAGAAACCACGCAGAACACTTCGCAGCAGGCGACATTCGTCCATACCGCCATGAGCTCCATCATTGGCCAGATCATTGATCGGAATCAGCAGCTACTAGACGACCACGATTCGTTGCTTCGGACTCTGAAAATAGATCGGGAGCTGAAACAGGTTATGGACAACGTGGACACTGTCCGATGGGACGCCGACTCAAGATCCTCGGATCCCCACATACAGGAGGCCTTTGAGCGCATTGAAGCATATTTCCTGATGCATTTCATTCAAGCTCTCCTCCATCTACCGCTGATGCTGAAGTGCATCGGTAAAGGAGACAAAGGAGTGTTCCAGTATTCATACGGAGCCTCTACGAGAGCATCGCGTCAGGCTCTTGTCGCTTACAAATACCTTCGCGTGGGCTTGCGGATCGACCCGTACTTGTGCACAATGCTCGATTTTCAGGCTTTCACAATGTCCGCGTTGCTGGTCTTGCATTTACTGGGCCAGAAGACCGAATGCAATGAGGAAGCGAACAGGGAATATGCTATTGAGGCGCAGGATGAACGTGATTGGAAATCCATCGCAGACGTTACAGATATCCTCCGACAGGCGTCTACACATAACAGCAAGAACATCGTGGCTAAGCAGGCCGTGGAAGTTCTGGACCTATTGTTAGGTGAGAAAGGGGATGCAGACGAACGGTTCAACTCATGCCCTCAAGCCGAATTTGATGGTGGAGAAAGGTGCCAGATCCAGATCAATATTCCCTGCTTTGGGGAAGTCACCATTGCGCGAGGTGTGAAGAGGAGCCCCTACCTCTGTCCTAGTGCCCCTGCAAACACAACGGAATCACCACCTTGCATGACTGCTGCTCTCTTGCCTTTGACTGGACAAGAAGAGACAGTTCCCAACCCAGCCGATTTATGTACGATGACAGTATCAGTGGGTGACGGTACGGCGGCCCTCTTTGACGGGAACTGGAACGTGCTTGCGAGAAATGTAGCCTCAGCAGTGGCAACCCACTCAGAATGAATCGGAGACCACAGCATCTGGTATTTGCTTGCACATGCACCCTGGGGTGCACACAATTTTCTTTTCCTTCTCAGAAATGATTCCAGCATCCTCAACCCACGCTTTACACACCGTTGTCGACCATCAGTCCCGAGGTAGTTCTCCCTGCACGTGCATGGGCAATTCCCCATTCGAGGCCCTGATTACGTCTTCGAACCTGTAAGAGGAGGCAAAAAAGCAATTCTGAATTAGCAAGTTTGATCCCGAGGTCGAGCATCTGAGAAAAGCTCATCCAATGCCTCCAGCGCAATGCAGTGGTAGAGCAAGGACACCCCGCTCGACCCTCAGGAGGTAAGGAACAAGGAAGCGAGGCAAAACTCACGCAGACTGAAACATGATATACACCATCTCATCATTGTACACGTTGCGCGAGTACTCTGCCTCTTCGTGGGCGACCTTGATGGTAGTGGTGCCGCGGCCCGCACATGCGGCGTCGGCGAGCAGCTGGGCCTGGATGCAGCGGTCCATGGCGCCGAAGAGGAAGGCGGCCCCGTCGACCGTCTTGCCCACCGTTAGGTGCCCGTGGTTTTGGAGGATCACGCCCTTGGTGTTGCCCAGCGCCGCGGCGATGTGGTGGCCCTCGTCTGCTTTCTGTCTCGGAGGAGGGGGAACACCTTTTAGCTCGGGAAATCATCCGGGATGGGGGTACAGAAAGAAAGTATATATAGATGGATGGGTTTTAATGGCGGGAATAACAATGCCTCGATTCAAGAACTCGAGAGTTTTCCTTTCCTGGGTGGATCAAGGGGTTACAAGGGGAAGAACGTACCAGGGCGATCCCGCCAAAGCCAGAGTAGATGCCGTGGTCTCTGTAGAACCTGAGGTGACACAGTCGATGTTAGCATTACTTGGCTGGTGGTTGGTGGTTCGGTAGGTATGGTCCAAAATACCAAAGGAGATATCAAACATCGAGAAGAGAAGATCTGGTCCGCCAGAGTCGATACCTCTCCCATACACACGCGCGCCTTCTCTCTCACACTTCCTCATTCTTCGTCCACTGGCTATGATTGCACACTTACCGGCACGCGTCCTGGTTAATAGGCTCCAAATAACACCCCAGGGCCGAAAATGCCTTGCTCGGCACACTGTGGCAGTGCACGGCGGCGACGACGTCGGGCCTGGCCTCGTGCACCGCACTGTGAATGACCCACCCGGCGGGGTTGACGCTGTGCATGTTCCCACCCTCGACGACCTCTCCCTTGGGGTTCATCAAGACCAGGTCGTCGGGCGTCATCCACGAGAACGACTTGCCGTGCGGGTTGATCCAGAAGTGGTCCGGGAGGACCGGGTCGCGCACCGTGACGTGTCCGCCCGCGCCCTCGTTGTTGTAACCCTGGTACCCCAACCACCGCAGCGCCGCGGCGTGGTGAAGTTTGCGGAAAGCCCGCTCGCTCTCCAACGACTGGAACTTTGGGTACCGGATGCGCTTGACGGGCCTGGTGCCCGTGGATTGGTACGCGCCGTAGGTGAATTCCGGCGAGAAGTTGGGTGGATCCTTTGGCGTGCTGATGTGCTGCTGGGCTGTTGCGACTGCGGCGGGAGTCGTTCGCGAGGCTGAGATTGTGCGGGTCGACTGGCTTGCATTCGCATGTCCAAGGGGAAATGCTGTTGGGTTTCCAAGAAGAATCCGGGAGACGTGTCGAGGTTTGGCGTGGTTTCCAACCACCCTCAGTGCGATCGAGGAGGGGCCTGAAGCCATGTCGTCCCACAAACCACTGGAATAAGGCCTTCGTCAATCAGACACAGGTCAAGAAAAGATGAGATTCTTCTTTTTGCTCCTGATCGAGATTCATCGACCTCAGTATGATCAGTATTGGAGATAAAACGGAATTCCAAAGAGGAATCCATGCTGTCGCCTTGGTCTCCGCGAACTTCGGGGTCGCTGATGTTGCGGGGAAACTATGTACGAATGACAATCAACTGCGAGGGGACAAATTCTCCAAAGATCGCCAGCCAAAGACTATTGAAAACGGGTTATCCGAGGTCAGAATGTCTTGTCATAGTACCGCGATCGTTCACACAGGGAGTAAAATAGCAGCAGCGGCAAAGTCATTGGACAGTGCTTTCCGCTCTATGTCCCATTGCTGGCTCGCTGGTTTCAAAAATGCTTCCAAGCACAGGGGTTCAGCCTCGTTGGTGGAGACGTTTGCCAAGCATCACGCCGACTCTGATGTCGAGGGATCGAAGGAGAATGCTTTGGGTAGACAGCAAAGTTGCGGGATACTACACCGAAGCTGGGGTCATAAGGGGTCTTCTCTTTAATGAACCTTTAAGTAAGGTCTGTGAGTCCCTGCTCGCCGTGCGTTCCGGATATCGCCCAAGGTCATCGCAGAATGATGTGAAAAGGTCTAATGGGTCAGAGGCCTCCATTTATACTAGCAAGTCTCTCGGCGGGTAAGTCTCTTTCAAACACGCTGCTGAGCTGCTCTGTGCAAGATTTCGATTGACCATAACCAACTGGAGTCTGCCGTTGCCTCTTGAGACCGGTGGGCATGGCCATTTATCATAGAATCGCTGTCACCCTTCGATGCCACGGTCTCCGGGTAAGTGGAGTAGCATTCTCGGATATCAGTTCATTCCTCAGCAACAACCTATATATTGGTCTAAGTTGAGGAATATGTGCATTGTCACTAATATCGGATATGATCTGTGGTCTGTTTCCAATGGCACTGTGCAGAGCGAGTGGGAATCATGGTCCGAAACGCTGGTAGCTCGTGGATAGAGGACATGATGAAAACATCCAGGGCGCAATGATACCGCCCAAAAAGGTCAAAATGGACAAGGTGGACAGGCGACCTGTTTCGCTATAGCGACCACATGGAGAAAATTCTGCGTCAGGCCGTCATTATATTCAATTATTTTTCTTCGCATAGTTCGACCAGAACCGCCTCGAGAAGAGTAATTCTCCTATCCATGCGCCACTGTCCCGCCGCGGCTTAGAACTGGATTATCCAAAAGCGCTCAAAAACAACCAGAGACCTGCACTGCTGAGGAGTGGAATCGTTAAGTTGTCATCCCAACCCCACAGATCTATAAACTCGGACACACTGGCAATAAGCCCTGTGCAAATGCTCATAACTGCGAGCGCAGCATCCCCGACAATAACTCCCTGATTCGGCCCCCAACCTAGAAGCTCCTTCACCTGAGCGGGGAGCGTCAGGCGGTTTTGGAACATGTAAGGATCGATGGGATCGTCGACGAATGGGCCGGTTCTCGGCACCAGATAGCCCCAGAAGAAGAGAGCCACGAGGACACCGACAAGAAAAGCGGCGAGGGAGCCTGCCAGAGACTTTCCTTTCCGCAGACGGATTGTATAACGCCCATACAATCGACCAAAGGTGCTGGCGGCAGTATCACACCAAGACAGGAGAAGGATTGACATGACGCCGATATCCTTAGGGAAGAATCGTAACGCGACGTACGCGCCGACCAAATACCAAATGACGCCGTTATATCCATCCACCTCTGTCTCACGCATCAGAGCGCCCAGCACTGAGATGTAGAATCTATTAAATCGTTCTGAGTGGTGTCGGAGGACGTCGGTCGGGGCGATGATGGCGAGTGCGCCTAGTAGCCACGGTGTTATAGCCCAGGTCTGCACACCTGTCACATACAAACGTAAGGTGAAGAACCCGATCGAGACGTGGAGGACCTTCCGGGGGATTTCATGCTTGTGGATCAGAGTGCGGTAATGGCGGTGGAGCGGGATCAGGCCGAGCGGTGAAGGAGAGCGAGAGAACTCTCGCCAGGATTTCTTGACCCGGTCGTAGGGTGAAAGATGGCCGTTTGATTGTGGGTATGGGACTGTACCGTTTGTGAGAGGCTCTGATTTAGTGACTGGTTTTATCGACGTAAGGCCACTCATACGCCTCCTCTTGCTGGCATTCGCCGAGCCATTCATGTGAGTGGTAGTCAAGACAGGACTCCTAGAGCGCGCTCTGGCACGTTTCTCCAGGCTCGAGTCTGATCCAGAGCCATCCTTCTCTTCGTTGATGGGATCTGGTTGAGGGGACCGTTGGCGCTGGGCTTTGGCGGCCGAACGTGTGACGGGAGCGAAATAGGAGTCCTGGCGTTCGGAGGACTCGGAAGGCGTGGGGGAGGGCGAGATTACTCTCGGAGTGGAAGGGATGGGATATGGGAAGGACATCTGGAGGATTTCGGACTGGCCGACGAGGTTCGAGGGTGGTAGAAGGAGTGCCGGTGGGCAGCAGAAGTGAGATGGAAATATCTTACGGCCTGCGCACCGGCAACGACTTGGGGAAAGGGGAGGATTTGCTCAAGAATCAAATTGGCGGCATAATGATGAAGAGGTAGGGAGCTTGCGTGGCACAATATCTCCAACCTGGCCGTTATTCTGGCAATTCAACGATGACGCGGGAGGGTGGTGCGCATGGATGGGATCTTGTGCCCTGGAATTGGGATAAAGAAAACTGGATGTGGAAGGGGGACATGATGGGCACATGCAAGGATCACGAACAAAGCAAAGCCACTTATCGACTTTGTGAGCAGTCAACGCAGTGCATAAGCCACATCCGCCCGTGGTTCCAAGACGCCTTCAGCCACTGCCGGCCTTGCGATTGCTCGGCTCGGGCTGCCCATGGGCCATGGCTCGCTCATCAAGGCGCGCGAGGCAATGACTTCAGCTGCGCTCTCACTAAATACTCCTTTGGGCTTTAGTGCGGTACAAGTAATCACATTAATTCATCTCGTGCATAGAACACATCAACGATCCTCTATTAACTCCTTCATCTCCCGAGTCAGTTACTCTTGGAACCAGGCACCTGTCGACAGCCCAGGATTACGGAGTATCCCGCATCATGATAGGTGCGTGATAAGCGCCGATGTCCATAAGGTTTTCGAATTCACAATATGCTACGAGTATAGGCGTCATAAACATATATATGTTTCAAAATCACAATATCTCACGCAATCGACCACAGGATTTGGAAAAACAGGGCTTCCCGTTCGCTCAGCCGTACTTAAGCCAAATGCCGATTGTGTTAGTACCAAGGTGGGTGACCACTTGGGAATCCCAATTGTTGATTGTTTTTGTTTTTTTGGGCTCCTATCAAGAGCAAACACCCGTTGGAATAATGGGATGGGTTGGTTCTGAAGACAAGATTTTGAAAGGCCCGTGTTACTTCGCAGCTCTCAAACTCTTCCGGACCGTTATACTCCATATAAGATCATTCTAACACATCGCGACAACCTATTTCTCAAGATCAAGCCCTAGAAACTCCGAATCAACACTCAACAGATGGCGTCGGCCGAACAAGAAATAAGAATCTGTCCCTGGCGTGAATGGTCAACTACCTGGTAGGTAAGCTCTGGCTGGAAAATGACTATGTATCTATTACCTTGTGCAACACCTTCACCGTCCTCGAGTGAGCAGACCGCGAATTTCTCACTTGGTCTCATGATCAAAGATGGCAAGTCGCGATCATTATCACCAGCACGGAAAGTCACTGTCTAAACAGAGTCTGGCTTTCTGTCCTCAGGCCCTTGATAACCGTGCTTGTACTTCGCCATCAGGTATTGCATGTCTTCGATCACTCTTGTTGTTCTGTGAGTAAAGGGACACAATCATCTGGGTCATTTGGCCTTACAGGTCTCTGAAGCGCATATTGTTCAGATAGCAAGCCGATGAAGTCAAGTTGAAACGGAGTCGATAAAGGATCAAGCGATCTTCGAAATCCTCCTGTGGAGCGGAAGTCGCAAAGTGTTTCCGATATTCTCTGATATAGGCGCGGTAGATTTTATGCCGCGGCTGATTCCACGCCCCAAGCTCATCTGCATGTATCAGTGATTCTGCCTCGACTATGCTTGGATGCCTTACACTCATTGTGGGCATACATGCCGCTGGCGTCGAAGATGACTGGCTTGTCCGTTACCGCGTCAACAGACGTATTGCCGTCCCACATGTCTCCATGCACTATCCTGGGTTGGATCTCTCGGCCCCCTGTTTCCAAGGGTCGCAAGAGCCTAGGAATCACTTTGTCCAGAATGACCTCTTGCATTTGCTGCATGTCCTCATTACAACCATGCATCTCTTGCTCAAAGTCAAACATGGTGCTCATCAGTGTGGTGAATGACTTCTCCCAGGAGCTCGTCCATTCATTTTGCTGTGTGCAAGCACCCATATTGGTGGGCACTGGGAATCCATATTTGCCGTTTGGTGAAACCCCCTTCAGGTGCATTTCTGCGACCTTGGCAGGCAACGACTCTGCATCGGGAATGTCGTCGGTCATGTCGACGAACCGAGCAAGATAGAAGTGGACATCGCTATCGGTTGCATACGTTCCCACCGCGACTGGTTCAGGGACTAGGTCTGGAGTTGCCCGCGCAATGGCAGATATCGACTCATATTCGCCGTGGAGGTTGATCTTGCCGGCATCGGTTTTGGTGATCTTCACAGTGTCAGTGCTCAACGCTTCCACTGGTCAACAGAAATACCTTGAGAAAGAAATCCAGAGTGCTGCCATCGGTCTGCACAGTCTGAATGGCCGCTGTCCTCGTCCAATAAGCGGATCCATGCGGGAAGATACCCTTCACCCTCGACCCCTCGGGAAAGCCTTCATTGTCAATATGGGCATTGGTCCTGAGGGCAAAGAAGATGCTCACTGGCAGCCACGTTAGGATCAATATACTGAATATGGCGCTCGGCTGGCAATTCAGTCAATCCTGCGACGATGTTTCGTGCCTTCGTTGGACGGCTGGGTCCAGAATAGACGGGGAGGTTGGCATGTTGAGGGTCGTTTTCGCGAGCCCTGAGGGTTAACGTCATTGGTGGCTCTTTCCGAGATTAACGTGCTCCTTCAAATGTGCTGGTCGTAGAGGAGAGTTCGCATCTTCCTGACAATCAACGGATCCCCACGGGATTTTGTTGACTCTTATTCTCCTTATCAGGCTGGCTGGTCGCACCAGCGTGGAGTCAGGGAGGATTGTGGCATCATATGCAGCATGGGCACCAAGCTGACGGATGGTGACGGGGAGTTTCGCTACGCGCCGACCCTGCAGGAGCATGGGGCAGCCTGTGGTGGCCTAGTAGCCTCCAAACTTTGTGTGCCACTGGCTGTACACATCCTTGCCATGCCTTGGTGGATGCTCACCTTTCTTCACATCTCAGTGTCCTTACCCAAAATAAATTACCCTCGAATTTGAGAGGCCGCCACCCCGCTTCTTGTAGCCGCTGTGGATGAACTGGTCGTTGCGATATCGCTTCTTTAGTCGCGCGGGGACCAACCAACTTCCAGGCATGAGAGCTTGTTGCTGCCGACTCTCCACGGTTTCAACGCAAGGGCCACAACAGGCCAATATTGACCAGTCCGTTTGGCATCGGCGGGCACTCTGCGAGCCTCAGTTTTGTTGATTTGGTTTGCTGTTGACGTGCTTAAAGATGATGTCTTGAGAGATCCTGGAGACACAGGGAAAGTCTCTCATAGCCAGCCTTATTTCCCTTACCATCGATAAGCTGCTGCGGTGCAATGTCAATCAGCCTAGTTACGAATGCGGCTGAACGCCACGCTTCTACAATCTGCCGCCTAAATTCCGTCCAGCAGTAGAGCTCCAAGGGTCGACACAAGTTCATCCCACGCGCCTGATCTACGTGGCCGAGCTGCCTTGTTGGCACATATCCCACTTCCTCTCAACTTCGCACCTGCAGATTTTCAATCCCGTAAAGCCGGAATCAACAACTCAGATTGCTCTAGGCCGCTCCTGCCGTTTCACCGTTACCCCATGCCTTCTCGTGTCTCTCAGAGCCCAAATGGACGACAAATCCCTTCTCGACCGGCGAAGGACGCTGGGAGAGAGTCCAAGATCCAACTCCTTCTTCTCTCGAGTGGGCACCTCGCGCAAAACAAGCAATGCCGGGCTTGATGACGCCAGAGGGCCTCTGGGCATCACCACTGTCTACAAACCCCTGGGGCATGTCACTGCCGATCTCATCTTCGTCCACGGACTAGCTGGAGGCTCACGCAAAACGTGGACAAAGGATCAAGATCCGGCTCTTTTCTGGCCTCAAGAATGGTTGCCAAAAGACGCAGCTTTCAGAGATGTCAGTATCCACATGTTTGGCTATGATTCAAATTGGAACAAAGCAAGTATCTTGAATATACATGACTTTGCGACGTCGCTCCTTGAGTGGGTGACCAATTGTCCCGATATTCCCAACGAGGCTGATAGGCCCCTTGTTCTTGTCTGCCACAGCATGGGAGGCTTAGTGGCAAAGAAGGCTTACATCCTTTCGAAACGCAACAAGGGATATGAGAAGTTCTCAGGGCATTTACGAGACATATTCTTCCTCGCCACCCCGCACCGCGGCTCTAATCTAGCTGAATTGCTGTCGAGAATTCTCCAGGTCTCTGGGGCCAGACCATTTGTCAACGACCTTCAACCCGGCTCAGCAACAATTCAAGCAATCAACGATGAATTCCCAGAATACAGCAAAGACTTGAATCTTTGGTCGTTCTGGGAGACTTTGCCTATGACTATCGGGATGCAGAAGAAGCTTGTCGTACCGAAGGAGTCAGCAATCTTGGGCTACTCGAATGAACGAAAGATGTTCTTGAATGCCGATCACAGAGACGTCTGTAAATTTGGCAGCCAGGATGAAGCAAATTATCGAGCTGTGAGAAATGCCCTTGCAGAAGCATTTAGCAGCTTTAGAACAGTCACAGGTCTCAGCCGCAATTCTACCAATTTCGAGCAGCAGCAATGGATTAATGATTGTCTTGACATATCCGACTCACCGGAAGACGATTACCTACGCGCGGATGCCCTACGAGTACCCGGCACATGCGAGTGGATCAACTCGCGGCCTGCATTTCAAACATGGAAAAACGAAGGACGGCCTCATCTATACTGGGTGACTGCGAAACCTGGAGCAGGCAAGTCGGTTCTATCCGGCCACGTCGTCAAGTCATTGAGAGAAGCCGACAAAGTCTGTGGCTTCTTCTTTTTTAACCATGGGGACAAGGTAAAATCCACAATGGGCGTTTTCTTCCGATATATGGCATGGCAGATGGCGTCAGCTAATACCGCGCTTTTGGATTCGCTTTGCAAGATATGCAAGAGAGATCCCCATTTGGCTCAGGCAGATTACAAGACTGTCTGGCGGAAGCTTTTCTTGGAATGCATTTTCAGACATCCGCCCTCGCAACCACAGTACTGGATCGTTGATGGTTTGGACGAATGCAAGACCGACAGTGAGCTGGTCCCATATCTTTTGCAAGCTGCGAATACCGGCTTCATTCGCATCTTCCTAACCTCTCGAACCACCTACGATTCGTACGGCCTGCCTTTCACATCTTCCGTCGTTGTCCACATCGACGCTGTGTCTCAGGAAACGACAAACAGTGACATCGAGCAGTACCTGAAAGCAAATATCAACAACTTGCCTGGTCGCAATCGCGATCTGACTGCGGGTTTGCTGTTGACGAAAGCTTCAGGCTGCTTCTTATGGGTGAGACTAGCTCTTCAAGAACTGAGAAGGGTTTCAACACGAGCTGGTATACAACAGATCCTCGAGGAGACACCTTCGGACATGGATCAACTGTACAACCGTATACTGGGCTCGATCTTCTCAGGCGCACGAGAGAAGAAGATGATCATGGCAATATTAGATTGGACCGCTTGTGCTGCACGGCCACTTACCACCACTGAACTTTACCACGCATTGAGACTGGATATGGATGATGAGATTGACGATGACGTGACAAGATTCATCGAGAACAATTGTGGCCAGCTAGTCCTCGTAGATCCTAACGACCGAGTACGCATGATCCATTTGACAGCACGGGACTTTCTCTTTTCCGATAAAAACACGTCCGTGGCTAGGCTCGACAAGAAGATCGGCCATAAGCGACTGGCCTTGGTGATCTTGAAGTACCTCTATGGACCAGAAATGGGCGGGCCGAAGCCAAGGAAACTCAGCGCTACACAAATCGTTACAGAGCGGTCCTCATTCGTGGCTTATGCTTGCGATTCATTGTGTCAACATCTGCCATTCGTTTCCTCCGATGACGATGAGTTTGCTGCAAGTCTAGTTCGTTTCTTGAAATCACCAAATCTACTATCGTGGGTGGAATACATCGCTCGGGAATCTGATTTGCGTCGCTTGGTTCAGACTGGAACGGCGCTTCGCCAATACATGCAACGAAGGACGAAAAATACACTCCTATTTGGAAATTCTGGAAAAGACATTGAGCTCGTTGATGCCTGGGCTACTGATATGATCAGGCTTGTCACGAAATTCGGCACGAAGTTACGTTCATCTCCTTCTATTGTATTCAACTTGATCGCCCCATTTTGTCCAATGCGCAGTGCAATGAGAATCCAACATGGTTCTTCCACAAGGTCAATAAGAGTCAGCGGTCTTTCTGAACAAATATGGGACGACTGCATTTCAACTATCACCCTCCCTGCTAGTCCAACAGCAGTTGCTTGCGGCGCCGGAGTGTTTGCCGTCGGCATGCAGAATGGAGATATTTCCATCTTCGACGAAACGACATGTCAAGAACTAAAAATCGTCAATCACAGGGAGCCGGTAAAGAGATTACTTTTCGGAGATACGGAAAACATACTTGTCTCTGCGGGCTTGAAACATATCTGCATTTGGAACTCCGCTACTTGGGAGCTGCACTGGACCTTTGAGCTACACTCTCAGTTCATTTCCTTGGCCCTTGCCGACGAAGATCAGCTTTTGCTTGTCACGTACCGTTCAAACGAGATAGTCGTATGGGAGATTGCGAAAGGGCTGGCCAGGGAGCCTATCTCGTGGCTCAATGAGGATGAAGAAGAAGTTTCGAGCCATTTTCGCAGGCCGCTTACAACAGCAATCTCGGGGGATCGGACTCTCCTTGCTTTTACCTATCGAGGACAGGATACAGTGGTATGGGATATTGAGAATGCCTGTGTTTACGATGTCTATGGCAAGGACGAAGGCTCCCTTGGCGTGACTGCTGAGAAACGCAATGGAATCGCCTCAGTCCTGAGCATGATCTTCAGTCGAGCTCCTGAAGCGCAACTGCTCGTCGTAAGTTACAACGATGGCGTGCTCAGTCTCTTCAACATTGCCGAAGGCACAGTGCAAGCTCAAGCAGCAGCAAATGGGCATACTCTTGCATCCTCAGCCGACGGCTTGACTCTGGCCTGTGGAAACTCTGCGGGTACCATCTCCATTTTTGAGTTCGACACACTGAAGTTACTCTACAGGATTCAGGCTGAAGACTCGAATATCAAGCAATTGGCATTCAGTGCTGACGGCCATCGCCTGGTGGACATACAGGGCAACCATTGCCGGATATGGGATCCACCCGTACTGCTTCGTCAAGAGCTTGATGAACAAAACAGCGATACTGTCTCCATCTCAACCAGCCCTGTCGACATCAAGCTAGACGATGACGTCGACGTCTTGTTAATCAGCGCAATGGCTTACGCGGATAATGGTAGCATCATTCTCTGCGGCAAGGAGAATGGAGGCGTATATCTCTATGACTCACAGACGGGACGAGAACGGGAGGAACTTCTACACCAGCACAAGGGCACACCCGTTGTCTTTCTCCATTACGACGTTCAGAGCAGCATCTTGATCTGTTGTGATGCGTCGAGCAGGATTACGGTGCACAAGTTGGTTCGGAAACGAGACGCCTGGACAATAGGAGTTCAGTATCTTGATCACCGTGCAGGAGCCGCTGTAAATCAGATCTTGGCCAATGCTGGCGTAAGCCAGCTTCTCATATCAACGGTCGAATACGACATCTTATGGCGGGTGACGTCGGCACGATGTGAAAAGACGGCAACCCTGAACTGGCAAGATTGTGACAAACCTCGCCATTGGGGCATTCACCCCTCTAGGAGCGAGCAGCTGATACTGGTGACTGGAACAGAGGCTCATCTCTACGAGTGGGACTCTTTGAAGAGACTGACTGGTGACAACGGCATCCGCTTCAGAGAATCCGATGGTTCTAAGCTCTTGATAAAAGGAGTGCGGCCTTGCTTTGATGAAAAGTTTCTGGCCATGACATGTGTGGACACGTCGGGGTCACACCCGCGGTCCAAACTCATGTTTTGGGATGCTGAAGATATCATCCCCGGTAACGCATTGATGGTGCCAGTCGAGCATTTCCAGCCCCTCGCTGACCAGGTCCAGTACCTGGTCGGGATCTTCAATCATCGGATAGTGTTCCTGCTCGCCGATGGCTGGATATGCTCGGCGGATTCCCACAGCTTCCACGAAGAACACTACGACCGCCACTTTTTCATCCCGGCCGACTGGCTCAGCACGGCGGGGAGCCTGCGGATCGAAGTCCTTCGGGATGGAACCATCCTATTCGTGAAGCGAGACGAACTCGCCGTGATAAAACGGGGCTTGGAGCATTTCGAGCATGGGCAGTCGCGGGCCTGGGGCAAGCGCCCTAGTGTTTCCCGGTCAGCCGTTAGTGACCCTACAGATTCTATATCTCGGATGAGGACAGCGTCCCTTCCTTCCAGGTAGCTATGTAATGATAGAGGCAGCTCTTGCCCAAACTTTGAAGCTTATGTCTTTTTAGACTGCCTTAATTCCATCGACGTCGTGGGCTCGTCCGAACTCTCTCCCCTGTGCTGCTGAGGACTGACATGAGCCGTCGCCGCTTGATCGTGTGTTTGTGTTTCACTCCTCCTGCTTCTCCAAGCCATACCCTTGCTATTCAATGCCGAAACTGCTGCTGCTCCGCCGACACCACTCAAGACGCCGGCCAGAGTAAAGAACCACCCTCGGCCCATGGCATCGAACAACGGCTGCATGGCAGCCACGGCGGCGGCGCTCATGGCACACCGGATCAGATTGCCGGCTGTAGCCGCAGTGCTGGGCATCTTGGGGTATCCGTCCACAAGGAGCGCGTTGAAGCAGTTGACAATCCAAGTTGACAGGAATCCCATCACAGCCTGGAACATTAATGGGACGGCCACGTGGACATGCTCTTCGATGGCCCAGCCATACCCAATTGTGATGCCCAGACTTGCGAGCAGGAGCCAAATACAACCCCTGGCCCTAGCCCTTTCGATCGGGAATTTGGCAAGGTCGTCTCCCTTGACCTTGTCGACCTCGAGGCCCGTCTGCCTCGCGACAAGTCGGTAGTTGTAGTCCATTGCCTTGCCGGTGATGTACATGCAGACGACGACCCCGGCCGATCCAGGCAGATATGCAAGGCCGATCTGCAGCTCGTCGAAGTTGTACGGGTGTCGTCCATAGGTGGAAGGGATGGACGACTGGACAGTGTACCACAAGGCGTAGAAAGAGCCCACAATCCACAGGATGAGTGCCGTATCGGGATAGACCATGATCCGGATCGAGCTCAGCGGGCTGCGGAATTTCGCGCTCCTCTTCGGCAGCCCTGCGTGGTTGCTGCTGTCATTATTACTTGAACCCGATTCCAGATCCACCCTCTTGTTCAGGTTGATCAGCGGCCGGTTCCACACCTGATCCCTGACGCGACCATTGCCGACCACATTCCTTGCCGTCTCGGGCAGAAACGTCGCGAGGGCCGCGAGCATGACGACTGCGAAAATCACCAGGGCCCAAAAAGCCCACCAGACACCGCCGCCGGAGCTCAGCGCGATCCAGCCGCCCACGACGGGACCGACGGCGGTGCCCAAGTTCGCCGCCGCCATGACCGGACCCAGCATCCTCCCCCTCTCGCTGGGCACGCACACGTCCGCCACGACGCCGTAGCATATGCTGAGCACCGCACTGGACCCGAGGCTCTGCAACGCCCGGAGCACGAGCAACGCGGCGTAGCTGGAGCGATTGAGCGCCAGCCCCAGCGACGCGAGCGCGAAGATGGCAAACGCCGCCAAAACCACGGGCCGCCGGCCCAGCGTGTCGGAAAACGTCGACAGCAGCACCGGCGCCAGGGCCTGGAAGATGATGTACACGGTTATCGTGAGGTTGACCCTCTGCAGGGAGACGTGGAAATGCGCCGCGAGAACCGGAAGGAGCGGGAGGTAAATGGTCGCGGTCAGCGGAGACGTGAGGGTCGCGGCGCCCAGGAGGATCGTGATGACGCGCCGGACCGGGGCGGCAAATACTGAATATGCTTCTTCTTCTTCTTCTTCTTCTTCTTCTTCTTGCGCCGAGGTTTCAGTCGTCGGGTTAGGACCACCACCATCAACAGCCGTGGATTCCTCTGAGGTCTTTTCCGAAGCCATGGTTGACATTCCCCAGGGATCAAGAATCTGATAGAGAGGGGGCGGTCAAACGAAGCCCCCCGATTGTTTAGAGCGCCTCGTATGCAGGATTCACCTCTCCATCACACTGTCAAGGGAGACAGACACAAGCAAGAGGAGCGAGCATGCTGCCTGTTGAGGCTCCCAGCAGCAGTTGACGGCTACACATCCCTTGTGACCTGTAGAGCATGGATAGGTAGATCCATCCCTTGTGGTTCCCAGTAGGTATGTAGTACGAGATCTGGCATATTTTACTTGAATCTTGGCGCCGGGTGAAGTTCTCGCAATCTGATACGCTACAATACTCACACCTCCAACCTCCCTATATCTCTGGCTACTAGGATAGGTTAACCTTATTTATATATTATACATCCGACGTAATAGGGAAGGGGGCCCAAATCCAGAAGAATCTTCCTCTATGTCGTTCAGGTGAGACCGGTGTCATTCCTACCTATGCCAGTCCAGTCCGGGCGACGAGATCGACTTGGAGAGACGAGCGTAGCGAGTTGGCAAATAGGAGTTCTACAATAGCTTTGATTTCCTTTTTCATGTCTAAGGCGGGATTTATATAGTTACAAAGGTTTGTGTTGGCATGAGGACCATCAATCACAACGATGCCGGGTGGTTGGCGAGATACCCAAATGTCGAGAATATCGTTGACATCCGTTGAGGGTTTGTAAGTGTAAGTGGGAAGGATGGTGCGTGAGAGACGCTGCAATCCTCCATTGCAGGCCTCGCAAGCGGATAAGTTGCGACATAGACGCATGCTTCAGCTTGTCTTGAAGGCCGGCCCGGGATATGTATAACGGTGCGACCATATCCCTCCGTTGAGGTAATCGGACTGCGTCCTGTTCAACGGGGCCCGATCTTCTCCAGACCACCCATGTAACGCCTCAGAACTTGGGGAACCATAACGCAGCCTTCGGCCTCGCGCCATCCATTCTCCAAGAGTGCAGCGATAACTCTTGGAATTGCCATAGCCGTCCCATTCACTGTGTGCGCAAACTTCTTCCTTGACCCATCAGCATCTAGGATCCTCGTGTCTAGCCTGCGACTTTGGTAGTCTGTGCAAATGGATGCCGAAGTGACTTCGCCCCATCCCTCATCCTTCCTCTTCCTCGAAGGAAACATTGCTTCGATGTCAATCTTGCGATACGCGCTAGCACCCAGATCGGAAGTCGGCATCTCGAGGACGCGGCAGGGTAAGCCAAGCGACGAAAGGATTTCCGTCTGTATTTCCACCATCTCGGTCAAAAGTTGACCGGAACACTCTGTCCAGCTTGCTTCATCCGTAAAAGCTCCGTTGCTGCTGTTGACAGGTGGGCAATCGGTCCATGCGAACATCTCAACCTTGGTAAACTCATGGACGCGGTATAGACCCTTGGTGTCGACTCCGCGAGCACCGGCCTCCGCCCGAAAACACCGACTCGATCCAACGAGCTTGACAGGGAGACGTTCTGCGGGGATGGCCTTGCCGGCATACATGCCTGCGAGGGGAATCTCGGCCGTTGCAGCAAGACTGCGGGTGGGCTTTCCCGCATCCTTTTCAAGTTGCGCGATTTGCCAGATCTGCTGTTCATCGTTTTGGTCCCGAGGTTGGAACCCGCAGGCAGCGGCCATGTGCGAGTAGATTAGTGACGGCGGTGAGACAACGGACCAGCCGTGTTTCATGGCAACGGACAAGGCATACTGGATGAGAGCTTGTTCCAGTAAAGCCGCCTCATTTAGCAAGAAGTAAAACCCCCAACCAGACGTCATCGATGACGATGAAAAGTCGAGCAGACCGAGCTTCTCGCCGATTATCGAGTGGTCGGCGGAAGCGCCATACTGCGGCGGTTGATCTGGGTCGTAGTTGATGTAGGCGCGCAATCTTGGATCATCGCCAGTCGGTGCATCCGAAAATGTCAGGTTGGGTAGGGACAAGGCCATAGAGCGCGTCTCCAACTCCAGCGCATCGTGCTCGGCTTGGAGAGCGTCGACCTGTGGTCTGATCGCTTTCATCTGCGCCACAATGTCCGCCTTGTTCCCTTGCGTAGTGTTCAGTTGCTTTTGCAGCTCTTTCAAGGCATGACGGGACCCGGCCATGCGCTGGTCGAGCTCTCTCATCTGCCTGACATTGTCCGCCACTCGGCGTGGGACATGCTGGTGGCCACCGTAGTTTCGCACCAGGCAGTTTCGTTCGTAGAGCTCAACATTGTCGCGGATCTGGGTCAGAGGGGGGAATTGGCGCGGCGCAGTCGCCGGTCGGAGTTCTTGGTGGGCGGGTTTTGTGGTGCAGTATGCTCTTCTGCATTGAAGCAGAAATGCTCGAGCTTCGAGAGCTTTCCTCGACATCAAAGCTCGGACGTGCGCGGCACAGCAAGTCTTGACCAGGGAAAACGCGGTTGGACGCGCTTCAAAAAAAAAAAAAGGCCCAGGCAAGCGTCAATTGACATTTGATGAACTTGAAGTGCGGAGTGCTGAGTGGCTACCGTTTCCCAACTAGGCATGGGTGTCTTGCTGTTTTACATGTGCAGCAGTCGACGACTCGACGCACTGAATACGACAACCACCTCGATAGCCTCGCGACGTGCTGCACGGTCAACCTCCGACTTGCAGTTCATGAGGTACGCTCCGTCCCCGAGTTAGAATGGTAGAGTGTGGCACCTGTTGATCTGGATTCAAGGGGCAAGCCTTATACATCCACTTTACTGCGTTTCCTAGAATGCTTCGAGCCTCCTTGGAAACAGTAATCTGGGGGGAAAGTATGGGTGTCACGTTCGTTTTCAGAGTGACAATAGCAGCTGGGAAATAACTAGTATACACAGTTTTATCCGGAGACCCAGAACCCCGTCAAGAGACCGCATTCCCTGCGGATTCACCTCATCTTTGTGTGTCCTGCTTGTGCTCAGCCTCCAGGAGATTAGCATAGATACTGAGGGATTCCCCAATCAAGTTGACCATCTGCCACACGCTACTCGACTGATACAGCTTAGCCCACAGCCGGACAACCATGCCGCTCAGCCGGGCCTTTTGCGTCAGGATGTGGTCACAGCTCATTTTATATTCAGTCTCGGCCACAAGCTGGACGACAAATTCGAGCACCCTCTGTTCCGCCGGCGTTAGGTCAGGGCTTGATTCGGGCACCGTGACTGCCTCAAGCCACTTGGCGAGCAGGACGGCGCACTCCAGCGAGCACAGAGCATGTTGGTTGGACCATAGAATCAGCTGCGTCTGGGCGACGTAGTTGATCCCAAGCTTGACTGGAATACTAAGGGCGTGTGCGCAGTGGAGCGCTGCCCTTGTCATTTTGTCGCTGCGTTGGACTTTTGGACTTTGGTGTAATGAGTTGGCAACCACGTACGCATCCCAGCTGCTGAGCGACCTCACGGGGCCTAGGTCCATGTTGAGTCGGATATAAGCCAGCCGAAGGAGTGCGGTCGATGTAAAAGTCACAGGACCGTGAGGACTCAACGGATCCATGGATGATTCCTGATTGCGTTCCCAATATTTTCCCCACCGCTTCAGGGCCCGCTCGAACACGTTCATTTCCTCGTCCGAAAGACTGCCCGAACCGCCCTGTACGACGGGTAGTCGAGCATTGCGTGCGAGCCAAATATGTTGAATGATGGCGTGGATGAGAGCACAGCCACCAAGAGCAGAGAACCCTCGCGCAACGATCTGGTTCGAGCCATTCCATTCACCCGGGTTTGCAAAGAGGCACGAGAACGCGTCCTGGAAGTCTTGACGAGGTGACCTTGATTCCGCACGGGCTTCTCGCCAGTCTGGCTCACTAGCTGCCTTCCACTCTTTCTCGGAGCAGGGAAGGTCGAGCCGGAGTCCGCTGGCGAGCATCATGGGGGGTAAGTCGAACAGAATGGTGTGGATATTGAAGAAACAAAAGACCACGAGGTGGGTTCTTTTGATGGTCTCGAACCGAACCCACTCCCGCCAGTCCTCCGTCGGTTGCTCCTGAGTTCGCGAAATCTCATCGTCTTGAATGAGGGAGTGCAACACACTGCGGATCGACAACGCATCAGTGACTGCTGGCTCGCGTCTGTACCAAGATGCAATCGCGATCAAAAGTAGCAAAGTCTGCACCATCTCAACCACGCAGCATCTTTGGTCGCCCTTACAACTTGGGTCGGGAATTACGGTGGGGATGTCACGCGCCCTCGGGTCCGAAGGCATGTTAGCTTTTCTTCTCTGGCGTCGGCGGAGGCGTTCCAAGACGATCGCTCTTGCGACGCGGAACAGCTCGATGCCCATCTCTGGCTCCCGGGTGTAGCGAGCCCCGAGAGCTGCGATTGCCAAGAGCAACTCGACGTGGATACTGTCCATTCGCAAGGTGGCAACGTGAAAAAAGGGATAGTGGGCATGGAAGTTTTTGAAATATCCGCCTATCAGTCGCGACAACGCATGTCGGGATGGGAGGACAAAATCGCCATCTATGCAGCTGGAAAACATCGCCAATTCGTCAATGATATATTGTCGACAGTCGGCCGAGATGAACAAATCGCGACTGTTCAGCCTCGTAGGCCCTTGTGGGTGGGGCCCGGTGGGCGGAGGCTTGTCCTCAGGAGCCAAGGATGGGAGCCGAGAACCAAAGCGCGAGATGGACGAGTCAGTGGCCCTGATATTGGACAGTGACGCGGGTGTCGCTTGTATTGTGGTCGTCGCAGTGGGTTCATCACGCGAGTTTTCGCCATCTCTGGGATCATTCGTATCATCAAAAACGCCGGCCAGGGGCAGGTCCAGATTCGAAAAGAAGACGGGTAACGGTTGGTAAGTCGGTGAGAACGGGTGGGTGAGACTGGGCACGCTGTCCATGAATGCCGCAAAGTCTTGTGCATAGGCGGCCTCAATGGCGTCGAAGCCACCATCATCCAGACCCAGATTCACCGAATAATCCGGGACCGGAGCGGGAAAAGGCTCCTTGACTCCGTGGCCTGAACTCTCGTCATTTGGATGGGCGTAGAAGCGCGCCGATAATGGAACCTGATCAAGGGGCTGCTGTTGACCCCTGGTGTTGCTCACGAGAGATTGTGTTGGGGCCGGGACTACATGTGGCTGGGAAGACAGGACTTGGGCAGGCGCTGAATGGTATTCGGTCCAATTCGCCAGAGGCAACGGCGCTGGCAAGAGTGTTTCGGTCCTGGCAGGTCCATGGGTCTGTTGTGATCGAGCCCCTGAAGGCGATTGATGTGATAAGCGTATATGTCGGGTCAGCAGATCTCTTTGTTCTCGGGGTCAGCAGCGCGACAACGACAAAATTAGTCTCTTGGAGGGCAGCATCGTACTTTCTGGTGAACCCTTTCTGACATCGGGGACAACGAAACGGTTTCTCCTTGGTGTCTGGAGACTCAGTCAGTCATTGATCCAAACGCGCTCTGTTCAATTTCCCTTACGCGATCTCTCATGGCGTTGGAGATGCTCCAGGCGGGCGAAGCCACGGCTGCAGCGGTGACACACGAATGATTTGACCGGAGTGGCGGGATCAGTTGTCATTGTTCGCGCATGCTCATCGAGCGGAGGACAGACCGGCACCGGTGGTAGTGGGGAAGTTTGCACAAGGGATTCGGGGAAGAAGCTACAATCTTTTAAGATGAGAATTGGAAGGTGAGGTTGAGTTTGTTTGAAATGCGGAGGCCCGGGGGCTGGCGGCTAGTGAGGCTGGAGGAGCCTACGTGCCGAGTCACTTGCCTAGTCGCCTGCCTAGTGTGCCCCCGGAAATGCGGCTGGTCCCTAGCGGGAGGCGGGCACCAACGGGACTGTTCAGTTGTCGGAGGCTAAAACTTCTCCAATTCGGGGAGACATCCTTTAACGACAACCTTGGAACACTGCACATCCAGCAGTGGCACCCAGTGGGCTTTGCTGACCACGGATATAGTTACGTGTCCTCGCATACCTACTTCGGATGCAAGCAGCTGGGCTTATCAAGCCCTTTTCTTGACGCCAATCGTTCATCTCACGTTCTCTGTTCGTCATCCACCAACCAGCAAAGACCCTACCCCAAATTCCTCATATCTCTCCCTCTTCCCGGTAGGCGATATTATGATTACCCCCAGTTGCAAGATAGTGAGAGAATAGCGTCTACGTACGCTTGCTCACAACCGCCTTCCTAAGAGCCAGGGGCGAGCTACTGCCCAACATATATCGCGGGTCTCACTATTTCAGAGGGTGAAGAGCGAACAACACAACCAAAGTCCCATTCCCAGTCCAAGATTAGCTGTCTGTGAGGCTCTCTAGTGAAAGCGACGACATCTCGACAATGCGAGCACAGGTGTTAGAGGCGTTCAACACGCCTTACCAATTCAAAGATATCCCGCTCCCGCACAATCCAACTGGTCAAGATATCCTGGTCAAGGTCGGAGCGGCATCGTACTGCCACACCGATGCGGTCTTTGCGTCGGGTGCCATGTGGCAAGACCTGCCTCGGGTAGGATCGCACGAGTTTGCAGGCACAATCGTCGCTCTGGGCCCGGATGTTTCACCAAAGTTGAATCTCAAAGTCGGCATGCCAGTTGGCGTCCCCGGTCGAGCGTTTCATCCTTGCGGATCGTGCTACGAATGCCTCAACAACGACGGCGACCCGGAAAAGTACGGGGTATGGTGCCCTAAGGCTGGCAACCTCGGTCTCTCGGCCAACGGCGGCTTTCAAGAATATTGCATTGCAGATTCTCGCCAGATAGCCCCCATGCCGGAGGGTATGACGGCCGTTGATACCGCTCCCCTTATGTGCGCAGGTCTGACCATCTGGAACGCACTGGAAAGGGCGGGAGTGAAGATGGAGACAGGGGGTGGGAAAGGGCTCACGATTGGCATATCCGGTGCTGGTGGTGGCCTCGGACACCTGGGGGTACAGTTCGCCGTCAAGCTTGGATGCAAGGTCGTAGCCATTGAGGCATCTGATCCGGCATTGGCGCTTCTGAAGGACGTCGTCAAGGATTTAGGACCGTCAGGGGACTGCGTTACCATTGTTGACGCCAGGAAGCAACCTGCCGAGGATGCTCGTGTGTCAATTTTTGGATCTCCTGATCCCAGCCTGGAAGGTGAGAAGGGCGTCGACGGCGTCCTTATTCTCCCCGAATCTCAGAAGGCCTTCGAGTACGGGATGAAGCTGGTCAAAAATCACGGCATATGCGTGACCGTCAGCTTCCCCAAGGAAGGCTTTCATATGCAACCACGAGACCTTGTCTTCCGCCACATCTCCATAACCGGAGTCCTAGTCGGTCGGAACCGGCAGCTCAGAGCTATGTTGAACTTTGCAGCAAAGGAGGGCGTGAGGGCGAGGGTGACCACGTACAAGTTGGAGCAATTGAACGAACTGGTGGAGGACTACCATAAGGGTGCAAGCGGAAAGCTGGTTGTGGACATGTCCAAGTGAAGTTCCACTAACCTCTACATGCGATTTTCACGGTTTCAATCCCTTAATACGCACATCTCTGTCGTCTACCAAGAGCATGGATAGATGAGAGGCGCCCAAATTACATTCTGGCTTTGTTAAAACTGCATCTCTAGTCTCATATACAACGCATGTCTCTTGGACATCAATGACACCGCCACTGCAAATAAAGCCACTTCGCGAATGTCGGCAACTCGGAGCAATTGCTGGGAGAGCTCGCTGTTAGTCGCTCGATCTCGCCGTGTTGCTTCTACGACGCCTTCGAGAACGTCACCCTGGTATCGAGCACGGCGCACATACAGCAGCCTAGGCCGTGTACTCTATCCGAACAAGCCCGAATCGCGTCGAAAATGTCAGCGGATCTGACATGTCTTCCTTAGATAGTGCTCCAATTTGGAGGAACCTAAAGTCTGTCTCCGATCTTAAAGATTTGGAAGTGAGTCGAGGTCATCTCGAGATAACCGATCAGAAAGGACCCTCGGAATGTCTTCTTACCCTAGTCATCTATCTCCAAATGGCGCTGTTCTATAGTCTCAAAGAATGTCTCAACTTGTGTGGATGTCTTACATCATTCAGCCTCGTAAGGCATTTCAATTGAGCTTTGTCGGGATGTCTTTGCCTTCCAGCCATAGCTCCAGGTTCGACGCTGTATCCTCGTACCATCGATGCATGACTCCTTCCTCCACGTATCCCATGTGTGGGCTGAGTAGCACTTGGCTTCTGCCATCCTTCCCCCAAGCAGTTGTTCGCCACGGGCTATCTAGCGGTAGCGGTTCCACATGATAGACATCCAAAGCCGCGCCCTTGATCCTGCCGTGGTTCAAAGTATCCAGTAAAGCCTTCTCATTGATGAGGGCGCCTCTCGAGGTGTTGATCAAGAGTGCCGAGGGTTTGAGCAAAGCGAGCTCCCTCTCCCCGAGAAGATCTCGGCTTCGTTCGGACAAAACGTAGTGGATGCTCAACACGTCCGCTTCCTTCAGGAGCTCCTCCTTACTGCTCGCCACCTTGAACGTGCCCGGGGGAAGGCCGAATGACTTGGCCTTCTGCTCAGCAACCTCCTGCGTGAGGCTACTCGACCATGCGAGGATCTTCATTCCAAATGCCCACACACCTCCCGCGGCAACCCGTGCCCCCAAGTTGCCAAATCCCAGTAGGCCAAGCGTTTTGCCTTTCAACCCTGTGGCCGGAGAAATCTCCCAGAGCCCAGACTTGACGGCGGCATCGTCACGAGCGATGTTGCGGGCGATGCCCAGAATGAGTGCCCAGCAATGTTGCAAGGTGGAATCGATCGAGGTCGGCGAGCTCGCGTCACCAGCCTTTCCAATCCCTTTCGCACCTGCGACGATGATGTTCTGCTTAGCACAGGCAGCCATGTCGATTGCCGAATTTTTCATTCCCGTAGTCAGAAGCAATCTGAGGTTCGGTAGAGCTCTGACTACATCTCCGGGCAAAGGTGTTCGTTCCCGCATGGTCGAAATGACAGTGAAGGGTCGAAGGCGATCGATGAGAGCATCTTTCTCCACCTTGCCGCTAGGGTTGATAGTGTCAGAAAACGTTGTGACTTCAACCTTGGGCTGCAGATGAGCGAATTTGGCAGCAGCAATCCCCTGGTAGTCATCCAGGATTGCCAAACGTATCTTTGAGGCGGTCATTTTGTTGCTATGTCGTCCCAAATGCGTGTAAGAGACCGAATACAGCCGAATGTTAAGCCCCTGAACTTAAGGCTTCCACAAGAAGTCGCTTGCACTCAGGTTCTTGAGATGACGTCCATACGCACGCGCCGCCCTGGATGCATTGAACCGTTGTAGATGCCGATGAGGCTCTCCATGCTATCGTAAGAACACGCTTCTCCAAATCGGAGGCTGATCTATACGGTTGACGCTGAGTTAAGCCGACCTAAGTAAGGCCTTTCAGTAGATGGAATCGATCCAAAATGGACAACCGCATATCCGCCCCAACTTGGAGACTTCCGCATTACAGGATCGCACGGAGTTAAGTCGCATAGATCAGCGTTGGTCGTGACACGGCAGATGCAGTCAGCGCTTTAAAAACGCTTGTTATTTATTCATGGGCTCTCGGTTTCATCCTAGGGTGCATTTTTCCCCATTCAACCTCACCAGAGAAAGACATACCGAGTTGTCACATTTTCTCTCTACCATGCATCCAGCCATTGGATTCTTCTTCGTTGCCTCTGTCATTGCGCTGCTCGTTAGGTGGGCCAATAGAACCGATATCCCAAAGATCAAGAACCTACCCGAACTTCCTGGAGTGCCAATTTTTGGAAGTTTGATACTTCTCGGCAAATATCATGCCAGAAACTGTGCCAGACTGGCCAAGACGTACGGCGATGTATTCCAGGTTCGTCTAGGCAACCGTGTAAGTGAATTTTCCATGATGCGATATTCCGTGTCACTAGATCGTTTCAAATCTTACTGTCGTCCAGAGATTCATTTATGCGAACTCGTTCGAAGCGGTGAAGGAGCTATGGATCAAGAATCAGTCAGCACTCACCTCTCGACCAAAGTTCTGGACGTTCCACGACGTGGTTTCGCAAACCCAGGGAGTCTATACCTTGGGAACCTCTCCATGGTCTGAATCCCTCAAGAAAGCCCGCAAGGCGGCAGCGACGGCCTTGAACAGACAGGCAGTTCAGACATACCTCCCATTCATCGACCTGGAGTCTACTGCCAGCATCAACGAACTGGTCCAGAACATCAAAAACGGCTATGACTTGGACCCCAACGGTTATTTCCAACGCTTCTCTTTGAACATCAGCCTTACTCTGAACTACGGCATCCGTATCCAGGGCACTGTCAAAGACAGCACTCTCAATGAAGTCGTTGCGGTTGAGCGAGAGCTGGCAAACATCCGCGGCATTGCGCATAACTGGCAAGACTATGTTCCTTTGCTCCGAATACTTCCGGGGTACAAGTCGAATGCCATCAAGTATCGAGGTCGAAGGGACGAATACATCCTCAGTTTCTTCAATCAGCTGAAAGAGCGAATCGCGAACGGTACCGACCACCCGTGCATTGCCGGCAATGTCCTGAAAGATCCAGAAGCTAAACTGGCTGAAAGTAAGAATCGGCATGACGCGATCTCTCGGAGTTTCGTGGCTAACTGGAGCCTAGATGAGCTGAAGTCTATCTGTTTGACCATGGTCGCCGCCGGCCTCGACACGTTGCCTGGAAATATCAACATGACGATTGCTTACCTCTCTTCACCGCACGGCCAGGAGATCCAAGCAAGAATGTATGACGAAATCATCAAATCTTATCCTGGACAAGACCCGTGGCATGCGTGTTTATATGAAGAAACGTCTGAGTACGTTGTTTCCTTTGTGAAGGTGAGTATCAGAATGTCAAGTGTGGTCCTGCTTCCACCGAATCGAATCTGACCACGACACAGGAGGTGCTTCGCTTCTGGTCGACTCTCAACTTGTCCTTCTATCGCCAAAGTGTTAGTGATATCACTTACAAGGGTGCTGTCATCCCTGCGGGGACGCCTTTCTTGATGGTAAGAGACCTCTCTCAGACGTGTTTACCGACTATCATGCTGACATTTCATACCATAGAATATGTGGGCAGCCAATCATGATCCTACACACTTCAAGTCGCCCATGGAATTCGTCCCGGAACGCTTTATAGGACAGTCTGGCGTCGGGGAGGGCACGCAGCACTTTGGCTATGGAGCTGGTACTCGGATGTGCGCAGGTGCTCATCTTGCGAACCGAGAGCTGTACATCATCTTCACTCGCTTGATCCTGGCCTTCCGCATCCATGAGGCCACCGACCCTAAGGACAGGCCAATTCTGGACACCATTGAGTGCAATTCGGTACCGACAAGCATGGTCACTCAGCCGAAACCGTTCAAAGTCAGGTTCATCCCGCGAGACCAGAAAAAGCTTGAGACCTGGATCAGTCAGAGCTATGAGAATACTGCACACCTCTGAAAGTACGGGGTCTTTTTCCAGCTTTTGACCGAGAAGCGTCGGATTCCCAGTTTCTAAGCTGACATGGACCGACTGTGGGATCGGGGATCGAACTCTGCCAGAATTGTCGACCACAACTGGGAGCACTTTATTGCTGAAGGGAAGAGATCAAAAGCGGGCATTTTTTTTTTGTGTCTGACAAGTGGGTGCACAGATGGAGCAACGCTGTTGTGGGCGACATAATGTAAGATGGGGCGTTGATATTGACGGATCAACTCGACTCGAGCGCTGACCAGCAAAACTGTGAACTTGGAACGAGGACATCGAACATGCTAGATTATCTAAGTCTTCCGCGATACGACAACGATTGAAATGTGAAATGAAACAGCTTTGACCACAATGTAAACGATGACCTTCCCCAATGGCTTTACAAGAAGTAATGGCAAATGGCAAAGAACGAATGATGAGTGTTGATAAAGCACGTAGGGTAACTCCCCCGCACACTGTATCAATAGCGTTTAGGTATGCAGAAACAGTGCCAAGAAGGCTGATCCTACCTAAAAGTGTAGTGATATATATTGTCGTTCATAGATTATGCTCTGATTTGGCTCACGAATCGCACACAGAAAAATGCGGTTCTTCAACACCTGAAGGTGGCGTGGCCTAATGGTAAGGCGTTGCTTTCCGGTTACATTCTGATGTTCCCAAGGGGACTGGCAAAGACTGTGGGTTCGAGTCCCATCGCCATCGATCAATATTTTTTAGACCCCTCCGGAGGGTATAATGAAATTTTTGGATGGTCGGAACAAGCGAGGAGGGAAACAGGGGTTGAGAGCACCTATCTCCCCACTTAGTTCGGGGAATCTAAAGTGCCAAGTCATCATATATTCTTGATGAGGTGCCTGTGCACCTAATATCGTCCACGAATGCTCTTAAGAGGTAACATAATAGACAACTTCTGGATGATGCGGTTGAACGGGATAGAGGCCAACATGGAAACCATTGAAACGCCATGAATCTTTCTTTGCCCACGACCCTCTGGGGTCAAACTACCAGCGCTGTCGTCCATCCACACCTTTACAGGGAGACCAGCCAAAAAGCAGTAATCTAATACTAGTGTCCCACAAGTTTTTCCATCTCTTCAGCTCCATTCTCAATCCTCTCCTTTGCTCACCCAGTCCTCTGCCACATCGTCATTTAACGACGACCGTAACCACCCTGACTGTATCCGCCACCACCATAGTTTCCACTTCGGTTGTCGCTCGCTGGCGGCCCGCGACTTTGACCTTGATAATAACCATCGCTGAAGGACCTCCCACCATTTTGCTGATATTGTCCGTTGCCACTATGGTACTGCGCCTGCCCGCCGTTGTAATGGTTCTGTCCCTGGTTTCCATAATAACCTTGATCCTGACCACCATAGCCTTGACCAGTATGCGCGGCATACCCTCCGTATCCGCTTGCGGCTGGCGGATTGCGGTTATATCCTCCTTGGCCACCGTAGTTCGGTGGGGGAGGTGGCGGCATTCCTGGCGGCCATTGATTTGGTGGCGGCATGCCAGGAGGGCCTGCATCAAAAGGAGGTCGGTTCACAGCGTAGTTGATGCGTCCTCCCTGGTTCTGTGTGTCGAGTCGGTCACGTCGAGTATTGTCATAGAGTGGCGCACCGCCAAAGTCCCTTCCCGATATCCTAGCCTTCGATCGAACCATGGCCAGGTCACCCTTGTCGAGAACAGGAGGCGGTAAGACAACTCCCGGGAACAACATGGATTTGTGAACATGAGTGGGAGGCGGCATTGTGAAATGGACATTCAAAGAGCGATCATCGTCAACCATAGGCTCCAGTCTGATGTCTTCTTGCGGTCCCACCAGGTCCATATGAGGCAGGAAATCTTCGTTTTTGGCTACTTCACCGGCCAGCTGACTTTTTTGCATTGACAACTTCACGGTGTTCGGACCACCTTTGGCTTTTTTCGAGTAAAACTTGATCGCCAAGGTGTCGTACAAAGGATTCTGATCTGAGATTATCAAAGCGTCTTGGCCTCGCTCGTTTCTGGCGTGCTCGTCGGCCGTCAACAAAGGGTACTTCGTGGCCATGGCCGCAAGGAGTCGCTTCTCGTCGATGAACGGCAGCAATACAATAGCTTTCCAGGACTGCTTCGCGCCATTGAGATCGAGATCAAACTCCTGGGGGTAGAAGTCGACAATGTCGGACTCGGGGTCAGTCATGAGCGGATGGAAAGCGCTCGGGATGGCGTGATTTGAAGATGCCGGTAACACACCCATTAGTTGCTCATATGGTTTGAATGGCGTTCCTTTGTCGAATTTGACGGTCTTTTTGTCAATATCGACAAAGTCTGCAGCGAATGGGGCGTAGTGATAAGGATAGTACCACGTCCAAGATGGGCATCCTTGGAAATAGTAGAGAAGGACCCAACACAGCCCTTCGACGTAGGCTTCGGCTACCTTGTGGCGGAAGCTGATATCCTTGGGGTCGACATGGAACTTTTGCTCGTAATACCGGTCAGCATATCCCTCCTCCCACAGGCGGACTGTGTCTGGTGGAGGGTCGTTGGGATCTCCACTGTTGTAAGTCTTTTTCTCAACCGGTGTATTCCTTCCAGGAGTGCCAGCACTATCTGACTCTTCGTCCATCAAGGCCGCCTTCCGCTTCTCTATTGCTGATGCAGGCGTGCCATCGTTCTCTGACTCTTCTTCCAGCGCTGTAGCCTTTCGCTTGCCCAGTATTGACGAAGGACTGCCACCTGAGGAATGGGGGGTTCCATTGATGCCATTAGCACCATTCTTAGTGGGTGTCTCAGCAGCCTTCTTAGCAAGCATCTGCTCTTTCAGGACCGCTGCTGCGCTCTTGTTCGATGCTAGTGTTTTGTCCACAGCGGCCCTGTTCACAATAGAGTTGTAGTCCAAAACCGGGAAGTTTGTAGCCTCAAAGGTCTCAATTGGTCCGGTAGGGACCCGGGCATCCGGCCTGCTACCCTTGCTGTAGTCAGGAGAGCTACGGCGCCTCTTCGCAAAGCGGGCTTCTCGAGCCTCATTTGCCTGGTTGCGCCGCTGCTCATTCCGGGCTCGTTTGTCTTCCACTTCTTTCCTGCGTTTGAAGATTGCATCCTCTTGCTTCGCTAGGCCCTGTAGAATGATCTGGGCACGCGCAAGGTCAACTCTTCCGTCGCAGGTCAAGTAACCGCCCATAACGGGGATATTGTCTCTCCAGATGGCTATGAGCTTATCGATCCCGTCTTCTCTGATTTCGAGACTAGGTAGATGAGGCAAGAAGTCATTGCCAACGAAGAAACACATAAACACCCAATCGTCGAGGGCACGCTCAAGATCGAAACGGAAGGTCTGACCAGGAACAAACATCTCCGCACCAAGATACTCACGTAGTATGGGCACATTCAGCCAGACAAATGGCTTCAGCTCCTCTGTAGTGCCTTTTTCGTCGAACTGGCCCGATTTTATCTTGGCTTCGCCTCTGCAGTTCTCAGCATAATGACCTTGCTGACCGCAGAGTCTGCAAGTCTTGGCTTTGGCATCTCTGACATCGACATCTTCTCGAAGGACGCGAAAGTGAGGCTCATGCGTGGCGATTCCAAGCATGATCAAGTCTGCATCAAGTCCATACATGACGTGTCTTGTGTTTGGATCATAGGCGGGATCTGATCGCTGGGAACGAATGAACTGCATAATCTTGTGCTCACCTTCGCCGGGCACACTGGCATCTGAGATTATGACCTTCAGTTGAGCCCAGGCAGGATCAGTGTTAAGCTTCCACTGGACCCAATATCGAATAGACTGAGCAAGGATGAACATGAAAGGCGTGCCAGGTGTGATGACATTACTATCCCATGTTTTCTTGATTACGTCGTCCACTGTTTCTTGGTCTTCGTCTTCATCCCCATCACGCTGCTGTTGACGTAAGAGTGTTTGAAATTCCGCCTTCTTTTCGTCCGCCTCCTTCGCGTCTCTTGCCGACCGGAAACGACGAGCTCGTTGCTGATTCATCTTTGCTCGTGGAGCAACACCGTCTGCTCTGCGTCAGAACCCATTTCATGGAGTAGTGATGGAGAGCACATCACGGGAGAAAAATTTCACTTACCAATTGCGATCATCAACAACCTCCGCGGTCGCACCATGTTCACAACGCGGTCGGTGTACTTGAAGATTTCCAACATCATCTCGCTCTCATTTGCTGGAGGAGGCTTGTTCTCAGGATGCGAACAGGGGTGGACGATGCCATTGAAATCAAGATAGAGATTGTGCATTTCTTCTCCGTTCGGATTCGGCTGGGTGGTGTCCACAGGATATTGCACGCCATCGATTTCTTGCGGCTGTTCCTCGATCACGGGGGTAATGATCTTGGGGTATTTTTTGGTGAGCCATCGGAAGAGAGCTGGGACACCCATCTTGACTCGATGATACGCAGCGAAAGATCAAGAAAAAGAACGGAATAAGCCTGGGGGATTGTGTTGTTGCCTAAGGAAAACTGCTCAAGGAATTACACTCCAGGTTGTCGCGTGCAAAAACAATGACAGACCGTCACTTGCTCTGCACGCAGAAGAGATCTCAAGGATGGCGTGAGATCCAAGTCACCATGAACAAAACATGTTGAACTCGAAGATTTGCAAACAACAGTATTGCAGCGAGATGGACGGGTGATGAATGCCAGAGGAAACTGCGCCTTGAGGTCGGTCGAGTCTGATTCTGAGCCCCACCCCGTGTCCAAATCCGGTTGGCGCACTTGGCATATTTTGAGCAAGGACGGAGTATAAAGACATATGGCGCAACTACGGTAGGCCACAAGGAAATCCATGTGTAATATCTAGATTCTTGTGATTCTAGGGTACCTATGTCTTTCCACCTGGTCGACCCTCATGTATCATTTGATCTGAGATCACGATGGCGAAGGGCAAAGCTTGTCAACAATCGGTCACCAGCATGAGTCTCGCTATGAGCGCTATCGTCACGTCTCGAAGATGATTAACATGAGTCGACCTGGTCCGCAAATCAATCACAGTTTCACAGGCCGAGTCGGCGGCACTTGAGGCAGCTTTCGCCTCATAATCTTTCCGCTGCCTGTTCTCGGAATTGCATCTATGAAGTAAATTCCTCCAGTTAGCCATTTGTGGGGAGCAAAATTCTTCTGGATCATCTCAAAGAGCTCTTTCGCGGTGAGTGTGTCATTTTTGCGGACAACAAAGGCCCGAACGTATTCTTCCCCGTTTCTGTCGCGGCTAAGTTAGCTCATATTGCAACGGAGGCTGAAAAGAGTGTGGCTTCCTACATCATGGCACCGACAACAGCGGCATCTGTCACTTTAGGGTGGTTGAGAAGTGTCAACTCGAGCTCTGTTGGCGAAACTTGGAGGCCCTTGATCTTGATAAGTTCCTGGTGGTTCAATTAGCCAAAGAACGATATGCCTAACTTTACCGATTCGCCTGATTGAAGACTTACCTTCAGCCGATCAACAATATAGAACTTTCCTTGATCATCGCAGTATCCGATATCACCGGTCCTCAACCAACGGTGGCCGTCCTCGTGGACAATGGTTTCTGCTGTTGCCCCAGGTTTGTTCCAATATCCCTTCATAATGTTCGGCCCAGATAGCCAGATTTCCCCAGCTTTCTGCCCAGAGCCGGTAGGCTTGGTTAGTTCCTCATCTACAGGGACAATCTTCGCTGCGCAATTAGGATTCAGCCAACCAATCGAGCGTCCATCGTCTTCCTCGTCCGGAGAGAAACCAGTCGCGGAACAGGTGCACTCTGTCATCCCCCAGCCTTGCTTGACCTGTACACCCGGTCGAAGATACAGACTTGCTAGAAGTCTCCCCAGCTTAGGATCAAGAGGCGCCGAGCCGCTCACGACTTGCTCGAGAGATTTCAGATTATATCGTTCGGGAGCGTCTTGCTTGCACAACATTGCGATGACGGTCGGCACGCCTGTCATGAATGTGATGCGGTAGGCGTCAAGGTACTGTAAGTACCTTATAACGTTGAATTTTGACATTATGAACACTTTCGCCCCCAATACCGCAGCATTTATGCCGTAATAGGTTTGACCCTATCAAGGATGTCAGTTTGATCTGTAGTGAGCTGGACCAATTTGTATACAACACCCGCTTCGGGGACGCGTCACTCACGTAGGCGTGATACATGGGCAGAGGCGCAAGCCACCGCTCACCAGAGACGTCGAGTCGTTCCTTCCGAGCACGTGCTTGTGGTGTGCTTCCGACCAAAGCACGTTTGAACAGAAGCTGTACGGAGTTGGACACGAGGTTATAGTGAGAGATTTGCACCCCTTTTGGCAGCCCAGTGGTTCTCAAGGACTGTCAGCAATGGATGAAGCACTTCTTGGGGCCTAGAGAGGTTTCCCGCCGCAACTCACCCACTGGAATAGTTGACAATTGCCGTCTTTCCGTCGACTTCCTCGAGGGTAGCTAGACGTTTCCACGACCAATGTCGAACAGCGTCTTCAGACGTCCAGATGTCTGTCCATGATGGTAGGCCATGGAGACTGTACGACGACAGATCCTCGTCTGGATCATGAAACACGTAAATCCTGCTCCGCGACAGTCCAGCTTCAGAAGCGGCTTTGAGAGCAGCATCAATCCCATCCGGCCCAGTGAGTAGCAATGTTGCCCCGGAATCACGCATCTGGTAAGCCAATTCTTCGGTCCGAGGTCAGCAGATGCAACATCCTCAATTTAACGATTTCATTGTAAGATACTCCGGAAGAGCAACTCACCGGTGACCGATGCCGACGGAGAGGCTGCAGTAAAAATGCATCCTGCAGCAATTGTTCCCCAAATCACGACCGGAAAGAAAAGTCGATTGTTGGAATATAGTAGGAGGCGTTCATCGCTCTGAAGCCCGAGTTGTTGTAATCCAAGAGCCAATCTTTTTGAATAGATTTCACCCTCGGCCAGACTAAAACATTTGGCAGGTGTATCGGCGTCGAAGTATTGAGGCGCCTCCCGTGAAGCTTTACTTCCCGACTGGAAAACGAAGGTATTGACATCGATAAGGGGGATGTCGATGCTATAGGGAGATCTGAACATTTCCAATTGCACAGAAGAACAGGTAGTGACCGGGCCCAATGCGGAATTGACGAGCAGCAACCTTTGGTGCGATAGAGTCACGAATCTACAAGGCGTCTACTGCACATATATGTCTCTTTACTCGGGCCCAAATTGTCATTGTTGGAGAACGAGATGCAGCCGATGTGTGGGCAACACCGGGAGAGGGGTCAGCCTTTGCAGCCTCGGCAGAGGTTGGAGTGCAAAGCCTTGCCCCTGAGGATAAGGCTGGCGGATGGATTGCGAGTGCTGCCGCTTTAATGCTCGGAATATTTCTTGGCCTGCGGACAAGTTGTCTGTTCAGGCCAATGTCAGAACGCGTTCCGCACCAACACTGATGCTTGACACCACCGACGATTGTCTGCCTTTTCCAGCCCAGACTTGTCTTCTCGATCTAAATCTCCTTAAAGCATGTGCACAGTGATCCCTTAGTCAATGGCTGACAAACGCACAGTCAAAATAAGACGACCATCCCCCATGACAATGAACCTGCCCTCAAGATGATGCGAATTCTCGAAGCACAGGCGCCTGCGCGACAGACTGCCACCGACACCATCCAGACACTCAGCAGCCGCCTTTCAAGTGCTACTTTGCTAGAAGATCGGCGGGCTGCGATCCTCGGTCTACGCAGCTTCGCAAAGCTATACCCGGCTTCGGTCGCATCCGGTGCATTGAGAGATCTCATTGCGGGATTGAGACGAGATGGAGACGATTCCGACACCATCAAGATTCTGCTGGAGACATTGTTGATGCTGTTTGAGCCAGATGAGAAATCAACAGAGGCTTCGGAAGAGATCACTCTGTGGCTAGCCGACGAGTTTACGCAGAGACAGGACAACATCACCGCTCTCTTGGACTTGCTTGAGCCGAATGACTTCTACTCACGTCTATACGTCCTCCAGATTCTTTTCCATATATCCACCGCGCGACCACAGCGGACACAAGAAGCTATATTCGCGGCGCCTCTGGGCGTCTCTCGGATAACAAATATGTTGGATGACAGACGGGAAGCGATTCGGAGTGAAGCCTTAATACTGCTGGTGGCATTGACTCCTACGTCTGGGGAAATACAGAAAGTCGTGGCCTTTGAGAACGCATTTGACCGTGTATTCGCCATGATTGACGGCGACGGCGGTCTTACGCACGGCTCTACCACGGTTCAAGACTGCCTATCACTTTTGGCCAATCTTCTGAACCTCAACACTTCCAACCAATCGTACTTTAGAGAGGTCGGCGGGATCTTGAAGATCAAGAAGCTGTTGGCGGCCGCCGTGGACCAAGAGGATTCTGGAGATGGCAGCTCAGAATGGCTAAAACCACAGCGAGATATGAATGTGTGGGGCTTATTAGGGGTTGTCCAGTTATTTCTTGCTCAAGGTGCTCAAGGGACCGTGGTCAATCAACAAATATTTTGGACGACCGGGGTGCTAGACGTTATTTTGCGAATTGCCTTCCATCCTGCGTTCAGCACCGGCGTGCGAACAAAGTCATTACAAACGTGTGGCGACATCATTCGGGCAAATCATAGTCTCCAGGAAAGGTTCGGTGATCTTGGAGTCCAGATCAAAGAGCCGGATAGCCCTACTACCAATGGCCACCCATCGAATACCACCAGTGAGAAGGCGCCCAAGCCGAGCAAGCCTGCTTTTCGAACACAGAACGTAATCGAATCACTTTTAGAGGTGGCACTAGAGCCTGCTCCTCTAGCTCTATTCGACGTCCGGCTGGCGGCGTGTTTCTGCCTCGAAGCCTTCATGAATGGCCATGTGGGTATACGATCCCACGTGCTGCGGAGGGCTATTGAAGGACACAAAGCAGGAGACGATGCCATTCCAAATATGCTGACCGTCTTGCTTGAGCCTCCTGGAGCACGTAACAACTCTGACCCGTATCAACAATGGATGGCTGCGGTGCTCTTGCTGCACCTCCTCTACGAAAATGTTGAGACCAAACAGATGGCCTTGAAAGTGACAGAAGGCGATGCCGAAAGTGGGGAAGAGGTCGTTACCTTTTTGCAGAGCATCACAAGCAACGTGGTGGCGGGTGTACAACATGTGGAGGATGAGCGCGGTTTGCTTGGCTATTTGATGCTGTTGTGTGTATGGTTGTTTGAAGATCCGGAAGCGGTCGACGACCTGCTTGCAGAGGGCAGCAATGTGCAAGGTCTCATTGCGGCTGTCAAGATCACCAACAGTTCCATGCCTCTCGTTGCGGGTCTCTGCGCCTTCGTGCTAGGAGTAATCTACGAATTCTCAACAAAGGACTCTCCGATTCCGCGAAGCACGCTTCATGGACTCCTGACCACCAATCTGGGTAGGGAGGCTTATGTGGATCGCTTGACAAAGCTTCGAGAAAATGTCTTTGTGAGGGACTTCGAGGTCCTACCACAGACCGGCAACGGGGGCTTGCCAGAAGTGTTCTTTGACAAGACTTTCATCGACTTTCTCAAGGACAATTATAGCCGGTTCCTACGAGCCATTGACCGGGATCCGAATTTCGAAGTTTCTATTGTGAGCAACGGCGTTCAGAAGGGCATCTCCCGAGACCTCGTCGACAGTCTCAGAGCTCAAGTCGAGGAACAGAAACGGGCGTTGGAAGCCGCTAATAATGAATTGTTGCAGCTCAAGAGGAGGCTGGAACAAGAGGAGCTCGATCACCGCCGGACACGAGACTCTACTACCGTCGAGCTATCGAGGATCAAGCAAATCAATCAGAGCCTGCAACAGAACCACGAGGACGAAATCAACAAAATGCAAACGGGTTTCGCCCAGGAGAGAAGCACACTGCTAAAGCATCATGAGGACGAGCTCAATCGAAGACGCAATGAGCATCTCACCGCTATCGAAACGGCGCGAAAGCAGCATGAGTTGGAAGTCCAGCAGTTCGAACAGCGCCTGAAAATGATTGAGCAGGAAGCGGCGCGGGAGCAGATGGCTCTCAATGAGCGCCACACACGAGAACTGAGTGAGGTAGAAACCCAAGCACAGAGCGCGCGAGAAAGAGAAGCGGCCGAAATCGCAGACCTAAAAGCCAGAGTTGTAGAGTTGGAATCTCAGCTCAAGAAGGCTGAAGCCAACCATGTCCAGGACCTAGAGACCGCGCACGAGGAATATAAAACCAAGACCGAGAGTCTGGAAGCGCGTCTCAAGCGGGCGGAGAGTCGGGCTCAAGATGCCGAGAGCCGGTCCAAGCACCTCGTTGAAGACCTCGAGAAGGAAAAGGCCGCGCGAAAGGACGTCCAGACTGAACTCGACGACCTTCTGGTCGTCTTTGGCGATCTCGAAGCCAAGAGGTCCGCTGACAAGAGGAAGCTCAAGGAACTGGGGCAGGAAGTTTCTGAGGATGAAGATGAAGAAGAGGAGGAGGATGACGGCGCCGAAGCTGAAGACGATGACAACGGCGGGGAAGGCGCTGCTAGCGACGACGCCGTGGATTGAAAAAAAAACCAAAAAAAGGCATGCATCCCAAAACCGGCACACCAGTCTGCTACCTACATAATACATCCATGTGTGCATTTGGAGCGTTTCGCATTCCAGGGGCTAAGCGTTGGAAACAAGGTCAAAAAGTTGACAGTATAGAAAGCGATACCCTGTACAGTACCGAGCACCTCGTACTTAATCAATGTCCTCCCACCGGAATCCGACCTGCAGCTATCGTTACGCGGACCCCTCGTATCACATCCATCAAGGCGTGGTTAGACTGGGATCGGAAGAGAGAGCAAGGGGAACATCAAAAAGCGAGATTGTATTATATGGCTGTCTGAATCTTAAAGCTTCCGAACATCGCTCCCACCATCCTCGGCGAACAGCTTCCACACGCTCCTCGCCTCCATGCCCTTACACTTGTCGTTCTTTCTCGCCTCGACAAAGACCTTTTGAACCGCACCGGCGAGGACGGTGCTGGCGCCGACGGAATCCATGAGTGCCACTGCATCATCAATGACGCCGCCGGCCAACTCGGTCGTGAAGCCGCCTTTGAAATCTCGCGCGGATGATGCGGCCGGGTTTACCCCTTTGACCGGGTTGTGGTGGAGGGAGTTCCAGTTCATGCCTGATGAAGCGTTGATGACATCTGAAGAGAGGGAGAATTAGTCGGTCTTCCTATCGGGTGAGCAGAAAAAATGAGAGGAAAGGAAGCAGCGTGGATGGCGTGGCAGGCCTTGTTGCGGGATTGAGGAACTTACTTGATAGAATCTTTGGGTCAAGACCGTACAGCATCCCGGCGTTCATCACTGTAAGCAGTCCGAGATGAGCTTTCAACTGATGAAGAGCAAAGCATATTTACATGAGGCAGTGGAGGGTATAGCAACTTACCTTCACAGAGGCCCAAATACCCGACATAACCCAGATAGTTATTCAACTGCTTCGTTGCGAGCCCGGCACCTAATCCTCCACATTGGTAGATATTGTCCTCCTTACCCATCATTGCTAGAATTGGCTTGACGACGTCGAAAATCTGCTCGTTGGGCGTCCCAACCATGAAGGTCAAGGTGCCCGCATTGGAGCCTTGGGGACCTCCAGAAACGGGAGCATCAACAAAGAGGCCGAGTCCTGTGGAGGCGACCTTTTTGGCGAGAGATGTTGATGTCGCGACGTCGATGCTAGAACATTCCAGGAATAGACGGGGGCCCAGCGAGGACGATAGTCCAGATATGAATCCTGTCTGGGGATTCGTGAAAGCGTCGTGGACGTGTGGTGCTCGTGGGAGCATGGTTATTATAATGTCCTGGATGATCAGAGCTTTCCTTGAGTCAACTCATTCCGTCTCCATGGCATAGGGGCTCACTCACAGCCTTCTCAGCGACCTCGCACGGCGAATTCGCCACTTCCACAGAAGCCTTGCATTCCTCGATGAATTGCTGCCTCCTTGTCTTGTTGATCTCACAGAGCACGAACCTGGCATTCTCAGGGATTTTGGTGCGGAGGTTCATTGCCATCCCATATCCCATCACGCCAATCCCGACGAACCCATAGACTGGGTCCGTGGGGAGCCTGAATGATTGCTGAGCTGTGTTGTCTTCCATGTCTGGCCTGTTCACGATCAATCAACACAGAGTATATTCTCCCTCTTTCGAACGGACAGTTCAACGTATTGATTCCAGTGGGCCCCAAGGAGGGTATTGTAGCGTGGACTTCAGTTTGGAGATAGTCCCCCGCATAGCCTCATTCGAATTGCCGTCACTGTGGACCAGTAAGACATTGCTCCTTCACCGGCCGAGTTTGTTTGCTCTTCTCCAACGGCTCTCCAAAGGCATCTGCTGTTGCCTTGTCGCTCCCGGCAAAGGGAATGCTCGTGGTCGGGGGGTAAAGCATGGTTGCTTCGAAAAATTGTGTCGAGAGTGCCCGAGGGACTACATAGCAGGGTGCAGGCAACGTGGACGAATAACGAAGGTTCTTTGTCAGGACATAGCAGACCATAAAATGGACGGGTAGAGACACTTCTTTGCTCGTCGGGCGTGCTTTTGGTGATGTTGTAGGTGTTTGTACGAGGATTATTAGGTACCTGGTGGTTATGGAGTTGACGTCAGGCTAGTGAAGGTCCATCCTCTTGCGCAGTCTCGTTCCTCGCACTTTCGCGTTTCCAAAACAACCATGAAACAACAGACCATTGAATCAAACCTCGCGCAGGGGGGTTCCCTTGTGACAGCGGTCTCTCGAAGTCTCCTCCGATCGTTCTGGAAGCCTCGTCCGCTTTTCGAATCTTTACCGAAGGAGAGATCGCCTCAGTGACATGTCGAGCATGTCAGCACTGGCGGTGAAGACTTGTGAACGCCGTACACGTCTTCGTGGTGCCCTGCTTTGGGTGCATGCGCATACGACCTAAAGACCAAGACTGAGAATTGTCAAAGCAATCCGGAAGTCGCCGCATGGGAAGAAGCAACCCAATCCTTCAACTTGGAAGTACTGCGTTCGTCCCATTGAAGATGGTGTGCACAGCCACAAATCAAATCCAATTGGACTTGAGCATGGCCTCCATCGAAGCTCCAGTTCTCATTGCGATTCATGCCCAACAGGCACTGCAGCCTTTCGTTCAAGTTTCCAGGCACACCGGTTAGATTTTCTCGAATCATGACCAAGACTTGCCTTGCTCGCAGGCAATCAAGCACAACTTGGTCCTCCTTTGATTCGATCCAGGCGCAGCTGATACATTAGATTTCCTATTACGTTTCCTGCGCAGCTCAAGTATTGGCAGGGATCAGAAGGCGCCAGCGCATCTTCCTCGTTTGCAGAAACCTAGTCAAAGCTACTTAAGTACGTTGACAAATTTGGTTCTTTCGAGCAATAAGACAATTGAGGGAAAAAACAACATCCATTCTATAAGAACACACCTTGTGGGCTTTCGGGCAGCCTCGGATCGATCATTGCCTTTGTCCTGCATGCAGACATGTCAGATGCACTGTGCGAAAAATGCCGCGCATTTCGGAGCTGGTCAGCCCCCAAAGCTTCGAAATGGTTTGGGTCAGCGAAGTTTCAACACTGGCCATCAGGAACAATGCTCGAGGCTTCCGCAGCCAAGGGTTGTCATCTCTGCAAGTTAGTCCTGCGGGCACTCATGAAGAGCGAGCGACCAGATGGCGAGCAGCATTTACCGGAACGCCCAGTCTATCTGTCCTTTGGTCGAGCAGATCTTGCAGGGCGGCCTGCCCGGATTGATGTGAGAATTGAGCCCGAGAGTTTGGAGACTGCAGGGAGGCCCAGGGTAGCCGGGAACATGAAACCCGGATACTCCATACGATCAGAGGGCGCGAAAGAGAAAGTCCTCACGAACCCGGGCCCCATGTATCCCGGACAAGACCAATGGTTCTGGATTGCTGACTGCAAAGATGGCTTCGAGTACTATCAAGGCAATACAGAGATTTCTGCGGCTGCTTTCTGGGCCTTAGTGAATCCCTACTACTCTGCCACAGTTGAGATCTATGGACTTCCAGGTGAGGCTCTTCCGGCGCACTTGGAGACGCATTGGATGCTGATTCACCTCAGTCGATGTAACGTCCGTGCTTGAGAAATGTTCGCCGATGGAGGATCTATCCACTGGTTCTTCTGCTGCTCTGCATCTGGCTTTGAGCTGGCTCAAGTCATGCATGCATACACACTTCCCATGCCGTCACTTCGCGCCCAATTTCCCCAACTTACCAACAAGGGTCATAGACATTGGGCCGTCAGACCGCAGTACGCCTCCCAGGCTCCACGTATCGACAGCGGGTCAAAAAGGCTGGTACCTCACGCTCAGCCACCGCTGGGGAACTTCTAACCATTGTCGAACAACGAAGAGCCGAGTGCTTGAGTTCGAGCACGCGATTCCTCAGAACGAACTGTCAAAAACATTCCTGGACGCCATGGACATCACACGGAGGCTGGGATTTCGCTATCTGTGGATTGACTCGTTATGTATTATCCAGGACGACGAGTCGGACTGGCAAACAGAAGCCGCGAAGATGGGAGATGTGTATCGCCAGGGCTTTTTGAACCTTGCCGCTGTCGATTCAGACGAGCCAGGGTTTTTCAGGGATCGCGATGGCGCATTGAAACGGCCCTGTAAGCTTGACATCAAAGTCCCGGATGGGGTTCTTCCTCTGAACAATGGCGACATCATCCACGCTTTGCCGCGCCAGAAGTTGGGGCCTAAGAAGCTTTCCCAGGCGTATCGCGGACCTCTTGACTCTCGCGGGTGGGTCCTTCAAGAGTACATGCTCGCCCGCAGAACCCTCAACTTCGGCAAGAAGATGATCTACTGGGACTGCCTGACGATGCTTGCCTCGGAGCCAACGCCAGATGGGGCGAAAACGGGCGAAATAGGGATCAACGACGATGGTGATTTTGTCCAACGGTTCAAAGCCGGGATAAGTGGTGAACTCCGGGGATTGAAAGAACCGCTGAGTAGAGACAGTCAGGCCTTTTCTCGGATTTGGTTCTTGGCTGTTGAAGCATACACACGCCGTAAGCTGACTTTCGAGAAGGACAGATTGACTGCAATTGCAGGTTTGGCTATTGAGTACCAGAAGGTGACAGGTGACGTGTATCTGGCGGGACTGTGGAAGCGACATCTTCTTGATGGGTTGTTGTGGAGTGTTTGGGCACGCGGATGCCCTACTGTCGGAAACACGGTGGCCCAAAAGGGTGACCATGGTCCGTACGGAGAGCGCTTTACAAACTTCCAAGGTAAGGTTATCTGGAAAGTTTGTCGAGTTGTATTACTGATTTCTTCCCCAGCGCCGTCATGGTCTTGGGCGTCTGTGTCGGGTTACATCCGATACATCGAAATATACGAACGGGATGATCGAGTCGGACAAACTTTCATGGCCGAAGTGCTTCATGCAGACTGCACTCCCTTGGATCCACGCATGACCTCGTCCAGTTACAGTGGCCACCTACTCATACGCGGCCATCTTTTGAGAGCCGTTACCGAGGCTACGAATCCTTTCTCAATCGACTGGGAGGCTCAAAAGAGGAGTGATTCAGCGGCGACGCTGATCAACTATGCTAGGGAAATGGAAAAAATCAGTGCCTCACCACTGTCGACCACAATAAAGCCGAAGGAAGCGAAAGCCGGACCGTCGAGACGAGAGTTTTCAGCCGAAACAGAATGCGATGAGCAGGTGGATCAAGATGCCCTTATCTCTAAGTTAGTCGAGACCGATGGGCAGTCGGACATTGCGCCAGAGACCAAGGGCAAAACTGCGTTGCGGGAAATGGAGAAGTTGCCGGAAGTCCAGCCCATTTCACAAACTGATATCGCATCTCCGGCTCCATTTCCCCATGAGCCCGATTACACGAAGTTGTCAGAGGGAATGCTGAGGGCCTTTGCTCCCGGCATCGACATGGACGAATTGCAGTCCGCCATCAGCGTCAAAGCCGACCACATCACCGTCGACGTGCAGGCAATACAACGTGCAGGGGAGAGGACAATCAATAAGCTAGTATCAGAGCCTTTCGGCCGAACCGTGACGGTCATGGACACCAGGCATGCACTAGCGGCAGTATGGCCGGTACATACCCTGCTTGATCCGCAGAGCCGGAAAATGATTGGATTTTGGTCACCTGACATCTCTGATGAGCTTGGAATTACGGTCGGAAGAATGCTAGTATCATGCCTGGCGATCTCGCGGCGCAAAAACTTCGTCTGGTGTTTAGGGTTGGTGCCGAAGGGTCATTCTGATGAGTGGTCGCGTGCCGGACTGGCATATATCATCGCTGAAGAATGGGATGCGAGAGTGCATGGATCATCAGCGACTGTGAAGATAGTCTAGCACCCTAAGTGCCTCCATGTTTCCCACCGAGAAGTTCGAGAACATAGCGAAACTGAGTCCGAGAGTTGATGGCAAGAATGAATTATGATATTGAGTCACTCGGTGGCTAAAAGCGGCGTAGGAGCCTCGCGTGTCGCCGCCAAGATTTGTATCAAATATTGAGTCACTCTGCCTCTTGAAAAGACTCTCACCACCCCCTCCCCCCAGCCGTCCGCTCCCAGTTCCGGTCTCTCAAACATGGCTGTCGATTTCTCTGCTGAAGAGGCAGCCATTCTCAAACGCTGGCGGGAAATTGACGCCTTCCAGACCCAATTGCGCCTTTCCAAAGACAACAAGCCCTACACCTTTTACGATGGCCCACCGTTTGCGACCGGCCTGCCTCACTACGGCCACTTGCTGGCTTCGACCATAAAAGACATTATCCCGAGATATTGGTCCATGAAGGGCTACTACGTCGAGAGGAGATTCGGCTGGGACACGCATGGTTTACCCATCGAGTATGAGATTGACAAGAAATTCCACATCTCTGGACCAGCGGCAGTGAAAGAGATGGGGATCGCAAAATACAATGCGGAGTGCAAGGCCATTGTCATGAGATATGCGTCCGAGTGGAGGCAGACCATTGACCGGCTGGGAAGGTGGATTGACTTTGACAATGACTACAAGACCATGAATCCGACCTTCATGGAGTCGGTGTGGTGGGTCTTCAAGCAGCTGTTCGACAAGGGCATGGTCTACCGCTCCTACAGAGTCATGCCCTTCTCAACCGCGCTGAGCACACCGCTCAGTCAGCACGAAGCTCAATCCAACTACAAGGAGGCACAAGATCCCGCCGTGGTCATCGCTTTCCCGCTCCTCGAGGATCCTGACACCAGCCTTCTTGCTTGGACAACCACACCCTGGACCTTGCCGTCCAACATTGGCTTGGCCGTCAATGCCGACTATGAGTACATCAAATTCCTGGACCAAGAATCCGGTCGGCAATTCATCATGCTAGAAAAGTTGTTGCGGACGCTGTATAAAGACCCCAAGAAGGCCAAGTTCAAGGTCCTAGAGAAGATCAAGGGTTCAGATCTAAAAGGCAAACAGTATCTTCCGCCCTTCGACTACTTCTATGAACAATTCAAGGACCGTGCTTTTAGGGTTCTCAATGCTGCCTATGTCACAGATGACGATGGTACGGGTGTTGTACACCAAGCACCAGCTTTTGGTGAAGAAGATTTCCGAGTGGCCATGGAAAATGGCATCATCAGCCACGAGTTCCTCCCTCCCAACCCTGTGGACGAGACAGGCCGCTTTACAAAAGAGGTAACAGACTTTGCAGGTCAGCATGTGAAGGAAGCAGACAAACATATCATCAAACATCTGAAGGGGACCGGGAGTCTCATCCGGGACAGCCAACTGACCCATCAATACCCGTTCTGCTGGCGATCAGACACACCTTTGATCTACCGTGCTGTGTCCGGCTGGTTTGTCAACATCGCTGGAAATGATAAGGTGCCCAGCATCATTCCAGACATGCTTGACGGAATTAAAAAGTCTCACTGGGTTCCCAATTTTGTGAAAGAGAAGCGATTTGCGGAGTGGATTAAGAACGCCCGTGACTGGAATATCTCGAGAAATCGATATTGGGGGACCCCTATTCCGCTGTGGGCGAGCGAGGACTACTCAGAGGTCGTTGCGATCGGCAGCATCGAAGAACTAAAGAAACTCAGCGGCTACAAAGGCGAGATCACGGACCTTCACCGTGATAGTGTGGATGAAATCACCATTCCCAGCCAGAAAGGCAACGGTGTGCTGCGCCGGGTCGAGGAGGTTTTCGATTGTTGGTTTGAATCTGGAAGCATGCCGTACGCCTCGGCACACTATCCCTTTGAAAACTCAGAATACTTTGAGAGGACATTTCCTGGTGACTTCATCGCAGAAGGTCTCGACCAGACTCGTGGGTGGTTCTATACCCTTGTTATCTTGGGTATCCACTTGAAGAAGGTCTTACCTTTCAAGAACTGTGTGGTCAACGGTATTGTGCTTGCAGAGGATGGCAAGAAGATGTCCAAAAGACTCAAGAACTACCCAGATCCTAACACGGTCATCGACAAGTACGGTGCCGATGCTCTGCGGCTGTACATGATTAACTCACCCGTTGTGCGAGCCGAGCCACTGAGATTCAAAGAATCTGGCGTCAAGGAGATTGTTGCCAAAGTTCTTTTACCTTTGTGGAACAGCTACAAATTCTTCGAAGGTCAAGTAGAATTGCTGAAAAAGGTGGAAGGTGTCGAGTACATGTTCGACCCGAAAATGGACACGACGAACACCAACGTCATGGACAAGTGGATTCTCGCCAGCTGTCAGAGTTTACTCAAATACATCAACGAGGAAATGTCGGCATATCGACTATACACGGTCGTGCCGGGGCTGCTCAACTTGATCGACGAGACCACAAACTGGTATATCAGATTCAACCGGAAGAGACTAAAGGGCGAACTGGGTGTGGACGATACTCTGCATGCCCTGAACACTCTTTTCGACGTCCTCTTCACACTTGTCCGCGGACTCGCACCCTTCACACCTTTTATCGCCGACCTCATCTACACCAAGCTCTTGCCTTACATACCGAAATCCCTCCACAGTCAAGACATGCGAAGCGTTCATTTCCTTGCATTCCCCGAAGTCCGACAGGAATTGTTCGACACGGTGGTGGAACGACGTGTGGGACGGATGCAAAAGGTCATTGAACTCGCCAGACAGTCACGAGAGAGAAGAGCTATCGGCCTGAAGACGCCGCTGAAGACGCTTGTGGTGATTCACAAAGACCAGCAGTACCTTGAAGATGTCAAGTCCCTTGAAGGGTACATTACGGAAGAACTCAATGTGCGGGATCTACTTCTGTCGTCTGACGAAGAGAAATACAATGTGCAATACAGTGTAACGGCGGACTGGCCAGTGCTCGGCAAGAAATTGAAGAAAGACATGCAAAAGGTCAAGAAAGCCCTTCCAGATGTAACCAGCAATGACTGCAAGACGTATCTGTCAGAGGGTAAGCTCACTGTGGCTGGGATAGAATTGGTTGAAGGCGATTTGGTGGTCAGACGCGCGCTCAAGGAGGACGAGACTTCGAAAGACCAAGAAACCAATACTGACAACGACGTTCTGACTATTCTGGATGTGGCTATCTACCCGGAACTGGCACAGGAAGGTCTCGCGCGCGAGATCATCAACCGCGTCCAGCAACTGCGAAAGAAGGCCAACCTGAAACCCACAGACGATGTCAAGATGGAATACAAAGTCCAGCAAGACCCGGACAACATCGGACTCGAGCAGGTGTTTCAGCAACAGAGCTCCTTCATCGAGAAGGCGCTGCGACGGCCGGTGGATCAGCACGTGGTTACGGAGGTGGAGGGACCGATCGTGAACGGCGACAAAGGCGGCAGCCCAGACTTGATTGTGGAGGAGGTGCAGGAGGTGCAGAAGGCGACGTTTCTGTTGAGATTATTGAAGCTCTGAGGAGGGGGCTCTCGACCGAAAAGGACATGACGAGCATGAAGATGATCCATTGTTATGACATTTCTTTGTAGAAAGACCGAGTCGGCGAAAGCGACGTATGTGGGTAGATTTGGTCAAGAGCCGTCCCGAAAAAGAACGTGTAAGAACAATGTGGCATGCCCGTCACGACTTCTTCGCATGTCTCTGCGCGGTCGAAGCAAGAATTAGCTAGATATTTGCCAGGAAGAAGAATGGACGAGATTTTTCAAACAAGACAGAAGCAAGCTCCCAAGGGAAAACAAATCCCTTTCCCTTCCAAGGAACCGATAAATACCGGATTCCCACTGCAGTCGAGTCTGGCATTTCCTGGTTCTCGCCCCTGCCTCGTGATGCAGTGCCGCACATACACAAAATCTCTCTCCCTTCATCCTTGATTACGCGCAATGCTTTTCTAGAAAGAAAAAAATATTGCCATGAACATTTCTTGCGTCTTGCCCCATGACTTCGTTGAATGAAAATGGAAAACTTACCAAGTAACAGTCCTTCAACCTCAGAAACTCCCGGGCGCACATGTCGTGGTACGTCGACTGGTAGTCGGCCAGGATGCACTTGCCGTACGCCGAGGCCTCGACGGAACATTTGGCGGCCGCGGCGGCGAACTTTTCGATCGGTCTGGCGCGGCCGGAGAGGGTGGGCATTGTTTTTTCTTTTAGTATGGGGATTGGTGGGCCACGATGGAGGAGGCGGGATGGTTGATGGATCGATGGCGAGTCACATAGGTATATCGTCTTGAAGAGATGGAAATCCGATGTCTTTCAGTCAGTCATTGAACCGGGAAAAAAGGGTGGTTGACGTCGCTTCGTAGGTACATGTCTTTGTGGTTTATATACTCCACCGTAGACAAGTTACGGCGGATCATATGCGCATATCGTGCGCTAATGAAAGGCTTCAGCAATCTTCTAGATTGGACAAAGGGCGACAGGCAACCTGATGCCCTTCGCACGTGTTGGGCCCCAAGCCAAGGCCGTCCAATCGCTCGATACCTCGTATTCTTATTGATGCACATCCCACATGTCCGCCTTGTTTGAAATCTCCGCCCTGATGCCTCGTTTTGTTCCCCACCGCCAGTCGAGACAGGACATCCTACTTCCATTGAGGTCTTCATGCCAAGCCCAACTGCACCAGCAGCAGCAGCAGCAGGAGGAGAGCATCGCCCTGACAGAGACGACCATTCTATCAACGAGATCTCCAGGCCAGCAACAGTGACAGAGCTGGTGGGAGATGCCCGCTGCCATCCTTGTCGGCAACAGGGTAGAAGATGCCATGTCGAGAAAGCCTCGACGTCGTGTTTTCAGTGCTGCTCGGTACCCGAAGACTGCATCTTTGAGCGTCTCATCGTGGTCAAGGGCCGAGTATCCGACTTTGCATGGTCTGATCTGATTGGTGAAACATCCACCACCATAAGACAGGCAAAGTATACTGTATCGCTGGCCGAGGAGCCTGTGAAGAAACCCGCGCTTCCTGCCATACACGAAATCCTCAAACAGGACCTTCAGGGACTTGCACACGCCGAGAATCCTCCTCTCGGTGGTGCGAGGCAGTCCGCTGCCCTTTGGACACCGCAGGAGGGCGCCATCTCAGTTCTGATAGAGCCCGCTCGCAGCACCGTCTCGGAAGTATCATCTCGAGGTTTCGTCAACTACGTGGCTCGAGACAAAACGGAGAACGTCCAGCGTACTGCGGCGGCGTCGCTTGAGACCAGAGTGCTACATGCTGCGCCAAAAGCACAGGTGGCCAAGGCAGGAGGGAGCATCAACGCCGCAAGACGGTCTCCCGCCAGATTAGCAGACCTCGAGTGTTCTGATTGTGGGTACCGCGCGAGAACCCGCTCTGACCTAAAGTACGGCACCCTTTTGTACGAGTCCAGGATCACTGCTGATATGCCACTTTCAAGGAAACACCGTGGGCGACACGACCGCGAACACAAATGTCCGTTTCCAGCCTGCCCTCAAAAGCAGAGGGGCTTTGCCACGAGCAATGACTTGGACAGACATCTCTTTGTCATTCACAAGATCAACAACAGGAGGTCAAGGTCTTACAAGTGCTTTGGCCAAAACTGTTCAAGGCCAAACCAGGAATGGCCTCGATTAGACAATTTCAAGCAACACCTCAAGAAGTTGCATCCCGGGGAGAGCGAGATCTCGCTCCTCCAAAGGTAAGTCAGTGTCAAAGGCTTTTTAAACAAACAGCTAATGCCGCTGCAGGTCTAATGATTGGTACGAGTGTCGACTTGTCCAACAAAGGGAGCATGCGATCCAAGGACATCCCGAAGGGGCCGAGGCTCCCACAGCATCGCTCTCACAATATGGGAGAGGGGCTTCTGCTCACCTCGATCGCAACAAAGACAGTGCTGCTGCAGATGGCGCTTAAAATGGAACTTGTTGCAGCGACGAAATTTTTCCCGAACTGCCCTCACTCCGTTGGGGTATCCTCTGACATCAAGCCGGCTCGATACATGGACAGTCACAGAAACAACACCCTCTGCAGCTGAATTGCTCGATGCTGAAGTCGGCAGAAATCCGACATTGCTTCCTTAGCAAGCCATACTACCGTGGAATCCAGCAGCGACAACCCGTGTGAAGGTCAGAGACATATCTTGTGAGAGGTTGTGTCCTCCATAACGCGTCGCCTTACTGAGCCTTGAATTGGGCTTGGCGTCGGCATGTCCGAGACCAGCGTCTCAGGTAAGGGGACCCCAAGCTTGGTGAATACACAACTGAATCAACAATACAGTACCAGCTGGTGCCAGCTTTGGTAGCTCGGTAGGTACCTAGGTAATTAATATCGACAGAGGGAGAAGGGTAGGGCTGAAGGAGCCAATGAAACCGTCGCAGTTCTTATTGGCTCGTTCTAACGCCAAGAGAAGTGGCTCTTTCCCACTGCGGCTTGTGACGTGGGATCTACGTCATCGACTGCTTTATCGACTTGCACACCTCAGCCGTCCAATGGCACACGAATCAATCGGTGAAAAGAAGGTGAAGAGCATGTAATATGCTGCTTTGAAATTTGTATGCCAGGCTGAAGTGAGACTTATTCAAGCAACCGCATCACTTTTGTTGTCACTACCTAGATACTTCCTGATCGTACTCGATTTCAATCCACGAAAACGTTCAAAGCAAGCATCTACCCCCAAAAGGAACACAGCACATCAACCACCAACTCAATCATTCTCGCAAACACCACGTAGCTTGAAAAGTATGTCCTCTCACCACCACCACAACCACCCCGAGCACCACTCCCACTCCTCTCACCAGCACGGCCCAACCCATGATCCCAGCGTGCATTCCCCCCACCGTCACAACCACGCTGCCAACCCATCCCACCATCCTTCCCTGCACTCACCAGAAAGCCACAGCGGACCCGGGCCCACGGTCCACGACAAGATGACCACCGACGCACACAACACCACCACCGATCCTACCTTGGGCACCTCTGGAAACGGCGGCACCACGGGCGGTAGCCACAACACTGGTGACACCTCCGGAAAAGCGACATACACCTCCTCCGACGCCTCGACCGCCCCTCACGCGCCCTCTACGCACAAGATCCTCGGCGACATCAAGGGCGCGGTGCACGGCGTGACGGGCTCCCTCCAAGCCGCCACGGGGACCATGTTCGGACAGAAAAACATGGCCGAAAAGGGCTTTGACAAGATGAGCGACGAGGATGCGCGCCTAGCGGCAAAGACCGGGAAACCGCCCGTGGGGACGGATCAGAGAGGCACTGTCCCGGAATCTAACACTTCTACCACTACTACCACTACATCTGCCCCCGGGGCCGCCGCAGCCGAGCACGGGCACGGGAGGGGTCTTCCTCATGAGCGAACTTGAGTGAAGTCGAGCGAAACTCGATCGTGGGGTGGGGCGTCACGGGGAAGAAACAGAGATGCAGGAACGCAGAAAGGAAACACGCTGTGACGAGCGCCCGGTGGAGATCCCAAAGAAAGGATGAGAAGCTGGACGGATGAGTACTAGCATATCGACGACATCCCAGCGCACCAGAGCAAGAGAGCTAGTAAGAGCAAGAGAGAGACTTGGCTGAACAACAACGAAACAACACACCTTTCATCTCCCTTGCCGTTCTCACCCACTTACAGTATGTTCGAGCTTTGACAAGAGGGGTAGGGGAGGGAGGAGTCGCCTCCAGCTCCTCTGCAACACTGTATTCTTATCAGCAATACCCCAGCGTCCATGGCTCACTCTCAGCATAACATTTGACATGACATGAGATGACATAGCACGATAAGTCGATATCACGCGGCTTCCCGTAGCAATACCTATCCAACATTGAAATCCATAATGCCTCCTCCTCAAGTGCGTTACTGTGTAACTAGACTAGAGAAACGTGCCAAAGAAGAGAGCACAGCAGTTTTTGATCCCCAAAAGAGGGGGTGGGTGGTCCTTTGGATATGCAGTTTCAATCTGCTGGCTGGCTGGCTGGCTGGCTGGCTGGCTCACTTGCTCAACAACATGATCCCATCCAGTCCAATTCAACCGGCACCGGCTTCCCCCCTTCCTTCACTAGGTAGGTACTCGGGTAACAAACTGTTTTTAACTGTTTCTTTTCATTCCTTTCCCCCCTCTTTTGTTTTTGGATCATTTTCAATTTCAGCTTCAACTTTGGATTCAGCTTGGCTCCTACGTATGATAGGTACATACATGATCGACGGCACGACATGTGCCATCCACATCCCACACATCCACCTATGATCGCCGCCCAACCGTGCCATATTGGAACTGGGTTCGTCTGGATCTTTCTCTCACTTGTTTCAATCCCTTTTGTCTTTTCGTCTCATCTCGTCTCGTTCTCACCAGTTCATGATAGCCCATTCCCCGTGTCGTTAGGACGTAGCGCATGCAAACATAGTGACAATAAAGGAAAATAAAAACAGTTTTGCTTTTTGTTTGTGGGTAATGCAATCGTGCATGCCCGGGAAACCCCACGTCAAGGCATGTACGAGGCATGAGCAACGCTATGCACAGGCAAATCATTAGGAACGTATGGTGGCTTTTGGGTGTCCCTTTCCCTCTCTGGGTAATATAAACGGATCCGACACGCAGCTGTGCGCGGGATTAGCGAGCCACTTCGGGAACGCTGTGCCGGTATTGGTTGCGCCTGGGGCTCAGGTATTATCCAACAAAGGCACAGGCGTCTAATCGCTTCTCGTGCTTCGTCTTTCATTCCTCGAAAAAGAAGCCGTCCTCACCCGTCTTTTGTACACCGCTCATTCTGTGCTCAAGCGTCTTCGTGCGGGCCAGGAAATTGTCATCGACTCGATTCTCTTCGGTATCCCGCGCCCCACCGAACTGCTGTTCCATCGTGCTCTCGTCCACAAAGGTGAATCCTTGGAAGGCGTTTTGCATGGTGGGCGACAACGGCGTCGATGCTGGAGCGGCGCCAGCGGCCAAAGCAGCCGCTCGCGCATTTAGAGAAGATGAGGTGTTGAGAGCGTTGGTGAATTCGGGGTCAAAGTTTGAAGTATCGGCAATCGACGCCAATTTGGGCTTGAACGGAGGCACCAGATTCTTCTTACCCAGTGCATCCCAGTCAATGTCCGCAAAGAAGGGATGTTGCATCAGTTCCTCTGCATCTCCATGGGCACCAAGTCGGTGCTTAGGATTGCGGTTCAGCAGCCCCTTGACAAAGTTTCGCCCCTCAGTGCTCAATGCATCTCTCGGAAATCGGACTTTTCCAAACGCAATGTTCTTGTACATTTGCTGGGTGTCTTCGGCATAAAACGGACTCCACCCGCAGCACATTTCAAATACGAGAACACCGAGCGACCAGAAGTCTACCATCTTGGTGTAGCCCTGCTCGTCGAGCAACACTTCAGGAGCCAGATACTCGGTCGTTCCGCAAAAAGTGTTGGTAGTATCGTCTTGTGCCAAATTCGCTTTGGAGAGGCCAAAGTCACACAATGCAATATGCCCGTTTGCGTCGAGAAGGATATTTTCGGGTTTGAGATCTCGGTAGACGATGTCAGATTGATGAAGATGCTTGAGGGCAAGGATAAGCTCAGCGATATAGAATTTGGCCCGGTCTTCTTTGAATCGGCCTTCCTTTTGCAGATGCCAAAATAACTCGCCTCCTGACATAAAGTCTGTAACCAAATAAAGATCGGTAGGAGTTTGGAACGAGAATTTAAGGCCTACAATAAAAGGCGATTCTGTTGTTGCGGTTCGAACCAGAATGTTTCGTTCTCCGATCGTGTGCTGGATCTCCTTTTTTTGGATAATGACCTTCTTTGAGAGGACCTTCATCGCGTAAATGCGGCCGGTGTCCTTTTTCCGGACTTGATAGACCTGTCCAAAGGTTCCCTTCCCAATGAGCTTGAGGATCTGGAAATCGTTGGGACCGACGTGTTTCTTTTCGACTGGAGAGAAGTGCATCCGGATGTGAACCTCGCCTGTGATATCATGGTCCTCTGGGCTACGGGGCTCCAGTTTGAAAAAGCCTTCCAGTGTTGGATTTTGTTCTGTAAGTTTCAAACATAACCGAATATGGCCCAAGAAGGTTTCTGCATGGCGATCGTAGACAGTTACATCCAATTCCGATTGGTCGCTGACGACGTCGCTTGGAACAGCAGTCAGTAAAAAAAGGAGACCAAGCTGTGCCTTCGGATCACTTACAACATGGCTTCGTGATCCCACTGCGGATCGGTGACCCTGCCATCTCCATTCGTGCTGCTCTGGCGACTTCTCATAGGGATAGCCATTGGCTTCCCCATGTCACTGTCAGTCCTCCTGACTGACTGTAACTGACCAAGTGGTCCTTTCCGGTCATCGACGTCGACATCCATTTTGTCCTGTCTAGGTCCTTTGGAGACATACTCATTCCATTCGAATTGACAGACTACATAGGGATCGAATGATGGCTTCAAATCCCGACCTTCCGCAATCTTGATGGAGAGCTTGCCTCTTGGCGTGCTGTTGGGGATTTCATCTTTGGCTAGAGTTCGCTTCTCGGGTTGAGAGTTTCCTTCACTGACGGTGGTACTCGCGCTCGAAAGCGGCGACCGAGTATCGGCCCGCCGATGATCTTCTTGGGACAAGGCTCGAGGAGTATGAGGAGGGGTGCTCTTTTCACGCGGCCCATTGGCCACGTCTGAAGTTAGCTCATCTGACCCTTTTAAAATTGCAGACGGTGGCAGCTTAACATGACTTGGAGAAGGAGACTTGGGGCTCTGTGGTCTCGAAGAATGCGTGGACGATGCAGGGTTTGAGATGTGTGCGGCTGAAACAGTGCTTTTAGTGACACCTGACACGGGTAAGGACTGGTGGCGGCGGTCTTTCACTCCTGATGCAGACTTGGGGAGTACGAAATTCCTCAAGGCCTGCGTGATGGAGGCTATGCCACCATCTAGCAGGGATCCGCCGTTCTCTGCCACCTCGCCATCCCGATGCACCACAGAGGCGGCGGATGAGATTGGCGTAGGCGGTAACCGAGACGTGCCACCATCTGAGATGGGTGGTGCAGACTCTTCATGCAACTCATCCGGGGGTGGTGTTGGAATGGAAGCTTGTTCTCGCTCCACCATTACCATAGAGCCCAACGAAGCAGACGAACCCCGCCGACTCTCACTCTCTTTTGCGAGCTCTCCCATATCATCTTGTTCAAGTTCAGGTTCACGGTTTGTGGCAGCTTGAGATGACCGTGACGGTGTATGCTGAGAAGGATCTCTACCCACCTGGCCAAAATAACCGTGTATTATACCTGGCAGCCGCTTGTCGTGGAGATCTGGGCGCGGCGTCTCTACTCCAGAGGGTGTGGGAGAATTGGATCCGATCTGATCGTGGAAGTCTTCTCGGTTTTCATGTCTCGCACTGCTGTTTGGGAGGTTAGCTAGGAGATTCAGAGGATTCGCACGTTCAAACAGAGAATTCTTCGATGACGACGATGTTGCAGCTGCAGCATAGCCGGAGCCCAACCCAAGGGGGCGGAACATGGTGTCGGCCTCTGGGTCCTGCTCGCTTGTCGGGAACACAGTATATCTCTGTCCATGGCCCAGGAGCCAGAAAGCTCGACACACACAAGGTCATGTGTGTTTAAAGGCCAAGGTGAAAGGGTCCCATTTGTGTGGAAGTTCCTCAAAACCGAGGCTGGGGTAGAATCAACCCCGCCATCCACATAGCCAGCCATACGCAGCTCTTTTCCGACACGAAATTTGGTTGCTCAAAGGAAAAGATCGGGACGTACTTCTGGGCCATGGCCTGTCTCAACAGATCTGCAGCTGCAGCAGCATTTGGATTGACTCCAGTCTGCGCCATGTTGGCGGCTTTCTTTTCTGGTTTCCTTCTCTTTCAAAACCCAAGAACGACTCTAGTCTGCGAAGTCTTGGACTAAACGTCGCCGCAGTCACCCGTGTAGGGTGGGAGTTGGTGGTTCCTGAGAATCCCGGAGGCAGGCTCGAAGGGCGAGTGACGAAAGAGGTGCAGAATTTGGAGAAAATCGGAAAATCGGTCGGCAAGGATTACAGGGCTTTCTCGGAGCTCGTTCGCTGGGTCTTTAACTCAGAATAGCGGCCATCCGGACCTTCAGTGAAGGGTGAGACTCAAGTGAAAATTTCAGATCTAAGGTGGCGATTTGGTGGTGAAGGTCAAAGATAACGACGGCAAGCTCGTCAAGACCGGGAGAATGGTGGGTGATATAATCGTGTTGCAGGGAGAGTAGGTCCAGGAAGTGTGACTTGGAGAAAACGTCGGCGGGCCCAGGTCTTCGTTGGGGGGGCAAAGTCTGGACGAGGTAAGGTTTTTGGGGCGCAAGTGGAAGGGAAACCGGAGATGAGATGGAGTGAGAGCGGGATGCGGAAAGTGGTATGATGGTAAAACTATGTGCAGAGCGAGGTTATTAGGCCATGGAAAAGAAGTTCAACAAGGCAGGGGGAAAAAGGATTTAAGAAATGGCAGCTGGTGGCAGCATCTGGAAGTCAAATAATAGAGGCCGGCGAAAGGCTCCCAAGGTTCCTGCTAGGTACAAAAGTCGATGCTGTGGCCACCGCGGTGGCCCTGGTGCCGCCTATGGGGGCGGCCAACTCCAAGGTCAAGGACATCAAGAACAAGTTCCGGGGTCTGACGCTGGGTACCGGGGAGTCCCAGGCGTCAAGTTACAGTAGGCTGGAGCCCAAGCGCCCCTCAGCTTTTACGATCCGTCTCATTGATTCGATTATCGGTGAGTGCATTTTGGGCCTGGGAATTTTGCATCGGGCGGGTACCATCAGAAACCTGCCAACCCGTAACACACCATGTGCCACCCAGAGCCAGGCTGTGCTGGAGTAAGCTACCTAGGTACCTAGCAAGGGCTGAGGACACCAACGTACAAGTACGCAGCGACTCAGACGGCGAGTTTATGACACTCGTCTTGCTGGTCAACAACACCTGGTCCTCCGCAGATGTGCCCGTGGATGAGCGGTGGACGGATGGATCGAGAAAACGTGAAGAGAGACAAAGGGGACGACGTCATCCATGCGCTCATGAGGGAATCCTCCTCCTGCTTGTACCGACTTCCGCCTGGCTTGGGAGTTTAACACTCATTCCTTTTCGGAGGGTCTGCTGTGTTGTGTCTTGGTCAAACACAAGCTGCCACGGAATGCCCTAGAGGAAAACTGTTGAGCCATATGCTTCGTTGCTCAAGCCTCACTGTCGGTGCTACTCATAGGCAATAATAATAGAAGCCTCGATTGATTTGCATGTGGCATTTTGCGTTTCGCGGTCAGCTGCAAGTGTCCCCCCAAATCCTGTTCATCCAGAGGCAACTAAGCGGCCAGCACCCAGCACATGCAACGTCTCGGAAGCCCCGCCATGTCATATGCTGTACTCGGTAGACGCGTCTGGACAACCAAAAACAAACTGGCGGGCCATCGCTGGCTCGGTTATCCTGATAGGCTATCGCATATCTCCATAGCTTCACGCGAATACTTCTCTAGAGGAATTTTCTCCCTCTGTGTCTGACCCGCCCAGGACAGAAAATTCTAAGGAAGACGCATCATTCGCGGAGTATCTGCCCAAAGCGTGTTTGACCTGGCCCAGGAAGGCAATTGATCTTAGTACCTCCAGTGCAATTTTGTCCCTCCGTTAGTGAAGACATGAGTGTTAGAAAGACCTGGCGCTGGCTGGCCGGGGGAGGGCGATATCCGTCTAGTAATCGGCGCATACGATCTTCTCCGTTGAGCTGGACTTTCTATTCCGGGCATGGCTGGGCCAGACTGTGCAGATGACCAGCTGTTGTGGAATAGGTAGGTAGTACGTGAAAGACCCATCGGCAACATGTTGTGCAACTCGCGACACTCGCGATACGATCGTCGTACGAGGTACCCTTGATGGTAAGGCTGAAGAGGAAGCAAAAGTGCCGATGATGACAGAGGTTATGGTTGGGGAGCCTTGCAATGCTGGATCTTATGTTCGCATCACCATGGTCGCTAGGGCCTTAGTTACTCCCTTGGAGCTTTGAGAAAAGTTGCTCATCTTGATCCAACATTGAGACTACAGTATGGTGCCATTGCATTGAGACTCGAGAGTGAGAGGCAGCTTGCAGCGAATATGTGTTTTTCTCTGGGCCCTGGCGCGAATTGTAAAAGAGGTCAACCGTAATTGCGCTAGATGTTTCTATGGTGCGCCATAAGGCGCCAAGACCAATGGTTGACTCGCGTGGCGCGTTTTTCCCGCTTGTTGCCAGTTGAGGTCGCAAGTTGAAGATCGCTGAAGACAAGAGATCAATACATTTCGATTTGGTTTTCGTCAACACAATGGCTCGGCGTCCACGTCTTGCGGCGCAAGCCGCTCAAGCTTCCATGAGTAAGTCTCCTTGATGGATTAGCTCATCTTCACCGCCTCTAATTTTGAGAAGGAACCCCTATCCCTAACATATCCGACAATGAAGACGAAGAAATGCCAGATGCTACACCTGCAGAAGTGCCTACACCGCAAGACGACGACGAGGATGCAGAGAATGACGAGGAGGAAGATGGGACGAATGATGCAGAAGAAGCACCAACTCCATCACGAGAGTCGGAGCCACCGTCGCGATCCGCGACTCCTCGCCGTGGCCGCCCTCCCCTACCCCGTGGGCGTCGAGGAGGCAGGCTGGGCAGACCTCCAAAGCACCGTGTTGCCACAGCATCTGAAGATGGAGACAACGACGCTGCTTCTGAAACAACCACTCCAAAACGAAGAGGAGGTTTCCGAGGTCACCGGGGTGGGCGATGGGCCAAATACAGAGCAGGAGGATCACGACCACAACAAGCTCCTCTTGACGACGATGGTAATCCGATGGAAATTGTCAATGACGAAGTCTTACTACCCGAGGACCCGGAAGGCGAACAGAAGGTTGACAAGAATGGCCGCTTGTTGGGCGGCAGAGAATATCGCGTGCGAACCTTCACAATTCTCGGCAGAGATGACAGACTCTACATGTTGTCAACAGAACCAGCACGTTGCATTGGATTTCGCGACTCATATCTTTTCTTCCAGAAACACAGGCATCTCTACAAGATCATCATTGACGACGATGAGAAGCGGGATCTCATCGAAAGAGATTTGATACCTCACTCTTACAAAGGTCGCGCAATCGGAGTGGTAACGGCTCGATCTGTGTTTCGAGAGTTTGGAGCTAGGATTATTATCGGCGGGAGAAAGGTAATAGACGACTACGAGACTAAGAAAGCACGGGAACGGGGTGATGTCGAAGGCGAAATAGCTGTCCCAGAAGACCGCTTGCCGCCTCCGGGAGAGCCTTACAATCGGAATCAATATGTGGCATGGCATGGTGCCAGTGCGGTTTACCACACCAACACGCCCAGTGTCCCCCTTCCTCTCGCAAAGGCGCAGGAGGCCAAGCGGCGCAAGATCACGGTAACGAGCGACAACTGGATGTTGGAACATGCACGAGAGGCCAGGTAGGTAATCGCTTTCACAGGAGACCAGACCTAAGTTAACTCGTTGGAACAGTCGATTCAACGCGCAATTGACAGCGAACCGGCTGGAAAACATCAACGGCGTCTATGACATACACACCAACGTAATGCAGTACCCAGCACACATGCAGCCAACACATGCACGATGGGAAATTGTTGACGATGATGAGGCTACTGAAGACCTGAAGAGAACAGGCCGGCTACCTCACCTCGACCCGGTATATGGACGAACTTTCCGTATCCATGACCTGTGTCTCGAGTCGGCGCCAGAGTCCTGGTATGGGACGCCTGGTATCACCGAGGAAGGGGACAGCCTCTCTTCAATTCCAACGAGCATCCTCGAAGAGCTTCCCGCCGACTGTCTACGCGCGTTCGAAGAAGCCAAATCACGCGAAGCCGAATGGCGGAGAAAGTGGCATACAGAACGGGAAGACGGGCTTAGAGCACGGCTTTTGCCTTCCTTTGAATGGTTTCCAAAGTGAGTTGACCTTGTGGGGCAAAGTATAACCACTGCTTTGGAGCAATCGACTCTCTCAAATTGATCCCGACTTGCGATAGTTCTCACCAGCACCGGCCAAGGTCTTGCGCACAGGAGGCTACAACCAGCCTCGGTCATTCGGAGCACCGCACCCAACACCAAAGCGGCTTGGGGTGTATCAGAAACCAAGGTTCCAAAGGTTGAAGCTCTTACATTGGAGACTTCGAAAGGATTTGCAAGGAATTGAGTCCAAGACCCCAGCTTCAATGGCTTTGAGTTCGGCCCAACCTCCGTGGGCATATTGCTAACCATGCGCCCCTGACAACGGACACTGGAACAAGAGTGGGCCCCCAGGGTCCAAGGGCTTTGCAACTCCCGGTCTCTGCGCGTGGGAACCGATGCGTATTGGAAGTCCCAAAGTCAAAATCGGTGGAAGTCGGGGCAACGAAGAGGGGCGTCTTAGTACTGGTACAGAAGAGCTCCAGAATCCATCTTTACAGAGTGCAGGAGCAGACCGATTTCCGGCGATGTTTTGAACGAGAGAATGGTCAAGATTATGATTGGACGTCTTCCAACCCCATCCCGACGCACCTGGGCATCTTTCGATTTGTTGAACCAATCACCTCTTTCGAACGAACCCATTCTCGTCCCAAGCATCGACTGGCGGTTTGTGACCGCCGAAAATTTTGTGCCGCGGCAAACCGCGCTTTCCATAGCACGAGAGCAAGAACTGCTGGAGAAGACCATCGTGTGCTCAACGGCTAAAGCTGCTCCGTATTGTCTTTCCACAAAACGCTATTATCGAAGATGATTCAGAGCTAGACACAGCCGACCAGCCGGATTGTGTGGTGTTCCATTGATAGAGTGCGGCCTCTTATTCAGCTGCACTTGGGAGGCACTGGCACAGTGACCACGTGAGGGGCGGGCGCACGATGATGTCGTCGTACGTAAGAACCATGCCGCTTCCAAAATGGAAACGTCGAAGAATGCGCAGCACTAAGTAGCAGTTGAAACGGCCTTGTTGCCTATAGCGGATCGGGGCATTGTCGGTCAGTAGTTGGTTGTCCTACACATCCTTGATGCTTGATGACGCTGAGAGGACGGCTGAGTACACACATGATGTAGGGAAGTATGCAGAGTGGGTGAGGAGAATAGGCATCAATATTGGATCCCAAATGAAACAGGAAATTGTCTACGACTTCACATGTGAAGAGAGATCCACGGCGGCAAAAAATCGATCACTGTTGGGGCAAACCATACATGCATAGGTATTCATGGTTCTCACACCTGTGATGGTGACGCGGGATGGGCCTTTCTTCTTGCGAGTCACTCTTGGCCCTCGCATGGCTGTTCGACTGGCTGGGACACAGGATTTGCGGCAGCGATGAAGTAGGTAGTCACAGCGAGTGGCGTTATTTTTCGAACCAGTTAGTTGTGCACAAATAATGTCGTCAGGTTGGCAGTGGCAAGCGGCACAGTGGTGGGAAGGTTTGGAAAGGTGCCTAGGATGGATGAATGTGCGTATACGGCGAGGCGGAAAACTAACTGCTCACTGCAGGCAGAGTGTCTCGTAGGGTTGATAATGATATCAGTCATTATTCCTAGTAGTCAAAGGTCGGCGGAGTCATGACCCTTTGGTGGCTTGTCGATCGTAGCAAAGCCCATGCACCGACAGTGATCATCTGCAGCTATTTGAGAGTCCGTACATCGTAACTGCAGCGCGCGGCTGAAGGCTGAAGACGAGAGCAGCAAGGGCCGGTGTCGTCAGTGCTTACACTCCTGATGGTGTTCGGTCAGTCTCGAGCGTTGCAATAATAATTCTTGGGTAGGGATCTTCTCAGGGGGCCGAGGGGCGAGGGGCGCAGAGAAACTGGCACCTGGCATCTGCAAAAATCAAAAAAAGGGCCAAGGCGGTCTTCGGACGGACCGGAGAAGGGTAGGAGACTGAGCATCAATTCCAATCATTGGCTGGATTCGACTTCAACGTCGTAGAGAAGATGCAGAGACACAGCGACCTGATCGAGGCCTGACCCCAACTTTTGGGCGACTTGGGCTGCTGGAGCTGCTTGAGCCACTGGGGAGCTCGCTAGTCCCGTTGCCGCCTAGCGGGCTCTGAATTATTAATGGCTCGTTCGTTGTGGTGAATTGTTTCGGTCCCTGCTGCTGATGATGCTTAACACTAACAGGCCCCATGGCTGGGCCCGAGGTGAGAGATATTCTGGCCAGAATGGACTCACAGTTACTCATGCTCCAGTACTCGTTTTTTACGAGACAGAATCGCTTTCGCTCGCCCATCGCAGACAGAACTCAGCGGCCACCGGTCAGGGAGTCGTAGAATGATGTATGTGAGTGTATGTCTGTAGGTGTGTGTGCGTGATTGTCATATTCTCATCGCCTCCAGCTAAGTCAGCCCACCCCCCGAATGCATTATTCTTTCTTCAGTGCCATGGTCGGGGTCTTCTGACTGGGCCACAATCCCCTCGTGCAGTCCCGCGTGGCCAGTCAACGGGCCTAGGTATGGTCGGCAGTGGGTGCCTGTGGGTGCCTGTGGGTGCCTCTGGGTGGTCCTCCAGCGCCCCCTCTGACGAATGATCCGGCTCTCCCTTCCTGCTTTTTCCCTGCTCTTCCGACTCCTCTTCGCTGCAGCCGCCTTTACCCAACCCAGCCCAAATTCCACGAGCCTAAGCTCGCTTTGAGCCCTGGCGCCGCCCATCGTCCTGCGCCCATCCTCGGTTTCGCCTTTGGCTTGCCCGCGCGCCCTCTTCTCTCCGCCTATGCCTTCCCTCTCCCTCCACTCACACTCTTCACTCGTGCGCCATCTGCCCTCTGCTCTCTTCCAGGGTTCCCTTACAAGTTACCACTCCCTTTTCCCTTGCCCTTTACCCTCCCGTCTCCCGGCCGCCGCAGCTCAAATTTTCGACCTCATTCATCATCTGGCCCAATTCACTTTTTGCCTTTGCCTTTCCCTTCACATCCTAACCCTCTCTCCTCTCCCTTTCCTGAAACCAATTCTTCACGAAATCCTCTCCTCTCCTCCTCACCACGAAGCGACCGTACACCAACCTCCAAAGGACTCAAGACCCACGGTCTGAGTCGTTGTTCGTTGGTGCAGCCACCGTTGCTATTCTCGGCGGTCCGACAGGATTCTCCCACCCAGCCCTTCGAATTGGTAATTTCGGACCCGGGCCCACGTCCTGCCTCACAGAACCTCCTGGGTGACGACTCCTTGCGGCCAGCTTGATTGCCACAATTTCCCACGGCACCACTGTCGCCAGGCTACCGATATTTGGTCTTGCTTCGCCATACCGACTACGTCTCGCAAGCCTCCCGTCGTCCCAGGCACCGCTCAAACCATTTCGTTTGCGACTTGGTGGACAGATTGGAGGTTTTTGTTTTTCTGACCAACGACCGCTCTGAATAGCGAGTCACGAGCCCCGTCAGAGCCATTTTTGCTGGCCTTGCCTGCGCGCTCTCCTGTCTGCTATTCCTAGTGGCTGTGTGCTGCCAAATTCGGGGCGCACCCGTCTGTCCACGCTCAAATTCTCCGTCACAACACCTCTCAGTGCCTGTACTTCCTTTCAAACAAACGCCCCAACTTTCATACTGCTACGACTCTGCGATAGCAGTGCATTGTTGATTGCTTTGGACGACCAGTACGCATCGAGGCGACACCACTTGGTATGTTTATCCCTCATGTCCAAAGGCTTCTGCCTGTCAGCGGCGAAAGCTTGATGTCGAAACCGAGTATACATGTTTGTTCTTGTCCGCCGGCACTCATTTTCTGACTCTTGCGCGTCTGCAGGCTGCCTCCCGAACGAGACTCATCTCACGCCGCCGCTCTCCACCTTCCATTCCGCCTGATTGAGCCATTTCGACGAGCTTTTCACTAAGTCTTGTCACCCAACTTCGAGGCGTCGCTCAGCCTAGATCAATCTGCGAGACTCACTTGTCTGTCTACCATTACCCACGACAGTCAACCCATTCGCTCGGATAGCTACAACTCCGTTTGCTGCATCAGGCTCCCACCATCAATAATTCCATCGATCGTTTGTGATATACTGTTCGATCATTGCCTTTGATTAAGACGAGAATACTGCTTCCATCCATGACCTGCTTCTGAGTGGGATCAAAACAAAAGCTTTTGAGCTCCGGCTTCAACGCCTAGGGCGTGGCCGCGCAACCAGCGGGAGCAGACGGTGAGGACTCATCCCACTATCAAGTAAATACCTGAACGCTAACAGTACCAAGGCCTGCGGCTTGTCTGCTCTGCTCAACCTCCTCAACCGAGCATGCCTTCTTACCACAGCTGGGGGCCAGCTGCCCAACACCACCGACTTCCCCCAACGCCTCCGGAATACCAGACCACCTATCTCACACCCTTGAGTGCGGTGTCTGATCAAAGCTTCTATCCTTCGCAAGGCTATCACTCTCGCCGATCACTCTCATCTCGAGACTTCAATGATAGATATCAGCCTCCGCCGGCGTACACTGTTCAGCCGTCTCTAGCTGGCCAGGCGTCGCGGATTGGGCATGCTCACCCATCACAGGAATATCCCTACCCGCAGCCCTATCAGATGCATGGTTCGTCCTATTGGGGGAACCACGTCGGAGCGCCTATTCTCCCTCCCATCCGTGTCACTGAGGCTCTAGATCATTTCCCGACACATTACGGACCACAGCACACAGAGTCGAAGCCAAAGGAGGACAAGCCTACAGGGGGTGTAGCGCAGCACTTGGATTATGATATGGACCTCATGTCCAGCTTCGTGGCCGAAATGTCCCAGAAACTGTGAGTTCGCCGATCCAGATTTGATATGCCCAACGCTAACCTCTTGCCATAGTGTAACACCAGAAGCAGCACCAACATCCCAGTTCCGCAAATACGTGTCTCAGATTTTGTCGTCTACTCGCCTGCCAAGTTCTACCATTATGCTGGGTCTATTTTACTTGGCTTCGCGGATGAAGCAGGTGAACGAACGCGGACAATCGACCTCATCTTCTGGCACTGTCTATCGTATGCTCACGACCTGCCTGCTTCTCGGCAGCAAGTTCCTCGACGACAACACCTTCCAGAATCGTTCGTGGGCCGAAGTCAGCAGCATTCCAGTACACGAGCTGAATATGATGGAATTGCAGTGGCTGACGGACTTCAACTGGGAGATCCATGGTATGATGTACGACGAGGATGATGGCTTTTTCATGTGGGTAGAGCACTGGCACGCCTACGAAGAAAAAGCCCAGTTGGCCAAGGTCAAGGAACTGCAAAAGCTTGCCCCGATCGAGACAAATCTTCACCGTCATCATGCCGTCCAGAATCAGCCCCTAATGTCCCCGGAAGGACCCATTCCCCCTCAGTATCAACAAGGCTCACAATACGACACCCGTTGGGTTCGTGCGTATATTTCGGAATATTCACCACCGTCTGCTCCGCACAGTGGGCCGCCCACGCCAGACTACTACAATGCTTCTTGGGCTTTTACACCGGGCGCTGCTCCAGCATATGGGCGCCAGCAGTACCACTCTGAGAGTGCATCGGCATACACTGCTCAACGTAATCAATTGCCCACCTATGCTCAGACCTTCGGCTATGCATCTGGTCTGACGCCGACTTGGGTCTCTCACGGACCTAATTGCGGCTGCAGTCTCCATGCCAAACACTCAGACTATTACTTCAATCACCCGGGATACACCATGCAAACTGTTGTGGGTTAACTTGTTCAAACTCCAGCGTTCAGCGATCTGGGTCCGGCTCAAAAAGTTCTTGAATCATACCGGGGTGTTCGGTATTGTTTTGCCACCATCGACCTTCAGCCTCCAAGAACCAAAATCGGGACTTTCCGAGGATGAGCCCCATTATGTTTGTTGGAGCTCCGGTCAATGCTCCCCTTCGACGAAAATTTCTCTAATCGAGTTTCCCAATCTAATGACCTTTTACGACCGGCACTTTCTTGTCTTTCGTTATTCAGCATCTAAAGCGAGCAACTCTCAAGAATAGATTCACCTTTCTTTCACAATACATTGACGACGGGGATGCCCGGGCGGCGCTTTCATGGCGGGAAAAGTCACCAAAAGTTCCGACTCGGGAAATGTTTATTATCGGGCTGGCGTCAGGTTTAATCAGCACAACGGGCATCAGGCAGGGGCTTGTTTTTTCCTTTCAAAAGACTTTGTTTGCTTCACAGTTACTACACCGTGTTTCTACGAGACTTCAATTGACACAAAAGGATGCCAAAGGATCATGGCTTGCATGAGAACTTACATAGCACGGCATCGCAGAGGATGGTGGATTGTCCGAGAGGTTTGCTGCATCATCATTCTTGTAATTAGCTATGTGAAAACGAGGCGGTGGTCCCAATGAACGAGCTTGAAATGTGCTACACGGCTGTCCAACTGGGCCCGAAAAGGCTATTTCCCAGTCGGGAGTCTGCTGCACGAGGGCACGAGACCGGCCCCTGTACGGAGTATGGCGATGGTGGTGTTGGGCACAAAACGGAAACACAGGACACATCGGTTGACGTTGTCATGGACCTTGTTGTCTTCATTCTCTTTCTTTTCAAACGGCCGAATTCGATGCTCGGCAGGTATATACCCCTGATAGACTGCAATGGGCGCTTCTTCAATCGCTTCCACAGAACGCAGAATTTGCAATAGACATAGCCTCGTCAATAGCGTTTCTCACATGGACTTTGACATGAGTCGTTCGTTGACAACCGGATTGGATCAGGGATCACGTTCTGGTATGATTAGACAACCTCCAGAGCACCAGGCCCGAGTACAATATTTACTACGAGGTACAAAGTAATACTGGTAAGAGGGACAGGCTCGTAGGCTGTTAGTGAGGCTGAATTATTAGGTGCTGGAGCCAGGGTTGCCAGGCTGCGAAGAGTGACGCGGTGAGGAATAGTGCCAAGCCCGGGCCGTGGTTTTGCCGCAGCGACTCTCAACTGCGAGCTACCATCTCGCTTCTGGAGGATTGTAATCAATTCACCTGCCCATACAACCTCCAAACCACCTTTCGACTCTTGAAATCCCCATCTGTTCCCTTTGCCTCCGATTCCGACGTAAACAACGAAAAACAACCATTCCTAGACCGATCCAGAAAACCCCATCAAGAAAGCCCCCATCATGTCGACGTTAGAGGATCTCGATGACATGGAGCGCGATGAGAAGGAGCAGAGAAAGGACGGCGATGACAAGGACAAGAAACCTACGTCCAACGGCGATGCCAAAGATGCCGAGATGAAGGACGCCGATTCTAAAAAGGATGAGGAAGAACAATACATCGATGATGAGATTCTTCAGTCAAGTACTAGAGACATCATCAACCGGCGGCGACTACTCGAAAACGAAATGAAGATCCTCAAGAGCGAGTTTCAGCGGTTAAAACACGAGGAAACCACAATGAAGGAGAAGATCAAGGACAATTTGGACAAGATCGAGCAAAATCGGTGAGTTTCAGGATCGTGTCTTGTTGAGTCGGGCCAAATAGCTGTGACTAACACGACGCGTGTCCAGGCAATTACCATACCTTGTGGGCAATGTTGTCGAACTCCTTGACCTCGACGTCGAAGCTGAAGCAGCCGAAGAAGGAGCAAACATTGATCTCGACGCCACGCGGGTGGGCAAGTCGGCCGTGATCAAGACAAGTACTCGACAGACTATCTTCTTACCTCTGATCGGTCTGGTGGACCACAACAAACTGAAACCTGGCGATCTCATTGGTGTCAACAAGGATTCGTACCTCGTCTTGGATACGCTGCCCGCTGAGTACGATTCCAGAGTGAAGGCGATGGAGGTCGATGAGAAACCGACAGAGAAGTACACCGATGTTGGTGGATTAGATAAACAGATCGAAGAGCTGGTGGAAGCGGTGGTCTGGCCGATGAAAGAGGCAGAGCGATTCAAAAAGATCGGCATCAAGGCGCCTAAGGGTGCGTTGATGTATGGACCTCCCGGCACGGGCAAGACGCTCCTCGCTCGTGCCTGCGCCGCCCAAACAAACGCAACCTTCCTGAAGCTCGCGGGTCCCCAACTTGTGCAGATGTTCATAGGTGACGGTGCCAAGTTGGTCCGAGACTGCTTCGCCCTTGCAAAGGAGAAGGCCCCATCGATCATCTTCATTGACGAGCTGGATGCTGTCGGTACCAAACGTTTCGACTCCGAAAAGAGCGGTGATCGCGAGGTCCAGCGGACAATGTTGGAACTGCTCAACCAGCTTGACGGTTTTGCTTCAGACGAAAGAATCAAGGTCCTAGCCGCCACGAACCGAGTTGATGTTCTCGATCCTGCCTTGCTTCGATCTGGTCGTTTGGATCGGAAGATCGAGTTCCCCTTGCCGAATGAAGAATCCCGGGCGCAGATTTTGCGGATCCATTCCCGAAAGATGACCATCGACGAGGGCAACATCAACTTTGATGAATTGGCGCGGTCCACGGATGAATTTGGAGGTGCACAGCTCAAGGCCGTCTGTGTCGAAGCAGGTACGTCGTTGCTCATCGTCCTTATCTGGTGAAGTTGCTAACTATCTGTCAGGCATGATTGCGCTTCGCAAAGGGCAGTCAAAAGTAAATCACGAAGCATACGTGGAAGCCATTGCAGAGGTGCAAGCAAAGAAGAAAGACACGTGCGTCCTCATGAAGCCCCGTCTGTCACTTACAGGAAGACTAACACTCGTCTTTGCAGGGTCAATTTCTACGCATAATCCACCAGGCGCCCCAAAATCAGTTTTTCTGGCACATTCATGGCAAAACATGGCATGTACAATACTCTAGCAAGGGACAATGTCCTCAGATAGATGATTGCCGTTCCCTGGCAGTCCTATAAACCATTGGACGCGGCTTTGCGTTACGCTTGTTCAGATTGTTCCGTCGTCGCCAACCCCGTCCCACTATCCAGTTTTTTGGCTGTATGGAATCACGCTTGACTCTTCTGCAGGTCGTATTGTTAGATATGTGGCTGTTATATCAGAAGCGGCTGGATACAGGGTCCTGCGCCCAAGACTCTGTAGTTGGACATGGTGGGTTCTTATTGGCTGGAAAGGCAATGCCTGCCCAGTTTCGTGTGCCGACTTCATGGTTTACGTTCCAACTTTTGTATCTGTTCGCCACAAACTATTATTGTTCGCGGCCTTTGCATTAATAGATGTTTCCTTATCTACGCGCTTGGGGTCTATTCGGATCGTACCAATAAGCACCCATGGTCTGGGATGAAGACCTATCGTGGCTATTTCTCTATTTTGGATTTCTCTATTTTGGAGCCATGGACAGATCAACACAATCAAACTGCCCTCCTAGCAGATGAAACCGTGGCTCGCTTTTCGACGCTGCTGAAGACTCCAAGCAACTTGAGGTGCTCGTATCTTTTTCTTCTTTCGAGCCATCTAAGCTGGATTGATGCATCACTGGCACACGATGGAACTAGTTGCAGAATACGCCCAACATGATCGCTACCAGCGTTCAAAATCTCCACAGGCATCCCAACCCCAGCTATTGTCATTTGCATATGTCGAGCAGATGCAGAGCGGAGCGCCAGCGACGCGAACGCAATCGCTTCGATCTCCAAGACCTTCTTCGACACCAAGATATGGGAGCAAGTCACGCTTCCCAATATCGACGGCAAGAGTCAGTTGGAAGAAGCTTCCACCATCGATCCTGAATCTCATCCTGGATCATCTGAGATATCTCCATCTGAGCCCCGGATCTTCGTCATGCTCGACATGCTACATGAGGGATTTGACTTCGGTACAGCTGACGTGCAAGACATGGTTTTCCGATGCACAACGAATTCTGTAAGTTTGTCCATCCTCCAAGTAGCCCGCTGCTCAAGGGTTTAGGTATACCAACATACAGATCATCGGCCAGGATGATATCTCGATGCTTCGAAAATGGAGAGTCTCGCGGGCAGCGCGCCTGATACGCCTGCGGTCGACGCTGCGTTCAAGACCACTTCTCGCTGCGCTGGTCAGGACACTACACGTGCCAGATCCTCATATACCAATTTATACGGCCAGTGGCAGCCCAAACCCCGAATATGATGCCTACCTCTGCACGATAGCGTCCCTCGTCATGGAATGCCCCAATCTGGAAGCCTTGACGGGATTCGTTGCGTTCTACAATCACACATTTGACAGGCTGACGCACGCTCTATCGACGCGGACGAAGCTACGCCAGCATGTCTGGGTCATCGCCGAGAATGAAGATGTCAGCGTGCGAAGTCAGACACAACTGCCGCCAGGTCTTCTGGACGCCCACCAGATCTACCAGTTCGAGCTTTACCATCGGCGGTGGAATTGCCTCGAAACACTGATGCTATGCTCACCAGGTAGCCTTGGAGTGATCGAGCACGAGTTATTCATTCGTGTCCTGCACTCCTTACCAGCTTTGCGTAACTTATGCATATCTTCCTTCGACGCCGATGATTTTCATGACATGACACTACTTTCACTCCCGCCGTGGGTTACCACGCTACGGCTGGAGGAGTGCTCGGGGGTCACAGATGCAGGGTTGATGCAGTGGGCAGCGAGCCCGAATGCGGCGCAGATTGAGCGGCTGAGTCTGATCCATCAGAATGTCACCAGTTTGCTGACACTGTCGAAGATATTTGCCAGCATGGGTCGCCTGTGGAAGTTCACCATCTTGCAAACTGATGTCGTGCCATCCTGGCCCAAGGAGGTGGGAGTCCTGTTCCAGCCAGTTCTTGCCTCGGGGTCTCTGAGATTTCTTCATTGGGATATTCTATCCCGATCTCCAGAAGCTCTTTCAGACCACCACAGCTATGCTTCTGAAGCTGGACGACATTTGCCAAACATGCAACTTGCACTCTCAATCTCCCACAACGGCTTCCCTTCGTTGAGGCAGCTACGCGCTCCTCGAGATATCTCCCCGCCTGGCGCTCTGCAAACAGTTTGCCAGATGATGGGTGATGATAACATCCCTTTAGACGACCGCGTCTTCTATCATCAGCAGAGTTTATCCAGATCGAACTCCTTACAAGTAGCTCGTCTGCGCGCCCGGGGAATTGCTCACCAAATCAGCACACGGGGACTGAATTCTGTTCTCCCGCAAGGCCTTCAATATTCAACCATGCCAGCTTGGAGCCATGAGCCAGATCCAGCACAAATACTCGATGGCGAAGAGCCAGTTTCCACTTCTACTTACTGGGAGCCAGCTGCCTCCCACGCTTACAACCAAAGTAAAACCGCTCTTCCTTTTGACCAGAACACAGTCCACGAGCTGGTTTCGCCCATTTCTCCCAGTACTTACCACTTTTCGCCACTGGCGCCGGATGATGGTATCATCTCTCCGATTACGGCAGAGCGGGAGGAGAGACGTTGGTACAACGAGGATCCAGACAGGGAAGGCGTGGTAGGATCCCAACAAACCGGTGTGTTCTTTCAGAGATTGACACATTCGGAGTCTACCTGGCAGCAGGCTCCAAGCGACGAGGACGTGTGCACCTGTAATGAGTGCACCTGCGATGATTGGGAAACTCAAAACGTCGAAGGGAGAAGTTGTGTCATCTCGCCGCCGCCACGTAGTCCTCTCCGGGTTGCACCCCGCATTACAAGTCTTGGTTCGTCTGCCCGTGGCTATCCTGCAGATGACAATTATCCCGAATCACAGTTGATGGGCTGGGGAGGGTCTCTGGTCCCGACTGGCCCAGCGAGAGCTAGCCAGTCCTACCGTCCCACCTTCTACCTCCAGCCAGACATTGCAGGACCGGATGAGAACGGTGGCCTGGTCGGATGGGCCGAGCTCCTGAATATCCGTGAAAAAGCTAAAGTACGCACGAATGACGCGAGCGCTGCAAGATCCGACAGACATGATGTCCAACCAGCCGAAGATGACGGCAACCATGACGATGACAATGGCGATGGCCAAGGGAGAACAGAGAATATGTGTACGGGCTCCTGGAACCGACACATTGATTCCGAAGAACGACCCGATGAACTTGGCGCCGTCGTGAAGGTCCTATCTGCGCCAGCGCCGTCCATAACGAGCGCCGCCGCTGGCAGCAAGAAAGGCCGACCGAGGTCGAAATCGAAATCGACCTTCAAGTCATCATCCTCGAGACTGAGTTTGTCTCTGGGCCTTCGAGGCTCGAAGGAAAAGATAACCAACGAGACGGCGTGGAGGCATGTCGCACGCCACAAAGGGGACAGGGGCGGATGTGTGACTGCCTCGGATTTCTTCTAGACTCTAGTCATGAGTATACCGAGCGCGGTTGTTGTCCGTCAGGCATTATCCGGCGTTCGGGATGTGTGTCACTGTTCCACCAGGAAAAGTTTATTTGAGATAAGTGTATTGGCTGTGTGTACTAAGACACACCAGCAGCCTGAAGCGCGCCTCCATCTTTTTGGTTGTGCTTTCCTCTTATCTCACACTGCTGCTCTTCGCTCAACGGGTTCAGGTCCACGCAGTTCCGGACAATGTGGCCCCTCTTCCCAGATGTGGAACGAAGTAGATGTCCGCGTGGGTTGCGAATAGTCAATGCTACTGACTGTCTGTAGTCGCGGCGTCGGGTTGTTTCTTACCTAGGTAGATAGTTTCTCGTCGAGCGACAAGACCGGAGCTGTGGTGGATTGCTGACCACCGGGCGACAATGACACTGACGGCCCCTCAGCTTGCCCGCCCGGTCGGAGTCAACAGCAGTGGCTGCAGCGGCAGCGGCAACCGGCGAGATAACAACCGCAATATCCTCCTACCTCGCACGAGGACGCGGAATCTATATAGACCAAGTAGAGATAACCACCGTGTACTCGGTACGCCCAGCAACAGGCCACTAACAAAGCTATTGGAATAGGTATCTTTGCTATCGCCGTCTTGGAGGCCGCCAATCTCTTCGACATGGATGATTGTGCGCATTGCTCCATGTGACACGCTCGGATCGACCCAGTTGCGGTCGTGTGGGCAGACCGCCAGTCTGTAGGTGGTCGGGTTGGCCATTGTCTCTGAAGAGAATGTCTGTAGAGTGTGTAGCTTGTCCTGTACGCTTCACGACACTTGAACGAAATAGAGAATGGGCCATGGCATTGTCCCTACTACAAACAGTCGCCCTTCTTGAAACACAAAACGTTATTACAACATGTTTGCTTCCGCCGGACTTCTCGCAGGAAGGAAAAAAAGTGGAACCGCGCTGCGAACTGGCGAGCTGGATACGAAATAAAGGTTTCAACCAATTCCAACTAAGGACGGTCCTCCCGTAGTACCCGTTTCGCTAATGCAAACTCCGATACTGCTTATATACCTAGTGGGGATGAGGATCATCGTACGAAGTATCCTGAGTACGGATTATGGTACTGCTAATACTGCTCCGCTCATTCAGGCAGGACAGGAATTGCTGAGAGGGCCGACTGCGGAGGAAGGGAATGATTGACTGAACTCTCTCCAAGTGAGTTGTGAGGTTCAATTTCATTGGAAACTCCGCGCTTGTTTGCTGCACATATTGATTTCGACGCAATCTACCTTGTACAGCCGGTCGCCTCGTAATGCTGATGCCATGCGGGCTCCGCCCTTGTCTTATCTACAGGGTGCTTCAAGGCTCCAGATGCTGGTCCCGTGCTTGTCGCAGCCTTATCCAAGAAGGCGATCATTTGCACCATTCGACAACACTCCCACTTAGCCTGTTGAACAGGGCGTCCGGGTCACCCAAAGTTCCCCCAAAAGGAATTCCCTGTCCGTGAACCTGCCCAGTATCGTACATCTCAGGGGTATCCATTTGTAGATCGTAATTCGTCTCATCATTAAAGGCGTCTCTCTAAGCATCTCAAGACTCCAAATGAACTTCGGGCATATGTCCGTGCTTTGTTCTCAGACTCAGCTCCCCACTGGCGCGCCCAACGACTGACTGAAAGGTCACCGCCTGTAGGCTTTCCATCCGGAAACTGGTCAATTGATTCTTGCTCCCGGGTGATGGCATGATGCACAAAGCATATGCTCACACAGATCCAGGTTTTGGCCTCTTGGGCCACCAAAACCTGCGGCGGGCGCCGAAACTTGATCGATCCCGTCCCGCAGACGTTTTTATAATTCCAGCTCACATATCGAGTTGGCGACAACTCAGATCCTATTCGCTCTTTTGACTTGAGGGAGTTGTTCCGAGTGAGAATTGGATCATTGGTGGAGTCTGGCTGCAGAGATAAAGCATCAAGTTCTCAGAGTGTTGAATGGGCGCAGTCCACGTTGGGTATAACAACCTGGGGGGGGGTGGTTTATTGTGGGTGCGTGGTTCCCCACCTTGACGCAAGGCAGAGATCTGATCTAACTCTTAGAGGCAGTGGCGTAACGTCCAGCTATATAATTGGCTCGGGGAACGCGGAGAGCTCCGCGAGTGAATCGCTTAGGTACTTCGATCACGTGGGATGTCCACACTTCCTGCGTGTGATTGTAGATTCTGATTGGTCTAGCGTCATCGAGCCTTGTTCATTGGACAGCGAAAAGACACGTACTGCCTTGCCCGCCGGATTGGAGTTGTTCCGTTCCTAATTTCACCTGCGACATCTACACTGTGGCATTGTGCACTTCCACCTCGTCGTCGTCCCAAGAATCAACTTAACTTTCCATCATCAATATCCTCATTGACATCCTCAAACATTCCCTGAATCTGAGCGTGATTGATTGCTTTGCTGGTGGTTTAAGGAGTCCAAACGGGCTTTGTTACTTGTCTATTTCACAACGTCGTTGTAAATTCGTCTCGCCACCTCTCCATCCTCCAAAACCATTCAGATTTGAGAAGCCTTGAAAAGAGACTTAGCACCACTTTACCACACGTCCCCGCCCGGCTCTTATTGTCTCCACAACTGCAAAATGGACTGCTTTCCAAGTGTTCGCCATCCCTTGCCTGACTCCGAACATCTCATGCCCTCGGAGCAGTCGTATAGCTACTTGGTCAACCCCAAGGCAGCAGCACTATGGTTCGCTGCTCGGCACAAAATCCGAGAGAGACAGGACTTTGCACAGTCACGTAAGGTTCCTGTTATTATCGGCGGCGCAGACGACGCGCTAGTCTTGAAACAGATCGCAGGGCTTGTGGAAATCCCCGAGGTTGAATGGGCTCAAACCATCGACGAGGCCGCTAAATATGCGAAGTTTTGGGCTGAAAGTGCTGCTGCTATTGCTGATGATCTTGTTGCTGAAGCAGATGCAGCCGCCGCCGCCGAAGATGCTGCTGCTGTTGAAGATGCTGCCGAGGCCAAGGCTGTTGCTGCTGCTGCTGCTGTTGAAGATGCTGCTGGGGCTAAGGCTGCTGCTGCTGACGCGGCTACTGCAGCGGCTGATAATAGGCCTGAATTTGTCTTGATCTGCACCATCAGCAAAGAAGCTGAATATCGCCTCAGCGAATGGTGGGACAAGTCGAATAGACTCCTCATTCAGTTCAAGGGCAAGGCGCGATATGCGAACAAGTTTAACCCTGATGCAAAAGTACGTTTCTGAACAATCGACCCTATCCACCATTACTATGTTTACCAGTCGGAGCCGTATGACTAACATCTGTCGCGCACTTAAGCCATGGAATCTAAGCGCACCGACTCAAGACTCAACAAAGCCTATCAGGGTTCTCTCACTTGGAGGTGCGTTCTCACCGTCACCGTCTTTTGTTCATACTGAAAAAAGAAAATCGGCCAGACGGAATGAATTGTGATCCAACCGCGCAGATTGATTTTATCAAAGGCCTCATGGACACGACCACTCCTGGTCTTAGACCGTGTGATGCATTTGACCTCATCGGCGGCGTTGGCACCGGAGGGTAAGTTCAATTCCAGGCACATGACTTCCTTAGATCGTCCTTACTGATTTTTGTGCCTTGTGCAGAGTCTGTGCCATAATCCTCGGACGACTCGGTCTCACTGTCGACGACTGTTCCAAATACCTGCCGGCAGCAGCTATTCTTCCCTCTATCCCAGAAGCCGCAAACCTGGTACCCATCCTGGATCCGAAAAATGATGTCGGTTCCACCTGTAACGAAAACAAACCATACATGTAAGTTTCTCGGCCCTATCTGTTGGGCATAAAGCTTGCGGCTGTCTGACATGGATTTTATTCTACTATAGCTTCGTTGTCGCAAATCTAAACAACAGACAAGACGAAGTGCTATTGCGTTCATATTATGCTCCTTGCGAGGATTCTGAGGTCTCCAGGCAGACCAAAGTGCCACAAGCTTCGCTAGCGACCCTTGCGGCGGTGTACCAGGACTCTGCCGAGTACGAAGACCTGGCAACCTATCTGGAATTCGCACAGGATTTGCACCCAAACATGCGGGACTGGAAGTTTTCTCCATCACAGGCCTTGACCACGGGAGAAGACCAAGTCGACGCGACCACCAACGATCCGATATACCACGTCTACCGTGAGGCTCGGGAATTCTGGCCTGACGAGGAAATCAGGATTGCGAGCTTCATGCCTGAACCGAAGAGCAAGTCCCCGGGATCCACAGCTGGTAGAGACGAGGTACGAGGATTCCGGGACTTGCACATCTCGAATCACAAGGGCGATATCGGTCAGCCGCTGCTCCTCCGCGCCGTCAATCGCGATGAGATTGCTTCGCCGTCATTCGCGGAGAAGGCAAAGGCATTCTGGGCTGATTGAAAGGGTTGGGTCTCTTGACCGGCCAATTTTGCCTTCAGAGTCTAGACAGAATCCGGTGAGAATGGGGGGATGGGCAAATTCTGCAAATCTTACTTTGTATGCGTATCTTTCCCAAACCGGCTTTCACGAACAGGGTCAGGGAGAGCTTCGCAAATTCTCTCTCTCTCTCACACACACACACTTTCGGAATACCGATCCTCAGTGTCCCAGAGAGACATGGGCATGGGCCTGGGCCTGGGCCTTCGGGTGGCAATCTACAAGCGAACAGCCCTCAATCGACCAAAGTCGGATCTCATGACGGAATTGACAGGTGGGGCGCACATCAACCTCCTATCTAATCCGTCATTGTATCCCCAGATTTACAGAGAGAGATATACTCTGTGGGACCTGACCGAAAAAGCGATTCTCTTTTTGCTGAGGACACGCGCGGCGGAATTGGACCGATCGATCGCTGGTGGAGGGGGGAAGTCTAGATCCGTATCGAAAATTCTGCGGCAGAAAGGGGGCTAGTTGGTGGGTTTGCTCTACTTTGGTGACTGACTGGGTGTGGAATGAGGCGCCGGTCACTGTGGAATGCGAAGAGCGATATGTATGTGTACGAATAGGATGGCGAGTCCAGAGATGGATTCTGGCGAAGCTACACTTGGGAGCCTAGAGGAATTTCCGGGGGGGGGGAAAGAAAGTAGCTTTCATGATACCCTTTTCACTTGCTTTCATCGATGATCATGATTACCTAGGTATGATGATAGTCAACGCATTCCTTCCTTGCATGGTCATTACTTCGTGATGTCTTTTTACTTGTTCCATTGATGATATTAAATGCATTCCTTTCATGGATCATTACCTCATGAACTTCGTCCCACTCAGTCCTTGTGTTCCTTTGGTGCTACGAGTAACCCCTGTAGATTCCCAAACAACGGAACAAACGACCAACAACTTCCATAACTTCTGAAGCCGCGGGTTGAGAACGGGCCTCAAGACATCAGAGCGGCGGTGGTGCAGAATCCTCCTCACTCATCGTACAAAAGATGCAAGGTCGTCGGGATGGGCGACTCCTTTGCATTCGCGTCAAGATAGATCTTTGCCTTGACGCCTGCAATATCCTGCTCAATGACGCTGAATCTTCCTAATTTACCCTCTGCGCGACGGAGGTTCTTGAGACGGAAGACTTCCTTGAGCGTGGCGACGAGGGCGGGGCCAATCAGTCTGGCGCCGAAGCAGTAGTGCATGCCGTGACCGAGGAGTGTGTACGACGACATGGGGCGATGGGGGTCGATTTTTTCGGGGTCAGGGAAAGCGACGGGGTCCATGGCTGCCGAGGACGTGGCGATGAGAACGTATTGACCGGCCTTGATGTGGAGGGAGCCACGGGCGCCGTCTTCAAAGGTGACGTCCTTGGAGGCGACGCGAGGTAGACCGGGCACGACGCCGGCGTGCCGCATGCCTTCGAACACGAATCCCAGCAGTTCCTTGTCTGAAGCTTCGTCATCCTTTTGTGCCAGCTCCACGATTCGCGCCTTATATTGCTCATACCCTTCACTAAGGTAGAGGTCGATGAGGAGGGAGGCCTGCTGGGTGATGTTGCCCGCGACTGGGGCACTCATGCCGATACAATCACCCACAATGTCACCCAGGTCCAATCCCGTCTTGTTCAACGCATGATAAAACTGGTCCGCGTCGGGCCCGACCTCATAAGCTGAGCCCTTGGCCAGCCAGTCCACAATGTACTCGGTCAGACCCCGCTGAGTGCGGAGATGAGCTGCAAAGATCTGTCTCAGAATCGGCGCGACCGTCTCGGCCGTCTCCCTCAACTTCCACTCGTTGACCGGCAGGATGTTGAAGCTTTGGTACATGAAGAGGACCAGGTAGATGTCGAACAGTTCCGGAATTGTGACCAGACCGCGAGGGTGGGCCGCGTCCTTGATTGGGATGGCGAAACGGCGTGCGAGCCACATGATAGGCGTGACGTTGCACACATCTCGGACGATATCGATCGATCTGCGATGGTCGGGATAGTTCAAGGTGCTTTTCCGAATCAGGCTCCTGACGGTTTCTCGGAAGAACTTTGTGAGGTTCTGTTCAAAATTCTCCTCAAAGAAGACCTTGTGGAGGATAACAGAACGGGGGTCGTGGCGGGCTTGGTCGTCCCAACCGATCATGAATTCGTGGCCGTCGGTGCAGTTGCGGATGGCGGCTTGGTACATGACGTGGAAAGTTTCTCGATCTTCAAAGGCCTTCTTGACACCTTCTTGAGTGTGGATGCCCACCAGCTTCATCACATTTGGTGGGGGTCTCCGAAGGTCGTACTTCGCCACCACCTTATTGCCTTCGAGTATGCCCTGGACGGCTTCAGGCGTGTAGAACGGCATCAAGGCATATGTGGATGTGCCAGTGAACTCGCCAGGCAGGCCGTTGAAGATGAGCTTGGCGAGTATGCCTCCGTATGCGCCTCCTGGGAGGTCGGCGAGTTTGGAAACGCCCCAGTTGGTCAGGGTGTTGCTGTTGAAATCGTACGTGAGGAAGCGGTCACCTCGGACCAGGGCTACAGCGTCGTCGAGGATGCCACGTCCAGTTGTTTGACCGGGACAGACACCACTACCCGGCATTGGTGGCTTGGTACACTCTGCCTGCAGACCGGGATATAGTTCAAGATTGTCGATGTGACCGTACAAGAGCTCGGCGGCTCGAGAAACTGCCGGATCATCGTTCCATTCCGAGAAACTCTTGTACGCTGTCAAGTTGAGGTATCTCCGGAACCTGGGAAATACCGGTCAGCTATCTGCAGTGACCACGTCACCAGAATTTTCAAAGAGATGTCTTGAGACTCACTCGTTCAACGTGCAGGTGTTGAATATCTCTCTGGCCTGAAGCTGGCCCATGAGGTCCACCACCTTCAGGCTAGCTGGTGTCCCATTAGCACCAAATGCGTGAGCTGGCTCTTCGATGCAGTCTTTGATGAGGCGGCCCAGATCGGCGTCATCGAAGCTTCCGTCTGGACCGCGCTCCAGACCTCCAAATGTCCATTCGCTGGCGGGTTTGGACATTAGGTCCTTGGTGATTTTCGAAGTCATCTGCCAGAAGAGCCCCGGCGTCATTTCGTCGATGGACTTGATCTGTGGAAGACTCGAACTAATGACCTCTTCCATCCACTTCGCGTCGGCGGCGCTGAGTGCGGCGTGCCAGTGGTAGAGAACTGCAAACTCCACCGAGACGGCGTTACCCAGACCTCTCTCTACACGTCCTCCTTGTGCAGACCTGATCTCCTCTCCCAAGTTGAGCGACCACTCCGAGTTAGCCCGAGGAGTGTTCAAGATGGCGGCGACGTAATCTCTCAGTACCACAGAGGCGAAGAAACCGACATTAATGTTTCTGCTAAGCTGGAAAATGTCTTCGTCTTGCCTATGGTTGGGTTAGTCAGATACTTAACTGACCAAATGGTGATGTCGGTGGAATGAGACTCACTCTTTTTGTTGAGCTTCTGTCAATTTGTCCCACGACCCGTAAGTTCCTTGCTCATTGATGGACAAGAGCGTTTCGGCAATGTGGTTGTGGTTCCTGGAAAACATCATCAGAACAGCAATGACGCCCGGTGGCATCAGCATGATCCTCTCTGAAGCGATCGAATCCGGATAGATCAGGCCGTTCTTGTAAGTCCGCACGCGTTTTTGTTCATTGCTTGTGTTTCCGTAGAGTGTGCTGAGGTCGACATAGCTGGACGTCTCGTTCACCCACTTATTGTCCCTTGAAGTCTGGAAGCACTCGTGGATGACGACTGTGGCGAAGGAGAAGAACAATCTGTTCAACCCGGATGGGTGCTTGCGGAACTCGCCTTCTTTTCGCCTGAGCAGATATTCAAAGACAAGTTCGACATCTGGCAAGTTGGGGCCTTTTGGTTTCATAGGCGGCACGCTTCGGCTGTAAGGTGAGCCTGCCTTTCCCAGCTCAGGATCCCAGAGATTATTATTACCTCCGTCGTGCCTCCTGTATCTCGTGGTTGGGCCAGCGAGGGTTCCTGGTGGGTGAGGCAAGTCGTCCCATAGCATTTTTATGAACTGACCAGCGGCGTCGGCACCCAGTCTGCTGTTGGGAGGCAGAGATTGCAGCATATGCACGCCGTGCTCGAGCAACAGCTCTTTATCATTCAGGGGCTGTCCCGACACCACTGTCTTGAAGGCTTGGACCATGGTGGCAGCGTTGTCTCGACCTAGATGAGTTAAGTCATGGAGTAGCGACGTCTGATTGACCGAGGGCGTGGCCGCCGCTTCGGCATCCGTCCGCCCATCTGGAGCGGTGGGAGCATTTTGGAAAATGGTTGCCTGCAATTTGTGCAATTGTTCCATATTGACCGAGTTGTCGTAGGGGCACCTTGGCTTCCTGCGTTGCTTTCAACCTGCTGGCCTGGAATAAGGCAACTAGAAGATGACCTGGGGCCTGCAAGGATGGAGCGGGGGAATGTGCTACATAGATATGCCTGGGCAGATGGAGCGAAGTGGTTCAACCTTCACGTAATGTTCGGTCTGTGCAGCTAAAGACGGCGGGGACCCGGGACGATGAGTGGAAGGACATGGTTCACAGACCTGTCTAGACCGACCGGATTTGGTGTCACGACGATGTTTTAGAGGTTCTCACGAGAATTGACATCCAGTTGCGGCATAGGTCAGTGCCCGATTCCTGCTGGCGTGGTGTCTTTTACTGTCAATCATGCCCGGTGCCCTATGGGAAGCTGGACAAACATTGTTAGCCAAAGTAATTTTCAGCTCGGTGGAGTACGAGTCCCTTGGCATGTCACACGTATAGCCAGCCTACCAGTTCTCCAAAGGTAAATCGCATGGTCGAGACGCTATGAGGGCGGTTCGCGACACAATCAGCCAGCCGTATGGATGCTCCTCTCCGGGTTTGCGCTGAGGGCCACACCTCGTGTCACACTCTTGCTGCGTGAGGGGACATGGCTTGACCGAACTCTTCTGGCCGTGATCCGCAGGTTTCCCCAGCTCCCTCCATCTCCAGCAACACACGCAAGAACTTCCATGCTTATCCCCATGAGGCTTGATTCGTTGCTGAGGGGCATGGGTAACGGAGCCGTTTGATCTTGTTTGCGTTAAGCAGCGTCGGTCGTCGATTCGGTTCGTTCCGAAGAAGATGGGTTCGCATATCAGTATGCGAGGTGGGCCCAGTGGCAATGGGCCCTGGCAAAACGGCTGATTGACAACACAAATCGCTTGAGCAAACCAAGGGCATCAGAGCTTTCTTCCCATCTGACGGGGAAGTGATGCCCAACGCAGAGAGTGTGTGCGGGGGGGTTCACATTTTGAGTCTCGAATCAGGCATTGAGGGAGATCATTGTCCTACAGGAGCGAGAAGAGGGCGCAGTCTCGACATGCACCCCACATTCGGGCGCCCAAGTTCCTTTCCGATTTCAGATCGAGAATCTCGCTGTTTAGTCAGAACTGAGACTCAACCATTCTGAGCGTGGGCTTGGCTTGGCGTTCTCCCCACAATCAGGCACAGCTCAGTAATAAGGGGGCATAAGCATCAGATTGCCAGGATAAGTATCTCGTAATTCAGGCAGCACAAATCCGGATACTATATAAACAGACATTTGGACATAGTCACCCAATACTCAAGCTTTGAATATTAAACATGCATCCGGCAAAGCGTATCGGTACTTCAGAGAGGAGCAACAGCCACCATCTGCCTCGGCGTGCAGGGATGGCGGCGCTTTCTCCCGGCTAACACGGCACGCGTCTCCGAAACAAGGATAGCACCGTCGTCACCAGAGACACTGGTCGGTCGACTTGAAAATCTGCTCTTCGCGCTGAGGCATATTTTGTCTATGCTGTCAATATGTTTTGTCTTTGGCTAAAGCATGTCAACCGACCTGAAGGAGCCTGCCACGCCTCTTCACCGCCTCGAACATGGCCCGCATGAGAAACACGTCGCCCAAGACGACCTCGACCGGGAAGTCGTTGCGTCGTTTGACAGCCCCTTCGATCTTCCGATATGGCGGAAATGGGTCATGACCACTCTGCTGGCCTTGATGACTACGGCCGTCACGTTTGCAAGCTCTGTCTGGTCTGCAACCATCACCGTCACGTCAAAGGAGTTCAACGTCAGTGAAACAGTGTCACTATTGGGGGTTTCGCTGTATGTCTTGGGATTTGCTGTCGGTCCCATTGTTTGGGGTACGTATGCCACTCTGCGTCCATTGAGATGACCTTGTCTATATCTCTCCGAGTCAATCGTGCTAACCTGACGGTGTGGTTGTTGAAGGCCCCTTATCAGAATTCAAAGGACGTCGTTTGCCACTCTTTTCAGCCTTCTTCATCTGGACACTTCTCCAGATACCGATCGGAGTGGTCAAGAATCTGCCCGCCCTTCTTGTATGTCGCTTGTTGGCCGGCTGCTTCGGCGCTTCGCCCCAGGTCCTGGTCAGTGCCGCCTTCGCCGATTTTTGGGAGCCAGCCGAGCGTGGCGTCGCAACCGCAGTCTACTCGGTAGCTGTCTACGTGGGCCCTACTCTTGGACCCATTTTTGGAGCCCTTATCACCGAAAGCAGCCTTGGTTGGCACTGGACAGGCTGGATTTCCCTCATTCTGGGTGTTGTGGTTGGGATTCCAGCATTCCTCTTCATCCCGGAGACATATGGCCCAATACTCCAACAAAGAGCAAACAAGAAACTCATCCTGGCACGAGACTCGTCAGAATTGGTCGAACGAAACGCAAAGAAGGCTCAAGGCTTTACGGAATTTGTCCAAAAGTACATGTTCAAGCCGGCAATCATGTTCTGCGTCGAGCCAATGCTCATGGTCATGGCGTTGTATATTGCCATCGTCTATGGGATCCTCTATCTGACCTTCTTCGCATTTCCATATAGCTTTGTCCAAGGCCGAGGTTGGGATCCTCGCGTCGGAAGTCTCCCATTTTTAAGCATACTGACAAGTGTGATTGTGTCTTCGCTCGGGGTAGCGGTGTTTTCGAAACGATACTATCGTCCCAGGCTATTGGCTCGCGGTTCCGTCTTGCCCGAGGACCGATTACCACTGGTCATGCTCGGTAGCCTCATTCTGCCAGTCGGGCTCTTTTTCTTCGCCTGGACTTCGTCCAGCAAAATCTCCCCGGTCCCGCAAATCATCGCAGGGTTTTTCATCGGAAGTGGCATCATGCTCATTTTCACCAATGCCGTGGCCTTTCTGGTGGACATCTACCTTCAATCCGCTGCCAGTGCCATGGCGGCCAGTACGATCGTGAGGAGTTTAGTGGCAGCCGGCTTTCCATTGGCTGCGCCACGCATGTATAAATCCTTGGGCACAGCATGGGCTACGAGCGTCCTCGGCTTCCTGTGCGTGTTGGCCATTCCAGCTCCGTTCCTCTTCTACAGGTATGGGCGGAAGTTGCGACAGATGTCACGGTTTGCTCCAACGCCAGATTAAGTTACCCTTCGACAACGGCACGCAGTCAGATCAGGATCAAACCGCCGAAGATAGTGGTCCGGCCGCTTTCACCACAAATTTGTATATATATATGAGGCCATGGCCAGAGAGGACATGAGAAATATACTTTGAATCCCACCCAAGTCGACAAGAGCCTTCCAGGTTATGACGAAAAGGAGTAAATTACAGCCAAGACGCTAGTAATTGTGCCAATAAAAGCGGCTCAGCCTCTTTCACTGGGATCTGGAAGGCAGCTAGCTTCAACTTGTGTCTAACTCTAGCCAGTACTCAGCCGACAATTACATAGCGACTCCGGACGGGTGCTTCTAACCGGTATCAGTCGGGATAAAGGCTGTCCTTTCCAACCTTTTCTGCGTCTCTCTCTCATGTGGGCAGATTCCTGAGATCCATCTTTCCATGCAGCTGTACCTTCTCAGTCAAGATTCCGACCGCGGACAAGGCTCCATCGAGATTGACGGCCTGCATTGGGGACTGACAACCCACAACTTGGACGCATCTGATGTCGAGGAAGTACAATTCACTTGCGTCTCGTATACGTGGGGCGAAGGGAGAGAAAGCAGTCCCTTTCATCCCTCTCACGAAGTTTCCGACCGGACCATACCCGCGCTGACCGCCGTTGTCAGACATCGCCCGTCTTGCACCCACATCTGGATCGATGCATTCTGTGTGCCTGTCGACGCTGCCCCCGAGAGGGCTCACACCCTGGAGAGCATGGGCTACATCTACTCCCGGGCCAATGAAGTCATTGTGGTGCTATCCGTGTCCGCCCACCCTGTACTCCAGAAGATGAACGCGTCCGATCGCGTCGACCCCGTCCATCTCGATATCTTAGAGAGGGAAGAGTGGGTTTCGAGGGCATGGACGTATCAGGAGGCGGCGAACAGCAAAGTCCTTTACATCACCTGCGAGGAGTCCCACGGGGTCATCATCCCAGGCAATCATTTCCTGAACTGCCTTGGCTACACGCTGACTCGCCTCGATGGCTCAGTCCCCTCGGCAAGCGAAAAGAGGCAGCGATACCCTCGTCTCGACGCATTCGAGGACCTGATCGCCGAGTACATGCTCGCTGGATATCAGGAGCGCTCCGCCTTGCAAGTCATGTCCAACATGGACCGTCGCACACAACGCCACGCCGAGGACCATTTCTATGCCATGATCGGCGCCATCAGCACGGCACGCGCCAGCTCCACCCCGGCTCTGGATCCTTGCGAGGCGTTCATGACCCTGTGTGAGAGGAAGGGAGACTACTCATTCATCTATTCTGCCGCGAAGCGGGACTCGACGCCGTCGAAACGCTGGCGTCCGGTGCCAGGAGATCTCCCAGCCATCCTACCTTGGCATTGTTACGGTGAGGGCCAGCCGGGTCACAAAGAGTCCGGGACATTGTATCTCGACCTGATGCTGCCGCTCGGGGTCTCGCCAATTGTTGACGACGGAAAGGAGTTTGTGCAAGCATGGCTTGCTGCGAGCAAATTCGTCTCTGTCGGGCCTGGTGACTCCCTCCAGGAAGCGGCCCATGCGGCCCTTCGGGTCATGGGCTTCAAAGGAAGTCCAGACTGCGTGACCACTTCGCATGGCTTCTTCTTCCCGTCAGAGCGAATCTCTGCCGACAAAGAATTCACAGTCCTGGTCGCAACGGCGGTACGATGGAGTTTTGGTGCGCCGGCCCTTGCTCGCTGCCGCCACGGAAACGAGGAAACGTTCACTCCGGGGGCTTTTTTTGGCCGTGTTGACAATGAAGCTGCTGTCTCGGTCAGGGTATCATGATCGACAGAGCGGGAAGACCGTCGAAGATTTGAACAAGGGAAACTGGGTTGTTTGTGTCAATGGGCGGAGAAGGTATCTTACTCAGAAGGCTTTGATTGAAACAACAACAGAAGCTCCATCCCGCCTGCCCCTCCTATCACGCTGTGTGCAACTCCGTCGTCGCAGAAACCGAGTTGCCACGGTGTGTCTGTCTAATAAATGCACTGGCTCCATTTCCACCGCCTCCCGCGCAGGTCAGCAGACGGCAAACCCGTCCAAAGGCCGACTGAGTATTCCGTAGTAATATGCACCCGTGCCTGTAACATATCCGTACATGGAACCTGCGTGTGTATACAACGGTATTGAAGTACACCGTGGTGACGGTGTATGTGCAGTGGTAGACCTCGTACGCTTGTAGACTAGAGTAATCGGGGGAAGGGGACGAGGGGCGTGCTGTGGAGGGGACCGAGCGGGCGAGGACTTTAGTGTCGGCTTGATTCCACGCCCTTGCATAAACGAAGTCCCCGTCCAGTGATATAATAATACTCCGTACACCTCCGTATAGGTAATCACATTCGAGATACACATCCAGGGAGGTTAGTCAATAGGGTTCCAATTTCACGGTGGCGCGAGGCAAGCGACTTCTTAGGCAGAACATGGGTAGCTAGTTGTTGCAACACAGTTCCATGGTCGGTTGTGTTAATATCAACCAACCTCTGGGTCCACGACTGCATTCTGACAGGGGCAACGACACCGGACACCGTGCATCAAACAGTCATACAACACGGAGGTGAATACGAGCGTGAGGCTCATGGTCATTTCCCTCACGAAAGTCTATAATAGAGTACCCAGCACTTCTCTCAACTGCCCCCTTCCCACACTCCTCAGTGTTCGCTTTGCGCGCCCAACATGGCCCCGGTTCCATTCTCCGACATCCTCCTCAACAACACCTCCCTGCTCAGTGCTGGCGGCGGCCCCGTGTGCGTCTTGGTCGGATGCACCGGGGGTGGAATCGGGCTGGCGACGCTGCACGCATTGCTGCGCCACACGTCGTCGCCAACCATCTACCTCGTCGACGGGAAGGCGGGGCTGGAGACCCTCGTCGCCTCCGTGCAGAGTCTCAATGAATCCGCGCGCCTGATCCCGGTCGTCGCGGAGGATTTCAGTATGGTGTCGTGTGCGCAGGACGCTGCAGGGCAGATCATCGCATCCGCCCCACCCAGGCTGGACATCCTGGTTATATCTCCTCCTCCAACCCCGCTGGAGGATGATTACCACACGCGCATGCTCACCCTCGTCACCCTGCTCCCGCTGCTGCGCAAAGCAGCGTCTCCGCGCGTGGTCAACGTCCTGGCCGGCGGAGGTGGCGGCGGGCGAGAGGACATCCCGCTCCAGGCGCAGCACGACCTCGGCATGACAACGTCCGCCATGACGACGCTATTCTTTGAACATCTAGCCCGCCAGCCCGAGAACGACAAGGTCGTGTTCCTGCACATCGAATACCCGGGCGTCGTGTTCGACAGCAGCAATGCCGCCGCCGAGACGGGCGAGAGGGTCCTCTTCGCCGCGACGAACGGCCGCTTCCGCCGCGTCCAGGACCCCGAGCGCGCAAAGGGCACGCTGATCCAGCAGGGCAGTGATGGCATCCTGGGCAGTGGCGTGTACCTCGTGAACGCGGACTCGAGCGTTGTCGAAGGTGGTGGGACGACGGAGTTGAAGAGACTAAGGGATGACATGGACATGGATGACGCTCGGCAGAAGGTCTGGGAGTATACGATGGGGCGAGTTGGAGAGGATTGAGAGGACGTGACAGAACAGGGGTATAGGTATGGGGTGGACGAGGAAGACAGTATATATAGAATACCGCTCGGCTAGCTGGACACGTCACAAACACGGAAACCCCAGCAGCAGGCGACTGCAGGAAGTAATTCGTAGAGAGAGGCAGTTCTCACTTTTGGCATAGGGTTCGTCCCTTCACTCCCAAGAGTAGGGCCCACAGGGTCCGGTCCAAAAAGAAAAATCCATTGGTATATATTTTATTCTTTCAGAATTGTCCATCACACCAAGACCCCCTTAGCTCGACGAGGGCGAAAATCCGAACGACTTCTTTCAGTCCAGGTCCTGTGCAGGTCAAACTAGCACCGGGCTAGCAGGCAGCAGGAACCTCGATTCGAATCCCACTTTCGCTCAGTTTTCGATCAAACCAAACAATCAAATAATCTAGGGTCTGTCAGGACAAACTCACAATAACGGGTGAGCAGGCAGCAGAACCTCGATTCGAACCTCTCCTCCTCCAACTCCGACTCCCTGGACTCAACTTATAGAAATTCGCAGTTATAACCGGCCGGCCGAGAAAAACCAACCCCCATTCGGGGGTGAGTTTCGCTTATCACGAACCAGAGTTGAGCTGCTTCGTTGGTTAAGTTTTTGCCTCCTCTTCTGATACCTATACTTGTGTTTGTTCCCAGCGGGAGGCATAGCTGTGCCGTCAAGTGTTTGAGTACCAGGCCACGCAAATTTGTTCCGATATCTACCTAGGTATACAGTGCTCAGTCCGAAAGAAGGTTGAATCACCAGAACACGAGCCTCTCAATCCAGAGTCGCCTCTTGAACAAGATGAACCTCCCGCCAGTCCCGCTCGATAGACCCCGTGTCCATATTGGCTCGCCAGACACTCAACTGCCACCTTGGCGATCCATCCCGCGACGTTTCCGGTAAGTGGAAGCGGATCGGGAAGACGAAGAACATTCTATAGGCGCGTGATGCCTTTTGCTCGTACGCCTCTCTGACGGGACCGTACCCATCCCGGGATTCCAGGACGTGCCATACCTTCAACATGACATTCGCATCCGAGAGCTCTTCCGACCCCGCTCGCTGCGGAACAGTGATCGTCCAGCCCTTGGGGTTCGGCGCGAAGGTCACGGTCCGCAGATTGGGAAATGTGTCCAAGTCGAGTTCCCACGTGGCCTCGAGTTGTTCAAAGACATTCAGCCGCACGTGGCGGACATACTCCAGGCTGTGCAGGGTCTTCATCCTGTTCACGAACGACTGCAGGGCTCGCTGACAATGGAGCTCCCACATGGCCATCTGGATGAAAACCCGCTGTGCCTCGCGCCTCACCTGGCCCGGCGGCGCAGACCTCAGCAGCCACTGGTGGTCCGCGCGGTACGGACCCGTCGCGTCGGAGAAGCAGTAACAGCCCGACTTCGCCGTCACGGCGACCCGGTTGCCCCTGAATGCGTGTGCAAACACGTCCCACCGGATCTCGGCGGGCAGCATTGTCAGGCGCGAGATCACATCGGCGAGTCGCGCGTCGCGGCTTTCAACAAGAGGGAAGAAGTATGGCCGCGCGGTCAAGGTGTGGAAATATGACGTCTCGGCTACTGCTGACTCGGACATGGCGGAGAGATGCTGGTTTGCCAGTAGGATGGGCGTGCCGCTGTTCGGTTCAGCTTTCACATCGCTGGCGTTGGCGCTGGCGCAGAAGCTGCAAATATGGAGACGTCCTCTACCACAGGCTGAGACCCAAAGATCAATATTGAGAGTTCTCCGAGAATCAATGGCTGGCACGAGGTATTGTAGCGGTCGGGAAACCGTTGACTTGATAATGTGGTTGATTGCTCGCTTCAAGTTCGGCATATCGTGGTAAGGGACCCGGAAGAAGTATATGGCACACGGTAGAGATTGCTACGGTGACGCAACAGGTACAACTCGGTACCTAATCGTTATCATCTGCCAACACTCCATCTACATAATTACGATTACGAGGTACAGGTAAACCTACCACTAGTGGGCCACGGGAATGTGTGACAAGCTTCATACCATATTGCAGATAGTAGAGACTATTGCCTTTGTCAACTATTGATGAAGAAGGGAAAACTAGCCCCTTGATAGTGAGCAAGAAAGTCGATAAAATTGGAAATTGGAAATTGGAAATGCCTTTTCTATTTCTATTTCGCATACATGGAGTATCCACCAAGATGGGCAAGAAACATGCTGATGAAAAAATGATTGCCATAACTGCGGCCGATGAAAACACGATTGTGCTTTTTACGTTGGTGAAGTGGTAGTACAGATATAACGAGATGCCAATTTGCAAAGTGGCAGACCCGAAAGTGTCGGAAGTTGCGTAAACTTATGGACAATCAACTCTCAATCCACGACGGCATCGTTCAGATCAGTCGCTTGCGGCATATTCGTCATGAGATCAGAACAAAGCTCATAGCAACCATAAGAGGTAGACTGGGTGGCTGACAATGGAGATTTCATCCCTTTTCTACGCATTGGACAGTCCTCCTTCAGCATGGTCTTCATCCACGAGGTCTTTTAAGCACCTCTTCGTACAGAGTATTGATCTTGTCTTGATCGACCATGTGGAGACGCCGTTGCTCTGTGTGGATATCTCATAAGTCGAGGCTTGTCGTGGAAACCGTCATCATGGTCTGATGTCTTCGGCAGACTGTCGATTCGAAGAGGACGTCCGCCAGTCGCAACAGAAGATAAATGGTTTAGCACAGCAACATCTTGACTGGATGTCCTGGTAGCAGGCGCCTGTTGCTTTGGCTTCAAAGATCGAGATCCTGTCGGCAAGGGTGGCACGGGAGGCAGCTCCCGGTTGGGGGGCGGCTTCGTGGGTGGATCAGGAGGCCGAGGAAAGTACTTCACACCCTCATCTGAGGAGGCGCTCGTGCTATAGTTCAAGTAGGTGAATGCACCTGTCTCAATCGACTCACCAAACGACAGTCTCGGATCCACTTGACTGTCGTTATTATGCCAGTTGTTCCAGTGCTTCTGCCGCAGCTCATTGGTCCAAGGAACCTCTTTTGGAGGGACAGTTGCTTCTGCGCGACGAGCACTTCGGTGCCGGGAATGATCACGGGAGCGCGGACTGTCTGCCACCACCGTGTCGGAAAGGCCGTCAAAATTGAAGGACAATAGCGAGCTGACCGAAGTTGTTCCTGGAGTCGTGGTTGCGCTTGGAGGTGTGTGACTGATAGGCGAGTGGACCATGGGGGCATCCAGAAGAATGGTTTGCTCTTGATGCTGTCTTTGCTCTCTTGTGACGAGTCCTGCATTTCGAGAGCCTTGACGGAAGGTTCTCCCTGGATTGTCGCCCTCAGAGCCTCCGTCCCGATGTTTCTTCTCCCGAATGGGAATAGTCGTCGATATTTCCTCACTCTGTGTTTTCTGTTGAGCCGCACAATGGAGTCTATCGATACCGGCAAAGCGACGAATAAGGTCGCCTAGCTTTTGCTCGAGTTGAGCGCTAGTTAGACGTGCGGAGGGATCTCGCTCGAGACACTGGAGAATGAGCTGCACAACAGGGCCAACCGCATGATATACCTGACCTTCATCCTTTTTCGCCTTCTTTTCGGCTTCATGCTGGAGACTTTGAGCCCATAAGAAGACCTGGCCAAGGTTGGCATGGAAGCTCGCATCGGCCAAGCCTCCACCGCGGCCAGCCATCCGATTTTTGGAGGATCGATGCCGTGAGAAGGAGCCATAGCTACGTTTGCAGAGAATATTCAAGATGTCCATGATCACCGCCCCAAGTGCAAAAACATCTGACGCGAACATGTCCTGTTCCACGGACTGCCAAGTCTGAACGACAGCGCTTCGCCCTTCGGGCGCCGCGACGAAAATGGGACTGCTGAGAGAGGGAGCATTCTTGCCATTTGAACTGGCAGATGACAGAATTGACGGCGCCCTTCCCGGGACGATCGGGTCAAAAACAGGCCGTGCTGTATCTTGCGTTGAAACGGATCTGTTGTCGGTGGGGGACCCCGTGTCCCTAACATGACGAACAGGCTGAGGCGGCGCGTCAGGACTCATCGCTGCGCTCAAGCGGAGCCTTGCGTACCCTCCTCTTGAAGTGGCTTGAAATGTATAAGTTGCGCCGGAGGAAGCGGACCTGCTTCTCGCAGTATTCTTGTCGTCTGAAGAGTTCAGCCATGAGTTTCCACCCACCTTCCGGCCAGATCGTCCGCCAGAAGGGAGCGACAGAGCGGCAGAGCCAGTGCTTTGCACTGTGACAGCTCGCTTCCAACGCTCCGGCGGACCGTACTGATAGGCTTCGATATCGTCATGGCGAGACTTATGACGAAGCAACCCGTCTCCATCCAGGAGGCCCAAGGAGATGCAGAAGGAGTCATCAACCTGGATATTGGAGGGTCGGATGCCTCCATGACATTCGCCATTCTCGTGTAGCCAGGCTAAGGCATTAGCTAGGCAGTGTGGCCAATTGATCAGGATTCGTCGTCGCTCAGGCTTCGGGAGAGCACCAAAGCTTTTGGGAGTATCGGTGAGAAATGTCTTGAGGGTCCATTCCGCCGCTGGGGCTGAGATGACATTGAAAGCCCCTTGATGGAGGTAGGAACCAAAGACAGACACGATATGTTGGTGGCATAGTCTCCTGCTTGCAGCGATTTCGTTTAAGATGTCCTCCTCCGTTAGCGGAGCTTCGAGGACAATGCGGCGGCGAACGAAGATCCTTTGATTGTCGGACGGTAACCGAACTCTGTCGGTACCTTCGTGACCGAGCGAAAGGACCACCGATTTCAAACTGAGAGGGACGACTGGGACTGTTTCTTCATCCGCATAACGGATATGTTCTCCCTCCCCAACAACGCGCGTAAGAAACCGGAACTGGTTCTTGTAGAAACGTCTGTCTAAAGACCTGTCGGGTTGGAAAGACAGCCGGAGATCGGGGACAGCTTGCTCGATAATGGGTAGATCTTCGTCATCGTACGAGTCATCGATTATGCCAAAGATTTGATCGGGTACTCCAGTGGCAACCAGGATGAGAAAGAAACGTTTTGCTCTGGTTAGGATCCAGTCCAAATAGGTATCGTCGGTCAGATCTCCGCCGAAATACAAAGGCCGTTGAAGATATTCCTGTTCATCTGCGCGGAGGTGAGAATGAACATACGCGGAGGTGACCGTTTCGTCCACACGCTCATCTGTCCACAACGACATGGTTCAGAGGATTCGCCCTCGTGAGCAAGACGACAGAAAGAAATTCAACGTGAGGGTTTGAGTCGGTGGCTAGCAAGTGAGCCATAGTCTTATCGGAGAGCATCCGGCCAGGATAGCAGGGGCTTCTGGGCAAACACGTGGAAAGTGGGCAGTGGTCATGGTTAGCAAGAACCAAGAGGGAAGTTGGGAACAAAATGGCAGCTGCGATGCTTACTCTACAGCAGATGAAACCGGGGAAAGAGGCCGGAATAGATCGAAGGATGGGGAATCCTTGTGTCTTATTTGGCTCAAATTGGGAACGCCGGGTCGCGTGAAGGGTATGGAGTGGGAACGGTCTCGCATGGCAAACCGTTGGCGCAAGAGAGCAAGGAGATAGAGGCGTGGATGACGGCGGTATGTCGAGTGGGGGTTTGGCCTTCTACTATTACTAGTAGGAAGAGAGGCAAACGAGAAATGCTCGGTACCAGCTCGCCAGATAACATTAAACGGGAGTAAGACGGAGGGACAAGCAGAGACACAGACACACCTTATCTCGACCAGACAGGGGCAAGTTAGTAGTAGTAACAGTCCGGCTCTTCGACCCTAGCTGGCTGCAGGTAGAAACTTTCCCCCGCGGATGCGCAAATGCACTTTGAGTTTCTCACGTCCTCCTTTTGCTCGTTTTGAGACCCTCTACATCTCAGACAAGGGAAGAGAAGGGTGGCCTGAACTGAACCGTGTGCCAGTCTGAACCTCGATGATCCCAGAGTGTACACAGTGTGGGTGTTGGTGATATTGGACAGTGCTGTGACAAGCTCCCGTGCCTCCTGAATTCTGATGTGCCGTGGATTGATTGATTGTTTCTGCAGCACAGATGATGTCGTTGCTCGTACCGAACGGGATGGGATGGCTTGCAGTGGTGGCGGGTGCAACGGCAGCGGACGATGGATGGGACCAGGGGCGACAGTTAGACTGATAGTTAGAGGGAGAGCGAAGATCGGATGAAAGATGCATGACTCCAAGAAACTGCCAAGGGCTGCATTTGACTGGTCGGTAGCCAGCCTTATCAGCCCTGACGATCGACTCAACCCTATTTATCAGTTCAGTTACAAATAAGCTAAATGAAAAGAGTCTCAAGGCCCCGAGGCGCGTGGGTCTCTGCATCCTGGCTGACAGAAGCAACCTCGGCTCCCTCGATAAGATGCCATCACCTCCCAAAAGGACTCGTCCTATACCCATTCAATGGAAGTCTACACCATACTATTGACTGAGGCGACTCCCGCTGGTCCATTGTGTGGGGCGAGTTCTCCTGCTTCGGGGAACCAGCGAGATGGATCAAGGATTACGAGGTACCTAGGTAGGTACCTAGGTAGGTACCCAGGTAGGTAATAGGGCCTCAAATGAGAGTGAGATGCTGGTTTGGCACTCCCTGTGAGCAGTTCGTTATTTTCCCCCAACCAGAAGATCTCCAAGGACCGCATGCACCAAAGCAACCAGGAGACCGGACCTATAAGAACCCTCAACCACTCAACACGGTGTTCTGAGTGAACAGGAACTCTCCCTGGCACAGAGTTTGTCACCCTGCCATAAGGCCTTCCATTTACAAGGATCACCTCAGAAAATGCACATCCTGCAGGCCTTGAAACAGGACAAGAAACCTTGGGACCAATATCAGCATAAATAGCCAAGGGCATCATGACCGCCGTCCAAGCTAGCCATCTCCCTCTGTTTCGATGTCAGGGCAGATCGCTCTGTCAACGAGGATGGCAGATGCCAGCCATCACACGGATCTCTCCGAGTCAAGTATCACAATCATCCCGCCGGTGTGCAACTTTAGGAGAAAAGCATGCGTCAAGCCTCCAGGCAACTCTTCACCGACAGCCCTCGGCTGCTGTTTCCCGTTCCCATCCATATACTTACCGTCTGTTGTTGCTTTTGCTCACGTTCATCCATCCAGTTATCGAGCAATATCACTTGGTGCGGACCCGTGGGTTTGTCTCCCCTCTCTACTTGTTGATCTTTCCCAAGCATTTGTTGTTCTGCGGGGACTTTCCAATATTTGCGGTGCCATCCATTTCAGAAGCCGCAACGCCACCTAACAAATCACCCTGACAGAGAACTCAAAAAGATGCCACCTTCGATCACCTTGCACTATTTAATTAACCCAAATGCATTCGGTCAATACAGGCTTGAAGGCGTCCACACACCCCCTCCCTCCCTCACTCACTCACGGGTAGTTTGACAAGATGACAGTTTATGGGAGGCCCTTTTCAAATTTTCCCTGGCAAGTGTGCCCAAAAGTTATTGTGCCACCCAGAAACTTCACCTTGGGGCTTGATACCATAAACAGTGGGAGCCCGTAAGCAGTTGACCATTCACCCCAGCCTTCTTGGGTGCCGAAAGCTGGCGGGTTCCGTGCTATCGAAAATATCTGACGGTCATACTAAGCGCGTCGCGCAGACAACCGGAGATGCCCCTAGGTGCCAGGTCAGTGTACAGTGCTTCTTGTCCATTGGAAGAGCAAATTGAGAGCCTTGGTTGTGTATATGGTTGAGCCTGGCCGAGCTGGAAGCTGTGATGCACAACGGTCGCGCTGCAATTGTCCATTCCGAGATCCACAGGTTGAAAAAGTGTTTGGTGTTTGATGGCTCGGCAGCGAGTGGTTTGCGACAATATCAGCAAAACTGTCGAAGTTCAGCCTGCCCTACGTTCATGACACACAGTATCCACCGCGGGACGAAGAACGGATGCCCCCAGGAATTCCAAGGGCCGGCTCTGACCGGTGCTCCAACCAGTGTCGCAGCGGTGCAGAAAGCACAGACAGCAGAGCAGGATCATTTGTCCTGTAGCAAAAGACCTTGCTTGCACGGGCGCAGAGGATGCAGATGAGACGCGTTTACAGCAAATGGTCAATATGCTTTGGGCGCCCGTGCATGTCGCTTGCACCAACGCTATACATTCCGCATGGCCTTCGCCGCCCGTGCATGCAGGAGGAATGATTCGAGGAGATACTGAGGAATGCCCAAGCGTAAGGCTCCCATGACAGATCATTGCCAAGTCCGCAGGATTTCGCGAGACTGGGGAGATTGGGCTCCCCCTGATCGACAAGCAGAGAACGCATTTCAGGCCCGAAGAATTTTCTTCGCAATCATCGCGATGTGAGGGTAGGGCTCAGTCACAATCCAGCTAATAATGGGTCACTGCAAGTAGCGGTCTATGGTATTCGCCGCTGGAGCTCGGCTCTTGCAGTGTGTAGGATGTCACAAAGGTATGTGCGGAAGTTGCGATATAATAGGATTTCATCTCGCCAAAGCCGCCAAGATCACAACCGCGCGTCCAAGCTCTTGTAAGTCCATTTTGATATCACCAGTGCGCGGATTCCAAAACAGTGTGCCGCAAATCGGAGAGTCCAAATCTCCCGGAAGGCTTGGTGAGATGAGCCGGATGAGACATGGGCTCGATGGTACTCGGTATGGTTGCCAGCCACAGACTCCTTGGGCTTGGGGCTTAATAATAGCATCTCTCAGTACAAGGTAATGGCAAACCAATCCTTTTCATCACCGGCTGCTAAGGACTCGTAAGCCGTGGGTTTTGGAGCTGATATGCAAGGACGAGATATGCTGGGCAAAAGAGCATAATCGTCAGGATACGAATTTCCGGGCACGGACCAGCAACAGCAACCGGGAGCCCAAAGCTTGCGAGCTTCAGCCTTCGACTCGATCTTTAAGTCGTACTTCGTAAACCTAGGTAAGTACCGAGCAAGTGCCTGATGGATCTCCAGATGGAGCTGTTCCCTGCGACTCTGAGCAAGCTTCGACAAGGCGCTCCAACCCACTGCCCACCAATGCCTATTGCTCTGGTGAAGAAAAGCCCTAAGCACCTCATGCGCAACGGCCCAAGATGATCCACTGGCGTCGCTTAAGGTCGCAAAGTGCCCCCAGTGGCCCCCCCTGGCGGCCTGGTCCTCGCTCAGTTCGCTGGACAGAAGAGTTTGGAGGCCAAGGCTAAACAGCAGAGTTTCCCGTTCTGCTACGGAGGCCCCTGTCACGGAAATGTGGCTCGTACGATCGACGAGGGTCTAGAACACGCCAACTGTCATCCTCGACCACCCCAATCCTAGGGATTGGCACTCCATGGCACTCCACTGCAATGTTCTGCATAGCCAGATGCCTGTGCCTAATCCTCTCTCGCTGCTTGTTGGGCGTGTTCGCCTGTTCGAGTGCCCATGGTGCCCACGTAACTTTGGAGCTCGAAAAAATGGCGCGAAGGCTACGGTGTTGTACCTGCAAGTGCTCCAACCCGGCTCCTTGACCGCGCCTCACCCGCTCAAGTTGACAAGGCCATCTGAAAAAAAGACCCTCACATCTGGTCGTACATGAGTCTTGTGGCCCGACACAGCCGAGTGCTTTCAGTGCTCTCAGTGCTGTCTCGACATCTTCTTTTCTTCTTTGTTCGTTCACAGCAAGTTCCCGATTGCCCAGAGGGCGGTTCTGCAGAGCGTTTGGCTGTAAGAGAGTGGCCACCTACCCTCATCGTTACTCACTTTTAATTCTTGTCCTTCGTTAATTCAACTCTCTCGGCTTCCCGGTTGGGTTTTTGGCTTGCAATCTAATTACGTGGCAATCAGCCTGAGAACAACAGTAGCAACACCTGCCTGCCCTGTTGTCCCATTTGCACCTCCCTTCCACAACTACCCCTGCGAGCAGATCTTCATGGGCTTGCGACATCAGCCCTGCCAATGACCTCCCAGCCTTTGTCGCTGGATAATGGCGTGCCCACTGTCTCCAAACGGCAACCGGTAGTCGTGCAGATACAGGAGCTTTCCCTATGTCTGTCAAGCGGAGACAGATGCGATGAACTCACCCCTGGCGTTGTAGAAGTTTTTGGAAAGTCGGAGGATGGTCTCGGGAATGGTTCAAGATCCATGTTGGACGGACTGGGGCTGAAGAGACCATTTAATGATATTGGACACGGTCAGAAACGAATTTCGCGGCCAAAGCCCCGGCGGAGGTCGTCGTCACTAGGGTCACTGGATGATATCAACATGGGGCATGAAGACTACTTCAGTTGGAGGGAACAGACAGCGAGAATCTGTAAAACCAGAAGTTCCGACGCTGTAGGGCCTTGGATCGCGCAAGTGGAGAAAGAGAAGCAGGAGGGGCCTCATCACGATATGACCAGAAACCGTCCAGTGTTTTTCGACGTTACTGCCACTCCTACCAACCTTCCAGGCCCGTTGCCCGCGCCTGGCTGCTTCTATCCATCACAGTTCCTTGGACAAGTGCTCAACGGAACATGTGGCATTGTACCTCCCCTCACGCCTCCAGAGGATCTCGACTCTTTCAAATGGGAGACTCCGTCACAGACAGACTCTAGCGGAGGTGTTCAGACTGCATCAAACGTCGAAGGCCGCTCAGCAAACCAGAGACAAAACCAGCCTCGCACTAGTTCGACATCCCGTCCATCAGAGATACGGATGCCAGAACCATCTAACATGGCGGGGGACGAACCAAGCAGATTGAACTGGCTCGAACGAGTCTGTCAACATCTTGGTATGTTGCGCTACTTGGCTCAAGATTGACGTGTTTACTGACCGGTGTGTGTCTAGTGTCTTCTTCGGGCGACCCAACCAGTCAACAACAGATCCAAATGGTTGTTCAGGCTCTACCCTCTCAACCAAGGTCGACCGACACGAGGCGAATTTTCGACAGAGTAGTTGAAGACATCCAAAATCACTTCACATCCCCGCCCTACATCACAATCACGCACGCATACTTTCAAGCAATCAGCATGGACGAAGTCCCAGCCTCGCCTCCAGCGACACCGAACACCAACTATCCGACTGACGACTACTTCCAGGACCACACTGTCTTCACACATGCGGCCACCGTTCCAGCTTACCACTCCCACACGGCGACTTTCAATGCCGTAGCCCAACGTCCATCGAACATCATCGCGGCTCCAAGCAGCATCCATATTTCGATTCTAGAGCGGTACATTCCGCCTACAACTCCCCGAGAGGTGGAGGACTTTTTCACGTTGAGCAGGCGGTCCTATTTGGCAGACCGGCTGCTGGAATTGTCCTCGAATGATGGTTCGTTACTCCTAATCTATCCCACCAAGCAGGGCGGACAAACGTTTGCGAATCGATACATCGGACCGGTCATCGAACCTTTTCTACGGCAATTTATCCTGTTGAACAACCTCTACACAGATATTGCGATCCAACTGGGCCGAATGGCAGCGGTCGCAAGTATGAAAAGCTTTGAGGAGATGCAAGAACTGCTATCGGCGATGTGCGAGGCTCTAAGTCAGAGAGCACCATCACGAGGGCTGCCGAGTCGATACCAGGTTATTCACGCCGAGACCGCCGAAGTAGTGCTAGACCGCGCCCTGTGGAAAGAGTGGTACATTGAGCAAGAGCAGCCTCGGCTACGACAGAACTTGGTGGATTATCACAAAAGTGGTGGGCGGATGCCAGCCAGAAGCGGTCGGATTGAAGTGACGCCTGGCATGCTTGCAAGAGAAGTGGTTGATGGGATCCGCCAGAGTCGGGAGACGGCAGGAGATGTTGGTTTGGAGGTTGCTGTGTTTGTCGTTCGGCGCACGACTGCTGTGTAATGCTTTTGCAGCAGTGGCAAGGAACCTGCATTGTTCATGGCGCGGCTGGCAGCTGGGGATACAGCATGGCAATGGAACTGATTAAGCAAGGCGTTGCGGGCTGACAACGGAGGTTTCGAGTGGCGCAATATGAAGCCACAGGACAATGAATGAGCAATGAGATACCCAGCGGACTGTGCGAATCTAATGAAGACAAGTTGATGCACATGAACAAAAGATATCGTCCCTGTTAGCAGTTGGGTGCCAGTGGTCCGTATGTTTGAGGAGCCATATGTGATTCGGGTCCCGAACTGGCACACATTGTCCTTTATCAAACACTGACGTCTACGGCGTCTTTCGTCAGGACAAGGACAGTCATTATCAAAATTAGCAACGCGATATGAGGATGACGTGCGCCACCAAGCGAGATTGAAGAAGTTTCAGCAAATTCACCACTACGCCGAGAATTAGGATAAGTTGCACAGGAGTTCCCGATAGCTTCGAGAAAACAAGACAGTCAAGTTAAGGCGTGAATGCGGGTTACTCAGTTCTTTGACGCTTCCGACCGGGACCTGATAGGTGCTTCTTAACGGGCATTCCCCTATACCAGTAACAGTAGGGGAGTTTAAAAGGAGAGCGGGTTCACGGTTCACGGTTCACGGTTTACGAGAGAGTGAGGGGGAATCGGCTTTCAGGTACGAGGTACCTCGTCTTCAGACAATCCGGACAAACTCTCCGGGGGCTGCCCCCCCTAGGCCCTGTGGCCCTGCACCTCCCAATCCCATGCCCACGACCTCCCATTTTCCCGCCACAGTTCCCTATCTTGACCACCCCATGCAGCCTAGTGGCCTAGTAGATAATTAGCGGGAGATAAAAGGCTACTTGTAGGCGCACAATCTTGCGTCCTAGCCATAATTCACCCGCGCCTCTAGCGACCCAGCGAGCCAGCAACCCGCGTTATCGATTCGGCGGCATGGGTCAAAACGGGCATCTTGATGGACAATGCATGAAACTGGTCCATCTCCCACCCGCGCTACGGCCCAATTCTACCTCGCGTCTCCCAACTACCTGCATCTTGGGCCTGCGATTGACTAGGTTCGGGGCAGCGTGCAGCGGGAGGTGACGCTTGAACTCTCCCTCGTACAGCCCGTTGCATGCTGTCGCAGGATTGATCGCATTTTCCGTAGCCAACGGATGCGCAAGGTTGGTGGCAGCGGCTGAATTGAACCATGTTGAAGCCCTCGTCGAATCTCAACCACTTTATCTTTCCCCTTTGCTCCTCCTTTGTCCGTCCTTGCCAGTGTCGTTACTGGTGTCGCCGGTGATGTCTGTCGTTCTTGCATGACCTGTTTTCTTCTCCTTCGTTTTCTCCCGGTTGCTGTCGCGCCTACTCTGTGAAGAGAACTGCGACTGCCCATCGCTATTTTTTTTTGCTCGAGCGCTGCAGCAGCGGCTCGTCCCTCGTTATCTTCACCGAGACTTCACTTACAGGCGACAAAGTCACTCAAGTCACATTGCCTTGGGGACGAGATCCTTTCTCTTCTTTTGCACATATTATTTGTCACTACTGGTGGTTGGTTTATACCCGACCTCTGACACAAAGTTGCTACTTCACACCTGCCAACACCTCTGAGCGATCCAACTCGGAAGAATACTCAGTTGCTCAGGTTACAAAAGTGTTTTGACATCAGTATTGCCTCTAATATTACCTCTCCTTAACCAAAGACCTCGAGAGATCTCGACGAACCATGGGTGCTCAACCTGGTTTGTTTTTCCTGGTTCTCGCGGCCATCTGCGCCACGATAAACGCGATTCCCACCATCTCAGCGGTCGGTTCCAAGTTCTTCACGAGCGATGGCAACCAATTTTACATCAAAGGTATGCCTGAGTCACCTGGAAACTCCACGGATCAAAGCTAACTGAAGCGTTCTTCGCAGGTGTTGCCTACCAGTTGGTTGAAGACGATCCCCTTGTGAACACCACCCAATGCACACTCGATGCCGCGCTCATGCAGCAGTTGGGCGCCAACACCATTCGTGTATACCATGTGGACGCGTCTGCGGATCATTCGGGTTGCATGAACGCTTTCGCTGCTGTTGGGATCTATCTGTTTGTGGACATGGACAGCTTCACCACATACATTCGATACGTATGGCAGATACGAGTGACTGTGACAAGAGATGGGGCAGCTGACACTAGGCCAGGACACTGACTCGTCGTGGACCGCGAACAAATCAGCATCGTACAGAGCTGTTATGGACAACTTTCAACAATACGACAACACCGCTGGGTTTTTCGTGGGCAACGAGGTGCTCAATACTTGTACGTGGCAAATCTATCTCCCTTGGGGCCCGCGTACCTACTAATGGACCAACAGTGGCTGATTCTGGCGCTGCCCCGTATCTTCTCTCTGCTGCTGCCGACCTCAAGGGTTATCAAGATGCCAAAGGCTACCGCAAGATTCCCATCGGCTACTCGGCAACCGACACTGCCGTTCTTCGGCCTATGCTCCAGGACTACTTGGTGTGCCGTCCTAATGTGACAGAACGCCTGGACTTCTATGCATTGAACAGCTACGAGTGGTGCGGATCCACACCGACTTTTCAGACTTCAGGATACGTTGAACTGCAGGCGCTTGCCGAGAATTACCCGGTTCCCATTTTCTTCTCGGAGGACGGCTGCAATACCGTGCCGCCACGGACGTTCGACGATCAGGCTGCAATCTTTGGCCCGCAGATGGTCGACACCTGGTCCGGGGCCATCATCTACGAGTGGATTCAGGAGACGAACGATTACGGACTCGTCTCGTATGGTCCGCAGGTCGGAGCAGACGTCAACGACGGGTCGATTATTGTGCAAGGGTAGATGACGGCCTGCAAACCACCAGTTTTATGCGCGGGCGAGCTGACCGAATTACAGATTCACGCGCCAAGGAGTGCCGACCCCGATTTCGCCGGATTTCACCAACCTTCAACAACAATGGAAGACGCTGACCCCGACCGGTGTGAGTTCTGCTCAATATGCGGCGACGGTTTCGACGACGGTGCCGGCTTGCCCAAGCTCGACCGCAGGAGGATGGACAGTGGACCCTAGCGCGCCTCTTCCCACGATTGGAGTTGGAGCCGTCTCAGCAGGTATGCCAAGCGACGTGCCGAAGGGCAGCATCACAGTGACCCCTTCTGCCGCCGGGACCCCTTCACCTTCTACTTCGCTCTCTGTTTCTGCTTCTTCCACGTTGCCGTCGGTTTCGACTTCGCAGGTCAGTAGTACTTACAGATCGACAGTCACCCCGTCGTCAATTAGCTCCAAGGCCAGCAGCACGGCATCGGGCAGCGCTGCTGCTGGTGCCGCCAGTGCGACGACCTCTAAAGGAGCTGCTGGCAGAAGCGTTTCCGGACCTCCCTCGTTCACGGGTGTTGGATTTGTGGGCATGGTGCTTAGCTTGGCGACAGTAGGCGCCGGCGTGATGGTTTGGCTGTGAAGCGTAGGAAAGGGTCGGATCACGGGGGGAGTTGTGGTTTATCTTACGACTCACGAAAAACATGGCTGCGAGTTTCCATTGGGGAAGAAATCAGAAATGCGATCAAGTGTTGCGGTTCAGGCCGAAAGGTAAAGGATGCACAAGTATGGTACGTTAGTGCAACAAGAGAACAGACATACCTAAGTAGACTTAATAATGGTAATCCACTTGTGAAGAGTGCAGGGTTGTGCTGCCTGTGGTGCTGATGGTGCTTTTCAATCACTGGCAGGAGTGCTTCATCTGATGGCGATGGATCCTGGACGGTGGATGCTGATTGATACCTTAGGGTTCTCGATCTGCATAAGCGAGCCATGTTCGCAGTCCCATTTGTCACGCACGTCGGCTGATGCCCGAGCCTCCGTCCGAACCAGGAATAAGAGCATCACCCGTTTGGGAAGGCCTGGTTTTTGGAGAATTACAGTATCAAGGTGAGTTGGACATCTGTGTGCTAGTAGCTGTCCGGCTATAGCGGCACCTTTTGGCACTGGTGGTCAGCCCGGCGGAAGGAGAATGGTTCGAATAGGCCGCACGAGTAAGGATCATTATTACGAGGTATGGGGATGAGATCCGGGGGGAAGGATGTTGTGTCCAGGGGAGTCGTAAGACGTAGGTTAGTAGAGTGCCTCATGGAGTCATGGGTGCCTCATATCCAGTGGGAAGTCAGCTGTCCGAGCAATTCGGCCGAAGAACATGACTCAAGCAAGTGGATTAGGCAAGTGGTATTGTTCCGTATTAAATAGCACTTCTCACCCATGGTACGGATTCATTATTACTCGATGAGCCACGTCCCAGGGGCTGACACGAGTCGTGCAAGAGAATCATGAATGGCAGAGATCGAAGAAGAGAGAAAGAACCCGAGCAAAATTAAGTCCGGAAAATCATCCACGACCCACCCGCACTGACACCCGCACTGACTTCGGCCCATCTGCATCTATTCTAACTTCTTACCTAGTAGTGGCTTCTTTTTCCCCTGCTCGTCCTGACCTCACCGGTATTTTATTTTTCAATTTTCAATGTCCACCCCTCCCCAACGTGACGACACAGATGTCCATGCTGGAGATAATGAATTTGCCCCTCGTTCTGACTGTCTCTCTTCCTCTCTCCCTCTCTGTATCCAGTCAAACAATCCCCAGCTGCATGTAGCCCTTGCAATGAGGTGATCCGGGCCAAGAACCCATGTCACCCACATATCCCCATTACTCGTACATCCCAGGTTGCTGTCCCTTTCCCTTGTTTTTCTGCTCCCAACACCGCTCCAGGCTTATAAATCCGTCCTCTTCCACGTGCCTGGCGGCCTTGTTGGACTCCGCAATGTCCGGTCTTGACTTGTCATTGATCTGATTTAGTTCTTGGCTACGGTCTTTGTTCGCCTGTGAAAACCGTGCGGTGTAGGGCCATCTCTCGCCGCGCGCCACCATTCGTTCGCTTCCCCTCTGGTTGTTCCCTATTTCACCATCATCATCCCCTAGCCTTACCAAATCTTTTTGCGACGTCCTTCTCTTTGTCTCTTCAAGTCCAAGCCTCGTTTTCTAAGGCAATCTCCGGACACCGTCCGACCCGCCGGACCCTTACAAACCTCTGAATCTTATGGTTTCATTGACCTTCGATTCCGACTTCAATTCCGAGACAAGAGTGCTCTGTATATTAACCTCCCCACCGAGGATTTCATATCTTCAAGCACTCAACCAGACACTGAGGCAAGATGTTCAACCAGCACAGTGGAGAAATGTTTCGGCGGCGGTACGGCCTCGAGCGTGAGTTCTAGCTGAACCAGACCCTATATCTTCCCAAATGCTAACCAGTCTAGCGACTCTCGCGAACCTGCACAATGTGGCATTGCCAGGGCAACTCTCGCAGGATACAAGCACAATGCCTTCGCCGCATGGATCTGGAGAACCGTCAAGAAGCCAGAGCCAGGAGCGAGAGGGGACGTGGGGTGAGCGTGATGTCGGAGGCCCCGTCAGCCGCGAAGAGGCCATGGCAGAATTCGAGGAGATCCGCCGCGGAATCTCCAAGATCAGTCTGCAACGTACCGCAACTCGCGAATCCGGTGCCGAAAAGGCCAGGACTTGGCTCTCCAGAGGTCGATCACGCCCCTCGATGGCTCGCACCCGAACAACAGCCTCAAGAGCCAGCACCGATACAACTTGGGACAAAGAGGCCGGTCCGGAGCCGGTCGAGGAGGATGACCTGGATCTGGGTGCCTTTCTCAAGGACGGCCATTTCGAAAAACGGACCGAGACGGGCGAGTCGGCCAAGAAGGTCGGGGTGCTGTTCAGGAACCTCACGGTGAAAGGTGTCGGTGCTCAAGCTACCTTCACAAAGACTCTTCCAGAGGCCATCGTGGGCACTTTTGGACCCGACTTGTACCACCTTGTGACCCGATTCGTCCCTGCTCTCAAATTTGGCAAGCCGCCTCCGACGAGGGATCTGATCCACGATTTTACTGGCAGTGTCCGCGATGGCGAGATGATGCTGGTGCTCGGGCGTCCGGGATCAGGCTGTTCGACCTTCCTCAAGGTCATTGCCAACCAACGGGAGAGCTTTGCCGGTGTCGAAGGTCTAGTCACTTACGGGGGTATCTCCGCCGAGGAACAAAAGAAGAGCTACCGCGGCGAAGTCAACTACAATCCAGAGGACGACCAACACCTCCCCAATTTGACCGTGTGGCAGACCCTGAAGTTCGCATTGATGAACAAGACCAAGAAGCATGATGCTAGCACCATCCCCATCATCATCGATGCGCTCCTCAAGATGTTTGGAATCTCCCACACAAGGGACACGTTGGTGGGAAACGAGTATGTGCGAGGTGTTTCTGGGGGTGAACGAAAACGAGTTGGCATCGCTGAGACCTTGGCGACAAAGTCAACGGTGGTCTGTTGGGACAACTCGACGCGCGGCTTAGATGCCTCCACCGCTTTGGACTATGCAAAATCGCTCCGGGTCATGACTGACATTTCCAACCGGACGACCGTCGTCACTCTGTATCAGGCAGGTGAAGGTATCTATGAACTCATGGATAAAGTCTTGGTTATTGAACAGGGTCGCATGATCTACCAAGGTCCGGCGAAGCAGGCGCGGCAGTATTTCATTGACTTAGGATTCCATGCTCCCGAGCGACAGACCACGGCGGACTTCCTGACTTCCGTGGGCGACCCCAACGAGCGCCAGTTCCGAAGTGGCATGGAAGCATCGACACCCAAAACTGCACAAGAGTTGGAGGCGGCATACCGCAAATCAGGCATCTACAAAGAAGTGCTTGCCGAAGTCGAACGCTACGAGTCCGAAATCAAATCTTCTGATTGTTCGGATGCCAGGCGATTCCAGGAGGCTGTCCAGGAACAAAAGAGCAACAGCAAGCTCATCTCAACGCAATCCAGCTATACCGTCTCCTTTTGGCGTCAGGTCATGGCTTGCACACTCCGCGAGTTTTGGCTGTTTTGGGGCGACAAGTCCACCCTGTACACTAAGGCTTTCATCATCGTTTCGAACGCTCTCATTGTTGGGTCTTTGTTTTATGGAGAAAGTCTGGATACCAGCGGCGCCTTCTCTAGGGGTGGCGCTCTTTTCTTCTCTATTGTGTTCCTGGGCTGGCTTCAACTGACTGAGCTGGTGAGAGCGGTCAGCGGTCGTGTCGTGATTGAACGACATCGCGACTATGCGTTCTATCGGCCCAGCGCTGTGGTTATCGCCAGAGTTGTTCTCGATCTGCCGGTTATCCTGGTCCAGGCTGTCGTCTTCACCATTGTCCTCTATTTTATGGCCAATCTCGATGTCGAAGCTGGCAAGTTTTTCATCACCCTCCTTTTCGTGTATATCACCACGATCTGCATCACAGCTCTCTATCGGATGTTTGCAGCCTTCAGCCCCACAATCGATGACGCCGTCCGATTCTCCGGTCTTGCGCTCAACCTCCTGGTCATCTTTGTCGGTTACACAATTCCCAAGACTATATTAACGGGGGATGTGATCTGGTTTGGTTGGTTGTTCTACATCAATCCTGTGGCATACTCGTACGAAGCAGTGTTAACGAACGAATTCCATGGTCGATTGATGGAATGCTCTCCCTCAAACTTGGTTCCCCGTGGCCCCAACGCCCAGCCGGGTTATCAAGGGTGTTCACTTACCGGAGCTACCCTGGGCAGCACCAGAGTCAGCGGGGATGCTTATTTTCAGACTTCTTTTGGCTATTCTCGATCACACCTCTGGCGAAACTTTGGGGTCGTCATTGCTTTTACAGTACTCTACATACTCATTACCGCTTTCGGATCTGAGTATTTCACATTCACAGGAGGTGGTGGTGGTGCGCTGATATTCAAGAAAACCCGCAAGGCAAAGGAGATGGTCGGCGAAGAGGCCAAACACGCGGATGAGGAAGAGGCTGTGACACCCGCGGATCCAGTTTCGAGCAGTACCTCAGAAAATATGAAGGATGAGCAGAACGCGATCGCCAGCGGCATCGCCAAGAGCAAGAGTGTCTTTACGTGGGAGAATGTCGAGTATGAAGTCCCATACCAAGGCGGAAAGAGAAAATTGCTCAACGGAGTTAACGGATATGTCAAACCTGGAGTGATGATCGCTCTGATGGGTGCCTCTGGAGCCGGTAAGACAACTTTGCTCAACACGCTCTCGCAGCGGCAGACAATGGGCACTGTGTCTGGGGACATGCTTGTCGACGGACGACCTCTTGGAATCGAATTTCAGCGAGGCACCGGCTTCTGCGAGCAGATGGACTTACACGACGAGGCTGCCACTATTCGTGAAGCTCTCGAGTTCTCGGCGATTTTGAGACAAGATCGGAATGTGCCAAAGCAGGAGAAGCTTGACTATGTCAACAACATCATCGAGTTGCTGGAACTCCACGACATTGAGGATGCCATCATTGGCTCTCTGGGTGTTGAACAGCGCAAGAGACTGACCATTGGTGTTGAACTGGCTGCCAAGCCCGAATTGCTCCTGTTCCTCGACGAGCCGACCAGTGGTTTGGATTCTCAGTCTGCCTTCTCGATTGTCCGGTTCCTGAAGAAGCTTTCGCAAGCTGGTCAAGCCATCATCTGCACCATTCACCAGCCCTCTTCGATGCTGATCCAGCAATTTGACATGGTCTTGGCTCTGAACCCCGGCGGCAACCCGTTCTACTTTGGTCCCATTGGAGAAAACGGGTCGGCTGTGATCGAATACTTTGCAAAACGAGGTACTCAATGCCCGCCCAACAAGAACGTGGCCGAGTTTATTCTCGAGACTGCCGCGAAGGGAGGAAAGAGACGAGCGGACGGAAAACGAGTCAACTGGAACAAAGAATGGCTCGAGTCTGAAGAGAACGCGGCCATGCTCAAGGAGATCCAACGGCTCAAGGAAGAACGATCCAAGGAGCCGCTCAAGGAAGTGAAGGAACAGCGCGCGTTTGCTGCTCCCGTTCCCCTACAGACGTACGAGCTCATGAAGCGGACGTTCCGCTCGTACTGGCGCGATCCGTCATATCTGTACGCGAAGCTCTTCACCAGCGTCATCATCGGCATCTTTAACGGGTTCACATTCTACAACCTCGACAACTCGGTGGCATCGCTGCAAGAACGGTTCTTCACCTCTTTCCTCATCATTATCATCCCGCCGACCATCGTCAACGGCGTCGTGCCCAAGTTCTACCAAAACCGCGCATTGTGGGAAGCGCGTGAATACCCGTCTCGGATTTACGGGTGGTTCGCATTCTGCACCGCACAGGTTGTCGCCGAGGTGCCCACGGCCATCATCAGCTCCGTCATCTATTGGCTGCTGTGGTACTACCCGACTGGACTCCCACGCGACAGTGAGACTGCGGGTTACATGTTCCTGATGACCATGCTGTTCTACTTCTTCATGTCGTCGTGGGGCCAGTGGATCTGCGCCTTTGCCCCTTCCTTCACGGTGATATCCAACACGCTGCCGTTCTTCTTTGTGATGGTCTCCATCTTCAACGGTATCGTGAGGCCGTACGACCAACTGCCCGTGTTCTGGCGATACTGGATGTACTATGTCAACCCATCTACGTGGTGGCTGCGGGGAGTGCTCTCAGCGACAATGAAAGACCTGACGGTGCGGTGCGCGCCGGGCGAGTCGACGCTCTACAACGCCCCGCCGGGCCAGACCTGCCAGTCGTACACCCAGCCGTTCATCGACTCGTCCGGTCTGGGGTATGTGAGCACCCTGGCCAACGGCACGTGCGCGTACTGTCCGTATGCGACGGGCAAGGAGTATCTCTCCACCCTCAACACCAAGCCGAACGAGCAGTGGCGCGACTTTGGCATCTTCTTGGTCTTTGTGTGCTCGAATTGGCTACTGGTCTATTTCTTCATCTACACCGTCAGAGTCAGGAAGTGGAGCTTCGGGATGCGCTATGTCTCTGGCACGGCGGAGAGGCTGATTGAGGTGGTGAAGGGGTTGGTCAAGGGGAAGAGGAGGTGAGGGAGTAAGACAATGAATGAACCGGAGGTAGGGGGTATCTGACCACGATCTGATCAGTGGGACATGCACGCGCTTCGTGAGTTTCTTGTAAGTATAGTTCTCTAGCGAGTAAAAGACGCAATCTGCCTTGGAAGCGAAATATAGATCTGTTTACGACTGCTACATGGAATGTAATAAGAAAGCATCTGAACCAATATATATTTCGGAACGTAGTTAGATGTTTGTCTGTTTGCCTATGTGTGTGTAGCTTTTCTCAACGCAGTGTTTCAACGGGCTCAATAACCCAGAGCACTCACACCCAGCAAATACTATCATTATTATCATTTTTCACGCCCACCCACACACTCACTCACTCACTCATCATCATCCTCAACCCCCACGATCTGGCAACTAACACTCCACAACCTCCTCGCCTCCCCAACATCATAGCACCACTCAGCATGTCCCGGCGCGTGCAACACCTCAGCCTGATCGCCCCTAACCTGTGGAGCGACGGTACAATCATCCAAAAATTTCCCGCCGGCGCCTTCCAGCTCCTTATCGACGGCCGCGAGGACCGTGGTGGCGGCGCCCTGCTCGACGGATTTGGTCGTGCGCTGGACCTCGGGAAGCGCGAGGATGGCCGAGAAGTCGACGTGCACGGCTAGACCCGTGGCGATGCCCCCGGGGTGCAGCGACCAGGCGTGCAAGACGCCTCTGGGACCGCCGTAGCGCCGTTCGATCTCGTTGGCCATGTATATATTCGCCGTCTTGGACTGGCCGTACGCGCCGAAGGGAGTGTAAGCTCCCGGTTTTGACAAAGTCAGATCGTCAAACATGACTCGACTCGCGCGGTGGCCGATGGACGAGACGTTGACCACGCGTGAATGGAAACCCGGCGTCGCACCCCCCCTAAGCAGCGCGGGCTTGAGAAGCTGGAACAGCAAAAAGTGGCCGAGGTGGTTCGTCTGGAACTGCAGCTCTTGTCCGTCCCGCGTCACCTCGCGCTGCGGAATCGCCATGACGCCCGCGTTGTTGACCAGGACGTGCAGCTTCTCTTCGCGCTCGAGGAAGGTCGCCGCGCAACGCCGCACGCTCGCAAAATCTGCCGTGTCGAGCTCGAGGAGCTCGACTCGCGCCCGCCCTTTTCCACCGTCCAGGAGGTCCGCCAGCGCGGCGCGGCCTTTGGAGAGGTTTCGGACCGTCGCGTACACTTTTGCCCCCGTGGCCGCGAGGGCCCGGACGGTTTCGACGCCCAGACCGCTCGAGCAGCCCGTCACAAGCATGACTTTGTCACCAAGCGCGTTTTCCAAGTGGTTGTCTGCGATGATTTGCAAGGCCGTCGGGCGCGAGTCGCCTGGTCCGCCGAGGTTGGAGGGGAGGTGGCTTGGGCGTAGCGGGTTGTTCATCCTGTTGAGCGAAGCGAGACAGTCTATCCTTTCAAACCGGGGTCAGAGGTGGGGAATACTGGGGGATCAGTTGCTTTCAGCGGCTGGAGATGGGAATTTGAATTGATGAAAGCGTGTTCTTGAATGCTTGATCGATATATTCTTCTTTCTTTTCTCTTTCTTGCCTCTGAAGAAAGAGTCGAAGTGGCAGTTGGTTTTCGTTTCTGAAGTCGGGATCTTGGACATCCCATTCCATGTCGTGCTCTTCAAGACTCTTTATATCAACGAGACCCTTACCTCTTCCCTTCCACGTACCGTCTTCATGTACCGTCTTTCCTTCCCGTCTCCTTGATGGTCCCCTAAAAGCCATGCGTGACCTCTGCTCACCCTGCAAGGCAGAGGAGATAAGGACCATTCTCCTCCCTCCTCTTTTTCCGAATTCATCTCGTCCTGTTGACGACTTACCTTAACACCGAGTGTCATCTACGTGAACCTTCGCTCTTTGCCTCGGTTGGTATCGTTGTTGTTCTTGATTGAGTGTGGAACCAAATCGCGCCAATAATGAGGGAACAGAAAGTGGACCGGCGTGCCTGAGAGACTGGGGCTGGAGCCTTGGGTGTGTTGATCGTAACCATCTGCAGAAAGAAGAGCACCTGCAGATAGGGGAGATTCAGTGTCTCAAAGACCTCAATTCACTCACCTACTGTTCGTGCGAAATGGTGCGAAGTGGTGCGTGAGTGGGTTTGAGGTTGGATTTGGATGACACTCGCGAAAGATGCAGGCTGCTTACGGGTTCGGAGTATGCAAGACAAACCGGAGAGTCGGATAATCCCCCTGGTTTTTGGGAGCCTTGTCAGGGCTACTACTACCACTATTAGTAGGCTGCCACCCACCGAGTACGGACAAGGATTCGAGATGTGGGAGCCCTTCAGGTGTCCACATATACTACGACTCAGCTCTTCTTTGCTTTTGCTCTCCTTGGCCCGTGGTTATCGAGAGGTGGTCAGAATCTGTGGCTAGTGCCTACTCCTTGGTAGCGGAGATCTCGAAACAGCAGATAAATGAAAGCAAGAACCAGAGTTGGTCTGATAGAGCGTTGGAATGGACAACTGTGACAGAATTGAGAATGCCTTTCTAGGTGTACTGATCATACATTGTGCAGGGATTCGATATCCCGTCACTCCCAGCTGGAAACCCTCTCATCGGACCAGAATTGCCCATTGGCGCCTCTGATATCCCCAATGGCCAACAACACAGGCGTCTGCGCTCCTTTATCTGGCGTCTTCACTCCTCTGCCTTTGGTCATGTCCGTGTTGACGTAGCCTGGGCAGCAGCTATTGATCAAGACTTTGCTACCTTTTTGCGCATTCTGCTCCGCGATGGTCTTCGTCATCCCGATGACACCGGCTTTTGAGACAGCATACGCAGCCCCTGGCCAATTCTTTTGGTAGGTTCCATTCGACACCGCAGCAGAAAACTCTTCCATGAGTTGGGTGATTTCTTCTGGTGTTTTCGCTGACAAGAAACGAGATCGAACAGAGCTCGAATACTTGGAACTTAATCGGCCCGCCACGCTCGCGACATTGACCAGTCTCCCGCCATCCTTGATATGTGGCAGCAATTTCTGCGTAGCCTCCAGTGTACCATAATAATTGCAGCCCAGGGTCTTCCTGACCACGTTTTCATTAAACCCGTCCATGGCAATCCCGGCATTGTTGATCAAGAAATCTATGCCATCGGGATGCTCTTGTTTGATCCTCCCTGCAAACTCCTCGATGCTCTGCTGGCTGTCGATGTCCAGGGGAAGGAATTTCACGTCGGTGAGGCCGCCATGAATCCTCAAGGCTCTTGCACGTTCGAGCTGAGGGTCTGTCTTGATTGACTCAAGAGCAGCCTGTCCCCTTTCTTCGTTTCGTGCGGTCAGGTAGAGGAGTAAAGGGCCGGTGTTCAGTGGAGAGTGCGGATATTGGAGGGCGAGTTGGCGGATGATGGCCAGTCCGATCCCTTTGTTGGATCCTGTGCAGGCGCCCACACGCGCGTAGGCTGTCATTTTGGCGGTTGTGAGGTGGAATAGCAGAGAGAGGATGAAGGGTCTAGATAAAGCTGTCGCATGAGTAATGTCTATTGAACGAAGCGCTCACCTTGATCGGAGATAACGGACAGTACGTGTCATAGATCTGCCTGCGGTGCCATGCGTCTATAAGGTGAATCTAAGAGGCGGTTGTTGTGGTCTGGCCGTACATTGTTGCCTGGCTGCATACATGTCTGCTCACCTTGACAGGGTTCGTATTGATGTATTCCTTGAGACGAAGCTGACTGAGAGCAGAGACGTGGACCTTCGACGGGCAGAAGGAGAGAATGATTGCTTTGGATTGCAGTCACGCCCATTGGTGGGTGATTCTCGCAGTCTAGGTGCTTGGGCCGAGGCCAACCGCCCTGCCGCCCCTGCGCCCTGACGTCTTTCATACCGAAATGTTCAATCGCCGAAGCATTTCCAAACCGAGCTGCTCGTGAAAAAAGGACCATCTTTCCCACCTTCTCTCCTCTGTTCTGGGCTCCAGCTCTCACAATGGCCTCGAAATCCCTTCCTAGACCTCTCCTGAGGCTGGCAGCAACAGCTCAGCAATGTCGCTTCTACTCCAAACCCTCAGCTTCAATGTTCAGAGCTTGCCCCGCATCACGTCGAGCTGGTCGCAACCTGTCACGAGCCACGAGACCAGTCTTTGTTGCAGGCCAAAGACGCTCCATTTCTGCCAGCTTGCAGCGACGCTACGCTGATGTCGAGGAGGAAGGCTTCGACCCAGCTTCCGTCGAGCGCGAGTCCGACCAGGTCGATGTGTGCATCGTCGGCGCAGGTCCAGCAGGACTGAGTGCCGCCATCCGGTTAAAGCAGCTGGCCAACGAAGCCGGGGACGAAGAATTTCGTGTCGTCGTACTGGAAAAAGCTGGCGAGGTGGGCGCACATATCCTGTCCGGCAATGTGTTGGAACCAAGAGCGATCAATGAGTTGATCCCGGATTGGTTGAGTGAGGACAACGAGAATCGATTTACGCAGGCCACGCCTGCTGGGTCGGATAAAATGCGATTCTTGACAAAATCAGGTGCCATTCCTATACCGGCGCCGCCGCAGATGCACAACGAGGGCAACTATATCATATCTCTGAGTCAATTTACCAAGTGGTTGGGTGAGAGAGCTGAAGAGGTGGGAGTCGAAATATATGCAGGCTTTGCGGCAGCCGAGATCCTATACAATAATGAAGGCGCAGTTAAGGGTGTCGCTACGAATGACCAGGGTGTGGGGAGAAATGGGAAGGCAAAAGCCAGCTTTGAGCGTGGAATGGAGTTCCACGCCAGGGTGACGCTTTTGGGCGAAGGATGTCATGGAAGCCTGACCAAGCAAGTGTCCAAGAAGTTTGATCTGAGGAGAGACTGCCAGCCGCAAACCTATGGACTCGGAGTGAAAGAGGTCTGGGAAATCCAACCAGAAAAGTTCAAGAAGGGTGAGATATCTCATACCATGGGATATCCGCTGACGAAGGATACTTATGGTGGCGGATGGATGTACCACTTCGGAGACAACTTGGTAAGCCTGGGATTGGTCGTTGGTCTCGACTATGCCAATCCCTGGATATCCCCTTACGGCGAGTTTCAGCGCATGAAGCTCCATCCATTCTACAAGTCAGTGCTGGAAGGCGGCAAGTGCATCGCGTATGGCGCTCGCGCTCTCAACGAAGGCGGCTACCAGTCAATACCGAAATGTGCATTTCCCGGGGGCGCCCTGATCGGTGACACTGCGGGCTTCCTCAATGTGCCCAAGATCAAGGGCACGCACACGTCGATGAAATCTGGCATGTTGGCTGCCGAAGCCGCGTATCAAGCCCTCGCTCATAACAAAGAATCAAGCACCATCTTCCTGTACAACTACGAGGACGCCCTCCGGGAAAGCTGGATCTGGCCCGAACTCAAAGCTGTGCGCAACATGCGACCGTCCTTCCACAACCCTTTGGGCATCTATGGTGGCATCATGTACTCTGGCCTCGAGGCCTACGTCTTCCGCGGCATGATGCCTTGGACATTGAAGCACAAGCAACCGGACTGGGCGGCCACGAAACCCGCAGATCAATTCCCCAAGATCGAATACCCAAAACCTGACGGCGAGATCACCTTTGACATCTTGACCAGCGTGTCACGGACCGGAACGAATCACGAAGAGGATCAACCTGTGCATCTCCAGGTCAAGGACTGGGATGCTCATGCGCAGAAGGAGTGGCCCAAGTACAAAGGCGTCGAGAACCGTTTCTGTCCCGCCGGCGTGTACGAGTATGTGGAGGATGACACCAAGGATATTGGGGTACGGTTTCAGATCAACGCTCAGAAGTAAGTTTCCTCTCCTTCATGCTGAACACTCAAGCCTTTTCGGTGTGTCCTGTATGCTTACTTATGATAAAATAGCTGCATTCATTGTAAAACATGCGACATCAAAGTACCAGACCAGGACATCAATTGGCAAACTCCACAAGGTGGTGAAGGGCCAAGCTATAGCATTACTTGAGAGGTCCATGGTCCATGGGCGGATATTGTGACACCTGTATGCAGCGGTGACTAGGACCTATTCAATTGGCCTCAAGGGGGATTTTTCTCCCATTGCGCCGCACGGATATCTCTGTCTAAGCCTGTTTTGATCATTGGCGGGATCCGCGTACGATAGGCTTGAGGCCTGTGCAATCAGCTTGTGAAAGGTATCATGGTGTCTGATCTTGCTACATACAGTACAAGAACGGTCCTGATCTCGAGTGCCGGCCATCCCGTCACTCTCTATATAAACAACCACCTGTAACCACCTGCGAGGTCCGAACAAAAAGGAGCAAGTGCAACGCGATACATTTCCACCGCAGGGAGTTTTCGAAGGAGAATAGGGGAGGTTATCTAGGAGAGAGCGGGAAAAGTATATTCAAAGACATTGCAGGACAAAGAGCAGCCAACTACCTCATCGCCGTGTACCAGTCGCATATACCTAGGTAGCCAATTGAATATATCCTGCAGGTGGTCTCCATTTGAGAATGGCATCTCTTGTATCGACCCAGCTTGTCCAAGGTTGAACTAGCGTAGCTCTTCGCCTCTACAATCGTGATAGTCCTTGTAAAGGCTCGTTGCTCCAAGTGTTATCTACCAATAATAGAACCTACCGCAAATCCCCAATGAAATGCCCATGTCAATCCCTCCCGCCCAGCGAGCTTTGCAGTGCCGTGTCGTTCCTCCGGAGAGAACCTACATACATGTAACGACCACTTCATCTGGTCCATGAAAAGAACCGATCATCCGATCATGGACCGTGGAACTTCCAGCAAATACCTCGTGAATTCTTGCGGAAGAGCGGTGCAGAAGGCTGGGCTACGGTAGATCTCTCGCCCTCGTTTCTTGGGGTTGGTCCCTTGTTTCCTGTTAGCAAGTAATGGGGAAGAGGAAATCTGCGCGTTTGTAGAACGTTTTGTTGCTGAGGGGAGGGCTTGAAAACCAACCATGCGCCTTGAGAGAGTCGTCTGGCATATCTGCAGGCATAGCCAGAGCCAGGTGACCTGCGTTTGGAGTGCAAAGCGAGGCTCACTTTCAGCAATCTGAAGCGTCCGCCTTGCCGTTGGTGCGATTGAAAGCTGTCGTAGCAAATCCCGCAACTCATCCGTGCATCGCCTGCGTGGAAATCCAGACCTGCTGGTTCGGTGTGAAGAGCGGCCTCTCGTCCTCGTTATCATAGCTTCTACGGTACCTCAATCGGGTCGCCGTCGGACCAGGGTCTTTGGTGGTTTGTGGATGTCGGGTCGAATCAGGGCCTTTGGCGGTTTGCGGATGTTGACCTGAACCTGTTCTTGCTGCGCCCGGCCCCGGTCGACCTGGGATCTCGTAACCACGGTCAACCACTGCCTCGCATCTGTTCGGACAATATCGACGGTGCTGAAGAGCAGACCGGCAGTGCGCGAGTACGTTGTGAACGCATCACGACAGCGTTCACAGCTTGGTTGACGAGTGCGAGGGGCTTGCAATTGCACATGTTCGTTCGCTTGGTCAGTCGCAGAATCATACTTTGAGATGGACATCGAAGAAATCGTCTTTTCTATATGGCTGCAGCCTTGGATGTTGCGACCACAGCAGGTCTTACGAGGAGATGGTTAGCTGGCCCAAGAGTGCTTACGAGGAGTCTGAAACAAAAACGATACAGCGCGGATGGTCCAGCCAACGAGGCCATATCAAGCATCACGCAAATGAAATACTACCTCAATTGGGACATCGCCTATTTTTCGTGATGCCATGGTCAGAATGAACGGTGGTGGTGACAATATTGCAGCCTTGATGCTGAGGCTGGGATCAACAAGGCTGAATGACCGAAAAGGGCAGCTCTCCGAGAGCAGAGGCCCGGGCAAGCTGAGAAGGTGGGCCGAGTGTGGATCCTTCGTAAAGTCCCGCAGCTCCATTGGCTAGAATGACACCGGTTTTGGAGAGTCTTTGGCCGGACTTTCTGGACACAGTTTCCGGAGGGTGATTGGCTGGCAGGGCGTCGTCATCCCTGCCACCACCGCCCACCACCGCCCACCACCGCCCACGAGTGGCATGCCAAGCCAGCATGTGAAACAATCAACCGACCGATCGGCCACACCGCGTCAGGGTCGTGACTCATTTCCGCATCTCACCATTTTCCTCCCTTGCAGCTTCTCTCTGCCCTCCCAGTTTCACTCTCTCTTTCTCTTCTCTCTCCTTGTCACCCATGCCTACTAGTACCTAGGTACCTGGGTAACTGGCTTGGATCGTTTGCTATCGTGGAAGCCCGCGGTAGACGGCATCCGAGTCCCAGCCAGAAAGCAGGTGTGTTTGACAGCTGACTGATGGGTTTCCAACAGCTGGGTTTGCCTGGCCCGCGTCGTATGGCAAACAAAACCCATGGGATGTGGGCGGCGGCAAACGACTGCTCTTGCCAAGTTGCCAGTGATGCCACTTCGCCCATCTCCAGCAGAAAAAGCCTGAAACACGTGATCACGACCCACGTACCGGAGTTCCCTTCCCAGTCTTGACATGTCCATCCGAATAGTGAAAAATTTGTTTCACGCTCACCTTTTTTCTTTCCATGATGCTGAGATGATGGCACGACTCGAGGGCAGGCTGATTTTCTTGTTGTTGATGCATCATGCATACTTTAGTTTAGGGGGTCACGGCAGGGCGGATTAGGCAGGAATGCCCAGGAGTGGTATGCAGCAAGCCAGAGGGGAAGGAAAAAAAGGGGCAGATAAGGTGCAAACCACAAAGCGCAGGGCGAAAAAGGTGCAGGGGTGGCTGGACGGGGGCTGCAGTGGACTGCGCAGGCGAGTTGCTGGGCAGATTCCTGGTGGAGGAGAGTGCAAGGTGGGCTTGATTGCAGCAAGCTTGGGCGCCCAGATGACACCTACTAGGCCCGTTGTAGGATAGCGGCCCTTCCACGGCGGGGTTTGCAGTCTGCGCTCTGTGGCGACTGCCTGGCACTATAAAACCCTCCCTCGCCCTCTTTCCGCGCGAAGTGCAGCCGACCTCTTTTTCCTGACATTTTTTGATTCTTGGCACTCCCTCCTGCCAGACTCCCATCCCACCCCCTCAATTCTTCGCACGGCCACCACAGCGCATTCTTGCCAGCCTGCGATTGATCCTCTTATATCCTCCTCTGGCATCGATTGACTCTCCCACATCATCGTGCCGCCACATAAATATCCCTTGGGCGCATCCCGCAAACCAGATCCGAAGTTTGGCCAAACCCAAAGATCTCACCTGCGATCCCTGCGCCTGCCACTCTCTTCACAAGGGCAAACAAAGGAAACAAAGAAAAGAAGACCAAGCCACAATAGACTGTTCGCGCTTTCCGCTCTTAAGTAATTCGCAATCGCAAATCTACGCACTCTTGCTTCCTCTTGCTCCCGCGTTCTCCCAACCTCGTCGTCGTCCCTCCAGATCGGACCAAAACTTCTCTGCAGACCTGATCTGAGACAAGCTTCACCGGTCGACCGACTCATTGTCACTTGGAAGTAGGGCAGTTGTGTTGTAGGGGAGACATTGAGTTGTTCATCTCCCGCATCTCGGTACGAAACCACCACCACATCCATCTTCTCTACCTCTTCCTCAGGTCGATTCTCCGATCTACAATCCCATCGTCGTCGTCGAGTTGACGCCGCGGCTACCTACTGCTGGCTCGAGTGAATTCAGTCGAAATTCACTTTGGCCTCAAAGTCGAGCCTCGCACCGACCGACACGATCGATCGCCTCTCTGCCTCACCCTCGCCACCTTGTTGTCACTTATCATTCCGCCAGCCTAACCTGACTTTCTATAAATTCTCTACAGACTGCTTTCATCCTTCATCGATCACCCTCATCGACAAGGATACACCCACTGCGACCGCTTGATTGCGCCGCATTGACAAACCTCACATTCCTGCAATCATGGAATCTCTTACCACTCATCCGTCCACCGCGCAACAGGCCAAGGCCTTCACCTCTCCCGCGTCTCTGTCGTTCCCCGGTGGTGCTGGGGACCTGACACCGCCCTCCTCTGAGAAAGATGGACAAAACCTCATAGGTGGCTCGTACGCAGATGGGAAGACCAATGGTCCGCAGGGAGGAAACGCCGTTCAGGCTCCACAAACCCCTGGCGCAACACCTGGCGCTGGCGTGAGTGGTATTGTGCCCACCTTGCAGTGAGTATTGTCCCTTTGTTGTCCTTTTTTCAAGGTCAGCAGAGGTTAACATCTCTAAAGAAATATCGTTGCTACGGTCAACTTGGACTGTCGTCTTGATCTCAAGACGATTGCACTCCATGCCCGCAACGCCGAGTACAACCCCAAGGTAAGCTATCGCTCACTTATGTGTCGATATCCTCAACACTGACTGATCGATGTAGCGTTTTGCCGCTGTCATCATGCGTATCCGTGACCCCAAAACCACGGCCTTGATCTTCGCATCAGGCAAGATGGTTGTCACTGGCGCCAAGTCGGAAGATGATTCGAAACTTGCAAGCCGCAAGTACGCTCGTATCATTCAAAAGTTGGGCTTCAACGCCAAGTTCACCGACTTCAAGATCCAGAACATTGTCGGTTCATGCGACATCAAGTTCCCCATTCGACTGGAGGGTCTTGCGTCCAAGCATCATCCCTTCAGCTCGTATGAGCCTGAATTGTTCCCTGGTCTTATTTATCGCATGATCAAGCCAAAGATCGTCTTGTTGATCTTTGTCAGCGGCAAGATTGTGCTCACGGGTGCCAAGGTCCGTGAGGAGATCTATCAAGCTTTCGAGCAGATCTACCCTACGCTAACAGGTAAGCATCGTCTGAACCTTTGTTACCTGCTGAACTTGCTAATCTGGCCTAGACTTCCGCAAAGTCTAGATCTGCTTTTCCCGTTAGCCGTGTATCAACAGTCAATATTTATCTTCGGCTCCCCTCGACAATGGTCACCCTGTCGCAGCGGGAATGCCAGCATGCTTAAGTGCTGTATCTTGCAAGCCAAGCATGACTCTGAAACCAACAACTCACCAAATCTTAAACTTTCTTTTTCGCCCGTGTCACGACTATCTATGAGCATTGCATGGCGTTTTTGAGCGAAATCCCTCCATATTGTTTCGTGGGGCAAAGGCACCAAAAAGGGCGTGGGTGGTGTCGGCCTGCTTACACCTTATTAGACATTGGGTCTCATCGACAATGGGATATCAGCTTGGGGGACGGTATCGGCGCTGGTCGATTTCGCATACCGTCTTGTGTGGAATATCTTCAGTTTCCTCTGCCCGTTCCTGGTCAAGTGGTGGTGAGAGACAACACACCACCGACCAGTGGCTATCCGGCGCACGGAAAGCTTTGCAGAATCAGGGAGGCTTAACTTTACTTTTCAAAGCATGGTTCTCCATCCATGACTGGAACTTTTTGCGTCATGGAAAAGAAAAAAAAGTAGATGGGCAAGTGAGATGCTGCCCATTTGCCCAGATTGTTTGTGATAGAAGCAGCAGAAGATGCTGAGTGTGGACTCTGAATGGAGTGAAGGGATGAGAGGGTTGGCACGATACCTTGATCGTAGTCGTGCTGCTCACCGACTGCATGATGATAGCTCAATATGAATTCTCATCCCTTCTGCCACTGTTTCATTCCGTAGAGTTGTCGTTGGAAGTCTGACACATGCGTGACTTGGTGATCCGGGACTTTAGGTGGGGTGCTGCTGTAGTAGTGACATCAGGTGAACCGAGGAAGCATGTGCTCTTGATCTGTAGACTGGGCATGTGTGAATGTACAGGGTATGGACACATGTGCTGTTAGACTTGATTTGATCCTGCTTTTGCTTTCTCACTCGACACCATACTGCAGAAAGCAGAACTGGTGGAAAGTGTTAGAGGCCAAGAGAGAGAGAGAGAGAGAGAGAGGGAGGGAGAGAGAAATGGAGAGAAAGAAAAGGGGGGAAATAAGAGAGTCTTTCAAGGCTGTCCAATTTTATGAGGACCTTAATAATAACTCTTCGCTCCCAGATCGGCACGGAGAAGTGAACATCGATTGATAGACTGATTGATTGATTGATTGATCGAGTCGATTAGAAACATCCCATTGTCCTCCGTCCACCCCTCCTCCGTGCCCCTGGTACTCCAGTCCGTCTACAAACGGTAGTATCTATTTATTCTGGAATAGAACGGATGGCCCTTGCATTTCGTGTATCCTGTGCTCATCGTGATAGTCCATGCGCACACTCGCGACGGCCATGTCGTAGAGGGACCAGAATATGATAGATAGATAGATAGATAGATAGACATGTCGAATGGCTCGATCCTATCCTATCCTATCCTATCCTACCTCTACCTCCTCCTCTGCATCTCCTCGTCGAGCACCATCCCCTTCCTCCCAGCTCGACTCCCATCCTCGCACCCCGTAAACTCCTCCCCGTCCTCCCCGCCGTCTTTCATTTCCCGCCTCAAATCCTCTCGACTCCTCCACCTCCAGATCTTCGCCAGCTGGGGCTCTAGGGTGCCCGAAATCGCGGCCACGATCTTGTCGCCTATCACGGGGAAGAATTTGAAGCCGTGGCCCGAGCCACCCGTGGCGAGGAACAGGTTTTGGAAGCAAGGGTGGTAGGTTATCAGGAAGTCGCCGCTTGGTCTGTTGGAAGAATAAGAATTTGGGGGGAAATGGATGAGGTGTCTTATCTGGGGGATTTCAAATGTAATGAAATGGGTGCGAGCAGAATCCAGAAAAAAAGAAACAAGTCGCGGGAAATGGAAATTGAGGACTTACGTATCACAGTACCAGCAGATGCGCGTGCGGGTGAACGGTCTGTCGGCCATTTGAGGCAGGATCTCCCCCAGAGCTTCCCTCAGGGCTTCTTCAGCTTCGAGCGGGATGGGTATGCCAACTTTGGGGACGCTGACTTGCACGGATCCAGGGTCAATGTCAGGGTCGTTCGAGATTCCGATCTCAGGGTCAATGACCGCCCTGGAGAGTTTCACTGGGTTTCGATATCCGTACCCATGTCGGGCGATTTTCAGAACGTTCCCTCTCGGTGGGATGACGAACATCCCTTTACTCATGTTCATAATGGTCGGTCTGTTCTCCATTGCCGCCTGCTCTTCGGGCGTGATGTCCAGGTAGGCCATTGTCTGCCCGGTGGCCAGACAGCGCCCTTGAAGGTCGATCAGGCTGGGACTCCATGCGCCAGCTGCAACGACGGTCAGGTCTGCGTGGATCTGCTCCCCTCCGGCACCAGCCAATTCCACGCCCTGACAATTGCTTCCGGAGAATACGAGCCTCGCGACCTGTGCACCAGGGCGGATGGTTACACGACCGCCACTCTCGCTCTGTATCCTCCTCAATGCATAAGCCACGCACGCTTCGGCATCGGCCCATCCCGAGTTGAAGTTCGCGTAGCCATGGTCCCCGCTGACACTCCCGTAACCCGTGGCTTTTCGGATCTCATCTCGTCCGCGTATTTCTCGGATCTTGCTCAAGTCCACATTGCCGCCATCTTGTGCCAGGTTCCTCACATTGGCCAGAGATTGCCTCAAGTAGGCATCTTTGTCCTCGTCGGCCGTCAGCACGAAGCCCGGTTCATGATATCTGCCTTCCCCTCCCCAGCCGTCTTTCCTCTTGTCGCGCCAGAGCTCTTGCGCCTGCGAAGCAAGCTGGGCATAGTGCTTGTCGGCATAGTCGGCGCGGACAATCCTGTTCGCGTCGACGGAGGAGCCTGAAGGGTTTGGCAGGGAAGGGGAGCCGTCGATGATGGTTATGCGCGTGGCATTGTACGCGGGGTTGGAGAGGAGCGAGAGCGCTGTGGAGAGACCAAAGACGCCGGCGCCTATGATCAATATGTGCTGGGGAACTGGGGTGTTAGACATTGCGAAACCGCACTATGTATACATGCCCTCTCCTGCTTCTTTGGGTGAAGAATAAAGTCTAGACTTACCGGACGCAACACAACCGAGATATGAGGCCTCGTTCTAGCCCGGTTAACCAACGCGACGTGGTTCTCCGCAGATGCAAAAAGCCTCGAGATGAGGCCGCGCCCTTTCACGTCCGAGGTCGGATCAATCTCGGCTAAAATGGCGTTGTGCCAGCACTTTTGATTTTTGGCACGCAGTTTGAGACAGACAGCATTATTGTTTTCAGGTTCCAGAGAGTCCAGCAGATGAACTATTGATGTTTGATCCCCTGCTTGCTCCATGGCGGAAGCGGCAAGGCTTTACATAGAGTGCTCGAGGATCCCGCATCTCGCACTCTCCATATCCGCGAAGCGCGCAGCTGCTCGCTCAACGTCAACAGCATGTCTCAATCGCCAGCGTCTTCTCTCGTGTTCAGTCGGGCGATCATCCGCACTGTCAACGCCTCGACAAGCTGTGAGAACTACTGCCTACAGCTCCTCCTTCCACCTTCGCTCGCGCAGACATGCCTCCACGACGAAGCAGACCGTCCCAAACCCTAACATCCCTCGACCTCTTGGACAGTCGCAACCGCAACATAAGCCCAGACCGACCCTCCTCGACCGCGCCACCGCCCAAGACGCCCTCGACCACCTCGCCGCGAAGAATCGGAGGCAGCGCATCCACATGTCCTCCAACACCTACTTCTGGATCACTTCCTTGTTTGGCTTCCTCCTCTCCACCTACGTCGCCTACACGTACATGTCCTACACGCGCTCCGTCAAGGAGTATGAGAATCGAGACGATCTCCCCCAAAACGCCGACGTCTCTTCCCGATGGATGGATCTCTCGAGGAACTTTGACGACGAGGTCGAGTTGTCAGAGAAGCTCATGTTTTTGAGGAGCAAGAGGGAGAAGTTGTGCAGAGAAGCTCGGGGGAACGTGCTGGAGGTGAGTGCCGGCACGGGAAGGAACATGGGGCTCTATCGCTTAGATCCTCTCGTCACGCCTGAAGACAAAAGAGTGGAAAGCTTGGTGTTCAACGATTTGAGTGAGATCATGCTCTACCAGGCACAGAAGAAGTTTGAGGAGTCGCAGGAGAAGGTCAAGGACAAGAGACGGTTTCCAGGGCCTGTGCAATTCGTCGTCGGGGACGCAGGCGACAAGAACCTTATCAAGAGGCCAGAAGGTGGGTTCGATACAATCATTCAAACTATGGGTGTGTGCAGTGAGACCAACCCTGTCGCATTTTTGAGGCAGCTGGGCGAATTGTGCAGGCAGCCAGGGGAGAAGAGCTCGGGTGTCGACATGAAGATCATCGAAAAAGAATCTCAGCAACGTCTTGAGGATATCACAAAAAGGAAAGACCGTGGTGTCTCGGAGCTAGACCCAGAGCAGAAAAGGCAGCAGGAAGAAGATGCACTTGTTGCAGAGTACGGAGGAGACTTGGGCGGCAAGATCCTCCTTCTCGAACATGGCCGGTCGTACCTTGGCTTCATCAATCGGGTGCTGGACAATGGTGCAAAAATGCATGCTGACCACTATGGATGCTGGTGGAATAAAGACATTGAGCAAATTGTAAAGGATAGCGGGTTGATCGTAGAGCGAAAGAGGAGATACCACTTTGGGACGACGTATGAATATGTTCTCAGGCCGAGACCGAAATCTAGAAGTGGAGATGAGAAGACGGAGAAGACATGGGAGAAGGTCAAGGGTGGAAAGAATGCTGTCGTAGATCTGAGTCAAGGTGTGCAAGTCAAAGGATGGACGGGAGGATGGTTTGGCAGGAATTGAACGAGGACATATTCCAGACCCATGATATTCGAAATGCCCCGCCAATGTTCTCATAGGCAGCAGCAGCAGCATTAGCTAGCAACGCTTGCCAGTGTCTTCTGGATGGTTGATGCCCGTGTGACGCATTGTCATTTCGAGGAACGCGCCGCGAGGCTGAGCAAAAAAGGAGGACAACGAGGTTGGCACGTGAACACGTGCCTGGGCCCTGGTTTGCGACATTCAACTCGAGCAGTCTCCGATGGCTACCTAGGTACATGTGGACTATGGGCACCGTCCGGCAGGTGGGTTCATGGTTCGCTGGGCTCTCTAAGCTTTACGTCCGCAAAGCCGGAGAAGACAGATGCCGGCCAGCGAGATTTGCAGAAAGCCCTTGTTATTCGGCGCATGCCTGATGTTGGAGGAGGAGCCTAAGCCGGAAGGTCGACTCGGTTGAGTTGGAGTCGCAGATTAGAATAGGAAGTACATTCCTCCCCATCGGGTAAGCGTTCGGTTGTGTATCCCTATGTGCAAAGGTGAATTTTCGATGCAGCCGTGCTGGTATGTCAGCACATATGAATGATCGCTCTATGATCCTAGAGGTGACGGGAAACACACGTGGAGAAGATTCCAACAATGTACAAGTGACCGGAGCTAAAATGTCTCGACCAATACCGAGTAGCTGGGACGTAAGCGAGTGATATTGGTTGAGCATACGCCGACATCAAACACAGAGTAGAAATAGTCCAGCCCCATGTTCAGGCAAGGGTGAGTAGGACTCAGATGTGTATTATCGCAGATCCGGAGGAACAGCCCGCGAGGTGACAGCTGGCTCGCTGGGAAGTTGTCTGGGGGAACACACATGCGAGGAAGTTGGGGATGGTGGATTGCCGTCCCAATCACGCACATGCTCTCCGCATGATTATTGCATCATGGTGTTTCCTGCATTGAAAGCGTCGGGCCCTCAGATTGGCGGGACTGCAACTAGGCGCAAAGAAGTGTGTGCCCTAACTAGGTATGCATCGAACCGACTCCGGATGTGTGAGAGTGAAGGCACAGGACGGCAAAGAGGGTGTCCAGACCGTGATCTCATAGATTTGCATTTCCGGGAGGAGGATTATGGTGGCAGGATATCTGAGCAAGGTTGACCTGACGCAGCAGCCCCACAAGAATGGCTCACGGGGATGCGATTCAGTTTGCTTTGGACCTGCAAGGCGGTCGCGTACACCAGCTTCGGTTCGTGGCTTTGACACCCCTCCGACAAACAGCATCCAATCGTTTGGTCTAGACACCAATAGTCCGTGTTTCAGATGTCTGTGCAGCTGTCAAGCCATCTCCCTTCGCACCGCGGGGTTGGGAGTTTGGACTTGTCTAGACTCATGTCTGCTCCTGACCGCCTTGATGTCGCCAATCAAGCACCAAACGTGCTCTCGGATAGGCACTGCCCATCTATCCCGAGAAAGTCGCTGTTCTAACAGGAGGATGCCAGCGGGTGCCATATGTCGCAGGCTCGACAGGGGCCGTATCTCAGGCTGGAAAGCTTGCGAAAGATCACGTGAAGATAAGAGTGGCTCCTCGGCTGCAATAGACGGATGGAGCGGCTAGTGGAGGCCTCGCCGCAAAGTCAATTGTTTTTTTTCTCCCGAGAATTTTTTTGGCCCTTCTAGCTGACGTTTTCATGTTGCGTTGGATACGTAAGTGATGATGGCAAAATGAACAGGGTGGAGTTGCTCATGAAAAAGAAAATCAAAATCACTCAAAGCCACCCACAGCATGACGGGTACCTAGACAGCCGCCTGTCTCTGTACTCCGGACGGCGCGAAGCCAACAACAAAAGCTCGAATAGTATCAAAGTACTGCCAGATGCAGAAGAGGAATCACCATCCGAAGACTGGGTGACGTCGCCCAGAGCAACGAAGCTGCAACAAATGCAGGCCGAACGATGATGGGCCAGGCGCATTGCCCATTTTGGAAGGATCCGTAAACTCAGGATGAGCAATTGTGCGGCGCGAAAAAGTGCGAAGGGGAAAAAAAAATAAATTTTGAATGGGGATGGAGGGGCAGCGGGGCGCTGATTCGCGGGACGATGGGCCTAGTGCTCGCCTGTCACCATTTTATTGCGCTGGACACTGAGCCACCCCCTGGAGACTGCAGCGACCTTACCGAGTCCATCCCAAGCGCATCCAGCTGCGTCCGGGTAAAGAACCCTGCCTCCATAGCCGGCCTTTTCCAGAAGTTTAGGGGTGACGGCCGAAGGTCAATGTGTTAAGGTTGGCTGATGATTGACAACTTTCTCCCGCTGCACCAATACCCAGCCAACAAGCGCTTACTCGAGATGCAGTCACGAAACTTGGCTCTGGATGACCGATGTAGTATCTGTTCTTTCCACTGGCGGATGGTGCCCGTCAGGTATCGCTTCGATTAGTGAGTGATGAGGGAGGGTGTAAAGACATGTCAGCCGTCTCCAGGTATGCGAGTCGTGGTACCTAGGTAGGTTTTATCGACATTTCCGAGACGAGTTAGTGGTGCTGTAGGACGAGTAAGTGACAGGCGGCACATCTGACAGCAGAAGGGGTTGAGTGTTCTTGGTGTCTCATGGCGGTGTTCTGCGAGATCTGGAAAATCACACCACAATTGACGCTGTACCTACTCGCCCTTGATATCTCTGCTGCTGTCAAATCGGCGATGGATGAAGGCTGAATATAGCAATTGCACCTGGTTGGGCGATGTTGGCCCCGTCCTGGATATGGCCGATGGCAGCTCGACGACGTAACAGGTGGAGGCTTTTTGGTAAAGCAAGGAGACCGCTTTGTGTGGTGACGGGCAGTGGTTTGCGAAAGAGTCGGGCAGGTGCATCCGCGAGCCCAGTGGGCAGGTTAGGGAGTATAGAAACGGCAGAGAGGCTGCTTAGCGCTCAGCGTTGCCTCCAAAGACACTAGCCTGGGCCGGATGGAAAGGGCTAAAACCATGACCCCGAGTTTAGCTTGGGTGACTGGTCGACTGGCGCCTGCTGGGCGCTCGGATCTCAACCCTTGGGAAGGGACGGGGAGGGACCTGAGTTGAAAAAAGGACCCATCGAGAAAAGATGGGCAAGGGACAATCAAGGGCAACCTTGAACCCAGGCATCGAACTTCGCCATTTGCTCCTCGCTAGGTACCTGGCACCCACTGGTAAGTGACAGTCGTTGGCATTTTTAGGATGGACAGACCCATCTCGGCGTGCCCACGAGGGTTTTTCCTTGGGGTTGTTCACTGTTGTGGCGTGCTGCCTGCCCTCGGGCCCTCCAGAGAGGCAAGTCTCTTCCTGCGCATTCCTGCGATAGCTCTCCCTCCATCATTATTCCTTTTCCATCAGAGCTTCCTCTCTCTTTTACTTCCCCTACTCGTACCACTCACTACCTTGTCGTAGTCGCATTGGCCTCATTCCTTCATTGCAAGGTGTAACTCATTCCCTTCGCTCCTGCGTGAAGCACGGGCCAGAGACAGCTCCTTGACAGTTCAAAAATATTTGCTTTGACCCACTCCCTCACACGACCACCTTGAAGCAAACAACGTCCTCGGGACCCTGAGCTACAGCCAGCGGCCGCCTAGCAGGCTGCCATTACCGCCATTTCTCGCTTCTGCGCTCTGCTCATCACAGAAAAAAAAAGAGGATACAAACACGCACCACCCTTCTCTCTCTCCTTCTCTCCGATCTACCAAGCGTCGACATCTGTCTGCTTACCGCCGTTTGACCTCAACAAGTCAAGTGGTCGGAACAAAGATCTCTTGACGCAAGGAGGCGAGGGTAGGACCACCGAAGGCCAATTGAAGCTCATCCTTGCTGCATTTTGGAGAGTTTTCATTGCTCCACGATCCCGGCACCTTGCATTGCAGCCACGCATTCCAGCTGCCTTCTTCCTCCAATCATCGCCCCGGCCTGCATAAACCCATCCGTCTAACCACCATCCCTTCTGTCACATCTTTCGCCCTCCCTTGTCCAACGCTACGCAGCACTAGTCCATCCCTCGACTGGCGTCGCCGCAGCCTGAATCATCATTCTGCCATTCGACAATTCCACCCATCCCAAAAACAAATTCCCTGCTTTCTGGGGCTCCTCTACTAGGTTACCAGAACACTCCCGTTGATTGTTGTACACGACTCCCTCCCATCCATCCCCGGCCCTACAGTGTCGCGACTTTATCTATTGTGCTGTTATACAACAGTCCACCGACAACATCTTCTCGTCCCTCATCCGTGGCAACACATGACATTCCACCATGCCTTACAACACTCGTCGGAAATCACTTTCCTTGCCTTCGCTGGGCATCCATTTGCCTAACGGCTCTCGCGCTCACCGCCCAGTCCTCAAGACCACCACACCACCTGCAGAGTCCTCCACGTCTCCTCCGCCTCCGTCAAAGAAACAGAAACGCTCTCATGATGGCGACGAACCTCTATCCCCAGTTTCTTCTCCGCGCTCCAAAGTCGGCTCTCCTGCGATCGACCTCCCAACATCGGCCACCGCACTAGCACTTGCGGCTGCTGTTGAGCAGACCCCACCCCCGTCTCCCAAGCTAGGTGCTCCGGTGCGAAAAGTCGACACGGACGGCATCAATGATGATATTGTGATCTCTGTCATTGAGCAGTTGGAAAAGACGGGAAACCGGCCACACTTGATCAGGGATCTGGCAACTATATTGGCTTCCACCAACGCCAGTATTGCTCAGTGAGTTTCGGTGAATTGAATATCGATAAAGATCTTGACTAACCTGCTCCTATAGTTCTGCAAATCCAGCTGCATTACTTTCCTCGCGTCTCAGTCTTTACCTTAAGAGACCATGGACTGCTTTGTCACCGTGCCCGTTGGCCAAAGAATTGATACCGGTCCATCCACGGAAGGTCTTCTTCTTCCTCACCACGCAACCGCGAATGCCTCTTCCCGAGTCCTCGGATGACATTCTCCCTCCACCAGTGATCTCGGTCAAGAACCTGACCCCTAGCGTGTCAGATCACAGCCAGGGTGACGATGATCTCGATCAACGAGACCGTGCTCGACTGTCTCCCAGCCCCGAGGTGGAACTGTACTCTCCCGACCTGGATCAAGATGACCCAATGCAGCCTCCGACCCCTGGCGAGTATTTCAGCGCCCGGAGCAGCCTCAACCCAGACGGTACGCCTGATGTCCGGCGTAGAACCAACAGGGCTCCAAGTCCACCACTCGAGGAGGACGAACGTGGGTTTACTGAGACGGCCACTGCGGTCCGCGCCCGTGGCATGAGTCTACACAACCCCACCGTTCAAGCCTCAATTGAGGTTGATGAAAAGACTTCATCTGTCGAGGTGTCAGAAGAGACCCCGGAACAGCGCCAGAAACGTGACCGAGAGCTCGGGTTGGCTCTCTTCGGCCAGTCCGATCAAGCTCTCCACGTGCCGGAGCAGAAGCTGTTTTCGAGCAGTCCGATGATTCAGGCCAAACCCGATCATCAGGCACCAGTGGCCAAGACGAGCTTGGCGCTTGACTTGGATGGAATTGAGATGGGAGTGGCTTCTTGGACCATGATGAGTCCCGAGCAAATCGACGTTGAAGAACTGGACGAGATGTTCATGGGATTTTAAGACTAGGGCTAATGGCATGACCAGCGTGGCTTGATACCAGCATTGGACTCTCACCTTATCACATTTCGTCCAGTTCTAAACATCTCGACTTTGGTGTTGGCTAAATCTCGAAATTATTGCCGGATAAGAGCTGTCTTGCGATCGGAAAGTTGGCTCTCGATGAAATGGCACGTTCTTACTTTCGGTTTGTCGTCTGATGTTTGAAGCGAGGCAAAGCCATGTGTTGATAGAATTCACATCTCATGAGAAAGAAGAGATTTTGTAGTATTAGAGGGCCTGTTGGCTGACAGGGGAAATGGCAGGTCAGCTGCTGAGATCTCATAGCTCATTCGGAGCTGAGGTTCTAGAGAACAAGTGTATCATTTGCAATGAAGCCAGCCATCGATTCCTTGTTGTTTCTTCCTTCCTTCGAACTCTTGTTCTCCGAAAGAGGCTTTCTGTCACGCTCTATTTTAGTCTGTCGTTGCTTTGTCAGCGTTAGGGTTTTTCCAGACCAACTCTTGCAGTCTTTCATTTTTACTGTTCTTGTATCTTGAATGTCGATGGTTCTGAACAAGCCTCGCATAGGCATCCCCGACCTTGCCCACCAGCAAGTCACAGGCCCAACTGGAGGACAAGTGATCAGATCCGAACCTGATTTAGGAAGGAGCACCATTCAGCAAACGACACTCCGATCACTGTCCCTAGCCCTGATACCTTCCGCTACCGTCTCAGTAACTCCTTGCTCTAGAAGCATCAAGGCTATCAAGCGCTCTTCCTCCCTCAGATGGCTCGCGTTCAGCCGAATTCGAGGTGACACAGGAACCAATACTCAACGGCAAATTTTGACATTGTCCAAAATGCGGTTCCGTTTCAATACCTGAGCATGCCCCCATTATCTGACCCAAGACCTGACTTGCTGTAAAGCCATTCTGAGCCAGGCCAATCGACCACCACGCGTACAAGGACCCTTATAAGCTGGCAAACGGCCATGGATCGTGGTGACACGCGCTCGGCCAGAATAGTCTTGAGTCGAGCCACCCGAGCCCGTCTCGCATGCACCCAGCAAGCTGGATTAATGACGTCATATTCCAACTATTCGTGCTTGCTGTGTAGCTCGTACTTGTGTGCTTCACGCTGCGAAGCAATGCAGCTCCTCCTTCTTCACACGATGGTGCTGACTTTAGAGAGTCTGAATACATAATCCTAACCGTCAAATAACGAAGTCACGACAACCATGTCAGGACAATTCATCGAAAAGCTGACTGCCGAAGGTGGCGGTGAATCAGCAGGTAAGAGCACATGGATGATGCATTTGCTTTTCTGAGGAACCAGTCCCCTAAGCAAAAGACCAGAGTTCTTGAATGACATCGTGAAGTACTTGTGGCCCAACATCAATGCCGCAGGTAGTAAAATGGTCAAGGAGATCGTGGAGCCCATGTTCAAGACGATGCTGCCTGGCCCCCTGGCCACGCTGCACTTTACCAAGATCGATCTCGGCCCTGTTCCTCTACGACTGTCGAATGCAAAGACAACAAAGAGTGAAGAACATGGCATCATACTGGACCTGAACGTCGATTGGGTGGGCAAAGCCGACATCGAACTGGATGCAGACATGATCCCTGCCCTCGTGAGTGGCTGTCTTCCGCTGCCAAACCAGCCGAACTGTTCCACTGATTCAAATTGAAGGGCGTCAAAAGCGTGCAGCTTCATGGCAGGCTTTCCATACTGCTATGTCCTCTCACAAATGTCATACCACTGGTACGAGATCTTCAGCCCTTTGGGACCCCTTCTTCCCATTGACACTCCATGGCAGATCGGAGCCGCCCAGATTGCATTCATCAACCCACCAGTTCTGAAGCTTGATTTTACCGGCGCTGCCAACGTGGCCGACTTCTCCCTCATCGACGACACCGTCCGCAAGGTGATTCTCGGCATCATCAACTCCATGTTGACCCTTCCCAACCGAATGCTGGTCAAGCTTGACCCCAGCTGCGACTACTTCAAAACGTACCACTACCCACTTGGCATGGTGCGGGTGACTGTGGAAAAGGCGTGGGGGTTCGGAGAGGAGGCTAAGTCGTCGACGAGAAAGTTTTTCAACAAGTTGACCCGTGCCGCCCCAGACTGCTATGCCAAGGTCGACGTTGGTGGGGAGAAATCGTGGAAAACTGCCACCAGGAACAATACGAACAGGCCGTCGTGGAACGAGACACATGACTTTGTAGTGAGTGATTTTGATCAGTGCATCAAGGTGGACGTATTGGATGAAGATATCAACGGAGATGATGAAGTCGGCCTTGCCGTGACGACCGTCCGAGAGGTTTTGGTGGCCGGAGGTAGGCAAGAGCTGCCACTAGTTCACAAGGGCGAGGAAACAGACGGCAGAGTCTCCATCTCGTGCGAATTCTTCAAGTACGTGGCCGATGCCGGTAGCCTCACTGCTTCCGACCACAAAGGCGACGGCCGCCTCTCCGGCATGGCCACCATCCTCGTCGCCAGTGCATTTGGCATTAAGGGCCTGCGCGAAGCCCTGAAACCAAGCGTGGTCGTGACTTGGGGGAAGAATCACCGATTCCAGACGGCCGTCAAGACCGACGCTCCCGGCACCGACATCAGCAATCCCGCATTCGACCAGGCGTTCCGACTTCCCATCACCACCGATCTCGTCGGCAGCAGTCCGGACGACTTCCGCATTTCGCTTCTAAACGGCGAGAAGGAGATCGGAGCCGTCGATATCCCTTTTGCGAGTGTGGCGGATGCGCCCAACAAGATCCTCCAGCAGAAATTCGACGTAGGTGGTGGAGCTACGGTCAGGGCCAGCATTCGCCTCGAAGGCATTGTCCCGGGAGAGATGCCCCAGCACGGAGCAGCGCTTCCTGAAAGACACAAGTAAATAGTGATACGACGATGAACCAAGGTGAAGGCATTCATGGGTCCGAGGTAGTGCACACAAGCTGCTGGAGTAGACGGAGCGGTCCGCCCAGCTCCAACTACTGTCGACTAAGGTTGGTAGAGCCGGGGGGTGGATTGGCGGTAGGAGGCTAGTTCTCCGTCAAGCCCTTAGGCCACTAGGTGCATATCGCCCGGACACCCACTAACTGACATTCTGTATGCGTGTTTGTCTCCCGTTTGCCGGGTACAATACTTCAACGTGCCGGGCTATTGAAACCCCATGCATCCGGCGTCGACGCGAGGATTCGGCATGTTCGTCCATTGGAGCCAGCTATCCATGTTCTCTGGAGGTGCCTCCGTCGAGAGCAGGCTAAGGACCAGCTTCAAGTGCGCAGTGAAAGCAGTCAGTTCACCACGCAATGGACCATCCTAGACCACATCACTCATCCATCCAGTCCTGCCTACCCTGCTCTGCACCTCTTGCATGATGGCCTCGCCATTTCGCGAGGGGCTTGTTCAAGGCTCCCTGACAATACCCTTGGCCATTCTAGCTACCACGTGGCTCCTATATCTGGTGTCGCTTGCTGTGAATCGGTTGTATCTGTCGCCACTCGCCAAATTTCCCGGACCAAAAGGTGCCGCTTTATCACGATGGTACGAATTCTACTACGAGGTCGTCTTAAAAGGCCAATACTCGCAGAGGATAGATGAGATGCATCGGCAATATGGTAGGTAAAACTTCCTGTACAGTTTCATTGAGTCAAACAGGCTAACTCATCCTTACCAAGGCCCGGTTGTTCGAGTCGCTCCAGACGAGCTCCATATCAAGGACAGTGATTTTTTCGATGAGTTATATGTCAAAGTCCCGCTAGTTAATAAGCACGACTGGGCGGCTGGGAGGTTTGGGAACCACGGCTCCATCATAACCACTGCAGACTTTGCTCTACATCGTCGTCGCCGCGTGGCGCTCAACCCGTTGTGAGTCTCAATGCATTCTTCCTTTTTAGACACGGGCCAAAGGGATGCTGACGTCGATCTAGCTTCTCAAAACGGTCAATTGTGGATTTCCAACCAGTGATTCGGCAGAAGATTGAGCTGCTAAGCAAAAAGCTACGCGAGTATAAGGCGAAGGACAACCCCGTGGTCCTAAGTGAGGCATTTCCAGCCTTTGCGGGCGACATAATCACAGAATACTCGTTTGGAATATGCTATAATCACCTGGATTCTCCGGACTTTTCAGAATCTTTCCACGCCGCGTTCATGGCTGTGGGCGGGTTTGGACATGTCGCAGTCCAGTTTCCTTGGTTCCACCCGGTGAGTTGGTACTTCACCAAGCGATTGACCCGCAGATGCTGAGAGTGACATTAGCTCTTGAATTCTCTCCCACATGGCTTTGTTCGAAAGATGCAGCCAGCCCTAGGGAGCTTACTGCAGCTGCAAATTGTAAGTTCGGCATATCTAGTCGTTACGGTTTGGCTTTTCTCTAAATCCTTCCGCACAGGATCTGCGAAATATGATCAAACGACTTACTCAAGGGGATGAACTGGGTGAGGATAAGTCTTCTCATCGCACCATTTTCCACGATTTGCTTCAGAGTTCTCTCCCGCCCGAGGACAAGACAAATCGCCGCATGGCAGACCAAGCCCAGACGGTCATCGGAGGCGGCCTCGAGACGACTGCCTGGGCACTGAGCGTGGCGTCATTCCACATCGTGAACAGCCCCGAGATTTACAAGCGACTACACGAGGAGATTGCCCAAGTGATGCCTAACGCATCTTCCATTCCTGATCTGCTGGAGGTCGAAAAGCTGCCATACCTGCGAGCCTGTGTCATGGAGGCCGTCCGTCTTTCATATGGCATTTCTGCGCGGAATCCTCGTGTGCTCAAGCAGCCGCTTCAGTACAAGCAGTGGACCATACCCCTGCGCACAGTCGTTGGGATGTCAATTGTGGATGTCCATCACGACGAGAACATCTTCCCGGACTCCCATTCATACCTCCCAGAACGATGGCTTGGGGAATCCCAAAGCGCCAAACGGGTCTCCGCTTGATCGCTACTTTGTCGGTTTCGGAAAAGGGAGCAGGAGCTGTCTCGGGATAAAGTATGTATCGTGAGGGTGTTCACTTCTTCTGGGCTGTGGTCAAGCTAACCGCAATGTCCATCTCTCTAGCTTGGCGTACGCCGAACTGTTTCTTCTCGTGGCGACGCTTTTCCGGCGATTCCGGTTCGAACTGTTCGAGACCGACAAGTCGGACGTTGAATTGAAGCATGATTTCTTCCTCCCCAGCCCAAAGTTGGATTCAAAGGGCGTGAGAGTCAAGGTTGTCGAGATCTACGAATGAAATCATGATGGTGTTTGTGGCCACGACGTGGTCTTATATGTAATATCCATCTGGAACTACGCCGAATACGAAGCGGCTTAGTAATTAAGAGCTGTTTCACGCGTCGCGTGTCCTTTAACTGATTGGACTTGTCCGAACCGACGCTTTTGATGATGCGTGGCGCACACCTCGAGGACCTTACCTAGCTGCGATCGTACGAGCAATACCACCGTTGTTGACTCTTGAGTTCCTGATCAATTGAATGGGAGGCTGGAAGTATCGGGGCTAAAGTTGTACGGTGAATCGATCGGAGCTATGCAGCGAACTCGCCAGTCCCTCTCTCTAACTCCTGGCTCGCCATCTTGAAGTCTTAGCGACCGGATTGGCCGGCTGTCGAGCTACATAGGAAAAGAAGTCTGCAAGAATACGAGCAGGACAGGTTTCCAGTTTCCCCGGTCCCATCCATTCGTTCGTTATTCATGGAGGCGGAGGAGCCCCTGATGCAGCACCACCGACAGCAGCCGACGACAGCTGCTCCTCATGCGGACTTCGATCCAGGCTACATCGATGAAGTTTCGCAGGGACGACGCACCCTCAGCACGCCTCATCTTCAATCCTTGACCACGGGGACAGGCGCCAGCATCTACAGATCCACCATCATCCCCGCCATTCGAGCGGCACAGTCCGAGGTCGTGCTGGTGACGTGCTTCTGGGCGGCGTCTTCAACCCGCATACAACTCTGCGACGCGCTCAAGGACCTGTCGCGGCGTGTCCTGCTATCCCCATCATCGCCGCCGTCGCCCAAGAAAATCACAGTGCAGATATGTTTCTCCTCAAGCTCGCTAGCGCGGAACATGCTCCTGCCGACGCCCACGGAGGGCCAGGTCTACGGCCCTGCAAGCTGGGCGACACTGGGCCTCCCGGAGCCCGACGAGGTCAGAGGCCTGGATCTCCGAGTCGTGCGCAAGTTCTTCTGGCCCTGGGGCATCATCCATTCAAAGTATGTGGTTATTGATCGCAAGCTCGCCATCTTCCCCTCGTGCAATGTGTCATGGGAGCGGTGGTTCGAGGTTGCTTTGTCGTTCACGGGCCCCATCGTCGACCACCTGTTGCGCTTCCACGTCGACTTTTGGAGGCCTCCATATTCTTCTGGGTCTACCGACCAGTCTCCCGCCGCCATTACTGATGAGACCACCACCACCACCAACGCAACAACGGCTCCCACAACTCTCCTCCCCTCGCCACACACTCCAGCCAAGCTTCCAAACCACCTGCACCCACGTATCCTGCTGAGTCGTTGTCTACCATGCCTACCGGACGCAGCGCCCCTTCCATTCCCTCCCACCCCGCTTCTGCAGGCCACGCACCACCTTCTCTCGACCGCGCAGTCCAGCATCGTCATGCTCACGCCCAACGTGACCGAGCGGACCGTGCTGGAATGCCTGCTCGACGCGCTCGAGAGAGGCGTCCGCGTCTGCATCTGGACAAACCGCCACCTGATGACCGTGGAGCAGATCGTGACCGCGGGCACGACCACGCCGAGCTGTATCCAGGACCTCAGACAACGGGCTGTACGGTCCGGAAGAGCCGCGCTGCTGGAAACGTTCTTCTTCGACGACGACGATGACGGACCCGGTGTGCCGCCGCCGCAGCAGCAAGGGCAACGGGGGCTGCAAAGAATTGATGATGAAGAACGCGACCAAGAGTCCATCCCCGTCAAGCTGCACGCGAAGGTGACCATCGTCGACGACGAGAGGATCCTGCTGGGGAGCGGCAACATGGATGCCGCGAGCTGGAGGACGAGTCAGGAACTAGGCGTGCTGGTTGAAAGCCGCGAGGTGGTCGACGGCTTCAAGAGATTGTGGAAGCGAGACGCCACTGTGTCTTTACGCCAAAGGATGTTTTAATAATGATCCCCCCCTTATGAACGAATGTCGCATTGCGAGCTAATGACGAATCAAGGTTTACTTTGCTACTAGAATTGAGGATTCTCTCGGAAACCATTCCTCTGCAGAACAGTAACGATGCCTTTAATCGCCGATGCATATAACAAGTAGAATGACCAGGAAAAATCGACAAAGAGACCGTGAAATCCATCTAAAGCACCCCCCCAAAAAGCCAATGCTGTCGCGCGGTGATGCCTTAGCAAGTGTTCAAAGCAATATCACAATTACCGATGAGGTTAGTATTCGGGGTTTGCCCACATTCGATGGTGGCCACCGTGACGGTGATGAAATCTTGACTGTTGGTTGCACTCCCAATCGACATCTTGATCGCGTTGAGCTCTTGGGCGATTGAATTCAGAGCCGAGTTCATTTGCGCAAACTGGGTGGCTTGCTGTTGGAGCAGCAGAACGACCGCATCCAACGGGTCCTTCTCCGTCGAGCAGACAGAGGTCTCGCTCACTCCAGCGGTAAGTGTTGGGGGCCCGTTGTTGCCCAGGGCTTTCTGAACCAGTGCTCCTACCAAGCCTGAAACCCCACCATTGACGGCTCCATCTGTGGTGATATTAGGAACGTTTTCTGAGGCGCAAAAAAAAAAGAGAAAAAAATACAATTCTTTTTGAGAGAATGTGTGAAACGTACCAATAGCGACCTTCTGAACCAGTGGCTTGGACAAGAGATTGAGCACGGCTTCTCCTGTCTGCGTCTGAGCAAGATTGGTAAAGAATTGCGTGGCAGCGGTCGCAATATTATAGACTGTGTTCTGAGTTGCGGCCAGGCAAGTGTTACCAGCGTTGCAGATGTTGGCAATCAGATCTCTTTCCGCCAGGGTAGAATTGGTGGTGATGGCCTCTGTTGTATATCCACTCCAGGGAGGCGGTGCGTTGTTCTGAACGTGGATGGCGTCGTCCCATTCACTCGGCTCCACGCCGACCCATGTGCCATCATAGATCTGATGCCACCTATACTCCGCTCCATCGAACATGCCATATGCCCCGTGACCCATGGCACCGTACTGCCTCCGCCGTAACGAAGCTCCACCGCCGACGATATTGAAAGCAGGGTCTCCATCAGCCACACTGTAGCCAAGTAACAAAAGCCCACAAATCACGGAAGTGAGAGAAATTCGGGCCATTCTATCCAGGACAGGACGCTATGACACGGTTGGAGAGGAATTGGAAATGACACTTGGTATTGATTTTGGATGCAGAGCAACGAAATTCAAGAACTTGACTGAAATGACTCTTACTTATATCTTTTCCGCCGCTGCAAATCCTCAGATTTACAGTGGTTGTGCCGGTGAGTCTCGAGATCTACCTAAAGTTGTCCATATAGTTGCAGCCGCGCGACACCTCGCGACACTTCTGCGACGAGGGCGAAGTGACCGTCGTGGACCACAAGGCGCATAAAATGGTTAGGAGTGAGGACGGGGCTGGGTGGCCGTGACAAGTTGGCAAAACTTTCGAGGGCGATGACACACTGAAGAAGACAGAAGCGAAGAATTCCTGACAACCATTGTGTTGGCACAGGGTCCCAACTGTTCGTTCAATAGATCGGCAAGATAGACCAACATTCAAACACACTGGTATCGTCGCCGTAGACGTCTGCTGCTGGACAACGAACGTAGGTCTGAATTGTGACCTGGTCGTGCTCACGGTTAACCTAGAAGATGGCCAGCTCCTAGCGCCTGTCTCAGCTGCCCTGTATGGTGGGCTAGCTTTGTGGCTAGGCAAATGCAGAGCACTCTTCTAGCACCCATACCAACGAGGACCTGCAGAGCTTCGCAAATATGCAGGCTGTGTTCCGCCTGAGACAAGACTTTGGCGGAGGACACCGTCAACAGTACAGACCTGGTGGTCACAGGCTATAACGAAGCCAGCCTTGCGCTAGATCAAATACGCTCATTTGGAGCAATTCGCCCGGTCTTGTTCTCAGTTGTCTCAGTTGTCTCAGTTGGCTCAGTTGGCTCAGTTGGCTCAGTTGGCTCCATCATCCCCCCGCCACGACGGTAGCTATTGGGCAGAGTTCGCTTCTTTAAATTCGCCCCTTGCCCCATTGATAGGTTTGGGACCTACTTGTAATCCACGAGAATCGATAGACGCAACCTCGAAAACGATTTGAGCTGACTTCTTGACGGCGAAGGGATGATGGCGGTGGAAGAATCCTTCAATGAGATTGACCTGCGATGGGTAGTATCTGCTAATGGACAAATTTTCCCAAATTAATGGAGGAAGGCTACCTCGATGGCCATTAAAGGGCTGGAAACTTGACTCAGTTGTTGTTATCTTGCCCAAGACTGAGGTCGTAAAGACTCGAAGACGATGTCACGCACCTGCGGTGATATGGGAGGGGCAGGCAGCGCTTGCTAGGCTGGTTCTAGATCCGTTATGTACTCGGGCCCTCCTCAGGGTCTATCACAACTAGCGCGGAAATCTGTTCCCAGAAACGAGTGTAGTTCTTCAACGACTTTAACGACATCATGACAAGGACTAGAAGAAGAAGAAGACGCTTCCAGCTCAAGTTTGGCAGTATCATCTGCTGACGGGGTCAGGGCTGTGTGGCCACTGAGTAGCGACATTGGCAACGCGCAATTCGAGATACCTCGGCCTCGGCCTGTCCATCAGCACCATTTGATCATGGGTGTTAATTTAGACACCACGACCAGGACGAGAGCTTCGGGCAATCTGGAATACGCCTTGGCGGCTATCCTGTAACATACTGATGTCTACTTGGGTATATAGGACTGGTCTCAATCGTCAGGCAGAGAATGCGATTCCAGGTCATATTAGCGCTGGCACGTTTTGGATACGTTTCGCGAGCCGGGAGACCCCAGGCGCCTTTTCAGAAGCGCCCACAATCACCTCACTGTGCATATACGTAAGCGATGCCCAATTTTGAAAGCAATGTCTCTTTCTCTTCAGAAGATCTAGGCACGATTCAATGACCGTCACAGATATGCGGCCAGTCACCGAATATTTTCTTTGTGTCATCGCAACGCCAATCTTGAGCGAATTTCCCCTAACCATCCTCGAACTTGTCGATGAGAAGGACGGAACAGCGCCTACGAACGAAAGAATTCTTGACCAAAAATTCCCACAGCACGGAAAAAGCACCAGCAATCCATTTGACCTCGGCTCGCCACAAAATGGCCACAACGAACTCTCTGGCGTGGATGCAAGACGGCAGAGAAACAAGATCTATGGGGTCATGTTGGCCACTGTCACGATACCTCTCCTCTACATGCTGTGGCAGGTGATCTCGTTCACCAGCAGAATGCAGATTAGCAAGCAAGAGACTTTGCTGTTCCAATGCTTCTACTGGACTTTGACTCTGGCAACAGCTTCTCGTCTTACATACGCGCTCAGTGCCTGCGCAAGATTCTACGTCTACGTCTTTCGTCCTTTCTGGCTACCTAAAGGAACGCCGCTCAGAGTACAGGCGTTTCGAACATGCGGCGCGGCTTTGTCTTTGATGATTTCGTTGATGGGGATTGTTGTTGTTGGCTTCCTGGTCAAGGTCTTGGTGTATGACAACTTGGTGAAGCTGGCTGGCGATCTTTTTGGCAAGATAGTTTGAAATGTCCAATGTCCTCGTACTCATGCTTATGGAGATATGCCTGCGATGCTTGATGAGGGTGAAACTGAACCAAGAAAGGACTAGTGCTATGCTATAGCCAGCTCCGAGCTATGACATTTATCTCTGCCAATCTTTGAGACGTCTTTGGCTCGCCAGGAACGACCCGTCCGCTCCATCCACGAAGTACCAGAACAGTCGCAGATACGGCCGGATCGTCATCCCTTGGTAGGTCTGCGAAGAAGCATCAGTGGCTTCCCAGCCTGCACGACATCGTTTGGCTTGACCAGCAATTTCTCCACCGTTGCTCCTTCCATGCTCTGCTCCGCCTTGACGGGGATTTCGAGCTTCATTGCTTCCAGGATCGAGACTACCTGCTCCAACTTGACGCTGTCGCCTTCCTTGACCTCGACTTTCCACACGTTGGCGTTCAATGGAGCTTCGACAGGGATGATATCCGGATCTTGGATGCGTTAGTATTCTCTACCTAGGTAGATTTCCTCTTGGGAACGGGAGAGAGTGGAAGGGACATAATTACCATGTAGCAGCTCCTCCACTGTATCCATGCTGATTTTCCCCTCTTCTTTCTCCTTATTCCACTTCTCAAGAAGTTCCTTCTCCAGCTTGTCCATTTCCGCCTGTGCTTCGCGCTGTTTGGCACGGATCTGCGCCACTTCGTCCTTGGTCTCCCTGAGGAGCTTGTTGTGTTCCTTCATGTCGAATTCTGTATCCTCGTATTCGTACTCGTACCGTCCACTTCGGAAAGTGGCCATCATCCCCTCATACTCATCCTCGCTCACTTCGTAGAAAGTGATCTGGTCAAAGTCTTCGAACAGCCACGGCTTCTCAGGGCTGTAGCCTTTCTTGAAACCCAGGATGTCAGCGCCCGGGATGGAAAGTCCTGTGTTCATGTAGCCGCCGGGCGACTCGACGTTGTATAACGCCATGCAGGACCCGCCCCAGCCGACTTGCCCCTCCGGAGTGTGTACCCTGGACGGATTCATTTTGGGGCACTGGATACGCTGTCGAGGATCGATGGGCAGAGCGATTGGAAGAGCCACAAAGAACCCCACAGCCACCACCATCAATGACGATTTTGTGTATATGTCTCGAAGCTGCTATGCGTTAGAGAACGGAAAGGTAGGCCGATTCGTCAGGAACTTACCTGTTGAAGAGTAAATGCATTGTTCTTTGCCACAAATTCCATCGGATCAGGCAGATATGAGGCGTACGGTCTTTGCGTCTCCATGTACCTCTGGAGACTTTCCTTCTGCCTTTTACTCTGGAACGTGATGGGGAGTTTGTACTTGCGGCTTGGAAATTTGGCTTCACTCAGATCGCCGAGTTCGTTCTCAAGCTGGAGAAGATAATCCAACATCTTCTGGCGGGGGACTTTGGTAGAGTCATAGTACAGCATCAGCGAGTTTCCACAAGCCATTCCAGTATGCATTGCACCATTGGAGAACGATATCTCTCCGATGTTTTCCCTGAGCTTCCGATACAGTGCGACTGCACGGCATCGGTAGTTGAGATCGAAGGAGCCATGACCGTAGTCGATCAGGATAAAGTCGTCAGCGCCCTGTCGATATGAGACGAGCGGTTGGTTGCCCTGTTCTTGGATTTGGTGAATGACTGCAGGCTCCCATCCTTTACTCTCGACGGAGGGAGGGAATCCTTCATACTTCAGGGGTGAAACATGCTCGAAGCTGCCTTTCCCCTGGCAGCAGTCGTGGATCGAACCTAGAAAGTCTTCGACTTCCTTTCGTTTCGCAATGGCATCGTGGTACGAAACCCTCTTGAACCTCAGCTTGTTGCCAGCCTTCATTTGACCGAGTCTCCAATAATCGGCCTTCACGATTGTCGTCGCGGACACGAATCCACCAAAGTCGGGCGCGTCGATGGGGAAGAGACAGGGATCGTCCCCCGTCCAGTTCACGGTGCCAACGGGATATCCATACTCGATGACATTTGAAGGATGGGCGCCGCCCTCTCCTCCATCGGGGCGTGCCCATTTTGGTTTCGGGCCAATCAGCCGGATGCCTCCTCGAGCGGCATTGTGTGAAATAGTCCACGTGCTGTTGTAGAACTCCTCGATGGACTCATTGGTGACAAAACCCTCGTCATAAGGGCCGGGCATGGCCAGAAGATCCCATTCTTCGGGGTAAGACGGTATCAAGTTGTCTGGTAGTCTAAGCTCGCCACTGACACTGGGCAGGTCCGCAGTGATCACCAGGAAATCGCCAGCTGCAAGGGCTCTTCCCTGGTAACCACCGACGGCAGTCATGGGCGCCGTTGCCTTCGACCCGAACCACGTCGCAATGCTGGGGAGACCGCCGTATATTGCCAAATAGGATCTGCATCCTCCTCCAGTCGTTTTGCCGATGGTGAGTCGCTGGCCGGCTTTGATCTTCAGGCGCGTCCACATAGGTGCATTTTTGCCATCTAGCTTGACCTCCATTGGCGCACCACAGATGGCCACTATGGCAGGCCCAAGGAATTTGAGATCCGGTCCACTCAAGGTGATCTCAATGCCTTCCTTGCCGGGAGGGTTGCCAACGAGCGCATTAGCTATTCGGAATGCTAGAGGATCCATGGGGCCAGAATGTGAGAAACCTCTTCCGATGGTGGGACGCCCAGGCCAGTCTTCTATCAAGGTGTATGCACCACCTTGAAGGACGTCGATCGCCGAAGGCTGAAAATTGAACGTCTCTAGAAATTTTGTCATTGTGTTGCCGGACTGGAATGTGCTGTCTTTCAAGATGGCCTCCAAGAACTCGATATTTGTCGGTGGTCCGAAGATCTTGGAGCCTTCGAGCATTTCAGACATCAATTTGAGGGCTTTCGTTCGGTCGGACGCGTGAACCATGACTTTAGCCAGTAAAGGATCGTAGAATGAAGTGACCTTCGTCCCCGTGTGGATCCAGCCATCAATTCTTGAGCCCGGAACTTGCTTCCAGGAAACATGTTGAAGTGTGCCTGGTGAAGGTGCATAGTCTTTTGCCGGATTCTCAGCGTAGACTCGTACCTCGATTGCTGCCCCTGAGGGATTCTTGGGCTGCAGACTGCGGAGATAGTCACCATCGAGGCCACCCTTTCCGGAAAGCTCTGCGTCGGCTTGCTTCAGCATCAACTCCACAAGGTCAATCCCATAGCACATCTCAGTGATGCCATGCTCAACCTGCAAACGCGTATTCATTTCGAGGAAGAAGAAGGCACCGGACTCGTCATCCACGAGAAACTCGATGGTCCCAGCCGAACCATAGTTGATTGAGTCGGCCAGACGGACAGCAGCTGAGCCTAGCTTCTCCCGGAGTTCGGGATGTTTCACCACGAATGGGCTGGGGCACTCTTCAATGACCTTCTGATGTCGTCGTTGAATCGAACATTCACGCTCTCCAAAATGTATTGCTTCACCTTGCCCGTTGCCAAAGACTTGCACTTCGATATGGTGTGAAGAAGGGTAGAACCTTTCTATGAAGACGCCCGAGTTTTTGAACAGAGTCTCACCACGCGACTGAACTGTCTTGAACGACTGACGGACTTCGTTTTCGTCCTTGCACGTTAGCAAACCCATACCGCCTCCGCCTGCTGTAGCTTTGAGCATAACCTGGAATTGTTAACACATTTTCTGAGCACAAAGGGTCATATTTACCGGAAACCCCAGTTTGTTCGCTTCCTCAACCGCTTCATCCTCTGATTTGACAAGGCCTTTGGTTCCCGGGACGATGGGGACATTCGCTTTTGCAGCAAGTTCGCGAGCCGTATGCTTGATGCCGAAGTCGTCGATACACTTGGGACTGGGTCCAACGAACACCATCCCCGCTTCGGCAACATGTCTGGCGAAGTCAGTGTTCTCGGATAGAAATCCATAGCCTGGGATGATGGCGTCTGCTCCTTTGGATTTGGCGATTTCAATGATTTGTTCTGTGTCGATGTACCCCTTGGCATCTGGTCCGGAGAGCAAAACAGCTTCGTCTGCGGCCCCAACGTGAGCCGATGCGGCGTCTGCTCCTGTGTAGATTGAAATCGTCTTGATACCAAGGTTGCGCGCTGTCTTGCATATCCGCACCGCAATCTCTCCTCGATTCGCGACCAGCAACGTCTTCAATTTCTCCATCTTGAGAAGTCTAGTGAGGGAAGAGGACGAGGCACAGGCCGCAGCTGACACGCAGCTTTGCCGATGCGAGGGGTTGTTGGCATTATCAAGCTGTGTTGTAATGGCTTGATATCAGTGAAAGCCACCTGCCGTCATTGGACTTAATGTGCAAGGATTCCCCAAAATATCCATGAGGGGCACGAAGGTTTATCGCGCCTCCGCAAGTCGTTCTTCTCCGCCAGCATTAGTGACGTATCATTGGAAAGGGCCGAAGGATGCCTCCTCATCACCAGAAAATGAAAAAATAATGTGTGAAAACATTCGCGTGGCATTTCGAACAGTTGTTGATTTTCGCCATCACACGTACTAAGCAGATTCAAGATGGCGCCTCCACCAATCAAGCACAAAGCCTTGCTGAATGTCGATCTGGGTGAAGGGGTAAGTGGGCTCTGTTCAAGCCCGTGCACCGTGTCTGATCACTAGAACAGTACGGCAACTATGTCTGCGGCCCAGACTTGGAGTTGCTTCCGTTGATAGACCATGCGAATGTCGCATGTGGGTTTCATGCGGGCGACCCCTTGATTATGCAGGAGACTGTCAGGAACTGTAAAAAGCACAATATCAAAGTCGGGGCACACCCCGGGCTTCCGGATATACAAGGTGAGCTTCTCGACCCTGTCAGAAGTCAACTCGATTCTAATGTCATGAAGGTTTTGGTCGACGCGAGATCAAATTGTCTCCCGAGGAACTGACAGCCATCACTGTGTACCAAGTTGGCGCATTGAAGGGTTTCCTCGATCAGGAAGGCGTCCCCTTGCATCACGTCAAACCCCACGGTATCTTGTACGGAATGATGTGTCGTGACTATGAAATCGCCAAAGCGGTCATGGAAGGGATTCCCAAAGGCGTCCCTGTCTTTGGTCTTGCAGGCACGAACATGGAGAAGGCGGCTAACGATCTCGGTATCCCCTTCTGGGCGGAGATGTATGGAGACGTGAAATACAGCAACGACGGCATGCTCGTTATCGACCGGAAGAAGAAGCCGTGGAATCTTGAAGATGTCAGGAAGCACGTCAGTCAACAGCTCAACTCACAATCCGTTACTGCAACAGATGGGAGTGTCGTCCAGTTACCAGTGAAGGACTACCCGATATCCATTTGCTGCCATTCGGACTCTCCTGGCTGCCTTGGAATCATCAAGACCACAAAGGAAGTGATTGATGAGTTCAACAAGGAACATGGAAGGATATGAGAGATGGTAGAGTTTCATTGATGCAGAATGATACCATGACAAATGTTGATAGCTTCAGCTCTTGGGGTCCTGAACGTGTTGCCCAAGACGCCCTCTGGTTCACCAACGTCACGGGTTTGCGGAAGGAGAGTTTCCTGCATTGTTCCCGGTCCGTATTTGTTGCAGAGTTGGCGTGTTCAACAGGCCACAGGCCATTGTGTTGATACTTCTGTTGCGTGCCGCGCAGTGTTGTCAGGCCTTGGTTGCTACGCGTCCGATTCTGACACCTGATTCGACATTTCCGATATTGCTCCGGATATCCTAATTAGGTAGCCCGTTGCCACCTGACAATGCCAAGCTCTATTTCAGACCACACGTGACTGTATACCTTGTCTTGGTCAACCTTATACTACCTAAAATAGAAAGCCCCTGACCAAATGCGGACTAGAACAGAAATCGATAAGCCACCCACCTCCCCACGGAACCGAGCATTCCATTCCTTAAGGGCCCACGCCTCTCGCTGCCTCAGGACTCAACTTTTGATTAGATAACCGAACCAGGGAAGGGAGTGGACAGCATTGCTGGTCTTGCGCATGCGTCGGACTTTGCGATCAGGGCCAGCCAACTCGGAATGAATAGTTAAATTTCCAGAACAATTGCAATGGGAGAGCTACCCTCTGTCTGGGCTGCGTTTTGTAATTTGTGGTTTTCCCAATAGCCTGAACTGCCTGGGAACATGTTTCTTGAGAGGTGCTGGTGGTTAATTTGAGTCCAAAAGGAGTGGTGAAATGCAAAAAGCGTACAAATGGAGCGATACAAATCAACCCCCTTGCCAAGCAACATTTCGAAGTAATCCGCCCAGTAACAGGTCCAATTGAGAAGTAAAAAGAGAGAGTGATATGATTGGCACATTTTAAAGCTAGGCTAAGCTTATCTAGTTATGATTTCTGCATCCTGTTCAGGGTTTTAGTCAACCAAAGTCCCCGGCACAGTTCCATCTTCCCCCACCCACACAAAGCGAAATATATATTAAAATAGTCAGAATCCATTCAACAATCACAATTAAACAATCCGCAATGGTGTAGAGGTAACATCTGTCGCTCTCATTTCAAAAATCTATCAGAAAAGATGATATGATAGCGCCGACAAGCCCGGGGTTCGATTCCCCGTTGCGGAATTTCTATGTTCTTTTTGGCTATTTTAACGTATACGGGACGCTGTTTAGGTACTGAATGATGTACTGGACGCTTTTTTGGACTCAAATATAACATTCTTCTGTAGATGCAGGGACTGGGAGTTGGGAATATTGTGTGGTGGCTTTTTCCTTTTGATACAGCTTCACTGGGTTTTACGAGACGCGCAGTTTGTGCGAAACACCATCAGAGAAGGCGGATGCTGCGCCACATGCACCAGGGAACATGTGGATTCAGCTTGGAATTGTTGAGCCAGTGGAAAAGGATATTAAGAGACGGAGCGCGGAATGCGATCCGTGAATGGACCTGAGTTAGTTTCCCCCCTCACACTCGAAATTCTTAGAGCAAACCCCAAAATTTCATTCTCCAGATACGTTCTTGAGTTTCCAGGCTACCAGATGATATCAATATCATCCCATAATGCTTGAGGAAAGCTGGTTGAAATGGTGTTTCGAGATTGAATAGTTCTGGGGGCAGTGCTGGCTAACGGTGGGACTTTACGCCGATTGGTCCCCTATTTTTCCGGGGGCTCGTTATTGGCTCTTGGGTAACGACGGCTTCCTGTGCTGAGAACAAAACGACCCCTTCCATTTCCATGAGCCTTTCCTCGAACCCAATCTCCTGCAGTATCATCGCATCATTTCCTGCAGTCAGAGAAGGGTTTGCCGCCCTAACATACGTCCATCTCAACAGTCTGTGCGGCTTCCTGTTGTCAACTCCTGGTCTCTGAGTGGTCTGAAAAAGGTCTCGCCAGTCTCTTCAACACCGGGCTTCCAGCGCTGCACTTCTCAGTCTCTATTAGATATTCGCGACGGCTCCCGGCCACTGCAGTCTTGGTGCTGGCTTCGGCCGCGAAGGCAGGCTAGATGACTGCGGTGGCAGCGGCGGTGGCAGACGTGGCGGCAATAATGGCATGTTCCAAATGGTCGAAATGCGTGTGCGCTCGAGGACTTCTGCTCTTCACTCCAACAACACGCTTTACAGATCCCAAAAAGACCTTGCATCCCCAGGCGTCTGTCGTGTTGTTCTCACATTACAATCAGACTTTGTTGATATTTACAAGGGTTCGCATCAGGGCCCAGTGAGATAGGCGGTGACAAGGAAAATTGTTGGAACGAGGATGTGGACTTAATGTCAGGTTGGCCACCTTGTCCTCTTGGAAAAAAACTTGAGATGTGGACATGCTCGACCTGGTATAGTCAGCGAGAGCACAGTCCAACCGGGTTTCAGGCCTTCTTATGCCAGAAAATGTGCTGGAGTAAGTATCCATTTCCTGATGAGAGGATGGTAAGGCACGGCTCATACCTTCCCCGTGCCTCGGGCCTACTTCATAGCTCTATCTCAATTTTTCTTTCACTTTACATCAACCACGTGGCCGCCTCGACACCACCATCAGCACCGGATTATATCCAATCACCTCACTGCCAGCAAGGACGCCCTTCGCTAAATCCCAAAATACCACCTCCCCCATCACCGGGTTCAGGACTAGTGCCTCAGAGTTTTCTCCCTCCTTCCGCTGATGAAGAGACTCTGAATATCTTCTGTGTATTCCCCGTCATCGGCCGCGATATAGTCGAGCTCCCTATCGGAGTTTCGCACACAGACGTCGCTCTCTAGCGACAGTGGCCCTGCCAGCGGCGGCAGTCCCTCCAGCGAGAGCGCCATTAGTGGTGACGGCCCCTCTAACGACAGCAGCAACAGTTCCCTGTGACAGCCAGTCCATGCTCATCTCAATGCCATGGCCGACCCAACAGCGCAGTGACAGCACGAAGACTCGACCGATCAATGGGGAATATTATCAGCGTTGGAAACTGAAAAAATACCTCAGTCGAGCGAAAGATATAGCGAGCTGCTTCGGCATCCAGAAGACCCTGATATTCAGTCGCAAGTTCATTTGCAGATGTCCCCAGCAGTGAAACCCAGTCCCGCACCAGGTTTGTCCATGATTCAGTCTTTTGAAGGTACATAGTACCGAGTCTTGTCTCACCCCCATCTTCATCCTGCTAGTGTTGACTGGTCTAGAACGGTTCCATACCTTTCCAAGTCTCACTCCCATTGCAACCACGTCTTAGAGCTTGTGGCTTGTGGGTAGATTCACGCCTTTTTCCCGTGCGTTTGGTTGTTTGACTGATCGCGCTCCGCACTTCCCAGTCGTCCATTACGGGAGATGCGCTGCTAAGAGGAACCATCTGAAGAACAAGGGAAGAAGAAATTGTGGAACGTGTGTAGAAAGAGATGCATTGCGGCCATGCCGCCTAAAAACACTGTCGCTGCTGCCGCTGCCGCAGCCGCAAGAATCTGAAATTGTTTTTTTTTGGTGGAAAAAAAAGAAGAAAATCATACGGCAACACCGCCGTCGTCATCATCATCATCGTCATCTTCTTCTTCTTTCTTCACCTTCTCCTCTTCCTCTTCCTCCTCCTCGTCGCCGTTGCCGTTGCCGTTGCCGTTGCCGTTGCCGTTGCCGTTGCCGCCGGCTGCCGTCGTCGTCGCCGCCGCTGCTGCCGGGGCCGTCGCCGCCGGAGCCACTGGGGCCATTGTCGCTGCCGCTGCCGCTGCCGCTGCTGCTGCTGCTGCTGCCGCCGCCGCTGCCGCCGCGGCCAACCGGTCTTCCTCCTCTGAAGTATATCAGTAACAAATCCCTGGACAGGAATATAACCAAGCGTACCCAACGCCGCCAGCTGCGCCTCCGCCGCCTACAGTATTGTCAGTATATAAGCATCTCAAATTATGTCGGATATAGGGTGAAACCAACCTCGCTTTGGCGGCGGAGGTCCTCGATCAACTCGAGGAGGTTCTGATCCAATTGTATTAGCCATAGCACTAGAGTGCGCACCACGTAGAATGACTTACTGCCCGCTGGCGCAGGCGATTGACAGCGGCACTCACGCCGCGCTTCTTCTTCACGCCGGTGGGGTGGCGCCTACTGCCACCACCACCCCAGCCACCGTTGCCGCCGCGTCGGCCCCCATTGCTGCCACCGCAGCCACCGAACTTGCCTCCGCGGCCGAAGCCGCCACCGAAACCACCGTTGCCGCCGGAGCCCGCCGCAAACATCTGATCCACAATGAGTATAAGCTTGAAAGGCGGACACCAGAAGGGGAAGAGTGTAAAGACGAAAACAGGAATGTAGGGCGACAAAGGGCCAAGACATACTTCGGAATGATTACTGCAAGATCATGTTAGCAAGCTCGACGTAACTGACGAATAACACTTACTTTTTTTTGAAAAAAAAAAAACGTGAGCCTTTGTGCCGAGACCTAGGTCAGCATTGCCAAAGTACAGGAAGAAAACACTGTAACATACGAGGAGCAGGGAAACTAGATATATGGTTAGTATTGACCACAAACAAGTGGATGCAGATGAACATACAAGACTCGCACAGTCTGATCTATTCCATTGAAAAATCTAAGTCAGCATTGCCAGAATGTAGGAGAAAAGCGCTGCAACATACTGTGGACAGGGATACTAGATACACAGTTAGCATTGACCACAAACAAGGGGACGGAGATGTACATACAAAACGTGTACACTGAACTCGGGTCTATTGCATTTAAACAGTCAGCACAGAACCAAGCCTTCCAATGGGTCCGAAAGAGAGTGTGATCAAGTGTGTTGAGCGTCAAAGAGAGGCTCGAGCGTCAAAGGAGGGACAAGATGATCTTCGAGCGGAGTGATGGAAACACTGGAGGCTGTTTCACTGAATCAAGAGCAGGAACGGGCAATGGTGTTCGATTGAGGAATATGAAAACAGTTGTACTCACCAAGGAACTCGAACGGACGCGGAACAGAGAAAAAAAAGATCTTTTGACTGTGAACCTGAAGAGAAGAAGAGAAGAAAAGAAGGAGGAAAGTGAAAGAAGAGTGAGATATTCACCTGGACACCTTGCACACGCCAAGATGACGGTCGTGCCTTCCCAAAACGACGCAGAGAGTACCGCACCTGCTAGATTGCCAACGGGCAGGTCAATCGGCCATCAATTCAATCCGGAACAACTTTATACCATGAGCATTGGAGCCGAGCCGGTGCCTTCGTGGCAAGTGCGATGACAGGCGCGATGGCAAGGGAGTGAACCACTGGCCATTGAATAGTCTCATCCATTTGTTGCTGAACCTGCACTTGATACTGCATCGCACTCAGCTCTTACAAGTCCTCAACATCTGGCTCTCCTTCCACTCGAGCGTCGCCATGAAGCAAGACCATGAACGAGAGACATTGAGCCAGCATGAATCAAGGTTCACTTTTCACTTCATCCCGAGGGTATATGAGACCGTCTGGTGCCATGGCGGCAACTCCCCCGTCCGTCCTGTGGAAAGTCGAGTCCTTACTGCAGTGAGACCGGAACATCACTTGAGATCGATAGCAGTCCAGCTCCTCCCTTTGCCTTCCACACGAAACTGACAGAACCTCTCTGAAGCTAGACACCACCCACGTTGCGGTATTGCAGACATCACTATGATACGGTATATCAACCAGCCCACCGATGACTTTCGAGGCCCATATGCGATTGGAAAGTCAATGAGTTGTGACTGAAAGGGGCCGAGAGGGGAAGACGACGGACTCTACAATGTCCTGGGGCGCTGTCAGGTTGATATATGCTGTGTGGAAATTACACCGAGGTTTCCTAGCGCAGACCAGACAACTTCAGCCGAAGATCTAGCGTGACGGTCATTGCGGAGTCCACCTCCCCAGAGAAGGCCACAGGCTGGAATCAAATCGTTTGGGAGGCAAAGACAGGAAGCAAGAGGGTTTGATCACACATATGGCAAAACGACTGTCAATTCTGAGCATGTACGGCTGAGATGTCTCTGGTATTTCATCTTTTACATACATCTGCGAATGAACTTCCCGACTTATTCTCTCTTCCGATTCAACATGTTACTTCTCATACTTGTTGCTCTCCTAACCACCACGCGAGCAACATTGTTCGGTTGCATGAATGATTCGCCAGACTTTGCTCTCCTGTCGGTCATGAAAACCTAAGAAGCTTGGTTCTACATCTATAGCAGCGGCGACGGCAGCGACAACGACGGCCCCAGCAGTGGCTATAGCGTGAGCGCCAACAATCAATCTATATGGGTTTTGAACGATGCATGTGCAGTGCATTGCTGCATCAGCGCCTCCACTCTTAATAATCTTCAGAATTGGTTCGACGGAGCACAAGCCAGATGGATCGCCGATAGCCTTGTTACAGTGTAGATATTCTCAGGAGAGCCAGTCATGTTACTCAAGAGCCAGATGATCAAGAGTCTCGGATCTGCAGCCCTCCTGCCACACCGTCATCTTATCAACTGCTTCCAGATAGTACCTACCTAATACCTACTAGGTACTCTTGATGTTGATCCGGACGCACCGTCCCAGTGATGTACCAGAAAAGGTTTGTGATTGATCGACTCCAAAGTCCAAACGTCGGAGATACAAGGGCAAGAGCTCCAGGGTGTTGTTTCTCCCCCGGACGCCTTCCCCAGTCGGCGCGCGTCGTGCCAAAATTGGAGTGGCGTTGGCATTGAACACGGAGACATGAGCAAGTATTATCTTGAAGGGTGGACGATGAGAGAAAATCGCATTATGCAGAGTGGCAGGTTTGTCAGCGCCTACCGGCCGGTCAGTCCTGAGACAGGCGATGATACGCAGCCGAGCCTTATTTTTTCCTAGTTACCAAGCTCGCAAGGTACGCCATGGCCAATGCGACGTGCCAACTGCACCCCTGGCACACGCTTGTCTGAGGGCCCATTGCAGACTCGACAAATGCGCGGAAGATACCCCGCTATCAACTGAGATGACGGGCGCCAAAGCCCACAATTGGCTCTGGACTGGGCTTCCAGAAGGTGCCCTGCGTGTGGAATAAGCAGCCACCTACGACGAGTCCAACGACGCTGGCTGTACCTAGCGCATTCGGATATGTCCACCATGCCCACCACCTCCTCCAACAGCCAATGCTCGGTGGCCTGTGGGCACCAACTTCCCCAAAGAGGCGCAAGAACGGAGACGGCCCATGTCCAAATGTCGTGGGAAGGGCGTGCAGGACCAAGGCTCTTACACACCCATTGACACCCCATTCCAGGTCCTGCCTGAGGAGTCATCGACCCTATCCACCGATCTTCGGAGATTCGTATCCTGGTCCGAGGAGAAGGCTGAGGATCTCACAAAAAGTACGGCCTGGTCGCCTTCTCGCCTCTCCATTCTTTTCTTCCATTGTCATCTCGAAGAGTGTTTGCTTGTTTGGTTCCCCAGTTTTGAGGATCCCAGGCATAGAAAATGGAGTACTTCGATTTCGACGACGCCTCGCATGCCATCCCTGCTTTCGACCTTGACGACTGTTCGTCGGTCGCGGGCGAGGCTTGTGAGACTGATGCCACGGATTGCTATGAATCCCTCTTTTTCGACAAATCGGCGGCCCTTCCGACAAGTCGACCGCCGCCCATGAAAATCGTCAAATTGAAGCTAATCAACAACGTCGAAATAGAGGCCATCCCACATCCTTCCGACATCACCGCGGACTACCCCATGTTTCGTGCCAAAGAGCCTTGTGATCTGTGCGCGCGAATGGGTCTCGATTGCTTCTTGGCTACAAGAGGCGCTCTGGTCACAGGCTGCACCTGCTGCATCTCTCTGTATCGAGAGTGCAGTTTTGTCCACCCCAAAATCCCCAAAGGCTTTGTCAATACTTTCCCAGGAATTGCAGAAGATCAGCAGATTACTGAAGGGCCATTGACCGAACGGAGAAAGGCCATGAAGTCAATGGAAGAGGGACGAGGCCGAAAGACTGGCGCCCGGTTCCCGCGCGACGCGGTCAAGATACTGAAACAGTGGCTTGCTGAACATGCTGACCACCCGTATCCGAATGAGCGAGAAAAGGACGAGCTCAAGCAAGTCACCGGCTTGAAGAGGAGCCAGATCTCGAATTGGCTGGCCAATGCGCGCAGACGAGGCAAGGTCAGGCCTGCCGAATCTGGGCCGTCCTCACCGATGCTCGGGGCAATTGACATACCCAACAGAGTCGACAATCCAGACATTACAGATCTCAATCCCCTAGACCGATGGAAAGCCTCACCACCAGAACACGAACCCGCATCGATGACCGCTATTGCTCGTGCCGTCACTTCCACCCCGCTACCAGTTCGCAATCCGTCTCTGCCGAGCATTCATGGCTCCAGGCCAAGCTCGAGGAAGGCATCGAGCGAAGACGATTCATCCTTCTCCATGTTCCGTGCTCCATCTGTAAGCAGTTTTGGAACCAAAGAATCCAGCAATTCCGATCTTACATTCGCTTCTTCGCGGTCGAATCGGTCCAAGGGTTCTTTTGCATCTTCCCAAGACCGGCGCAGGCGCAGGCGAGCCCCGGTGGCGCAACGCACGGCTACGCAACAGGCCAAATCCCGCGCGGCAAGGATCTTCCAATGCACGTTTTGCACAGATTCGTTCCCTGCCAAGTATGACTGGCAGAGGCATGAGAAGTCTCTCCATCTTGCTCTGGAGCGGTGGACATGTTGTCCCAATGGTGGTACAATGACCGACGCACTGACGGGAATGGAACTTTGCGTCTTCTGCCGCGAGCCAAACCCGTCTACGGATCATTTGGAATCGCACAATTTCACTGCGTGCCAAGAGAAGACGTTGCAAGAACGTACCTTTTATCGGAAGGACCACCTCAGCCAGCATCTGAAATTGATGCACAACGCGAAGGTGCAGTCTCACATGGACACCTGGAAGAGCACCACAAACGAGATCAAGTCGTCTTGCGGCTTCTGCCCATCCAAGTTCACCACCTGGCAACAGCGAGCAGATCATCTTGCTGCTCATTTCCGGAATGGTGCGGACATGAGCAACTGGGGTGGCGGATGGGGTTTTGAACCGTATGTCGAAAGACTGGTTGAGAATGCCATACCGCCCTACCTCATCGGCCACGAGAGGACCACGATGGACCCATATGTCGCAAGGCTGACGGCAACACCGTCCTCTCACACCGACGGCGGATTGACCAACGGCACCTCAGCCGAGAGCACGGAGCCTGATCAAATGACTCGTGACTCAAATTGTTGGGGTAGACTAGAGCAGGAATTGAGCAAATTTGTATCGCAACAGAGAGTTGCAGGTCACGTCCCGTCAGACAAGGAGCTGCAGGATCACGCGCGCTTTATCATTTACGAGGACAACGATCCCTGGAACTGGACCTGCGCAGATAATCAGCAATGGCTTGATACTTTCAAGTACCAACAGGGGATTGGAACTATCACAGAAGCAATGGTGCCGACCCAAACCCTGGCTGAAGTGCCCATCCTAGCCCCATACGTGATCAAGGGCGGGTTGAAGTCGAAGCCTGCAACCACCCAAAGTCAGCGTAGGAGCTTGTCCGTTGATACCAACTCTTTCCCAGCCATGACACCGGACTGCGGCAGTGTACCCAACTCGACCACGGCAAGGACATTTGACAACGGCATGGAGCTTGACTTTGACAGCATTGATTTTAGCAACCTCGATCTTGGAATGGTCGACGATCTGAACTTCGACCTAGGACTCGACAACAGTCAAGGAGTAGGGCTGGCATGCGGTAGTGGCATTGGCGTCTCGATGGCGCCTGCGACGCCGTTCTCATCGAGTATCTCGGGTGACGGTTTGTTCGGCTCGTATGGGATGAACCACCCAGTGGGCGTGGGTATGGACATGAACCCAGGAATGCCTCTTCAGCAGCAACCGACACAGGCTGGCAGCACTGGCCAGTTCATGAGTGACCGTGACCTGAACCAATTGACAGGTTACGTCGCAGGATTCAACTGAGTTTGAAATCCAGGTTGGAAGAGGAGAGAAAGAAAGGAAATAGATCAGGTGGGCATTGGACAGTATTTCAACAATGTAACAGACGGACCAAATTGGCCATGAGTGGATTCGCACTGGTCAGGCGGAGGGCGCAGGTCTCATTGAGGAAATAGTTGAAGGACATGGCGCCACCGGTTCACAGTCCAGTCATCAGCTGTCTCTGACGACGAGGAGTAGAAGAGTAATCAACAAGAGTACCGAGTAATGAATTAAAGGTTCTCTTGTTTGTTCCTACACGCCCTTCTGCCTCTCGCGCCCTGCGTCTGTCAAGGCTGCAGGTGGTCTTGGGTTTCAGGTTCCGAGTCGTCGGCAGAAACAAAATCCACTTCCGAGCTTCCGACAGACCGCCAAACTGTCCGTCCTTGGAACAGGAAGCCAGACAAATTTTGGTGGTTCTTGTTTCTTGCCCCTCAGAGCTGCAAAGGAAGCATGTGAGTAATAAGTTTTAACAGTCGTGCAGTCCGTCTATTGCACGTGCCCCAAGCATCTGAGAACCATTAGGCATGCAGAACAAGAAGGAGCTAGACGGCGATGACAAGGCAACACTACTACAGGCCAGACCATTCCAACAGAGGATTATTGCCCTCAAGTTCAGCCCGCTCTCACATGTCAGATTCTAAGAAAATGGCTTGTTCCGCTCGCCGCGTATCTAGGATCCATCCTCCCATCCCCCAGCAAGCATGCATGCCCCTGCCCTTCTCCCGTTCTCAACAAACCCAACAAAAGCAGTCTTGCTAAATCCCGCTGGCAGAACAAATCTTATCCTCTCATACAGCCCACCTGGCCTGCCTGCCCTGATACTTACCTAGGTAGTCCTTTCCGCCTTCGTCCTTGGCTATGCGTGACAATGTCGTGCATCGGATTATGTGCATGTGAAATGTCCACATGCCATCCGTGGAGGGACCTCGATAACATTCGCTGATATCATCTCCGTTCCCACCCCTTGCTTCCTCCAGATTGCGATTTTTACATGAGTCCGCCCATACTCGAGTGTCCGAATCCCAAACAGATCCTGTGTGTAGGACGAAATCCTACTTACCTGTCGCTGTCCCTTTCAGCTCTTAGGACGAGAGGGACCGTGGGAGACAGGTGGCCCTCCTTGACAATAGCGCCAGAAATGGCGGGCGCTGTCCCTCGACCTGATGCGAATATGACACGACACGAGCCCGTACCATACGAAGAACTCTCTAGATCGACCATCTACACCATGATCCCCTCCGTGGTCCGTTCAAGGATACCAGTCTTGACTTCCCTCCGGCATACGGCAAAGACGGTGGTCCTTCATGGCACGAGTGTCCGTAGGAGGGCAGGTAATTTTTCTTGCATCGAGTCCACCAAAGAGAAGGATAGTTATGAGTTTGCATCAACCGCCAACTCAAGTGGAACAACAACACCCACGATCAGACCAGAAAGCCCGGAAGGAAGCATCCCTTCACAAGATCTGACTCTGAGGATGCTCCCACCGTTGGAAGTGAGATCAGGCGTGGACTGGGATGTTGCTCTCACTGGAGTGAGGTTATGGGTCAACGCCAAAACCCAAGCAGAGCAAGGAGGCGACCCGGTCGCCCTGCGGAGCATGCACATTGATGCTTTGCGATATATGCACATGGCCCTGCCGTCAGATCTGACGCCCCTCGAGATCCAGACTCTGCGAGCTAGCATGTCAACCCAGCTTATCTCTCAAGCTGAAAACCTCATCGAGTATCGCGCTCGACGACAACCAAACATTCTCCGCCAGGGTGTTGCCCAGGCTGTGTGCTGGCTTGTTGCCGGATTATTACTGGTCCTACCGATTATCATGACCCTCCTCAACCGACTTCTTCAATTTGAGCGCGACCATCAAGTCACCGAGCGAGTGCTCGCAAATGGTATTGACCTGACTTCGGCTCTCGGTGATCGTGGTGCAGAGTTACACCAAGCAATCGTTCGCTTCAAGGATGGCCGGGTGGGAGGCGCCTGTGTGGAGCTTGGATCCTGGTTCGTAGAAGGAATCGTTGGCGGTGTCAATGATGGTATTGACGCTGTGGCTCAGACTCGAAGGAAAGCCTCGGTCGCCAAATGTCCTGGCTGACGATATGCTGTTGTTTTGTGTATAGAATTGGACCCTTATAGATCTTAAGATACCCAATGCCGTTCATCTTGTCAAGCAAAGAGTGTTGATTGTGCCTTGTTCTTTCCGCTCGCTTCCTCCTGTGGCTTGAAACCTTTCACGACAGCAACTGGCACAGCTCGTTTCACACGCTGAGCCGCGCCCCACGGTCCACGAGGACCCGCGCGGCTGGTGAGGCTTTGGTTTTTAAGTCTCGGCGCGGGGCACGATGGAGCTGCTTGTCTCCGCCATTTCCAACTCAAATCTCCAAATCGCATTTCGACTTCCACAACAATGTCACTTCCTTTGCTTCCTTCCTTTCGAAGACAACAACTGGTGTTGGACTTGTGAGTGAGTCGCTGAGACGTTGAATGTGCTGGCTGACACTACTTCAAGCTCTGCTTTGAGAGGACATTGTCCAGACGGGCTTTATCTTTCACTTACTCCTGGCGATCCTTGTATCTGGGCCGCGGTAATTTTTGTGCGAAGAGGTACCAGTCCTTTCACGTATCACCAGAAGGTTGTTTGGAAGCTGACATGAAGAGTCCAGGACCGTACACAGGGGCGATTCTTCGCTTCCAAATCTCTTTTCCAGACACATTTCCTGACCAGCCTCCTCTCCTCACCTTTTCAACCGATGTCTTCCATCCTTTGATCGTGCCTTTGACCACATACACCTTCAGCGCGAATATCGTTGATGCATCAGGCACTGTCAGCGCTTCAGATGAGGATCGTCTCCCTCCTGGAGCATTCAGCTTGCGCTATGGATTTCCACACTGGTTCACAGCATCTCCTTCGCCGGCCAGCAAGGGAGACTCTTTCAGTATGAACAAGCAAGGAGATGCAAGTGCTTCGAGTCTTGACGCCTTGGAATACAACACCAAAGAAGCAAATGAAACTCCTGTCGTTGAGCCGGAACCACAAGATCGTGGAACCATCATTTTGAACTTATTGCAACATGTTCAAGATGCGTTTGAAGATGAAGCGTTGCTGGACAAACTCCCTGTTGAGACCGCTGGAGATCCCAGTGCATGGCACGCGTGGCGTGCACATCGTGGACTTGCGAAACGGCAGAACGAGCCTCAGACGCTGATGCCTGAAGGCAAAGATGCAGCTCCTTCATCACCGAAAAATCCCGGAGAGTGGAAATGGGATGGTGTCTGGGAGTCACGCGTGAGGAATGGTATCGAAGCCAGCATAAGTGAAGCCACCCTGTTCGGCAATACTGGTGGTGGTCGAGCAGGGTCTGTTGCGATGGACACCACAAGCATGGACCCGCACCAAAGAATCCTGGCTGCAGCCGATCGACAAATTCGCTTCACAAAGCTGAGCGATGAGCATTTCGATAAAATAAAGGCCGAAATACCCGTCTCTGGCTCTGCCATGCCGACCTGATGATGGAAACTGCGACATTTCGAATGGGCCAATGAGGAAGCGGTGCGGACCGCCGTTGTGACCCCTTGCCAGTCGAGCCTCGCGATGGCCATGCTCCTGCACGATCTATCATCGATATCATCTTCTCCTTCCACAGCTTGCAGCTGCAAGAACGTGTGGAAGCTCTTGCTTGTGCTGTCTTCAGCAAATCCCCAACCTTCAATCTCGTCCGCAGCTCGATCGTTTGCTTCTCTCCTCAACAGTTTACACTGCACACGATACTCTGTATGGTTGCTGCTTCGGCTTTCGATTACTGGCCACATGAATATAGCATGTATGGCTTCTTCATATGACTGATGCATGCCCGTCGAGCAACTCAACTGTCTCTTCGAGCGGCGCAGCATTCGGCATCCTCATTCTCGGGATCATCGCCTTGCACTTTTAGCCTGCACAATTATCTTCGCTCTCCCAGGAAATGAACAGAACCGAACTCGTCCAGGCAGCGATTACCAATTCTTGAATCGGACTGTGACAATCTCCGGCTCCCTGCACCCGGATCGAGGCAAACAGAGCAGTCCTGTCCATCTCCTTTGAATCAATCTGCAGAACACGTCACCCGCTGCATCTGGGTCAACAAGCCGAGAAGATAAAGGCCTGTCGAATTCTTCATTTTCTCCTCGCCGGGAAAGACCTTTGTATATAAAAATAGCAATTGATTGCTCCAGGGACATTTGTCTCCTGCGTCCGGGTGTGAAAGGCTCCTGACAACAGTGCTGTCGCCTTGTTAGCATCAACATCAGGAAGAACAGGGAAGAGAAGGAACCATCACCACACAGCCTGTTGGCGGCCTCGAATCCTTGAGACTCTGTGAACATCATGGACGGAGAAGATATTGATGCGACCCCAAGGGTTCTCAGAGTGAAAAATCCAGATTTGAAAGACAAAGAGGAGGATGCGGATGGTCTAACAGAGTTCGGCGCTGCAAAGACCTCGAGGTTCTCAGTCAGGTCAATCTCGGCTTCGTTGTCTTCAATTTGGGGAAGAAGAAATGCCAGTACCAGCACCTCCTGCTCTCAGTCAGAGTCCAGCCAAGACCAAAATTGGACTGTCGCACCCGACTTGAACCTGGATTTCGACGACAACCTACCTTCGCGCGGCTGCGTCTCCTTCTCAGATCTTCTCCCTACTCGCAAATCTTCCGCTCGAGCGTCCAGGAAGAAGAGATTGAACTCCGTCAAGGACGTCAAGGTGAGCATCCTTCCCCAGCCTGTGATCACCTCTTTCACAAAGGTATTGGCTAAAGCTGCGATAGCCGTCTCATTCACAGAGTCGCGTTTCTGTCTCCAGACCGTCCTCAAATCATTTCAGTCTTCCACCAACAGTTCAGCGGCGTTATCCCATAGACGGGGAAGACGAGGTATGTGGTTGATAGGGATCACAGCCTAGCTATCGTCAAAGCCTTAGCTGATCATATTTCAACAGTCCTCAGTGTACAGCTTCGCCTCTTTCTCGACCAATCATTCCTCAAGACACTCAAGCAAGGTCCATCGTGATCCACAGAAGAGACAATCGCAGCGAACCGCTGTCCCACAGACACTCCCGTCAACCATGGCGTCAAACCTTCCGAACGGTGTCTACACGAATGGCGTCCCGAATGACCAAGACATGCGAGTTGTTCCACCTATCAACGATCACATCACAGCCCCTGCTGTTCAAGCACCCACCTTGCAAAACATCCTGGATTTTCGTGGCTCTCTTGCACATGAGGCTCGTGCGACAACGTCTTCCCTGACCCCTGCTTATCAGAATGAGCCGCTAGTGAACGGAGAGACAGTACCGTCTGCTCCGCCTCCAAGTCCGGTCAGCACAAGATACCCCGAACAGACTATTGCTCCCCCTGTCAACCGCGATCTTATCCAGCCTCACTTCGATGCCTACGGTTTTCGTGACAACTTTAGCGAACCTGAACGAAGCTATCGCCGCAATCCTCTACAGCATCCACTACCTCGACGGCACATCCAAATCGTCCCATTGCCAGCAATTGCAGCACTAAAAGTGGAGACCTTCGCATTCAATGTATTGGAAGCTGGTGCAAAATCACCTATGACCACGTATGTCGGGTTCAACCTTACTGCTGTCAAACAAAACAACCTCGTGACGCAAAGACAAACCACTCAATCCCAAGAGCGGCCTTACATCCTCACAGACAACAACGAAGGTTTCTTGACTGATCTGCAAATTCAAACCTACGTCAAAGGCCCTGCCAGCAAGCTTTTTGAGGCCGGAATTCAAAGCGTTCAGGAGCTGCGTGTCAAAGATCACTGGAATATTTTGCTCAAGCTCGGCGCACAAGAGAATACCCTGAAATCCAAACTCTCCAGCTCCCTACGGTCAGGCACCAAAGCGTCATCGCTCTCCCTGATCGACCAGTTCCTGGCAAGCCTTAAGATGGACGGCAAGAGAAGCGAACCAGTCTCTGTGGAGGCGATAGTCAAGTATCGCCATGCATTCCTGCCAGAGGATACGACTCTGGAGGCGCGGGCCGTCTGCCGCGTTGGCTCACTCGCTTCCGCCTCTTCCATGGACGCTGTTGAAGTTGGAGAGCTCGCAGGCGCTATCGTCCATGCGCTTGATCCAGGGGTGAGCACTGTCAAGCTGCTCTCGGTCGAGCGACCAGAGCGACAACACCATCTGGAGTTGGGTGGCCGCCAGGCGCTGGCACTCATCTACGACTTCCGACATGCGATGGGCCATGTCGTTTCGGAATCGGTAACCTGGGACCTCGCGGTCCTAGAGACCTATTACCGACAGGTCCGGGCGTTGGAGTCTGCGGAGACGCAGACTCCAACGCCCCGAGACACCCTTCGCCGCCGTGTGGCAACGGTGGCGAAGAGGTTCTCGCCGAGGAAGTCTGGTGGTGTCGGCCCTGGCGGCGAGGGGCGCGTGGAATAGGATGCCACGGGGCGTGGCGTTGGTGGCGGTGGTGGTGACGGCGGCGACGAGGACGACGAGGGTGAGGACGAAGCTGCCCTCGTGTGGCAGCAAATGAGAGAGGCCTCCGGGCTGAGCGACGAGGCCGAGAGCCTCTACGAGACGGGGGTTTGGGGGCCGCCCTGGCTATGAGGGCGAAATAAAATTGCATGAAACAAGTCCTGTTCCGTTCCTTTGCTTCGTGGTATTGTAGCTGTAGCGATCGCCGTGAACAGTGCAGTTTCGCTACAGAGCGTGCATAGAACGCCCTGATAACGGCGCCTGAAAGGCGTGCGTCCGTGACGGACGGTCTGAAACACTAAATCAAGGCCCAGAATGTAAGTTGACAATCTGGCGAGGCACGATCATCCGTGTTGTCGCCCCCTTCCCAGCGTCGTCCTTCGAGGCGGAAACCACCCAGGCGACGATAGACACCTGCCCCCCGAGTACGGTGCGATACATACAGGATCCCCCAGTTTCAGCGTGGTCCTCGAACCCTCTAGCTTGACCTTGACACTTGTCTTTCTCCTGACTGCCACCGCGATCGAGACCGCGACCGGAACCAAGACCGGGAAAGTTAAGGGGAAATTGGCCTTGTGCGGGTGAAATGTAGTTTGCGCTGTCACTATCTAAGTGTTTATTTAGTTCTGGAGTTACTCTGGTTTATATGTGTGTGTGTGTGTGTGTGTGTGTTTCCCTACGCGTCCTTCCAGGTTCTGGTCGTAATATGATATTATACACCTCTACTCGCCACCTAGGCAAAGTATTGCAAAAAGCTAGTTTATTTTCTCAACACTTGTCAAGGAAGGTGGAGAGGGAAAAAAAAGAGAAAGGCACAAGCTATTTGAAATTGATAATCATGTGAGGAATAGAGAATCAAGATCCACATAGGTTTAGCTGGGGGAAAGCTGCGAGAGAGATTCAGTTCCTCCATATCTTTGCTCTTTTCTGTCTCTCTCTCGCCGCTTCCTCCTCTCCCTCCTCATTCTACTTCTGTGGTGAACCCATGTGCAGAGATTGAATGGCTCAATGCACTGGTGCGCCTTCCACATTGTTGTGCTGCGCCCAAAAGAAGAGGAAAAAGAAAAGAGATTTGTGATCAGTGTGTCGTATCCACCATACCGCCTCATGATCTCTCTGTGAGTTGGGCCAGATTGGCACTCACAGACGCTCTGCTTTGACAAATCCCTAGAAGCCCTGCTAGGAGTGGTCTCGTTGTTCTTTGCTTCACACGAGAGCGATCGGCTCCTTTTTTGGATCGTACTTGTCCCAAACTTCGCCGTGTATGTGGTCCAAGATAAAGCAATCCGTCACGACTCTGTATTGGCCCGCATTCTCGGTGGGACGGAGTATGTAAGGAGTATGTGCATCGGCGAGGATGAACACTTGGTCTCCTTCGCGAATACCGCGTCCCATCCCAACCAGGCCGCTCTTCGTATAAAACAAGTCATACGCAGACCCGGTTTTCCGGTACACCTGAAAGAAATCCTCAGCCACTGATCCGACGTTTTTACAGGTAGCTGAAGGATGAAAGGCACTTTGCGTGAATTCTTGATACACATCCCTGATTATCGAGAAGTCAAAGTAAAATTCCGAGTCCGTGGGAACGCTGTGTATGGCCATTGTTTCGATCCACTCGTCGGCTCGAGCCTCCCACTCTAAAGGAGACAAATGGGCCGAAGAGGAATGCACCACTAAGAAACTTGCCAGAAAGGCCACGAAGCTTCTTTCCCTTAGAGGCCTCCGAATTCGCTGATCTGTCACTCCGAACGACGTAACAGCACTGTCGTTGAAGGTCAAGGTGTTGAAAAGCATTTCCAAAGGTCGATATCCATTTATATCAGTCGTGTGTGATTTTAGGAAAGATAGCAACGATACCGAGGAGGCCGTCACTGTGGGAGCGCTATGAAGAGGATATGTCTCTTGGATGATATCGAAGTTCGCTCCCAGACAACGGAGTATCCTGCCATCAATGTACACCTGATCATTGTGAAAGGTTTCTCCAGCCGAGTCAAAAGGGCCCTTGTCTGCATCGAAGTAGCAATGTATAGGAGTGAACTCCCTTGGCGAGCGGCGATAATCCGCGGTCCAAGAAGGGAGGGAAAGATCGCCCGAAAGGCAGGCCCAACCAAGTAAGTCGAGACATCGAGATTCTCGAAGAATTAGAGATGCCAGCTCGATATAGATCTGCTCGCAGCTTTTAGAGTAATCTGGCTGGATCAAAGTTGCGAAATCGATCTCGGCTTGTTTTTCTGCGATTCCCAGCAGAGCAAAAACTCGATCTCTGGGGTCTCTGCATGATTTCCCCGTCTGCATAGCTAGGATGTTGTGCAAGTGGATGAAATGGCGACGACGTTGATTTAAGCTCTCCATCTCCTGTTGGCTCGAGGCGGGAATGAGACGAGAAAGGGTGGCTGAGGGGTCGGCATAACTTAATATCCCCAGGACCGGAACACTATCCAATTCCTCAAAAGGTACGTCCGTTACCTTGTGCAACTGGGTCCACACCATGGTCGTCCAAACCATTTCGGATACGATGAAAGCGAAACTCGCCAATTTCCCCCAATCCAGTTCAATCTGGTCGCAGAAGAATCGTGGCTTCTCAGTGAGAACCAGCTCTTGAGTGGTCCACAATCGATGAAACCATCGACAAGTGTAAGTGAAAAGGGACCATTCCATCAGATACCGAGCAAAGTCTGTAACTCCTAGTATACCTTTGCAAAGATGTTCAGATAAAGAACCTTCCCGAGCAAGTGACGCCAAGGTACCCTCAGCACGCGCCTCAGAAACGATGGGTGCGATGTTTTTCATGGTGTAGACAAAGTCTGACGACAGTGAAGTTTCGTGTCCCAGCCAGATCAGTACCTCTGCAGCACGAGAATAGATTGTTCCCATGATCTTGATCTGAGCGGCTCGTTCCTCCATGTCATTTTGTCTGATACAGATCGCATCAATCCACAGCCATCCACAGATGTTCAGCGTTGTAAAGTTGTGCAGTGCGTTGAAAAGATTGGGTATGACTTTGATCGGCTCGTCGTTACAAATAACGGTGCACGAAGGCTCCTGGTCACATGACTCGTCAGGCTCTACAACCAGACGATCCATTTGGAAGTGCCCTTTTCGATAGGGGTCGCCACATGTGTATGACAAAGCTCTGAAGTCCGGCGCCCCATCGAGTTTGAAGACGCGCAATCTTCCTGTGACATGTTCGGAAGCTGGCTCTAAATAGAACAGACGAAATTCTCCTGGTGACAAGGAACCGGCAGGGTCCTTCGAGCCCTGAGCTGGTCCCCCTTCGTTGGATGATGCAATGGGAGACTCCGACACCGATGACATTGTGAAGTTGAGGTCAACTTTAGCTGGACTGAAACCAATGTAGAGGATACCTTGAAGACGAGTTGACAGTAGAAGGTGTAGAAGTTCAAGCGGTGTGCAACATGAGGCTGAGGTCCAGGCTGCCGCCTGGGCGCTAGAATTCCTCAAGAAGTTGTAGCCGCCAGCCTCATCTGTTAGTTGACTGAAAGGCGCGTACGAGTAGAGGACCCAAAAGCTCCCCTGCAGGATGAGCAGTGGAAAGTCTGTAAGGTGGATGTCGTTGCTCGACTTTTGTACCGCAAGATAGCACCTCAGACACAAGGAGTTCGATTTGGGTATTCCCTATCCCTTTCTCGTTTTGTCGTTTCATTGGAGTAGTTTCTCTGAAGCACATCAATGCATCTATTGGCCATCTCCAGAGATGGGAGTCTAGTGCGCTTATGAGCCAGCCTTGTTGTCTGTCTTTTGCTGGTTCTCAATTTCCTCTGGCTGACCCTTTTCTCCTGGCGTCCCATCTTTCCAACTCACAGGGACACCATCATCTGTAAATCTCGCCCATGCGAACCACCCGCATCCCTCGCCACCGCTCGGCTTGTTTCCAACCTGACACATCCACATATATCGACCCCGATTGGCCCTCTGTTTCTGTACCGTTTTCAACACGCAAGGGACCCCGCATTTACACTTTGGGGTGTTCTTGGGGCGGAATTCTTCTCGGTACCACCTATAAGTGATGTTGATGCGTTTATTACCAGCGGTAGGATGGGGAGTGACAGTGAGCGCCGGTGCGATGCTGTGCTTCCATTCTTCCTGCATTTCGGCATGCATCACAAGGAGAGAATTGTGGGGGAGATGGATCGCGATTTGCCCCGACACATCTGCCGCAGAAGAAGCATTTTCAGGCTTGTCGGGTCCATTGGGGTCGTCCTTGGGTACGATTCTTCGGACGCGAAACTCCCTTGCAACCCCGAGACTCAAGCTCCCTATGATGGCCCGAGGCCCGAGATAGGAAAGTTGGTCAGAGTGATAGCCCACATGTTGCGCGCCACCATCATAGCAATTGACGAAGGCGGCGTTGGGCTCCCATACCAGGGGTGACTGATATTTTAGTTTTTTCCCGTCTGGATAAAAGTCGCGGATCCGATCAACAATTTCCTTGTTGACAGCATCACGAACAAGAGCGCTGACCTGCTTCATGACTGGCAGAATCTGACGGATATCACCAAGATCATTGCCGTTGTAGTAATACTCGCTTCTCTGTCGCTCAATGTCTGCCAGGCTGTCGACATAGAAACATGCCGTGTGCGGGGACTTGACGACATTGTCAAAGATCTTGAATTGAATAGAGTCATAGCTGGGAACTTCAGCAAGAAGCTCTTCCAGAAGGGCGTTTGCGAGATTGGTGGGCAGGAAATTGTGGATGATGGAACAGGGTGTGTGGTTTGCGATGTCTTGCGGCGTGTATAGATGGAGAGTTTTGCCCTTTTTAGTCAAGGATTGTTGCCCTGTTGGCTTTGATGGGCTCTTGTTCTCTGACGCGTATGGTAGACCAGTCTGCATACCAGCACCCATCATTCGCCGCTTTTGTGGCGGAGAGACATTGTGCCCAGTAGTCGAGAGTGCTTTGATGGCAGCGTCCACGGAGCCGTCACAGCCAAGGAGGACTTCCAGCAAGTCATCCTGACGCCTGCTTGGGTGCAGAGATGAAAGAATTGCCAGCTTGACATCGGTCGATTCGTCGTCCTCGGCGATCGGTGGTTCGGGGTCAGCGTTGGGTGCGAGGTCACTCTGTGGCGGGGACACGCGACGTCGTTTGCGCAAGATGAACGCGTCCATGGTGGATGTGTCCTCGGCTGGGGGCCATGGTACAGAGTTGAGATGCGGCGGGGGCCTTGAAGTATTGGTTGCAAGACGCAGGCTGCGAAAAGCACTCACGAACGTTGCTTCAAGGAATGAGTTTCTTAGTCAACTTTGAATACGCGGCGTGGGAAATGACGATGACAATAGCAACGGCGATGGCAACTGCAACTGCGACTGCAACGGCGATGGCAACTGCAACTGCGACTGCAACGGCGATGGCGGGGAGAAACCTCGGCCCATGTCCAGGTCGACTGGTCAGTTGTCCATCTGAGAATCCCGCAGTCTTCCCTTTATTCTGCGCTTCACATTTTTACTCACCGGTCACCAGCAACTTGTTTTCAGATACATTTCAGTCATTCCCTTCTGGAACCTCTTGGGTGGATGCCAACCTGGTCTTATATTTGACACTGACCTCCTCAGAGCAGTGGCAAACCAGGCATGATGAGTGACTGTTCACTTCCGAGACCAGAGCTTCAGTATCAGTCATGCTAGAATTCCGCACACAAGGCTTCCAGGGCTACGCAGTCAAATATTCCCCCTTCTTTGATAATCGCATAGCTGTCGCTGCTGCAGCAAATTATGGTCTAGTGGGAAACGGACGGCTATATGCGCTGGAGCTGACAGCTCAAGGCATTGTGCCTCTCAAAGTGTACGGAATTTGGACTCATGGTGTCCAGGAGAGACAGATGCCCGTGCTAACCGATTGACTAGCTACCCTACACAAGATGCCCTCTACGATGTAACCCACTCCGAAGCCCATAGCTCCCATCTCCTCACGGCCTCTGGCGATGGCTCATTACGGCTCTACGACACCTCCCTCGCACCGGAATTTCCCATTGCTAAATTTGAAGAACATTCGCGAGAAGCTTTCTCCTGCAGCTGGAATCTCACATCAAAGGCGACCTTTGCTTCGTCGTCATGGGACGGCACTGTCAAGATATGGAGTCCGGAACGCCAGCAGAGCTTGCTAACACTCCCCACCCATTCCTGCACGTACAGCGTCCAATGGAGTCCTCACACCGATGGGATGCTGAGCGCAGTGTGTTCCGACAGTCACCTCCGGGTGTGGGATTTGAGAACACCCGCCAGTGCTAGTAACCATCTCATATTACAAATCCCTATTCATGCGGCTCCCCTGTCCGCGGGGGCTGCGGTTGGGAAGATCCAACCGACCTTTCCACCTGCTGAAGCCCTCACTCACGATTGGAATAAATATCGCGGCACCGTCGTCGCCGCTGCCGGGGTTGACCGTATCATTCGAACATTTGATATCCGTCAGCCCAAGGGCCCCCTTCATATGTTGCAGGGACACAGCTACGCGGTGCGGAAGGTTGCATGGAGTCCACACCTTCCCGATCTCCTCCTCAGCGCCAGCTATGATATGACATGTCGTGTCTGGACAGACGGAGGGGAGCAAGGAGGTCCCGCCAGAGAGCTTGGTAGTATGGGTCGTCATACCGAGTTCGTGACTGGCGTGGATTGGTGCTTGTTCGGCAGTGAGGGGTGGGCGGCCAGCTGTGGTTGGGATGAACTCCTCTGTGTCTGGGATGTGCGGACAGTCATGCGCCCGTGATACGAGGCACGAATCATGCGGCGAACGATGTGTGCTCGATTCCCGAGGTGTTATTGGATTGTTTTCAACGATAGGGACCACCTTCAGACTTGGATAATAAGGAATTCATCCTAACAACAGAACGAAGCCTGACTATCCCAGCTACTGCTGTCGCCAACAGCGCAAAGTGGATATGACAGATACCAAAATCTGAAACTTTATGCATCATGGCTGATCAGACCCGGAAACAAGCTTCATCGCCGACTTATGTTACATCTTGCAACCCGAACAAGGCTTTCCTAGGGAGTCGACCTGATCGTTCGGCAGACGCAGGAGGGAACAAGAGATGGAGAACAAGGATGGCCGATGCAGTTGAGGTCCGAGCGTCCAATCTCTTTCCTTCGCTCTTCGCCAAAGTCCAGCCAATCAACCTGCCAAGACCTTCTCGAAGCCATGGATGCTGTCGATCCGGCGCCTCTTCAACTTTCCTTTTTGCTTTCGTGCTCGACATCTACGCCTTGATAGGTGCCAACCGAACGACCCATATGGTGCACGGTTGTCGCTAAGGTGATGCCTTCACAGTGCTTGTTTACACTTCATGGCCTTGACAGGCTTAATCCGGACTACCGTCACCTCATGCAGCCGCCGGTCTGGGGAAAGCTCTCCGTGTGACCTCTGAGGTTCTACGTATTTGGTGCTGCGGGGACCTGCCTTAGGAGGAGCTCGGCTACGGCCTGGTCTTTGTTGATCGTTCCCTGTTGGCATCCTGGTCGGCCAAGGTAAGACAGCCGCTATTGTGAGCATATCGCATCCTGGAAGATGCACGTGTTGCTTTGCGGCTTGAGGCGGGTGCAGAATGATTGTTGAAGGATCATGGTGGACTCTTGTTTGTGTTACACAATCTGCAAGTTGACCGGTGGGGTCCGATACCGTGAGAACTCAGCGCTGCCTTCGAATACTACTTAAAGGCATGCCGCGACTGTTGCTTGACGAAGCTCAGGACGCAAAGGACGACCATCGAAGAACTGTGAGAAGGATTATTCGAAGAAGGCGCAGACCAGCATCATAACCTCGCGACCCCGTTGCTCAACACGACCTCTGTTATCACTTCATCTTATACTACGAGCCTACGATCACGCTTCCTTGATACACTCCCACAACAATGCAGCTCCCAAAGGTTCGAGGAAACACACTCATCTATTTTCTCACCTTCTAATTTTCTTCCAGGCCTTAGCCAGCGTTCTCTTCGCTCTCACTCCGGTCCTTGCTCTCCCGTCAGCGCTTTCCTCCAGCAAACAGCCCGCATCCCCGTCACTCTGGCCTCGGGAGTTTAATGCATTCACGAAGCGCCAATCCTGCGTCGAAACCTGCGGTAGTGTATGCTACTGGCAATCTGACATCGATGCCGCCCTCTCCAAAGGCTACTCCCTCTACCAGGACGGACAAACCGAAGGGTCTGACGACTACCCGCACCAATACAATGACTACGAGGGATTCGATTTCCCTGTCGATGGGCCATACTACGAGTTCCCAATCCTGGACACTTTCAAGGTGTATAGTGGTGGATCTCCCGGGCCGGACCGTGTCATCTTCAATGGAGACGGTGACTACGCAGGAGTCATCACTCATACGGGTGCCAGTGGTGATGATTTTGTCGCTTGTGAAGGGGCCAACCCGTAAATACCTAGGTATCTGGGGATAAGAGGGCGGCGGGCATCCCGACGGAGGTCAAGGGGGTTTTGGGAGTAGTATGAGAGCCTGCATGGGGGTGCCGTTCAACGAAAGAAGTCGAAACCAGGGGCTTGCCAGTATGGGCACGAACTTTCCCGTTCTGCAGGTGGTCTCTGTGGACGAAGTGATATGTGAGCAGTAAGCACATAAGACGTTATAATATATCAGCCTCTCCTTCCCATACCCTCGTACATCCCTCGTCTTCTTGTATGAGCAAATGGCATAGGATAATCTTGTCCAGCATCCCTAGGTACCTAGGGTCTTAACAAGACTGGAAGAGGAAGTATAGAATTGTTATTCACTCGCTCTTGAACACGCGGTCTATTCTGTCCATCCCCCGCGTGTCTCTCTATATGAAGTCGGATAGAACTTGTTGCATTCTCTCTCCCCAGATCGCTATATGGTCTAAAGTACGTAATATGCCCCCCTGGGTATGGGTATGGCTTGTTCTCCGGCCCATGGCCCGATGCATGGGCGTATATCGCAAAGTAGAAGGAAGAGGAAGAGGACGAGGACCGTGGACGAGGACTGTTCGAGAGGGGTCGAAGAAGGCAAGCAAACCGTTGCACCATCCCCACCCAGCCTTGTTTGTGTATTTCCGTCGATTCAATCGATCCGTGGGGTCTTCTTGCAGTCGTCGTCCCGAGTATAGTAACGGTTCTTATGGTCTCCATCTTCCACCCCGCATTAAAACCCCGTCTCTCGTGCATGTGGTGCTCGTATATAATCATACCATGTCGTATCGTATCTTGCAGTCTAGTCAAGTCAGCGGGGTTTGTTCTGGCCATAGCCACCCCCTTTCCCCCCGCCTGCAGGCGGGAATCGAGGTAGAGCTGCAGGTTGTCTGCCCCTGGCCTTGTGTGTTCGCTTTGATATCTCAAGAACCTCATGATCATCGGCTGGCGCCGTCAGTTTTGTTTGGCGCAGAGAGATCCCGTTCACCAGACGGACGGATGGACGGAACCCAGACGGGTCTTGACCTCCCGTCCATGGGGACGCAGAGCCGCATTTTATCGCTGGTCGCACAGCCCCCAAAAATTTCTACCTTCATTCCCATGTCTGGGAGAGGGCTTTTATTTCTCGCCCAACCGATTCTCCACCCCCTCCCTCACTTTCCTCTTATGCTCCGCCAATTCCTCCTTGCTCGCATCATACCTCACATTGCCCGCCTGGTTGAACGGGTTCTCATCGCTCTTTTCAAACTCCTTCTTAATGAGTTCGATCTTCTGGTTCCGTCTCAACCCGGGATGTTCCTTGTCGATTTCTGGCAACCTGCGTTCTTCGTACGCCTTGTATGCGGCGGGGAAACGGCGTTCCGGGTGCCGGTCGAGTTTCATGTCGTTTTGGGAGCCGGTGGTTAGCGACAAAGCGTCCAGCGCGTTGTCGATTCCGGATGCGTTCAGGGCGCGTTCTTTCGAGCTGGGCTCGCCACTGTCCAACTGGGACAGGTCCAATGTCCCACGAGATTTCTTCTCCGCGGTCTTCTTGTTCGCGCCCTTGGGTTTATCGCGCATCCCCTTCTCTTCTTCCGCCAACATCGCCTCCCGCTCGGCCTTTTTCGCAGCCTGTTCTGCGGCCTTTGCGGCAGCAGCTTGCTTTTTAGATGTGTCCTTGGAGCCTTGTGCCCATTTCTCCTCCTCGCGCGAGGCTGCTACTGCGTCGGCGGCGGCTTGTTTTTGGGCTGCGGCGTCGGCCTTGCGCGCGTTGCCCGCGGCTTTTTTTGTGTTTTCGCCTTTGCCTTTTGGCGCCATCGTTACTACAGCTGGCGCTGTGGGCGCAAGGCTGCTGCTGATGGCGGTGGTAGGTGTGGTGGCGGTGCTTGTGTTGGTGATGTACTTCCCCTCCTCGTTGAGGCGGGGTTGAGGGGCACTAGGAGCCGGTAGTGGTGGTGGTTGCGCTCGGGAGTCGAGATAGGCCCGGGTGGTGATGTAGGTGGTGATGTTGACAATCACGAAGATTCTTACAAATTGTGTGGGAGAGAAGATGAATGGGTTATGAGGCATGCAGTGGAAGGGGAATGTGGGCGAAAGATGCAACTGTAGACCTGTCTGATTGGAGAATAGGATCAAGGCGATTATTATGACTCCGACTCTGCTTTGCGCTGGCTAGTGAGGCCTTGGTGCATCTTCTCACGCGGCACTCACTTATGGGGCCTGAGGCCTTTTGCTCTCTACCGAGGACTGCCTGGCCACCCTTGACCGATGTGCCTGATTCATGCGGTATGATGTAATAGAAAGCGCGCAACTCGAAAGTTTCTTTGCACGCTGTTGCTCGTATGTATCTCCTTTTGGACAGGATACAAAAGATTTGGAGTAAGGGGGGAATATCACTCCAGGGCATTTTCCAGGATCTTGGTAACGCTATGCAAAAGTCCCTATGCCCCTCGTCAGGCCTGATTCATATCAAGAGGATATCGTATCTGGATGCATGATGCTCCTGAACTCCAGATCCATTCGTCTCCATTGCATGCACTCGTAGCAAACCTGCCCCGGACGCCGTCGCTCCATCCTAGTGGCCCTCAAATCAACCTCAATGGTGTCCTCATCCCCGCAAAGCCCTGTCTCATGAATTTGTACTTGTTCGGCACCGTCTGGAGTCTCCGGAACGCCTCTCTGACGTGTTTGGGCTCGATGGGCGTCCTGCCTTCCTCGGGCATCTCAAACAGACTGCACCCTTCCCGCTTACGTTTCTTGGACGCGTCCTGGTCGCCTCTGCCGCCGCCATTTTGTTTGTTGTTGGCTATGTCCTCCGCGGCTTTGACCTTCAGGGCTTCCTCTGTCAGAGTCTGCACAATCTCGAACGTCAAGAAGCCGAGAATATCGACTGCATCGTCGTTCGGTCTGTTGTCAATGATCGTGCCGAACCCTGCCCATTCGCGGAACCGTTTGCCCTTGCGGAATGTGAAGCTGGCTTGACGGCAGTCGGACCAGTAGACGTATTCGTCCTTGGTCATGTTCTTGGTGCGTTCGTCGGCCGAGGCCAGGCGGGCGAGGGTCGCTTCGTTCTGCTCTTCTTCCTCTTCGTCTTCTTCGTCGTCTCTTTCCGGCACCTGTTCGGCGTAGAAGGATTGGGTTTCCCAGGGCAAGACGAGTTTGGCTTTCTTGTTCGCTGTCGACTTTTGCGGGGCCGATGGGTTGACTCCTCCGGACGCCTAGAGGCTTGTTATTTCTCGACGAGACGACGGGGGCTCACAGGTACGTACCTCGTCAAAGTCACCAACTTCAGCAGCGTCACCTCCACCTTTGTCATCCGAGTCTTTCACATTCTTGCGGACGTCCTTCCAACTAAGAAAAGTCTTGAGTCTGGACACTTTGGCTCTGTCGTGCCGGATCTGAAAGATGAGGTCGGCGATTGAAATGGTCTTGGAACCTCGGCGGTTCGCGAGCGCAGTTGCTTGTGTCAGCTGTGTAGTAGGTTAGCAACATCTAGACAATCGTAGGAGAATGTCTAACCATTTCGATAACTTGCTCTCGTACGATTTCCTCAATCATCCAGGTTGTCTCTGCGCTTGGCTCGGCCGTTTCACCACTCACGAACATCATCTGTCCAATCCAATATATCAGTCTCCGCTTGAAGTCTTCTGGACTTTCCCAATCATCATCATCATCTCCAAGCCTATCGGGGGAAGCTGCAGCGGCTGGGCCAGAGTCCTGGTTGGGAGGCGCCCTGCTTGCTTGTGACTTGTCCAGGGCTTTTCCAACGATGAGAGCTTCGCACACGTCTTCGGGATTCTCCAATCCACGATTCGCCATGATGTTGTTGAATTCAGACCATGCTCTGGCTGAACTTGTTGGGGTTTCACGTTGCTTCTGTTCACCGCTTGGCTGGGAGGATGTGATGACCAGAGAGGCAGTTGAGGTTGCTTGTCTCGTGATTTAAACCAAACATCGTGGAGGAGGCTTTGCCGTCACCAAGAAGTGAAATCAAAGAGGTGCGTCGATGGATGTGACGGGCGTTCGTCACAGCCATATTTGCAGTGAATTGTCCCCTTGTCCACAACGTCTAACTTAGATCCATGGCCTTCGGTCGGTTCAACAGAGCCGGTAGTAAAGCGATGGCGATAGGAAGTCGTCGTCAACAAGATACAGGCTTGCAGAATGTATTCCACTTCGAACGTCCTCCCACCTCCCCATTCCAATGTGCAAAGCTGTTGCTTGTCGATATCTCCAGCAGGCAGGTGGTATCCTCACATGAAAATGATATAAGAGAGAAAGATGCTTACCTGCTGGATCTCCTGCCGGTACTTTGCCGGCCTCTCACCCGCCATCTTGACTCCTGGGCCTGCCCCGTCAGGGTCTGTCTGTTCTGCGACTTGGCTGGTTCTGTTTGTTTTATATGAACAACATAGGAACGACGCTTGTGCTGCTCCCGGACGGGAAGTCCACGATGTTGGGACGATGGAATAAGAGGTTGTGGATGAATAAACAATGACGGGGCTGATGCGTCTGAGATGAACTCTGAGAGTTGGACATGACAAAAGGCCCGTACCTACCTCGCTCCATACCTAGGTAGTAGACTTGGCCGAAGTTGCCCCGCGGCATCACCAATAATTGTTTCTTTCACTTATTGAACTTTGGAAACCATTCATTCATGTCACTTCTGTCATACTCAAGTGCTTCACGCCCGGGCCTCTGTACAATAGAGCCAACATGCTTTACCTCGTTGGTCTCGGTCTCGCCGACGAGTCAGACATCACCGTCAAAGGACTGCAAGTTGTGAAGCGCGCAGAAAGAGTCTACCTCGAGGCATACACCAGCATTCTTCACTGTGGGAAGGATAAATTGGTATGAACCTGACACCTCTTCAACCCCCATATCTTAGTGACTACTTTCGTCGCAATATCTCGCTGACATGGTTTTATTCGTCTGACAGTCAAGGTAGGAGTCATTCTATGGACGGCCCGTGATTGTCGCGGACCGCGAAATGGTCGAATCGTCCAGCGACGAGATCCTGGCAGGGGCGGACAAGGCAGACGTTGCTTTTCTGGTTGTTGGCGATCCATTTGGGTAGGTTGTTGACATATGTACCACGCCTCAACTGGACGTCTTTCTCTGATGATGAGACTTGCGCAGGGCTACGACTCACACAGATCTCGTTCTTCGGGCCCAGGAGCTCTCTATTCCCGTCAAGTCGATTCCTAATGCCTCCATTCTCAACGCCATCGGTGCAACAGGCCTACAGCTCTACAACTTCGGCCAGACCGTTTCCATGGTCTTCTTTACCGAGAACTGGAAACCGGCCAGCTTTTATGACCGCATCCGAGAAAACGCCTCGATTGGCCTGCACACCCTGTTGCTACTAGACATCAAAGTGAAAGAGCAGTCGCTTGAGAATATGGCGAGAGGGAGAAAGATTTACGAGCCTCCGCGCTTCATGACTGTCATGCAGTGTGCCCAGCAGATGCTGGAAATAGAGGAGGAGAAGAAAGAACGTGTCTATGCTGAAGACAGTCTCGCCATCGGCTGCGCGAGAGTTGGGGGCGATGACCAACAATTTGCCTGCGGGACGCTGAAAGAGCTATGTGACGTTGACTTGGGCCCTCCACTCCACAGCCTCGTGCTGCTCGGTAAAAGAGCGCATGAGTTGGAGAAGGACTACATCAAGAGGTTTGCCGTCAATGAAGAGACGTTCGAGCAGAGTTGGAAGAAGTACCATGACCGGAACCAATGAAGTCAGTCCCGCGGCTTTTTTGATGAAAAGTGCGCGCTCTCGTCTGAGCAAAGTGGACAGACGATGGCTGCCCAAGTCGAGCATGTCGTGAACCCGGAGGTGCACATGGTCGGCGCATCTGCTCAAAGCGAGAGTACTGCAGGCCATTCAGGTCTGTTGGGACGCAATCACGACGCCTCTGCTGGCCGACTTCGAGCTGTGTCGTTGCTGCTTCAGTAGCGGGTTGTGGACAGGAGCCTAGTACATCAGTCAATCATGAACTCGGGCCCGGACTGGTCCTTGATCAGGACAATCTTGACAATGAGACAAGTGGATTTCGTCTGGTAAATAATTACAGTTTGGGTCAGAATCCGAAGTAGTCGTATAGACAATAAGTCTGTCTACCCAATGGATCATCTTATTGGACCCGGCAATTTTTGGTCTTATTGTATTGTCAAGTTTTCACGCTATCGTACGTTGGTATCGTCGGAATCGTCAGAAATCATTAGTCTTCATTGAAACAACCTTCAGGCCCCTGCGGGATTTCAGCCCCTTCTCCCAAAGAATTTCTTCCTCAAGCTCTGCGACTTTGCCGTCTCCTTCGCCTTGGCCGGTGCCGGTTCTTCGGGAAAGTCCCTTTCCTTTTGTTTGCCCTTGCCGGTTCCAGTCTCCGAGGTTGAGGTGGCGGGTGGTGCTGTATTTGCCGGTGGTCTTGTTGTCCCTGCAGGTGATCCTATTGATGAAGGGGGTGTAAGTCGCACGGGCAAGGCCGTCAGGCCCGGGGAACCTCCTTCTTGATGTTGGTGTGGCTGTTGCATTTGGGAAGCGATATGTTGTGCTTGAGCAAGCATGGGTGCCACAGGTGGAGGAGACTTTGGATAGTCTGAGGTCGTCATGGTGGAGGTGGGAATGGGGAGGGAGTCGCTGGGTGTGGGACGATGACCTTGACCTCTCGTCGAAGCGGGGGAAGGAGCGGAGGTCGAAGCACTAGCAGCAGTAGGAGGAAGCGGAGGAGCTGAAGGAAGACAAGCAACAGGAGTACCAGCATCTTCATCCTCCTCACCCACGTCTTCCATTTCTTCATCCTCCTGCTCGTCGTCGTCGTCGTCTTCTTCTACATCATCAAACGACCGTTCCGGATCTCCGTTGTAGACGACCCACCATCCGATCTTCTCCCCCTCGGCGATCTTGTCTCTCAGATCTGCCAGCGCCTCCCACGCTTTGTTCGTCAGTCCGGGCCCATCGGCGACGACTTCGTCCAGATTGACACTCAGCGCCGCGGTATCATACGCGGGGGAGTTGAAAGGTGCCGACTTGGACATTGGCAAGGTCGTGGCGCGCTGTTTCTTCTCCGCTTCTGTGAGCACATGATGCTGATACGCTTTGACCTGCGCGACACCGGGTCCAGTCAACCCCATGCCTGGTCCCGCCGCGATCATCACGACCTTGTCCCCAACAAAAGCGTACGGCTGGCTCACGGCGTAAGGGCTCTCCAAGTCGTCCGGGTTATATTGCTCGATGAATTCCAATCTTCTCGTCGACGCGGGGTTCGTGTCGGTATGGTCGAGTTCTCTCATGATATCTGGGTATATTTTGCGAAAGGAGCGGAGGAGCTCTTCGCGCGAGTTTGCGTTCTGAATGTACTCGGCGCTGCAGTCGTCGAGGTTGTGCAGCACGGCGTGCACGCGGATGCCCGTGAAGCCTTCGCGCGGCCAGCGGAAGCCGTGGACGAGGTAGACCGGCATTCTTTTTCCTTTTGCCTCTGGACGCAAGTATTTTTTCCGCTTTAGCTCCTCGATGTCGCAATTTGCAAACCACTGGTCGATGTATACTTGTGCTCGGCCGGGCAACGGTGCTAATCGATCGCGTGATTGAGGTTCGGCGGGCTGTGGAAATCGATACAACAGAGAGGGCGAGCCCCGGGCGGAAAATGGCTGTTTCTTTGGGCTGAGGGAAGGCAACAAAAGAGGTGCGGCTTAGATATATACACGTAAATGTGGATATGCCAGCATATTGAGTAGTCGTCGATGTACAGGCATGTTTCAATCGATTTCTTCCGACGGTGGAAACAACTTAAGGGCGGCAGCGGCAGCTATTGCTGTATGGCGCGTAAGCGGGTTTTTTCCTTCCTCGTCCTCCCTCACACCAATCTCTTCGATCGCTGGGCGGAAACGCAGAGATCTGCGTCGCACGAGGTGGCTGTAATGTGCAACCCAAAAGCTGCAACAGCCCGCCAAAAGGCTCGGGGAGCTAAAATGTGGTAGTTTTACGAGAGATTGTCCAGGGTCGACGCCTGGTGGCCCGTGGGTGCCTGGTAGGGCATCGGGGAAATGAGTTCATCGGGCTGGTGGGCTTCTACCACGTGCGATTAAGCGGTGCTACTAGTACCGAGTATCTCGTACTGCTCTGCACGTAATAGCTGTTCCGCCTCTCCCTACGAGATACCTACCTAATAGGTATCTACCTAGGTAGCCTCGCTAGGTACCTGTTTTCAGCCTCGCCCATCACCCATCATGCGAGATGACGAGGAGTCTTCCATCACATATCAGATCGAGAGAATGTTTACATTTCCTACAGGTTCTCACTGTACTGACCTGGCCGAAACCAATGCCCATTCATCCACGATATAACTTGTATCGCTACGTCTCTAAGGTTCCGGCAAACCACAGTAGTGGGAGGAGCAGCCGCCACCTCCTCCTCCAGCAGATAAAGAATCCTGCTGCTTGCCTGGATCAAAGGTGCAACCCGTCTGACTACAGTGATGCGACTCGTCATTAATCTTGTTTGACCCAGCCGTCCCAGGACACGATCCTGCTACGTGTGTCTTGGACTGTCTGGCAGCCTCGGTCAGGAGCTGCCTTCAAGCATGGAATCTCTGTCCTTAAGGACTACGAAGTGGTCCACAATGTGCACCAGAGAGGTTGTCTGTCCCGGCCAGAGGGAGAAGAAAGTGCAAACTTACCCAGCTCCCTATACTCAATCACCTGGATGTAAAACTGGGGCAGATGAACTCAAAACAAATTTACAATAGACCAAGGAGTGTTCCTCCAGCTGCAAGGAACTGGTGATAGGCGGCGTGAACGGGGTTGGAAACCTTGGAACATCTCAATCACGCGTCTTCAGCGCCAGATGGAGCAGGCCATGTCACCCGCGGAAGCTCGAAGACGCTCAGACAAGAAATGGAAGAATTCAGACGTTGGCCGGAGGACACGTTAGACCACGAATTGATCTGGTTTCCCTTGAGTGGCCAGCTCCGAACCAGTGCTGCAAAAAAAGGGTTGAAAGTCGACGGTAGGATGCTTCGGTCCACTTTAAAGCCACACAGGAGACGTCCAGACTATGACCTTCTGTTTGAAATTCGGAAATCAAAATGCTTTTGTATGTCGTACCTTGCCTTGAGGGGCCGAAACAGCAAGGGTTGTCCTGCCCGTTACAGAAGTCCATGCAGAGAAGTTGGACCAATCCGGCTTTGAGAACCTTTCCATAGCGCAAGCACTGAAGTTGCAACTGAAAACACCGAAACAAAACCGTTGTGACAATCCTCGTGCAGTGGTCATCTGGATTCGCCACGTACAGAGTAAGGGACCACTTGTGGCTTACAAACTTTCCTGTGGCTCCTGCTTAGTGATGGTGTCGTCCGTTTCTCAACCCAGGAAAACCGAGCTGGCCTTCTCTGAATCTGAAGTGGTTAGTCGTTAGAAGTCCTTGGAGTACCCCTAGTATCGTCGGTCGTCGTAGCCACCATAACCACCAGAATAGCTATAGCGTGGAGGGCTTCTGGGACGAGCGTACGGGTCGCCGCCTCGCGCATATGGATCTCCATAGCCCCGAATAGGTGGTGGTGGCGGTCCGCGAGGATCATATGGGTCAGGATCGTATCTCCGTGGCGGTGGTGGTCCGTAGTCCCGTGGTGGAGTGCGTCTTCCGTAGCCTCGGTCATAGTAGTCGTCAATGGGTGGGCGACGTCCAGGTGAGCGCTCACGATAGCCTCGCGGGCTCCATCCTCGTGGGGGAGGTCCACGGCGATCATAGTCATCCGCGGGCCCGTAACGGCCTCGAGGTGGGGATCTCTGTCGATAGCTGCGATTGTCCGGTCTTTCTTCTTGAATCTGGGAAGATCAGTTAGGAGACATATCGAGAAACAATGGCAAGTAATACGTACGTCGAGTGTACAGTGGACAGTCGCTCCCTTAAAGGTCTGTCCATCTAGCTTCTCCACTGCAGTCTTGAGGTCGGACGAGGTTTCGAATTCCACGAACCTTCGGCAGATGGTGAGCAGATGATGTGAGAGAAAAGGGAGTCAAAATACCCTTTGCCATCGCGGTCACGGCCAGTCTCGGAGTATACAACGTCCAGTTGACCCGAGCTTCGCGCAAAGTCCTTGAGGTCCTGGAAACTGGTGAGCAGGTTTCTCCGTAGTTGGAAAGGCGGAGTATGGAAGTAGCTGGCAGTGACGGGCGAAGTCCCAAAAGGTCTCTTCGACTACCAAGACATGAAAGGGCCACGAGACTCCATTTCTTCCAACATGGGTATGCGTCAATGTCCCCAGATCCGCAGACAAGGGCTCCCAAGAACCGAGGTGGACAAGAAACTCTTCGGCCATGTCTGATCCAGAGCGCATGATGCCAAAATGTAGCAGAGGGGGATTTCTAACCTGCCAACTAGTATCCGGCTGCAGTCCAGTAATCTGCATGCGATAGATGGTGCGACGTGGCCGAGGAACGTTGCGATCAGAAGGACCAGCCAAGTCATCTTTCCGGCGCGGGCCCCGAGCAAACTGCACAGTGAGACGCTCGCCTTTGAACATGGTTCCGTCTATTGTCCGTGTTAGGAAGAGCCTTGTGAGAGGATGGAAGAAGGGAAAGGTAGGTCATACGGAACGCTGTTGGAAAGTTAGTGCTTTGGAAACAGTATGTGGGCAAAGAGGGTTTACCTGGAACAACGTCTCGCGCATCCATGGAGTCCTCATACTCGATGAAACCAAAGCCGTTCATGAGCTTGATCTCTTTAATAGAGCCGGTGCCATGAGTGCCAAAGTGCTCCTCGATGTCCTGTTTGGTGACTGGAAGGGAGAAAGTGAGAGTCAGCGACCGGCGCAGTCCCGGAACAGGTGGTGAGCGGGTCCAGGAGTCAATATTCAGGATTCAGCTATCCTCCAAGCATGCAATATAGTCCAGGGAGCCAAAAGAGGGAGAACGGATAAGGTGAGCATACTGTTGCGCGGAAGGTTGCCCAGATAGAGCCGGGTAGACGAAACATCGCCCATGGCGGACTACGGCCTGCAAAGAAGTCCGGACGACGGTCCAAGTAGGTGATTCAATGGTCAGAAGCTTCGGGATCGACCTGTTTTCGCAGATAGTACACGAGCCCAGACGTAGAAGTGAGGCGGGTGTGGTAGAGCCTGGCAGGGACAGGGAACCAACAAGCGGCCTGGGGTGACAAGGCGGAATGTGTGATGAGGAGTTGAATAGCCACAGAACGGGAAGTGAAGTGGAAAGACGAGAGGATTTGGAAAGTGATAGACATACACCAGGCGAGCAGGGTTCGCGGTGGTGAAGGAGTCGGAAGATGGAAGATGGAATGGGATGCTCGGAGGGTTAGAAGAGTGGAAGGGTCGCGTCTTGTTGCAGCCTTTGAGCTTTCAAGGTCAGTTCCAGTTTGCCTCACTTTCGAGATGCGGGTGGAGATGGGATGGTGCCAAGCCCAACCACCAGCACCGCGACCAGCACCGGCACCGTAACAAGCACCCGTCACCACCAAAGTCATGACTACCCAGGTCCGTGGCTGCGCCCACTGCGTATCCATCACCATCACCCATCACCTCCTCCACCTCCACCTCCACCCTCCCTTCACGCATCCACCAGCCAATCGCTTCTTTCACCGGCAGCATTCCTCTCACACTCCTCCTTCTCTCCTCATCACCACCATCCACTATCTGTCGAGTTTACTATTGCCGCCCGAGGCCTCTTCAGCTCCTCTCCAGCTCCCATGTCCAAGTACGGGGACGGCAACTTCTGGCGATCCATAGCAGACCAGTTGCAGAATTGCGGCCCAGATGATCCCATTCACGAATGTTTCCCAAACGGCATGGCCAAGAACATCCTGGATCAGGCTGAAGAATTCTTCAACCTGGCGGATAAAAAGCTCCACACTTTCCCCTTCAAGGATGTTCAGCCCTGTTGGTTCCGCCTCTACACTGACGCCAGTATCGTTAAAGTATTGAAAATGCTTGACCTCACTTCTCCTACCTGGGAAGATTCGAGGCTATCTGAGTCTCTAACGATTCATTTCGACGAGATTGTGGCCATCCTAGACATGTCCTTGATCATGGCCGGAGGTCTGCGACGAGAACAGATGATTCACGACATCTTGGCCAGATTGCAAGCTGCCAGCGTAAGTGACGAAGGAGACAAGGGACGCCCTCGAAAGAGGAGGCGGGTCGACGGTAACTGTGAGTCTGGTGACTCTCTCAACGATTCCCTACCTGCAGACAGCGTCTCTATACCTACCATCCAATTTCCCGTTGTTCAAATGGATCAGCCAACCCTCACAAAGTTCTCCCATCACATTCAGCAAGTACGAGAACCTATGGTCTTGACAAATATCATAAATCACTGGCCGGCTCTGGAGAAGTGGCAGCGGACCTCGTTCTGGCTCGACGCCACGATTGACGGCCGTCGCCTCGTTCCCATCGAAGTTGGGCGGAGCTACACTGATGATGACTGGAGCCAGAAAATTGTACCCTTTAGAGAGTTTCTACGTGGCCACTTACTGCCGTCGTTGAATGATGGATCCACCGGAGTTCCTAGAAGTAGTGACCAGACAGGATATTTGGCGCAGCACGATCTTTTCAAACAGATTCCAGCTCTTCGAAACGATATTGCAACCCCAGACTACTGCTACCTCGATGCTCCGCCTGCTGAGCCTAACACTCCAGTGGCCTTGAGCAAGGCAAAGGAAGGTGTAAAGAAGACAATTCATCCCAAGACCACACCTGCATGTCCTGATGTGTCCGACAACGCCGACGCCGACAAGACCGAGCCTGGAGACGAGGCCCAGACCAATATCTGGTTTGGTCCGGCATGGACGATCTCTTCACTCCATCACGACCCATACCACAATATCCTGTGCCAGGTCGTGGGGAGAAAGTACGTGAGACTCTATTCGCCACATCACAGCAAAGCATTACTGCCTAGACGTGACGACGAGCCTGCTCCTCATGTACTCTCTCCTGCAAAAGCAGGTGGCGTGAAGGATGCCGTAGATGATGGAGAGCCGCATGGCGAAACAATTGACATGTCGAACACTTCTCAAGTTGACATCGCCGCCATTGAACTGTCCCCTCTTGAAGACTGGGACGAGATATACCCCGGGATTGATCAAGTGCCCTACGTCGAGTGTGTCCTCGAGGCTGGCCAGGCGCTCTATATACCTATAGGGTGGTGGCACTACGTCCGGAGCTGTTCCGTAGGAATATCTGTGAGCTTTTGGTGGTGATCAGCCAACGGAAGCACCAGCAGCGCTAGCCACCCCTCCAGCAGTACCATTATTACATGACGAAAATTCAATCCGCCGGGGATCGGCTCTACCCAGCTCGCCAGGTGTCAATTTTGCCCCAATCGCCAGGAGAGCACAGACCCGCCCAATTGCGCCCCGAAGAGAGGGAGCCGCTGGCCTATCGCCGCCCAACCCGCCACCACTGGGGTCTACCATTGATGATTCCACGCTCCGTTACTGTCTGGTCGCTGCAGCACGAGAAGGGCAAAAGCACACGTGGTAAGCATGCAGGTCGGGACCTGGCGAGTTGAATATCAAGAAGTTGGAAAATGCGTCTCTTCTCACGATAAAGTTGGATGACGGCGTTGCGTCATTGGATCACCTCGCGTGCTCCTCCCTCAAAAGGCAACGTCTGGCCGGCCCCCGACAGGGGTGCCAACTCTTTATCTTCGACCATGGGCTCTGGCTGGGTGGATTGTTATCAGCAAGCCAAGACCCTTGGATCGTCTGCAACCCTAGTTACCAGCTATCTTCTGAGCTGTGGGTTATAAAGACAATGGCGTCTGCCACTGGGGGAGTTCACAGTCTGATCAACCGATTGAGGGAGCTTGTGTCCGGGCGACTTTTTCAGTATCAGCCGTTGTGCAGGCACATGCCTAATCATTATTGTTAGAACCCCCCGTCCCCGCATTCTCCAGGAACTCACGAGATCGAGGATTGTCGCGAATCAACCGAGCACCTAGCATGGCGGACACCGAACACGCGGGCACTGCTACTCGTAGCATGTCCAAGGACGAAGGTCGCCTACGCGAATTGGGCTACAAGCAAGAACTGAAGCGCGATTGGTCGTTGATGCACAACTTTGGTGTCTCTTTCTCCATCATTTCGGTCATCACCGGTATAACGACGCTGTTCAGCTATGGATTGAATACTGGCGGACCGGGCGTCATGTCCTGTGGCTGGCTTGTTGTCTCATTTTTCACCATGTTCGTTGGTCTGGGGATGGCTGAAATTGTCTCAGCGATTCCCAGCGCCGGAGGCCCCTATTTCTGGGCTGCAATCCTGGCACCCAGGAAATGGGCTCCTTTTGCGAGTTGGGTTACAGGGTGGTTCAATCTGCTGGGCCAGGTCGCTGTCACCACCGGTATCACCTTTGGCTGCGCAGGACTTATTTCCACCCTGGCGAGCATCAATGGTTACGAACCCACGGCAGGCAAAACCCTGGGTATCTATGCGGCGCTTTTGACTTCGCATGGCATAGTCAACTCCTTCGGCGTGCACATTTTGCGCTACTTGAACAACACTTCCATAGTTCTCCATTCTTTAGGCGTCTTCAGTTTTGCCGTCGCGGTTGTCGCCAAAGCCCCTCACCATCAGTCTGCCAAATTTGTGTTCGCCACGTTCTATGATGGTACTGGTGATCCAGGCTGGTCGGTTAGGGCATCTTCCGCCTACGTCGCCTGTATCGGTATCCTGATGTCTCAATATACAATTACTGGTTTTGATGCTAGGTGCGCCCATAACTGACGAAGCGAGGCCTTTCACATACTGACCTGTGGCTAGTGCGCATCTGTCCGAGGAAACCCAGAATGCATCCTGGTCGGCGCCCATTGGAGTCCTCATGTCGATTGGCTGCTCCGCTGTCTTCGGCTGGTTTCTCATCCTCTGTCTTCTGTTCAGCATCCAGGATTTCCAGGCCACAGTCAGCTCAGTGTACGGTCAACCGGTTCTTCAAATTCTGGTCGATGTGTTTGGCAAAACTGGGGCTATCGTGCTCTTCGTTTTAGTTATATTCTGCGTTTGGCACTGTGGCCTGTTCAGCTTGACTTCCAACTCACGAATGATGTTCAGCTTTGCTCGTGATGGCGGCATCCCTCACTTCTTCCACAAAGTGGATGCACGATTCCGAAGTCCCATCCGCACCGTCTGGCTCGCTGCATTTCTGGCTTTTCTTCTGGCAGTACCCAGTCTCGGATCATCTGTCGCATTCGCTGCGGCAACTTCGATCGCGACCATCGGCCTCTACATATCGTATGGGCTTCCTATCTTGATCGGCATGGTGAATCCACAGGGCTTTATTCATGGGCCTTTCAATCTCAAGTGGGCCTCACGACCTGTGGCACTGATCGCATGCCTGTGGATTGGTTTCATCACCATCATCTTCTGCCTGCCTGAGCTCAACCCTGTCAACTCGCAGACGCTCAACTATACTCCTGTCGCCGTCGGTATCATTGCGGTATGGTGTCTTGCCAGCTGGTTCTTGTGGGCGAGAAGATGGTTCAAGGGTCCCATTCGACAGGTGGAGGCCGAGGTGGCCGGGGTCAATGTGGACGACCCTGATGCGATGGACCGAGCTGAGAGGGAAGGGAGGATCCCTGAACTCGAGGAGCCTGTTGGCAACGAGAAGAGCATACTGGCCACTATGAAGCAGAATTACAATTGAGACCGCGAAATGAGTTCCGAATCGGAGGAGGAATATAGGGCTATATACCCGAGTGGTCACCTCGGTCATTGACTCGTATTCGACAGAATGCCACTCAATGGGGTTTGTTGGACCACGGACCACAATGATACCTCAACGACCCAAATTTGTGCCGTTTGCGCTTTCAATTGGTTTCTCCGTCTGGTTTGGTGATCAAAATCAACAGTTTCAGGTCAGCAGGTAAGACTGCCGCATAGGCTGAAAGGTTCTTCCGTCCGGAAGCCGTCCTCGAGCATTCGGCCTCCCTTGCACATGAGTATCAGCATCATCATCATCCTGAAAAGCGCTTCAGTACCTCATGACGAACGGAATTAGTAGGACAAGCGTATGGCTGTCACAAACCTTTTTGCCACTCCCAGTGTCATTCTCAGCGAGTGCCTTGCTTACCAGTCCTATCACCTCCAGAGAGAGTTGAGTTCAGCTAGGCTTTAGTGATCTTGTCCGAGGGACAAGTCCTCCATGGTGGTTCAAAAGCGGACTCGGCATCCCACGGCGGGGTCGTCGAAGGCAGTGGTGGGGGAGGCTCGTCCACAAGCAACAATCTGGACATTGGCCATGCCGCGGCCTGCTGCCTGCTGCCTGCTGCCTCGAGTGGTAGAGAGATTCATACTGAGACAACAGACACACGTATTTGGAACTATCTACTCCGAAGATTAGTAAGATCCCTGAATATCGCAGGTGCAACAGAGTCATCATGAAGCTTCCACCGTGACATCCATTTACCAACCCAAGAACCCAAGGCTGATGGCGGCCCCACGAAAGCTGTATTTTGGAGAACACGAGCTTTGCCAATGCCTTACCCTCTAGCCGTACGACTCGCTTTGGGGAACCTCACTGCGCTCATTGGGTTGTCAGGCCGCCCAATGATCACTTTATGCACATCGCATGGCCTGAGTGAGAAGTCTATATACTTAGCCGCTTGGGTTCTCGCGGCAATAAGTATTTAAACCTCGACTCTGCAATCGACTGCGGAATCGCCCTTTTATCAGTCTGATACAGGATTCTTGACGTCGTCGCCTCTGGGACTCCAACCGGTGACTGTGGCTAGATTAGAACTGATCTGTCGTTGCTCCGCCATAAAAACCATATATCCACACAAGGAAATACATCGCGCATAAGCGAGTTTGGAACTAAGTTGACAATCATGGGCTCCATCACACAGTCCTCCAACCGGAGCATCACCAACGACGACATCTCGAGTCTCAAATCATTGCTATCATCGACCAACGCAACAGTCCTCACTCCCCAAGACGAAGAAGCTTACTCGGCCTCGATAAAGCGCTGGTCCAGCGCGGCCCAGAAGCCAGCGGGAGTGGTCGTTGTGCCGAGCAACGCGGACGAGGTCGCCAGCGTGGTCAAGTATGCCACCGACCAGGGCATTGACCTTGCCGTGAAAGGCGGTGGCCACTCGACCGCGGGCGTCAGCAGCACCAACGGCGGCTTGCTGATTGATCTGAACTCCAAGATGAGGCAGGTCGACGTCGATCTGGAGAGGAAAGTGTTCATCATCCAAGGAGGCGCCGCTTGGGGCGACGTCGACCAGGCGGGAGTGAAGCACGGGCTGGCCACTGTGGGCGGCACGGTCGCGGACACGGGAGTTGGCGGGTTGACGCTGGGCGGTGGCTACGGATGGCTCTCGGGCCAGCGGGGACTGGTGATTGATAACCTGGTCGAATGCACGATCGTGCTTGCGACAGGAGAAATCAAAAGGGCCAGCGAAAAAGAAAACCCGGACCTGTTCTGGGCCCTGCGGGGAGCGGGACAGAATTTTGGCGTCGTGACCGAGTTCGTCCTCAAAGCTTACGACCAAGGGGACGTCTTTGCCGGCATGCTCATATACCCACCCACAAGCGAGGTCATTGAGAAAGTCGTCGCCGCCACCAACGACCTGTACACGCCGGACACGAATGGGAAGACCAAAGTCGCCGGTCGAGGCGCCGGCGGCATCGCTTTCGCTCGACCCCCGCCCGCCGAGGGGAAAGTCATGCTGCTGGCGGTCATCATCTACTTTGGCGGCGAGGCGGAGGCCCGCGAGAAATACAAAGCCCTGTACGACATCGGGCCCGTGGTGGACACGACCGCCATGGTGTCCTACCCAGTGATCAACACCGTCCTGGCGCCCCCGATCGGCCTTAGAGCGAGCATGAAGGGAACTTCCTTCACGATGCCGATCCGTGCCGGTTTCGTGGAGGAGGTGCTGAGCGAGTACACCAAATTCACCGACGCCAACGACGACACGGGCATCAGTCTTGTGCTCTGGGAAGTCTACGACCCGAATCAGGTCGTGGCGCACGACGACGTCGGAAGCTTCGCCAACCGCGGATGGCATCTCAACGGCATGATCTGCCCCATTTGGACAAAGGAGACCAACGACCAGGAATGTCGCCAGTGGGCGCGCGACCTCACGGCGCTGTTCAAGGCCGAGCTGGAGCGGCAGGCTAATGTCGAGACGGGGAAGGGCGTCGAGGGCGGTGTCGGTCTCAAGGGTAATAAAGGCGCTACTATGCTTTATGGGAACTATGACCGTGAGTTAAATATTTTTCCCCCTCCTCTTTCTTCCCTTTGTCTTCCAGCACTTCGTCTGCCCCTGACTGGCTGTTGCCCTCCTGTTCCCTCCTCCTCGTACACCCCCCTTTTTTTTAAACCCCTTTCTACCCATTTTGTGAAAAGTGACGACTCGGGGCTAAAAAAACTTGCCGGGTCAGAATACGACGAGAAATCCCGCGACATCTTCGGCGAGAACTACCCGCGCCTGCAGAAGCTCAAGGCCCAGTACGACCCGGCAAACATGTTCAACAAGCTCTTTGCCGTCACGCCGCAGTCGTAGCTGACTTTATTCGTATACCAATCTATACAATATACTGTGTTTCGCCTCGCTCAAGAGGATGGCATATATATTTAGACGATCAGCAGGGGTTGAGTTAGAATGTCTGGCTTCAGTGACTATATATCAAAGCTGGACAGCGTCTTGTTGGGCTGGATGACACTTACCAGAGGACTCACGAGTTTTGGTGGTCTCGTTTGGCTCAAACTAAACACTAACAGCGAATCACTGCTTCTGATCTGCTCGATTTAGTTTGAGATTATATCGATTCATTCTGCCTTATTCACACTTTCTATCAATTACCTCTTTTGCTGAGAGATCCTGGCCTTACTTAGACGGGCCCATTGTCTTCTGATCTCAGTGCTTGATTACAATCTTGCCACCCGCATCATGGCTTTCCAACAACGCATGCGCCTTCTGGATATCCTGGTACTCGAACACGTACGTCGGCTTTGCGTCCCACTCGCCGCTCTCGATCTTCTCTACAATCTCCTGCAGGGGGATCTTCTCCAGCGGGAAATCCTCCGTGCCGAGCACTTTACTGTGGAACAGGCTGAAGTGCACGCCGGGGTCCATCTCGATCATCGGGTTGAAGTCCTTGACGGGAGCTAGGCCGCCCAGCCACCCGGCCTGGAGCATGCGGCCGCCGGGGCGAGTGAGGTGGATGGAGTCGAGCAGGGCGATGTTGCCGATCAGATTGAGCGTCTTGTCGAATTTGTGGTCGGGCACGAATTGCGGGCTGAGTGGGGTTTCCTCGAAGATTGCGTCTTCCACGCCCATCTTCTTCAGCATGTCGAACCGTTCCCGACGTCGAGTGGTTGCTGTGACTCTGGCCCCTGCGTTGACGGCAAGATGCACGGCCGCTTGACCGATTGTGCTTGTCGCGCCGCGGATCAGGATCCTCTCTCCCTTGTGCAAGTCCAGGACGGTGAAGAGGCACGAATATGCAGTGGAATACACCTCGGGCAGGGCTGCGAGTTGTTCCCAAGGTAGATTGGTGTTGATTCTCACCACATTCGCGATGGGGACGTTGACAAATTCTCCGTATCCGCCCGGTCGGTTTCGACCCATCCCGCCCATCACCCCGATCACTTTGTCGCCTTTCTGGAACTTGCCCGAGGGATCGGCCTCGACAACGCCTACGCATTCGAGGCCGGAGATGGGGTTCCATTCGTCCCATTCACCCTTGCGCATGTGCATTTCCGCATGGTTTAAGCCGAATGCTTTCACGTGGATGAGCACTTCGCCTGATGTTGGGGTGGGTTTTGGGACGGTCTTGTGTTGTAGGACTTCTGGCCCTCCGAAGGCGGTGATGACGATGGCTTGCATTGTTTCCTGGGTAGACATGGCTCTGAGGTGGATGATAGTCGTAACTCAAGGTGATAGATTTGTGGGTGTTTGGTGTTATGCTAGTATTAGTGCCTGATGTAAAGAGCTCGAACTTGTTCTTGTGGTAGATAGATGATCTGGTAGTTACTTGCGCTGTCTTTTGTTCTGATGAAGGGACGGGTCACGGATTTATATCTTCATTTCAAACTCACAAACCATATTCTGCCTACATCATTGTTCTTGAACATACTGCTCTTGACATCGCAAGGCTCGCGGCCATTACGAACATAAATGCACAAGCAGGGATGAGATGTTGCCAGTTTCGGAACAAGCGCATTGCAATGGGTAGTGAAATAAAGGGCAGCGGCTAGTGTCCGACGCAATTACGAGTCCGTTGGGCTCGTTCGAACACCCAGGACACGCCGGGAAGCTGTGGGTTGCTGGAGTAAGAAGATGCTCCATCAGCAAGGCTGCCCTTCGCAGAGAGGGGATTGACGCAACCATTTGGCATGATTGGGGGGGAAGATTCTGTACCTGACGAGCTGTGGGTGAGCTGAGTTGAGAGAAAAGCTGACAAAGGCTGCATCTACGAGGAAACCTTGTGCTCGTGATTGCTGCTTTATGGTGACGTAGTGAGCGCTCGCTCAACTCGACCCAATCCAGTAGCCTGCCCGCCCGTCGCGACATGTGACCATCAAAAGCGGCAACCTGCGCGGTTTTTGGATACACGCTGTTTGAACGTCTTGCCTGCGCTGCCCTTGTAGTGACAGATAGAGAACATACCTACTGGCCATACCTGGCAGTCAGTCTCATCTCTTCCTCCATCCTCTGCTACTCTGTATGCTTCCGATGACCCACGGAAGAATGCCTCTTCAGGCATGCCTACACGCCTAGCTCGCGCGGGATCCCCACCCGTCTCTCGCTAGTTCTAGGGTCCAAAATGCCCACTCACCCCACGGTGCACAGCTCTCAGCACCCTTCGATGAATCAACTTCGCAGTATTCGGACGCTTTGCATGGGCAGAAAGCTCACCGAAGGGATATTCGACGCCAGGAAGCAGCATCGCTACACCTTGCTGTGATCGGTGGCTGGCGCACGAGGTCGAAACGCTCCCTCAAAAATGGCGGAATCCCCGGCTATCCCAGCCGACCGCCTGGCTAGTCGAGACGCGCCGCCGGCGGTGGCTATTGCGCGATTGCGGAGCTGTGGCAGATAACGGTACCTATATTTCAACACCCTCGTCGCTTTAGGGGGCTTATACAAGGTACCGCCCTCCCTGCCACCCTTTAGGGACTGGTTGATCACCTGGGAATATGTCCCAAACTTCCCGAGCATGATGAATGTCTCACTTCGGCATGTTGGCACATGACCGCTGGGGGCGATGCTATCAAGCCACGGCCGGGGTATGGCCTGTCCGCGAAGGCTCCAGGCACCGAACAACAACACCAAATGCCTAGAGTACTCAAAATTTGCGCGGGATGGCGTTCGAAATGCAATCAGAGACTCGAAATACGCGCTCGAGCTCAAGCAGACATCTCTTCCCCCGACCCCAGTCGGGTTGAAGCGCCACATACTGTGTCGCTTCCCCTCTGGTATGAGTGACTTGAATGGACTAAAATTAGCTGGACCTGCGGTCCTACGATAGAGCTGTACAAGGTAACATTCAACCTTGCAAGGCAGACTCGAGGGTGGTGGTATCTCTACCAGCCTCCTCTGCAAAAGTACAAAGAGGAGAGCGAAGGTCAGTCCCACCAGATGCTGCTCTCGTCTGTGCTGCTTACATTGTGTCAAACATGGCATCTACACCTGATAGACGCATTCTAACGCCTCGCAGTCGAAAGCCTGCCTTTCGGCGGACTCCTGCATCTACAAATACTCATGCATTCGCTTCACAGGTTTTCCTTGACGATGTGTCGAACACTTCCCCTCCAGCTACGCCTGAGCTAGACTGGTCTGAGACGCCGCCAGCGACCGAAGACCCTCCGACCCCAGAAGACGACTTCGATCCCGACGACGTTGTACCCTTGCCGGATTCTCCTCTCACGGCTGGCAAGACCGCCCTCGAGCAACCCGTTGTCCCTCTGCATAATTTTTCTCAGCTCGATGTAGATGTGCCGGTGCAACTACTGTCACAGCTATCCAGTGAGACAGATCCAAAGAAACGACTCTTCCAGAATGTAGCCTCCGAGGTGACTTTGAACGCCTCCTCTCGACTGAACCCGCCTCCTTCTACTGATAATCAACCTGAACCTCCTCAGACCTTTGTCAAGGTCGAAGCAAAGGAATCATGGCTGTATGGAACAGTACCGCAACAAGTCGATGCCAGCCACTCCAGGACTGGATACCACAATGATGCCATTGCAGCATACACTACTGCAGGCGACGTCTCTACCTTTGCGTCTGGCATCAACCAAGGAGATCGTTCGGTTGTATCTGAAGACGTTACCGCCACTGAAACTCAGACTCGTACCAACACGGCTACGTCGGCAGCCAAACCTTCTCAGCGCTCTGTCAAGAAGAAGCCCTTAACACTCTCTTTCGCATGGTCGTTGAACACGAAGCTGTCTACCATTTTACCTCTTGAAGCAGTTGAAAGATTCAACGACAGTCCTCTACAGTGCATCGCAACAACCAAGGAGGGTGTCAGATGCAAAAGATCGGTTGCGAAGACAGCGAATAAGTCCTTTGTGAAAGAATTGTCTAAGGCACTCTCGTCATTGGAGGGCCCGCTCGATTTTGGAGCCTTTGCACAGCATTTGGGGCCACTAATTGAAAGTGTAACATGCACACGGTCGCATCGAGAACCGGTTCGCAAGTGTTTGGAAGAGTTATGCTCGTACTCCTGGCGACCATGCAAGATCGCCACTACAAAACCACACCAACGCCAGGCCATTGTAGACATGGTTGAGAGCATATTCGAGCTCTGGGTCTCAGCTTTATCGTTTACTCCGAGAAAGACTCAGGCTGTGGCTGTGTCGACAAAACGAGACGATGACAATGTGCGAGACACACTCTGCTCTGCCTCCGAACTCTCTGCAGCGGTAACTGAACGGAGTCCTGCACCATTTCGCAATGACAGTTCGAAAGTAATCGAGACGTCAAGCGCGAGGAGTTTCCGTGCCACCGATAAGAATACCACTATAACATCAGGAACTATAGTAAGGGTACAGCAAGTGACCGATTCGGCGCCGGTCCGTTTGTCGACTCACCTGAACCATCAATTGGTGAAGTTTCCTTACTCTAAGGAAAAAAGGAACGCCACGCCCCAGGACTTGATCAGGCAGATCCTGCTGAAAGTTCTGACACCGGCCGACATGTGGCGTGCTGGATACATATACGTCTTCTGGCATCCGGGCAGTCTGGGTTATGTCAAGATCGGTTATGCTACTGACGTGGAGAAGAGACTTCAAGCTTGGCGGAGGCAATGTAAATTCGACCTCGAGCAGCACAAGAGTCAAGAATCGAAGGCCATCGCGCGGGTACTCCATTTACATCGAGTCGAGTCGCTGATTCACGCCGAACTCAAGGACTACCGAATGTTTGAGCCGTCGTGCACTGGGTGTGGGAAAAGTCATCGAGAGTGGTTCGAGGTCGACCCGAGCTACGCTTTGAAAGTAGTGGCCAAATGGACCAGTAGGTCCTTCTACTCCGGGGGGCTTTTGGACTCGAGTATCAGCGACGAGGAGATTGACAAGTTGTGCGAACTGACCAAAGCCGAAACATACCTTCCACGGCCACTGCCACGGCCCAGAAAGGTTCCTGCGAGCTTCCGCCGAAGCATTCGTGGTCGCCATCGTGGTGTAAAGTAGTGGTTTGAATACGAGGTTTTGCTCTTTTAGCGTGATCGTTGCTGGGCATGGAAACATGGGATAATGATCGCCGAGAATGTTAATCGATCAGCCAGCCAGCAGTGTAGCCACTAATATAGTCTGTGAGAATATATTCCCTTTCGTCGCGGATCCAGACACGTTATATACGCTATATCCGTACGAGTAATACAAAGAATGGCGGACATAGCGGAGTTGAAGCTGAACATTGACTGAATCGCCGGTCTCGACCCGGGTTCTGGTGTGTGTTTAGGGTTCTTTCCAAGAAAGCCAAATATGGCCCGAGGGTAAAGAGATGAGGAGTGGGAGATAAAGAAGTGGTAGTCCGGAATACTATATTCACATCTGTAAGCACAGTATCGACGTTGAAGCCTCAAGGGGAACCATCAGTACTTAATCAATAATCCCAAGCACGATATCAGAAAATAGCGAAGAAAGACCAGTCCCCACACCCGCCCGATATCACCAGAGTTACATTCTTTCGAAAACATGTCTCTCGACACCCAGACTCAACCTCCATCTCACCCCTCATCAGCATCCCAACCCCAACCTACAAGTAAAAAGCAACTCACCCTCTTCGTCGACTTCCACATCCACCCCTCCCGCATCGACGCCTTCAAAGCCGCCCACCGGCCCGTGTGGGCCGCCTGCGCCGCGGAGCCCGAGTGTCTGCTGTTCGACGTGTTCCACTCCGCGGACGACCCCACACATTTCCGCTTCGTCGAGGTGTGGGCCGCGGACCGGGAGTGGTTCGAGACAAAGCAGCTCACGAAACCGTACTACGCGAGCTTGTGGGAGCGCAGTCGGCCGACGTGGCTGCGCGAGGTGGAGATTCAGTACTTTGAGAGGGAGGGGGAGGGGTGTTGTTTTCGGGAAGGGTATTTGGCCGGGGGGAGGAGGATGGGGTAGATAGAGAGATGGGTAGGATAGGGAGGTTTTGGAACGAAAGGGGGAAAGGTCGGAAAGGAAAAAAGGGGAGAGACAGAGGAGATCTATATCTGTATATGCCTACATTTATACCTCGCATGCTTCGTCCTTTCGATCGCCGCGAGGTTATGTGGAGTCGGGGCTGTCTTTTCAGTTCAGGCGAGCATAGATTCGCCTCCGACACCAAGGAGCAGTCGCAATGTGGGCTGATAGTACTGTGCTGGTTCCCCTTGGTCCATAGATATAGTCCAACACCCCTCTAAACCACGTCATGTCGAGCACCAGGGGTCGTACAGGCATTTCCGAGTGTGGTATTTGGGGACTTGTCTACCTTCCTTCCACACATGTACAAAAAACCTGTCGATAGGAAAGGGGCCATCTTTCAGGTCATATATCCCATCAAAAATCTACCAGAAGCCCTCGTCAAAAAGTCGCCGTCGCTCATGATGCATAAAACCTCGGATAGCTAATGGAGCCCTTCACTCAGTCCAGCATATCAAACATCCGCTCCTGCTGCCGATCGCACCCTCTGATGCACCTTCTATACAGTCAACCTCGACCAAAACCCGGCGCCAACGTCCAGTGGAAGTCTATGGAAAGATACCTTTCATCGATTTGTGTTGAAAAACCAGCTGCTCCGTTTGTTTCCTTCAGACCCGGCCAAGTTCGAGATGATCGGTAAGCTGGGCGCGCCATTGGCTCCGTCAAGATTGGATGGTGCACCACCGCCTCCGCGGAGAGGTTTGGCTATCCTTGCGCCGGCGTTCATCAGGCTGTTGAATCCACCCGTCGCACCGGCTCCACCAGTTGCCATGTTTCTTGATGATATCTTTGCCGCTTCGAGACGTTCCTTGACTGCAGCAAGTTGTGCTTCGAACCTGTGAAAGGCTGTTAGTTTCCAAGTCTTGTGCCAGGATAGTGACAGCTACATACCTGTGGTTAGCTGCTGTCAATTTGTCTTGGCTTTCCGCCAGCAGACTCTCCAGACTCAGGATCCGTTCATTTCGGGCAATCAGTTTTCGCTCCGCAATCGCGACTTCCTTCTTCAGGCTCGTGTTCTGGTCGACAAGCTGTCTCTGGACCACTGTGAGTTGCTCCAGGTTGCGCTCCAAAAACGCCATCTTCTTCTGTTGTTGGCGGTTGTTACTCGATCGGAGCACGTTGTTGTACTGCTCTCGCGTCTCATCGAGCGAAATCTCCAACTCCACCACCCGCTCGCACCGATTCTGCAGGTCACGCATCAGGTTCTTCTTCATCGACTCGAAGTCGGCAATTTGTTGTTGCAAAGTCTTGCTTGTGACACCGTTGGACACACCAGCGCCATTGGCAGTACCCCTGGACTGGAGATCTGTGATGGTCTTCTGTAACCGCTCGATTTCTTGCGACTTGTGCGTGAGCTGATCTCGTAGGTCGTGGACAAGTTCGCTCTGCGTATCCTGTCGGTCTGAGAATAATTGCTCGAGTCGTCCTTTGACATCTTCCATATCCTCAGGGCCCAGATTTCGAGTCAACAGGCCTTCGTAATCCTGTTGCACCGCGGCCAGTTTCTCTTCCAGCGCGATTGTTCGGTCCTCGTGTTCGTCCTCGGCCCGGTCATTGAGAGATTTCTCTGCCTGTCGCACGAGCGTCTGCGATTCCAACAATTTTGAGCGAAGATCTTCCAAAACATGGCTTGGTACAGCTTCGCCATTGAGGCTTGCGGCGTGCAAAGCGTCCACTTGATCTAGCATCTCTCGCATGCGATCTTCATTGTCGGAGAATGCACTGTCGCCGAGGTCAAAGCCCGCCATCATCTTTGCCATCTTCTCTTTCTTCTTGCGGTCCTTTTCGTCCAAAGCCGCCGTGGTCTCTTTGGCGCTCATCTTGAGTTCGAGCAACTGCTGTTTGACGGAAATCAGCTCCGCCTCTAGTTCCGAGTTGGCGTCTTTCAAGCCCTCCATTGTAATTGCATCTTCCTTGCTCTGGTACGACAGCTTCTGCAACTCCAATTGTGTCTTGTTTAGTTTATCCGCCATGCTCTCGTTCTCCTTGGCCGTCCGCATGGCCCCTTCCTTGTACGATTTGAGTTCCTCTCGAGCTTCTTGAAGGCTTCGCTCCGCGTTGGCTGCCTGTGTCTCCTTCTCGGTAAGCTGATCTTGAAGTTCATTCTCTCGTCGCAAGAATTCCTCTCGCTCATCTTTCTCGAGTATAATACTGGGCGTGCTTGATCTTTCGCCAGTCCGGGAGTCGGGTCTACTAGGGGTATCTGATCTGAGAAGTTCTGAAGGTGCTCTTGAAGGGGTGTCTGGTCGTGCCTTGGCGTCCGACTTCTGCCCAGTGCCACCCAACGGAGGCACCCATTTTTCTTTCGGAACCGTCTCGCCCTTCCGCCATTGCTGTAACTCCGAATCCAACGAGGCAATATACTTTTCGAAGGTCATGGTCTGGTTCTGAGCGAGCTTGAGTTGGCGCTTGAGCTCTGCCGGACTCAATTCGGCGTTGATCTTGGCCTTGTTCTTGATTGTCTTTGCTCTCATACCAAATCGCAGGGTGCTGACGGTTTCGGCATCATTGTAACTGCTGGGGGAACAATTGATAATCAGGGTTGTTCTTGAATTACCGCCCAAACTTTCTTGCAGAATTCTGGTCAACTTGGAGTCTCGATAGGGGACGTGTGTTGATTTGCCGTCCGTCAGGGCATTGATGACCATTCCCAGCGCACTTAAGCTCTTGTTGATCTTCTTTGCTTCTTCCAGCGTTTGTCCACTTGCGCCCGTCTTGCCGACCTTTTCTGACCCTGCCAAGTCCACAAGATATAGCATACCACTCTTTTGCGACCCGGTGTTGACATCTTTCTGATTTATGGTGACCAAGAATATCGAATGTGAGCGCGACGATTCCAAATTCATGTTGGTGGACGCGGTGACTCTTGACCTCTGCCCGAGATGCATAGCTGTATAGACTTCCTCCACCGTGTTGACATAAATCTCACGCAACCCTTTCACATATGGTCCCCTTGGGCCTTCGTTGATGGGAAGATTGTCCATGACCGGGTTCAGTAAATCGCGTATCCGTTCCATGTAAATTTCCAAGTAGGATATGCCGACGGTATATTCAATTTGCGCTGAGCCGTGAACGAGGATAGAATCGAAGATCTGTTCGGTGATGCGAGGAATGATACCCTTCTTGTCCGAATCGTCCATGTCTCCCATCATTGTATAAGACTTTCCAGCACCCGTCTGGCCGTAGGCGAAGACGGTGCCATTGTAGCCATTCATGACATCTTCCACGGTAGATCTTATGGAGAAATCGAAAATGTCGGCTTGTTGGGAGGACATGTCAAAGACTCGATCGAAGGTAAAAGGCGCATTGGTCTCGGAGGACTGCAAATGTATGAGTTGGAGTGTTTCGTGCGATACGGTCGGGGCATCGAGGAGCACATTACCTGAAGCTGGACCGTGTCCTCGCCTGCGAACTGGACAATAGGCTGGCCTCCATTTGCGATCTCGACTTTGTTCTGAGGACGGAAACGGGCAACAACTGATGGAGGTAGTTAGCGACAGGGTGAAGTGAACGCTGGCCTGGGGAGATCTCAAACCTTTGATGTTGTTCCCGCCTCCGCTACTCCCTGCGGCAGACCTAAAATTCGTGGTCAGCCTCGACATGCTCAGAAGGCACGGGTTGCAATAGCATACGCCATGGTTTATTCAAGACTCGACGTTGTCAATCGGGCCAGGCGGAAAGCATCAGTTCTGCAAAGCGTTGGCCCGACTGCGCGGGTCAAGGTGGTAAACACGGCGATTTCAGGGTCGCAGAGCGCCAATGTTGACGGACCTGCCGCGACTGGGAGATTGAGAGTCAGAGGAAGAAATGGAGAAAATATCAGAGCGCGGTCCGAGTACAGTATCGACAGTGAGTGACCCTGAGATGGTATTCACGAGATTTCCGCGTTGGTTGGCGACACAGCATGAGTTGGGTGTCGGCAGCGTGCAGTGTGCAGTGTGCAGTGTCAGGCATTACACGCGCGGTGCAGATGCAAAGTGCCAGGCGTGCCTGCAGCAACAAGCCAACAGCCTGTTTTCTCGGCTTTGCCAGGGTTGACGCGCCAGCCTTGGAGTTGGACCCTGACGACGCTTGGCCCCCGAAACTTGCAGCTAGTGCACCTATGCTCCTCCCCTGTCACCTCTGGCATGGTCCCGCGCCCGTACCCGCACCCGTACCATCACCCGACGACAACCGTGGGCTTCCCTACGGGTACAGGCATAATAGGGGATTTTTCCGAGTCAATTGCAGCCTCGAGTACCGAGAAGTCCAGTTTAGTAATAAATGTCGAGTTGCATATACCTAGGTAATACTCTGCGGCATCTCGTGGGACGATAGATGTTACCGCAGGTACAAGGTGAGGCACATATACATATAGGGGCTGTCCGAGCAGTATATCAACGACCCTGAGACTCTCTCTCAACTCTATACACTTATATACCTTCTATTTGATACCAAGCAGTGAAACCCTCTATAAATCCAACACCCTCTCAATCAACCATGGCAGCAGCAAAGACACAGTCCCTCTATTCTTCACTCCAACTCACCCACAATGTTACCAAGACGTCTTCTGGCTCAGAGGTCCATAGCTACAGTTCTGACCTGGGCCCGGACTCTCCTATCCTGACTCTAATCCATGGCTATCCTCAGTCTGCTTATGAGTGAGCACGTCTCTTTGTCCCTCGCGACCGTTTCATTGAGTGCTGACTGTTGACATTACATTTCAGATGGCGTCATGTCCGTTTTCCCTCTCTTCCCCTCACCCGCCACAGCCTTGCCCACATAATGCGATATATGGCCTTCCCAAGCATACCCTTGATCTCGAATACCAATATCGTGTCCGTTAACTGATTCAAAACAGGTCGTCCCTCTTCTCCGAGGCAAGGTCTCCTTGTTCGTGCCTGAACTTCCAGGGTATGGCGTCTCAACGCCGATCCGCGACCCGGCGTCCAACACCAAGCGCGCCGTTGGCACCGCGTTACTGGAAGCCGTCGCCGACGTTTTCAAGACCAAATCGGCCTCTTCTCCCAGAACGGTCATCCTAGGCGGCCACGATCGCGGAGCGCGAATTTGTCACCGCCTCTCAGTCGACTTTTCCCACCCACCGCCCCACCAGCTCTCACCCGGATCCCTCTACAAAGACTTGAATGTGACAGTCCCGGGAACAATCCTTCTCGACATCATTCCGACCAAGGAACAGTGGACTGCCTTTTCCGACCCGGCAATATCCCAGGGATACTTTCACTGGCCACTCCTGGCAAATGCGGACCTGGCGACCGAGATGATCTCCGCGTTCGGTGGCGCCAACTGGGCCAAGGGAGCACACACACGCATCTCCGGCCCGAACCCGAAAGCACTCGAAAGAATCAAGTCCCATGACGCCCTCGACGTTTACGCGGCTCTATTCAGTGACAGAGAGACCATCTACTATACCTGTCTGGACTACGCCGCCGGCGCCGCCCCGGAGGCAACGGAGCAAGACGAGGACCAGAAGGCCGGCAGGAAAGTCGGCGTGCCCCTGCTCGTCATGTTCAGTAAAGCTAAATTAGGAGCGCGGATTGACGTCGAGAGCCTGTGGAAAGGCTGGGTCGCGGAAGGAGTCGACTATGAAGGATACGGCGTGGGAGACGGTTGTGGCCACTATTTACCCGAGGAGGCCTTCGACGTTGTAGCTGAGAAGATCTCGGCTTTTATTAAAAAGGTGACATGATCACATACGTGATGAGGATAGGTTATCCAGGACCATGTTCCGGAGGATTTGAGTTCCATTGTAAAGTGAGGGAGACTGACGAGCATCGGGGCTAATGAGGGAGATGTATTATGATACCACGCTAAAAGATTCTCATCGTGTCTTGGTGTCATTATCATATTACATTATCTGTTTGCTGATATCCTGTAAAGGCTGTCGAAGAGCGTCCTACCGCTTCCTGTCCTGCTCGTTGTCGGGGAGCTGCCCTTCTCAAGGGGATCGCTCAACGGCTGTCCATCGTCTTTTCCCGGGACTCCTCTCCCTTCTGATCGAAGACTCGCCACCCCAAAGCCCTGCTTGACTCGCACTACGAACAGGCAAAAGGGGCGAGACTGATTTCTCGTCGCTGTTCTTCACCTGGGCGTTCGTTCCACTGCCACTGCCAGAACCACTCCCGCTGCCAGAACCACTCCCGCTCCAGAGCGGGAACTCCTCTTGGATACTTTCTGATCGGCCCACGCTTACCGAACTTGGCGTTGCGAAAGCATCACTCGACGACTCGGTCGTCTCGTCGCGGGAGTACCGACTTCCTCGCCGCCAGAGTCCTGTAGGAGGCCCAGAGGAATCCGTCGCGTCTGCAGCATGGGATCGCTGACTTATGCTCCTGCCGGGCATCATCGATGCAGAGCCGCGCGGTACTATGGACTCTCCTAGGCTGAAACCTTCCGGGGAATCGGCTCCTACCGCCCGACGACTGGCAAATGCTGGCGATTTTCCGAGTCGAGGCGAGTTCAAACCCAGTGGGTTGGACGCGCCACGGAGATGTTCGGTAGAGGCTATGATTTTCATATCGTAATCCTCCGATATTGCCAAATCCAGAGATCCTCTTCTGCGTGTCGGGGACGATGGCTCTGGGGGAGCCTGCTGTGCCTCCTTCCTCACAGCCATAGACAAGGAAGACAGGCCCACATCACGCAAGGCTGGTGCAGCTGTCAGCAATCTGATCAGAGCATTACAGCCAGCCTGGTGGGTAACCAGGATAACCACGAGATCTTCGTCGTCATCCTGCTGGTCGCTATTCTCTGTATCCGCGCCAGCTGGATTCTCATAGAACGCGATCATCTTCTGCAGACCATTGCGAAACCTTCGGTGCATTTTGCCCCAATCCTCGTCAAAAGGACCACCATCACCCCAGTCAAGTGGTTCATTTTGGCTGTCCCACTGCTGGTCAACCTCGACACATGCATCTCGCGCATGGGCCACAAACCCCGGTGGGATTTTGTCCGAGGACCCAATTGCATAGTTCGGTATGGGTGGGCTGTAGCCCATAGTTCCCTGAAGAGCTCTGTTCAGTATTCGAGCACCATTTGCCAACTCGGTCCCAAATGAGATATTGCGTGGTCGCTTCGGGAGAGAATGACCAACGGCTGCCATGGCCCGTAAGCCAGTCTTTTCATGGACGGGCATGGACGTGCTTTCGGATTCTCCCTCTTCCGTGTCAATTGGTGGTAGGTTGAAGGCCGGGGAGCCCGAGAGATCGGCCCCTTTGATCTCTTCTTGTGGCTTCTGCAAGCTCATTTTGGCTTGTGAGACAAGAACGGCGGAAGGGGGAGGAGCAGAGCCATCGTCAAAATAGCTAGAGGTTTGCCACTCCCCAAGAAATGCATCAATGCGCAGCTTGCAGGTATTGTAACCAAGACGATTTGTGTGCTCTTTGTCTTTGCTTGGCACACGCTGGAGAAGCGTTTGATCACCATCACCCGAGTCCAAGGGCGCACCCTGCGCCTCATCCATAGGCGAGATATTAGAGCGGGCCGAGATTTGGCGCGATCTCAAGCGTTGTCGGGAGTGGTTTTGAGGATGTTGCATGCCAGCGGCAATGGCAATGGAAGACTGGACGCATCGCAGGTATGGTGAACTGTGGATAATGATCTTCCGCCTCTTGCGAGGCTGGGTCTCTCGCACTCCATCTTCCTTGCCATCGCTTTGGGGCTTGGGCTGTCTGTCGAGATTGTGCAGTTCATTGTTGATCCTCAGGCCCAAAGACTGGCATTGAATCCAACCGCCATAGGACAGAGGAGGGTCATAGGGGGCTTCGGCAGTGGCTGCCCAATTCCTATCTGCCTGATCAAGGCGGGCACCATGACTATTGAAACCGAATTAGCAGCGATGGTCGAATGTTGAGACAGACATGGGCAATGTGGCCATACCGGACGACGAGGATTGCAGCTGGCTGTTTTCCCATGGTGGAAATCGAACGGTTCCAACGCAAACGGGTACTGTTCCTATATCGCAATTTGGACGTACGAGGAAGGGAAATACGTCAATATTGCAAAATTGCGGGGGTAGCGGTGGCAGCAAAAAGGGATCGGTTCCCGACAGCCTAGGAAACTGAAGTGAAAATCCAGAGGGTATGGTGTGTCACCGCAAGCGTAGGCGTGACATTTTGAAGGAGGGTGCGAATGTACCACGTTGCTGGTACAGTATATAGAGGTGCAGGCAGCGAGGACACAAAAGTGGCGAGAAAGTAGGATTCAATTACTCTGCTGTGTTTTTCCTGCGCAGCTGCAGCGACGGTGATGGGTCGCAGTGGGAATTATTTTGGGTGCGCAGGTGCGTAGGTGCGTAGGTGCGGTGTGAATCCTCGGTGAATCCGGTTTGTGAGATCAACTCCCCCATCCACTCATCGGTCCGCCTTCTTCTTTGGCCGTGACAAACACTCAGACTCGGCGAGTTGGGTCAATGGCGGAATTTGTTCCAGGTACGATTTTCGACTTTGAAGGAAAGGACCAGGGATGAGAAGAGTCAAGGGTGCAGGTGTCGGGTCTTGCAACAACAGGTACGAGGTATGCTTGTCCATTCCACCAACAACTACTCGGTACACCTCACCATCATCACCGTACTACCGTTTGAAGATGCTCTTCGGCTTGTCACCGTCGTCTCACGTGTCTGCCTCCGCTCCCTTCCTTCTCGACGCGATAACAAGGAAGTCCACGAGCCTCGGCAGACCACCAGGTATCTGCTTGGTATCCTCATCCGTTTCATGATTGAACACAAGCGGCACATGGCTATCAGCGAAACTCCTCGTCTCGGACCGACATCCCGCGTATCTCTTGATCAATCTCGTTTCAAAATTGAAATCCAAGAAAAGAGACTACGAACACGAGCACAGTCAGGCTTATGCTGCGGAATGCCTAAGCCGGGAGACGCTAACCAGCGGCCACGAGTTGCATTTCATCTCGCTCCAAAAGCCATCTTTCGCCTGATCAGCACGGGCATTTCCCTCCAACATGGAATTTGGACAGGTGCGGTGAGCGCATTTGGTCAGGGGAGAGTATCAAAGAGCAGGATGGCGGAGAAAACAGAGCCGATGGGCGTTTCTAAAAAGCAGGTGAGGAAACAAGCGTGTCTTTTCGGATAGCCAGACGCGGCTACTCGTAGAAACAGCCCATCCACCCTCCTTGTGGCTCGTTTCAAGTTGGTGGAGCAGCCATTGCAGCACAACCCTTGGAGTCGCCTGAATGGATGAAGCCACACCATCACCCGCAATTCTTTCGAGCACACCCCTGGCAGTTTTTAGCGACGAGGGATCTGCCGCGCCCGTGCTCACGGTCGACGCCTCAAGCGCGTCTTGTTCAGCTACCGTAGACGGGCATGTGAGTGCTGCGTGTGGCCAGCCATTTGGGTCGAACCAAAGCAGCACCAATCATGGTTGGACTTCCGGTCCTTTCGAACTTCTTGCGGATGGCTGCCCGAAAATACGAAGTAAGGGGGAGGCCGCAGTACGTACAAGATGCAGAGTCCGGTTGCCAATTCGTCGGCATCGGCCTGCCACCCTTCCCTTGGTCTTGCTGCCTTCTGAGGTGTCCGTTTCGAAGTGCTGGCTACTATCCACCGACTCTCCACATTGGTCCATCTTTAGGCATCCGACCATGCCGATGGTGTCGTCTTGTTCCTGACGATCTGGAGCCAGGATGAGGGGTGGCGTGGCCAGGAGTTCGTGGCTGGGTCCAATCCCATCTCCAGCTTCCCTCGTGCCCCTGGCATGGCGCAGGCATCCTGCCTTGTTCTTGCTGGCAATGGCTGGAGGTGACCCCCTTAGTGGCTATTTCGCAAAGGTCAGTCGATCCCGTCGCTTTTTGCTCTTTCGTGCGTTTCAAACTCCTCATTCATCGTTTTGCTTTGTTCCCGTTCATCGAAGATGGACATGTTCCTTCTTTTGACCGGCTATCTGCATCGTCATCATCCGCACTTTCAATCCACTCGGTGGTGGAGGCGGATTGTGTGTCTGATGGTCGAGATTTTCGTCCCGCTCTTGCTCTCGCTCTCGCTCTCGTTCGCTTCTTCTCCGTTCCTGCATCATGTGGCTCATTCTCAAATTGATCTGTCCAGATTGGCAAATCCGCCATCGACAATGACGCTATGTTCCTTTCATTTGCATCAAGGCCCTGGCCCCCATGGTTTATGGCATGGTCCAAGCATTAGGGCTGGCAGTCGCGAGCTAGGCCCCTCGTAATGATTTCAATCCACCCAAGGCCGTTAGAACTACTTCGGCCATCCTGTCAGAAGCGGGAAGCCTGGAAAGAGGCCAAAGGCAAACTTCTGGATCCTTTATCCACCTCCGCTCCCATTGAACGATCTCCAGAGCAAGGGGAGTCGTCAACTATCATTATTGGTCCAGGCATCTTCCCTGCACATGCATACACTTTTTGCTGCTTCTCCTCTCTCATCACCCGGAACCTTACCATCTACTTCTTCAGTACTGCACTCTGTACAGTTCGTTACTTTGACCTGCTGGTTCTTGTTATCCTTCACCTTCTCCGCTTCAGCCGGAGTTCTCTTCACCCCGACATTTCTTGTTCTCGTTCTTGTCCCTCTGTGATTCACCATTCTCCCTGTCCTGTTGAAGGGTTTGCGATCCTATAACTCTCCTGTCACATTCCAAATTCTTTTCTCTGACAGGCGTATCCTTGGTCATCACGGCAACAATCCGCAAATAGCCTTGAAGACTGTCTTACACCGATACCGGCAGATTTGGCTTCAACTCTCCTCACTCTTCAGACGTCTCGAAGGTCCTTTGAGCGCCGTGTCAACTTTCTGCCCAGCTAAACCTCAGACATCTCGACATTCTTCTGAGTTAATCCTGTTACCAGATGTCAACGTATCAGTCACCAAGTATATTACCTCACTTCTAACCCTGTCGCCGAGAGCGCTCACTCTCCATTGAGTGGTCTACTACACCTTCAACGTGACCCGATGTTCCCTGTCCCTGTTGCGGCACGTCATCTTTCTTCATGAAGACTCTTCTCAATGATACTGGTTTGCCTCTTTGGGTGTACATCGTCATAATTGCTGTTGGTTCGACGCTCCTCTTGGTCACCACTGCCGTTGCATTACGATGTTGGTTTCTGCGTCGAAGGGCCAAACAACGGAGAGAGATGGACAACCTCACCGGGCCTCTTCGCCGTGTCACCTTGAGACGAGGGCGCATTGTCCCAACTTCACAGCACCTGTCCTTGACGGGCTCCAAATTCGGCATGAGGCAGTTTGGGATGCTGGCAGATAACGAATCGGCCATGACGGGTAGAAAAAGTCCTTTCGAATGGTGGAGCACTATTATGGACAGGTCACAGTCCCGACAGGATCAGATGTCTCAGATGGAGACTGCTTCGATAAATACTCGACCTGCGTCTAGGGCCACCACCATCACAGGCAGAAGGGAATTGTTCAATGCTACTCCCGTCCAGACCCCCGAAAAGGCCAAAGAGGCACCCACGACAAGAACATGGGAAATAACAATTCCTTCACCAACACCATCGCCATCACCATTGGGACCGAACAGGAACACCAACTTTTCCAGATCGTTCAGCAACCGCGGTGCTTCTTCGCCCGTCACGCAAAGATCCCAGGCTACCCTTTCTCGAATATCGGAACGTTCGCCTCATCAGTCTATGATCAGTGCAGCAAATGGGCCGATGATATCGCCATCAACTCGCTCTTCTTACCATTCCGCAATAAACCCTCTCGATAGCACGCCTCTGGCAGGACAGTCACCACGGCTCGATCCGGCCACTCCACGGGAGCAAGTGTCCCTTACAGTCCCAGTTCCAGGTGCTCGATCCTTGAGGACATCCCTCACTTCCCAACATGACCGTCCCACTTCTTCCAGCCTAATACCCTTGTCCAATAGACCCAATGGACAGAGCCCCTCACCAACGATGGCGTCTCGTCCTTTCGAATCAAAGGCGCCGCAGTATCCAATGCCCCCCTCTGCTGCCCGCTCGAGCCCTCGCAACGTCCATTCTCCAGTCTCCAGTTCCTTTTACCGGCAAGTGAACCAATCTCAGTTCAGTCTCTCTCATCCTGGCCAAGAGAGCAATACAAATTCCCCGGCAACGTCGACTACACATCTGTCTCGGGTCTCTGTCTCCAGCATTGGCCCCAGCGGAATTATCTACGATACCCAAGTCCCTCATTCACATTACCGGACGGAATATTGGTCTTCGAGAGCGGACTTACACGATGTCTCTTCTCTCGCACGAAATGTTTCCACACCTCGGTTGGCTCACTCGTCCCCACACCCAAGTTCAGATCAGAACCTGACACAACAAGACTCCTCTCACGACCAACATACGGAGCAAGAGAGAGAGAACATAGTGGGAATCGTGACAGTACCAGGGAAGAAGAGCACTAGAGTGCTCAGAAAAAAGTCGTTGAAGAGAATGCAAGTCGCCAGCTCAGTTGCGACATAAAGTGGTGGCTGAGCTTTGGAACACGGGATTCAATGGTTTTATGGGTGGTAATATGCTGATTCTTTTCTCACTTTTTTGGGAGCGGCGACGATCTTTTTGACGACACACTATGACCCAAACCTTGAGGATATTGCAATTCTCAGGGCGCCGAGACGACCTCTTTCTGCCTTGACTCTTATACCCAGCATACGAACCTTTGAAGGTCTTTTTGTTTCAGATCCCGGGTCTGGAATCTGGGACATTATCTGAGACTTCTTGTTCCATTTGTTAACATTGGGCTTGCCCATTGAGATTTGAGGTTCGCCTCCCTCTCTGTATTTTCGGACACGAAAGGAAAAAACATAAGCCATTCGCCGCTCAGCAGCAGGCGAAAATCTATTCTACTTACTTGAGGTACATACATAGCCAAATTGCAGAAATTGTGCCGCGATAACTCCTCCTCCATATGAAGATGATCGACCTCCTCCTGGCTCCAGATAGATAATGTTGCCGACCTCCTCGTGAAACCATCCAGGAGAGGCAGGGCTACTGTATAATCCCCCCCTTGTACAGCATTAGTATCGAAAACGCCTTTTGCGCTGCGGCCAGTTCTTCTCCTACGAGTGTCGAGCAAGTAGGTACCTAGGTAGTAAGCGAACGCCTGCAATCAGATTGGGATTTTTGAGAGGATTTTGTCCTATGGAGATTTTTTTCCGGCGCAATTCAGCAGCAATTTGTAGGCGATGGATGATGGACCTATGTAAATGTCAAAGCCGCAGATTGTTCATGCCGATATATGTTTTTGGGAGTCCCTCCAAAGAACAACGTGCTGGGCTTTCATTCATGGTGATGATATAATACAACGCCGGCGCAATGCCTGCAGCACCTAGACAGACGTCTGTCCGTCCTCTTTCCACTGGGTAAATCCAACCACTGAAGCAAACTCAGCTTCACCCCAGCTGTCTTCCTCCTTTTCGGGATCAGATTCTTGCTTTTTGGACTTTCATGCTGCACATCGCACATCAAAAACTTTCACACTATATACGTTGCTGCAACCTTAGTCGACGTTCTCGATCCGTTGCACAACGATGGCGGTTGCTGCACCACCACCGTTGCAGATGGCGGCACATCCATACTCGCCCGGCTGCAGCTGATGCAGCAAGGTGGTCAAAATGCGCGAGCCCGAACTACCGAGCGCGTGACCGAGCGAGATGGCACCACCCAGCATATTCACCTTTGCATTCTCCAGACCCAGGATCTGTTGTGAAGAAAGAGTTAGCCAAAGAACGAAGGCGCTGGGATGTGATTTTCGAAAAAAGATGCACACAACGTACCTGTTCGTTTGCTTTGATGACTGCCGCAAATGCCTCATTGAATTCCCAGATTGCAATGTCGTCCTTGGTAAGACCGGCCCTTTCCAGCGCTATGGGTACAGCCTTGGCGGGCGCGATGGGAAAGTCCACGGGGTCGATGGCGGCATCGGCGGAACTGACAATGCGCGCAAGCACACGGCTTCCCTGGCCATATTCCCGAGCAATGTCCTTATTGCCCAGCACCAACGCGCTCGCACCGTCATTGAATGTTGACGAGTTTGCAGCTGTTACTGTTCCTTGTTTCGGGTCCTTTACAAACGCGGGCTTCAAGGTGGCGACCTTGTCCTTCTTGAGGTTGTTGTAGCCTTCATCTTCAGAGATGACGGTGTCACCCTTCTTCCCTTTGACGGTGACGGGGACGATCTCATCTTTGAACTTGCCTTCTGCCCAAGCCTTTTGTGCCCTTTCAAAGCTTCTGATGGCATATTCGTCCTGCATTTCTCGGGTGATATTGAACTTCTTAGCCGTGTTCTCAGCGCAGTTACCCATGTGAAATTGGTTATACACATCCCAGAGGCCGTCTTCAATCAGCCCGTCCTTCAGTTGCATGTGTCCGAATGGTGGATTCTGCGCTGCTCTGGGCAGATAGTAGGGCACCCGAGACATATTTTCCATACCGCCTGCCACTTGCGCCTCCGCCAAACCGAGTTGGATATTTTGCGCAGCAATAACCACTGCTTTCATCCCGGAAGCGCAGACCTTATTGATTGTTACGGCCTCAACCGTTGGTGGCAAGCCGGCGAACATGGAGGCCTGCCTGGCTGGTGCTTGACCCATACCCGCTGCAAGTACGTTGCCCATATATACATCTGTGATCTTGGAAATTGGAACTTTCGACTTCTCAATGGCAGACTTGATGGCCACGGCACCGAGTTGCGGGGCGGACATGCTGATGAAGCCACCGTTGAATTTGGCTGTCGGCGTGCGCGAGGCAGAGAGAATGTATGCTTCGCCGATCTCTTTATTGCGAGCCATGGGGGAGGTAGCATTGGTACTCATGTGGCTGCGCATCTGGGACAGACGGGCGCCTGCGCTGGTGGTGGAAGAGGCGCGAGACGCCACGCGAGCAGCGGAAGAGGTGAGGGAAGGCATCTCGGCGGTGTTTGGGGTTTGAGAATCCAGGTTGGGCACGGGCTCGAACAGGGTTATATAGCTATGTGGCAGTCAACTGCACATGTCAAGTCTTGTTGGTCTGGCTCGAGCGGGGAATGAGGAGCAGCGGCGGAAGGGAGAGAGAGGAAGTGGACGAAACAAATGTTTAACGAATTCGCTCGAGCTTGAGGTAGAGATGCCCTACTAATCAGTCAAGACCACAGGGGCGTTAGGAAGAGCTTCATCCATAATAAAAGACCGGGAGGCAAACCTGGGCTTCGGTCTCCCAAAGACCATGAGGTCCCGGATCCGGTGTTTTCGAAGAGCGGAAGCGTAGCGCTGCCTCGGCCGCGGCGTGGACGAACTTCGGAATGATTTCAAAGTCACGTGATATCCAGATTACTGCGGAGCATAGAGATTTCCCCTTTCGCTAGGGTGGAGTGTTCACCTGTCACTCCTCGAAAAGCGCGAAAGCGAATCGGACGGCGGGCAATCCACTGTCCTGGCCTCGCCTCGTACTTGAGCGCCACTCCGTCTTCGCTGCCCTTCTATCTTTCAACCTCGCGTGCGTCCTTCCTGATCACCCTGTCTCCTCCACACACCGACTTACTCACGAATCTGCAACAAGGATCAACTCTCAACTAACTTCCCCATCCTTTGCCCAACCTCAAACCCAAGATAAACCACCATGTCCACCTCCGCACGACGCCGCTTGATGCGGGACTTCAAGGTACGCAGTTTCGCCCATATACATGGGAATATGGTGGTTTAACTCGACGCTCAATTTCCCTGTGAGTGCTGACCCGGTGCTCTTATAGCGTATGCAAACAGATCCTCCCGCTGGCGTTTCTGCCTCTCCAATCGCCGACAATGTCATGACCTGGTAAATTCCTACCCCTCACCGTTCCAACCTATCTCCAGAGACAACTTCTCACAGAAAGTTCAGGAATGCCGTGATCATCGGCCCTGCAGACACCCCGTTTGAAGACGGCACATTCAGACTGGTCATGCAATTTGAAGAAGCCTATCCCAATAAGCCCCCGGGGGTCAAATTCGTTTCACAAATGTTCCACCCCAACGTGTACGGCACTGGCGAGTTGTGCTTGGATATTTTACAGAACCGGTGGTCTCCAACCTACGACGTCGCCGCTATTTTGACATCGATTCAGAGTCTCTTAAACGATCCCAACACGAGCTCTCCGGCCAATGTTGAAGCAAGCAATCTTTACAAGGACAACCGGAAGGAGTATACCAAGAGAGTGAGGGAGACCGTGGAGAAGAGCTGGGAAGATTGAAACCAGTGGAAACGATTTCCAACCAGATGAAAGACTTACGATTGGCCTGTTGTTTTTCAGCGACTGCATCAACACACGGATGGGCCGGCGTTGGGTTGGGACCGGGCATTTTCTTGTGTCCGAAGCGGGGAATTTTATTGGAACAAGTGCGACGTTGGATATGGAACAGCAGGAACATCACAAGGTCTCGTCAACATTTGATTTGCTTCGGATTAGCGAAGGAGTTTCTGCCAGGGATTTTCCTCTCAATAAATCAGGCTGGACGGCCACGCCCGAGCAGACAAGTTGCTCTTCGTTCTGCAGGCTTTGGCTACGGTCAAGCCTCATTTTCGCCACATACATATGCATCGGCCTTGATCAAGTATGTAGCTGCACGATACCAAGCTTATTGACTGTATTTTCACGTTCTTGCTTTCAGTCCACATAATATTAGAGTCAAGAGACTCGACCACACGAACATAAGAACATGTGGACACGTGGACAGGCTTAATTCATTTATAGTCGTGTCACATCCATCGTCGGAAGGCCGTTGTCAATATATATCTTCTCTCTATCCAATTCATCGCATTCATCCTTCTTATCCATCGCATCTTTCACGCCAAGGCCCCCATCGGATCCCACAGTGGCAGCACAGTTGGCTCGCCTTTCAAGACATCGCGAACCTCCTTGGCCACAAAGCCCGGATCCACGACCACCTGGTACACGAACTCGTCCATCCATTTGTCCGTCATGACAAAGTAGCCCTTCTCGCCGGCGCTCTCGCCCCAGGAGTTCATGACGCGCCAGCGCACGCTCTTCCCACGGCCTTTCCCATCATCTTCCATCTGGACACCCGTCAAGACCATGGCGTGGGTCATTGCGGACTCGCGGGCCTTGAGGCGCTGAGATTTGGAGAGGTTGAGCGAGATGTTGAAGGCGAGGCCGTAGTCGTACAGGTCCGGGTCCATGATTCCGGATTGGGAGTTTGAGAATTTGCCCACGTCGCTGCCGAAGAAGACGGGCAGTCCCGCGCGGAGCATGGCGATGGCCGCTCGCTTCATCGTCGCCATGTCCACGTTGACATAGGTGATGGGTCGTCCCCCGACGACGTTGCCTAGGCGAGCGACGGTGAGGAGGGACATGTATTTGTTGCGCGGATCGTTCACTAAGCTGAACATGCGGGCGACGTCGGCGCCACCCAAGCTCCTCACCACGCTTGGTGCGGAGAGTGATTTGGCGAGTTCGAGCGGCGTCATTGCCAATTTGTGGTACTTTTCGTCCTTGTCGTAGAACTCCCACGTGAATTTCTCGTCGGGTTTGGGCGGCGGGCCCAGCATGAGCGTGAGGATGCAGTGGATTTCACGCATCATCTTGGCTTTTGCCAGCACCAGTGAGGATGACCTCGCGGTGTGGCTGTTGGCCGGGACTCCGTTGTGAACAAGAGCGCGCAGAGCAAGACCGTCTTCTCGCAGTTTTGTGGTCAGGATCGATCCCATGGCCGAGGAATTCATGGCGTTATAGCTGTCCGGGTACAACTTTTGCGGAACCTGATATTACCATAATTGTCAGTCCGCATGGCTCCGGTACGAGCACTGTCACGGGTATTGCCTTACCAATCCGTATTTCTCCACCAAGTTACTTGCCATATCCCACTGCCCACCATCATTCACGGGAGCGCCCAACAGCTCCTGAACCTCCCTATCTCCCAGGTCCTTGTCGGCCGTATCAATCATTTGTTCCAGGAACCAGTTCGCCTTCTCCATCTTATCCCAGAAGAACAAGTACGACTGACTCAGTTCAAACTCTTTCAGGTTGTGCTTTTTCATTATCGGGACACGTAACACATTGGTCGTGGCGAACAGCCAACATCGTCCGGAGGAGCGTTGGTTCGTCACTGGTGACCCTTCAAACGGAATTTTGACGTTGAACGTCTGCGTGTCGGGAAGAGTTGCGACCTTGTTGCTGATGACGGAGCGGATGTCGTTGGAGAGGAGGGCGTTTAATGCGAGGCGGTTCTTGGGCGAGGAGAGTAGTTCTCTTTCCCATTCTGCGGCGGCTTTGATGTCGAGAGACGGGTCGGTTGAGTAGCAGTGCGGGATACCTTTCTCGGCGTCGACTTGGACATAGTCGTGGTCGGTCTCGACCTGGGAGAGCTTATCGCGTGTTCGAAGTGATTGGAGTTGTTGGACGAGGATCTTCTCGACAGCGGGCTCATTGAGGGTAGAAGAGCTCTGCGAGTTTCCCATTTTGACCGCGACTAGGAGGAGAGATCCAGTATGGGGGAGAGCAGGAGTATCTTATAATAATCTTGTTTCTGAAGAAGTGACTTGGGATGGGATGAAGAGCGCAGCTATGGCGGGGGGGTTGGAAGATCAATGGAGCCTGGCACCCACCGGGCGCCTTGGTAGATAAGCGATAAGCCGAGACACGGGTTCACGTGCTGATCCCGCGAGGCTGACGCTGATCCCCAACTTTCTCCACAATCTCAACACGGTTGTTGAACGCGTCCGCAATATTTGATATCTAAGTCACTATTCAGACCATATGATCTAGGAACAAAAGGATTCTTTGAATCCAATCAGTCGCCGCGTGGCCCTGAAACCATTTCATACGAGCAAGTACCCTAGGTAACTCAGGAGCCCAAACAGGAGCCCGCCTGTCAATTGTTCATTCCCGTCCACTCTCGCCGCAGGATTGGAATTGGGATTTGCGCTCGGGGTCGCGGAGCCGACGGTGACCACAGAATATGATACAGAGGGAGCTGGAGTTGTGGAAGGGGTCTCCGCAGCTGGAGTTGCAGTCGTGCCTGCCTCGGTGGAAAACCCAGAATCCGTGAGCTGAAGAGTGCAACTCGTTAGCTGATTGTACAGGTAGTAGAGCAGTGGGCACTCCCAAAAAGTACTCACCAAAGTTCCCTGAATGATATTCCCTGGCGTGGCCGAAGTTGTCGCCGATGCTGATGACGGCGAAGAAGAGGTGACTTGTGCATCGGCTCCAAACATCGTGCAGAACCCCTCCAAGGCACTGGCGTCGCTGGCGATGTCGGTATCGACAGTGGCATACTGTGATGCACACAAGGAGGCCAAGTCGTCAAACTCCTGAGGACCCCAAGTCAACGTTGAGATTTGGCTCGAGCAGAGACAAGATGCCTGTGAAGTCGCGGGGAGCAGCGTAAAGCCGCTGGTTTCTGCCTGGCACAGTGACATGACATCGACCAGAGCTTGACAATAGTCGAGAGATGTGGATTGCGCAAGTACGGCTGACACGCCAAACGCGAGGACGAGAAGATGCTGGGCCATGGCTGGCAAGGCTGAACTTGAATGAGTGTTCCGAATAAAGCTGAAGCAGAGCCAGAGCAAAGCAAATCTAAATAGACCCTGTGGTTGACAAGATCTGACTATTTTTAAGAAAAGGAGTTGGAAAGAAAATTCGTCTGGGAGAATTGGCGAGACAAAAGCAGGATGGACATGCCGCAAACCTTTTATGTTCATGCGGTATAGAGCAGCGCTGAGGAGAAAGACAGCTAGGGTCTTCTGAGGTCACACGAGCCTCCTTTGCGTCTGTGGTGGCTGAGAAATGAGTCCGTTCCAAGCCTGGGCCTTGGGGGATGTCTTGTCCTGACTCCTGGTAGGACACGAGGTGGGAAACTCTGAAGCACCCTACCTCTCAATTTAGGCAGCACAAGCAAATTTCTACGGCCAATTTAGGACACGGTGACAGCTTGAGCCCTTTTATTGAAGCTTGAAGGTTCGGATACGAGAATCGAGGAGGTGGCGTTGCTCTAGGCACGGCGAGAGGGTTCCAGGGGTAAGGCTGGACTCGGGCTATATCGACGTCAATTTCAATTTTCCGAGCCTCGGCGTTTGCTATCTGCGATTCAGCCTCACCGGGGAAATTGCATAGTTCTTTCCAAAGAGTCCAACGCAACCAACGCTATGCGGGATAGTAGCCTTGTGACGTCTGGCCACTCGCAGATGGTAAGTATAGGTGCTGTGTCAATCCATGCGTTGGCTCTCAGCCGTTTCCATTTGAACGCCCTCTTTCCCAGAAGTCGAAAATCAGACACTCGCTCGAAACAATGTCTACTGATACCGGACGCATTTATACTGGATCATGGGTCAACCACGCCAAAGGTTCAATCACTGGAGCGACTCTGACCCTTTCTAGTTCACAGGGAGCCTTTTTGGTAGCTTTTCTCGGTGTTTTCATAACATTGGTCGGATCGCAATTCTGGGTTCTTGTCAGTTTTGCTCTTCATCAGCTGAATTGCACCAAGACATACGACGGCCTTCAAAAGCAGCATCAAGTTATCCTGAGAAATAGCGGCACCTCTGCCGGCGCTGCATATGAATTGCTCCGTCTCCCTTTCTACTGGTGGCGACGAGAAGACCAGACACAGCGAATAGAAGATGCCCGGCTGTGGCCCTTCCTGCGACGCTCATGGGTTTTGTCACTCTTTCCGCTGCTGTCTTTCGCCTTGTTTGCTGGAGCTGGAGTGCTTTCATCTCAAGTGACCAAGGCAGCGGGTGATGAGTTGCTTGTCTCGGGATCTAACTGCGGACAGTGGAATTTCAATCCGCAAGCGCCAATGAGCTCATACGTGGAAAAGTCTCAGAACGAAAGTCAAATTGCATACAACTATGCTCGCGAATGCTACGGCGGCTCAGTAAGCTCCACCACCTGTAATACCTACATGCATCAACAACTCAAGTGGTCTGAGGATCGGAATGCCAACTGCCCATTCGAAAGCGGAATGTGCCTGCTAGGCGACACGGCAGCCCTGAAGCTCGACACAGGCTACATCGATTCTCACACAGTGTTGGGCATCAACAGCCCAAAAAGAGATCGTATCGATTATCGAAGGGTCACGACTTGTGCGCCATTGAATACTTCTGGCAGGATACAGCCGAATAAAATCAGTGGCACCAGTATTATCTACTATGACTACGATTTCGGGCCCACGAGTAGTAGCAACGTCACATGGACGTATTTTGAGGTTTTCTCCAGCCTAGGAGGTCTTTTGTACTCGCTCGAGTAAGTTCCAAAGCCCAGATGACCAGGCAACCAGGACTGGGGCATGACTGACTCCATCCATCCAGTCAATGGGCCAACGAAGCTGGTGTGGCCAATCAGTCTTGGTTTCCGGACCCTGGCCTGGCTCAGGCAGACGCAGACATCACGCTCTTCGCCATGTCAGCCAACAACGTTGCGTATATCGATCCTGTGACAGATCCTTTCTTTCAAGCAACACACCAAGTCCAGGTACAAACGTCTACGGGCACGCAATTATACTACAAAGCGAACGGTTAGAGCTTTAAACCTTTCACACAAACTATGTCCGCCGAATATACAGGCTAATTCCCAACTGCTTCAATAGACTATGACGAATTCGTTCACTTTGCCTCTTGTGTCGACCAGCATCAGCTTTGCGACCCTAATATTAAGCCTCCCAAATGTACAGCTCTTCACGGGTGGATGACTCTACAAGCTGCTATATTGAACTTTGCATGGACCACGCCTCGTCAGCTGGCTACTGCTTTACGTATTCAGCAAGTCTTGCAGTATTCGTCCATGTTTTACACCACATCTGGCCGAGGGGGATTAGTTTTGCGTGCTTCGGAGAAGGTTTCCCAAATCATCAGCGCAGGTCTCCCAAGCAATCAGTGGATGATCGAGATGTCAGATCTATTTGCGATGGCACTTGCTCGACTCCAGCACGGCATTGTAGAGTACGCTACTGGCCCTACTGATATTACGGAGGGCATGATCGTGCAAGGCCCCTCAGACTCGGAAGGTCAGGCTCTCTGCTCTGCGCAGATGGTCCGAAACACGGGCTTGTACTCGAATTTCTCGATCCTCGGCCTGAGCCTCATTGTGGGAATTGGAACGGTCATCATAATTGCCAGCATATTCGTTGAATCCATTGTCGACGTCTTTCGGCGCCGTCGGCGTTATTCAACGGTCAACAACTCTGTTGACAAGAGCCAACAATGGGTTCTAGATGGCAAATTCCAGCTCATGCGGCTGGCATATGAAGGCATTGGTGTGGGGACATGGGTTCGGACAGGGGAACATGTTCCAGTGGTGAAAGAAGGAGGACAAAAGATATTCAGTGCATTTGAGAAGTCGGGAGGTGCGTGAGCCTCTGCTGACAAGTCGGATATTGCCGTCCATCTCAATGCGGATTGTGATGATGCGGGCCAAATAGCTGACAGGTTCTCGATGGTGTCAATTGAGAAGTCGGTTGCTGAGGTTTTATACGAATGCATGACTATTTTACCTTCCTTCTCTGATTGCTGCCTCTCATAGTTCATGCCAATTACCTTCAGCAGCTTGATGGTCGTTTTACAATGCTTGAAGAGGAAGGCGGAAAGTATGAAGGATTTGCTCTACGTTACTACTGTTGTCGACATCGATGGCCCTTTCCCCCGGTTCTGCTGTCTTGGGAGCGAAAGTGAGAGTATTTACTGTACTTTTGAAGGTTGCCCGAAGACCCATGCGTCCTAAGATACAGGGAAGGACGGATTGCCTGGGCCGACTGAATGAGTCGAGAACACATTACCTGGCTGAAGAAGTGGCTGATCTCAACCTTGTACGAGGTAATCTTGCAAGCCCGGTTCAAGCAAGATCACGTAGTGAGGGTAAGAGACACATGACGGGGAAATCTAGATGTTGACATTCGATTGGTGTGACCGATTTTCAGGGTCTAAGCGAGATCGCTGTTTGGGCTGCACATTGTGGCATGAACCATTTGAATTAGCCTAAACACGGGACAAACGGAACGATATTTCGTAGTGTCTTTATACGTAGGGAGCGATGTATCAATCGCCAGCTCATGCCCAGTGGGGGGCGATTCCCAATCCAGTCCCCGCAAATTACCTAAATAGGTCGCTGCACTAGTCCAAGAACAGGACTCTTGGCATCTCTTGGCGGCAATTTGCGTGTTATGATTGGTATGTTGGACTCAGTTGGCCTGGATTGAATGCCGCAGAAACGGCAGTCCATATGGCCCAAAGAACATGCAAAAGATGGAACAGCCGCCTATGAAGCAGTAAATGACAGGGCGCAGCTCACGTTACTTGCTCCCAATGGCTCGAACTAGACTGAACTCGATGAGCATCACGAGAACACTCACTTCCGATGCCATTTGCAAAACAGCCCGACGGCTTCTGGACTTCTCCTGCCCTGCGAGCGATGTTTATCATGTCGCGCCTGTAACCTAGCTTGCTCAAACCTGTCATCTTTACTCTCTAAGTCTTGCGAGTTCGATGACAGTTTCCTGAAACATGGTCAAGCTCCAAGAGGTCGACTCGCACACGCATGTCTTTCTTGTGGATTTCAGCTCTCTTTGCCCATCGTCTCGCTTCGAACGGAGGTCGGCAATCAATAGCCATGCGGCCAGAAGAATGCTCTTGAAGCGATGGCAGTTGCGGAGGGAGCAGATGAAGAAAAGTGGCGTGTCGTTATTGACGTGGCAGGGCCTGGTCCCAAGGTGGCGAGTCAACGGAGGCAAATCTCGGGTGACGGGTGCTGGGTCTTTCCCTCTCGATATGAAGTACAAGACCGACGTAAGTCCAACGCTGAATACCTCCAGCATGTTAACTTCTGCCTCCCTATGATTGTTCGTTGCTGTGTGCTGCTACCTCGAAAGAACAATCCTGAGTCCTGACACAAGCGTTCCTACTTGGCAGGATTCCAGCAGCAGACACCAACCGTCGGGCAATGCAAAGGGTTGCCTCGCAGGATTGGAGCTGGCACAGAAATGCTCTCCCAACAGCTTTAGTGGTCGATGCCACCGAGAGCGGTGTCGCTGCTATGGATCTCCAGAGGCTCAATCGATTGACGACCGGGTTTGTGTCCCAGAAAGCTCCAGTGGGAACGACGATAGCTACTCGAAATCACAGGAGCTATCCCTGAGCCACCAATCCGCTGAAGCTGTGCGTGATCCGCAAGTTAAGGCAGAGCCAATGCCTATATTCGATCCAGAGGACCATGATCCATCTGATATGCCTTCTTATCCATTCAACAGCACAAATGGTGAACCCGAGGTATTTGAATTTTGTGAGCATATATTCCTCGAATTCTTGGTGGGAGCGCTCGTCATAATTAATATCTGCTTGGTCAGTTCGCAATAGGGACTCGAATATGATCTGTGGCCATGGTCCAGCAACGCCTTTGTGGTACTTAGAACTGGTGGCGCATCAGTTCGCCCACGACGAAGCCGTCATGCACCTGGTCCTTGCGCTCTCCAGCTACGCTTGGTCTAGTTTGCTTGGGGGAGATGAGCACTACGAGGAAACCGGTTTGATGCATATGACACAGGCCATAGCGTTCATCGTGGAGAAACTTAGGCAGCCACAATCCTCGACTTCAGACAGCACTATTCAGGCGGTAATGCTCATGGCGGCAATTGAGGTGAGATCTCCCACCGACTTCCAGCTCTACATCCCAGTTGGCTTGTTCTAAAGTATAAGTTTCTCTTCCAGGCCCGTGCAGGGAATCTAGAAGGTTTTCAGATGCACGTCTTCGCAGCGAGCCTGATGGTCAAAATGCGGGGAGGCCTAGACAAACTCAGCCCCATTTTGGTATGGCAAATATGCTCGTAAGTAACTTGCCTTCTCTGGCACTGGAGCTTGATGCTCTTGCTTACATGCCACGCTCGTACGGAGGAGCGAGCCAAGTATCTACACAACAACAGGTGTCGAGACTTTTGCTTGCACAGGTCGCCATTCCGGCTCCTTCTTTCTGCATAGCCGGTCATATGTTGCGATGGAGCATGCGGCTTCCAGCAGAATATCACCATCCGCCAAATAAAACGTTGAAGAGCTCCTGGAATTTTGTGATCCGCTTGATCTGCCCACTAGCCTCTACTTCTCAGCGCGCGTCACAGAGTTTCTGTGATACGCAGAGCGATTTCGAGAGCTCAGCCCAGCGAGGACTCTGCTGCTGGTAGATCAATGTGGCTAGTTTCGTCAACCGTAGGATTGCTCTCCTCCCAGCTTGGCGTGGCTTGAAACGACCCGTGGGCATAGGATCAGGCCAATATATCCGTGGTATGATATTGACCCGGTGGGCCAAGACGCCAGCCAATGTATCTTTGCATGACTGACACCAGCTTTTCGACCAATTTCTTAGTAAAGATTCAATCTGTTCAAACGCCCAGAGGTTGTGCCTCGCTAGTCAACCTTGGTGGCCTCCTTGGCTCTGCTGACATGATGGTGAATGGTGCAGAAAATGCTTATTAAGGTCTTGGAATTTTAGCCACCACATACGCAGTGTCTTCGGCGTACAGTTAAGCTTCCGATCGTGTTGAAGTGGCATGAGAGGCTGACCAATGAATATCTCATCAGCAAAACCCTATCAACAACGCCTGGCTCAGTTTTGAGAAGCTGCCAAGGAGGTCAGACGGTACGTCCGGCATGGAAGCGTGCTGCGGAACTTGAAGCCCTACAACTCCAATACACGATGCCAAGGTCTCTAGAGAATTGCCGGCGCCTTGCAACCTAAGCTGGAAGGGGAAGCAGCATGTAGGCACGACCTGAACCTTGTCTATTTGGTTTGGAAACCTATTTAGTCGATGGTGTCTTTCAACCGGGTCTTTCGATCGGCGACGTATAAACCACGGAAGCAACGAACTCCGCCCTCCAACACCTTCCCCCCTTTTACCATGCGTCACTATGCGGAAAGTCATGTTGGAACTCTTTCTATCTCATACGGACTATGTACCAACAACACCCACATAGGCTATAACATGAGCAGCCGACCTTGCGATGGAGCCTGTTCAGCTATGCTTTGTCGAGGGCCGTCCACGCCACGCAACCCAGCGGGACAAAGAACTGGTCGACGCGACAATCCGAGCGCACAATGCAAGAGTCGCTCACGCGAAACGAAGCAAGGGTACCGCGGCGCATTTATCAGGACGGCAGTCAGCCTCGACTGGGCCGTTGGTTACTCGATTTCGCATAGAGCCATCGTCGGGGCGTGATCGGGACCGCGGGCAAAGGGACGACGAGGAAGCCTTGCAACGAACTCAAGATGTTGCTCATGCGGAACAGAGGGGCCGTTTTCACAGCAAGAGCTGGCTATTCGCCATGATGAAACACCGGCAATGGATGGATGCCATATGGACACCGTTCTCGCCTCATGTACCAAGGCACATTGCAATATGTAGGCATATTTTGGTTCTTCCTTGGCCCCGATTCTACATTCATGTGTATGTCTCTCTCTCTCCCCCTGTTGTCTGACATTGTTTGTTTCCCACAGACCAGCAGATGATCGTCCCCACCATCCAGCTCGCGTTTGAGGTCTTCCATGTCCGCAACACCCACAACTACGAGTTCCTCCTGTGGATGACACGACCCACGACGTCAGGCTACCATGCCGGAGCGGCTGGTCTGCAGCTTCTCTACGACCAGCAAGTCTCTCCCGGCTGTCGACAGACTCGCCAGTGCCTCTCCCACAAGGTACAAGCGTCTGCGATACTGAGGGAGACGTTGTCTCACTCCCCGACAAAAGTACCCGACGATGAGCTACTTGTGATCCTGGCCCTTGCAACTGTAGAGGTAAGCAAATGAATTTCAATCCCCTGCGTCCTTTCACACTACTCGCGCTAAAGATCTGAATTAGAGAACTGTGGACTTGGAGGTTCACCAATATCATCTCGAGACCTTGTCCAAGATTATCACCGCTCAGGGAGGCATGCACCTGGTGGCTGATCACCCTCAATGCACGATTATGCAGTAAGTATCCGTATGTTTTCTTGGTTTGAACTTGCACTACGCACAGTTGTAGTAAAGTCAGGAGTTAAAGAGTCCACGGCTGCATTATGTATCTGTCTATCTATCTATCTAACACGGAAATTCATCTTTTTCTTTTTTGTTCCCCAGGTTCGACGCATGGTGGAGCCTATCCACCGGTCTACGATACTTTTCCTCACCACCGGCCCTTCCACTCCAACGACCCGAAGACACTGTCGGGAGCCGATTCCGGGACCAAATCCACAAAGTACCCTCGGGGTTCCACTGCTTCATCCTCGCCGGAAAATGGCCCACCAGCACGGTCGAGATCCTTGTGCGTCTCGCGTATGTCTACGAACGGCAGCGACGGGGTAAGCTTGCGCGGGACCCCGCAGGACGCATCATCGGCCTCCCCAACACGGCGGGCCTGCCGGTCTGGCGCACGTTCCAGGAAGCGTGTCCGGCCCTAGACGCGCCGCACACGAGCCGCGAGAAGCTGGTCGCCCTTGCGATGGTGCTTTACTGCGGCATCGGCTTCGAGACGGCGCCCGTGTCGAGTAATGGCGGGCTGGCGTCGAGGGGGCAACTGACTAGGATCTTCACCACGGATGAATTGTCGCGCGAGGACGACGACGACAACAACGACGACGACGACGACGAGGGAGAAGAAAAACCCTTCCTCTTCTGGGTCTGGATGGTCACCATTTGCGCCTGGCACAACGCCTCGGGCAGCGGCTTCCTGCCACCTGGCATCGACCTGCTCCGAAGACTGCGCCGGCGGTTCAGGGATGTCAAGGACTGGGACGCCGCGGGGGGTATCCTGGAAAAGTTTTTCTGGAACGGCACGCTCAGCGAGCTGTGCAGGCCTAGGTTTGAGGCTGCGATGGATATGTAGATATCTATGTCTATATCTTGATCTTGATAAGGAGAATCAGTGTATCAAGGGGCTTAGCGGATCAAGCAGATTAGGACTGAGTAGTGGTATCAGCCGAGCTAGATATTCATGTATCTACGCTAGAACAATAGATACTGTAAGATCCCTGGTGAACTCTGAACAGATTTGCAGCATTGTAGCCAGATGTTTTCTCATCTGTGGTGTGGTGTATAACACACGCCAGAGGCGGATTGTAACGTCCTACACAAAATGGGAAACTTCAATCGCCCGCAGATTTCGTCGTAATGATCTCGGAGTGCGTAACTTCAGCCTTCGGCTCCTGGGCCTTCACCGGCAGAGCGACTCCTTCATTTTCGATCGTTGTCAGCAGCCGGCCCGTTCCATGCGTCTCGTACTTCTTGAACTGCCATGCGTGGAGCTTGGCCGCGAACAGCTCGTCCACTTCTTCCAGAGACCGACCCTATTCATGCCAGAGCGCGTTAGCACCGAACAGGTGGATTTTTTCTTTTTAAAAAAGGTCCGCAGCAAAAGTTCCTCCTTACCTTGAGTTCTGGGAAGAACAGAGCTCCCCAGAGAGTGGAAAATAGTGCAACAGACCCAAAGATCCAGCCAATGTTGACGCCCATGCCCGGTAACAGGTACGGTGTTACGAAGGTGACTAGAAAGGCAGCCACGACATCGCAGACTGTACCGAATGCCTGTTCATCGGCTTGTCAGATTGAACTGCCGGAAATTCGAAAAGCATGTTCCATCCACGACTTACCATTATCTTCTTCCTCATGCGCACTCCTCCAATCTCTGCGCCTGTCAGGAAAGCACAGTTCGAGGCGGAGATCCGACAAAAAGCAGGAAGTATCATGAAGCAGGCGACCAGAGTATAGGTCTCGTTGTGGTTCGGATTACGGATCAAACCTAGACCTGAGGCGAGGTAGAGAAGGAAGGTTGCCACGGCACTGCCCATGATGAATAAGGGACGACGTCCAGTAATGTCGAAAAGAAAAAGCCCTGCCAGACATCCAACGACCCCAATCGCCCCGCCGATGATGTTGTAGGTGAAGGACATGGAGCCTAGACCCTGTTGTACATAGAATGTAGGAGCGTAGGAGAGGACAAACTGGTTTCCGTTCATTTGTTCCAGAACGAACAGTGTCGCGCAGATCTGTTTGCGCACGCGAGGTTAGCACTTTTAGCGCACAATGGAGAGCGAAACGCAACGCACCCAGGTTCGTCTTAAGTAGTTGCCGCGGAAGATATCCAACCAAGACCCACGCTCGTTGGCCCGGGATTCTTCGATCAGGTAGTCGATAGCTTCCACTTCGGCGGCCGTGGCTCCGTTGTCGACATCATGCTTCGGTCTGATCTTGTCGAGGGTAGCTTTGGCCGCTTGCTTACGACCCTTGAGGACAAACCACCGCGGAGATTCCGGGGTGAAAGGCACCAGGACGAGGAACGAGACGGCAGGAACGAGCTGGATTCCCGTTGGGATCATCCAACCTTTCCGCGTTTCTGTGGTCGCGTATGCCCGCGACAGTCCGGCCCCCAGAAGGTTTCCGAGACCTGTAACAGCCATGATTGAACCAGACAAAAGACCTCGTGCAGCTGCGGGGGCTGTCTCGGCATTGTAGGCGGGCACAACGTTCTCGACCAGCCCCACGGCGAAGTAGGCCACTATACGGCCGACAGTGAACTGTGCCCAGTTGTGTGCTGTCAATTCGACTGCATACGATCTTAGCAAAGCCCACAACGATGAAGGTTTCGACTCCTGCCCATTCAGAGACTTACTAATAACTCCCACGATCTGAATTGTTCCGACCACATACATGGTTTTCTTGTAGCCAAGAGTCTCGATAATCCTTTCCACCAAAGCACAACCAAGTATCTTGCCCGTCCATGGCAATGAGTTCATCAACGATTTCCGCGTCGGTGACAGCTCGAACTTCCCCTTGGCATTCACGGTTCCAAATCGGCTCAAAAAAGACGGAAGGGCTTGCAACGAACCAAAGGAGCCGGTGTCACTGCAAGCAATTAGTTCAAGCCTCATTGGACCGGTGTAAGTGGAACCTACATGCCGAACATCACGGCCCCGAGAAGAAAGACAAAACAGTTGAAAACTAGATAGGGCGTTAACTGATGCCATACCTTGAGCGCCATCGTGGTCGAGACCCGGCGGGGAGAATGTGTCGAATGCGGGTATCAGTGAAATACTCCAGGTTCTGGTGTAAGCGGAGTCGAAGTGGGCATTATATAGCCATGGAATCGACCCTCAGATGAATTGCACCATCGCGCCGTGACCCATTCTGGGTTGAAGATTGACAGAGGGATGGATCAGAATGGATTAGCGGCGCCATCCGCACCGGCACCGAGAACCGTTCCACGTGCTTGATGCCGCCGACATACTTTTCCACGCCGCCGAGGGTAAGTCGCAACAACTTTGGACCATGCAAGCTGTTACTAGAACTATCAGAGCACCTCCTCGGTACCTTGTTCAAAGCCATCGAATGGATCTTGAAACAGTGACATCTGATCCCAGGCACTGGAGACCGACTCCAGGTAGGGAAACCCATCACCTAACTCCACATCTCCTGTTGGTTCCAGATTTGGGAACGGCTCCTGCAATGCAAAAGGTGCTGGATGGGCATCATTCGGCATTTCTGGCGGTGTTTGGATAGCCGCACCAATGCTGGGCGGCTCGGAAGGCTGAATAGGTGTCCTGTTCTTTGCTGAGGGCGTCATTTCGAGCTTGGGACTGTCGTCTGTGAAGCCGACATTGCCAAGCACTGTGTGTCTGGGAACGAATTGCCTGGGGACGATCTCCCTCGTAGGTTTCATAAGTCTTGGTTTCTCCAGAAGGCCCTGTGGCACAGAAAGCAGTGCCTGCTCGATGTCTGTTATCTAAGAGGTATGTCAGCGAGAACTTCCACGCATTAATCGCCATCAACTTGCCATAGGAGATACAGCTGGGTACATGCCGGACATGTACCTGATCAATTCCAAGCAGACGGTCACGTCCCGTACTATGTCCTCGGTTGAGATTCCAAGTCGAGCTCGTTGCGAGGCATCGATGGCTAGCAAGACCTCTGTGGCGCTATGTGCACACTCTGCCATTTCGTACTCCAGTGCCCATGTGCCGCCTTCAATTTCGAGGAGAGAGGAGAGAATCTGCGCAATTGTCTGCGCATGGAGGAGGCATTTGACCTGCTGCTCAAACCCGACATCGAGTCCTAGATGGTCCAGATACTCTTGTGGCAGCGATTCGCCGAGTGCGGGAATTGTGCCTCGAAAGAGTTGACAATGGCAATGATTCCACCAGATATGCGTCATTACATAGCGTGGCAGGCGCGGCGAATACGCTCGCAGTGCCAGGTTCCTCTCGGAGAATTGCTCGCCTGGAGGCAGTCTCGACACAAAAGTCTCCAGATCTTTTTCTAGGCTCTGGAAGCGTGACGATATGACGCGGAAATCGGATCTTGAGGACATTGCTTGCCTCTTGCACCTGGGCAAGGGTTAGAGAACAGAACCGAGAAAATTTCAAGAGGCGACTGACCTCAGAATCTCATCGTGAAGGTTGATGATGCGTACATAATAAGCCAATATCCCCAGACGAACAGACTGAGGTCCGTTCTCCCGGATCTGGTTGAAAACGTTCTCGTTGTTGAGCTCAAAGTCGTCTTCCACGGCAGGGAGGCGAAGATGAATTGCTGTGATTGGGCACAGTGTATACTCCTGAAGCCCGCAAGCCATTGTTGAGTCGAGGATGTAGATGGCCCACATCAATCTGCGGCGGGCTTCTTGGACATAAAACGAAGGCCGTAAGGTTTCATGGTTGATGCGCAGAGCGAAAGCGGACCGTGTGAGTTGGGCCATGAGCAGGAATGCGGCATTGTGGGAAGCGGTCCATATTCTGTACCGGATCACGAACAACAATGCTTGCAGCTTGAATATGGAAGGCTGTCTGAACTCAGCCAGGATCAGCTCCTCGGCCAAGTCTGCGCATCGTGACCCGATCTCCCTATGGCTTGCTGGAGCACCTGGAGTGTGAGAAGTGATTGCTACGATCGAAAAGAGTAATGCCCGATCAGCTTGATCTTGGTGAACGAGCCGCAAGAGCGATGCCTTGTGCAGAACTGCGAGGCTCGGAAGGGGCTGGAGGTACTGGAAAAAGGCCTGGATGGCTTCCAAAACCCGTTCACGTGTGAGCAAGGGAGGGCTATGCCAAAGTCAGACATTGCTCGAGCTCCATAATGAGGCGACTCACTGTCGTATGAGCGCTGCGGCAGGTGGGACTTGACTGGGCTGTTCTGCGAGCAGGGGGCTGGATCGTGATGCTGTTTCTGAAGCTCCCTCGAAAGTGACACCGGCCAGACTCTGCTCGACCTCGGAAGAGCCAGTTCCGACTTGTCTCCTGTCGCGCGAAGGGTAGACGCATTCAATGCCTTTGGTATAGCATCGATTGCAGCTTGGATAATCTCCGCTGCATCGTGCTTTCATAGAGTGGCATCCTTTGCAAGCGCGCGACACGCGGGCCTTCTTAGGCGGCGATTCAGCTGTATAGGAACCGTCGCTTGGTTGCAAATGGTGAAAGGAGCAGCTGAAACCTAGTCTGGAGCAGTTGCTGCAGGATTCTTCTTGCCCGACGACTCTATCACATCGTACCTGAGGAATTCAGCGCCGACCGTCGCGCCAGGTCTCGAGAAATCTAGCTTGACGTACCTTTCTACTTCTACATTGTGTGCATGTCTGTTTTCTGCGTGGAACAGAACCACTTCCGGACAATTCGCTTTCGGTATGCGAGAGACTGGGTAGATTCATGATCGAGTGTTTTCTCGAAGCGAGCAGCAAATGCATCCATCGTGCCGCAGAAGCTGAGGGGTGAATTGATGTCGTGATTTCGAAACACTGGTGCTAATTTTCTTAGGCTTCCATTGGAGCTAGCGAAGCTCATTAGGCCGAAGATGGGCGCACAAAGCAACGAATCTTATTCTCCGGGAGGAAGAGTCTGGAGTCGAGAGCTTGTCAATCCTAAGCAACAGTCCCTGCAATCCCCTGAAGAACCATCCTAGCCCAGGGACCAAGGGCAAAATTATTAATAATAACATGATGACAAACACAAAATCTGTGGAAAGGATATTAACTGTAGCCTCCCTATCTCTTAACTGAGGTTAAGCCTAAAGGCCTTTTAGGCCTTGGCCTCTAGGTAAACATAACTGCCTATAGCACCCAAGAGATTCAGCCCTGTAAGGGCTTCCGCTCACTCCTTTCAACAAATTGTTCAACGTAATACCTCTCGTCCCATGTTTTATCGGTAGCCTATAAATTGCCGCAGAAGCATGTCTTTCTCAAACGGACAAAACGCAAATATACCACCTCTTGGATTCATATCGGTGGACGTTGATATCGAACGACCGGTAGGGGATCCTTTCAACGAAGCGACGTGGCCCTTCCCCGTCCTCAAAGAACTGGCAGAAGGCTCGCAACTGAACAACATCGTCACGAGTGAAGAATACCCTGAAGAATTTCTAGATGGCATAGTCTCGGCTGGGGAGAAGCTTCAGCAAAAGGGCTGCGTTGGCATCATCACCGACTGTGGGTTTTTGGCTGGAGCCCAGAGGGAACTTGCGAAGCGCCTCTCTATCCCTATTGCAGCGTCGGCACTAGCCCAAATCCCTTCGATCCAGGCTTTTCTGCGTCCTGGTCAAACCGTCGGTGCGCTGACTTATGACGATTCCAAGTTGGGTGCCCGCCAATTGCTGCAGATAGGAGTCCGCAATCCAGACGCCGTCCATATCGCGGCTCCTCCAGAGAATGGCTGGCTTCGGGGTCATATACGAGACCGTATACCGTATGACCATGCAAAAATTGAAACAGAATTGGTTGAATCTGCCTTGGGCCTGTTGAGGAGGCATCCAGATATCGGGGCGTTCCTGCTGGAATGCACTCAAATGCCGCCCTTTGCTGATGCTATTCGCAAGGCCACAAACCTCCCGGTGTATGATGTTTACACACTCGGAACGTGGTTCTATTCGGGTTTGACTAGCCAACGACCGCAACATTGGGGACCTGTTTGAGGCCCTGCGCTGGGCCTGCGAAGGAAGCGACTTATAAGGGCACGTAGCCATGCAGGAGCCGGGCTGGTTGAGGCATTCAGGTACTACAATGATATGAATCGAGGCCAGGTAGTGCTAAGGCTGCGGTACCAAATACTCATTTGTGGCTACCTACCTTACACCCCATACCGTGCCTGCCTGACATTCCTATTCCTGGATTGCGATCCCTCCTCTATCCTTTCCGTCGACATCCATCTTGCTCTCTACGTACCTATCTTGCAATCCCAGACTCACGAAGACTATAATAATCTTTCAATTAGGGGGGCCCTCTCGACATGGAGTGACGGACTAATCGATGCCGGCATCTTGAGAGTTTTACCTCATGACATGGATTACGAATGTCGACCACGCTGCTCTGGAACTCTTAGCAAGCACCTACAACTACTTCACGGTGGATTTCTGCTTTTGAGGACTCTATCGAAGACCCGAGAATCTGCGCCGTCGCAAACGCGATCTTGTCTCATCCAGATCTGAATAAGCGGAATATCTTCATCGATAATGACGATCCCCGCCAAAGTCACAAGCTTTATCTATTGGCAGTCTAATATGCAGTCTTTCATAGCCATCAATCCCTTTTCAATCGCCGAGCTGCTGGATAAAGAAAGTTACCCTACGTCCTCTGAACGGTCTGAACCAATCTAGGGTCGTCGACTCTATACCGCTCCAAGCCTCCCATCACCGCCGAATCCAGCACAAAGTCAAACGACGTGGGCATCTCTAGCTTCTCGCCCGCGTACCTGCGCAGGGCCATGACGCTCTGGCCATCGCGCAGAAGCCAGGGATCCTGAGTCTCTTCCTGCCAAGACTCGCACTCATGCCTCATCTGCGCCAGCAACGCGGCGTGCTCGGGCTGGTCGACCAGGTTGCACACCTCGACTGGGTCGGATTCAAGGTCGTACAGCTCCTCCGCGGGCCGTCGGACGTACTGCCTGAGAGAGCGGGCGCCGATCAGGACGTCGGCGCCCTCCTCCTGGTGGTTGTGGTTGTGGTTATGGTTCTTCCGCACTCCCTCAAGGGTCAGACTCGCGTACAGGTCCGAGGCAAAAGGGAAGTCGAGCTGCCACGCAATGTTTCGGTGGTACTTGAAGCGCCGGTTGCGCACGACCCTGGTGGGCCAGTAATTGGCGATTTCATGGAACGTGTGAGACCCGTACACTTTGTGCTGCCATTGCTCTTCCGGCAGAATATCCGAGCAGCCGATGATATGTAGAAAGGATCGCCCGAGACGTCGGGGCGGCGGCGGCGGCCGGGTTTCCCGTGTCCATACCTGACCCTTGGGCGCCTCGACCTCGATAGGGGCACAGAATTCCAGAGGGGCACCCGCCCACGCGAGGAATGTGGGCAGAATGTCAATGTATGATATCATATTTGGGTTCCGTGTGCCGGAGCGAGAGCTGCCAGGGAGACGCACGATAAAAGGGAGCTGTGTCCCGGCATCGTACAGGGTGGTCTTCGAGTTGATGAATGGAGGACCGTTGTCACTGCAAAGGACGACCAGGGTAGAGCTTGCGAGGCCTTTGCGTTCCAGAGCATCCAGGACCAGTCCCACGCCGTAGTCCAGACGGGAAATGGCTTTGTAGTATTCGACGTATTCAATCCGTGTCTCCGGCAGGTCGGTCAGCCAGGGCGGGATCTCGACTTGCTCGGGCTGGAAGTTTGGGGCAACGAACTGGCCGTCGCACGTTTCACCATTTCCAAACCCACTCCGGGTGGTGATGTCTCTGTGAGGGTCAACGTATCCTACCGTGAGGAAGAATGGACGCTTTGTCTCGTTGGCTCGCTCAAAGAATGCCTCTGCTCGCTCTGCCACCCACGCAACATTCCTCGTTTCGCTTTCGTCTCTCGACACCCAGGGAAATACATGTGCTGGTCCCACATGTACTTTGCCTACAATGCCTGTCTGATAGCCCAGAGCGTTGAAGAGCGTGGGTGCCGATTGTATGTGGTCGAAAGACTGGAAATGGCTCGTCCCTCCTGCGAGACCATACTGTCCGTTCTCGTGTGGATGCAGGCCAGTGTACATGACAGTTCGACTGGCGCTGCACGAGGCTGTACTCGTGAAAGCGAGGTCAAAGACTGTTCCATTGGCGGCGAGCTTATCGATATTGGGTGTCTGAAGCCCTTTTGCACCATAACAACCCAGGCATTTTCCAAGGTCGTCGGCTATCATGAAAAGTATGTTTTTCCGGGAGCCGTCTATTGAACCCATCACGATTTGAGTCTGGCGTTATGACGCGATCAGTTGAAGGAAGACGAGAAGCTGGGGAGACCTTGGCATGGCTGGAAATGCCCATGATACTTAACGCCTCGAGTACAGAAAGCGGGACAGGCCGATTTATCTCGAAGGCCGACCGAGCCGACCGAGCCGCCGACATCTGGGACGGTGTTGCTTGTCGGGCGGCATCTCCTCCCAGAAGCACTTGAGCTCCGGTCTCTTGGATGCTTAATGAGTACGGAGCAGCCTTGGACGCGATCCCATAAGTTACCCCGCCGGGTGGCTCTACCGGTACGATAGATTTGTATCGAATGTTCCCAAATCCCACTTGTGCTCAAACGCCTTTCTGTGATTTATTGATAGCCACCAGTTCTAGGGAAATTGTGCCCTATAGCAGAGCCACATTTATTTCCCTTCGACTGGAGAATGCTGTGCTCCCAGGAGAGACAAAAAAAAAATTGAGAAGCCGCAGAACAGTTTTTCGGATTTCCCAGCATCAAAAGCCGAGACTTCTCGCTTCACTATAAATATTAAATTACTTCACCGCTCGGCTAAGACAATGTTGGTAAACTTTGCTGCGGCTGGTGGGTAGCGTGTTCTCTCAGAGTCCCGCGTGCTGGAAGGCTGAAATATGGGATACGGCAGCTTTGCGCTTGCTGATTATTCGAGCCTCCATATTCTTTGGCAGCCCAGACGGAGTAGGACGGCGACGAAGCTGACTTGCAGAACACCCTTTGACACTCTTGCAGTAATGGGCACAGGTAAGAAGGTGCTCCGCGCGAAACGTGCAAATGCAATTAATAATTTTTGTTCCCCTGGCGAGACTCGGGCAAACCAAACAGTTGCCTTTTTTGGTACTTGACATGATCTTGGAGAGTCTGGGCTGGGCTTAACGATCGACGCACAGTTAGCGCCCCGGAAGTAACGGTCTCCAGCATGATGCGCTCTGGACCTCGTGCAGAGACACTACCGAGTATTAGATCACGAAAGGACCGCTGAGACACCCACCAGACTGCTCGTACACAGACAGGGCCGCATACTCGTATACCTTCCTGGTCTGTTGGCGGGCGCTTCATTCGAAGGCAGCAAACAAGCCTACGCTAAGAAGCACATCATTTCGGAGCTGATGTCCGCTATCGTCATGGGCACATAGTATTTCTGAGCTGATGTTCTCTCTTCATTCGCTATGAGACATGCACGGCCTTCCTCTCGACATGTGGCTGTGGAAAAGGTTATTAACAATCGTTGATGGGCACGCCCTTTGCAGCCCAAGCGGAAACCCCTTTCAACTCGAACACCTACCTAGCTGCCAAGGAGCGAAGGGCAAGCCACCGATCGATTCGGTGTGGAAAATCACCCTTAGCAGTTAAGCGAAGGGAAGGGCATCGCCTAGGGCTCAGGTGCTTTGGCGGCGTGGACCAGCAAAACGCGCTGGTGACGCCTTTCTTTCTAATCCGCTTCAGCCGCAAGGCTTCCCAATGCGGAAAGCGTTTATGATAGCTATCCTGACGCCCACTACTTGTGACTACGCAACAAACCAATGACCACCTCCCGACTTGGCGAACGCTGTCTGGCTAGACCACTATGCAGCGTACGCCCTGAGGCCGGCTTGCTGGGTGGCTTGCTACTTGCACTGGTACGTTATCAATGGACTGTGCGGCGAGCGCGGCCAAGGCGACACCAAACGACATGGGTCTCAGCCAGCCCTGCCCCTCCTGCAGCAAGCGTTGTTATGCCTTTGCTTCGACTCCAGCGTGGTCAACCGGTTGAGCCGTGAGCTCGTCTATAAGATGGGTTCACGAGCCTGTGGCGGCTGCTGGATGATCTGCCAGATTTCCCTTCAGCATCCACATACTCTCTCGCTCCCTTGACACATCATCAGTAATAATGGCCGAGTTTCTTAAAGAGACGCCCGCAGGCCAGTTTCTACGCCTGCTGGGGTTTCGGTCTGATGGCCTCTTGTATCCTGAGGAGAAGCCGGGCTTCGAGCCCACCATGGTCCCTGTCGACCGCGACAGGTCACCGTCTCCCGCCGAAAGCGACCTGGAGAAAATCCTGCCCAAGCAATCTGCCACCGTCCGCACAACCGAAAAGGACGATACAACAGTGACCGTCTCGGACAAAGACTCGGAGTATCTTGTCGTGTCCTGGACTGATGAGAAGGATCCCGCAAACCCTCGGAACTGGTCCCAGGGCAAGAAGCAGTGGACCCTCTCAGTGGTCAATCTGTACACGTTCTGCGTCTACTGCACAGCGTCCATCATCACGCCGACTGCGGGAGCCATCCAGGTGCGATATGGTGTCTCTATTGTGGTGGCAAGCCTGGGACTGTCCATGTATGTTGTTGGCTGTAAGTTTTGGCACCATTTGCATTCAACTATACTGTCTCGTCGCTAACTCTGTATAGATGGTCTGGGACCCATGTTCTTTTCTCCCATCAGCGAGATCCCCCGAATCGGGCGGAACCCCCCTTATCTCTACTCTTTCGTGGCATTCTTCGTCGTCTCCATTGCCCTTGCCTTCGTCGACAATTTCCCTGCCATCATTGTCCTTCGATGGCTGCAGGGTCTCTTTGGCAGCCCAGCCTTGGCTAGTGGCGCGGCTTCGATCGAAGATATATACGACATCTACAATGCTCCGTATGGCTATGTATGGTGGATTGCAGCCATGTATTGCGGCCCTGCTGTCGGCCCGTTGATGGCTGGATATGCTGTGCCTCATGATTGGAGATGGCCGGTGAGTTTAGTTCCCTTTCACTCTTTCACTCTTCAGAAGTCGCCATCACCTTGCCTTATTCGCTCATTCTCACTATTCTCTTGCCAACGGGTGCATATACTAATGGTGCGTCACAGCTCTACGAAGTCATCATCATGTCGGGGATCATTCTGTTGCTGTTGCCATTCCTGCCGGAGACCTACCCGGGTACCATCCTCCTCAACCGAGCAAAGCGACTTCGGAAAGCCACAGGGGACGACCGATACCGGGCAGAGAGTGAACTGCACCCTATCCCCTTGAAGACTCTCCTCCAGGAGTCCCTGATCCGACCGCTGGAGATCACCATCAAAGACCCTGCGGTCCTCTACGCGGCACTCTACGGCGGCCTCGTCTACGCGACGTACTACTCCTTCTTCGAGGCCTTCCCGCTGGTCTACCTCGGCACCTACCAGATGTCCCTCGGCCAGCTGGGCCTGATATTCTTGGGATTGATGACCGGCTGCATCTTCGGGCTGACGTGCTACTACGTCTATCTCCGCCGCTGGTTCATCCCCAGGGCGCGCAAGTACCACGCCGAGAAGGGCAAGGCGGTCGAACAGGAAGAATGGCTGCGGCCGGGTATGGCCGGCGTCTGGGGCCCTCCCATCGGCTTGCTGGTGTTTGCCTGGACGGCGCGCGCCGACATCCACTGGATCGCCCCCACGATCGGCATCAACATCTGGGCCGCCGGCAGCTTCTGCATGTTCCAAAGCATCATCTGCTACGTCGCCCTGGCGTACCCCAAGTACGTCGCCTCGTTGTTTGCCGCCAACGACTTTGCCCGCTCCATGCTCGCCGCGGGCTTCGTCCAGTTCTCGAGGTCCATGTACGTCGATCTCGGCATCGGCAAGGGCGTTACCGTGATTGCGGGCCTCTCGGGCGTGGGCGTCGCGGGAATGTATGGCCTCTACTACTTTGGCGCGTTCCTGCGTTCCAGGAGTAAGTTCACTGGCTGAGCACCACATGTTTCTGAAGGGGGCTATGGTGTGTTTTCACGGTTGCGAGAAAATTCTGGCGAGTGTCATACATATACTTGAGTGAGCATTTTTCCCACGAGCCAGATGATCTTCATTTCATAAAAAAAGAAAAGAAAGTATGTTCATCGGAATGTTTCGTCTGTTCTTGTCAAAATGTGTATTGATGTTAAACGTGAGACGCCTCTCCGGCCTCAATGCCGCCCCATGTCTTTCTCTAGAGGAAACCATGCTACTCGAATACACTCCCAAGTCTGGCAGGTGTGCATTGACATGTACGGCGTCCCAATTCCACCCTGGGCATGGGGACTCAGACTCGATGAACAGAAAACTGCTAGGTGGGTTGCGCTCGGCATTCAAAAGACAAGGTATTCCAGAAAAACCTGCTGCGTCTCAAGCTGCATGAGTCGCTGGAACGGTCCTCGCAACAGAATCAAGGCTGCGGATGGTGTGACGAATTCTTGAGCGTAAAACAGTGCGCTCGCGCTTCCAGGTCGTGTCTGGACGACAGGACTGGTCCGTGTCGTCTCCAGATCTGCTCTTCCTCGCTTACAGCTTCCTGCCACTGAAAGGTGCCAGACAATATGCGAGATAGCCCCGAAATTGTGTGGGTCTTGCACCATCAACACGTAGTTGGTGAGTGGAGAAGCGTCATGATCCTTTTCACAGGTCACAGATGCGGCCTTCGGTGTCTTGGTGTCATTGCTCTGCGGAGGACCTCATCAAAGACCCTCGAACACTGGTCCTTGTTCTGTCCTGACTTTGGAGGCATCTGAATCGAACAGATCGGCTGGCGAGACGGCGCTTTCTCCTCTCTTCTGTATGCCATCCTCGCCATAGGTCTCTGCACCAAGCCGGGAGACATGTTCAGGCCACTTCGTGAAAGGATCCAGGTCCATCTTGGCAATTCCCACTGGTCTTTGCCAGGTAGACATGCCGAGTTCAAAGGACCAAACGCACATAAGAGCCCAGTGTTGGCAGGTTGCTGGGGGGTTTCACCCAAATGTATTAGGACTCTTGGATGTGAAGTGCTTCTTGCGAAGAACCTGATAGGAGAACCTCTCGTTCCAGAAGAACTTCTCGCATATTCTGATCTTCTGCATCCAACTCTGTTTCAACCCTTGGTGGTCCAAGATCCTCATGCCTAACGACCATGTGAGATCATTGGTGTGGGAGCTTGTAAGCATCATCATGCCTACCCAGGTCAGCCATTCCGCCTCGTGGCTCTGTGGATGAGAGGCGCCGGGGAAGCAGAAGGTGGAAGGAAGGAGACCGGCGTGGATCTGGAGATATGCCAGATTTAAAAAGCGTCCCCTCTCGCTAGAGTCCACCAGTGAGCAGTAAGCTTGCAAGGCCATCAGGACCAATTGGTCTTGTAATGGTAGATCGGCACTCTGAAGCAATTCAAAGCATCTCGTGGCGTTGTTAAGATTTGCTTCCAGCAGTGCACTGTCCACGAATAAGTGCTCTCTTCCGTCTTCCGAGGCCGTTGCTTTTACAGCGGCGACCCATGCGGCAATATCGGAAAGGACGTCGATCACAGCGGCCACTGGGCGTTGGTTTATGCAGAACTCTTCGAATGCTTGCGGGAGCCTTGCTATCTGGGCACAGAGAGCCGGAGAAAATGGGTGGACAGGGCGGTCAAGGCTTCGGACTTTAGGGGCTGCGGTTCCTGGGTGACTGACGATCGCTCGATGGCATTCTGCGTGTGTGATGAAGCTGCACAGAGGTGATTCTATAAGCCTGATCAACTCCCAGGAGACAGGGGGAACCACTCACCTGTCAGTGACAGTCGCAAGCCAGCCGTCGAATTCCAATCGTTGAGGGCCGCCTCTGCGAGCGATTGCCTCCTCTATAGCTCTTAAGTGGATCCAGGCACTGTCATAGTTGAGTGTCAAATTCTATGCTTTGGTCAGCTCGTCACATCTCGTCCTCGAATAGAAGGCGGCTTTACGTCGAAGGTCGCTAGAAACAACATTGTGCATATGACCAAATCGGACACCTTATCAGTAGTCGACTGCAGGTACTGACGAAAAAGTCGAATGGTTACATCGTAGATACCCTTTGCCTGTGGAGATGGGCCATGGTGTGGCCTGTCCATCAAGTCGAATTGCAGCATGGCATTTGCCAGCATGCCAGCAAACGACACGTGGTTGCTGAGAATAAGAGGAATGTAATGGCGGAGAAGGGAGAGATCCTCTCCAACACCCTCGAGCTCAAGTCTTCGGAACGTGGTAGGTGCATAGATGTCAGTATCTGCAACATGTGGTCAGCAACGTCGTTGTGCATACCAATTCACAGGCCTTCGACATACAGTATCTGCAAGCAGTCTTTGCCTTTCCTTCGATTCGAATGGGAAAGATTTCGAGCGCCAAGTGCGTGAGTGCGGATTGCGTAGACTGAGCTTTTGGCAGGCTCGTATAATGACCAGGCTCGGACTTTGTCGACGCTTCAGATTCCTCCTTTGGCGGCATTGTCCCATCCTGGAGGCCGCCTTCCATTTTCTGCGATGGTTCACCAAGGGCGCTGTAGCTGCAGGTGTGCTTGCGCCATCTTTAAATTTTCCGTCCTTGCAAATGTTGGCTACTCCCGTTCCCGAATAATTCTCAATGGCTCCTGGTCGAGGATGATGGAGGCGCTATCCACTCGGAGGCTGATGGCCTCTTGATTCTCTTTGGAGAACAGCAATAACGCTGATGAGTTCCCGAGCAGCGCACCCGACTGCGAGGTGATTCGGATCCAATGTCGACCTGAGATTCTCTCCTTGATTACATGCAAACATGACATTAAAGGTTGATTTATGTAATACTGCGCAAGTCCGATTATCTCAGCGAGCTCAAATTTGTTCCAGCATGCGAGTCGTGAGGGCGGAAAGCGGCCGGGGAAGTCTAGGCGGTCATACATAGGTACGAGCAGAGTAGCATCACCAACTTCTTAGATGCACCCTGAGACATGAGCCGCCGAACCGCCTCTTGGGATAATATCACTTGTTGCCTAAAACGGCTGGAGGGTATATCGTTCCTAATTGGATCGGCTGCGGGAGCATCGAGTCTGGGGGTTTTTGAAGCGGAATGAAGTTCAAGCGGTTGGTTGGCGATGGACAACTTTCCCACCCGCTCAACGTCGGTCTTATCTTTCCGTGGCCAAATCAGTAGCCGTAGCCACGGAAGAAGGGGAGCGTGGCACCTGGAGCTTCGAGAATCGGGGCCCGGGGGTCGGGGTCGTGGGTTTTCGCCTTTGCATCTCCGTTCAATGAGATACATGTATCGACACCTGCAGTTCCCACCGGAGGGTGATAGATGTTCTTCAACAGAAATGACGAGTGGGGAAGCCTCATCCACTTGGTGCCTGCCTACTACGGTCTCACTGTACCGTCGGATCATTAGTCATTGCATGCATATACTCGGTACATCAAGCTGGGTGGCAGGCACTGAGTGGGCTTGGGCTCAGCCCCGTAACCGCACCACAACGTTTGCTTGTCCTCATCCCCCGCCTCTCCGGCACGCAAGGAGTATCTTTTTCCCCAAGTAGCCGTACACAGCGGTGGGGAAGCGGCTGACCGCTCATCAAAGCCAAGAATGCGGTGCACACAGCAGGAGGATAGCCAGCACATTTAGTGATGAGCAAGAAACTTTTAAAGAGAGACGACGTAGCCGCAGAGGAGGGAAGTGCAAAATGGCATGACTTCCAGGGCTTGAACGAAACAAGGACGGGCAGCTCTGACACAGGGACTGCCGGACAACAAGCAACAAGGTGAATCATCACCAAAGTTCGTGGAGATCAAAAGCAATAGAAACAGATATCAAGAGGCGGCAGGCCGCATAAAGACCTGAACAGAGCCTCGTCCATCCCAGAGTGAATCATTGAGGGGCATTGCTGTGCCGATTTTGAGCTTGGATGGCTACCTAGTGCTTCAAACACACATGTTCTCTGCCTATTCTCTTTGTCTCGAGTGTCTGAAGTCAACGAGCTCAATTCACAGTTATTTTTGAGAATAATGCACAATACAGTTTCTCCACGGGCAGAAATACTTTCGCAGTCCTGCTGCGCTGGCCGCTCAGTTGCTCTTCCATCTGAACTGCAGCTTCTCCAACAGGATTATCCTCAACATTCCGTCCTGACTCAACCGCAGACTCCATCAAAGTATGTACCTAGATACCTAGGAATGCACCCGGTATCCTGGACAAATTGAGACTACCTGGTCGATTCTATCCGTCCGATCTTCAGCGAGAGGCATCCCTGAAGTCCCTATTCCACCAATCTGGATCGCTTTCTAGTGCCACCGCGTTGTCTTCTGTTTTCTCTTCCTCATTTCGCCGGCCGCCTTTGACCCTTTTCCCCCGACGTTCACGATATCCCCACGAGCCAGGTATGAGTGCAGCGCGGCCTGAAGTTTTATCAGTACGATGGTGTTGGATTCTTGAATGTACGGGGCAAGATCACTCACGTAAAGGTCGCAGCGACACACTCCATCTGTATGGTCTCCTCACCGTGAACCTCGGAACCCAAATTCTATACTTTTCTTGAAAGGCTGCAGCGGGGGCAGAGTAACGCGAGGGTGTTCCTCTATCCTCCTGATCATGATAAGCAATGGCTGTACGCACCATAGCGGCGAGGCGGTCGTTTCCTTGCAGAAGTGCGCGATAGTCACGCTCTCTGGCAGAGTCCGGTGCCCACTGCATAAAGTGCTCTGCGATCCACGCTTGGACACAATGGAGAGCCGGTGGTTCGTCAAGCCGGTAGAGTGTATCAATGAAGGTCACACTGGGAATGGTGGGATGCCACACGCTGAACAATTGCCAGATCTCCAGGAAAGCGCTCACCACCATGTCAGGGATGAAGAACTTGTCCGCTGCGATGTATACCTCTAGCCAGAATGTGTCTAACTCCCAGCTGCTCTGAAGGGGTTTGAAACACCACTTTTCGCGAGAGGATTTTGCATAAAGCCATTCGCATAGAAACCTGATGATATCCGGATCGTCTTCTGGTAGCTTGAGTTCTTTGGTCGCACTTTCCCTGAAGCCTCCGTTGAATGCTGCGTCGAAGAATCTTGAGGTCGCACAGAGGAGATCCTTGTGCACAACTTGTTTCACTTCGTGGGGTCCTGCGAGAATCGTGACGAGGGTGTCGCTTTCAAGAGTTTGCGTTGCGGCACAAGTAGGCATACCTGTAGGTAGGACTGGAGTAGTCGCATCAAGGTTCTCAGGCGAGGCCATGGCCTTCGAATCCGGCGTCGTCTTCCTTCTCTTGCGTGTCCTTGGCATCTTGCCTACTCCGGCTTGCTGGAGTGTCTTGTTCTCCTTCGCCTCGGCGTCGTCGACGTGATTTCCAAACTCTTCCGGAGGTGTTCGATGGAGATAGAAAGGACCCGGGAGACAACGATGAAAATGTAGGATGAAAGGTGGGTTCAGCGTCGAAGGAACAGGACAGGGAAAGATGAAGAGCATACATGGGAAGTTAAGCAGTGTGGATCGAGGAGAAGGAGTGGAAAGCAGCGAGATAGCAGCAGAGAAGCAGCCGGAAAGCTGTAGGGTGAATGAATACCTTGCGGTTTGCTCAGGAAAACTGCCTGCACGTTTGTGTCTAGGGCCACGAGATTAACCGCGTGTCTGTGAAAGAGCCACTGCGCGCTTTGCAATGGCACTGTCCACCAGTCTCATATGCGAGGATGCTGTGCTGGGCGTTTCTTTTATTTAATTGCCTTGTTCTCTGCGGCCGGTCTCCAGAAAGGACATGCCTTGATGTTTGCTCCTCCTTCTCCATTTAAGAGCTGTGCCACGACCGTCGACAGCCGGATGTGCCAATTCTAAGTTCAGAGGCCTATGGAGAGCGGTCCGAAGTCCGAAGTCCGAAGTGTGAAGTCTGACGTCGTTTCGAGGCGTTTGTGTTGATCATGGTGCTGGTGGAAGCTGTAGAAATTGGCGTTCTTGCTTGGGTAGGTGATATAGCTGGTTTGGCTGGTTGCTCAAGTGCTGGGATTTGCGGCCGCAGTCGGCTCAGAAGCTAACATCTGCGACGCAGATCTCTTGATCCCTGCAACTGTCGGCTCCTGACCTGAGACTAGAGCCTAACTTAGGACATTAAAATATCGGAACAGAGGTGTTTACTCACTCAGCTTCGCACGGTGCAGTAATTTTCCTGCAAGCTTTGGAGAGACATCATCAGCCTTTCTCGCCCGTGCTTCCATAACCCGAAGATCCAAGCCATGCCTTTCCGCGAACCGCTCTTGATTCGATGGGTGTATGAGAGCATGTCCTTTGGCCTGAGCGCGCATCATGGCTAGTGCCATTTCGAGGCAGAACTTTTCATGAACGACGAAGAGCCGACCCCAATCTTCCTTCTCTTGCGACTTGCTGAGCCAGTAGGCCACATGTTCGACCACATGCCTTTGCATGGCGAGAGGACTGGCTCCAGAGAAGAGCGAGAAGATGAAGTCGCGAGACGGGATTGTGGGTGAAAGGGAGAAGACGTCTGTGAGCTGACGGTATGCCAGGACTTGCAGTGCAGGGCTCAGAAAACGATCAGCCATACGGTACACCATAAGCCAGAGGAAATCTTCATGCCAGCGCTGATTTGCAACCTTGAATGCCCAATTCTTGCGGGCGACCTTTCCTGTATAAAGCCAGTCGACGAAGAAAGCGAACACTTGTGGCTCTTCCTCGGGCAACTTCATTCCTTGGTTTTTCCCTTCGCTGAACTCTCCTGAGAAGGCGCGTTCGAAGAACTCAGAGGATGCACACAAGGGGTCTCTGTGGACGGTAAATTCTCGCTGCTCAATGCCTCGGCCCACAGTAATCTTGACAACACGCGTACCGCGGTCGATGTTTGGCGGATCTCCCATTGCGCTGCACTAGGAAAAGATCAGGATCCGAACGGCGAGACGTAGGAGAGGGACTCGGGACAGGGACAGGGCCAATTTAGACTGGTGAGGAGGACCTGGGGACTGCAGTTTGACAGTGATATGGTGAGCTTGCTTTGTGTCGCAGATTAAACAGGGAAATGAACAAATCCACAAGATGAAAGCGATATGAAAGTGAAATGAAGTTGTCAACAGTAAGTGAAGGGAAAACACAACCTGGGCGGCCGCACCCAGTTGCAACCAGTGTGCAAGTCGACGTTGATTCCAAGGTCCGCCACTTGATGAACCCATTTTCCTGGTTTTCCTTCATACAAATACCAACACCAGATACCGAAAATCCCAATCATGGATATGTCATCTGACCTGGACTTGCATAGGGCTGCTTGGTCTTGGGATCCATGCCTGTCGTCCTCACAATGGCTTCCTTGTCTTCTTGGATCAAGGTACAACATCCACACCAGCATGATGTGCAAAAATCGCCACAGCTGCCCCCCTCAATGCCATATCGGTCACGTGTAGAGCCTCGATTGATGCACTGGAGGATGCAATGCCCGCCAATGCACATCAAGGCGTAGAATGCACAGCACTTTAATGGAAGTCAGCCAATGAAACCCAGCTCGCAAACAAATAGGGGAGCTCAATGTTGAACGAGCTGGGAGCAAAGCATTGCAAAGGCCACAGGACATAGGAAATTCAGCATGCCTACATTTCCGTTGATGCCGCTAGAATCATGATCACCCTTATACCGATCCTGTGTCTTGCCGTAGAGAATGCACGGACACCAGGTTGCCAAACAGCCTATTCCGCAGCATCAAAGTCAGCAAACAATCAACCTACAGCTGCTGATTGAAGTGAGGCCACATACAAGTGCTAAATGGTGAGCAGCAGTCGAAGAGACCAAATGACCATTTGCCTGGAGCACCGCCAGGATAGGCTCCGGCGGCGCCGTTCATTGGTTTTTCGTTGGCCATTCCGTTGGCCATTCCGTTGGGCTGCTGTTCCATTGTCGCCTTGAATAAAGAATGTCTTGAGTGAAAGTATGTGAATGAGGCCAGCAGCTCAGTCAGAACCAACGACAGCACAGAGGACCAAGAGTTGGGGTTCAGGTTTCAAAAAGACAATTCAATCCAGGGAAGCGAGATATCAGCCATATTTCAGTCATTCATGAGGCATCATCTCGGGTAGCAGTTTGATCGAACGCTCCAGGAGAGAGACGCGCGGACTGTGCTGACACCTGATCATTCATGGAAGTCTCCGTTAGATCCTACCCCAGTGAATGGGCGGGGGGCTTCAGCTGAAGACTGAATTCAGCCCCCTCGTGTGCACGGTTATGGTTCTTGTGGGAGTCAAGACCGCATGGTTGTCAGCCTCCTGCCCCTTGGCCTTACCATGGCACCTCACCATCTCCGGAAGGTATCACTGGGCGAAAAGGGCATTGGGTGGGCGTCAGGGATGCGGATAAGGCTTGCCGGGGGAAAGCCAGGGCTGGCGAAAAGGGTCCTGATGTCGGAACTCTGGTCGCCTTAAGGTTTCAGCACCGATGAAAAGACAGAACGAGATAGTAGGATACGAGGTCGCCAAAGTCTTGGTTACGACTATTGCCATACCCGTAGGAATTTGAATGCATTTAACAACGGTCCAGAGCGTTCCACCAATTTGTGGACCAGCAAGCACAACGGATGTTCAAGATTGCGGCTTGTGGAGATTTGACCCAGAAGGTGGCCTGCTCTATCGTCGGACTTGCCACGCTCTGGCCTCATTACTGCTTTCAGATGCTGCCATGGCTTTCCTGTGCTGGATATCTACGAGTTGGGGGAGCTTCAAGAGTCCCAAACTCGTCTCAGGAGAGGAGTGCCCAATTGACTCTCGCAAAGGATGAGAAATTTACAGTCTCTTTCACCAGTATGAGGCAGCTCGTTGCGTGACAGCCTCACGTCCGAAAGCACATGCATACTCCCCGTTTGGGGTGCTTCGATTGAGGTCCGAGCTTGAGTTAAAACGACCACTAACGTCCATTTTTCAATAATTTCGACTTTGAAAAAAGGGATCTTCCTTCTCATTTAGCGAAACCCCACAATTGGGGGCTGAAAAACTCTAAGGATGAAAATAGGAGGTGGAGATCAGCATTAAATCCACCTGTCGAATAATCGATCAGAAGGACATCCTGGGAGCAAAGGCGGATTCAGATGTAGCACAGAGGATTATGGATGGCATGGATCCTTGGGCGTGCTGCTGCCGGTTGACTGACGGCAGTCCTTATTAGGACAACATGACTTTCTGGGGTGGGTGAAATGGCCCGGCCGTAAGTCAACGTTGGGTTGGGTTGGGTTCTCGTCCTTTGTGAAACTGGAGGCGTTGTTCGTTGCCCTCATCAGTCTAATCGAGCCTAAAGTGTCTCCGGTGCGGCCTCTGAAAGGTGTTCTCCCAAAGCCATCCTGCTGCAGATGCAGATTCCACCCAGGGCGCAATTTTCTGCAGGCTACCCTGATTGACTGTTTCGTCCTTAAAACAATCCTCACAAGAATGCGAGTAAGTTTTGGCTTCTCGGCTGACTCGGTCAAGACAGGGCTCGGATAGGCAATCTGCAGGTATTGAGGGTGTAAAAGGTTTCGAAATCGAGCTCTGTTGCAATCAGCCCCATACATGTGCCTTCCGCTGTAGGGGCCAAAAATGATGCGGCTCGAATGATGACTCGATCCTGCAATTCTTCGACCTATCGAAATCTCCCGGTCCAAGACATGCACTGCGCGTCTGTCAGTTCTTCGTGTCACCATTTGCTGAAGCGTGCGCTGCGTGTGCCCGGTTGTATTCCTCCCGCATAGTCTCCAATATCTGCTGAACCTGCGCCTCGCCTTCTTCACCGGGAAATCGTTCCTCCAGCTCTTCTATCACGAGAGAAAGAAATTGCCGGTCGTCGGGTTCTGGCTGTTCTTCTCCCTCTGCAGGGATTTGACCGTCGACACCGTCAGCGGGGGCATGGTCATCAACATCATCGTTGTTATCACCCTCGCCGTTGACATCTTGTGCTTGATCATCTTCATCAGCATTTTGCTGCTGCTGTTGTCCCCTCGGCAATCCCAATCCCAGATTGATCAACCCGAGGGCTTCGGTCTTTGTTAACCCAAATGCGTGTAATCTAGGCACGACATTTTTGATGAACGTCTCTGGGGGAGGGTATCTGGCAATGAAAGGGACCGTATTCGTGACATAATGCTCAAACTAGACAGATGGTATACGAGGTCAGCAGCAGTTCGCCACTTTACAAGGATTTGAGGCCCAGCGATATATCACCGCTTTGGTAGACATACATCGTCTCGCAAGCGCTCATAGTCCTTCAAATTGACCTGCTTGTAGGAGCCGATCTTCCGTGGTGGGGGCCGGGGCGGGTTCTGAGAGAGGAATTGATGCACTTCGGAAGTTGTAAGCAGTGCGGACTGGGGATCGAGGACCTGTGGGCGTGTATGTTGTTAGCAATGGTCTCGGTGTGTCTCTGAAGGGAACGGGGCGGAGATACAAGGGTTATCGGAGTGCACATACTCTCATGTTGGCGGGTTTTCTGCTGCCTGATACACTAAACTCGGGCCAGGTTTGTGAAACAAAACTGCTTCAACTCATTTTGAGCGAAGGACTATGTCTAGAATCCGCAGATTCTTCTTGGGCAACGCGAGCACGCATGAGGAATCTGTGCAGAGGCGCAGTTGAAGGTGCGGAGAAAAATTTGAAGAACCAAAACCTTCTGCGGGGAAACATCAGCCTGACGGGGTCGACGAGGCTGCGTGCTTTTGGCATGGGCGGACAAGGTATTGTGGCATTGCATTTCATCCACACACTCTCCGAGCAAAGCTACCTTTCACAGAGAAAGCTAATGGCTCATTCATGAAAGAACGCCAGCAGTAAGCCAGTCAGCTAAGTAGGCTCATCCAGCGCCACAGCCTGGTGCTAGTAGATTGTACATTTTCTCGTCGACAACCATTCCTCCGACCAGGCAGAACACCAACCCCCGACGCCATGCAGTAACCTGAGATGCAGAAAAGACAAAAGGCAGCGTAGGTATCAGTCAGCACCTTATGCCTTCTCTTTCCGCTTCTTTTTCTTTTCTGACTTCGAGGTGTCGGCATCTTCTTCCACTCGTTTCCGCTTCTTGGACCCCTCAACCTCCCCGTTTGCCTCCTTGGCCGCAGCCTTCTCGGCCGCTTTCTTAGCCTTCTTAATCTCCTTCTTCGAGATTGCTACTGGCGTCCCGTCCTCTTGGAGCTGGATTTCGCCCCTTGCCAGCTTTCTCTTGTATCTTTCCACGCTCAATCCACACTGTGCAGCGAGTAATTCAATCTTATCCTCGTGGCCAGCTGTTGCCGCCTTTTCTGCTTCGGCCTTCTTTTCTTTCTTTGCAGCCTTGCGAGCAGCTTTCTCCGCAGCTTTTCGTTCTTTTTCAGCTTTCTTGGCTTCCTTTTTCGATATGCCATTCACCCCGTTGACGGCGGACGGCACTGTAGCCTCAACTTCGGCTGCATTTATTGGTTCGTCAGGTTGTGACTCGGCTTCGTCGTTATCCAACTCGCCGTCTTCTTTCATATCCACATCCTCTGAAACATCTTCAATGAGTTTCTTTTCCTGCTTGCCCTTCTTATCCTTCTTTGACTTCTTCTCCTCTTTAGCTGGAGCCTCGTCACCCGCCAACCCATCGGCATCTGGGTTGTACTTCCGTGCTTCTTTAATCTCCCATTTCTTTGGCTGCGGTGTGGTAGACACGCCGTTGGGGGCAATGGCGACTCCTCGAGGTTTGAGCGGTTTGCCCTCCATAGCGGCTAGTTTGCGCTCAAGGTTCGCTCGTGCAGATAACCCAAGAGCGGCCTTCTCGTCCTCAGGAATGTCCATTTCGTCATCCCCCCATTCTTGCAGCGCATCTACCCTCAATCCGAGTGCGGCTTTGGCGGCAAGCACTCTGGCCATCTTGCCCTTATTTCTGCCTGTGGCTTGGCCAATCAAGGATGCATGGTAGATGAGACCGTATTTTGGAGTGTCATGCTTTGTCTTCAACGCGCGGAACAGTGCCTTCTCGGCTCCGAGGATTTGTATCGTACTCGCCGGGCTTTTGGAGAGGTTCATCAGACTTCCAGCATGGGCAATGAGTCGAGCACCCACAAGATCGCCCACAAGAGTTGTCAAATTCGGAGCGATTGCCGTCATTCTCGCCGAAAGATAGCTGGCAAGCTGAGTGCGGTATTCTGTAAATTGCACCACCTGCTCGGCCAAGCTTTGTATATTCTCCAAGTCTTCGTCGGTGATTTCCGTGCCCATTGATCTGTCAGCAGCGGCCTTTACTGCAGCTTCAATCTCTTCGGGCAGAATCTCGGCTAGGTCACAGTTCTCCCAGTTTGTCCGCATGCCCATCTTCAATACCACTTTGGCATATGCGAGGTTGTCGTTCAGGATCTTTGCCATCTCCGGAAAGTGCCAGCCATACCATTCCTTTACTCTCATGGCATATGTGTTCAACTCTTTATCCAAATCATCCAGCAAACCAATTGCTTGCACAATCATGACATCAATCTTGTCCGGAGAGAACTTGAGTTTGTGTCTCGCGAGCGAATGTGAAAGGCCCAGGCTCATGGTCTTGACATCGTCTGGCAATAGACCAGGAATGAGAGACGGGAGGTATTCTCGAATGGCTCGATACAGGTCGGCGGTGGTGGAATCGGCAACGGCTTTGATCTCCAAGCCTGGAATCTTTCCGATCGCGTTTCCCAGTTTTGGATCTGCGACAGCCAGAGAAATCTTCTTCTCGTCTTTCAAGGTGTTTAGTAGTGATGAGAGTTGCGGCGTTACTTTGCCTTCCACAATTGCAGCAGCTTCTTCAAGTGCTGCCGCAGCGCTATCGAATTTCTGGAACTCCTTCAACTTGAGCATGGAGGTGACATTTTCGACGTTGCTCAGTTCGGAAGCGAGGTCGTCCCGCTTCAGGAGTTTCTTGTCTTTGGCCTTGAGCAAGGCATAGCCAGCGGAGGTTTCGGTGAGGATGAGGAGGGTCATGTTGAGGATATGCGCAACACGCGCCGGTAATCAATGTGGGAGATATTACAATACTAGATGTGCTGAGAAGAAATATGGAAAAGCTCTCCAAAATTTCGCGGACCTCGACTGCACAATTTTGCGGAGCGGACCCACCAGCGCCAAGCCTTTCTGTAGATGGAAAGTGCGGCGAGAATATTCAGGCCGCGGCGCTTATCACCAAAAGCCACTCCCTCCTAGCGGCTGAGGAGTAGGAGGAAGAGTTTCCTACCACGACAGAAAGACGTGAATTACAAAGTCGATACAATTTCAAGTGCGACCAAAAGTAGCCCCTGTGGAAGCGCATCCAATTCCGCCATCCTCAGCACTCCCTTGGCTATGGCTATTCACCAATAGCCGACCACAACCTCTCGATTTCTGCCTGCGGATCATGTGAATACGCCCACTCGGTCAACACTGGGTCACTCCATTGATTAGGGCTCTCCTTGTACTCTTCGCCTTGCACTTCCACCTTCATGGCCTCATCACGAGCTCGCTGTACTGGCCCGTCCGGAAGATGTAGTATCAAGCCATGTGCGTAACTGGCTTCGTGGACTCTCTTCACCCGAGGTTTGCGCATTTCTTCCCATTTGGATATTGCTACTGGAAGATCCTCTATTGATCGAACATGCTTCAACGAGGCCGCTAACGCAGCAGCATCTTCCACAGCCATGGCAGCTCCCAAGGCCATGTACGGAACCATCGCGTGAGCTGCGTCGCCGGTTATCAAGACTTTGCCGGAATCAGAAGACCAGATGTCAGGAATGTCGATGCAGTTAATAGGCCAGTCTAAAGTTGAAGTCACCAACTCTAACAGCCGTCTCAGACTTCATTTGGTTAGCAACAATCTCACAGTCAGTGCATTTCCGTGCCAGTACTGAGCACTGTGCTGTGAGAGATGGACTCACCATGGATCCCACCCAACAAATTGTGACCTCATTTCCTCCAGTATCTGAGGCATTGATTTCTCTTCTGCTCCATCCCGACTTTGTGGATGAGTGACGACCAGATTGAAACGTTCTCCCCCAGCAATGGCATAGCTCATTACATGTAGGTTGTGCCCGACCCTGGCACCAGAGTTAGCCAACTCGCATGCTCGCAATCCTGAATATGCTACTTAAAGGTTTCATACCACAGATTTAGATTCGGCTGCTCGAGAATCCATCTGGTCATAGGGTCTGCCTTCATGTCGGCTACGGAAATTGTCCCTCGGTATGCAGAAAGCCCATGGCCCCACGGTCCTTTGTCTTTGTCGCCATTGAGCTCATGGCGAGCCAACGACTTCAGTCCTGCGGCAGAGGGTGTCAGTTTACGGGCCAAATAAATCAACTTTCAATCTCAAATCTCACCGTCGGCAGCAACTATTAGATCCGCCTTGATCGTCTGGCCATCAAAAAATGTCACTTCACCATTTTGCATGTCGTACTTCTGCACCTTTTTGGACAAATACACAGGCACACCCAGTTCGACCGTCCGGTCATGCAGAACCTCATGCAAATGTGCTCTATGGGTCACATAGTAGGGTGAGCCAAACCATTGCTCAATATCCGGATTGAGCTTGGCTTTTCCGATGACGGATCCATCTTCCCAACGTCGCCAAAGCAGGGCCGCTGGCTTGACAGACCGCCGCTCGAGAGCAGAACGGAGACCCCATGAATGGAGAATGCGGGTCGAATTTGGTGGGATTTGGATACCAGCTCCGACCTGTGCATACTGTCATGAGCTCGCAAGTCGCAACAACGCTCCTGCCAAGGGGACCGCAAGCAGAGAAAGCCGGGTCTGCGCGATGCACGGCTTACCTCACTCAAAGCGGAAGCCTGTTCGTAGACAGACACAACGTGGCCCGTTTGAGCCAAAGCAATCGCATTCGAGAGACCTCCAACGCCGGCGCCGATGATAGCCACGTTCAATTTCGCCCATGGTTGCTCCGAGGTCCCATTCGTTCCATTCGTTATGCTTGTTTTGGTCTGTCTCGTTGCATGCGCAGCTGTTCCGTTCGACAACTTGCACTTGACCGGCGATAGCAATGGCAATTCCTTCTCCCTCCGGAGACGACGAATAAAGTTGTACGATCCTGAAGGATAATCAGGTATCTGATGAGGATTGATTCAATTAACATCCCTGGACCAGAAAAGCAATGCGCTCAACCGACAAAGACATGTCTGTATACATACCTGGATCTTGTCTAGTTCTACGTTCATCTTGACCCTCTAATTTCCTGACGGCCTGTTCCTGTTGTCGTTGTTGTGGTGACGGCGTCTTCTTTAACCTCTGATTCTAGCCTTCTCCTTTTGTCTCAATGATTCAAGTTATATCAGACTAAGTTCCTCAGTACGTTCTGCCCTTCTTCCGACGACGCTGCCTCCTATAAAACCTCTCGGATTGCCCGGGCACTCCGAGCAGACGAAGCACGAGAGACATTTTCCTGGGCCACAAATAGAGATGACATACACAATAATGACACGAGGATTCGTGTCAGCAAGCTTTCTCCAGCATCATCCACATACATACTGCCGCCACTTGGGCAGGCTCTGCATGTCGTGAGATTCTCGGAGCCATCCGAAGCTTGATTACATACTCTGCAGAATTTGTGTACTCTTAGTATTTCACCCGAGGAAACCCACCCGAACTTTGCTTTTCAACTGCTTGCACAATGCACGCTATGAAGTCTGTCATAATCTTGCCGTCATAATGGTCCTGACCGATTGGGGTGGCGAAGGTGACAGGGCGGACCGATGAGGTTTGTTGGCCTTTGTTTTCCTGCAGCCACTTTCGGTATCAAGTAGTCGGTGACAAGAACTAGTTTCATTCAAACAAGCAGGGGGAAACAGAGTCCATTAACTAGCGTATATTTGCGCGTATGAACCTATCTTTAGAGGAATCACACCACTCCTATTCCCCAATAGAGTACATCTTGAGGCGCTCAAGCAAAGGCCTGTCCGAGAGCACAAACAGATAGCAGTCTTGCACTCCATCTGCTTTATGCAATATCCGACTCCAGGCGGGCACGGCGAAAGTGTCATGAGGTCCCCAAGTCACCGTCTTGGTGCCTCCACTCGCCGTCGTGATCTCGGTTCTGCCGGAGCCCGTATGGACATGGTAGATATAGGAACAGGTGTCTCTCCTGGCAGTCGAGTGTCGCCCCGCTTGCACCTTCTCTGCATGTGCTCCCAAGGTGCCTGAGATATAGGCGCTGGAGGGGCTCCTGTAGTGCTGCAGTGCCCAAGGAGCGGCTTCGGTCTCGGCGTCGAGCCTTGCTTTCATTTCCGCCCAGGGAAAGCGGAGAGGGCTATTTGATACGGGCCTGGGTTTGAAACAGGTTCTGTAAGTACTCTTCTTCCTTTCTTTCTTCTGCCCATGACCGAGCAGGGGAGAGCGGAGGCGTTCAGTCTTGGGGGTAGTGTACTCACTTGCTAGGGTACCGCTCCTTTTCGTAAGGTTCCGCAAAGTGGGTCGGAAGCTGATGGTATAGAGGCAAATCCAACCCGTCCAGCCAGATCATGGGGCCAGTCCCTTCGTGCCCGTGGTCATGCCATTGCCACTGAGGGGTCAGAATAACGTCCCCGGCCTCCATATAGAGCTTCTCTCCTTCAACCGCGGTGAAGCCACGACTGCCTTCGATGATGAAGCGCAGGGCGAACGCCCGGTGCCGGTGGGCTGGTGCAGTTTCACCCTGATTGATGAGTTGAAGACCGGCGTAAATGGAGTCGGTCGTGAAGGGTGCCTCTGAGGATATATCTCTCATTAGTCCCGACTGTCTTGTTTCACGCCTGTCCCCAAGCCTCAAACTATCGAGATCTTACTCAGCGCAGGGTTTATGAGCATGAGGACGCGTCGCTCGGCCTCTTCGCTGCTCACCACCTCGCCAGCTTCCAGCAAGAGAGGGCGTAACTCATTGTATCTCCAGACTGCGACTTCTGCCTTAGGAGATGGCTGTGGCGTGACCATGGCTCGCATGGCCTTCCAGAGAGGCTGCACATGCTGTGCAGGGAGTTTTTCCAGCAGCTTCATTTCCGGAATTCGACCCATCTTTTCGGTCGCCGCTGTGCTGGTGTTGGTGACGTTCATGTTGAGCTGCGTGCAAAATGCTTAGCAGCGCAAAGTCTCCTTCAAGGAACCAACATGGGCCACTTAGATATAGCCATTTCCTCACGGCTAGTCAAGCATTCAGCAACACCTGCAGCAGTCACAAGATGCCAGATGGAAAACCTGTGGTATCCTGCCCTGTGGCCGGCAAAAGCATTGCTCGGCAGGAGACCCGAGACCACTTATTCAAGACTCGGTTCAGCCCCGAGCTCAGGCACATTTCCGTGTGGCTGATGATTTGTCATAATCGTGGCCCATCATATTATGGTTATAACAAGAGAATGGTTCGTCGTGTCATTCTTTGGCTGTAGTTGATGTCAGCGAGCTAGACCCATTGGGATAAGGTATAGGCTGCGACTGTTGGCTATTGACAGGGACTTCTTTCTCCCATGCTCACCTTTCCTACTTCATCGCCATCAGGCAAGGACTTTTGCACTCCCATCCAGAAGAGCTTGCATTGGCTGGTGTGAATGTCATTATCACTATTGTTGTCCTTGGCGTGATTTCTCACGCAAAGGGGAAAATACCACATTCAAAAACCCCGCAATGCGTTCGAAATGGCCACGATACATTGCGATGTCGGAGGATATTTCATTCGAATAATCTTTCGCCGCAGTCAAGAATGATTTAGTCCTTGATGTCTGTAATCGACATACGAAGACTTCTCGGATCTCGCCCGAAGTTTTGTCGCTGCATCGCAATACTCCAAACCCGCCTCCCCTCGCCCTAGAATTATCCTCGGTATAAGCCCGAAGATTAATTCTCCAGCCCGCCCCTGGATTCAGGCTGGTGATATGCTCTATTGGTAAATTATTCTGGACTTCTGACAATTTCATCCAAGCCAAAATGAGCATGGCGGACAACAAACAACCAGTAAGATGTCTTCACGCATTTAGCAATTGTCGATTTGGCTGACCATCCCACTCCATGCCCAGACTCGCACCGAGACGGACGCGATGGGCTCCATTGAGGTAAGCTCATACTCCAGAAGCCTCCTGCAAAGGACGGAGAATGTTCCTGACTTGTCGGACATAGGTTCCATCTGACAGATACTGGGGTGCCCAAACGCAACGGTCAGAAAACCTGCCTTTGGTCCTGCTTGCCTGTTCTCATGTCAGAGTGGGTGTATAGCTCGTTTCAGAATTTCCGCATCAATCAGGATCGAGATCGCATGCCAGACTCGGTGATCCGTGCCTTTGGGATCCTCAAGGGTGCTGCAGCGAAGGTTAACGTGGACCATAACGTGCTAGGTGAGTTGGATATGCTTCTTCCTCTATCCCCGTGCCAGGAGGATATGAAAGGACAAAGCGACTAGGAGAGGCTGAGCAAAGACATCGACATAGATGCGAAGCTTGGGCAAGCAATTCAGCAAGCAGCCAAGGAAGTGGCGTCGCTGGAACTAATAGACCACTTCCCCTTGGTGGTATGGCAGACCGGGTCGGGCACGCAGACCAACATGAACACCAACGAAGTTATATCGAATAGAGCCAACGAGATCCTTGGCCAGCCGCTGGGCCAGAAAAGCCCTGTCCACCCCAACGACCACGTAAATATGTCCGGCTCTTCGAACGATGGTATGGCAACTGCTATGCATATCGCGGCTGTACTGGACCTAGAAGACCTTTTGCTCCCGGCAGTGACCAGCCTTCGAGATGCCATGAGGAAGAAGAGCGAGCAATTCGCGCATATCGTCAAAATTGGCCGGACCCATCTCCAAGATGCCGTGCCACTTTCACTTGGACAGGAATTCTCTGGTTTCGAGAAACAACTCGAGCTGGGAATACAGCGTGTTGAACAAGGACTTGAGGGTCTCCGTTTCCTGGCCATGGGGGGCACGGCAGTGGGGACGGGCTTGAATACATACAAGGGATTCCATGAGGCCTTTGCTGCCGAAGTCAGTCGAGTCACGGGCAAGCGCTTCTTCACAGCACCCAACAGGTTCGAGGCCATTTCAGCAAACGATGCCATCGTCTATGCCTCGGGCGCACTCAACACATTGGCCTGCTCCCTGTTCAAGATCGCTCAGGATATCCGCTTCGAAGGCAGTGGCCCGCGGTGTGGCTTAGGAGAGCTTCTGTTACCCGAGAACGAGCCAGGCTCCTCTTTCATGCCGGGAAAGGTGAATCCAACTCAGTGTGAAGCAATGACGATGGTGTGTGCAAAGGTAGTAGGAAACCATGCCGCCATCACTCTAGGGGGCTTGAGCGGGCAATTTCAACTGAACGCTTTCAAGCCGCTCTTGATCTCTGATTTTCTGCACTCGGTCCGTATTTTGAGCGATGCCATGCGGAGTTTTGAAAAAAATCTCTTGGAGGGGCTTCGGGCGGATGAGAAGCGCATCAGTTTCCTACTGGGCCAAAGGTAAGCTTCACACGTGTCTTCCCACCTCTCATACTCTATCGAAGTACCTTTTCCTGACCTTTACACAGCCTAATGCTCGTGACTTGCCTCAGCGGTAGACTGGGATACGACTTGGCCTCAAAGGTTGCAAAGCATGCTTATAAGAATGACCTCACGTTGAAGGAAAGCGCATTGGAGCTCAACGCCCTGAGCGGAGAAGAATTCGATCTTCTCGTGCGCCCTGAAAAAATGATTGCGCCCACGGGGTAGTCAACTCGGACTAGTTCTAAGGGCAAAGGCCGAGAGTGAGGTGTTTGTGAGTCCATGTAGACTTGGAGAAATCGATACATAGCTAGGTAATTACCTCATTTCTGTATTTCTCTTTTCAGATGAGACTCCACAAGCCGAAGCCTCCTACCCCGGATTTGCGGGGCGGAGGCGGCTCACCAGGCTGAGTAAAGCCTCGGAACATGTCCGAGTTTTCTTACTGTATCTCATTTCAACTTGAGTCTTTGCATCGAACCCTTCCCCAGGAAATAGGTACATCTTCGTTCTTTGATGGAAGCTGTGAGGGAACGCTGTATGAGACAATTTTTGCGAATAGATAATCCAGCCTGCCTTTGCCGAAGCAAGTGGTCATCGAGCACGAAACCCGCGCCATGGAGTCTGCAGGACCATCGGACCCAGTGGTGAGCGGAAAGCTCAGAGCTGACGCTGTCGGCTTTAGCCGACACAGAAAGCGTGCATCCTCCAAGAAACAGAGTACAGACCTCAAGAGGCCGAAAATTGCGCTTGCTTGTATCGAGTGTCGTTCGCGGAAGGTCCGGTGTGATGGAGTCCAACCTGGTGTGCAACGACCGACTTTCATCGCTCCCTCTCTCCCATCAGAAATGCTGAGCCTTTTGCAGTGTGTGGAGCCTGTCGTCGCTGTCGCAGAACTCATCCGAATTGCGTCTACCCAGATCGAGGATTGTCCGGTATCTCTTCCGAGTCAGTCATACCACTGCACAAGTCTACAAACGCGCCCAAGCTGATCGCATGGGAATTAGGTATGTGGTACAGTTAGAGAGCAGGATCCGGCAACTGGAAGCCGCACAAGGGGGAATACCACGACACGACTCACACGAGGGGAACACCGGACCAATTTTGAGCCAAAGCCAACATGTACCTGTCATTGATCCGTACCCACCAGTGAGTTCTTGCGCCGGTAGCTGACGGTCACAACGCCAAAGCTAACGAACGATCTAGCAATCGCCCTTGGACGTGGAAGTCAACTCCAACACAGAAACTAGCCACAGACACGAAATCGTGTTGTCCCCGCCTCTGACTGCGCCCGGTGAGCAAGATCATGTCGATTACGATTCAAGTCCTTTCACTGGGCGTGTCGAGGGTATTGATGGTATGGGGAATATTGGAACGACAGAGCACAGCTTTTCCGAAGACACGTCCAGCGCCGCGAGCTTCATGAAACAGGTAAAGAGCGCCATGGCTGCCAGACTAACTTCCTCCGTGCCACGGACCCTTGCAACGTCATTCTACAATGCTGCTCCTGGTTTTCACGCCGTTACTAGACCTAAGCAGCATGATCAGTCGATCGCGGAGCTCTTCGTTTTGCCACCACGTCGCGTCGCAGACGACATGATGGAAAAGTACTGGAACGAAGTATACCTCCTCTATCCTTTTCTCATGCGGGAGCGCTTCATGCCGGCCTATCAAAGAATCTGGACGGGTGCAGACCGAGAGACTGACCAGAGATTGCTGTATTGTATTTTGAACCTGATCTTTGCAATCTGTTGCCAGATCAGCAAGAGGGAGTCTCCAAGCGAAAAGGCTGCTGCTGCCGAGGTGTTTTACAAAAGGGCGTCAAACCTGTTGCAGGTCAATCTAATAAGCAGCGGCTCCCTGGAGCTCGTACAGGCCCTTCTTCTCATGGGTCAATATCTACAGAGCACCGAATGGCCGCATAGATGCTGGGTTGCCATTGGTTTGGCCATCCGCATCAGTCAGGGCTCTGGTCTACACCTTCGACGGACCACAATGAATGTTGCGCAGATCGACCGAGAGCTGGCGCGTCGGGCGTGGCATGGGTGTGTCTTTATGGACCGGATGGTGTCAATGACCTTGGGCCGTCCGATGATGATATCCCGAACGGACGCTTCGGTTGTGCCTTTCCCGGAAGCTATCGACGACCAATACCTGTCTCTGGAGATAGGACAAGATCATTCACAACCTCAAGGCCAAGTCTCGATCATCGAGTTCTACGTCCAATCGTTGAAACTCTACATCATCACCGAGGAGATATTGTCGGTCATGTATCCTCACGAAGACGCCGCCTCTTCCCCAACACGGGCTTCTTCTGCTCTGGAAAAGCTCGCGAGCCTCGACTTCAACACAATCTTGAGGATCGATTCGGCCATCACCAATTGGTACAAGGCAGTCCCAAACGAACTCAAGATCCATAGCGACTCTTTGCCGGAGCCCCACAAAGCTGCCCATGCAAGGCAGGCAAATATCCTGCGGCTTCGCTGTCTCCAGGTCCAGATCCTCTTGTTCCGTCCCATCCTTTCGCTTCTGCTGGCTCAGGAGATCAGAAGCAAGGCAATCTGTCTACCGACAGCAGAGTTATGGTTGCCGCTCTCGATGGGGCTGATTTGTGTGAGGAAATGCATGCGCAATGCACTCGAAATGATCAGCATCATCTACGAGAAACAGATTAACCCGAGGTCCAATGACATTGAGCTCCTTCCAGCATGGTGGTTCCAGGTTTTCTGTAAGTCCTGTGCTCAACCGGAAAGAAAAAGCGGTTTGCTAATACGTGAAAAGTCATCTATAGTAAGCACCATTCCAATTTTTCTCCCTTTCTAATCCACCTTAGTACATATCACCCTGCGAAATTGTTTGACTTCACAGCAAACCTCGCTGTGCGTCCCGGCTCTAGAAGCTATTTCGTTATGATTGATCCGCGATGAGTCGACAACACATCTGCTGACCGAATAACTCCAGCTGCCGCCACAGCCCTAATACCGGCACGCGTCTATAGCTACATCCGCGGCGACATCTCGCAGACATCGCTGACCGAAGCGTGGCGACGCTCACTCGAAGTCCTGCGCCGCCTTTCTCCCCTGAGTCCCACTGCAACGCGGTGTCTGGCTGCACTCGAGCTCCTCGACGAAGAAGTGGTTGCAGATGAGATGCCCAACAACGGCCCCAATCCGACCTCCAGCAAACACGACGGGGATGATGAACGTGCACTTGACAACTCACCCCATCCACTCGACCTTCGCGCCGGCCGGCTGCACGAAGACAACACAGTACAGCGAAGTAGCTGCAACAACAACACCCTCGGCTCACAAGGTGAGGGCAGCACCACGATAGTCGCGCCAGCTTGGAGCGGACCGAGCGGTCACAGGACCCCCCAGTCACAGACACTGTCCGAGCTTGCCGTTCCTTTCCGAATGGTCCAACAGCCACAACATCAATACAATACCCAAGTAGATTCATTCGGACGAATGCTACAGATGCAGGATTTCAGCTGGCTGGATTCCCTCCCTGCAGACCTCTTGGCAGGGGGCTACGAGGACTTGCCGGAGCTTTTTTCCCAATGATATGACCTGGGTAAGGCCCCGGAAGGGGCAAACTGAGGAAGTATGTCTTGCAGAACAGCAATCTCCGGTCTAATGCGGGAAATTGTTGGGGAGACAGATAGAGACGGCTTAAAAGAACTCCTGTTTTTCTATTGTATATTGTGTATACTTCTTGTTGTTTACTTCCTCTCTTCAAACCTGACCATTATGGTCTTGGGATATGCCGTGAGGCCATCTGCAAATTCCAGCGAGGAGTCTGGTGTGGTGAGGTCCATCTTTGTGAGAATCAACCAGTCAGCATGACCACAAGTCATCACATGGATAGGAAATGGAGAGAGATAACCAACCTTGAACCGCAGAACCAGAGTGGGAATCAGCTTCTTGATCTCCAGCTCGGCAATGTGTCGGCCCAGGCAGACCCGTTTTCCAGACCCGAACCCCATCGAGGCTCGTTCCATGGCAAGCCTCTTCTCCGGGTTCGTCAGCCACCGCTCGGGTCGGAACTCTTCGACATCCTCGCCGTAGAGCTCGCGGTTGTAGTGGATGACTTTGGCGGCACATCCAACCGTGGTGCCGGCTGGTACCTGCTTGCCGACGATGACGGCGCCGCCGGGAGGCACCACGCGCTCCAAGGGGATCGTGACGAACGGGTTGCAGCGCATGGCTTCCTTGAAGACAGCGTCTAGGTACTCGAGCCGATTGACTTCGGTCCACTGCGGCACCGGGGTGGAAAGTTGGGCCTGCTCCAGCTCCTGCTTGAGCCGGTCGTACGCGGCGGGGTATTTCATCAGGAAGAAGAGAATTGTCGTGATCGTCACCGTCGTGCTGTCGAAGCCCGCCGAGATGGTCGACGTCGTCATGAGCTCGATGACGTCGTGGCCGATGGCCGGGTTTTTCTTGTACGCGTCGACGTACTTCTGGAGCAGGTCCTTCTGGCCCTCGGTCTTCCCCGCCGGCGCCGCTTCGCGGTTGGCCAGCTTCCGGAGCGCCTCGAGCGCCCACGCGGATGATCTCTTGGTGACCCAACTGAAGAGCGGGTGTTGGAAAAGGAGGTACTCCAACGTCGGCAGCGCCTGCCAACGCACCCAATGCGCGACTCTGTCACGGCTGGGGTCGACCATTCCCCAAACATCCCTCCGGTTCTGCAGATGGCCCAGATTCTCACTGAATGCTAGCTGCGTCAGCATATCGAGCTGGAAGAACTGTATGGTCGTGAAGAGGTCGAACTCGGGAAACTCGATGATGGTCCGGGCGAGCTCGCTGACCGTTTCGTCGACGCTGTGCTCGTAATCGAGTAGGGTCTTTGTTGCGAACGCGTTCCCGACCCCCCTCTTCAAAAGGGTGTTGCCGTCCTCGTCCTGCATGTCGATAACGCTCCCGATCGACTTGCCACGAGGCGTGGGCACCCGCAATGGGGAGTACGAGTCGGCCTGTGATGCAGAATTTGTGAAAACGGCTCTTGAAAAACGGAGGGACCAGAGTACTACGGGGCTGACTGACCTTTCTGAATTCCCCATGGTTTGTGTAAATTGTGCTGACGGCGGCAGGGTCGCTGACATGGATCGTGTTTGGGCCAATTCGCACCAGAGGACCATGCTTCTCGTGAAGCTTGATCAGTGTCGTGGTGATAGTGCCGTAGTTCTGAGCATATGCTCTCCAGAGGTCCGTGAAATTTGCCAAAAAGGGCCCTGGGATGGAGCTTAGTTTTCGATATCTGGAGTAAAGCCGTAGTGGAATCAGGAATACAATGGCGATAAGCACAATGCCCTCGACCGATGAAGCCATCATTGATTGTCGCTAACCCTGTCGAAGCTCCTAAGGTAAGGTGAGGCTGTCGACAACCGTTCCCTAGACTTTTGGTGGATGGCTCTTTATAAACACTGTGATAGCCATTTTGGCAACTCCTCTACCCTTATGCTCCACTTGCTTGTCGCTTTCAAGCATTGCTGAAGGGTGATCCTCCGGGTGATGTCAGCAAGTTCGGAAGCCACCCGAGGATGGACAGTCGAGCACGGAACATGCTGTTCATGGAGCGCCTTAATTGGCGCCTGGCAAGGACAAGTACCGAAGTAACAATGAACTTCGGTTCCACCCTCCTCACCGTCTGAATTCACAACCCTCGAGACAAGTCGGAGGTCAAGAACAACTGGGCCATTGCCCCTCGGGGGTAAGCTTACCACAGGATGCTGAACAGCAAAATGAGCTCGGGAGGTAATGTTCATTGTGAGGCGTGGAACGTAGCGCAGACTCGGGCGAAGTACCCCATTATGACTCCGACATTCGCCAGATGATTCGGTCTAGGGGATTGAGACCAGTGCCGCAGGGACCCGATTGACTTGGGTCGCCAGGAGTACGCTGCGAGGCAGTACCGGTATTGATCATTGCCAAGGACAGACGAAAAGGGGGAACAAGACAATCGATGACGGAGGCAGTTCTTGAGAGAAAGTGCCAAGTAATACAGTACTCTTTTGGAGCGAAAATGCCAGGTATTGAGCATGATGTGGGCAATGCTAATTGTAGACAGAGAAGCTGGCTTTTAAGTAGGAAATGGAGGTCAGCCAATGAAATGATACTCCGGCTTCATCTTCCTTCCCATGCCTTCAAAGGACTTAGCCTTCAACTATTATCGCCCTCCATTTTGAGTTCTGAGGATGTGGTTTATTTCAACGCTCGCAGCCTTGCTGCCGAGGGAGCTAGCGGCCTGTTTCCAAGTGTATGTGGCTCAGGTTCATGTCCTTCGGGACATGGTAGCCGAACAGCCTCGGATCCAATCCTGCAGCATTCATGGCAGTTTCTACACTTCTGATTGACAGACCTGAAGTAGGACGACACAATTGCACATCATCAGAGGTTTACGATTGCCGTGAAAATATGACTGTGCCTGCCGCTGGGGGAGTAGCTTCACGCCACGACCTAGATGACGTTGCTCTCGGGCGGTATCTGCAACGCACGAATTCCGTGCCTACATTAAAGCTACCAGTTGTATCGACAAAAATCGGTTATGGTCAAAGCAATCCGACATATTACGTCGACGATGCAGCGTAGGTTGTGTATGCAGACATATGACTGTCTTCATAATAGCTGACACGATGCACCCTCAGCGGAACCCGACTCATTCTCAGAAAAAAGCCCGCGGGGCAAATCATCAGCAAAGTCGCCCACCAGGTCGACCGCGAGTTTCGGGTGTTGAAGGCCCTTGGCACGGTCAAAGGATTTCCTGTGCCCAAGGTCTATACGCTATGTATGGACGATTCCGTCATCGGCACAGCGTTCTACGTATGCTTGTTAGGTATCTCCGGCTAGAACCGGGGTCTGTTTCGCTGACTCGCAATCAATGGTCGAATAGGTCATGGAGTTTGTGAAAGGCAGGATATTCACAGATTACAGCCTTCCAGAGCTGTCGCCTTCAGATAGGCGCAAGGCGTGAGTTGGTCTCTGCATGTCCTTGCCACGGGCTAACCCAGCATTCTTTTTGCTCAGCTGGTTCTCTCTGGTGGAAACCCTAGCATGGCTCCATTCAATTGACCCATTTTCCATCGGGCTAGAAGGATTCGGCAAGACCACGGGATTCTACGCTCGTCATTGCAACACCTTTACTAGAATCGAGGCCGAACAATCCAAGATCGAAGACAGCGATGGAAAGCCACTCGGCCGAGCACATGAGCACTATGATGAAATTATCGACTACGTGAGAAACAATCTACCTGGCGACCGCTACGCGATTGTGCATGGTGACTACAAGTTTGACAATGTGGTAAGAAACTCCCTCCCGCAAGGGTTAGCAACGCTTAATTTCGGGTCATTTGCAGATACTCCATCCTACCGAGCCACGAGTCATTGCGATCCTCGATTGGGAACTCTCAACTATTGGGCACCCGCTGATGGATGCAGTCTTTATCGTTGCGTCGTTCTGGAACGAGGCATATAAGACTTCCTCGAACCCACTTTCCAAAGTCAACGGTGTGCCCGGGGCTGATGAGTTGATGGACCGCTATAGCGAGATCGTTGGATTCGACCCTCGAAAAGATGGCGGAGGCAAGGACTGGGAAGTGGCCAAAATCTTCCACCACGTACGGGGCAGTACGATTACGCATGGGATCCAGGCAAGGACGATCCGCGGCCAGGCCAGTAGTGAGTTCAGCCACGTGTACTTCGAGTATACGAAATCAGGGCTGGACATTGCATTGAGGATCGTGCGGGAGATGAAGGCAAAGGAAACACCTCTACCAAAACTCTAACAGAGTAGTATACCCTAATATTGCTCTATGGGCAATGCAACGTTTGGGCACACTTCACTTCTAACAGCGGAATGACCTTTCGATGACAGGACCTTCGAAATGAATTTCCGAGTGCAGGACCACTACGCTCTGACGACAGCGTGACAGTCTTAGAGAGCCCTGACCTTGGTCGCCTTTTTCAAAAAGCTGCCTGATGGGGAACCATTCAGGCAATATCTGCGATCATATCTTGGACCGAGAGAGTTTCGCGACCCCACATTTTCGTATAGGTTGCGGTTGAGTTCCTATCTCAGCCTTGCGATTCCGAAAGTGGATTTCCTCCACTTCCAGTATTATGCTCACCAAGCTTGAACTCAGCAGCACCTTCAAAACTCTCCTCAAGGATCTGACGAGCACAATTTTCAGCTTTTCAAACCTGTTTACCATCTTGACTCCGAAAGAGAAACTCAGGATAACTTGGCAAAACTCTCAGATTTTCCGAGGCTGCGGCTTGTTTCCAATCTGGGGAAAACCGTGGCAAACCTGGATGTCTAGCACCCCAACTGCGGGATCTCGCTTCCACCTCTCTCGGTATTGCAGCCAGCGATCATGGAGAGTGAAACGTCTAGGAATACCACCTCAATGTGCTTTCTGCTTCACCTACGCTAAACCCACTTGCAGTTAACCGAGCAACAGAACTTGTCAGCTGGAAGCATAGCTCTGGCGCTCTATCCGATCTAGCCCCACCAGTACGGGGTTGAACCTTGCAATTCATGGGATGTACAGCACCAAGTTGGCCTGACAGACGAATAGCTTTGTCAGGAACCCGGGGGTAGTCTATCCCATTGGTAACAGTCGACTTCGGGTATGCGTGCAATCAGCCTGGCCGAGGCTATCAATACAAGGATCCTAGTCTTCAAGACCAATATCAACAAGTTTCGACCCCGCCTTTTGTCAAGTTCGATATATGAGTGCTTGGAAGCTCGAAAACTACGCGTCTCCTCTGCTTTGGCTGTCCCTCTCTCCACAAAGCCTGTTCTCCCTTTCCCCCGGAAAAACGCTATCGACCATGCAGAAATATCAGCTATTGTGCATTCTTTTCGTTGCCTTCGGCTCAATCTTCTACGCCTATGACTCCGGTAAGGGGCACCCAAGGCTGCAGAACTATCTATCGGTATACTAATTCTGGGTTCAGGCTGTACCACATCGGTCCTGGGATATTCCTCGTTCATCGAGTACTTCAACCTCGACGCCACGACCATCGGAGCTTTTGGGTCTGCCTACTATGGAGGCGGAGCTGTTGGATGCTTCCTCAACTACTATCTGCCTGATAAGTATGGGCGACTGCGAACAATACAGATCTCTTGCGTGCTGGCCTTGATCGGCTCTGCAATGCAGGCTGGGGCGACGAACTTCCCAGTCTTCTGCACTGGCCGTGTCCTCGGAGGAATAGCGAACGGTATTTGCCCCGACCCTGTCTTTACAATGCTGAACTTATTGCCACGGTGGTTTCTCCACCTTGGTAGGTTATTAGATAATCAAATTAACTAACGAGGTTCGTCCCTCAGGTATTGTCTTCTCGGTGTGTCCGACATACGCCAGCGAGATTGCGACTCCAGAGATCAGAGGCCGCGTTGGCTCGCTCTATGCTTTCAATGTCAACTTCGCCTACATGCTCACGGAGTGGATGGGTCTCGGCTTCTATTACATCAAGGGCAATGCTGCATGGCGCACTCTGCTGGGAATCCAACTTGTTCCCGCCCTTTTCATGCTCATTGCTTCGTTTTGGATGCCCTTCTCTCCCCGATGGCTCATCATGAAGGGACGAGAGGACGAGGCATTGGAAGTGCTCAGGAAGCTTCATGCCGGCGTCGAAGGCCATGAAGAAGACTTCTATATCAAGGAGTTCCACCAGATCAAGACTCAGTACCAGATCGATCAGGCCAACAAGCTCGGCCTGATCGCCATCTTCAAGAAGAAATCTTACCGCAAACGCATGTACCTCATCTTGTTGTTCGTGGCCTTTTGCCAATTCACCGGCATCATCCCACTGCAGAACTACCAGGTTACAATCTACACCAAGCTCGGATTCACCAATGTCTTCAGCCTAGTGCTTACAGGTATCTGGGGTACCTTGGGCTGCTTGTCGACAATTACCGCAAGTCAAATTGTTGACAGACTGGGTCGACGACATCTCATGGTGCGTGCTTCACATACACCTGACAATTAGTATATCTTTTGCTGACATTGCGACTTAGTTCGTGTCTTACAGCTTCATGATTCCTGGGGGTATTCTTCTCGTGGCTCTATGGGCAAGCTTCGAGGCTACCAATAGCACCAACTATGCGTTGGGCAAAGCCGTCATCTTTGGCATGTTCTTCTACGGCTTTGGATACGGCGGCTTCATGAACACCTTCTTCCCGACCTACTGCACTGAAGTCATGCCAACCAACATCCGCGCGACCGGCACGGCCAGCGGCTACGCGCTCTTCAACCTCATCGTAATCATGCTGGTCCAGGTGACGCCCATGGCGATCGAGGCCATCAGCTGGAAGTACTTCATGATCTTCGTCATCTGCGACATCATCTTCATAGTCATCTTCATCATCTTCTACCCCGAGACCAAGAATAAGACGTTGGAGGAAATCAGTGCGATTTTTGGCGATGAGGTATGTCGTAATAATGTCAAAGGGTATGACAACAAGGCAATGCTAACTTGTGATAAAACTAGGTTGCCGAGACGATCGAAGAGGCCGGTCAGCATGTTGAAGAGGTCTTGCACCAGCACGAGAAGACCGTCCATCATATCGACGAGGTGCCAGTCAAGCTCGCGTGAACGACTCTTATCAACGCGGGGCTATAGCAAAGTACCACCGCTGACGCTCATATTGTCCCTTCCTCGTGACGCTACCAAGACTAAAGTTGTGGACGTTGGAAAGAATTGTTGAACTTCTTGGCGGCGATTCGCCCGTACTACTTTTTTCCCTCTTACACCACCACCAGCAGATGATACCGGTTGTTTCACCTGCCATCAATGGCAAGATAATATTGTCCCTGTGCACTAAAGGATAATATAAATGTCCATAGTACATTCATTGTATCCACAGTTCCAGGATGGCCGTAAGACTCAAATCATCCCGCGCATCAGTGATATTATTGGCCTAGTGCCCATTTAGTAAAGTGAATAAAGGGTGTGCAGGTTGGGTAGATCTCACGACTAGAATGGCATAGGTCACGCCTGACGAGCACGTTTTAAGCATACGCAATCATGACAAGAAGCCTTTTTGATTGGGAGCTTGCTTTCGCTCGAGACATCTTGTAGTCTTCCTCACACGCGTGACTTCGTGGGGAATTCACTAGTGACTAAAAATATCGCTTTCAAGGAGCAGTAGCGGTGTTACGTCCCAGATATTCAACGCCCTTATGAATGTTCAAACTGCTCAGTCTGCAGATCGGTCTGCAGCCGCAGTTGATCTATCTCTCTTTGTTCCTGGGAGTCCAGCCCCTCCATGATCTTTATGCGACACCGACTTCTTCAGATCCACCGCTCTCTTGTCTATGACAGTACTTCAAATACTCTCTTTCAACCGTACCCTCATCTGGAGGCGGACCTAGAAACATCCATACTCGGTAGCTTGTTGGACCACATCCGGCGATGGAGCCGTTGTAATTGAACCTTCTTCTTCTCCCATAAGGCCCTCAAGCACCATCCCAGACTCTCTCGACAACATCTAGGCCATCCATCGTGGGACGAAATTTGACGTACTGTAAAGGGAGAAAGTTGTTAGTTGACTGCATCACGGTGTGGGTGTACAAGTGTAACTCACCTGAGAGAGCACAATTATGCGGTTGAAGGTGTCATTGAACCAATGAATGGCGGTGTTCAGGTGGATTTTGCAGGGATGTGCGGCATCCGCCATATAGCGGACCAGGCTATCCATCTCGAGGATTCGGCCAGTCCATGTGAACTCGCTATCCATTTCACCCGCGTCGAACAACTCCTTGTTGCCCAGCCACCCGTCGTCCCTGATTCGCGGGGACGGGTCCGGAACGATGTATCGGTACGCATCGTAGTAGATCATGATGTTGTTGACGCGAGGGAAGAATGCCGGCAGCATCCTCCACACCGCGTCGAACCCATGCCCAACGCTTCTGTGAGACAAGCCGCAGAGGGAAAGCGCCATGATTCGATTCCGGATTGCTGCGAACTTGGGACCGCAGACCTTTTTGAATGCATCCGCTTCATATTCCTTGTCCCAGAAGATTGTCATTCGACCATTGAATGATTTCTGTCGTGTTCTGTGAGAGTCCTCCCGAACCTTTTTGCTAACATATGCCACACTCTCGTAGTCATAGCCGCGGACGACCACCTCAGAACCCCCTTTTGCTAGATATTCCAAACCCCAACGTGTCCCCACAATTTCAGACATGAATACTCGTACTCCATGCTTCTCGTCGTAGACGTGTTCGTAGATTTTGTCCTGGATTTCTTGTGGGAGCTGAAAGAGTGGGAAAGGGATATATGGAGGGGATGAAGTTTGTCCGGGCAATGTATTGCTCACTGCCTCCCAGTTATGCATCGGGTTGAGGTTCTCATTTGGGACTTGGTTCGACTCATCGGCTGGAAGGTCCCATGCTCCATCAGTCCCTCGACTGGGCTTGCCCCAAGGGCGGAGCTTTGGGTTGGCGACCCAGCACTGGCTGGTAAAATGGCCGTAACTTCCGCACTTGGGGTGAGTGCATTTGATGCGTCGTCGGCCATGGCCCGGTGGATTCTTTTTTGAGTTGCTTGGGGACATTTTGGGGAGTGTGGTCACCACGAGGCTGGCGGGATAAGGGGGTTGCTCAAAAGGGGGTTACTCAAGTTTCAAAATACGAAAGATGGGATGAGATGCGGAAACTGTCGACAGACCAGTGTACATGTCCGAGGCGTCTAAGATGCAGATGGGAGAGCGCATATTTTATGAAATGGTTGTTATCAGGGCAAGCAGAAAACAAAAATAGTGTCACTCCATGCCCGGTGCAGCCAGTGACGAGCCGGTGCCGGATTTGCTGGTGACATGTCTTTGGAGAGGGCGGACTCCCAGCCACTCTCGTGACAGAGTCTCGAGGACCTCAGCAGCAACAAAGCGTAGTGACATATTACCCAGAGTGTTCCGTGGTTCGATCGGCTTCGAGTACTGCGAACCCCAGGTTCCGAGCTCGACAAGCATCGGGTGGAGGGGAGAGTTCAAGCCAAACTCTGGACCACTAGACCTTTAAAGTTCTTGATGAACTTTATCCATACACTTGTGTCTTGAATTTGCAGTCACGGCTCCGTCCAGGATGTGAAGCATGCACAGGTCGTGACCGACCAGTGACCATCAAGATGCAGGCTGGTTGGAGTGCAGACTCTGTCCCAGCATATGCTAAGTCCTATCGACCGGCCAGAGGGCTTATTGTAGAGAAAAGGTGCGATGGGGGAAGACATATGGCAAAGAGGCAACGGGTGAAGATGAGAGGGTGGAGACGACTACTTACCTATGTCTAATAGTCTCTCCGCCTGCGCCCGACAACGTTTCGAGTTTAAAGCATTTCATCAGGAACAAAGACCACAGCGGACCACCACACCAGTTCCCGCGGCTCCTTTCCAAGCAGTGGAACTATACAACCCTCTGATTGAGAATGATGGACAGAAGAATCGCGTCGATTTGTCTCGGGTCTTCTGTTCGAACAACGCGCAGGAATAGACCCGTGGGGTCTCCAATATCCGAAACGGCCAGCAGAATCATTGTCTGGATTTATGTCGTGTCTTGGGGGCCACGAAAGTAGCTAGGTCTTGCTGTTTTTCAAATTGCGGTTCCCGTGTTCCGTAATCTTGGTTGTTCTTCGACACGTTTTAACTTGAACCCATTCGCGCAACACCATACCAGAGTGCAGTAACAAAGGGTTTCCAGATTTAGGGTGCCGTGCTGAATTGAAATGGTCAACAACCTCCATCCAAGACATAAATGTGGGTGGGCTGTATAACTCACAGAGGCAGACTTCGGAGGTCCGAGAGAATGAAGTGCTTGGAGAATATCGCATGGCCTTCAAAGAACGCCATCATGGCATCGGGGTCTCCTTACACCGAAGATAATCTCTGACGATTGGGACTGCGGCGAAGGTATGTTGGGTAGCCCTTGACGCGCGATGCAAACTTCAGAAAAGGCAATAAACGACGTTTTGAAGCAGGATTAAGAGGACGATAATCGTGGTCGTGAGGTAGAGCTGCTCGTTGGTCGCTTTCCTTTGGATCTTATGAATCGAAGAGGTCATCGACGCGGATGGTTACTGACACTCACTTCCCCCTCCTGAGATTGGCTTACGAAGATTGCCAATATTCTCATATACGGCATTGGTTCTCCATCACAAAACTTGTCCCCTCTCCGCAAAGCTTTGCTGGGTAGCTTGGCGAGAATTGTGGCGTGGATGTACATATGATCAAACTCCATGCTTAGTAGAGCTGAACCCCAGTGCTATTCGCAACAGCAACAGGGATTCCCAGTCCAAGCTTCGAGAGGCGTTCGAGTCAAAAATCTGACGAAGAAATTCACAGCACTACTCTCAGCGACACGTCTCCTCGTCGGTTGACCATGCTTTTGGATGCTCTTTTGCTTTATCATTGGGATACTTCTGTGGGTAACCCGTCGAATCCGTATTCATTTTTGGGAGTGGGGACGGAAATAGACCGATGGTGCCATTGGGCTTGTTTATATCCAAAAATTAGACTAGTCTAGTATAGATTGATGAGTGGCAACGCTGACAAGTAAACAGAACTGAGAAGCTGGAATGGCGTTGCGTCAATATTGTACATATGACAATCCCTTGATTGCTAAATCAAAGCCCAAACCACCGCTCCAGGGCCGCCTTGGCCGCGACCATGTCTGGCTTTGCATGTTCATCAACCACCCAAGCAACAATCCCATCAGGTCGGACTAACAAAGCACGAAGTCCGCGTGTGTCTTTTGCGCCTATACCAATGTATTCCACTCTGTCCTCGTACTCTCCGTCGACAATCAACTTCTTGAGCGTCGCGTCGTTTTCGAAATCGATAAGAAGTCCCCGACCCCCTTCGAATTTGGATCCAAGTCTCGAGCCGTCGTGCAGCTCGAAATCCGGAGCGCTGGCGCCAACGAGAGGGTGAGCGTACGCCTCGCCATCGCCCAGTACGTATCGTTGGGACATGCCCGAGAAGCGCCCCATGAAGTAGTTGGCGCCGTCAGTAGTGTCGATAAGGTCACGCACGATCGCCTGCACAGCTTCGCCATAAGGATCAGGCTGCAGCACGGCAACCTGTGCGCGCGTCCATTGAAGAACGCGTACCCCAGCAGGGTGACGCTCACTCTCGTAGGTGTCGAGTAGAGCCAGGTCCGCTGGATTGCCGTCCTCTCCGGATTCTCTTCGTATGGTCGCAGCAAGCTTCCAGCCTAGGTTCATAGCGTCGCCCAGCCCAAGGTTCAGGCCCTGGCCACCGAGAGGTCCGTGGATATGGGCGGCATCACCAGCAAGCAGGACTCGGCCCTTGCGATAGCTCGTTGCTTGTTTGCAGCGATCGGTAAACGTCGAGGCGAGGTGTATCTTCGTAATTTGAACGTCTGTGATTCCTGACACGCGGCGGAAGACACTTTGAATGTGCTGTTGCCCAACTTCTGCCGAGCGATCAAACGCACCACCGTCGAAATCAGTCAGATAGAGAGTCTCTGGCATCCTTACAATGTACAACCCGGCTTTCGTGACATGGAAGCCTGGTTTCAACCTCTCCGGGTGGTCCCACTCGCACTGAACAACGTAGCCCGTAAACTTGGGTTCTGTGCCAACAAAGTCAAAGCCTGCAGACTTGCGAACCAGGCTTCGCCCGCCGTCGCATCCCACGAGCCACTTGGCGCGAAATGTCTGATTTTCTCCAGCTTCCACGGTAACAGTATCGTGGTCCTGCGACACAATTTTTGTGACACCGTCGCCTCTCAGGATGGTTATGCCCAACTGCTCAGCACGTTCCGTCAATACGGCCTCGACGTGCTCGATAGTCGTAGGACCGGGGACCAACGCCGGCCCAGGGATACGATATTTCCAGCGATCCATATCCAATTTGTTGGCGTTGAGAGGGATACCAGCGAAGTGACCGCCGAAATTGAAGCCCGGTTTTTTCTGGTAAGATGAGGGTCGCTCGTCCGGACCAAAGAGCTTGCCCAGGAGGCCACGTCGGTAGAAGCTTTCAAGTGAAGGCGTAGTGATGCCGCGAAAACCTAGAGGATCGCCTTTCCATGGCGATTCAGCCTTGAGATCACGCTCCAGAACTAAAACAGACACACGCGCCAGTCCTAGCTCGCAGGCCACGAAGAGCCCGATGGGCCCAGCGCCGGCGATGATAACATCGTAAAGCTTGCTCATCGTTGGATGCGCTCACGGTGCAGCGTCGGATTTGCCCGAGAGACGAGTTTGGGCAATGTATCGAATACATTTCCGGTGGATTCAAGCGCCTTTTATAGCTGCGGCGACAGAGTGACGTGCGCTTCGACTGGAGGTTGTATACGCACCGGACGAGAAAAAGGAGCAGAGCCTCGGGGACACGAGAAGTCTTTTCGGGGCGCAAAATGTCCGGGCGGAGAGCATTCGGGGAAACTGGCGACTGCTTTCCCCGAGACCCAATATTCACTCCAAACAACTAATCGGAAGGCTTCTGGTGCTCCACCTTCCCGAAAGTCTCTACCATGATTCATCGCTTTCGAATCCGCTGGGGAGTGGCATCGATTTCGATGGATTGCGGATTCTTCTTCCTCGAACCATGATTCATCGAACTCGTGAGAGAAGTGGCCGTTGCCATTCGTCTAGCACATGGCATTCCCCCTTTGCTAGAACTCACTTTCCCTCATACTTAGTTTCCAGTCGTATCTATATCCACTTGTTATGAATCCCCCAAGCCTTTCGCTAAGGACGTCGCCCACAAAGCGGAGCTCCGCGGCCTGCATCCATTGTTCAGATCGGAAAGTCAGGTGTGATAAACAGGCTCCATGTAGTACATGCACGAGGCACAATGTGCAATGCATATTTCCTCCGCCGAAAACGAAACCCCTGAAAACGAAGCGAAAATGGGTTAGCATCGAGGAATACGACGAGCTGGAGAAGCGATATGAGGCATTATTCCAGGAAAAAGGCGTCGGCGTCAACCAAGTTGAAGCCACCGCCTCCTCACAGCATGAAACTCTTTCCATAAATACTGCCTCGGACGTGTCTCGAACCCATCTCCAATTTAAAACACCAGATTCGGCTGTTTCAGAGCCCCAGAGGACTGTCTTCAAGCCTCAGCTGCTACAGGGGCAAGGAGGTACCAAACTTGTGGACAAGTAAGCAACATTGTTGAATCCAAGGAGGATGAAGCTGAGGTCCCCAATAGCAGCCTGTGGTCACGGGTGGCACAAGAGGTATGTGGATTATCGTCCCCTCCTTGCAGCCGCAGACTTGATCTCCTTCCTTGTGTGACAGGACTAACGGTAGAGCCAGATCCGTGATGCACAAGACGTCTTTGAAGAAGAAGACTCAACGGCGGGCTCTGTCGAGGGCGGATCGCCAAAAGACGATTTTTCTTATGTTCTGGGCTACAATGTGCTCGCGGCTGTATCCTTGCATCCACCCTCTCAGCACATCGATCAGTTATGGCAAGTTTTCATCAAAAATGTTAATCCTCTCACCAAAATAGTGCACGTACCGAGCTTGAAGTCCGCAATAGAGAAAGCTAGCAACAATATCGATCACATCCCGAAGGGCTTCGAGGCACTCATGTTCGCCATTTATAGCATCGCTGTCTTGTCGCTGACTGAAGACGAATGCAAAGAGATACTGGGTGAAACCCGGGTAATACTGCTTTCCTATTACGTGGCAGCTACGAAAAGGGCTCTGTTTCGTGCAAAGTTCATGAGCACCACTAGCATTGTGGTTCTGCAGGCGCTGGTCCTCCACATTCTCTCAATTCGAGACGACTACGAACCACGTGCGGTGTGGAGTCTCAGCGGGGTTGCTCTCCGTGTCGCAGAAGGTATGGGCATGGGCCTTGATGGCACATTTCTCGGCTTGCCACCCTTTGAAACCGAGATTCGTCGACGCATCTGGTGGCAGATCAGGTCGCACGACGCTCGTGCAGCAGAGCTTAGCGGCCAGGCCAAGTTTCGGGGAGACTTTGAATTCACTGAGACCACTCCGAAGATGCCCGCGAATGTCGACGACCGTGATATTTATCCTGCAATGTCGCAAGCAGCGGTCGAGTCAACGAGACCAACAGAGATGATATTCTGCATGATCAGGTCGACAATGGCAACCTTCGCGGCGGCGCAAATAAAGAAAATAGGCAAAGTACGCAAAGCCGCTTTTGCATCTGATGAATATCCTGCCATGGACGACTTGGGAGGGAAGGACGATTTCATCAAAGAGGTTGAAGACATCTTGGAAACAAAGTACTTGCGATTTTGCGACCCATCCCAGCCCCTACAACTAATGGCTCTAATTTGTGGTCGGACAGCATCAAACCTTATCCGCTTCTTGGCTCATCATCCACGTAGATGGGCCTACCAAGACCATGTTCCAGCATCGGAACGGCGATTGGTCTGGGGCGTTGTCATTCGACTCCTGGAGCAGTATAATATGATGCAGACCGACCCCAATCTGAGGCGCTTTGCTTGGCATGTGTCCTACTTCATTCAATGGCATGCTGTCATCCACGTCCTAGACACACTCCGAACAGACCCCCTCCACGGAGATGCTCAGAGTGCCTGGCGCCTCATCGACACCTTGTTCGAAAACAATCTCGAGATGTTACTGAGTATGAACCGGCCGATCGCCGCAGCAGTCGGGAATCTTTGTTTGAAAGCATTCGCTGCTCGCGAGGCCGTTTTAAGGAGACAGCAAACAGTTCTACATCGCCCGCCCGAATATATAACTAAGCTCCGGGAACAACGAGAAGCCGCCAAGGCAAGGAGAGAAGAAGCAACCATGAGAAGCCAGATGCAAGACCCACTTAGCGACCAAAACAGATTGAAGACAAGCGATGCCGACCCAACATCACCAGACACGATTTTGCGATCGAGAGACACACACGCAGCAGCTCAACCGCAGCAACACTTGCTGTCAAAACAGCAGGTAAGCGACTTTCAAAGCAACGCCAGGGGTGAAGACGATGCGTTCTGGCTCAGTGACACTCTAGGCGACGGATTTCCACCTGATGGAGCTGCCGACATGATGAGCCTATACACGGATGCCATCTTGGCCCAGGAATATTCGCTGAATACTCCCAATGACGGTGCCATAGACTGGGAACGATGGGATTCCTGGTTTGGTCATCTGAATCCCCTGCAACCAAATGTTGTCCCGCAGAGAGAGCGACGAATTAGTGTCCAAAGTCTGATGTCCAAGTAAGGCTTACACTCAAGCGTCCGCTTTGCGTGCTAAGTAGGCGCATTTCTGTCTCCTGCACGTACCTGGCCTTGCCTTTGTAAGAATATTGGAGTTGTCCGCAATGTCTGCTGTGGCCGGTGTGATGGTGCGTTGATGAATGGACTTCAAGCCTCATGTCCCTTTCACTTCTCTGGTTGTCAATCCTGCGCGTCCTTTGACATGTCGAAGCTTTGACCAGCAATATTGAACCTCGTACGCTCTAGGTTGTATCATCAACGAAATAGGGCTTCCAATTTCTTCATGGCACGAGTCTTAATAAGGCTGTCTGAGACAATGTCAGGAATCTTTTCAGTATGCCCAAATGTGCCAAGTACAGCCCTAGATATCTCAGCCAAAAGCGCACGTTCATTTCTCTTTCTTCCAGCAAATGTGAAGCTGGACCCCTCACGGAGCTTCGGCCACTGGCGGTACCCATGACCGAACGGACGCTGATCCTTTTCCCTCGTAGAGTTCCGGAGCTGCAAGGCGTAAATCGTTGGACTGGAATGTTTACCTAGATAGGCAGTTTCCTCAGGTGACACGCACTAAGACTGAGGAGATGGCAAAGCGAGGCACGTTCAGGAACGTGGTGCTTCGTATCAACGGCACCCGACATTCGCGGACCGCGCCAACAAACGAATTATTGTAGGATTTAGCGTGGCTTCACAGTGTTATACATACTGTATAACAGCAACTGTATTCCTGTCATTTAATCCCAGAGGGAGACATATGAGTAGACAAGAAGGCCAAATCGACAGTTTGGGGTTTGTAGAGCTACCAAAGTAAAAGCGGCAAGGGAGTTGGTGACTGGGCTTAGGCCAAGACACTAAAGCAGCAACTGCGCAGCTCTCAGTTCCAACGTCAAGCCCGGTAGATCTATTCGCCTGCCTGTCCATCGACGTCTCTTTACTGCAAGCTGCCACTACTTCAGAAGCTCCTTGGTCCGGCCGCAGCTTTATACCTTCCCTGCACTCCTTAACCCGGCTCCATTCTCTTGTTTGTGACGATGGAAGGTGAGTATCTGTGGCTCTACGAGGTTTCCGTAACTGATTACAATCCAGGTCTTTTGTTCAACGTCAACGGGGGTTACTTGGAGGGTATAGTTCGTGGCTATCGCAATGCGCTGTTGACAAGCACAAACTATGGCAATGTATGTATCTCCAAGGAGCAGTTCTGGGACGCTTCATTGACAGAGTGTAGCTCACACAGTGCGAAACGATCGAAGACGTCAAGACGCAGCTCGGTCCAGCCTACGGCGAGGCGCTCTCAAACCTTCCTCCAAACCCCTCGACATCGGCCCTGGCAAACAAAACCACAGAAAAACTAGTCTCTGACTTCAGATACCTCCAAGGGCAGGCGACCGGATCATTGTCAAAATTCATGGAATACCTCACATACTCATACATGATCGACAACGTGGCCCTTCTCATTACTGGGACGCTACACGAAAGAGACACCAAAGAGTTACTGGAGAGATGTCATCCCTTGGGTTGGTTTGAGACAATGCCAGTTCTTTGCGTGGCCACCAATATTGAAGAACTGTATAACTCAGTCCTCATCGAAACTCCACTAGCTCCGTACTTCAAGGGGAGTTTGAGCCATCAGGATCTGGATGAGCTAAACATTGAGATTGTCCGAAACACCTTGTACAAGAACTATCTGGAGGATTTCTTCCATTTCGTAAATACGGATCCCGAGATGGCCATGACTCCAACGGGAGAAATCATGTCAGAAATCCTCGAATTCGAAGCTGATCGAAGAGCCATCAACATCACTATCAACTCCTTCGGAACAGAGCTGACCAAGGAACAGAGGAAGAAGCTCTATCCTGAGTTCGGGAAGTTATATCCAGAGGGGATGCTCATGCTCTCGAGAGCGGACGACCTAGAAGGTGTAGGCCTTGCGGTCAGCGGCGTGGGTGATTACAAGCGGTTTTTCGATGAAGTCGGCTTCAACCAAAGCAGCGGCGCGGGTGCTGGCAACATGGCTGGAGGTGCAGGTGGTGAATCCAAGTCTTTGGAGGACATGTTCTACCAAAAGGAGATGGAGCTCTCCAAGATGGTTTTCACTCGACAATTCACTCACGCGGTTATATATGCGTGGGTCAAGCTACGAGAGCAGGTGAGTTGGAACCTTCCTGGAGAGACAAGGCTGCTAACCCTTCCAAAGGAAATCCGAAACATCACCTGGATTGCCGAGTGCATTGCTCAAAATCAAAAGGACAGGATAGGGAACTATATCAGTGTGTTCTAACATGGTTAGGTTCGTTGTCACGTGGGCAGCATGGCGTTCGGTAGAAGGGGTCTGCCTTTGCGGCCTTCCAGCTTGATAGCTCCAGACCTAATGAACAACTTTTTCAACACAACTCAAGGGGGCCTCCTTCCAGCTTCTTGAGAAGATTACTCAATCCGACGAGTCTCCGAAGGAAAGTACGTCTGCGTTGAGAGCTTCTCACTGCCTTCCGCATCGACAGCTTGGAGTGCGGTTGCCTGAGGAGAACTCATCAACAGCTCACATCAATTGAGCTCTACTTCTATCATGTGGAGTGAATCTCCTGCCAAACCCCATCGAAAGGCCAATCTACATTCACAATATCTTTGTTTCTTCCGCCTTTCATTCGCGTCATCGGTAGTCTCGCCTGTCACACAGCTTGTCTTCAAACTCAAACCATCGCTCGTTTATCCGATTGTCTCTTTGCATTAACAAAATCCATCAAAATAACAATGGAGGGGTCACGACTCACTACGCCACACGTTCCCACGGCTCCAACCCCTGCGCCGGATACGATTTCATCGCCAACAACCTTCATGGGCGCGAGTGACTCCTCGGTCTGTTGCTCGGATCCCGCCGTTGAGGATTCTCCACTCAGGAGGATCGATTCAGGCTTTTTCGAGGGAAGTTGTCAGCAAGAAGAGAAAGCAGAGCCATCGCCTTGTGTCAAGGATCATGAGAGCCGCCGACTCAAATCCTCAACCCCGCAATCTCGCATTGGCAATTGTGTCATACCAGAACGGTTACGGCATGTCATTCGACAAGACGTCTGGAATTCGAACAGGTTACCTCATTCAGTCCATCATGGCTATCTCCATCCTGACATCCGTGATGATGAACCAGCCGCTGCGCTCTACTCCCATGCGGCCGGTCCAAGTCAAAATATGGAAGTTGTCAGGTACACCAGAGTATTTCCCGAGCGCGGCATTGAGGGACCATCGACATTCAAAACATCCCAGCTTTATGGCCGGTGTGCTCCTGACGTGGAAGCTCGCTTCCAACGATGGGCAGCAGACAGAGCTGCCCTACATCAACGTCAAGCGCGCACGAACGTTGACAAATTGAGGGGAAAGCAACGCAAAGCGGATGGGGGACTTCTGGTTGGCTTGCGAAAACGCATCGAACGGCCGGCTGGATGCCCTGCGTCCCTTCATTGTCGAGTGAACAAGCCGGCGGGTCCAGAGAAGACGTTGCTTTCCAGCTACACGAATGCATTCAGGGCGTGGGATACTGCCATGTCGAAGTCTATAGGAGGCTACGCTGACAGCTATGAGAAGAGGTATTGGTACATATCTCAGTGGGATGGACCATGTCCTAAGTAACGGCTTGTCTGTTATTATTCAAGCAAGCGGTATTCGGGCTTTAACAGGGAGATAACTGGGTTCTCTGTTCTAGACCTGAGACAGCTGGCCTTAGTCAAGATCCCTTGTATTGCAGGAGATGCTATTTTTGTGATGTTCTTTCCCGCCAATGCCGAGATACATCAGTGGTTTGAAGTGGATACACAGAGTCGTCCTTCTTGGGCCCACCTTCTCTTTCAACTCTTCTTCGCTCTTGTGCACACGAAGCCAACAGATTTATCCCTTATGCCGAGGATTCTGGTGCCCGAACCCTTTAGTTTCACGGCTTCAAAGCCTCGTACGCCGCTCCCCCTTTACCACTCCTCCCACCTTTGGCCATCCGCTTCATTTCCTTCCTTTCCTTCCGGTCCTCTTTCTTCTTCTGCTTCCGCTCCTTATCTTCCTGGGAGAAGTCGCTGCGCTCGCCCTGCAGGTACTTACCCGGGTAGAAGACATTCAGGACCACGAGTGCAAAAAACATGGGCACGCCGTCGAAGACGTACGCGAACCACTCGTGCGTCACGGTCGGGGAGTTTGCGCCCATGCCAAACTCGACGAGGCGGTAGATGTTGCGGATGATGATCAGCGCGAGCGTGATGTAGAGCACGCGGAGCAACGGCGTGGCGAGGTCGAGGTTTGGTAACGTCGTTGCATTATTCTCTGGTGTTGGGGACGAGGAGCGGGTTTGGCTTGGAGAGGGCACGTGCGTGTGCGCGTGTTGGTATTGCGTCTCGATGTCGGCGAGGTAGAAACCTGAGTTCATCGTGGAGGAGTGATGCTCCTCCTTCTTCAGCTGCTTGACCTTGCGTTGGAACCCGATCGCCAGGGAGACAAAGACGGCGAGGAAGAATAACTGCACGCCCACGCCGGCCGTGTAGATGTTCAAGCCGGTCTTTTGGACCGAGGCACTCGCGCCGGGTCCCGTCATGGTGCCGCCGACGGCCTGGATCAGGAACGCCGTGATGTCAAACGCCACGAACATGCGGGTGATGGCGCGGGCGCGGACCTTGAACACACGGTCCTCGTTCTTGGGTAGGAAGAAGTGGATCATCCGTCCCAGAAGCATGTAGATGTACGCGTTGATCCAGAGCGGCGCCAGCAGGATCAGGAGCAGCTGCGCCGTGTAGATCCCGCTCGACCGCTGGTTCTCGATCGAGGCGATGCGCGCGACGTACCCGCCTGTCTCCCACAGGCCGCCCATGATGAGGACCGCGGCGAAGGGCTTGCGGTACACGATGGCCTGGACGATGTGCGTACATGTCGTGATGCCGAAGAGCGCCGTGAAGAGAATCGCCGCCCCGAGCGAGGGGCAGTAGGACCAGATGTCGTTGGGTCCGGTGCCGGCGTGGCATACAACGTTGCCCATTGTTGTCGTGTCCTTTCAGTGCAGAGAGTGCTCCTTCAAAAGAGAGCTAGCGATTTCTTGAGGGAAGAAGTGGACGGATATTTCCTGCGGTAGTGAAAAGGGTGCAAGCAGAGGCAAAAGCTGGAAGAGTATATACCAAGATTGAGGAGAGAATGCGAAGAGACTTTCATTGGGATGATCCATTGTTGATATAGCTACCAACCTTGGAGGACAGCAACGCCGTAAAATTGCTGCCTGGAAATTGACAGAGGTACTTGTCTGCACACGCTATCAAATACGGCTGTGTACTCCCAGGGCATGGTTTCAGAGGCCGCCGTATATTCACAGTATGCGGCACAGATGAGTTTAGCGCGTACGAGGTCTGCCGGCGGCCGCCAGCCAGCTTTGGGGCCATTTGATGACAAAGGTGACGGTGATGTGGATGAAACTGAAGACGACTTGACGGAGGCTTAGATGTTGGAGCGTGAACTGGCGAAGGGGCTTAGGGGGCTTAGGGGAGACTATGGAATACGGAGAATAGTGCACAAGGCTAGTGTATGCGAGTTGTGATTGGCCAGCGACCAGCCCGTATTGTCTAACCTCTCTCGGCTAGCGTGGGTGGCCTGGTTTGGGCCAATACGAGTAGCGCCTCTCTTGACGTCGTTCCTGGACATGGTTCTTCCTCTTGCCCATGCTCATCTGCCACTAACGGAGAGGGTCTTTTACCTCAGCAGTGGTACTTCTGGCCATACGTGGTGCAACTAAGCGCAGCAGCCCTGTGAATTCAATCCAAGCCTGGTGCCTGTCGCGGAGGCATTGGGGTTGATCACTGGCAGGGATCCAATGTTCGGGACCGCTGATCTCCAGGCAGTAGCCAAAAGTGCCGGCGAGATCTTCTGGCTGTGCTCCGGGTCTGTTCAGCTTGGGGTGGCATTGGCTTCTGGTGAAGCCGAAATTGAATATAATATCTGCTGAGCTCAACTCCTACACGCCTTCGTTGAGCCATGAATACGAAGGGTCGAGAAGCTACAGAGTCATGATCAGAATTGGTAAAAACAAAGTCCGGACGGGATGCTTCACTTGCAAGTAAGTCCAAGCCTGGACCTAACCCTGATGGCTGTTACCCCTTGCGCACATTGCACCTTCCTAACGCGGACAGGCGCCGACGAGTCAAATGCGACGAGGCACGACCCAGCTGCAATCGCTGCATCAAGGCTGGTAAGCCATGTGAAGGATATGCCCACGATCCGGAGTCTGGTCGAGGGAGGAGCGAGCTCGTCAGATTCGTCGTCTACACCCCCCACAACCCAACTCCCCTGTTATCTGAACACCCAGATCTCGATTGGTCGGAGCGGCGGTCGTTAAGCTACTTCCAGGATCGCACGGCACTGGAGCTTACCGGTCCTTTCCAATCCGATTTCTGGCTGGCGTCTATTCTGCCGCTCGCGAGGCAGGAGAGCTCTGTCAGACATGCTCTCATAGCCTTGAGCAGCATGCACGAGCATTTTGCTGGCGTCGATCATTTCTCCCCTACGCGAGGCGTCGATTTTGCCCTGAACCATTACGGCAAGGCTATGCGTGAGGTCGTGAGACTCAACCAGGCCCAGCTCGATCAGAATTTTGATTGCGCCCTCGTCACCTGTGCTCTCTTCTCTGCCTTTGAGAGTCTTCAGGGACAGTATCACGAGGCGTGCAACCATGCTGCCTCGGGGATCAGAATTCTCGCCGAGGAGCAGCAGAGCCCGAGCGCCATTGCAAATAATCAGACACACACTATCCCTCGTGAAGACCTCACGCGCTTCTTCGTCGCCATGGAGAGGCAGATCCTCGAACTCGGAGACCCAAACTTCCCCGGCCCTAGGCCGAAGTTTTACCATACGAAGCCTCCAAGTCCCATGCCACACCAATTTACTTCGCACGAACACGCCTTGCTGCATATAGAATTCCTGATGGCAGAACTCTTCGAATACGCGGCGCGAGCTGACCTTTTGGCGAGTGAGGGTCCCATAACGGGAGATGTTGCTCGTTCCCTTTTGAAAGAGTTCCACGCCATCAAGACGCAATGCGAGAGGTGGCAGGAGGCATTTGACGCATTCTCTTCGGTCGACTCGAACGAATATTCCAAAGAAACGCCTGACTCCTCCAGCTCAACCGCTTCATCCCCAACAAACGACCATTCTAGACCACGAAGTCCCGCTTTCCTGATTCTTAGGGCGTATCGGGCTCTCATGATAGTTCTCCTCGCACGAATTGAGACCGACGATGAAGCAGCGCTCAATGATTACACGCCGCAATTTTGGAAGGCACTTGATGCCGTGGAAGAGTTTATCCAAAGCACTTCTATTCTTGTCAGTCCCGTAGACAGCAGGTCGTCAGCTCAGCCTCCATCGAACCCGACACACACAAGCTCAACCTCACCCTCGAACATGACCTCGGCTCTACATCCGTTGTCAGTACCGCAACAGTCTCTGGTTGTGCGACCGACTTTCTCCCTTGCCCTGGGAATCGTGCCCGCCCTTTTCCTCATCGCCTCCCGGACCTTCGACCTACCCTTGCGCGACAAAGCCCTCTCCCTCCTGCGCATGTGCAATCGGCGCGAGGGCCTTTGGGACTCCCGCCTCGCCACGAGCGTGGTCGACCGTGTCATCGAATTGAGGGAGCAGGCGAGTAACATGAGCTCTTCGCACCCTCTCGTTGACGCAGAAATCCAGAGAGCAACAACAACGAGCCCAGAAGCACACATGACAGATAATTCCCCAGCGTCCGGACAAGGCGGCGGCGGCGGCGGCAACGCCGTGGAATTCAGGATATTGGACATCAAGTTCCTCCCGGGACGGAGATGCATGATTCGATACGCATTCGCTGACAAACAGGGCAGGATTGAAGGAATGCCGATCCCAATGCTGAGTGGTGAAGCGCCGAGTCACGTCCCTGGCGCAAGCGCTCATTTTGTAAGGGATTTTTGGGAGGAGGTGCGGTGGGAAGGCTAGCGAGCATAGCTGACGACAGTGATGTTTGTCGAGATAACAGAGAGAAAAAGGATACCCACGTCCATGCATCCATGCATGCATGTTCTTTGATGGCTGTAATTCTACTACCCTAGCAACCAATCTTGCATTACGGGGGAGTATATTGGGAATTACATCGGTGATTGCTGTATTCAGGCGTGTCCGCGACGGAAATTTGGGGCCTTTCTAAAAAGAAATCATCCTCATGCAGTGCAAATCTCTTCAAGAATGGATGGAATCCGTCCCCCGGCCCCCCTTCCTCCCTTCCGCAGTTTCAATGTCATCTTGGGCAGCTTTGACTTGTTGGATAGGTGGTCGACGCGATGAAGCCGTAATGAAACCATTTCACGCTTTCTCCCGGTTGATACCCTCTGTGCTTCGAAGAAATCCATGAAGTCCCCACCCATAAAAGACGCCGCTCGCCTGATGAAGACCCTTTCCAGCACTTGGTTCAAGGCACTTCGGTTGTTAGTATTTTTTGTATGTTGTCTCTGTTGTAGTTTTTTTGGTGTTCGCGCGTGCGAAATTCGATCTTGAAAATGTTGAAACAGGTGTACGAGATGGCATTGCAAGGAAATATCCACGGCAGGCCGGCAGACCATAAGGAACGATTGCACATAAGCAATCACGCAAGCATCACCAGGCTTTGGAGTGCACGAGCAAGGGACTCTGCAAATGATTCCTGGTATGATCACTAATCATATTGAAACAGCACACTGATGCTCTCGCCATAGTGCACCCTTCGGATTGCCTGTTGGTGAGATTCATATCAGCATATCTGGCCATCCCTGGCTTTCAATTTCAAACCAGTCTCGAACTCACCTCGGCAAAGACGTGACCAACCTCGAGCACTTCAAGCTTGGGACATCTCCTAGCATGGTGAGACTGATCGACCGTGTTGGTGACAATAACTTTATCCAAAGCACTGGCATTAATTCTTTCGATTGCATCTCCACTCAAGACTCCATGAGTCACCAACGCATAGACTTTGCTGGCGCCTTCTTTCTTCAAAAGTTTTGCGGCTCTGGTGATAGTGTTGCTCGTGTCGGCCAAATCGTCAATCAGAATGGCTACTTTGCCAGTGACGTCGCCGACAAGCATCATGGTCGCATTCTGTCGGTCGGTGATCTTGGTGGGTCTGCGTTCTTTGTGGATCAGTGCGAACTCGATTCCTAAGGAGTCGGCAATGGCGGTTGCTCGTTTGGCGCCTCCAGCGTCGGGACTAACGACCACTCCATTTCTATAATCTGGAATGTTTTGCTGGATATACTTCTTCAGAATGGGCCGGCCATAGAGATTGTCAACAGGAATGTCAAAGAAGCCTTGATATTGAGGATCGTGAAGATCCATTGTGATGATGTGGTCTGCACCAGCGCAAGTCAAGAGATCTGCCACAAGAGTACCTGCCTGAGCGACCCATTGTCGGTAGCCCGGGCGAGGTTTGAAAGTCTCCTGTGGGTCCATCTTTGGTGGTGGAGCGAAATCAATGTTGGCGACGCCGTTGGTGGCTGAGGCTGCGGAATCTCCCCGCTTTCGTTGGACTGGAAAGTATTCTGACTTAGTTGATGAATGTGAGCTTGCGTCACGGTCACGGTAGTGGCTGAAGCGGGCCTGATAGGTAGGGCTGTTCTCTACCTCATCGAGCTGTGACTTGGAGGTTGCTTTGTGCAGGGGATGTCCATTCGTGAGGCCCTGGCTTTCGGACTTGTCTGGGTGCGGAGTAGGCGGGATGCTGTCAAATGTGTAGCCATTTGAATCAGAAACCAGCTTGTTGGACAAATTCGATCCTTTGACTAGAGGCGCACCACTCTTGTTGTAGGGTATGTCGGACTGTCGTGAATATGGGAAGAGCGGAAGAACAGCGGTGACTTTCTTTGCAGAGGCGGTCTTGCATGCAGAAATGGCAATGAGAAGCTCAACAAAGTGGTCATTCACCTTACCACCACCAGACTGTATGATATAGACATCTTTTCCTCTGACTGACTCGCCTATCTCGACCCTGGTCTCTCCGACTGCAAATTTCGAGAAGAGGGCTTGGCCAGGTGCAATCCCGAGGATCTCACAGATTGTTTCGGTCAAGGTCGGATGGGACGACCCTCCGAATACGACGATGTTTCTGACCATCTTGTCCCGATCGAAGGGTACAGGCAGTAGCTTGCGGTGGTATGTAAGGAGAGGCTGAGGGGGAATCTTAGGTGGTAGGAGAAGGTGATTCAGAGAACAGTCGAGGTGGGAGAAATAAGGATACGGTGGTCAGAACATGCAGCCTACTGTAAGCCGTGAGGTCAAGGAAGTCAACCCAGTGGTTGACATGATAAAAGTAAAAGAGTGAAACCACTGATAGAAAAAGTTCGGGATCAGGTAAAGCGCAGTTTGGAGATTGAGGTTTGCTCTCCCCACGATAACTTTTTGTCTCGCCCCACCTTCCGCCTTGGATCCAGTGGTAACCGAGGTCAACATGTCGTCATTTGTATACATTTCGTCGAGACAAGTAACTGCTCGGTGCACAGCGTTGACGAAGACATTTCTACCTGGCTTTCATCCACTCTTTCACGGGTTGATGTGTGTGTGAACATTCGTATCTCCCGTCCAATGTGCCCCGTAGTTTTTGTAAGCTGCTCCACCGTCATTCGACGCCAACCCCTTCCACCACAAAACCATGCACGTCTGCCATCAATCGCCCGTGTCAACCTCGAGATCCAGTTGGACATTATTGCTAACGCCGTAGTCTTGGAGTGTCAGCTGGTCCTTGAATGGTCTTTCGCCTTGTCGCTTAAGCAATATCTCGTGAGGTTGTCTGCCGATCATCGACGCAACTATAACTTTGAAGTCCTCTGGCATTTCATTAGCACAGGCAGAACCCCACAGGAATGATATGGACTCACTTATTGGATCTGTGGGATAGCATGGGATGGCTTTTTTCGTCCCCAGTCTGTCGTTGACGTAAACAATGATCATCGGCTGCGCTGGCACTGCAGGAGCTGGCTTCTTCTCCTTCTTGTCCGCCTTGTCCTTCCTCTTTTCTTCGAGTGGTTCTGGTTCCTCTCGATCACGTCTCCTGTCGCGATCTCTGTCGTCTCTCCTGGGGGAGCGTCTTCGAGGAGGTGGGGATCTAGATCTCGAGCGAGGCCGATAATGATCTCTGTAGCCTCGCTGCAATCCTGAGTCGCGGTCTCGCCTCGAGCCGTCATCATCTCGACGTTTTTCCTTCCATTTGAATCCTGTGTCTTTTCGCCGCGATCGATCCTCGCGCCGGTCTCTATCCCGCCGAGGAGACCTGCTTCTCCTGCGGTCTTCGCCCCTGGACGATTCTCGCTCTTTCCTGTCAGTATTGGTGGTTGGAGGTGAGGATAGTGAGGTCTCACGCTGACTATCAGCCATTTTCGAAGCCTAAGCAGCCTCTGACAGATTTTGAAAGCGCGGGCGGAAAGTTTGTTCGAACCGATGGAACTGCCTGTGTGTCAAGGACAGAACTTGCAAGCGGCCGCCGTAGGCCACTACAAAAACCTGTCGGCGCCGGATAAACTTCGGATAAATTTTGCAGCCGAGCTCCATCTAGATACCTAGGTATTCCCTACTTTGGCTTGACGGCGCGCTCTAATAACACCTGGTCTCTCAAGATGTGAGTCCAATTGAATCATCCTGGCCTGGCCTGGAGAGAGAAAGAGCTTTCCTAAATGTCCAAATCCCCTTCTTCGCACCGTCGACCTACTCCGGCAACTTAAAGCTGTGAGCGATTCAGGGAAAGGAAGTCGGTTTGTTGGTTCATTCACATTAGAAGCAGAAGATGCGATCATGACCACAGCACAAAGTCACTCTCATGCTGTCTATCGAGGTTTGACACTGGATACGGATCAAGACTCAATACGTCTATTGACGATATTACCTGGAGCAGCGGATAGTGCCCTCCACTGTCGGCTGAATGTCGTCCTATTGACGGCGGATATTCACTATGAAGCGATCTCGTATACCTGGGGCAGTGATGAGGAAGTCCACGAGATCGACATCAATGAAGACAGCGATAAATTTTGCGTTCGTCCCAATTTGCTGGATCTTCTTGTCAGTATCAGGAACGAGAAAGTCCCGAGAGTAGTCTGGATTGACGCGATATGCATCGATCAAGAAAACCTGGCTGAGAGAAACAGACAGGTTAGCATGATGAGGGAGATATACAGCATGGCGAAGCAAGTTGTTGTATGGCTCGGGGGACCCGTACACGCGAAGCTACTACCGGCAATTCATTATATCAATAGCTCCAGCGCAGAGGTGGAGGACAGCACTTTGCCTGAGTTCGTCAGAGAAAGTCTTCTTGAGATTAGCCGCAATGCATATTGGACCAGGGTCTGGATATTGCAAGAAGTTATTTCAGCTCGCCAGATCACAGTCCTGGTGGGTGGAAGAGCTGGATTTGCATGGTGGAGACTTGAATGGGCTATAAATTCAGCGTTCAACACTCAGCAAAATACCCAGAACGCCGATCTCACTCCTGATGAGACATACCACCTACGCCGCCTCATTCGTCACCGACGTCAATTCCTGAAGCACGGGACGATCAGTTTGGAAGAGGCACTTTACCGGTATGAGGACTGCAAAAGTACAAATTTCAGAGATCGTATCTTTGGTCTGCTTGGTATCGTACAGGGCCGGGGATTCACAATTGACTATACCGTGAGCAGGGAGGAGCTCTTCATCCAGACTCTCAACTTCTGCCAATCTTCCAACCCCATCCGACTTGGTGCCACGTTGCGTCGTGCCTTCCAGCTCAAGGTAGGACACCTACAACATGAGCGAAAGGAGGAATGCTTGCCTCAGAAAATCTCGCCGTCGATGCCACAGCACATGATGTCCGCGTACTTGAGCTTCTACGGAGTGCTGGCGGAGTGCTTGGATTCTAGCCACGACAATCATCAGACTGTGCCAACACTATGGCTATGCGACCCGGATAAGCCCATAAAGAGAGGATATCGCGGTACCCTGGTGCACGATATGGCGGTGGGTTTGTGGGCTCTGCGACACTTCGATGATGAGTATTGGTTAAGAAAGTCAACTCAAGACTTTGAAGTCAATACCATCATGACCAGATGTTACCCTGCCGCTGTCAGGCGACACAATCCCTTTTTGCGGATTGGCGGCCGGAGGTTTCGCAGAGTTGCTCATTCCAGCGAACTTGTCGGATCCATACGGTCAGGTCACAACTCTACTGAATCACAGTCGAGTCACAGCTTTCCACAATCATTTGGAACTGATCCTTCAGATTACAATATGACGGTTAGAAGAGGAGACCGACCTATTCCCCTCCTTTATGAGTACCAGTCCGGCGTCGTACCTTCTGAGGAGCACTGCTGCGGCTTCGACATAGAGCCGCCGCCTGTTAGACTCGTATACGACTTCGAAGGCACTGATTTGGCGATAGTCGTCACACCTGGGCTCTTTGCATGCAAGGTAGAGTTGGCAAAGATTCTGTCCCGGCAAACCAATCTGCATGTTGTCGAATGCAAGGGAACCTTGACTGGGCCACCGGACCTTCTGATGTCGAATTACAATTGGGAGCATGCTCCTGACGGTATCCATGTTATCCTCACATGGTCAATGCTTATAAGACTGGTTGACATGGCTGAGACCCATGTGTCCGAAACCGTTTCATGTTGTGAAACGCATTGCCGTTCAAGTATCGCTTCAGGGACGAAAGCTGGACGATGTCAGACGCATCAAGTACCTCTCTCCACTTGACTCTTTACCTAGGTACTCACTGTGCAGCCTTACCTGTCCTTTCCCATGTCTTTTGGGCGCGCGATACGGGGAACTCGCTCGCAGATTTGATCAAGTTGACAAATGAATGTGCACGTGTCCACTGACTATTCATAAAGATTTATGTCCCAAGGTGTCCTCTCTCAATGCGTGGAGACCGTCCACAATGGCATGCGTTGGCTCCACTCTGATGTCCAGATCCGGAAGGAGCAAATCTTGGCGTTGGAAGGTCGGTATTGTCGCCTCGTCCAGGATGGCAATGCTATGAGCTCTTATAGTAATCATGTAAATGCTGAAGACTTGCCGTCATGTAACTAGGAGCATGGTCGGTCTATTCTTCGGAAAGGCAGGGTCTGACGCCGTGAGACTTTCCTTGGACTCCCGCTCTTCGCGAGACCAGGAAGCTGTTGGCCCGGTGAAAAGTATGAAGGGAAAGATGGAGGATGAATACTCCCAATTCTCGTGCAATTGGTCAAGCTGGATTCCTCAATATGCGGCCCTTGCGGAGGCTTGCGCAGTTTTGCCGCTCCATCACCTATCCCGAAAGGTACAAACCTGGCAAATCCGTACCTCCACGATGACCCTCTTGCTAGACTGTCGGGCACGAAACCAAGACTAGCGGAAGAACATATTTGGTACATGCTTGGAAATCAACGTTGACAAGTTCCAGATTTGTAATTCGAGGAAACCGAGCGAAGAAAGTGGCTCTCTGTGGAAGTTGTCTGGGCACTGAATGCTTCTCCTTCACCCTCGAACTTGAACGCCCCACAAAGGGGATATATAAGTCTGGCTCGCTGAGGACATCTCTTCACAAACGTCCCTCAAGTGATTGACGGACCTGACCTTTTGTATTCCGCCAAAAAGCGAAATACCTTATCATCATCAGACAACATGGCGCAAAAGACGATTCTGCTGACGGGCGGCACCGGGAGCATTGGCGCATGGGTGCTCGAACAGTCCCTGAAGCAGGGCCACAAGGTTATTGCCGTGATTCGATCTTTCGTCAAATTTCAGAAGCACTTTGACGACAAGTACGGCTCACACCTCGCCAATGGGTCGCTCGAGCTTGTCGAGGTGCCCGACTTGGCGGTGCCTGGTGTCTTTGACGAACCCGCCTCGAGATCTGATGCCATCATTCACGTTGCGACACCTCTGACAACCTCGGACTTTGAGAACACCATGATCAAAGCGACATGGCTGATTGACGAAAACATTCTCTCCGCGGCCCAGAAGTCACAGAAGGTCAAGCGTGTCGTCATATCAGGCACGATCGTCTCGGTAGTCAAACTCCCTAACGGCTTGTTCCAGGACGCGACGGTCACCGAGGAGGACTGGAATCCCATCACACACGAAGAGGGCGTGGTGAGCTTATCTGGCGCCTACGCCTACTCCAAAACGAATGCAGAGAAGCAAACGTGGGCGTGGATGGAAAAGGAGAAGCCCCGTTTCGACCTCGTCGTCCTTCTGATCCCGTCTGTCATCGGCAAGAGTATCAACCCGGGCTTCAAGCCGAACAAGGAAGCTCTGGGAGGCATGTCCAATGCATACAGCTGTTTCGTCGACACCCCGCAGCTGAGTTTCGTGTTTAATCCGTGGATGTGAGCACACCCCAAACACGATCCGACTTCATGCAGAGAGAGCTAACGTCATCTTTTCCAGGGACGTTCAAGACGTGGCGGCTTTGCACATCCGATCCGCAGTGGATATCCAAAGCGTTCCTGGCAACGAACGTTACCTGATCAAGGGCCCAGGTGTCTTGGACGCGAATGAACTCGCGGGCAGGATAAGGGAAGAGTTCCCTGAGCTGCGTGACCGTGTGCCTGCACCGGCCAAACAAAAGAAGGGCAATTCCCCACCCCTCACCACGTTCGATACCAGCAAGGCCCAAAAGGTGTTCGGTCCAGAGTCTCAGTTCCGCGACGGCTGGTCGGCGATGAAGGACACGATTGCAGATATTGCCCGGTTGGTGCCAAACCCGCCCGCGGCCTCAACGTAGCCGGTCCCACGCATGTTGGGAGGAAGAAACGCGGAACGAGAATCGCATATTCGTACCACAACTATCCCATACCATCTCCTGTTGCCAAGTAGGAGCATCTTGCTTAGATGTGTGGGAGGTTGATTTGAGCACATTGTGGGGAATACCGCGTCGAGTCAGGGGATATCTGCTCAGGGCGAAGTTGGTGACTGACTCATTTGAGGATATCGAGCTGCCCTTAGATTATAGAGAACTGTAATCGCACTCGAAGTCCTCAATCTGAGAATCAATCAAGTGGTTCTCCGTCGCCGGCCTTGTTGATAGCTGAGTTGCTAGCGCCTATATGTAAAATCATCCTCGCCGACAACTCTGGTTTCCGCCTTTCTCTCTGCTTTTCCTTCCAACCCTAGTATGCTGGGCTACGACTCCAAAATCTGCAGCATCGTGGTTGAAAGTGAAGAGGAGCGATAAGAGAAGCATGGGCCAGTAACCGCAGGCTTACTTTAGGCCTATCATATCGACCCGGTAGAGCATTCGCCCGAGACAGTGGCATCCTACGAGTACTTAAAACTGCTGTGCTCCTGCGCAGCTTCTGGCACCACCAACCTCTGTTCTGGATCAATCGCTTTGGTGAAAGCTATCGCCGTACTACTTGATCAAGAGGACGCTGGGAAGGTTATTTTTTGCATCGGTTGCGGTGTGTTTTCTGGATGAATTACCTCCGCGCTCTTCTTCTTTGCTACTCTTTTTGAAGTGCCCATTGCAGACCAGAACTTCCATCGAAGTACACTTCTCCGACTCTTCTCTTGATCCGTATTCCCGTCTTTTCGTTTGTGGACTCCAGTCCTCGAAGAGTGCAGTGTTCTGCCCCAAAGCTCCGCGATGACATTCAGGGAATCGTTTATTGACGGCTTTGTCAAGAGAGTAGATTGCTATTAAGCACGGGCTTCTGAGGACCAACGATGCACACGCCTCAAATACTCAATGAAAACCGCCAAAGAGATCAGGGGATTCTAAACAGCTGCGTCAGCCGCGATGGCAACGAGCGACCTGTACCTACATTCCTCTACGAGTCGCGAAAGCACCGCAGACGACATCCTCATCTCCCTGCTCACGCAGGGTTGCAGCACTTGTCTGTGTGCGCACAGGGGTTCGTGAAGATGATTTAGACCCAGAAGAGACATCGACAATGACGAATTGTGATCATACAAAATCGTGATGCATGTTAGCACGCCTTTCTGTGCTCGGAACCAGAATGGGTCCACCATAGACTCGCTACACAGTGGAAAGAAGCAAACCGAGCACCTTCCATCCTGCAGGGAGGAAAAGACGAAGAGCAAGAGCTACCTGATCCGCCTATCAAAGTGTTGAACCAGAAACCTATCTGTGGTAGCCCGGGGATTGGAAGAAACATGCATTCCCCCCCAGCGCATTTTGACGGCACCGATGTTCGCACCGTGAAGGTCGGGGACAAATTCAAGGATTAGTTGAAGCTATAAAGGAGGAGTCAGCAAAGATGGCCACCAGCTTCAACTTGGTCCTTACTTCGGTGGGCATCATTGTTGTTGTGAGGTGAGTTTCAGTGGTATCGGAATCAGGCACTCGAGTATGGAGATATAAATGTGGTCGATATACAGAAGTTTATCACGGACGACCATATATCTCGACAGGCACATTCCATTTGGAGTAGCACGAGTATACCATCAAATCTGCAAATCTCACTTCGTACAAAGCTATGTCGACAGCCATCATGGCATGCGGATTCAGCCTTCCGTTCTCGGGTACTTGCAGATACTAGTGAACAGAGCGATCTAATAGAGCCTGAGTGGGTCTAAGGACCAGTAAAGTCTGTAGCCTTGTGCATTAGTTCGCACAGAACAGGAGCTTTAATATTTGCTTGACCGGTGACGAGAAGAGTGCTTCTGAAGGATAGATTCTGGGACGAGCAACTCTTTACCATCTTATGACACCCCGTGCAGTCACAATAGCGGTCCATGTTTCACCCGAAGCGAGCCGTGTCCATCGTCGATTCTGCGAGTCGACAAAGCATGTGGTGACGGGCTATTGGCCCGTCTCGGAATTGGTAGGTGACACACTCAAAGTCAGAAGACGCATAGATTATTGACTGCCCGGGGTGGTTTGTCTAAACGAAGGCGCAAAGTACAAGGTAAGTAGGCTGAAAAGTTAAAACCCCCCTCAACTGAAACTCTCCTGTGCCACAAATATCCTTGCCCCAAAATACCAGTTACAAATGATCATCAGCGCTTCAGCGCTGCCACCGCGTCCGGTTGAGTTACGGATGTCTTCGGGCCAGTGCAGTCAATATCACAGGTGTGGCGCAGGGGTTTCGGTCGCCGGACTCGGTCGATCCTTTTGAAAGAGCTCGAGCCATTTCGCCTTCTCAGCAGCGATCTCTTGTTCAAGTCGCGCCTTGTTCTCCTCTTCTTTCTTCGCAACCTTTTCTTTCGCCACTATCAGTGTTGTCAGCGAATTTGGAAAGCCCTTGAGTATGTATGAAGCAAGAAGCAGATCGAAAGCCTAACGCACCTTTCTTCGGGAAGCAGGGATAGACTCCCGGGTTGCTGGCGTAATACCATTTGTCGCAGGCTTCCTGGCCTAGAACGATCTCGTGGTCACCCTGGGGAACTATGAAGAACTCATCTACCATAGTCTTCAGGGAAGCTTGCGGAGCCCAACGAAGCCGCAAGGACTTTTTCTTCTCCCCGTTCGCATCAATAATGGAGAAGCCGAGATCTTGGACGCAAGCCTCGGTGATTTCAGAGCTTTGATCGCTTTGCCAGTTCTTTTTGGCCATCTTTGACGTTGGCATTTGGTTCTTACGTTCTATGGTGATCTCGCATAGATTTGAATCTGGTCTAGCGTTGTTCGCCATCCTTTGGGTTGCGTCTCCTTTTCTTTTTGTTTCCTCTCAGGTTTGTTGGTATTTAGAGGAGTCTCGAAACAGACACAAGTGCCTCGATTTATACCCTCAGTCCTCTAACAGGGCTGCCTTACCATAGCCTCACTGGCAGACCACCCTCACTCTTATGCTGCAGGGATTAGATGGCCATCGAAAGGTTGCCTGGCACTCTTCAGCATATAGGTGAATGCATTGGCCAGAGCGTCGTGGTCGCGGCCCAATTTGGTCAGAGGACCGACAACGACGGCACTCATTCTCAACCAGGGCGCCTACCTTCGGGCAACCTTGTGCGTGTCACCAGCTCAGAGCGGTCGTCGATAACAGGATCAAAGAAGCGGTCAACAACATGGTCTCGGACAGACTCATGCCAACAGTGCTAGATTTGCAAGTCACTCTTTCTTCCAATTTGCGCCCGTCAACCCCATGTTCAACTCAGCCGCATCGCCCGCCAACTCAGCAGTCCACAGCGACTCGGGCCACCTCATTTCTTACAGGATTCGACGCTATCTTTGCGCCCTTCACAAAAGACCGGGCATGAACGCGGCCGAGTTTTGCTTTGCCCGAATTCTGTCAAGGAGCTTTGTACCGAGCACCATGTCATACCTATCTTCGTTTGGAACCACAATAAAGGTATGTCGGTACCAGACAGCACCATCCAGAGAGAATTTCAGTTTCATACTACACTCAACCTTGAATCCTGCTCCCTTCACAAAGCCTTCGACCATGTCAAAGCCTTTGGTCTCTTTTGGCTCACTCCGATCGATGGTAGCCACGCCCAAGGCTTCAGCCCGGATTGCAGTTGATTCGCTTACGAAGCTATGCGTAGATCCGGAGTCCAGCAGAGCCCGACCCAAGTATGTGATTTCCCCATCTGCCACGACCACAATATCAGAAGTGCTCCTATTTTCGTCTCTCCAGCAAACTGAAGACACACTTTCCGTTCTCGCTGGACACGCCCCACACTGGCTCCGGGTATCACAATCTTGCAGCACATTTTCTTGTTGTTTTGTTTCTGCTGGCATTTTGTTGTCGATCACGGAGAAATGTCTCTTTTGAGCGACCACCTTGTATAACCCGCAAGTGTTTTGATCTCCGGGGACGTCTGATATTAAGGGGTCTTGCCTTGTCACTTGTTGCTCAGCCCGTGGCTACGTTCGACGGTTTATGTTGGGTGTCGAGTCACTCTCGCAGCTGAAATCTCAGGCTCAAATGTCGAGATTGTCCTAGTCCTTGTTGATGCTCCGAATCAACCGCAGTCTTGCTTTGAGTCAAAGGGTCCTTCACGCTGCAATTGTGCCTGGGCGGCTCGGGACGCTGGATATGGGGGCCGATCGAATATCAATGCATTCAAAGGACGCAGCACGCTCGAATGGGGGGATGAGGAGGCGAATAGACGCTTGGTGCACTGGATTGCGGAGGCTGGATACGACTCGGAGACGTGGGAGAAAGCGTCAAGGCTTGCGCAAAAGGGCAGAACGAATTCCTCAGAAGTCTTCAAGAGCAGCAAAACGCGCCAGGTTCATGGCAAGGAACACGCATGGCTTTCTGTTGTGGTTGGGATGGATGCAGGACGTTAGAATCTCGCTGTTTGTAAAATTCGTGGTGCGGAGCGCCGAAAGTCGACCGCGCGATTGATACCTCCAAACCGTGGAAATGAAACACTCAACCCTTCTTTGCAACCACCGCGCCCATACCATTCCAGAGCGGCCTGAAGTGAGGCGAGGCACGACTCCAACACATTAAACAGGCATCGAATTTCATACTTCCTTCCTCGAAGCCGGTACCTTGAATACTTGCCGGCGGATGGCACTTTTACGAAAGCAGGCAATATCGCATACCATTGTGTCTCTGGCCGAGGAAACCCTTCCTCAAGGTCATGTGAGTATGAGATCTATTCAGGCCAACGCATTGTCGCAGTTTCATGAGAGAAACGATTGGATCTTTATACCAGACAGTCTGTCTCCTATAGACACCAGCATATCAAGATCGGTAGGCTGTGGCGCTTCATGCCGAGATTTCCCGAGAATGGAACATTTCAAAGGCAGAGAAAAATGACAACCGAGAAGACGGCTCCGGTTCCTTGGGAATGCTCACCATCTTATCCCTCTGGACTTCCCCGCGCTGAAGCAGAGGACCACACCCTCCTTGCTCCTCTGGACCGAGCTGCATGGGCAAAATGGCAAGCCGAATATGATTGGAACTTTCCGCCGCAGCTCGCCGACCCATCGCGTTGATTGTCCTATCTAGGAGCGGTCCCCGGGACACGCGGCACGGCTCGTCGCTGGCTCTGCGAACAGGTGGTCCGTGCTAATTACTTGTAGGTGTGAAATATCCCTGCAATGCATTGGGCAGGCATTGGACATCGGGGTTCAGATACAGATGCCTCACTGCGACTGGTACGTTTCATTTAGGCGGTGGCTGCCGTCGAGCGGTTCTCCGCACACGACTACCATCCCAACAGCAAGACTCATCAAGGCCATTTTGATCTGATGGAACACCATATTTGAAGATGAATGATTACTCTCGTCTGTCAGCAGTGCAAGCCGGCCAGCCCGAGTTCGCCATCTTTCGGCGATTCATGCCCCTCCAGGCTCTCCAGCTGAACCGTCTGCAGGCCGAAATTGCGCACCTCAGGCAGGGATTAGGCACGCTATTGGAGGCGGAGAGGAAACCTGGAAATCCAAAGGAGTGGACCCCTAGTTTCTCCTTTGACCAGACTCAAACTTCGGGAGATGATGCTCCTCCCAGCTCAATGCAGAAGGCTCTTTGGGACCGACTTGACGCTAAACTGGAGAAATATAGTGGGTAGTTGTCCCCCCTATCTGATGATTCCAAAGCACCTCCTAACTATTAGATGAAAAGGTAATGCGCTCCTTCGCTATCGCGCCGTCTCCCAACTCCCCTCCGTTGATCCTTTGCATCACAAGCACCTACGCCTTTGGAATTTGGACCTCGAAAGCGGCCATGGCTGCATCCATGGCGTCGAGGGTGTTGTCTGGAATTCAGAGAATGCAGAGGATCTGACCTCGATAGCTCTGCGTGCCGAGCCCAGAGATCCTCTTACGTCTTTCCTCCACACGCGATTCCTCCCGTTGTATCACTCCTTGCTCGGGCACAAATATAAGCGGCGCGTCTATATTGCTGATGCATACACAGATGCAAGGCAGCAAGTGCCCATTTTCTCATACTCGGACAAGGTGGTGCTTCAGATCGTGAACACCTGCAGCACAGTCTTATCATCGATGATACCTTCCCTCTGCTCGCTCGCCTTATACTTCATCCAGCGTGAAGGGGCCAGAATGGGTGCGATCGTGGGCTTTACCTTCCTCTTCAGCGTCGTCATTGCGTTGGTCACACCGGCCAAGAGGATAGAGACTTTCGTGGCCACTGCCGCCTTTGCTGCCGTCCTCATTGTTTTCGTTGGAAATGGCACTTGACGACATGGGATTGTGCTTGTCCAGTGTCTGCAAAGTCGACGACACCTTATGAATGACCCGGAGGACCGGCCCAGGGACCGAACAAAGAGCTTATATATATTCCGATCCCCAATTCGTTCACTTGTTTCTTGGGAAAAAGAATTACATGCTATTATTCTCGTTGACACCTGCATATGCTATGGCAATTCCCTACGGTGGATATCATTCATTTGGGCAACCAAAGACTACCTCATCTGATATTGGTGATGATTAATGTTGGTCTCACAATTTTTCAGGAGCAAGAAATGTCAGGATGTCATTGCGCATCACATATATCAGTACCCATTCGCCCTGGCTTAATTCAAAGGTTGCGAAGTTCAGGACCTCACCAGTCCGGAGAAGCCTTCTGCAGGAGAATGTTAAAAAGTCTGTAAAGATCCTCCCTAGGAGTTCTGTACGCTGAGGCTGCGATACAGGCACTGATATCGGGAAGTACAGTATACGGCCTGGCATTGCCCAGTTGACGACACTCATAGGTCGATTTCAATGGCGCCAGTTTTCTACCCCGGCGCATGCATTTTACATCTGGTCTACAACGTCTCCCTGGTTTTCTTCCGCACTAGGGAAAAGGGCGAGGGACGCCTTGTCAGCCTTTGCTCCCGGTACTATCAATCTTATTCGCCAGGTCACTCCCTTGGGCATACACTTAAAGGTGTCTGTCTGAACTTGCGCCTGGACGCACACACACATGCCGCTAGGCCGGGCGTCAAATGCTCGTATATTCCTGGCCAGACACTCCTTGCACTTGGGCCCGCTCTCGTCTTGTCACCCTTGACGCAAGGCCACTGAACCAAAGCATACTGACACGATGCTAGCTATGTTTCGCAGAGTGTCTGTGGCTGAGCTGCAGTTGCAGGGGCTGGCTATTTCTCTATTTGCCACGCCGAAGGGAGCCCATCAGGCTGAGAAAGTAAACCATATCCCCAGGGCGGGGAGATGCCTTCCATACGCATGTCTTTGCAGCATCTATGTCCCTCCTCTGCATGGACACTTCTCAGTTGCTTGAAGCGGGTCATAATCGAGATCAACGTCAACCACTGGGAACCACTGGGCTGTGCAACCAACGGCAGTTCAGACAAGACTTGAACGGCCGGGGCATTTGGCTGGCCTTCTATCTCCAATGGCATGGGGCAACGGCTTGAAACAGGATAACACCGGGAACACAGCAACCACGGCACTTAGGGCGTTGGAACCACGCGAATGCATCGCACGCTTCGTTTGTATGGAGTGACTTCGCGCATGTTGTGGGATGTCGGCCCTGAGCTGGCCGTCAAGCGCCAATATGAACGGTGAAGGAAAGACGGCTCAATTTATACACCGCTAGGTCTTACAAGACACTATTCAGAGTCATGAAGGTATTTGCATGCGCCGTTAATGTTAGAACTTCTTCACTGTATCTGCGGAAATGAGACTTGAGTAATATGCTTATCATTGATCGTCGTGTGCATACTGAAGGCCGCGACTGCCGTTGGCCACGATCCTAAAGTGTGATCCCAAACGATATGACAACATGCCCGAGGCGATAGATGATGTCTTGAAAGATTGCTGGTGGAGGGGCTTTGTCGGCGGTCGCCCAACAATACCTAGCGAGCTAGGTATACTAAGAGACATAATAATTAGATCAAGAGAAGGTTCAGTCGGCGCAATGAATTTCCGTTCCGAACCTTACTGTCCTTGTAGTGGACACTGCCTGCATCCCTTTCGCCGCATCAAAACAATGTCACCTTCATCCACGAAAGCCATACAGATATCCTCGCCAATCACTTGACATAGCCATGGGATCATGTTCGCCGGTCCCAGCCAGTATCTCTCCATCCACCTCCCGAGCCCGACGACGGTCAGCTTCACCGTCTCCACGCGGCAACCTGGTGGGTGGTCTATAAACAGACCTTCCTCCTCACACTCACACTCACACTCGTCCTTCCGCCGGGTCTTGCCCCCTGTGTTCACCCTCATCAATTACGCGCTACGGATTCTCCTCGTCTTGTACATTGTCCTCCTCAACCTCGCGAAAGCCCAGAGCGACGTCGCTCAGCCCTCCAGACTCGACGCGTATACGGACCTAGGGCTCAAGCTCAGCTTGGTGGGCGGGTCCATCAGGGCCGTTGCCGAGCGCGCAGAATGGTGGTTTCTGGCGCCTGTGAGCTTGGTGATCGTCTACGTGTGCCTGAGGAGGGACTATGTCGGTACGTTACGCCTGCTCGTTTCGTCTATGTTGTTCTTCTCTTGTTATTGTTCCGAAGGAGCTTGCTACTTCTAGAGGTTTCTTTTTGCATCCCGAATGAACAGCTATTCCCTTTCCCTCAACATTGCTTGTTCTCTTTTCCCTTTTTCAAGAACCGTGATGCTTGTGCTGCGGACTGCTCTAACTAGTCGGTCGTACAGAAGAGTCCCTCTTGGTCCTCCAAGGCCTCGGGATCCAGACGTCCACGTCCTCGCGCTACTTCTTCACCGGCGCAACCACGACATTCATCCCTACCACGCAGATCCAGGATATCGTCATCCACGAAGCCTTCAAAGGTCTTGAAGTCCGCTTCTACTTGGCCGTGATAGTTGAAGGGGCTACGGAGGTCGTGGTTGTCTTCCCTGTAAGCAATTTCCCCCCTTTGTCAGAGCCAACGAAATGGTCAAGTCATGGTAGCCCAGCAAAATTGCAGAGGCTGACATTATTTACTTATTATGTACCGGCAGAGTCTGCTCCCTCGACGGGAAATTCTCGAGGAGGTCTGGCGAGGAAGTCGGAAATGCTTGTATTCCGGCATTCGCTGAGAGGAGCACCCCAAATTCTACTCTACTTGCGCATTCGTCTCCTCAAACTCTTCCTTGGCTTTATCTCTCGCTTCCCGGCTCTTCGCCCATTTCGCATTCAATACCTCCAAGGTATCCATCCTCGGCTTTTTCATCACAGGAACATACCGTCCGCTGTTCCTCGCTCTGCTACTCCCATCAAAGACTTTTTGACTTCGCTCTCTGGCCCTTCGGTGCTCGTCTCGTGTCGCTTCTCTGTTGAGAGAAGTGCCATCGCCCTGAGAAATGGCCAGATCGAGCAGACTGCCCGCGAGGAGCTCTTGCATCTTGGCGTCGCGCCACTGAGTCCAGAGTTCGTCTACCACGCCCCCAATCCCAAATTTCCCATCTTTCTTGGTTAGGCTGGTGGTGAGCGCAGGGACTGTGGCTGCATCTCCGGCGTATAGCCAGGGTAAAGAGTCTTGCATCATTCCACCATTCCCATTCTTGTCGTTGTCGGGGAATATGCAGTCCCACAGCACCAAAGGCGCGTCATCAGCCATCTCGTACATTGGTCGACGGGGGTTCTTTTCAATATCCAGCAATTCATCGACGATGCTTGGTTCCTCAAGGCCTTGGCCGACCAGGAACAATATTGCCACCATACACCGCACCTGATGCCACAGGAACGCGGTGCCGTGGACGCAGAAGGTATATACTTTTGGACCGTCGGACAAGGCTGATGCTCCATTTCCGAGGATAGAAGAAGCCGACCCGGTTTGGTTCAGACCTTCATGTTCCGAAAACATCCTCCCGGTCTCGGGAAACTCAACCACATCCGCAAACGTCACCCTCCTCACACAGTTTGGCATCTGCTTGCTCGCATCGATCTTGCAGAGATTCCTAAAGTCATGCACCCCGACAAGTTTCCTCGCGGCTTGCCTCATCTTCTCGATATCCAGCCAGCCTTCGCGGACACTGGCCGAGCCAGCCATGCCATCTGCGCGCTGGAGACCCAGGGGGCCGGGAGTAGGGCAGAATGCCGGGTTGGTGAAGAAATATTTGTAGCGGCGCTCGCGACAGGAGAAGCGCGCATCGAACGTCGGTGGCGGGGAGGGACACCAGGCTAGAACGCGGATATCGGGTGGGAGGATGGAATTGAGGAGGGAGATGTACGGCAGTTCGTCTTTGATGGGGTCGAAGGGTTTTGTGTGGGTGTCTGTGACGAGGTCGGTGGCATCTATGGACGGCATAGTATCATCACCTTCCGCCTCGCCCTCGCCCTCGCCTTCGCCTTCGCCAGTTTGCTGTTTCACGTCCACATGCCGCCTGCCCTCCTCCTCCTCTTCCTCGTCAACAGAGTTCTTTGCTTGACTAGTTTCCAGCGCCCGGTTACTCCTCACTCTGATACCAATGACCTGGCCAAACGCGGACACGCCCCTATCCGTTCTCCCGCATTTACTATACTGACACCCCTCCCAATTGAGATCCAACCGGACCTTCTCTCTGTCCTTAACCTTGCCCCCGAGGTCTCCCCCACCCCTGCGCCCGTCCTGCGCCCGTGCTAGTGCTGCGCCCTTCTTCAGATATCTCTCCCTCCTCTTCTCCTCGCCCCACACCACGTCGTAGCTCTCATCGCTCCCCTCCTCCAGGGCGGGCGAAATCAGCCGCGCCTTTCGGAGCGCCTTCCACAGCACCTCTTCGATCGTGGGCTGCGGGGTGGCGTTGCCGTTCGCGTGCTCGTACCCGCCGTACCGCCCGCCCAGGTACGCGAATTTCAGCGCGATGTGGCGCGTCGAGTAGAGGGAGGGGTTGAACGGGCGGGCGCGGCGCGGGGATCGCGATCGCGATCGCGATTGGGAGCGGTTGCCAGGAGGGGCGGGTTGGTGCTGCGCGGTCGTCGTCGTCGGCGATGATTCTCGGACGAAAGGTGAGGATGAGCGGGGAGCCTGGTTCGGACTCGCCCGAGTCAAGGACGCCACAAGGGCCGCCTGTTCGCGCAGCTGCCGTTCCAGCGTCGTGATGCGCCCGAGCAGCTCGGCCGTGCTGTAGCTCGCGTAGTCTGCATCCGTCTCCGTCACTTCCGCTGCGCTGCTCGCGTCTCGATCCTGCTGCATGCCTCTAGTCGACGACATTGCGCGGATGTGCGAGGACCTCGAGAGTCGAATCGTAATCGTGGATGACGGGGGTGCTGCTGCTGCTGCTGCATGCCGCGGAGAGAAAGTACAGATCTTGTGGCGGAGAAGCACGAGCCCGCTTGTGAAGGATACTGGCACGGCAGCAGCAAAGGGATTCGGCATCAACGACAACGACCTTGCAGGATGGGAAAGGGAGAGGGCAAGGCGCAGAGAGCTTTGCGCCAGAGAATTGGGACCAGTAGGGATTCAACGAAGGGTTTTGAGGGTTTGGGGGAAAATAATTATTTACAAAATTTTGGCACGAGACTTCGGGATAATGTCGTCCGAGACGAGGCACGACGAGGCTGGCTGCCTCAGAGCCTTGCGGAATGTAATACGGTACCTCGTACTCGGTACAGAAGGGGGGCTCAAAGGGGGGGGTCTGCAGGAATTTGATCATATAACATGATTTGGATTTCAGGAATTTTTGTTTTTCTCGTTCTGACTCCTTTGCCCACTCTCTATCGCTATCGGTACAGAAGAGGACGGTGTGTCAACCTTGTGACCTCCTTAGATGCTGCACCGTCTCCAATGCTGGTGGGATAGCCAACGATGTAGCGGTTCCTTCACATCTGTGCGCCTTTGGTCGCCTTTGCTTCCACTTCCACCCCCTGACTGAGTCAAGCTCGTATTGAGCAGCAGTTCCCTAGTCCACTGTGTCGGTGTGTTCCTGTCGTGCTTCATGAAACTCTTGTTCGTCGTCGCCCGGGCTGCTGCCTTTGTTCTCTCGTGCAACATTACCAATGTTTCCCTGCGAGTCTTGAATCTCGATCTCATCCTCTGCATCATGCATTTCCTCGTCGTCGTCTTCTGTGCCGTCATTGTCTTCAGCTGCATCTTCAGCTGCATCTTCGCCTCCATCGTCGGCATTCTCCCTGGATATCTCGTACTCTTCAAGCATGTGCTTCTTGTCTTCGTCCATATCTTCGAGCTCACTAAGCTCACTTCCAGAATCTTCTGCGTCGGCTTCTCCATCCGCACTGTCCTGAATAGAGCCCCGTCTTGAGCTTGCTCTGCTCCCGTCTATGTCTTCGTCCTTGGTTTCGGCCAGCCGTTTGTCAATTGGTGCTTCTGTTCCAACTTCTGTCTTGGAAGGCAACTCCACGATAGGTTGCTTGGAAAGTATGGGCGTCTTGATTGGCGGTGGCTTCACAATGGCGGCCTCCGCTTTGCGCTGGATCTCACGCCGGGTGACTGTCTTTGTACGTCCGGGTCTGGCTCGTTCGCGCTGAACTTCGGGGATTGGTTGGCCACTTGCAACCGAGAAAGGAGTGGGTGAATTTTGAAGCCCAAGTCCTACAGGCGCTGAGATTGACACAGACAATGGTCCGTCAGCAGCACCGTCGCCTTGAGCGCGGAGCACGTTGGCAAGACGGGCACGTTCGGCAGCATCGTCGCCACCAGCAGCGAAGTCGGTCGTCATGTTTATGAACGTGCCTTGTGGAAGGGCAGCGGGCTGTGGCTTGGGCTGGTCTTCAGGTGGCAATTGCTTGATAAATTCGTCGTAAAGACAAGCGTAAGAATCCCCTATGAGGTCGTCAATGACGGGGCCTTTCAGCAAACTATTATTGAGACGTTTCAAGTCGATGCCGTCTCGCATAATATCCAAATATACTGAGGTCGTGTCGGGATCATGAGCCCATTTCTCCATCATCTCTGACTTCTTGGTGAATTCTTCATGGTTCATGCCGTCGAATAACGCTCGTTCTCGACCTTCGGGTATCTTGCCTAGTCGTCTCAGCAGCCGCACATAGGTTGTGGCCACCTCTTCCCAGACCGCAGTGTGATCGAGAAAGTCCCCCGTCTTCCTCCGAACGCGGCGGACCAGCAGGTCCAGGTTTGCGCGGTCGCTGAGTTGCTCCAGAAGGTGCACGAAGAAAGAGATGTATCGCCCAGTGTAAACATAATGACGCCCTGGCCGCTCAAATTCAGGCTTCCAAACCTGCATCGTCATGGTTTTGGTGAATATCTGTTGTGTGAACTGATGCTTAGCACCAAGTGCCCCGGCGACAGTCGGATCATCGTCAAAGATCACATGGGCCGCGCGGTCTGTGATTCGATGGTGCCAATTGGACTTGTCCGCATGCCCAAGTTTTTTCAAGATGTCCAGCATGTATCCCACCCAATCGACTCCTTGTTCATCCTCGGGCAAAGGCACGCCTTCCGCATACCGCGATGCTTGTAGGTACTGGTAGGCTTGTGCATGCGAGATCTCTTGTTTTCTCACCATCTTGTGAACAATCGACACAAGTTTGAAATGAGGTTCCAAAATCGGTTCATTGGACTTCTCCTTCTTAGGGAGAGCGTCAATGGCCTCGATAATGGCCTCTACAACAGCTTCCGCGGTGACACGGCCTCGGTTTTCCGAGCTTCGAAACATCTTCCACAGACACTTCGCGCGTGTGTAGTGGGATGTCCATGGTTTGGGCCGATCCGTCAGCTTTCTTCCGAGAAGATAAGCTGCGAAATGCCACAGAGAATACTGTCCGACGGGCTTGTGATAGGGTTGCTTGGACATTCTCATGTCAATGATGCTGCTCATGTGGCGTATATGTTTGTCGGTACGGAACGCTTCCATATTCAGCGGAGGGCGAGAGGATGCATACAAGCGCGTTGCAAACTCTGTGAGCATGTCCTCAACCTTCTCCACAGTTTCCGGTCGGTTATCAGCGGAGCGCAAGGCTACTGCAGTAGCCATGATGTAGCTGTGAATCGCTTGGCGCTCCAGCAGAGCAATCTCGGTCCTTGATTCATTGAGTTTGGTGGAATTCCAGATCAAGTCGTCTTCAATCTTGGCCTCGTAGACTTGTGCCAAACGATACCAACTTTCCCATCTTTCAATGTTGTGATCCAGGTCCTGACGGAAGAAACTCGCTGCAACATCCAAGTCGTCGGTTGGCGTTGGATTGACTCTTTTTATCGACTTGTATTTCGAAAGCGTAAGATGTCCAAGCATGAAATACCAGCCACTGTTTGCCGCAATCTGCGTGTCCGCTTGCACAACCCGTGTTGGCAGATCACCGATACCTCTGATGCAGCGGTACAAGTCATTTGCATTGACGATCGATTTGAGATACGAAGAAATGATTCGCTTGTTTTGCTGCAACGTGGGAGGGCTCTTCATCACTCCTAGAGCTTGCTGCATTTTGTCAATTGTGGCTTTGAGCTCGCTCTTGTTCAGGTCTCTGACGTTAAAACGTTCAGCATATTTCATGATCGTGGGGATCAAGGACCAGGCCGTCTTCTTGTCCAGGTTTTCCGGAGGACAGCCATGGTCGACGTCTCCAACACCACTGGCAATGCGAAGCTGATAGAGATCAAAGAAGACTTGAGCAATCTCGCCAGTATAGTCCTGTTCCGTAGCGAGATTTCCCAACTCGGACTTGACCAACTTTACAAAGGATTTATTCGCATATTTGCAGTACTGTCGGACGCCGAAAGAGTTGTGGACCGTGCAGAGATATTCTGCCAAGTCGTCTGCTGCTCGCGGATAAAGCGAAGGTTCTTGGACAGTCGCCTCCTTCAATAGTGTATATTGCAAAGTCCATGCGCGGACGAGCATTTCTCTGAAACGATCCTTGCTCTTCTCGTACAGTTTCGTGGAATTCGCGCCTTTGAGTTGAGGCCCGGTAGACTGACCAACGCGTGTGGAATCTTCGTAGATGACAAACCCATGGAGGAGCTTCACAAGCCTAACGACTGCTTCCAACGATGAACGAAGATGGGCTCCGTCAACACATTCAAACGGGCTAGAGTCGGTGAGAACTTTTGCCAATACTCTGATCATCATCTCGTCCGCATCATGTAACCATTTGAGCATGGAGATCTGTCGTATAGTTGGTTCCATTTCGAGATGCCGCGTGGTATACAGTTCCTTGACAATCGTCTCAATCGATCGCAGAAGACAAGAAACGACTTTGGGAGTATATAAAATCGCCGTGTAAGCGTTCTGAAGGCGTCTCCACAAGTACAATTTGAGTGCCGCGTCGCCGGACTCAAGAAATTGGATGAGCTCTTCTGCCTGAGTCAAAGGCTGGAAAGTGGTAACCCCTTCTCTGGGTTCAGGGGTTGACTCCAGGATGGGTTCCAATTTCTCGATTACTGCCACGGGGTCGTTGTTATCGTCGTCGAACACGCTTGTGAAGAAATCACGCGTACTGAGAGCCGATAGCTCTCGATCAATGGCCGCCACAGAGATGACAGACATCACAGTATTGTTTGGCAGAAAGATCGGGTCGGCGTTTGTCTTCTCCAACAAGGCTTTGAGCTCTTCGAGCAATGATACAATATGTTCTTTGGCGACATTGTCGTCCAGCCTGGCTTGGGCAACTGATGCCCAGATAAAGCGGAGAATTAGAGGATCGTTCAGCCCAAGAGCGGGATTGTTGAGATAAAGTTGCATGAACTCGCTCGCGAGACTTGACCATCTCTTCATGCGGTCAGCGTGCCTGATCCGATCTGCATGGTCAATGTCTCCGCCCAGATCGGAAGTCGCAGCAGCCGTATCTAGAAACATCTCGAAAAGGGTCTGGACGAGTTCGACAGATGAGCGGACTTCCGAGTCGACTCCATCGACCTGCTCTTGGCTCGATTTGGAAAGGGAGGAAAGGCGCTGGCGGAAAAGCTCCCATAGATATCCCTCCATTGTGCGCGCCAACTCACCGACCATGTGTTTCATATTGACACTCCATTTCTCACTTAGATAGGGCGATGGACATGGCTTGTCCATGTTGCTCGAGCCAGTGAGGACCGCAGACAACCAGGAGCTTGCCGCCTTGTAGATATTTGTGTGTTCAGCATTGATTGAAGTGACGAGCCGGCCTAGGACAACTTTGTCCGAGCTCCTCGGGCGCTCTATCTCCTTCGGAATGGCAGGTTTAAGGTGCTGCAGGAACAAAGACATGCCACTTGCTTTCTCAAGAAAATCCTGGGTACCATGACCGTTGACAATGGCATGGCCCTTGTCGTCCGACCAGCTCATCAAAATCAAGCGCAGGTCTGAAGACAGTTGTAGGTCTTCCTGGGAACTTTCGGAACCTCTTTCATTCGCTTTCTCATCTGTACCCGTCCAGAAAGCTTGCTTAGCTTGCTCTGTTGACAAGTATAGCTCCATCCCGAGCTGAGTGAGAAGGGAATTAGCTACATCGAATGTAGCTTGGTCCGCTTGTTCGAAGATGGCGAGTTGTTCCAAGAAGTACTGGGGATCTTCGTGCGACGCTTCATCCTCTTGAGCGTTTTGGTCAGCCATTGATTCTCTCGCTCGTAGTCTTTTACTCTTTGCTCGCCCTTCGGTTTCATCGTTACCAGCAACAGTCGTTGACCGCTTCCGTGATGGCGCTGCAACAAACGATCGCTCCTCGATTGTGTCTCCATCCGGCAAGAACCCCATCTTTTCGTTCTCTCGTGGTTTTGCTTCGCCCGTTTCGGCGGCAACTTGATCACGTGGCGAGTCCTTTTCAGGTAGCGGCTCAATCTCGATTCCTGTCTCTGCTGGATCTTGGACAGGACTCTGCGACGCTTCGTCCTGGCCAGAGCCCGGGATGTCGCCCTCCTTGGCTGCACTGTCAGATGTTGGTGCCATTTCAACCTCGTGGTCTGTCGTAGTCAGATCTATTTTAATCGTAGTGGCGCTGCTGAGATCGATGCCGTTGAGGGTGGTGGTACCCTCTTCAAGCTTTTCCACAATCTCAAAAATCTCCTCGCCAAGGGAATAAAGATCAGGAGAGCTCGGTCGTAGAGAGATTTGACCTGGCGCAACGCTAAGAGGGCGATACCTGTCATCAGGGTATTCGAGAGTCGTGGCGTGCTTGGGTAGGAAAGGGTATGGGTCATTTGATTTCTTCAACACACTCAGAAGCGTCTCTTTGGGCTTCGCATCTGAACTTTGAAGACGGCTCAGGTCATCTTGCACCAGCTCGAGTACCTCCTCAAGTTCTCCAGCTGCAAAGGCTTCATCGAGACCTGATAAGTCGATGGTTTGTTCGCCATCCTCATCCTCACCAGCTAGGACGCTCTCCAAGCAGAACCGTGATATTCGCTGGGTGGACAGTACATCTGCCACACGGGCAGCTTTCTTCCAGGAGTCGAGATCGGTATCATCGCGCTCAAGAGCTTTTGCGAACTGTTGAAGGCCTTCCTTGCAGGACTTGGCATAGTATTGACAAACCTCGGGGCGAGAGGCCTTCTGATTTGGGACTTGATGGCGAGCAACATCCAAGAGAAACTGACCCCTGTTCTTGTAGGCGAGATAGAGAAGTTGAGGAACCGAACTTGCGGAGGATTCCGCGGCACTGCTCGGGAGCAGAGCGAGTGCACCGGGGTCTACCTGAGCGGCGGCGATTGTCGCCTCATCGTCGAGCTCGTCATGTTGAAAGTCCGAGACCACATCTGGGTATTTGAAGACCTCGGACCGCAGGAGTTCGTCGTAAGCATCCTTGGCTTCTTGAAAGTACTCGGGGCCTTGAGAATGAAGTTTCAGGGCATTTTGATAAAGTTTAAAGGCCTCTTCAAGTTGAATCTCTCGCGTGTCATCGATCTCTTCTTCAAATGTGTCTTCGGGTTCGACATTGAGAGCCGTAAAAGCAGACATGATGGATCTGGTGTTAGAAGGCGTCTGGCACTGCCAACCTTGATCTGCGACGATTCATCCGGGGTTGGATCAGAGTCATCTCAGACTCATTGCAGATGTCACAGCGTTTTTTGACGAAGCATGCACGGCGAGTGGGATAATCGATGATATTGCACATGTGAGGTCGGTGAGGTCCCCATGAAGACAGTGAAGATGTTGTGTTGAGCCGGTTATTAGGAAGGCATCAAGTCTGCCTTCAACGCGTTCAAAAGTCGCGACAGTGGCAGATCCGGTTTAGGAAAGCTTGCCGAAACTGCACTCAATTGATCCTTCAACACTCCCCGGGCATTGATGAGACACGTAGCATCCACATTTCAAGCAGGAATAAGAGCTTGAAGACTTTTTGTTTGAGGGCCTCATCAGGTCTTCTCTCGCCACTTCCTCAACACCGGGCTCCAGCCACAAAAACTTACGGACTGTCTCGATACGCTAGCTTTGTTCAATCTGTCCACAAATTAATTGCCCTCCTCCGCCTGTAAGGGTGCGCCGCCATGGTTGCGCCGGCAGTGCCAGAGTCAGCAGTCCTCCATATAGTGTTTCTTCGTTGTTCTCGCCGCTAACAGGCTACTGCAGGATCATTGAAGACGATGAGATCGGCCTCGCGGTAGACGCTCGCACAGAAAGTCTACCCGGACTGCGCGAACTGGGACCTCCTGATCTTGTCCACTTGGTCAAGCAGAGCGTCAAAGCTGGCAATAAGCAGACTGGCGTATATCACCATGTTACCGGCATCGATGCCTCCTCCTCTGCGAGCTTGGCGGCGTACGTCAACACCTTGACGTTCAATCCCACGGATAAGACCCACAAGGTGGTATCCGGGCTCTATTGTTGCTACAACGCTTTTTCGCATCTCGATATGCGCGTCGAAGTCAAAATCCCGGGCAGTGTGGAGAGTTACTGTGTGGATGAAAGGGGAGACAGAAGAGTTGCAACGGAGAATTTGTGGCTGGAGACGTTTCTCTGCGCCGTTTTGCGAGCATATTCCTATTCAGACAATGGCAGCGGTGATACAATAAAGAAGATTATTGGCGTCCGAAGATTCAACCCGATCATTAACACTGAGCTGGAGCACCGTTTCTTCGAAGCCGCCGAGAGATTGTTCTTCAATGGCCGTCAACTTGGATCGGACCCGGAAATCCAAATCCCCAACGTGGTCTCCAACCATCTCACAGCGGGACTCTTGAAGTACATACGGACAACTGGACGATTTGCATCAGGCATCAACTTGTTCGAGAAGCTACGGACAAAGGACGTGGAAGTTTCGTCATTGCTGGCCAGAGTGTTACTGGATGGAGACGAAGAGATCCAAGCCGTGCGGCTTCTACATGATTCATTACAGGATGTTCCCATGGACTATGCACTTCTGGACTGTCAAGCCGCCTTCTGCCAGAGCAAAGGCGAGGGCGAGATGGCCTTGGAACTAGCGAAGCAAGGAGTCACAGCAGCTCCCAGTGAGTTCAGTACTTGGGCTCGATTGGCAGAGGTTTATGTGGACCTGGAGCAGTGGGATCTGGCTTTGCTTACCTTGAACTCCTGTCCCATGTTCTCGTACCAGGATAAGGACTCACCTAGGATGCCTGAGCCGAGTCGCGTGCTCCTGCCAATCCTTCCAGAGAGTGCGCTGGACGAGATCGACGAGGGACAGCCAAGACACGGAGAGCCCTATGATCAAGTCCATGTCTCGTTACGAAAATTACAGGCGGCCACGTATCAAGGGACCTTCTTGAAAGCATACAGCTTGCTGACACGGATTGCTGCGGCCATCGGATGGGACACACTCTTGAGGACGCGCAGTCAGGTCTTCGTGATGGAAGAAGAGTACCGGTCTGAAAAGCAGCACCAAGTGACCCCGAAGATACCCACTAGCAAGAATGCGAGCACAATCGCTCTGTCTGGAACTCCAAATGGCCACTCCAAGGAAAAGGAGAACGGAGTAGACGACGACGACGAGTCAGATGATGTTTCTGATTTGGAAGAGCCGAAGAAACTGGGCGATCAACTTGATGAGGAGAAGATTATCGATGAATCTTCCTCCACTGCGCCGACACTAAATGGCGGCCTCAACGAAAATGAAAACGCAGAGATCAAGGCGCACCGATCAATGGAGAAACCGGTGCCCACAATTGCAGCAGAGGAAGTCAAGTCGGGCAGTGATGAGCCAGATCCATCTCACAACAACTACCCACAATTCCAGAACAAACGCCTATGCGAGCGGTGGCTCGACAACTTGTTCATGGTTCTGTATGAGGACCTCCGGATATACACAATATGGCGGACCGAAATGGGCCAGTACCGGCAACAACAAATGCAGTATAAGAAATCAGCAGCGGAGTGGGAGATCCTGGGAGACCTCGCTGAGCGGTTACACCACACAAACGAGGCGCTGGAAGCATATCAGCAATGCTTGAACATCCGGTTCTCGCCTAAGGCCATGAGAGGAATACTTCGAATGTACGAGAAGAAAGGCGACACAAGGCACGTACTGGCATGCTTGATCCGATTGATCACCTGGCAATACCGGTGGTACTCGGAGGTAAGGGACCTACACCAGAGCCTGCAATCCTTGTGCTAATTTGACGTGACAGTTTTCGCCGGAACTCTTCTACTCGATCCGGAAGCTCATTGAAGAAGAAGGGGCCGTCAAGATCCGCTCTATTGTCCAAAGCACCAATCTCCCGCAGCATGTGCTGGATCTGACTCACGAATACTGTCGCTTGTGTGTCACTTTTAGAAGCAGTGGCACTGATGGATGAATGATGGGATAATGGAACTCTTTTTACCAGGTAATCAATCTTCTTTGTGCATGGGAGGAGGATCAGATATTCTTTGTGTTGTTGCTCCTGAGCGACTCCCCAGCGGCGGCGTATTGTCAGATTTAGACAGAGAAGCTGTCAGGTAGATTGAAGACCACAAGCTCAAGCCGGGCTGCTTGTGTCCACGGTCCATAAACAGAAATTCGTGCCGGAAACGCCGGTTGCCTTTCAACACCAGGTTCTATCGCTGTTTGTGACATTTTGCACATGGTCGCCTAATGCGCCTCCGAAGCAAACAACTCCGGTCGATCATTTGCCATTGCACTTTATCTCCAACCCACTTCATTCATTGTTCCCTGACATAGACTTGAGATAGACCATCAACATTCCTCTATCAACCACTTCCGACCTTTCTTCCAACCACTTTTGCTGTCAGACATCAGTCCCTTGATCGCCCTCAGCGCCAACAATCTGTATCCTCAAAAGCATTCCGTTGCCGAACTCCCGTTCCAGCAGCCTTAAGGCGGAACGGCGGGGCTAGGCAGTGAGAAGGCTCTGAAGACACCAAACCCGCAACTTTTCCCTCAACTCTCTATCCATCATGAGTGCCCACAAGCGCATCACCAAGGTAAGAGAAGGGCCCGTGAAGAAGACCATAGAGACTGTACATGACTGACCTTGCGTGTCAGGAACTTGGTGAACTCACCACTTCTCCACCTGCCGGGATCACGGTCGCTTTGGCCGATGAGGCGAATCTCTTCCAGTGGAAAGTCACCATGGAGGGACCAGCTGGATCGCCGTATGCTGTAAGTTCTGTCCGCAGTCTCTCCCGTGGGAACAACGCTTTGGGCTCTGCGCAGTGTCCTCCTGGCTGCTGTCCCGCCCAGGGCTGCCGTTGCCTAGTCTTCATCCCGTGGCCTAATACTCCGCACCGTGGAAGAATGGAGCACAACCAAACAACAGAGGAAAAACCTTCACTGACCTTCCTTTCATTTTGTCGCCAATATATATAGGGCCACCTCTTCAACCTCTCCCTGACCCTCCCACCCAACTATCCCTTTAAGCCACCAACCGTCATGTTCACCACCAAGATCTACCATCCAAACATCTCCAATGACTCTCCACCGAACTCCGGCACCATGTGCTTGGGCATGTTGAGGGAGTCGGAATGGAAGCCTAGCACCAAGATCGCCGCGGTCTTGGAGTTTGCTCGACAATTGTTGAAAGGTATGTTTGACACTGGAACCTCGCCCTTGCATCCCCTCCTGCCGGTAAGCCTCGCGACCAAGCCTCACCGGTCCACTCGACCCGAAGACGGATCCTTGAATCTGTGAGTGCTGCTTCGGCTCGGATCATTTCAGTCGTGTCGAGTCGAGTGGTCACGGCATGCTTGTCGCCGAATATATCTTCCTTCAATCTCATATCACTAGTACCAATACTAACCCTCGTCATTCTAGAACCAAACCCCGACGACGCCGTCGAAGGCAAGATCGCGGACCAATACCGCAGCGACTACAGCGCATACGAGAAGGAAGCCCGCGAATGGGTCAAGCGCTATGCCACGGCCAAGAAATGAGCCCTCAACATCCAGCCCTTGATCCACGCGCAAAGTTGTGTAACACTTGTCTCTGTTTCTGTCGACCGCAGGTCCCCGCCTACAGTCCAGGCCCCCGTTCATGCCGGTATTAGGGATAAGGATACTTCTCTTCTTATTCTCTTTGCAAACCGAAATTGCGAATCTGCAGGAAAATAGGGACTTTTCCAATTCTGGCGTATTGTCATGGGGGGTTGTGAGCAAAATGATTCCATTGTGGTCGTGGGTCATGGTCACGGAGCAAATTACTAGGTATCGACAGGGGAGGGGATACACGCGACATGAGATGAGAACTGACTTTGATCTGAACGGGCATGGCGATGGATAGATTGTGATGTGGAAGTGAGTCCGATGAGCCAGGCATAGAGCTAGCAAGCAAGCAGACAGGCAGACATGCATGCATACGGCAGGGTACGGTACCATCATCGATAGCGATCACCAGGGCTGAGGAAAATGCCACCCGAAAGCTCAAGCAGCTGAGCCAGTTTAGGTGCTAATGCACAAGGCATCGCCATCTCTAGCATGCAACAAGGAATGACAAAATGACAAAAAACAAATCACTCTTGATTCCCGTTCTCGGCCGCGTTTCCCTCGGCGCCCACGTCGTCCATCTCATCATCATGATCATCATCCTCCCAGTCCTCCATATCATCGCTATCCCACTCCTCATCCTCCTCTTCGTCTTCCTCGTCATCATCTTCCCCGTCACCCTGTCCCGCATTAATCTTCGCATTCTTCTTGGCCAGCTTCTTCCTCTCCACATTCTCCCTCTGCTCCTTCCGTCGAGCCTCTTTCTCCTGCCTCTTCTTGGTCCATTTCTCCTCCAACGCCTTCTCCTCGGCTTCGGTCTTGGTGACAAACTCGTTCCACATGACCCGTCCCTCGCAGATGCCGTCTTCCACTTTGACCATGCGGAGACGCATCCGGGGGCCGAGTTCGACGAGTTTCACCGCCCGTTTCTCGACGTTCGATGATCCGCCGCCATTTGCGCCGGAGTCTTTCGTCGTTTTGTCTTTGTCTTTTTCTCCATTTTGTTGTTGCTTTTCTTGTTGCCGCTGTCGTAGCTGCTCTCGCCTGCTCAGGACTCGCTGCGTGGTGGTTTCCAGAACTTCAATCTCGGCGTCGGTATCCAGCTCGGTCTCGCTGGCAGATGTATAGCCCCCGGCGGACGGGTCAAGGATGTAGTCCGCAACGTCCTCCAGTTTGCCCAGGTTCGGCAGCGCTCCCGACTTCTTCTCTCTCAGTCGCTGTTCACTTGGATCGAATCTGCGGACTCGTTTTGAAACGCCCGTTCGACGGGTAGTGATTGCGTAGTGGCGGAGATTGATTATATATGTACCATCTGATTGAGGTTCGCGGTTCAATAGCAGAATTCTTCGTATTGAGCTGAGAGGGGTTGTCTGTGGAGATATGGGAGGAAATATGGATTGGAATATAGTAGTAGTGAGGGATTCGAGCTGTTTCTTGATGGGATCTGCTTTGGCATCTTCGCTTGATGCTTGAGAGGTGAAGTTGTTCATAACCAGCAACGGCGCATTCAGGTATTCATTCCCTCCGCCGCGGGGATGTTTCTGGGCTTTCGCTATGTCCTTGCACAAAGCGTAACGCTCCACTCTGAAAGTGAGGGTCGGCCCCCGCGGTGTAAGAGCGACTCTGAGGTGGACATTGCCGGATTTCGAGCGCGAAAAGAGGAAGAGGTGTGTGACACCCAGCGGACCAGCCATGGCGGTGTAGTCTTTTAACTTATTCGCACGTCGCTCCTGGGGTAAAGAACGTCAGCTCGAGATGCGCATAGACCGCCACACTGCGTATGTGCTCACTTTTAACCTGCTTGCAGTATCAGGCTCCATGACTGCTCGAAAATCTCGCGCCAGCTGTGTCACGCTAGACCCGACGTCGCCTGCGCCCATGCGAATAACCATGCTCTTGGGCGGTCGGTTGGCCTGTCCGGGCTTTCCAGGCCTGTCATTGTTGGGAACATGAGTCCTCTTCTTCTTTCTCGCCTTAGCCATGATCGTGTCCTTGAGTTACAAACTTTTGAAGAGGAGGAATTGGGGGGTTTGCGCAGGTGAAATTGTAATATTTGGAGTGAGGAGCAAAATGTACAGTCCGAGACAACTTTTTTCTTATCGATAAGAAATGTCCACCGGTGGAGTATAGAGGCCGACAGCGCAGCTTGGAAAAGTTCAGATCAAGAGTCGGTTTTGTCCATACAGACTTTCATTTCAACTCGCGACAAGCATACTTGATTGCGTTGATCTTCGAGTGGAATGGGACTCTTATGTTTCAGGATGTGAATACGTCTTGTCCAGCAAGAACATGTTTGAGCGAGGTGAAATCCTCGAAACGAGCATCGGCTAGATTTGGCAGTCACCAGGTAACGGAACTTGAATCTGCGCGGAGCTCGACTCACCCCTCTACTAACCCCTTTAACAGCAATTAATAGATTCGATTTTCACAAACCAACTTGTACCTACATTCCACTCCCAAATTCTCTCAATTCAATTCACTTTCTTCGAGTACCCAAAGAGATGTCATTTGAGCAACAGCTGATTCTGATCACCGGATTTTGGCACATACAGCCGTTATGATGAGGGAATATTTGTTTGAAAGACGAGTGTATATGGTGTCCGGAGGTCAAACTACCTGAGCTCCCCTTGCTTCTCGGCTGCTGTCCACAATTTTATGCTCAGGGTTTGCTCCTGTGCTTTACTCCATCGTAACAAGGACAGTTGTCTACCCGAGGCCCGACCTGTCGAATCAGACCGCGCAGAACCAGCGCCTTGTCGCCCTGACCTATGTACTCAGCCTGATACTGCAAACCTCGTGTCCAAGGATGGAAGGGTTTGCGTAACCGTCTGCCCCGCAGTGAGCTCTATTCCGACTTGAAAACTGATCGTGTTTCCTACAGTGACGGAGGTCAACAGTTCTAAGCTGCATCTTTACCATCCAGTATTCTCTTTATCCCTCATCTAAGAAGATCTTGTCCTTGTCGGAGCCCTCCTGAATTATTTTCGTCATGGCTTTTCTTCATTACAGTCGGCCTATCCCAGATATCGAGAGAACTCTGCTCAATATAGAGGTAAAAAGGAGGAATTTCGTGTGGAGTACGAGCAATACAGGTATCTTTGCACTCGACCCAAAGAAGAGGGACACCGATGTGCAACATCTTGTCGAAGTGATTGGGAACGCGCTGAACGTGAGATTTGCGAAGCAACACTGCCCATTGTGCTACTGACCCCTCGTCATTAACAGACTCAACTTACCAACCCGAGGATACTCGGGGTGAATGCGGACCATCCTTACTACGTGGGCGATTCGCCTCTTGTTCTAATCTGTCTGATTGTGGGTGGGCAGCCTGGGAACCACAAGACGACATGGTCCGACGGTGCAAGGACTTTCGAGTTTGTCGAAGGTGCTGTGTTTCGCTGCGAGAATGGGAAGATACAAGCAGAAGTGGGTTCCTCCAGCTCCTTCTTGTGTCTTACGCCCAGCGCTTAGTGTGAGGATTGACGCTGCTGGACCGAAATACGCGAGGCCATACAAGCTGCTAAGGCTTGTGCTAACAGAAATGTTGGCCAACTCAGCCTCGTTGGGTTGTTGGAAACTGTCAGCGACCTGCCTATCGAAGGAGTTACGAAGAGCACTGAACCTAATGGCGAATTCGTATGAGCGAGTTTGAGCTTGAGAGCAGATCCCTTCAAGGTCTCTTGCTGCATCTGTGAGCCGTACCACTCATTCCTTTTCTGGCAGGCCCTGCTCCCTGTAGACCTGCGATCGTCCTGTCTATACCGCGATTCCTGCAGAAACCACTGATGCCGAGCCGCAGCTAGCAGTGACTGGCCGAAAGTAACCAGGATTTCCTGCTGGCACTTCCGTGTGGCCTACGACTTGTGGCCTACGTGTGGCTCACTCTGCCTACAATGTGCTTTTGAACAACCCCACCGGTGGCGCCTAATTTGTTGATGGCCACACCCCGACTAGCCCCTATTGCTCAGCCTCACCAACCTCAGAGTCATCAGCCTAGTAGGCCCATAGGCCATGACCCTAGTGGACCGCCCTCCCCGCATAAACTTGAGCTAGAAGTCTGTCCCGCCCGCCAATGGACTTGAGGACCCTAAAGAGCTTACGCGAGGCTGAGCATTGTCCTCCCAGTGTGGACACCACGATGAGGTATTAGTGAGTCACCAGCCAGGATGTGACAGAGAGTATAAGAACAATATGCAACATACCCACTCGCTTCTCGAGCATAGAGGCCATAAGTGACCGCTTTTACGAGAGCTCAAAGGTCAGAAGTCCCTGGAATCACCAGCTCCAACTTCCTGTCTTTCCGTTGCTCGAGGCCACTTCTTGTATAGACAACCCAGGGGAACTCGCCAGCACCATGCCACGCCGTGGCCACGACCTCGCCTCTTCCGAAACACACCGAGATCTCCGGTCCCAACGACGCAGCAGGAACCGCCTCTCAAAGCAATCCGCAAAATACTACGGGTACCGCGGCGTGCAGCCGGGCTGGATCGACCAAGAATACCTCACCATCACCAACGCTCCGAACAGTTTCGGATTCGCAGGCAGCGCCCCGCTCATCACCGCAGATGCCGCCGCCGTCAAGGTAGCAACGTGGACAAAGCGCGACATGTGGCTCGACCGCGACGTGGACATCTGGCCGCTCGACGTGCGACACCACACGGGCAGGAAGAACCGGGAGAAATACTTCTCAAAGTGGAACGAGTTGGCCATCGGTCGGCGGATGAAGCAGAGGTCCAGACGTCTGGACTTTGCGACCCAGGACGGCGAATTGCTTGCCATGGACGACGATGTTGACATGGACACGGTGTATTGGGACTTTGAGGAGTTTTGGGGCGATGAAAACCCCGAGGTTCGCAATGATCGAGACGAGAGGCCGCCCAGGTATGTTGGACTTGATGGGGAATGTTACTCGGAAGATCAAGGCAGGCCCGACGGGGTGCAGGTCGATCCCGACGACGCTGATGGGCCCTGGGAGAGGGAATTCATAGAGTTTTATTGTGACGACAACACCGGCGATGGAGATGACTTCAGTGTCATTTCCGAGCGAGAGGCGCTCGATGCTTTGTCGTTGTTCTCGATCGAAGATGATTATGAGATGGTTTGACAAAGGGGATTCGGAGAAGGCTACGGCCAACTCACGGTGGGGTGCGCACTTGTACGACTACCTGACTACGAAGGTGTAGCAAAATATTTCGCTAGAGGAACCAATCTATAGTCTGTTAAAAGTCAAAGACTAACGGCAAATGCCTGTCATGCATGCATTCAATTGAGCGCTCAGATTAAGGCAATAAACGCGCGTGACAGTCTATTTCTGTCAAGGACTTTTCCTTCTTCTAAGGTAAAGACAGTGAGATCTTGGGAAAAAAAGCCTCCCGCGGTCACAGAGAACGAACACTCTCCGTTTCCTCCCTCCCACCCTCTAGCCCATCGCACTGGGAAGGCGCCTCGGCTGGGCGACTTCTCACATGGACTCGAGGTCCCTGCCCTTGCCATCGGCGTTCACATGGACTTTTGTCTTCCCTTCCAGTTCCGGAGACAGGCCTTCGCTCGGAGTGCCACTCTCAGTGCTGCTGGTTTTGACGCCATAAATGACGCCCTGTTCGATCTCGACAAGGGTCCGGCCTTTGGTCTCGGGAATCAACAGTGTGCACAAGGCCGTGAGGGCCATGACCCCGGATAGGATGCCAAGAACAGCAGGCAGGCCAATGGCGTCTGTGAGCGAGCCAAAGGAAAACGCCGTCACCATTGCGCCCGCCTTGCCCGAAGCTGCGGCGATACCGTGCGCCGTGCCGCGGACGCGGGTCGGGAAGACCTCAACAGGGATGAGAAAGGTGGTGCAGTTGGGTCCCATATTAAGGACGAGCTGCGAAAGTGTGAATAGTGTCACTAGGCCAGCGGTGGAGCTGTGGTTGAGAACGCCGGCCCAGATGGCGTACAGGACGGCGACGAGGGCGCTGCAGTAGAACTGTTGCTTTACGCGGCCGATCCAGTCGGGCAGGAAGATTCCGATGTAGTAGCCTGGGAGATATCCCTTTTGAGAAAGATTAGTATGGACACTCACAATAACAGGTGGAGAGCATCTTACCGCAGCCGCTACGATAATGTTGCCAACGGCAGTATTCCACAGGGTGTGCCACGGGGTGGGTCCTTTGCCGTATCCAATCCTCGAAAGCACGATGCTCTGATTGAGGTTGACTCCGTAGAAAGCAATGTCACTGCGTTTCCGTCAGTACGTTGTACCCGAGGCACGAAGAGTTAGCTAGCTGGCTTACAAGAGAAACCAGCACATGCTGACAGCAAACAGGACTTTGGCGTGCCTCCATTCCGAGAAATACTCCCTGAAATCTCGGAATTGTTCGCGAAGACCTCGTTTGCCGTCCTTTTTCAGGGATGTCTCCTCAGCGACATCTATAGACATTAGCATTTACCCCTAAGCTGCTGAAGCCGTGCTCACATTGTCGATAGGGCTTGCTTTCGGGCATGGTCAAGCGGAAATATAATGTGATGATGAGGGGCACAAGTCCTATGCCGAACAGCAATCTCCACACCCACTGCAGATGATATATGTTGTCATTGACAGACGACTTGAAGGCAGCCAGTAGGACGAGGTAGACTATGCCCGAGGTCATGCCTCCAAGACCGATAGAGGCAAACACTGTCAGGACCAATTTCGCTCGGGAGTGCATGGGGTTGTGCTCGGCGGACAATGAAGAGGTCATTGGATAGTCTGTTGAGGGTCAGTCATCAATTCTCTCAAGGGCTTTTTCTCGTCGCTGCTTACCTCCACCAATGCCAATTCCCGTCACCACTCGAAACACAGACATCCACGCAATAACATCATGGTGCGAGAAGCCCTTCCACGGCATCAAGATAACCAAAAAGGTACCAAGTATTGTCACTATGAGCTCTTTGCCGTAGATTCTATGGCGGCCTAGGGCATCGCCAAAGATTCCGAAACCGATCTGGCCCACGATCATGCCCATGGAGAGCGATGCTTTGATCGCGTCGGCCGGGACAGTAGGGACCTTGTTCTTCTCATCTTGAAAGTAGAGATATCCGAGCATTGGAACAGCTGCAATTGTCAGCAAGTGGATAGCATGACTTGGAAAGGGCAGGAGTACCAAGCCCAATGCTCAGGTTCAGATACCCATCACCAAACAGACCAACACCCGCCACCACCAGGAATTTCAGAAAGGAGAAGCTGGAAGCTGTGTTGAACATGATGAGAACGAGCAAAAGTTATTGATGTAGCTTGACTTTGACTTAGGGATTGAGGTTGGTGGTCATTTTCCAACCTCAACTTCGTTGCCATCGTGGCAGATATACATCTTTTCGAATGCCCTTACTGGGCTGGGGGTTTCGCACAGGTCTCGGGCCAGGACCGCAGTGGCTGTATATCCTTCGAGGCACATATGTTCAGGATAGACGTGTTGTAAGGTGATCTAGATAATCGATAACGAATTGAGGGACCTAGTGCAACCACGTGGAGATGTGGTACAAAGCATAATCTCACTCGATATCGATGAGGTCTGAACGGGCCTTGTTGACTTCTTTCCGGCACCTGGGACGAAGACCGCAGGTCCGTAGAAGGATTCGGCGAACATTCCTCGCTTTTTAGGTCCTAGAATCAAGGAAAAGTCAGCCACTCGCCGGTTGGGCCGAATTGTTCTAGACACCAAAGGCTTGAGATGAGCGGGCAACGGCTGGCCATCTATCCAACCACGTGGACATGGTGGTGGGAAGAAAGGGGAGAATGTAATGACAAACACGTTGGCCGAGAAGTGCTGGAAGAGGGGGAATGGAAGTTGTAATGTCAAAACCCACGTCAACCTGCACCCGAGCTGCGGGACCCAGGCACGTCAGCAAACTCCACGGGCTGCAATTGGCTGGAGAAGCACGACATGATTGACCTGCGATTCAGGCAAACCGCCGAGCCATCTTCCTTCTTCTCTTCTCCTCGTCACAACTGCCCGGAACCTTCGCAACTGCGACCATGGCGACGAGCCCGAGCGACCCCAGCTCTTCGGCCGTACAGGCTCTGCGAGAGTCCTTTGGTGACCGCAAGCCTATTGACATTAGCCGGAAAATCACCGCGTGCGTGTCCTGCCGGAAGCAGAAAATCAAATGCCATATGGGAGATGGCACTCCACCGTGCACCAGATGCAAGAAACGGGGGCTGTCATGTGTTGTCAATCGGAGTTTGCAAATGCTGCTTGAAAGCGATGTAGCGTGAGTCCGTCTCAGATCAACTTCTACTCATTCTTGGACAAGACGACATGGGGCGATCCTGTGACGACAGAGGCAACCTCAACATTGCTGGGACGTACATCTGTGCAGCCTCTTGTGCGGGACTGCTGCCGTTCTCTCTCCGCCAATTTGATGTAGGCTTGTACGGACAAGGCTGACTCCCGCAGATGGAAAGCCAATATCGAAGAGAAATTACGCATGCTAGAAGACTCGGTCAGGCAGCTCAACCAGCGGTCCACCGGCGGCCAAAATCCTCCTCTCTATGTCTCCCAGGAGACTAGTCCTTCGACCCTCTCAACCAAACCGGACACGATTATGGCCTCTGAACAATCTCAGCCGACAGAACCAGGCTGGGAAGTCGTCATGGACTTGAACAGAGGACCGGGAGTGGTACCTGCATCTTGTGTGTCGGAAGTATCAGATGCCTCGCCACAGGTGTCTCGTCAGAACTTGGCTGAAAACTTCGACCTTATTGACCAAGGCATCATCTCGCTTGACGATGCGGAAGCCTTCTTCCAACTGTACGCGCGACGCCTCGATCATTTCTTGTACAGGATTCTGGCGGAGCATGACTCCCTAGCAAGCGTCCGGAAAAGCTCCCCCCTCTTAACCGCTGCTATATGTGCTGTGGGAGCCCTCCATACTCCCTCCCATTTGTATCACACTTGTTATCAGCACTTTGTCAATTTGGCATCTTCCAAGATGTTTTCCAAGAAGAACAATCATGACGATGTGCGAGCGTTTTGTATTGGTGCTTTTTGGATAAGTGATATGTCGTGGACCCTCGTTGGAGCAGGCAAGTGTCCACATACTAGCCTTTTCTCAAGAATGCCGTACTAACCCTGACTCCCGTTACAGCTGCTCGGCTTGCGGGAGAATTGAACCTCCACCGCTGTATTCCCAAAGCTCCTCACACAAAACGCGCCTGTTATTTGCGCACTCGGTTGTACTACCTCGTTTTCGTTTGCGACCATCATTTCTCAATCTGCTACGGGAGACCTCCCTTGACGAGGGACTTCACCTCAATCACTCCTCCGAATCAGTTTCTGGAGTCTGAATTTGCGACCGAGGATGATGCTCGGCTTGTCAGTCAAGTAGAAATCTGGACAATCAGTACGCGGGTCTTTGACCAATTTAGTCTGGACCCCGAAGCCCATCTGTCTGATCAACTCATCCCTCAACTCCGCCGGCTGAGCATTGCCTTAGATACCTGGCGAGCTGATTGGAATGAGCGATTTCATTTCAATGAGTGCGTCGGCAATTACCCGCGAAAGGGGGTAGGTCTTCATTATCACTTTGCGAAGCTGTTCCTCTGCTCCCATGCCTTCAGAAGAGCACCTGTTGCCGAAGGCGAACATCTCCAACTGGATCCTGACCTAGAGGAATTTGCGACAAGTGCGGTACACTCGGGAATCTCAATTTTGCAAGTCATTGCCGCAGATCAGGAGATTCAATCCTACTTAGATGGACTTCCGGCCTACTTCGATACGATGATAGCGTTCGCGTTCGTCTTCCTCCTCAAAATCACCATCAGGAATCCCGCCAACCTCCGAGTCGACAAGGCCGGGATATCCCAGACTTTGGATGTTCTAGCAACCGTCTTAAATAATATAACATCTAAAATGCACCCCCGCCACCTATTGACCAGCGTTGCAGGCAGTGCCCGGAAGCTGTTGGATCGCTTCTCCGGCCAAGAAGCTGCTCCAGCACCGTCTCAGAGTGCTCCAGGTCCGCTGGCTCCTTTTGACCCAGACAATCAGTGGCTCAGCCCTAGTGACGCTATGTTTCTTGAAAATTACGACTTTCTGTATTCGCCAGGTGCCGACCTCAATTTTGACGCTGAGATTGGTTTTGCGCACCACCAATAGCGACATCGGGTGGCAGATCGACTCTTAGAAATTAAGAGCTAGATCAAAGGCATCGAAATTCCTCCACTGTCGATCTTCAACTGTATTGCTGGTAGGGAGAGATCTTAGCAGAGGGATGGGCTGTTCAGATAGTCCGCCGTGAGAGCGAAGTCGATGGTCGCCCAAATTGTCGAGCGGATGTTCTTCTTTTCGACTTCCAAGAACTGCATTCTTCTTCGAGACCAGCACAAAATCTCCTTCGCGGTCGAGGGGCATTTCGAACATTTGAGCAGCTGTTGGTCCATCAAGAGCAAGTTCGATTTGTGGGAAGGATCGACAGTAGGTCAGGGCCTCTTCGATGTCGATATCTGGTCGGTTCAGGTATACCCGCACAAAAGCACCCAACGCGCCGTGGTGGCGGACGAAAGGATCTGTGATCGGGCAGATGACCCTTGAGGAACGCTCGCCAAACTTGCGATCCAGCTCTTCCTCGACAAAGAGAACGTTTGGCGTGCCGTCATCCTTGCACTTGTCGCTCATCCCGTGATCTCCAGTCACAACAACAGTAGCACCCAGTTCGACCAGGCGACCGACGCAATCATCCACGCTCGCCATGAAGGCATTCGCTTCTTTGCTACCAGGAGCAAATTTGTGCTGGACAAAATCCGACAATGTGAGATAAAACAAATCCGCCCGGTCTTCCTCAAGCAGCTTTATCCCTGCTTTCAGCACAAATAAAGACAGGTCCCCAGAGTATTGATCAGGAGCGGGGATTCCCAGCCACTTCTCAACATCGGAGATGCCATTATCGGCGAGATTACACTTGTTGGCGTATTGGGCGGAGAAGCAGATATCTCCCTGCGAGCAATTCAATCCGTGGTTGATGATTGCTCTCAGCTTGTCTTTCGCAGTTATGGCAGCGACGCGGACGCCTCGCTTCGACATCTGCTCCAAGATGGTAGACCCTCGAAGCAATGTGTCATCCACGATCATTTCCTCCTTTCGAGTTGTCCGGTCCAAGAAGAAGTTCCCGGAAATGCCATGGACAGACGTCGGCATCCCAGTAATGATGGAGACGTTATTGGGATTGGTAAATGCTGGCATGGCACATTTGGCCGTTGCAGCGAAGCCTGTTTGGACGAACTTGGCCATGTTCGGGGTAATGCCGTCAGACATTCCCTGTTCGAGGTATTCGGGATCAAAGCCGTCAACGCAGACCACGACTGTGGGTCTCTCAGGAAGCTTGTACTTTCTTCCGTGCAATTCAAAGACAGATCGAGACTCTACACAGTTCGTTCTCAGAGTCAGTCCTTCGCATCTTGAAGGTGGGGGGGCCGTTGTTTCCGATGCTTACCGAGCAGGCTTTTTGTTGCCATTCGTTCATAGTATTCGAGCGGCAATGTCGCCAATTTGGGTACCTTGGCCATGTCATCCCAGCGTCGAACAGCCAGTTTGGCCTCTAGAAGAGGGTCCTTCTGGGCCTCGATGACTTGCTCCTGGGTAAAGGTACCGCCCTGTGCCTAATTTTAGCCTCGAGCCCAAGAAGGCTCTATCTCTCCGAGATTGAGCGCTGAGTCTGGCGAACACGGACCTGGAACTTCAAAGTCGTCTTGCTTGATTGACTCAGGCCGTCATAATAATCTTTATCAACTGCCGTCAAGTATCGTTTCGCCATGACGTGCGCCCCGACCAGTTGGCAGATTGGCTCGTTGAATCCGAGACCACGAAGGTATTTCTCGCCCAAGATTTCGTGGCTTTCGCGTCCCACAAAGGCTCCGTCTGGGGCGATCATTGCAGGCATTTTCTTCGCCGCAGGAATGAACCGCCCGACATCGTGGAGCAAAGCGCCCAGCACGGTGTCATCGTCCGCACCTGCTTGTACTGCAAGCTGAGCGGCCTGCAGGGTATGTTCAAGCTGAGAGACGCGCTCCCCCAGGTAGTCGCCTTGGCCTTGGACGGCTATGAATTGGAAGAGTTCTTTGACACATTCGCGGGCGTGGCGTTCGACGGATGGCAGCATTTTGGCCCTTTCTATCGGCTCTTTGGCACCTGGATTCGTCGTGTGGAATTGACGGGGATTCCGATACGACTACTTGTTTGAGATGGGAGTTTTCAGAGTTGAGAAGTCGAGAGTTCCAGTCGAAATGTTTTGAATATGCATACAATTGTCCTTCTGAATCTTTGCTTGCGTTATTCGAAGTCAAGGCGCGAGTCGGCAGATCACCGAGAACTATCACCCACACCGGATTGAAGATCGAGCTTTACAGCCTGAGGCGATCTGCATACGGCGGCAGCAGTGGCGATTTGTGTGTGGCTCAGGCTCGTGTCTGACGAGTGGACCTAATTCATGGTCTTCCAAATGCTCGGGGCGTGGATCGAGACCGTGTTTTGCGGCCCTGAAACGGAGCTCGACCGAATGCTTGGCATCGGCATGAAGACCGCAAGGCTGGGGCCAGAAGCCTCGCTATCGCAATGCAGCCGTGCACTATTAAACGGCTGAGAGACTTGACCCATCTGGGGTTGGAATGCTACAGGAGTGAGTCTTTTGCCTGTGCTGCTTTCGAGATAAGCCGAACTCAACCTTGGACACCTCCATACCTGTTGCTTCCAAAGACAAAGAGCCTGACATGGCGTCCTTCGTGCCGGGCCCCGAGCTGGTGGAGCAATTCCACCGCGATGGATTTTTGGTCCTCCGCGCTGAGGAGCATGGGCTCGTGAAGCCTGAGCAGCTGCAGGCCTGGACTAGAGAGGTGCGCGAATGGCCAACTGAAAAGGGCAAATGGATGCCGTACCACGAGGTCAACACAGACGGCACACGACAGCTGATGAGGACGGAGAACTTTGTGGACTATCATCCCGAGTTTCATGCATTGCTGTGCGGCGAGGCCTTGGCGAAGATACTGAAAAGCATCTCGGGAGACGTAAGTCAGCTGGGTCCTTACGAAAGTTCCGTTGATTGACTTCAGAGTTGTAGGACATGCTCCTCTTCAAAGACAAGATCAACTACAAACTGCGCTCGGGTAACGGGTTCGCAGCCCACCTGGACGCGCCCGCGTACGACCACATTGGCAAGATCGAGCACCTCACCGCCAATTTTGCGGTGGACGAAGCGAACGCCGAAAACGGCTGCATCGAAGTCGTGCCTGGCTCGCACAAGATGGACGTCGAACTGTCCCACGGCGGCGCCATCTCCAAATCCTGGGAAGACAGCCACGAGTGGACGAAGGTCCCGCTTCGGTCTGGCGATATTCTGCTTTTTGGGAGTCACCTCGCACACAGGAGCGCGCCTAACCGCACGAACAGCAACAGAAGTAGCATCTATGCAACGTACCACGGCAAGAGTGACGGGCTGGATCTGAGGCAGAGATACTATAAGCATCGGAGGGAGAACTTCCCGCCTGACCACGGTGAGTTTTCAGCACACGGTCGACACTGCTACTGCTGTGCTTCCCTTGTTTTGTAAGTGATTTGAGACAAGATCGAGGCTGACATTTTTCTCTCTGCCTCGTCACAGAACGCGTAGCTGGGAAGGATTATAGCCAGGGCTACAAGACGTACGGGTTTGCCGCTCCGTTCATGTCAGAGAAGCAGGTCGAGCAGGATAAAGCGAGGGTGCAGCCTGTTCACTAGGCGAAGAAAAGGGAGGGGGAAGCATAGGGGAAGGAAGGCAGAGCCCTCTATTGAACCTAAATTCCTGTTTGAATGGAAAGCCTATCCCAAGACATGGTTTCACTCGTAGCTAATTAGTAGACGAAAGCCGCTTGATCCAGCGCTTGGACTGTGCCTCCTGGCGTACCTCTTCAGTACCACTCGATCCAATGCATCCTGAGCAGTGGATGGGCTTTAACGAGGACCACCTAGAACTCATCGGGCCCCAGAGCGATCCCTCGTCAAGGCATGCAGGGTTTGCCGACCCTCCCTCAGCTCTTTCTCTCTGCACTCGCTGCGAGCTTCTGCCTCCACGTAGCGTCAAAGGTGTCCTGCAGCTCGCTTTGAACAACTCGCCAGGTGGCCGGTCTATGTCTATCTCTAAAAATCCCACAGAATGCCAGCCTCATTTTCATTTTATGGCCCTTAAACCAATGAGGCCTATCCTTTAGAAATCTTCTCAAAAGACGTCTATGTCGGCCTGGGCATACATCCCTTTCATCCCAGAATTTTCGGAATTTGCTCCTTCAGATACTCGACAACGGCATCCGGGCCCTTTTGGACCTGCAGTCCTTCGGGGATTGCGTGGGTTTTGATGTCCGGCACGATGCTCCGAGCAATCTGCTGGATCTTTGAACTTTCCTCGGGCGTCCACATTGAGGCACAGAACTGGTTTGGAGCATTTGTCAGTCTGAAATTTGCCGCCGTCACAAAGTTTCATGTGTTCCAGATCTGGTGTGGGGAGGCAATGAAAGATGTCGGAACAGGGCATACATACAAGTACGTCTGGTTGGATCTCCTTCACTTTCCCTTCGACTTCATCGATGCCTATCGCGTCACATATCAGCCACTTGCCAGGCTTAAAGGGAATTCGCGCAGCATCCAACTTCATCGACTCGACCGTTGGGAACTGTGCTGGTTATAGCGGTGACTTACTTTCGCAGTTTGCCAGATGCTGGATCGTGTACTGGTCTTTGAGCTCCTCGGTCACACGACCAATCAGTCTTTTTGCTCTTTCAGGTGCAGTGTTGACTGTGACGAGCCTGTAGGGTCCCTTGGGAGACATTGTTGTGAGTTTATCCGGGGCACAAGGCTGTGGTGGTGGACAAGGCTACCCTCGTTGCAGATGCACTAGGCTGTTTGGTATTTGCAATGCTCCCTCCTTTTGTGAATCCTTTTCGGCTTCTCTTCGTACTCACAGGCTTCCCATTCACACAAGATATATGCCAGACATCACTGCAGCCGTACGGCATCTCCCGCCGATGTCAAGTCGCTGGACGGGCAAAGTCGGCAGTCCCGCTCGGCAATTGAACTTTCAGCGTGTGGGGATCTCCACATTCTGTCTCCTCCCGCCGATCTCCCCCCATGGCCCATGGTTCGTCATCTTGCCTCTTCCTCTCTTCTTCTGCGTGCTCGTCAGACTTATGCCATCACCCGGGTTTGTCTTTTTCCGCCAAATGACTTTGTCTTCCCGGCGTCTACTTCCGCGTTGAGGGGAGCATCCAATCTAGACCCGTCGCACATCCCGGAGCGACGAGAAAACTTATAAAACGTAAAGAAAAAGACCGGAAACGAGTTCTGGGGAAAGACCAGGCATATCAGACAGAATCTCACCATGCATTCCGACGTCCAATCACTCAAGATATGCGTCATCGGCGCTGGCATGGGCGGCTTGACCTGTGCACTTGGCCTTGCCCGTGCCGGCTTCAAGGACATCACAGTGTATGAAATGGCGTCAAATCTCGGCTTTGTTGGGGCAGGCATACAAATGGCGCCCAATATGGCCCGCATTCTTGACCGGTTCGGTGTGTGGGACGACATTTTCAAGGAAGCGGTGGTGTTGAACGAGACGAGTATCCGGCAAGGCTCAACCGACAACGAGCTCGGGCATGTGGACTTGAAGTACATTCGTGAGACGTATGGCTTCCCACACACGGTCGGTCACCGGGCCACACTTGCAGGCGAGCTCTACAACGGCTGCAAAAGAGAGTCGTCCAGCATCAAGTTCAACTTCGCGACGACATGTGAGAATTTCAAGTTTGCGCCCAAGCCCAGCTTTACCGCCATCCCGCGCAAGGGCGGCGAGCCGTACGAGGTGCAATGCGATATTCTGCTCGGAGCAGACGGGGTCAAATCAAACACACGGGTCGCGATGCTCAAAGAGCTCAACGTCGATGCAGACATCGTAGATACGGGTCAGGCGGCCTATCGAATCATGCTCAGTCGGGAACAGATGTCATCGGATCCGGAACTGCTGGCCCTCATCGATGCCGACAAAGTGATACGCTGGATCGGCGCGAAGAGACACATTATCGCATACCCAGTGTCCAGCAAACAAATCTACAACATCTCGACAACGCAGCCAGATGTCAACTTCGCGGCGGCTCCCTCGGCCACGTACACGACCAAGGGTTCAAAGAAAGCAATGTTGGAGGTCTTTGGAGATTTTTGTCCCATGATCCATCGCATGCTCGATCTGGTGCCGGAAGGGGAAGTATGCGAATGGAAGCTGAGAGTCCACGCGCCTCTCCCGACGTGGGTCATGGGGTCCATGGCGTTGGTCGGCGACGCGTGCCACCCAACATTGCCGCATCTTGCGCAAGGGGCCGCGCAGGCCATTGAAGACGCCGCAGTTCTTTCCGTGGTCCTTTCCCATCTCCCGTCAGGCGCGACCCCTGCAGACATCAACAAGGCTCTCCGGCTGTATGAGACGGTGCGGAAAGAGCGGGCCGAGACACTGGTCGAGCTGGCTGCGGCGAGCGGCCGCGCAATGCATCTGGGCGAGGGAGCAGCGAAGGAGGAGCGAGACAAGCAATTTGCCGCGCTCAAGGCCGGGAAAGGACCCGTGCCGGACAAATGGGCTGACGCTGATGTTCAGAAGATGGTCTATGGGGTCGACTGCATGAAGGTGGCAGAAGAGTTGGCCAAAGCCGAAATGAATGGCGCATGAATGGACAGGGGCATCGCATTGACAAGGCTACAAGAAGAGGAAGGAGGTGAAGGTGAAGGCTTCCCAGCTCGGGATGTAAACCTCCGGGATCGTATTCGACCTGTATATTGATAGCATAGCATATCTATGATCATTTTGGTGGTTTCGCCCCTCGCTTCGGTACCCCAAGGATAAACGGCTGATCCTGATGATCCTACCCTAAACGATCCTCGTCCGTCTCCAGGGCCTGGACCCTTGATTCCTGGTCATTCCCACAAGCCAGCGACAATTCGGCAGACAGGGTCGGATGAAAGAAAAGCCCAGGGACCCAGTTCCTTGTCGTGCATATACTTGAAGGCACAACTCCCCACCACCTCTCCTCATATCCCCACGCAATCTTTCTTGTAATCAAACCCTTTCCCTCCTCCTACCCACCATCGCTGTACCACAATAATGCTGTCCACAAGCTCAGGCCGAGGTGTTCTGCAATGCAAATTCTGTCACAAGGGTTTCTCCAAGGGAGAACATCTGAGGAGACACGAGCGAAGTCATACGGGAGCCAAACCGTATCAATGCAAAGAATGCAAGCGATCCTTCAGTCGACAAGACTCGCTCGCCCGGCATGAGAGACTACACCTTCGTCGCCGCAACCCAGAGGATGGCTGCTCGCCCTCAGAGTCCATTGATAGACTCGTCGCTCCAGAGAGCCTCAGGGACAGCGAATTGGCCGAAAGCTTCCCCAATGTGGCAGCCGACGTCTTGGTCTTTCCTCCCGCGCCGCTTCCAGTGGGAGTCCCACAACAAGCAGGCGACTTGGACTTTGAGCTCATCTGGCCCGACTCTGAAGACTTGCTACAGACACTCATGTCCAGTGACGCCTCTAATCAGTGGCAGATCCCCCTAGGGACTCTTCCATTCTCTGCCACCCCGTCCACAGCCGATAAGTGCTTCGAGACACCCAGCTCGTTTGATGAGCGCCCTCCGTCGATAGGAGCTATACCTTCGGGAGGAAATCACCAAGCAGTCCAAGATGTCAGTAAGATGGTCTCCAATGTTGTAAGTCCGATCACCTTCAGGTAGCAAATTATCACTACTAAGTCCTGTGCAGTCGTCCAGCGTCACGGCCGCAGCAAGATCCACCTCCATCACCTCCGTCTTCCTCGACGAGTGCCTGCACATGTTCTTTGTCAAGTTCATCCCCACGTTCCCGGTCCTTCACAGAGCCACTTTCATCTTCCGCGACTGTGCTCATCCACTACTTCTCAATGCCATCGCCATTGGCTCTCTGTATCTGGGACCCAAGGATGCTGTGGCAAAGGGCGAGGCGCTGTGGCATCTGGCACACACGGCCATTGCAACATCATGGCAGAGCCTGATCACTCACCGAGGTCCTTATGATACCTGCGACGGCGTCCAGCTGCTGGTCACGAGCGTCCTCAGCCAGGTCTATGGTGCGTTGTCGAAGAATCGCACCATCCGATCCACGAGCCAGGCATTCCATTCTCTAGGGTTTGTCTGGGCCCGACGCTGCGGAATGCTGGACAGCGAGCCGTATTCGCTCGCGTCAGTCCCTGCCCTAGATGCCGCCGAGTCTGAAAAGGAGCATCAATGGAGACTGTGGGTGGCGCGAGAGATCCAGCAGCGAGCCCTCCTGGCACATTACATGCTTGACGGTCTCATCTCGCAGATGTCTGGGGAACCAACTTCAGTGCGCCATGCCACGAACCAGCTCACACTGCCCAGCGACGACGCGGCGTTCGAGGCATCAACGGCTGGCGAATGGATCTCCTACATGCATGCCTCGGCATCTTTCCCGGTCCCATCCTTTCGGAGCATCCTCCGACGCCTCTTCCATCCGCTGGACGAGTCGAGCTGGCTGGACACGACACTGTCGGCATTCTCATACAAAGTCATCTTGGAGGGACTCCAATCCTTGATTTCCGATGACGATTCGGAAGAGGACACAGCCGTGGGAGTCCCCACCCGAGGCGAGGTTCGCGCCGCGCTGAACAAGGTCTACGAGAGCATCAGACTGAACCCGTCTCTATCCTCAGCGGACCGGTTCGAGACCCTCCTGCGCTGGCACGCCATATGTCTCGACACGAACGTCGATTCATCCCTACTTTGCCGTAATTTGTGCGCGAAATACGCCATCCCGCAGCACATCTGGCGCAACGGACACGGGCCAAAGCCCAACACCGACCTCGCCGCCTGGGTGACAACTCCAGCAGCGCGCAGCGCCTTGCTCCACGCCATGGCTATCCAAGAGATCATCGAGCAGCTGCCCCGCGGCCGCGCACACGCCATCCACATGCCCAGCGCCCTGTTCGCCGCCGCTACGGTGTACTCGGTGTTCGCGCTGGGAAGCCAGCCTGCGGTCAAGATTCCTTCGACGGTAGTGTGGCAGGACGTTCTCTTATCCGAGCACCACAGCCATGCCTCACAACTGTCATCTACATCTCCTTCATCCTCGTCGACCCTATTGTACACCAACACCCCGGACATGGACATGGACCGCTGCTCGGCGTCCACGTCCGACACGACGCGCTACATCCGTGGCGACAGCCTGCAGAGATCGAACGCGGCCTCGCGCAATCTGCTCTACGAGCTGAACTCGATGGAGAAGCTGTTCCGCTGTCTCATTGCGCAGTGGGGCGTGGCTGTGGACATGGAGAGCGTGGTTGAGAAGTGGATTGAGCTTTGTCATTGATCTCGCATCGCAGGTGAGGGATAGAAAAGCAGCAGGCATGCCGTGAATAAAGACACAGCGTGACAGGGACATGGGTAAGAGGTAGCGAGAGGGCTTGTTTATAGTGTTGTACACCTCTCTTGAAAGCCGAGCACAGGAGGCGTTAATGCACCTAACCTCTCGCGTAGGAAGATGGAACGGCTACAGCCCCGGGGTGGAGGGAGTAGAAAATAGACGAGATCCCCTCTTTCTTCCTAGATGGTCTCTCATGGCCCTTTTCTACGTGGGCGGCGATTTCTCATTCTCATTCATAAATACACACAAAGCTAAGCCAACCATCTCTCTTTCTCGCCATCCAGAGCACAGAACAGAGACATCCATCTCATCCCCTCCCACACCGATTCATGCTCTTTCCTGCTCTAACCTGGCGTACCTCTCGTGACGGACTACTGCTTCTCCGCCAAGCTAATCCTCCCCTGCTCATCATACACAATCTCCCTCATCTTGACACTCCTCAGGTGATCCACGCCCTTGCTGAGCTCGCAGTCATGATAAAACAGGTACCACTTGCCCTTGAACTCGACAATACTGTGATGCGTGGTCCACCCCAGCACAGGCTCGAGGATTCGGCCGCCATACGTGAAAGGCCCCAGGGGGCTGTCGCCGATCGCGTAGACCAGGTAATGCGTGTCGCCCGTGGAGTAGCTGAGGTAGTACTTCCCGTTGTACTTGTGCATCCAGGCGGCCTCGAAGAAGCGGCGGGCGTGGTCGTCGGCGGCGATCCGCGCACCCGTGGAGGGGTCGAGGATCTCGAGTTCCTGCACGGGGCCGGCGAAGCGGCGCATGTCGTCGCTCAGTTTCGCGGCGCGCGGGAGCAGAGCCGACACGCCCGCGCCCGACGGTTCCTGGGGCCCGGATTTGGAGGCGTCGAATTCCCCGCCCTGGTCCGGCGACGTGGGCCAGCACTGCAGCTGCCCGCCCCACAGGCCGCCGAAGTACAGATACGCCTGGCCGTCGGCGTCGTCGTCGACGAAGCTGGCCGGGTCGATGCTGTAGCTGCCCGGGATGGGCTGAGGGTCCGGCGTGAAGGGGCCCCCCGGTGAGTCACCGACAGCGACGCCAATCCGAAAGATGCCCTCCTTGTCCCGCGCGGGGAAGTACAGGTAGTATTTGCCGTTCTTGGTCGCCGCGTCGGGCGCCCACAGCTGCCTCGACACCCAGGGGATGTCCTCGGCCTTGAGCGCCACGCCGTGGTCCGTCACCTCGCCGCCGACTTCCGAGAGGGACAGGACGTGGTAGTCGGCCATGTCGTATTGGTCGCCATTGTCGTTGAATTGGATGTCGGTTTCGCGGTCCTTGTTTGAGAGTACAGGTTAGTATTGTGGTAATAGAGAGAGAGAGGAAAGTCATCGCCCGGAAAAAGTCAATAACCCGTTGGGGAGCCACCACCGCCGAAGACAACAGCATCGCCAACGCCATATGGTCCTCTTCCCTCATCGTCCGCGACGTACCGAGTACTTACATGAGATGGGTACACGTAGATCTTGCCCTCAAAGACATGCGCCGACGGGTCGGCCGTGTAGATATGTGTCACCAATGGTTGCGGCGCCATGATTTCTTCTCTTCTGGTCCTTTGTTTTTTAATGCGGTTGGTAAGGCTCGGTCGGTCCTAGTATCTTCTCGCTCACTCCTATTATATATTCACCCAGATGGAAAACAGAAAACGGGGAATTCCTTCCCCCCCATTCTTGCATCATCCTTTATATCTGCCCGTTTTACACGGCTCCTTTGCTTGGGGCGTGGAGTTTGCCCTTACCGATGCGGATTAGTGGTGGCAGCATTTAGCCAGATTTATCCGAAGGGGGATGAATGAACTCGAGGGGTCAGTCCCTCTCCATAGTACCTAGTAGGGGACGATGTGATTCCGAAGAGCTGCCGATGACCCCCCTCCATTTCTGGGCGGATTATTTGGTTCTTACCTTGTCGAGTATCTGTTCGTGCACCTTGTTGCGTATGACCTTTTCGGGACTGGACTATCTCACAAGTATGGAGAAACACAGCTGAGTAAATGCCACCGACTTCCTGCCCATTGCGACTTCGACCATTCGAGGGACTGCAGGTGATTTTGAGCTCCAAATCCCTCGTGGAGTTGTGGTTAGCAAGGGTTCCGGGTTTTCAGGCGCTGTGTCGCCCCTGACAGACGGTAGCCTCGCCAAGCAGCCCCCGAGCTATACTGGTGGCTCTCCATCAGACGGCGACACAGCCAGCGACGATGCGCACCGTTTTCCGGAACGCCAGAGTCTTCACTGGCTCGCAGGACGCCTCGTCGTACGGAAAGCATTCATGCATGATCGTCAATGACGACCTGATCGAATACGTGGGCGACGGGTCCGATGCTGCCGTTGTGCAAGCGGCCGCCGAGCAGGGAGCGAAAGTAGTCGATCTCGACAGCAGACATACTCTAGCACCAGGCTTTATCGACGGCCACATGCACCTCCTGATGTTCGGGACGTCTCTCCAAAAGATCAGCCTAGAGCATTGTCGGACGCTGGCGGACATACAGTCCACAGTCCGCGAAGCCGCCAGAGCCGATCCTTCGAAACGCCGCATACTGTGTCGTGGCTGGATGCATTTCATGACTGGTGGCAAGGCACTAGCAAAAGACCTGGATGGACTTGACGAGCAGCAAGATCGACCCATTTTCATCGATTCGAAGGACTTGCATTCCACATGGTGCAACACTGTCGCTTTGAAGGAGATGGGCGTGCTGCAGGACATGCCCGATCCGCCTGGTGGAGAGATCCAGCGGGACGAGCAGGGGATTGCCACCGGTCTCCTAAGTGAGGCCGCCGCCATCACGATCGTATGGCCGCATCTCGCGAAAGTGGCGTCGATGGACGAAAAGGTCGCGGCAATCCGCCAGGCGATCACGACGTACAACTCCTCGGGATATACGGGCGTGGTGGAAATGGCCATGGACGAAAACGCATGGGAAGCCCTGCTCGAGCTGAGATCTTCTGAAGATGTGACCATTCGCGTCGCCGCGCACTGGCTGATCTATCCGTCCAAGACGGACGAGGAGAACTTCCGCCAGGTGGATCGCGCCATCGAGCTGTGGAAGCAATACAACCTGCAGACATCGCCGGATTTCCGCATCGCGGGGATCAAAGTCATCGGCGACGGGGTCATTGACGCGTGCACGGCGGCGCTGCTGGAGCCGTACTCGTCAAATGGAGTCTCGTGCGATCCGCTGTGGGATGCGCACATGCTCCAGCGGGTCGTCGAACGAGCCGACACTGCCGGGCTGCAATGCGCCCTGCACGCCATTGGAGACGCGACGATCAAGATGGCCATCGACGCTCTGAGCACCGTCGCTTCCAGCGGCCGCCGCCATCGCATTGAGCACTTGGAGCTGACATCTCCGGGCGATGCGAAACGGCTAAGCGAGGCTGGCATCACCGCGTCGATCCAAGCCGTGCACGCCGACCCGGCCATCTTGCGGCAGTGGACCAAGTTACTGGGAGAGCAGCGGCGCGGCCGGGCCTTTGCATACCGCGAATTCCTCGACCAAGGGGTGCCTCTCGCGCTGGGCACCGACGCCCCCACGGCTCCGAACCTGCCTTTGCCGAACCTCTACGTGGCCACCACTCGAAAATCAGCAAGGGAAGCGACATCCCACGAAACGGTCAACGAGCACTTTGCGCTGCCTCTGTTGAGCGCCTTCTCGGCGGCCACTCGGGGCGCGGCATATAGTTGCTTCATGGACCAGATCACAGGCAGGCTAGAGGTAGGCATGAAGGCTGACTTTGTGGTTCTGGACATGGAATGGTCGCCCGAGACCCTGCTGCAGGCAAAAGTTCTGCAGACCTGGTTCAATGGACAACAGGTATATATTGCTCAATAAAGTCCGGCATATATCAGTGATACATAGGTAAATCGGGAGCCGTCAACGTCGCTGCCAGTCAAGTCTTTACGACGAAGACGAAGAGACTCCCGCGACTTTCTCCTTGGTGTTTTCTGCAATTCCCTCCGCAGCATCCTTGGTGTCTTGACCACCCTCTTTGGCCGCGTTGGTTGCTTGCTTGCTGTGTTCCTCAACCGAACCTGCTACATCGCCACCGATTTCCTTGGTCTTGTCTGTAGCTTCCTGCAATCTCTCCTTTTGTGCCTCCTTGGCGTCTGCCACACAGGCAATCAGTAAGTTGATCTTGTATTCGCCTCACGTGGACCTGACTGGAATAGGACTGGCGCTCACCTTGACTACTGCCCTGTTTATCGCCGCCTGAGAACATATTGCCTACTTTGCCTGCCCCAGCACCCACTGCGCCTCCAGCGAATTGTACAGTGCTGCCCAGTCCGTCTCCAACGCCCTGGACGGTTCCAACCACGCCCTCACCGAGAGATCCAACGGTGTTTCCGAGTGTATCGACGAGTCCTTTTACACCTCCTCCTACTGTGCCTCCAAGGGCAGTGACGGCGCTTTGGGTATTAGAGGAGACGCCTTGAGCTTCGTCTTGGGGAACTTTGCCGGCGATTGCAGCTCTGGCGTGACACAGGGACTATATCAGCAAATTGCAGGTAAAGAGGTCGGGAAGTCCATTCACTTTCACTCACTTGGTTTGCTGCGAGAGCCTGTCGGCCTTTGGATCGCCTGGGAGAAGGTCGAGATCAATGACACGGTTCTCTGCGACTTTGACCATGATGCAGCAATGGAGGGTTGATTGGAAGTGTATATTAGTATATTACTCTTCAGAATGGAGCTTCCCGCATGTGGGAGAGCGTGTCATAGTCGAGACTTGTCATATTGGATTTGCTGGATGTTGCTGCAGCCGTCCAGTGACGTAAGGCTGGACATGCTTGCGCGCAGTCCCTGACTGGCAATGCTTTCATGACTTCATGCTCGACAGGATTGTGTTGGGATGAAGAAAGGATCTCATGGCCGGCCTCTCAGAAGGCAGAAACAGGGAACTTGGAATACACAAGCAGTTCCCCCGCAGTCTCCACGACGGCGAAGTAGAGGCCCAGTTAAGCGCAGTTACACTTGTCCAGATGCGGTATGATGGCATGTTGTCGACCTTGCTGCCTCGTTACAGGCTTACAGCTCTGTCAGCTGCCTCTACTGCTCAAGATGAATTTAATTAAGAGGTGCTGAAAATGATACGCCAGGATGTACAGCTCCCAAATTCTGGTTAATGACATCAATATTCCAGCAAGCTGGAAATATGCACGGTGTAGCAACTTGTAAGTATCCTCAACACTAAAAAAACGGAACTTCCCCACGAGCCTCCAAGAACAATGCCTGCAACCTCACTTACTGATTCGTGCACGAAACACCATACAACGTTCTTCAGCAGCAGCTCCTGTTCATACTGTCATTGGCATCAGGGATCTTCCCTATGAAATCAACGGATCCGCGAGCGACAGCCTCCGAACACTTAGCCTGCAATTCCTCGCTCGACAAGCTGGTCCCCATTTTGCAAAGGAGGCTGACCAAAGGCAACACTTTGGTCTGAAGCTTCTTGAATACTTGGGTCATCTCATCGTCTATTGATGCCTGGAAACTCTCCACTGACCTCAATGCTTCTGTCTGGAGCTTCTCGAAAGCAACCTTGAGCAGGACCGATATAATCAACCTTCCGCCAGAGTGGAAAGTAGTTCCCTATTTGCATCTTCGGCAAACAGGTTGTGTTGGAAGGGTTGACTGCTGCTCCTGCACCGACACACGAAGCGATGCCTTATGCCTTGATCAATGTTTGTCACAGTATTGTTCCAGTTGTCAACGACATTGGAGATCCAGCCAGTCAGTGTGTTCCCCTCTTTTTGGAATATCAGGAAATGCAACCATTTGAGAAGGATTGGGTGCCTGAATCGGTCAGTTGCTGTTCTTGTGACGACCCTAGGTTGGAAAAACTTGCCATTGCAGATCGGGTGAAGCCGTAATGTGCAAGATGTTGGACGCACTGGCAAGCAAGGCCCATATCGTTACCGCCTCCGTCTTGGAAGATAGATCTCGTACCATCCGAGTCTACAGTGCCTTGGGGTACCGCCGGGCAATCCAAGGCGAGCGGACAATCAGGTCCAACTCCGCAAGAGCGTCCGCCGACGATCCCCTTTCAGGCCCAAAATACCAAGACCTGCACCAGACCTTGATGATCTTTTGGCAGCCCAGACTACACTGTCAAGAAACCCAAACGAACCAGGATGTTCGCATGACTGCCTTGGAGGACCTAAAGCGTTATTGGATGACAAAGGGGACGCATTGCGGAACATGAAAGCACTGATACCGTTAGGTGAAGCGCCTGAACCCAAAATTCGCCATGGGTCCCGCCCGACGAGCCGAACACACGGTCAGATGCAAGCCTTAGGGCCAAAGGTGCCATCTGGCAGAGAGCCATGCCAGGATGCCAGGATAACAAGAGATGCAAGACCTTGGACCCGCAGGGAGGCCCAAGAATCTGAGTGTCCCGATCACCAAACCGGAACAGCAAAGCAACGGCCAGATCAAGAAGGGTTGTTTCCCAGTAACGCCACAAGGAAGGGCAGGTACAACTTCTGTCGCCGAGGACTATCGAGACACACTTCGGACCTCGATGCCACCCGCCCAGCAACAGAAGAAAAGACAGCTCACCAATGATCTTCCGCCGTACAAAGTGCCCAAAGGATAGATCAAGCAACCTTTGTATGCTCAATTTGTTCATAAATCGCCAACTTCCACAGGCTATAGATCCCATCTTTCCGATTCAGCTCGCTTATTTGTGATTGGGAAGTGCTGGGTGAGCCACAGAGGAATCTGGGTAATCGAGGCCGCAAAACCTCAGCCAGCGACGGGAGCGATGATGTTCGAGCGGATTTGGGGCTGGACGCCGGCGTCTGGGGTTGTGGTGCTATCGACGTTGGTCTGGGTCTAAAAGAGTTTGTGCCCACCTTTTGTTCTCCCACAGGAACTTGACGCGCTCTTGTGTCGGTCCAAACGTGCTGCACTGCCATCGAGGATCGATCGACGAGCAGCTCCGTTCCCTGTTCTTTCTATACTTGACATGAGCAGATTTTGGATGCTTTCAGCAAACCAAGTTTGCGGTATTCACAAAAACGGACTTGCCAGAGGTGCTCCTGGGTCGTTCGAAGACCTTCATAAGAGATAGTGATTGATTGAACAAGGAATGATGGCGGTGAGGGCGGACATCCACGAAAGGGTTTGGGTATCGCAGGGGACGTGAACGGGGCATCTTGCTCTGAACACGGTCCTTGTCTCGATTCATTCGGAGACTTGGTCTACGCAGATGAGTCATACCTTCCTCAGCCTTTTCCGCCTAGCCATGGCGTCTTGTAATCACAAAGGGATTCAATGGAAAGGGTGGACGAGGAGGCAGCAGGAAGGGTGTGTCTTGGTTGCCATGGTTCAGCCTTTTGCACACGACGTCTTCGGAACGGAACAGATCGATTTCCTTACTCGTAGGAGTATGCATGCTGAACACTCCACCTCATCCGGGGTGCCGTGGTTCTAGATCGTCGGCATCTATATTCGTATCCTGACAAGGAGATAGATGATGGAAGAAAAGACTCGAACGATCCACCAATCTTAGACCTTTCGGCGGATCCGCGCGTAAATGTTCTTCGTTTCTTCCCCTTGTTTCTGACTGTACGCCATAAAGGGGCAAAACACAGGAAACTAAGTTTCTAGCTAGTGTATCAAGCCCTTTCATGTATCTCGGTACTTGTTCAAGTACCGGGCCGGGAAGGTTTTGGTTACTCGTATTGTTTTGGGTTATATACTAAATCAGTTGACCCAGGGCTGCAGTGGCGATGAACTGCCGGGGTCATCAGGGTCTCTGCCTCAAAGAGCCTGATGGAATGAACTGAGCCTTCGGATAAAGAACCCTGACCATTTTGAGGGTCGCATCAGGTCAGAAAAGGGGGTGAGAGCCGAGAAAGACGAAGTTGTGTGGTCATTGTCGGTGCTTGTTCGCGTCGGCAACTCTCGTCCGCGCTACAGACTGAGAGAGGGAGAGAGCCTCGCAGGCTGCTGTTGGTTTCCGCTCCGGCGATCAATCAACCATACCTAGGTACTTAGGTACCCATTTTTCGTACTCCGTATTCGCTCTTGAATGGTCACAACTCACGATGGCCCTCGGGGAGAATCCCCACCTATGCTTGTTCGCAAGATCAAACGACGGCCTTCTCTCGCGATTTTTCCTTTTCACACGTGTCGACTACAGAGGGCACTAGGCAGAGAGATGCGAGGCCGTTCCGGGGTTGATGCATGGCGAGCTCCCAAACTTTGGGCGCGACCCAGTGGGAGAATGCCGACAGAGATGGATACAGGTATGGCAGTATGGCAGCCCTGGGGGCCCCCCTCCACGAGGTGCATTGTGACTGGCTATGAGTAAGTGGGAGAACACAACTTGACTACTGGTAGGGAACGAGTGAATGACTGCCCACATGGACACCTCGCCGTCGACCTTGGCCGCGGATCCAAAATCCCCCACATACCGGGTATAGTGCCTTGTTGTGCGGAAAGTAAGTAACTCTGCCTGGACCTGGACCTGGACCTGGCCCTGGAGCGGTGGCGGTGGCTGGTCTGCTCCTTCCATGCTCCGTCTGCTAGTATTATTCCTGCTATTTCCCGATTCATCAATCAATACTCGGCAAATCCAGCTCGTGGCTCGAAACTTCGAGCTCTCGTGTCAGGAGTATTATCATCGTCGGCAATTGACCGTCTGATCATGCTTTATAAGATCCCAAAACTAGTGGCTGTTCATACGCGGATGCAAGCTTCTCACTCTTCGTCCTCCTTACAACTCGGCAGATCAAAGGCGAGAAGTCAGTCATTTAACGCCTAACTAGCTTTCACCCGAAGCCCGGGGCACCAAACGCTGCTGGTCTTCCTTCCAAGGGGGGGACAGGCACACCGTCAGTCCAACAGCCGTGACCCGCAAGATCCTTAGGCCCGCCTAATCTGTAATGGAGCAAAGGTTCGAGCAACGGCAGTTGTCCTTCTTCGCACAGCATGACGCCACGATTGGTTTTCCCTCGTTTCCCCATGGCACTAGGGTGTCCACCCAAAGGCCCCTGCACGGCCCCAGGGCTACCTGGGCGACTTCTGGGCGAACTGGGGCAATTCCGTCGAGGCCCTTGCCCCGTGGGGCGAGAAGATCATTGGAGAAGCTTGCATCGTTGCGGACGCCCACGCGGACGAAAGCTTCGAGCTGCCTCCTTCCTGCCTCCCTCCCTCTCTTCATGCACCAGGTCGGATAACTCGTGCCAAACGAGCAGATCTCGTCAAGGGAGGGGTCGACGCTGGGGCTTTTGTGGATAAGTAGACCTGTCAGGCCACTACATCACCAGTCTTCTCGACTCTCTTTTTCTTCCCTTCCTTAACGAACCAGCTATTACTGGGTCCTCGAACGGGCAGAACTCGGATCTAATCCAGAACACAATCAATCCATAGTGGTTCGACCTCCTTTAGCTGTGAGAGCCCTGCAAAAATGGGTCTTGGAGTTCTAGAAGGCAAGCAACACTCCGCTCCCCTTGGTCGGCAGCGAACTGACAGCCAGCAGACAGGAAGCTGGACCACGTTCCTGGGACGGTCTTGCTGAACGACGAAGCCGCCCACTCGGAAGCCATCACCTCGGGGCTTAAGCATGGAAAAGGCAGTGATGCTCATATCGTGCTGTCGCCTCAACCCAGCGAAGACCCCAACGAGTAAGTTTGCGTCTTGAACTTTGGGAGAGGCCCTTCCTTCGCATCCCCTGTCGCCAGGAAAACATTCGTCCATGGTTATTTGGATCAAGGGTGCAGGCTAATTGGTTTATGTGGTAGTCCCTTGAACTGGCCACTGTGGAAAAAGGAAGTCATCATCGCCATCCTTTGCTTCGGCTCGATGCTTAATGCCGGTACCAATGTAAGCGCGGACCCGCGGGCTATCTGGCGGTGAAGCAATGGTTTCTAAACTTGTGTGTTAGGGACCTTTCCTCAATGCGTCGTACTTCGAAATGGCTCAGCAGCTGAACACGAACATCACCACCGTTGTCTTGGTCTCTGGATACAACCTTTTGGCTGCGGGATGCATTGGACCATTCGGTATGTGTTCCTCCTTTGTTTGGTTAAGTGATGATATCGACTAACGCGCTGCGCGTCTCGTCCAGTTTCTGCTTTCAGTCGCAAATACGGCAAAAGACCAGTCTTCCTTGTCTCTACGCTCTTCGATATTGTTGGGACCGCCATCGGCGAGTCTAAAATATCCTACAAATACCTCCTAGCCGCCCGCATCGTCCAAGGGTTTTCGACATCGGCCTTTGAATCCCTCATTGTGGCAACTGTCGGCGACATGTACTTTGTGCACCAGCGCGGTCTGCGAATCTCCATCATCAACTTCATCCTCAACTCGGCCTCCAGCCTGGCATCCGTCATCTGCGGCCAGGTCTTTCAAAAACTGGGCTGGCTGTGGCTGTTCCACATGTTCCAGATCTTCCTGGTGGTGCAATTTGTGCTCATGTTCCTCTTCTGCCCCGAGACGACGTACATCCGTGATACGCGCTACAACACTGATACTGCAGTGGATGAGAAGCTGCAGGATTTGGCTGTGATCGAGGCCACACACAAGGAGATGGTGGGTGAGCCGGGACAGGGCGAACGCACGGATGTGCCCCGGAAGAAGACCTTTGTGCAAGAGCTGGCCGTCTGGACGGGCGTCTACTCGCACGAAAACATCCTGAAATTCCTCTTTGGACCTTTCTTGACTCTTCTCAACCCGGCGGCCTGTTATGCAGTCATTGCGTCTGGCGTGCTCAACAGCTGGTAAGTTTGTGGTGACCACATTGAGATGGTGCGCGTCTAACAGTACGCCAGGTATGTCGGATCCGCCATTATCTTGTCGGGCATCTTCTCCGGCCCTCCGTGGAAGTTCAATGCGTCGCAAATTGGATACGTTGGCTTTGGTCCTTTTATCGGCGGATTGATCGGGTCGATCATCACGGGCGTCACGAGTGACCATGTCATCAAATACCTGGGTCGGAAGAACAAGGGCGTCTAGTAAGTGAAACGACCTTCTCTCCAACTTGAGTCTGCGTTGTCCACAAGAATCAAAACAGGACTGACGAAACTTGAAAAAATTTAGCGAGCCCGAGTTCCGTCTGGTGTTCATGGCGCCTGCCGGTGTCGCGTGTGGCGTCGGAATGTTCCTGTTCGGGTATACTCTCGCCGTGGGCGCTTCAGCCGGACTGTGCGCGTTCCTGCAAGGCGTCATGATGGTTGGCGTGTTGATCGGCATCTTCGCGACGCTGTCGTACGGCCTGGACTCGTTCCGGGATCAGAGCAACGAGATCTTTGTCATGAACATGCTTTTCAAGGTGCGTTGCTGCTACATTCCTTCCGTCTTTTTCCCCATTCACTTTTGTGCTGTTCCCTTAAGGGAATCTGTAGCACTCGATCCATATCGTGCGATTTGGTCATGCCTTTGCTGCAAGCATCGATTTTATACCTGGTGTCCCGTGCTGACATATCATATCACTGGCAGAACTTCATGTTCTACGGCCTCTCCAACTACGCCAACAACTGGGTCGCGGCCAACGGACCCGAGCAGATCATGTACGTCTTCGGCGGGACCTCGATCTTCCTCTCCCTCCTGGCCATCCCTGTGTACATATTCGGCAAGCGCCTGCGCAGCTGGTGGGCCAGACACGATTTGTTCAAGGTGCTGAAGATGCAGATCCACGGCCCGGTCAGCGAGATGGGATAGGTGGGTGGTTTGGATTCTGGGAGAGGTTAGAAGGCGGGTTTGCAGTCGAAGCAAAGCCGGCCGACCGACCCAAGTGATCTAGACCATCAATGACCCAACTGGATGCGATGTGATGTGATGTACCTCGTACGGGGTCACTCATACTCCCTTACTGTGTTATTAGGTTGAGTTGGTTAGCTTCGACCCGGTCCAGTTGAGTGTAGTTCGGTATAGAGATCTCCGAATACCAAGTCTCCTCAAGACAAGCAGAACTTTCAACAGAAGTCTTGTCCTTCGCACTCCGCTTCGCCTCGCTCGTTACGCCTGCTGTATAAGCAGGGTGTTCCAGCACCGGGGGAGGAGCGCGGATATAATAAACCTCTCGTGCGTTTAGATGTGCGTGTATGTCTGTATGTCCAGGCTCGGCCGAGGGCGGAAGCTTAAGCAGTCGTGTTCGGTCTCGGCTTTACGCCCGTTAGTTTTTGCTAGCTATACCAAGTACTAGAACACCCAACTTTGTTTTGTCTTTGCCATGGCGAGCGCCCCTGCCGAACGGACCGAGAAACTCTTCTAGGTACGAGCAGGACCGACAGCCTTGCGAGGACGTGTGCCATGGCCGTCATCTCAACGTACTTGATTCGAGACTGAGGCCTTGAGTGCCCGACTGCCCCGCAAAGCACCTCCATCTACCTAGGTAGCGGTATCTGGCGCCCAGGCAAATTCCGTGCGTCCTGTGCCGTTGGTCTGCAGCCCCAAATGCACCCGCCGCCATCTCCGTTGAGCCCCGTCAATCTCTTGCCATAACGCGCAAGGTGTACGATATGCTTTGGCGCCAACGCCCGCATACTCCCCGGGCTAGGTATGTGCACCGGTTGCAGGGATTTTCTCGACGTTTTCACATTTGCATTCCACAGCTTGTCGGGCGCGTTGCTTCGGACTCGCTCATGCGCGACGAACAAGCAACTGCGGAAATAGGCAGATCCTCGTCGCATTGCTCTGCGTGTTCTGCTCCCTTGAGACCCTCGTCCTCGGCTTGATACTGGTTTGATGACAAAGAAACGAGCACGCAGGCCACCCAGCCCAGGCCATGCATGCATGCATGTGTCGTGGATCACTTATTCCCGGGTTGGTTAAGGACTACCTATGAGCGAGCGGAGACGGTTGATCACTTTTAGCACCGAGGCGAGTTAACAACCCCAGGCCAGGTATGCATCCTCGCTGCAGAGCTACTCGGTCCATTGAAGGAGAAGAAAAAAACCATCAGGCGTACGCATCCCTTGTTCGGTGCCGCAAAGCATGTTTCGTTTTTCGGACGCTGGGCTTGGAGGGCCTGAACGGAGAGGATTGTTACATCGAGCCCCCTCAAAAGCGTTATATATACCTTAAACCTTCGACAGGACGGAATTTCTCTTTCTTACTATCCATTGAAATAGTTTCTCCCAAGAACGTAACGCCTCAGTTGTCAAACAATCAGGTATTTGACGTCAATCTCCTCCAACGTATCCAAACATGTCGGCCCCTGAAGTTGCTATCATCGGCGCTGGCCTCGCTGGCCTCACTCTGGCCCTGGCGCTGCATAAGCAAGGCATCAAGGCCACGATATACGAGTCCAGACCGGCGCCTCTCAACATCGGTGGCGCAGTCATGCTGTCTCCCAATGCCCTGAAAGTCTTGGATGCCTTGGACTTGTACCATGAGGTCCGTGGACGGGGTTACAACTTTGAGCTGCTCAAGGTGGTCAAAGTCGACGGTGAACTCATCGAGACCTACGAGTTTGGCGGCAAGGAGAAATATGGGTACCAGGCAAACCGGTGCTACCGCTACGAGCTCATCGATGTCATCCTCTCCAAGATCAAGTCGCTGGGTATACCGGTGGTGTTTGGTCGCAAGTACACTCGTGTTGTCGAGGAGACTGAGGATCACATCGTCTGGGAGTCGAGTGACGGCGCACAGTCCACTGCGTCCTTCCTCGTGGGTGCCGACGGGATCCACTCATCTGTCCGCAAATACCTCTATCCAGACGTGGAACCAAAGTTCATTGGCATGGCGGGTATCACCTCGGCAGTCCCGGCGAGCCAAGTGACCTACCCCTACGGAAAGATTGACCAACCTTTGACCATCACGGCTGAGGGAAAGGGTGCGTTCGTCATCGCGCCTCAGAAACCTGACGCGTCGGAAATGTTCTTCGGGAAACAGAAACGCATCGACGAGCTGGACCGAGCAGGATGGGACAAGTTTCTTGCGGATAAGGAAGGCCTGGTCAAGTTCCTCCAGGAAGACGCCGAAGCATTTGGCGAGGTTGCTGTGACTGCCACGGCAAAGATCCCACACGACAAAATCAACGTGTGGCCCTTCTATGTCATCCCGCATTTGGACAGGTGGGCTTCCCAGAAGCGCCGGGTCGTGATCCTCGGGGATGCCGCCCATGCCATCCCACCCAGTGCCGGTCAGGGCATCAACCAGGCGTTTGAGGACGTGTACATGTTCTCCCTTCTCCTGGCAGCGGTCAAGGACCAGGGTGTCAATTTCGAGGACGCTTTGACGTTCTGGCAGGGCTACCGTCAAGGCAGGGTCAACAAGATCTTGGAGCTGAACAAGCAGATCGACCTGAGGAGGATGCCCAAGGGCACACGACCCACCGAACTCGCGGGTGAGGTCGTGCAGAAGGACTTTGACTTGCAGTGGCTTTACGAGCCTGACTTCAAGGCCGAAGTGGAAAACTGGATCCGAAGCACTATATCTTAGCCGTCGCGATGTTTTGGCAGGTCTAGCTGAGCTTAGATACAGATGGCCACCAAGGAAAAGCTGTGGAAGATGCGCAGAGTATGAGACAGAGCTGTCGGCTCGTGGGATACAGGGTGAAGTGCCTTGGTGGACAACCGCCACCTTCAAATGACACACAAATATCTCGCTAGGCTTGGCGTCATTTGAAATTTCACTCAATTCGCCTTCGCTTCTCGTGTCTTTCGATTCTTCACTTTAGTCAAGCCCCAATCTTACATGTAAAACTGTCTTAAGAATAAGACAATTGGAGGTTTTGCTCTATGAGATCACGTTAGTGTAGCAACTTTCTGATTCCTAGACAGCCATGGCCACCTCGACAGAGCCTCAGATGGACGGCGTAAGCGACACGTCCTCTGAGTCGGATCCTCTCGATACAACCAACGATGAAGGCTGGGAAGACATGGAGCAAGACGAAGAGCCTATGACTATCGTGTCTTTGCTCGATGAGAGCACGTTTCCCGACGCGCAGAGTATGCTGGCTCACTGCCGAGACACGCATGGCTTGGATATCTGGAAATTAAGGCAAGACTTCGGTGAATATCGCGCAGATTCAACACAGAACAGGATTGTGCTGACTCCCGCCCCTCTGTTTAGCTCTTGATTACCTAGATCTGGTCCGGCTGGTCAACTACATCCGATCGGAGGTCAAGGCTGGCAATTTGCAGCCCAACGTCTCTTCCAAGACTCTGTTCGATGACGAAAAGTATCTCAAGCCTGTCTTGGAGGATGATGCGCTGTTGTACAGTCTAGACGATGTCTTCGAAGAAGGTGTCAACACGGCTTCGCTCTCCGAAGTCGAACAACTCCGAGAAGAACTCGAGACTCTGCAGAGTCAATTCTCCGCCTATCGAGAGCAAGTGCAGAACGCCATGCTGGATCGCTTCGAGCAGACGGGTCCTCAACAGGAATCGAGCACCGCGCATGCCGGAAATCGAGGAAACAGCCACGCCGAACAGTTCGACAAGGATTATTTCCAGTCCTACTCGTACAACGCGATCCACGAATCGATGATCAAGGATCGCGTGCGGACCGACGCCTACCGCGACTTCATCTACGACCACAAGCATCTCTTCAAGGATAAAGTTGTCCTAGACGTTGGCTGCGGTACGGGCATATTGTCCATGTTCTGTGCGAAGGCCGGCGCCAGGCTCGTCATTGCAGTGGACAACTCGGGCATCATTGACAAGGCTCGCGAGAATGTGTTCAGCAACGGCCTGCAGGAAGTTGTGAAATGCGTCAGGGGCAAGATTGAAGAGGTCACTCTTCCAGTGCCCAAGGTAGACGTTATCGTAAGCGAGTGGATGGGCTATTGTCTCCTGTATGAGTCTATGCTCGACTCGGTGATCTATGCGAGAGACAAGTATCTCGCTGCGGATGGCTTGATGGTACCTTCACACGCGACACTGCGAATCGCTCCACTTGCAGACTCGGACTTGAAGGCCTCGCACATCGACTTCTGGCGCGACGTGTACGGCTTCGACATGACCGCCATGCTCGAGAAGGCGCACGAAGAAGCCCTGGTACGCCTGGCAGACGAGAAGGAACTGGCCGGCGAGAGCGTTGCATTTCTAGAACTTGACCTGCACCAGACCAAGGTGGACGACTTGACCTTCACCAAACCCTTCAGGACGACGTGGAAGGACGGGTTCAAGCTGCTGGAGGGCTTCGTCATCTGGTTCGACATCTTCTTCAACACGTCACGCTCGCAGGGTGTTCCTGCCGGAATGACGGCCGCCGAGGCCAAGGAGAAAGGCGTGGTCTCCTTCTCGACCGGCCCTCATTCCGAAGCGACGCATTGGCAGCAAGGGATTTTCTTGATCAAGAACCCCGTCGTCGAGTTCGGCGCTGGAGACACCGTCGCCGGCGAGGTGACCTACCTGAAGAAGCAAGGCCAGGAGAGGTCATTGGACATTGACATAGCGTGGAAAAAGGAGAGCGTTGGCGGCAAGGAAAAGGAGAGGGCGTCGAAGCAGAGGTGGATATTGGATTGATCTTTCTTCTCACTGACCCCGAAGTCCCTGCAATGTCCATATCGGTGACCGGGCCGAGCGGCCTTTAAGAGAAAGCAGAAGAAGGCGTGAAATATGGGACGCATCTTCAAACCCCAAATGCTCGCGTTCAGTCCCTGATACATCTTAGTCATCGACAATGTCCCTTGCTTGCCAGAGTGGCTTGCACAGGGTTGCGGCTGAGACCGTTATGCCGAACAACTCCAGTAGTAGGGCACGCACATCACCTAATTCATTGTGGCTATGAATCCGTCGGAGCAAGCCATAGCTTGTTATGTTCGTGCGGGCATTAGACTCTCGTTATTGTCCACGTTCCTACCATCCAACGTGCATGGCTTAGGCGGTCAGTCGTTGAGGAGGGCGCACACCTTGCCCCACAGCCTGATACTCTTCGAAGCATAAGCATAGGGTAGAAGAGACTGTTTTCGAACGACGATGGTGCATTTCATTCGAGATGATGATTTTTGCTATAGACTGGAAGATGAGAGCAGTGTTTAAGTTTTAATAACAAAAGTAGGGCGGGTTTCCGCTTGTAGTCGGTACAGACGCGCCGAAGCTTCGACATGGATTGTAATCTTACTTCCAACGCCTATTTGCCCGAAGCCAATGCCAAGGCGTGCTTCGTTACAAGGTTCACAATGGGCCTTTTCTCTTGTGGAGTTTCCTTTACCATAATCAGGAGATGCAATTGTGACATTCGGCGATTCTGCCAGCTCAATATGAATTGACTTTTCACCTACGATACTTGATTTCTTTGAACCAATAATAGATTTCATGAAATCTAACGACACTGCCCGAGAGTGTTCCCGACCAAGCGCTCTCTCCACGCGCCAATAGTCTCCCTTGGCGAGGCATTGCTATTCGCTTCATGTGCGACGACGATCGAACTCAGACACAGGCGGTGCGAGATCTGGGTTTCTTCAGGCTCCATAGTCATGTAATGCCAACTGCACCAGAGACCGTAAGTACCGAGTACAGGTTCGTCCTCTTCTTCTGAATGCCTTTGACCTTCCACTCCTTACGTTCAACTCGCTCACCTGCATTCCTTTATTCGCACGTTCGTTTTGGAAAGGTTCTCTCGAGATGCCTTTCGTCCACTCGTTCATCTTTGCAATCATTACTGCTTTGTTTGTCTCTGTTCGAGCTGCCCCGTCCGATGAGACTCACCACGTCACTGTCACATACACTAATACTCACTATGTGTGTCCCTGCGAGACCACTACACCGGTGAAAGGCATCGACACAGCTGCAGCTTCAGGGTGGGAAGATTGGAAAGGCATCAGCTCAACTCCGGTCGCTCATACCTTGAGTAAGAGCTTCCCTACAACGGCAAAATGGCACTCGAAATCGACTACCTCCGCAAAGACCACTCATCGGAGTTCTTCGTCGAATTGGTCATGGAGTAAAACTGCTGCCCCCTCTAGTACCTCCTCGATCACTTGGACCACTTCGTCCTCTTCACCTCTCGGTTCTTCTTCTTCTTCTTCTTCGACCTCTACGACGACTACGGTTCCGATTACGCTTTCAACCACGTCAACACCATCGACCATAACAACGACTACACCTTCACCTACAACTACAACAACCACTACAACAACCACGCCTTCAACCACGACTACATCTTCGACTACAACCACAACCACAACCACAACCACGGCTACGACCACGACCACGACTACAACGACAATCACTACCACGACTACATCCGCAGTAAGAAGCATAATAGATTTCCGTGCAAGTCTTATAGTAACCTGATTCTTTAGGCTCCTACCTATACAGGCAGTCTATTAATAACGTACCAAAACGACCCGACGAACCTCAACGTCAACGGCTACACAACGGCATTGAATTCCCAGGCCTACTTTATCGACTTTGAATCCACCCCCGGAGACACCTTTGCCCTCGACTCTTCAACCGGATACATAAGCGACGTGACGGGTGCGGCCGCCGGCGACCTTGCCTTCTACTCTACCAGCGTGGGAGCTACATCGTTCATACTTGTCTCGACCGCAGATTACGCAGCTTCCCAAGGAGGCACGCAGCTTATTTGCAGTCTCGATGGTGACGACAACCTCTCTTGCGACTTCGGAGAATCCCCCGGTGACTTCTGGCTGTGCGGTGGGCACCTCAACATTGTTCAGGCTGGATACGACTTCACCAACACGTGTAGCGCAGGAACGGCGGTCGAATTGGGGAGTGTGAAATTGGTTCCGACTGTTTAAAACGTCAGAACATTTGACGGAGGGGGCAGGGCGCAGGATTTATCACTTATGAGTAACCATGAATTAGAGTTCTCAAAGTATACCTATATCTTTCCGTTCAGTATTTGGACCTCCATTAAATACAGCGACAATCCAAGGCCATGGACATTGTTTACTTGGTAATGAGAGCAAGGGCAGATACTTGGCTTACCTAGACACTGTAAATGAGATTGCGCAGAATCCGTCAAGGAATTACTTATCCCGCTCTTGCGCATGGTCACAGGCAGTTGCTTCCCGCAAATTGCGCGGTGATTCCAAGACCATATTTGAAAAATCTACAATTTTTGTCGTCGCACAATAGTGGCCCGCGAAGCCAGCACAACGATGGGTTTTGCCCCTTTCCAATCTCGCGCTGCCCGCCCATAGTGAGTGTTGAAACGGTGGTGGTGAGAGGGACAGAATTGACGGAGCTCGGATATGTACCCGAGTACGAGGTACTTAGGCCGTTCAAGCAAGAATACCTGGGTAAATAGTCTAATGGCGCTGCGCCATATAAAAAAGTGGATACTTTGCCGCACCCTACACACCAAAAAATTTGCAAGTCATATTTTGTGATGACCAAAAATGGTGAAAATTCATCCGTTTTCACACGGTTGAAAAATATTATATCTCTCTGTCACTCATTGCTCCGCTGGCGCAATGGTAGCGCGCCAGACTTCTATTGCTTGAAATCTGGAGGGTATGTCATTAATTCCCTTCCTCAAACGCGCTGGAGGATGCTAACATATGGACCGTTAGCTGTGTGTTCGAGTCCCACGCGGAGTGTCTTTCTTTTTTGTTTTTTTGTTTTTTTTTGATAGGGAGAGAGGTGGTGGCGAGAAAACGAGTCGAAAATACGATAATATACTACTAGTATGTGAGTGTTGGGGATTGTGTGGCTTGGCGATCGGACCATACAGATGTGTTCCTTTCTGAAGGGGGTCTGGGCTCGAGGATGAAGGTAACAAGGTATCTGTGGCCAGGGAGGTGCCTTGGATACCTACCTAGGTACCTATCTTCGAGATGGACATCTCATCCCGCCCCATCCCACGGGGTACGTCATAATCACCTGGTAATTCCTACTGCCATACTCGGCACTTGGCGATGCAAGGCTTGCCCCTTTGTGCCGCAACAAGGCAAATCGGTGGATCATTGCCGACATATCTACCAAACCCGACCGATCAGTCCACTGTCGCCGTGAGTTTTATGGTGAGGAGAGTTTTTGCAGAAGGATGCATTACGTGGTGAATTCGTAGAGTTGAGAGCACGGTGTCAAGAATGATCCAGAAACGGAATAGAAAATATATATGGGAAGAGAGAGGAGTCCGAGGTGCCCGCCCACCGCTTGCCTGCCTGCCTGGCGGTTTTTTCATAGCCCACGAGTCCTGGTCAGCTAGCTTCGGTTCGCGATCACCCTGCGCGACGTTGGTGTTAGATAGGCAGAGAGAGAGTGAGTGAAATGGCGCTCCAACCCTCGATGGCAGCCTCGTGCGTATGTCCCCCCTGCTCCCGTCCTCCTCTTGATGACCACATTCCCATGCGTGTTACAATCTCCTCCAGTTGCGTCCGTTTTACACAAACACATCATATCAAATCAATGATCAAAGAAAATAGTGCACCCAGCTCTCATCCGCCCTGGGCGCATCTCAGGTCTCCTTCTCCAATGACACGGTCTACACAGCGGCCCAGTCTTCGTACTGGTCGATGCAAGAGTCCTCGCTGGTGCCAGCATGCATCGTCAGCCCTCTGTGGGCGCAATCCGTCTCGACGGCCGTGTCGATCCTGTCTGAGAATGATTGCCCATTCGCCATCCGAGGCCAAACACACGCCCCCGCCGCGGGCTTCGCCAACATTGACGGCGGTGTTACGCTCGACATGACTAGCCTCGCTAGCGTGTCCCTCAATGCCGACCGTAGTGTGGTGTCCGTGGGCGCGGGATCCTCCTGGCTCTCCGTCTACTCCTACCTCGACCCGTTCAACCTCACCGTCGCGGGTGGGCGGAACGGCGCTGTGGGCGTGGGCGGCCTGACGCTGGGCGGGGGGATATCTCACTTCACGGCCCGCGTGGGCTGGGCATGCGACAACGTGGTCAACTTCCAGGTCGTGCTGGCTTCGGGGGCTCTTGTCGACGTCAATGCCACATCTCATCCGCTCCTGTTTCGCGCGCTGAAAGGAGGCGGCAACAATTTCGGCGTCGTCACGAGGTTCGACCTAGCAACCATCCCGCAGGGCGACATTTCGGTCACGACCCTGAGCCACGCGGTTGCCGAGCGAGACAGCGTCTTTGACGCCTTCACCAACTTGACGACCGCCTCGCCCTTCGACCCCTACATCTCCCTCGTCACGGGTCTTTTGTTCAACGCCACGAGCAAGGCGTGGACGCTGAGTAACTCGGCGGTGTACACGGCGCCAAACCCTGACCCGCCGGCTTTTCGCGGACTGAAAGCCATTCCCAGCCTGTCCAACACGACGAGAGTGACAAATCTGTCCGCGTTCGCGAACGAGACCCCAACGCCACCTTTGTAAACCGCTTCCCCTTTTCTTACAATCCACACAGAAGGCTTTCGGGCTCAACGCTAACAGGCCAAAATATAGGAACTGGCTCTTCTGGACAGGCACGTACGCCGCCTCCACCTCGCTCATGTCGCAGACCTTTGATACCCTCAACACCAGCTTCTACAACTTCACCGTCCCCGGCGGCGTGGTATGGAGCATCGCCTTCGAGCCACTCCCGACAATCATATCCTCTTATGCTTCAGCCAAGGGAGGAAACTCTCTCGGGACGTCGCCCGCCGACGGGAACGCATATATTCTCCTCATCTCCGCGCTGTGGCCGAACAGGTCTTCCAACAGCGTCGTGGAGCAGACCGCGCGGTCTGTCGGTGCACAGATTGACGCTCTCGCCGCGGGCCAGGGTATGCTGCACCGATTCCGGTACCTCAACTACGCGGATCCGAGTCAGAGTCCCTTGCGGAGTTTTGGCCCGCAGAATTTCGCGAGACTGACCCGTGCAAGTCGAGCGTATGATCCGCAGGGTGTCTTTCAGAATAATGTCCCGGGTGGTTTCAAATTGGTCTGAGGGTCTCTAGAGCCACTGATTGGCGGAAAGAGATGGCCAGGAGAAGTCGACCGAATCCGTTGCAATTGGAAGGTTGTTCGCCGCATGGGATGAACTGATTATTCTGTCTTTCGATACCTCGAGCAGTCCTTCAGATTGACTGTAACCTGAGAATATTTGTAACCTTCTCCCTTTGGGTAATCTGAGGTGGCTCGAAGGCCGGCACCTGCGATCAAATTGGCGATGTGATGTCCACTTATTTCATTCAACTGAGCTCGAGCCACGAAAACCACTTCTCTGGGGGCTCGCCGTCAAGCCGCGCAGCCATCCTCCTCACACAGTCGTTATAGTACTCGTCGTCGGACCCGTAGATCTTGAGGGCCAGGTCCAGTTCCTGCTGAGCCCAGTAGTTGCTTTTGGCCAAATCGCCCCTGCGGCAGTTGACAAGCGACAGGTTCTGGCACGTGAAGATACTGCTTTGGTCGGCCGGGCCACGGTGGGAATTCGACTCGGAGTCCAGCGCAAGGATGTTCTCAAATACGCTCTCGGCGTCATCCCAGCGCTGCTGCTCGAAATATAAATTGCCCAGCCGGCGCAGACAATTGCGCGTCGCCAGGCTGGACGGCCCGTAGACGTGGCGACTCACGCGGCAGGATTCTTGGATCAGGGACTCACTCCGCTCAAACTCTCCCTGGCGCATCAGCTCGATCGAATGGCTTTGCCGCAGAAGAAGGACGTCCGGGTGCGTCGGGCCTAGGTCCTGTAGCTTCAGGTCCAACATGACAGCCAGAGAAAGCTGCGCAACGCCGCGCATCAAGTTCCAATCCTCTATCTTGCCCACGATATGTGTCAAAGGGTGTCGATTCCCCAGCGCTTTCGCGGACATGGCGGAGATGAACCGCAGGACGGACTGCCATGCCTGCAGATGGTGTTCCCAGCGGCGGTTCCCCATGACCAGCAACAGACTCACCAGAGTGTGTTTAGAAGGGCAAAGCAGATACTCCTCGGCCATAGCACAACCCTGTTGAAAGTCGGCAAAGGCCTTCTGGACCTCCCCTTGCTCCAGCAGGTTTAGACCGTGCTGAAAACGGTTCCAGATGTAGTTTTTCCGTCGCCGGAATGGTCTAATTGTCGTGATGGGTGTGTCTATGGTAATAAGCGAAGCCGGGACGTCTACGAAACACCTTGTAAAGGCATCCGTGGCCATAACGATCGACTCGACTGTGTCGTTGATCTCGTCTTTGATAAAGAAGCTGGGTACGGGGTTTGGAACATCGGGGAGTCGCTTGATCAGCTCCTGCTGCCTGCCTGGTTGCTGTCCCGGACTTTCATGATCAAATTCGACCGGCAGTGAGGAACGCTCAAGTGACAGACTGCCCGTCCGCGACCGTGAGTCTGTGATAGAGCGACCATCATCCTCGGTCTTGATCGATCTTGCGGAGAAGTCGCTACTGAACGTAGAAATCAGAGCAGTGTCGGGATCAAACAGAATGCCCAGCGGATTCGACTGGGGAGTGCCCGCCCGATAATATTTGCGGATCCCCCACGATCGGAGCTTGTTCTTGTAGGACCGGCACCTAAACGAGGTCAGCAAGAGAACAAGCAGACGGCGACGTTGGATTCCTACGAGGCCTTGAAATGGTATTTCTGACAGAGAGTCCTCTGGACCTCGGAGAGACTTCGCCCTTCTTGGACATATAGCTGTTGAATTATAGGCTTATAATCTTCCCAATCAGCCAGTGACGGAGGGTAGGCCGGTTGAGGTGGAGGCGTCAGGCCTTGGAAATTCACGGTTTCGAGGACCTCTGTCGCAACAAATGGTCGCTCGTGATCCAGTCCGAGTTCCGGAAGTCTGTCCATGATACCGATTGCATTGTTGTGGGAGGATGCGAGGGGAGGGTAAGTGTCCGAATCCACAAACTTGGAACCTAGGTGCCTACTAGGTACCTGGGTATTAAGTAGGCGTGGTAGGTAACATCGATCGACAAAGTTATCCTTGATTGTTCATCTGTGAAGGCCCCTCGCCGCTTTTACCCACCCTCCTCGGCTCACCTGCTGCTTCCTAAGTGTTCCCTGAGCGTTCTCCAGCCTTTGAATCCGCTGGAGCCCCGATCCAACCGAAGGTGGTCAGTCTAACGTAAAAGTGCTGGCGTTTGGTCTCGTGTCTCAAAGGCACCGAGGAGTTGATCAGCACGATCATGGAAGAGCTGCTCTGAGGAACACGATGAAAACCAGAACCGCGTGCGTGCCCTTCTTCCAAAAGGCAACACTGCCATCGTTCGTCGTCATCGCTCTTCTCATGGACTAGCCCGTCACATCGGCATTAATACCTAGGTACCTAGGTATTTGGACAAGTCTGTGTCTGCGGTTGAGGGTATGCGTAACTCGGTACGGACTTGGGCCAGGTCTCTAACCACGTTGCAGTGATCCGTGGATGGCAAGACGCTGTTGCTGGAAGCTGAAGAACAATATTATAGATTATCTGTGTTTATGGCCCCAAAGACATTTCATACATCATACCTTCCTTCACATCCTCGCCGTGAAATCCATTGTGACTAAAACCCACCTATGGTCATTTCGCCTGTGCTCAGATCACTTCTGTGGTTACACTTGTTGTGCTCGACCAAAACATTTGATCTTCCCGCCCACTTCATTATTCGCTCTATCGTGTAAGTCCGACGGGCGGTCCTAACCTGCCACCGAAACCATCAACAATCGCCCCTTCTGACTCTGCCAGGGTTGGAGGATGGTGTCGTCCAGGGAGGATATTTGTTCGTTGTATTTCCATCGACTCTGGGGTTGCGAAGGAGTGGTTGCCATAATCCACCATGAAGCCAAAAGCGTGAGCTTTGGCCTCAAAATGTCCTCGAGCGGACGGAATTGGTGGAAGACGATAGGTCTCGAAATCAGTGTCGACGGTCTCAAGAAAATGTCAATTTCGATGCCAGCGTTGAATGAATTGCCACAGCTGAAGAGGCTGCCAGCAAGCGTCGATCGAGTTTCTTCTTGCAGTCAAGTTTGTTGGAAGAATTCCACTGCGGGAGGACAGTGGGTTTGTACCCATGCAGTGTGTCATGAGTGAGCAAGGTGCAGCCCTGGACGCCCACAGAGAGCGCACTCCCAAGCACCATCTCATCACTCACTTCGAAGAGTCAATCTTGCTCAGATCAACTTGCAGACCGTCCACATGGATCCGATACCATCGACTTCTGCAGAAATGATTATGAGCCGACGCTTGGGATTACCACAAGTCCATGTGGATTGCCGCCCGTTGAAGTATGCGGCCTAGTCGTCATCAAAGATCTGGAAGGTATTGTTGAGTATCGTCTCCACGACTTTCGCCTGCCATCCGGCGTCGGCTATATCAGCCCCTCCTGCTACATTCCCATTCACGCCGCCTTGCTGGCCCATCAATGTCGGAGCGAACACAATTGCTAGATTGCTGTTGGTCATCTTATTCCTGGCACTGTGCTGGGCAACTTTGTGCAGATGAATTGCCAGTACTCGGAGAGTCGCATAATTAGGATCGGGCAGAGCATTGACCAGGGCATGGACCGAGTCTCTGCGTATAATGTCGTCTTCTATTTTAGCGGCTTGAATAAAATCTCGGTACTGTGCTGCGGTGAGCAACGGATCTGGGAGGTCGCGAAGAAAATGCTTGAGGAGTGTGGTCACGGCAGCGATATCATCATGGAAAGCCGCCGAGTTGCGAAGGTCGACTGCATTGGCGTCTAACATCGGTCAGCTTATACTTCGACACTACTGATCAATGGTCTTACCGTGATCGAATTGCTGTCGTAGCTCCATAATGAAGTTCGTAGATCCAGAAGTTCTGTAGATGCCTTCGACCTCCAACCCGAATAGCTCGACGGCTTTGGTGCACTGTATGACAATCGTCGGTACAGCAGCTCCTTCTCGTTGGAATAGCTCGTCCAAGGCTACTCCAAAAACTGGCCGGATCGGAGGACCTGGTCTCGGACCTGCTTGGAGTCTTGAAGGAAGTGTATTTACGCCACCAACAGGGCCTGGGCGAGGTGCGCCATTCTGAGGTCCGTTTGGTCCTGGTCCGGCCGTTCCACGGCCAGCTCCCTGAGGAGGACCATTTTGCGGTGGCTGTCCTCGACCCATGCCTCCTTGTGGTGGTTGACCGCGGCCAACTCCTCCTGGTGGTGCTCCTCGTCCCATTCCATTAGGAGGAGGTTGCCCGCGTCCCACGGCGCCTTGTGGTGGCTGACCCCGGCCAGCGCCATTTGGCGGCGCCTGGCCTCTTCCCATGCCACCTTGTGGTGGTTGACCTGGGCCAGGTGTGCCTTGAGGCGGTTGTCCTCGGCCCATGGCGCCCGGTGGTGCTTGCCCACGACCTGTGCCTTGCGGGGGTGATCCTCGTCCCATTCCCTGTGGTGGCTGTCCTCGTCCCATGCCTTGCTGAGGCGGTGCACCTTGACTTTGCGGGCCCATTTGGCTTGGTTGACCGTTTTGCTGAATTGCTGGGGCTTGCTGCTGTTGGTTCATAGGTTGCTGACCAGGAGACGGCTGACCTTGAGATACGTTCCGGACGTGACCGGGCATTGCCCCGGGAGCCTGACCTGCGGCGGCTGCGGCGATTTGAGGCCCAGCGCCGGGATTACTCTGGGTGGGTTGTGCAGGCCCTGGGGGCCGTTGAACAGGGCCTTGAGTACCCTGGGGCGCACCCATCTGCTGCTGCGGCGGCTGCGCTTGTTGTTGAGGCATCTGCCCAGGACCCTGGTTCCCCTGCGGATACTGAGACTGAGAACCATCATCATAATACTCCTCGCCTGGGTAAGGAGTGACTCCCGAAACTTGCCTCCCGTGAGTTGGAGCATAGGGATCTTGATTGTAATACGGATCTGTGAATCCAGGCTGCTGTTGTTTTGGCGAGAGCGACGGATGCTTTTCGTACTTGATCTCGTTCGGTCGTGTTGGGGCTTTGTTGCTGAACCCAAGGACAAAGTCGGCCAAGTCTTTCTCGTTATTGACGTCCGAGGCCAGTTGACGCAGACTCTGAGTACCTTGACCAGGGATCGGCGACGGGCCCTTGATAGGCGCAATACATAGTCCAAACCCCACGAGCAGCTTCTCACTGAGATCGGCGAATTTCTGTACATGCAGAGTCAAACCGGCATCAGTCTCCCTGATGAGTTCCGAGAGTGCATGCACGGTTTGCGGTCTCAAAGTGCTCAGTAACTCATTTCGCTGACTCTGGGCAGCCTCGACTTTGGCGGAATAATCAGCATCGGCCGCTTCAACTTTGTGTCGTAGCTCTTCTTCCAGCTGGGCAGCGGACCTTTTCAAGCCAAACTTGCCAGGCTGTCGTTCCCCGGTCCTGGCGCGGTCGTATTGTTCTGCCAGCGAGTTGTATCGCAATTTGGCCTTCTCCATAGCAGACTCTGCGTCTTGCACCCGTTTTTCAGCGTTCAAGCCTGTCTGCTTCCAGTGTTTCCGCGCCCTTTCAGAATTGGTCGCCAGCTCGTACAGCTCCTCCGACATTCCGTACAGCGTCGCGACATATTGGAGGGCATGCTCTGCCATTCGCTCGTGAATGTTGGTCATCTCCTTGAAGTTTTGAGCAAAGGTCCCTTGTCTGCTATCAGGTCTTCCTATGGACTCGTGCGTGCTCTTGCTTAGTCTCTTCAGGCCCTGCGCATGTTTCTCTTCTAGAACCGATCTTTCTTTCAGGAACGCCGCAAAGTCCTATTCACGATATCAGCAAGCCGTGCAGGTAGGAGGGTAAGGATGATGGTACTTTGGTGGAGCCAATGCTTTGCTTCAGTCGTTGCAGCAATGTGCCCATGCCGATCTGAGAGGTTGGTCAACAGAGGGCCACAACGGACGCTCGAGCTCGTGCTTACATCTGAAGAGAGAACATGTTGCACTCGCTCTCTGGACGCTGAATCCAGCTCTTCTCCTGCGCCCTGTCCTGCGGGGACTGGAGGCAGAGGCGGCTCATTTTCTCGCGAGGGTTTGGGTGTCGCAGGTGGAGGGGCGCCATTGACAGGCGCATTTGGCTCGACTGCGGCGGCCATGTCTGACAGCCTGAAAGTCTAGCAGGGTTCAATACAATCGGTGGACGGCGGGAGTAGATACAGACGAGGAAACGAGGGACGACATACGGCAGCTCTGAAGACTCGGATCGGCTGCTCTGGCAAAGAGAAAGGAGATCAGGCTGGGCGAGTCTTGCACCGTTCTGTTTGGAATGATGTGACGAATGCCCTGCTTTCCGTTAAAGCCTCTTCTGTGCTTCCCGCCACGCGCAACTTCCAGGAAACGGGCGTCACCAACTCAAACCCGATACGATCGACCCGGTGCCCCGTTATTATGTGAAGCTTAAGCTGACCATTGGTACCAATTGAGGCCCTGGAGGCGTCATCCTTGCTAGCTGCGCCTCCCTTAGCCACAGCTGTTGCGGCGCCCTTCCCCACCCTAAAGCTCTGGGGCCGTGCCTAGGGGCGAGGGGGGCCTTCGTTTGCCCTCTACAAACCACAGCGGGCATTTCCTATTTTCCGTCCCAAGATTGTCATCGCAGGATTATAGAGTGCATAATACAGTGGGCATTCACCCTTAGCCGGACAGGGCCTATATGGACCCAAGGTGTGTATTATTGGCATCGGCGCCATCGGCTACTATCGACACTGCATAAGCTGACGCATACATACCTGGGTATGTATATACTTATACCCTGTGTGGAGAGCCTCTGTTCCCTTTCTTGACAGTAGAAATATGATTACCGTCGACTACAATCTGCCCCTTCGCCTGTCTTCACCAATCTTAAGCACCGGCTTGAGGTTCTTCTCCTGCACCCGATCCCAAAGACTGCCTAGTCCCAGTTTCCTCCCCCGAGCGTCTTCCTTTCGAAAGAACTCTTCTGCAGACCTGATCCTGGTGGGGTGGATCTCATCCAACAGCTTATAATCTCGACGAATGACCCCTTCGTTGCGCCCAGAATACTTCCACATATTGAAGAACCCTGTGAAGTTCTGTTTGAAGGTCATGAAAGCAGGGTCGTTGGGGTCCGAGTTATACCCTGATCCGGTGTTGGCAGCTCCCGCCACAGGTCCAGTCGCCCAATAGGTGTCCAGGTCCGTGTCAATATATCTCGCTGGGTGGCCTGTGACCGTTTCAAATGCCTTTGCGAGGTCGGCATAGTGGATGTGATCGATTGCAACTTCGAGGTCCATGCCGTTTGACCTCTCTGGGTGGTCGAACAGCCAGCGAGCATAGTGCTCGCAATCATCCAAGGACACGTGAACCACAGCTCCGTCTCCAACCGGGCAACGCCACGTCACAATACCGTTCTCGACCTTGGGCGTGAATATGGTGAGTTTGGCGATGCTCATTTCGATGTAGGGTCCAGTGGTAAAGACCGCGACGCCCATGCGGTGGCTGTTGGTCTGGTTCTGGGTAAGAATCCATTCTCCAACCCTGCCTTTGCCGTCATAGTGGCCCGTCCGAAATTTGGGATCGTAACCGCTCTTTTTGTACACGTAATCGAGATTCCCATAGACATAGAATCTGATGCCCTCCTCGAGAGCCAGCTCGTACGATCTGATGGCCCAATAGATCTCTGTCTTCTCGCCACAGTTGAAACCGTCAATGTTGACAAAGGCTCCGTCACAGCCGCGAAACAGATTGCGAAGATCCTCCTCGCTGGCGAAAGTGCCCTCCATTAACTCAACATTTCCCATCCCAACGAGTTCTTTAGCCCTTGCAGAATTGACATCGCGCGTCATGACCCGACACTTGTACTTTTTGTCCTTGACCAGACCTCGAATAACCGGAATACCTTGGGCTCCGGTGCCCCCAATCACAGCAACGTAAGATGCGTGGTGGTGAGAAGACATTTTGCAGGACGTAACACCCGATGAGATATACTGAGCGCGTACACAAGATGAAGAAAACAAGTCCTACCTGTCTCATTAAGGGAGGCAACCTCGATGTCTTAAGAGCTGCAGAGCGGTTCCTGATTGATTAGTCGTGGAAAGATCTTTAGCGCATTCTGCGGCTCCCCTCGACGTGTTTACTAAACCCAGTTTTCGTGGGATTGTGCGAATCTGCCTGGACGGCATTTTGCGAGGAATTGGCAGTTGGTATTTGGCCATGGTTATGCAGGCAGAAGCATCATTGTTGCTTCTGGCCACAACATGGGTGACTGAGTGAAGCGTACAAAGCCGCCATGAGTCTCATAGTGACGATTCATAGGTATGTTGAAGAGGAGGTAGAGTAGTAGTAGCGTAAGTAGGTACTTCTCGAAGTAGGAATTTATCGCCGCGCTCGCTAACGCGTCAGACCGAGGCAACTGCGCCCGCAAACACGAAGCTTCACTTTACCTTCGTACACGCTATAGATTTCTTGACTGAACGCCATCTGCGAAGGCTGTCAATATGCATACTAGCGTCATAGCCACTGTTCATTCACACGTTACCTATCCCATGACAAAACACGAGGTAACTAATCACCAGACCGTGGGCTTCTTCCAAGACACATCCTCGACCGATGCGTTTCTACATACGGCCGAGAAAAACAGACACCATTCGTACATCGAAGCAGTCGTGTGCGATTACTCAAGCGGAGCCATCCTCGATGCAGCATTGGACACCCTGATGTCCGACGACAGGAGCAGTGATTTCAAAATGTGTCGTCGCTGCCCCGTCGGTGGGTGTCGTGCATCGAGCACTGAGTGGTGCCCCCTGACTGCAGGGTGAGGGCAGCAGCTAGGTTGAAGACAAATCTCCTCTGTATAGGTGGTTTGCCGCAGACAACCGGTGGAGCAGCACTCTCATCGACCACCTCGACGATCGATTCAAGGGCTGTTATTGAGAAGTCGTGATGGCTTTCTTGCTGTCCCACAGTGACAATCACGCTTTTGAGCAGGACATGCATCTTCACTCAATCTCCAGGATCCTGTCAAAATCCAGAGGATCCTCTCCACGACTCGCCCGCCATTTGTTCGTGGATTTCTGAGCGTTGAATGCGCCTCTCAGCAGGAAAGGCCATTTCCGCGCAAAAAATTCCGTTACTTCCCATCCTGTCGAGTCCCAGGGTTCTCCCCACACAATCAATCCGTTCGTCTGTTGAGTGTCGAGGCCCTCCAGGCCTGTGTAGCTGCCATCCCCGACCATGTCGAGACATAACTGCAGGTCATCAATGTTGTCTTCCCCGTATCGGAGGATGTTGTCTCTGATTTCGGCATCGGGAAAGAGGTCCCACATCGGATGGTGTGCCATGGTCTTCTGTAATTCGGTCGGCTGCAGTGAAGGTGGCAGGTGCCGTATATTCGAGGTGGCGCTTTGTGACAGAGGTAGGAACGGGGAGGGGTAGTCGTCGGTGTACATCAAATTCAAATCAAGGCCCAGCATATGGGTGTTTGAGATGAGGGCTCGGTACACGTTGTAATAGATCAGGGAGATCAGGTGATCGGAAGGCAGCGGATACATCCAAGCGTTGTCGCGTTCCGTCATCATCTTCTCAACCAGTTCCTTGACGGTGGCCAGTCGGTTTTCCAGAAGCACCTCATACCATCGCTGACAAGACATCTTGCTCCGAATGGACACAAAGGGCGACTGACCCGATGGGTCGGACGCCCTGAGGGCAGTGTGCCAGTCGGTGCGGCTGATCCTCTGGCTCCTCAACGCTATCAGGTCTTTAAGATCGGCCCGCTCTACCAGGGGCACATCTTTGAGCCCTGCAGCTCGAGAAGGGCTAGGATCCGACGAGGCGTCCTCCCCCACCTTCTTCTGCGCAGCCTTGCGTCGTCCTATTCGACAGGTCAGCCGTCTGCATGGGGGAGGCCAGAAAGTACACGATCGGGGTTTCGGGAACGAATCAAGACCCAAACTTACTCGCTGCTCGTTGGTTCAAGCGGTTCTGAAGCTTCCGACGAGTGACAGGGTCTGTGACCCCAGACCATTCTTCGTCTAATGACTGCACGTCCGGATGCAATTTCAGTTCAGCACGGAGACCTAGTGGAAGAGGCATGGTCTCTCTTCTTTGCTCTTGCTCTCTTAACTTTACACACCCGTTGGAGTGATGTGAAGACGATGCTGATGGGTTGAAAGTGGAGGGACCCTTTGTTTTAACTGCATCTTGCTGACATGTAGAGAGATGCCCCAGGCTGCAAGGGACAAGCGACGGTGACCTTGGCCGGGGGCATCATGTGGGTTATGTCAGCACTTCGGAGCGCGAGCACAGAATATGATTGGCTGACCAGATCCACCCCATGCAAGCTGCTGACAAGTGGATCCTCGGATTCTCCTCAAACCCAATCGCAACGGCCGACGGATCGGAACAACTTCTCCCCACGGTCCCCGCCATTGTTCAAATACAGACACGGACACTGAGCGATATCTGTCAACCTCGTTTCATCTAATAACTTCATCCGCATACGTCACGGAGGACGGCAGGATTGCGAAGAATCACAGGTCTAGGAGGTAATTTCGCTCGAGGGCGAATGAATTTAGGAATGATGGAACCAAGTATAAGATCAACCGGTGCCAGCATTCTCAGAAGGATGGATCATCATCGCCATCACCACTACAAGCGGCAGAAGCACCAGCAGAATCGACCAGCATTGATTAGACTACGTTGACAAAACTCATCACAAAACACCAATTCTCCCTTTCGGGTTAAGCAACCTCCCTAGGGTCTCAAAACATGTCCCCACGTCTCAACTGGACGCCAGCCTCGCTACCGTCGCTGAAAGGACGCACCTATGTGGTGACAGGCGGCAACACTGGAATCGGATACTGGACGGTGCACCATCTCGCGCTGCACGGGGCGACCGTGTACATGACCTCACGATCAGCGGAAAAGGGGACGTCGGCGATCTCTTCAATCACAGCCGCCATCAAAGAGAAACACCCTGAAGTCGACGTCGACGACGTCGAGAAGCGGATCCACCTGGTGGTGATGGACCTGATGTCCTTACGCACTGTGGTAGCAGGCGCGAAACGCATCCTCTCAGAATGCACGCAGCTGCACGGGCTGGTCAACTCGGCAGGGATTATGGCCACGCCGTACCTTCTCAGCGAAGACGGGTACGAGTCGCAGTGGCAGACCAACTACGTGGCGCACTGGCTGCTGACACACCACTTACTGCCCTTACTAGAGTCGACGGCCCGGGTATCGCCCGAGGGAGTCGTCCGCGTGGTCAACGTCTCGTCCATGGGCCACGCCGCGACGTCCAAGGAAGGCATTCGCTTCGAGGACACTTCTCTCAAGGACGCATTCACATTCCGCCGCTACGCGCAGAGCAAACTGGCCAACATCCTGCACGCCAACGCCCTGCATGCGCGGTACAACAACAACAACAACAAGCCGTCCTCAAGCGGCGAAGAAGCCAATCCCCCTCCCCCACACATATGGGCCATCTCCCTGCACCCAGGCAACATCAACACACAACTCAACACCCACGCATGGGGCGGACACACACTCGTGCCCCTCCTGCGCTGCATGGGGGTGTACATCACGCCCGAGCAAGGGAGCTACAACTCTTTATGGGCCGTCGCCGCCGCCCCAGAAGTCTCGCGTGACATGTCGGGACACTACTTCATCCCCGTCGGCGAGCGGAAACAACCCAGTAAATTGGCCCAGGACCCCGAGGGAACGCTGGCAGGGAAGCTGTGGGACTGGACGGAGAGAGAGATGAGGGGGAAGGGGTTCTTGGATTAGATGATTACCATCTGAGAGGCGAGAGGGACATAAGAGAGGATGCAAAGGGGGGAGGCTAGCACGGAGTAGGGAAGCAATTAGAGACGAGTGTGTACGTGTGCGGGCGAGGCTAGTATATGGAGAAACAGGGAAGATACAAGGGGGAGAGAGAGATACAAAGAGACAGGGCGATGTAAAGCTAAGAAACTTATCTTAATAATAATAACTGGATAAATAAAAGTGTGTGTCCAGGATATAATATACCATCTATGATCCATCCATCATAGACGAAATTCTCAAGGAGCGGCATACCTATTTACTTATATCTTTCGAACATCTATTTTCTGCTTTATCCCTTCTTTCCATTCATCATTGTCAATAGATTCTTTTCAGATCGCATTATCTACCCTCGGTATACGACAATTTAAACGCCACCTTTGTAGGGCCATATCGTTTCCAGTGCAGTTCTACAAGGCCCCCGTGGGACCTCATCGGAGGCTCCCTTCCGCTGCAGATGGATTTCCATCACATATATCAATATCCCACCCACCTAGAGCAGAGCAGAATGGAGACATCACGTCGCAGTCGCAGGTTTTGAGTTGTGGGATATATCACCGCCTTGCCACCCGCAGACCTTCCTCTTAGCAACAATATAGACTCCCTCCCTGAGAGGGAGTATCCGGCTTTCAGCGCTTCCCATTTTCAGCTGAGAAGCACGCGACAACCAGCATCAAGCAGTTGGAGCCTGCTTATTTCGCGCTCAGCACGAAAACTTCACACTTCCACTGCCAATCTCCAAAATTTCGACTTTCCTCCCCTGCGTCGCGCCTCTATACCCCTTCAATTCACGACTACTCTCTCTCCGGACCACCAGTCCAGTTCCGCTAGCCGCAATGCTCCCGTGTCCGTGGGTCGAAAGATGAACCATACCCTCCCATTCAAGGGGATACGCAATGTTCATACTTCCACTCCCACGTATAGTGTGGCTAGCTTCGATGGCCCGGATCGCCTCGGTCGAACCCAAGGCCGGGACAACCTTGATGTGTTGGCTACCTGAGATGGAGGTCGTAGAGATGGTCGATTCCGGATCCGTCTCGGCGACGCCAACAGCAAATATGCTCACTGAGATGGACCCGGACAATGTGGAGATGGAAGTTGATCCGCCGTTGCCGTGCACCACGCTGCCAGAGACGCTACCGGCCTTCGTAGAGATCTCCGTCACCAATGTCCTTGATCTCGCGGCGTCCGAAACGGTGGGCTTCGAGAAAAGCCCGCCTCCAGAAATCATTTTGACGTTGACACTGCCTGAAAACGTTGAAAGACGAAGGACTGCTGGTTTCTCTCCAGGCTGAACCTCGACGTTAACCGTGATACTGCCAGCTGTGGTCGAAAGATCGAGCAGATCGTAGAGTTGATAGGTGCCGCTGATAGAGCGGGATGTCTCGTGCTCACGATGTTCACGTTCTGGCGGAGGCCAGGGTGCTTGCGAGGGGCGTGGACCAAGGTTCGGGAGCTGGTACCGTCCATCCTGTGCAGAGAAACATATTAGCAACTTGACGGAAACTTGACGTCGCAGAAAAATGACTAGAAGGAAAAGGTCCGTGTACATTCTTCAGCGATCGACATAAGCCCGGGATCAGAAGCCACAGGCAGGCAATAAGGGCCAGGAAGATAAAGCATATCCGCTTGAATCGGCGGGCTCGATGTTTGTGACGGTCGCCCTGTCGTATAGCCTGCCGGCGTCCGCGGCAGCCTCGCCCTCCTCTAGAACCGCGCCGGAACCATAGCCGATTCCGCCGCGAGTGCTGTTGCAGGAAAACGGGAAGGCCATCTGAGTCTGCATCTTCTTCGTGCTCGTGGTGATCATGGTGGTGGTGATGTCGAGAATGACGGTTATGCCGAGCAGACTCGGGCGAGGATGATGGAACCCCCTCTTCATCATTGTCTGGGAATGTACATGGGAGGGATTGTGGGTTGGAAGAAGAGGACGCTGCGGCAGGAGCGCTTACTGGCTCTGGTACTGCTGGAGAGAGGTTCGATCTTGCAGCCACGGGAGACGCCGGTGCTGCTGCAGGCGATAGAGACCCAACCTGAGTGCTGGCGGAGGGAGTGTAGACTGGAGGAGGATCCGACGGATCTCCCTCCGACGAGAAGTGCTGATATCTGAGATCCCTCACTTCGTCGCCGTCGACGGTTGAAGCTGCTGGTGTTTGGTTGGTGGCGGGAGTGCCGCCTGCGAAATTGTCAGCCCATGAGCCTTGAGACCCAAGTCGTTGAGCCTCCGCCGCAGCGGATCGGGTCTTGTCATCGTCCCCTCCTCGCCGGTAGGAGGTGGGAGACTGTGTGACGCTGTCATCAGCGTCGTCATGGAAAGTCTCGTAGTTGCGAGCAGGGTACTGTTTGCGGATAGTCATTGCAGAAAATCCTGAGTGCTTATGTGTGCAAGAAGCGGGGTTGCAGACTCAGCGCATTGAGCCTCGAGATGGGACTTCTGAGGGAAGGAGTGGTTTGCTTGTAGAGAAGAAACCAAAAGGAACAGTCAGAAAGCCATGGGTCTCATATCCGAATTACCTTGGTAGTATCATCCGTATCTCCTAGGACCAGTCCTGGATGTGGATGGGGGTGATTGCGAAGTGCGTTGCTGTCGTTGCCGCAGGCAGACACCAAAAGAAACCCTGGATGAGGCCCAGCCAGTGCCAACTGCGCCTCCCCCCTCCATTCTCCTAGGTGCCCGCACGTTCCCCAAAGAGGTTACCGACGAGCCGACTCCCTGCACGCACCAGGCCCATGGGGGAAGAGATGGGCACTGATAGGCTCTCAAGGCCCGAGCCCGTGGTGCTCCCAGTGCTCTTTGGGTGGCACTTGCTTCCAGAGCGCAGCTTAAGGCCCCCAGCCTCCATCTAGAGCTTCTGTCAACGTCATAAACCGCAGATGTCGTATTCGTATCAACCGGCAAATTTCGCTGACTTGGGGAATTGTCTAGAGGTGGTATATAGGAAAGCGGTGATGCTCTGAGTTCGAGGGAGATGAAGCCAGCACAACGGAGAGCATGTGAGGTGCAATGGGCAAGATGACAAAGGTGGATGCTTTATCTTTGCGACAAGAATCCGGTGCCCGTATAAATTTCAACATCTCAAAGCTTTCATTATCCAACGACGATACTAGTGGGGGATATCTGCATGTGAATGAATGTACAGTCCAGTATCCAACGTGAACTCCCTCGCTGATGCATTTGGAACTCGACTCGCTAATCTCGCTCAATCGGTCTTCGCTGAAAACGCGGTAGCTTCACTAACCGAAGCATATCCAACACTGTGCAGAGAGCTTTTGGACGAAATCACAACATGCACGCTCATCAAATCAATGGATGTTCCTTTGCTCTGCCAACCGTCGAGGCTCTAGGCAAACCCCAAATTTTCCAGGATGGCCTTCGCCTCATTCATCGGCAGCCCAGCGACGCCCAGCGCACGGACTTGGGTTCCCCTTCTCAATCGCTGAAGACCAACGGCGACCTTCCAACCCTCGGATTGAGACAGGATGAAGACGTACTTCTTGCCTTCTTGATCGCGTACGCTCGCGCGGAGAACGTGGAGACCGGAGAGTTCGCAGCTCTGTGTAAATGTAGAGTCAGTATCAGTTGAGGTAGTGGACCTTGTGGTCCCGGCAGCATTGACAGATGGAGAAGAATGTGAGAGACAGCTCCGAGACTGAGGTTGAGACCGATTCTTGCATACGGCTCCGCACATATCCAACAGCTTACTGACAAAAGCCGCCGATTCGTCTTGCGAAGGCGAACGCAGTACGCGCCTCGAGTCGGCGTTCAATCCAAAACCAAGGGAGATTTTCCTTTTAGGGGGACACGCATCCATGTTCTTAGGGGAAAGAAAATCGGGACACCATACCTCTGCGAGCTTCATCGTCCAAGCCTTCACATCCCACTCACGTTGTGGCACTCCTCGTACGTCGTCGTCGATGAACAGGCCCTCGGTCGTGATGCGCAAGATCAGTCCGTCGGTGACATTACCTTGTCCAGATATCAGCTGGGAAATTGGAGTTCGCATAAACGCATTGTTGAAGGAGAAGACGCCTTTGATGATGATCTTGTCAGGGTCCTTGGTCGAATATGGTCCACGCATTGAAGGAGGCGGGGTGGTTTTGGCCGTGCTCTCTGACGGTGCATACGATGACTCTGAGTACATCGAAGCGGCAGAATTGGCTTTGTGTGTTCGTTTGGGTCGGTCATAGGGTCTGAAGGAGTATGCATCATCGTCTCGTTCCGTGGTCGCTGTCGGCATGGGTGGACGCTTGGGGGGGCTTCGATTAGCCTGCTCCGACTTCGCTTTTGCAGCAGCCTCCTTTTCTTCACGCTCTTTCTTCTCTTTGCGCTCACGCTCAAGTCTTTCCAGTAATTCTTTTTCTCTGAGCTTCAGCCGCTCCCTCTCCAGTAGATCTTTCTGCTTCTGCCGCTCCCTCTCTAGTTCTTCCTTCTGCCGCTGGAGCTCCTTCTCTAGGTTTGCTTTCTGCCTCTGCCGCTCTTTTTCTAGTTGTTCCTGGCGCTGTCGTTCCTTGTCCAGCTCGTCTTTCTGTTTCTGTCTTTCCTTCTCCAGTTCCTCCCTCCGTCTTTTCAGTTCCTCGGCCCGTTTGCGCTCTTCCTCTCTTTTCCTCGTCTCTTCTCGCGCCTTCTCCCAGCTCGACTTGGCACTGGTAGTATTGGCTTTGGTGTTGGCCTGGGGTGGAGGCTTCTGCCACGATGAGTGCGGAGGAGGGCTGCTTGCTCCGTGATTAGGCGGAGGTGGAGGACCGCCGGTGGCGCCCGGCGGTGGAGGGGATTGAGCGTTCGGGTGATGCCCTTGATGTGTGTAAGATCCAGCGTTGCTGTAGCCACTAGGGCCTGAACCGCCTGAATCGCCTGAAGTAGAGTTAGAGCTTCCGCGATTGAAGCCGGGGTAGCTTTGCCATTCACTTTGAGTCTTGCCAAATGCCCAAGCTACAACTGCAACACCGCAGATGAGCGTGAAAACGCCTGTCCCGCCACTGTTGATGGTGCTGTATAGCCACTCCTTGACAACGGGCACGGCGGTGTAGTAGATGAAGAAGGAGGCTGCGGTGCAGAAGACTCCCGCCAGGAAAGAGTTGCGGTGTGTCTGCAGCGAAGGGAGGTAGAGGAAGCCCGAGCCCGCGGAATGTGGAGGGATGACAAAAATGTCGTATTTGCCGTTTGGGAGACCTCCAGACCTGCCACCACCTTGAGGATTGTTGCCATGCGGCGGTGGCGGAGGCGGAGGCGGCTCCATGAGAGCAGAGCCCTCTGGTGACTCGAATCCGTGTCTCTACCTTTCCAAGCACAGTGGTATCGTCGTCCGTCGTAACTGTGCTAAGGCCTTCTTTTTCATATTAACAGCTGGGGACCGCGCAGAGGGCAGTTCCAGTGACAGCGGACGGGGTCCGAGGTTTGGTAGGGGAGAGACCGGAGAGGCGCCGATGCGTGAGAAGAAAACGGGATCGTGTTTTGACTGTGTCGTGGACTGTCAAGATCGGAGGGGAGGGTGACAGTCAAGAAAGTGTTCGAGATTTGACGTGTCTGAGAAAGCGGTAGGTGCGAGGGAAGAGTTCGGAGGAAAAGTAGGACAGGGAGGTGAGGCGCAGAAACAAAGCAGCGACTGGACTGGTTCTGACACTTCGATGTGATTTGACTTTGGAGCCCTCGAGAGACAGAGGACTCGACAGGGCAGGGAACAAGGTGCACCAGGTGGACTCGTCGAAGTGTGATGGCGCTAAGGCGGGAGGGAAGGCCCTCGAGGGCGTCGGGGTCAACTTTCCGGCGGGTGTCCAGGGATCCTGGAGTATGACCCAAAAGGGCGACCGTTCCAATAACTCAGATCAGTGATGGATGGGAGGGGAAGAAGAGAAATTGATGTGACAATCAATCGGTGAATTCTTTTTTCCCTCTTGTCTGGTGGTGCCTGGCTTTATTTCCTGGGGTAAGATTTGTGAAACGGGTGCAGAACTACCAGAAGGTGGTGAGGCAGGGCGCAGAAGGCAGAGATCTCTTTTTAATCACCCTGGGACCAACGCAACCTGCCTGCCCGCCCTTTCTGATTCCCCATCAAGAAGAGCGGCTTCTGCACAAACTACGAGCGCGAGCACGAGCACGAGCACGAGATAAATATGGATTTCTCTGGAGTGTCCGATGTTCGACGCACATACAGCCGAAGCCCCAAGAGAGGAGCTGCAAAAACAACAAAGTCGACCGATATCCAATGGAACCGAGGGTCACAAGCCAGATGATGCCAGGACCTGCACTCGAATTTTGCTAGTTGGGCAAATCACGGTTGCAGCTCGAGTGCCCAAGACGCTGATAGGCAGGATTTGGTGCAGAAATCAACGCGCATCTACCACTACGAGTAAGTCGGCGCGCCCCCTTTCAGCAGGCCACCAAGACTGCATCCTTCGCTTAGCCAGCATCAGCAAGTGAGCGCCGGTGTCCGGTCTGCGGACGCATGAGAAAAGACCACGTTGGACGTTGGGATTAGGCGGTGAGTTCGTCTAATGGAGACTTCCCGGGTGACGAGAACGACTGGCTGCGCGCGAAAGATGTGATACGCGGTGGCAAGGCTCTGGCGCTGATGATAAACAAATGCGGCCCGTTGAAGGGTTGACGGGGGAACAACAGCGCGGGTGAGAAGCTAACCTTGGAACCGATCGCTAACACGAACCAACTCCGGGGGTCAACGGCTGTTGCAGCAGCCTAGCCACAGCCTAGTCACTGCCTAGTCCCAGCTGACCAGGCCTAGTGTTCCCCCTAGAAGCCTCCCAGCGGGAAGTTAGTGCTCCGCCTGGCGGGCATCATCCAACCACTCATCGCCTAAACCTCCGAGCGATTCCTCGTGGTCGATTGTTTCTTCATGCATCATGCATGATGACTTCATTTCGATGCCGACCAAGATCGCCGTGCTCCAGGGCCTCTTCAAAATGTGATCTGAAACCTTTCCCTTACCCGCCCGCCGAAATAATAAAACAATAGCGGACTCGGCGCTATCAAGACCGCAAGAAACCCGAAGCAGCTGATCCCCCATCCATAGCCCAGCTTTTCGAACAGGAGCGGCGCCACCAGTGGCACCCCACCGCCTACCAGACTCCGAAATACAGACCCTCCTGCAATGGCTGAGGCAGCGTACGTCGAGAACGAATCAATGTAATAGTTTTGGACCGTATTGAAGACCACCACTTGACCCACCCCATAGAAGTACGTTGCCGCGATGCTCGCAAGCCAATGGACGCGGAACTGGACGGTCCACGCGAACCAGAAGAGACTCACTGGGATCAGGACGCTGCCCACGTTGGCGAGAGGTAAGCGGTACTCAGGGAGCGCCTTGCCGCCATGCTTCTCCGTCAGTCTGTTGAAGACCGTATCGATGCGTGGTACGAGGAATCGGACCGAGGTCAGAAACCCCAGTCCTGGTCCCAGGTATAAGAGGCCAATTTGCTCCGAGTTGAAGTTGTAGGGCGGTTCAGAGTAGATGCTCTGCATATTTGTGTAGATACTGTACGTGGTGCCAAAGATCAGAGCTTGATACATACTCATGATCAGCACAATTGGCTGGACAAAGATGACGAAGGGCCGTTTCATGCTCGCCAGGAGCTTTTTGGAGAGTGGTCTCTCGTCTTCGCCGTCGAAGTAGTATCTCGTCTTCTTCCCCAGACCTTGGGACTCTTCTTGGGCAAGCTCGGCTTTGCGGCGACCTAGAAGGACCGGGGCATAAGTCTCCTTGAGGAAGAAGTAGCCGATTGCTGTATTGATGGCACAGACAATTGTGAGAAACTGTCACCACACCGAGCGTTAGTCAGCTCCATTCCATTTGTTGTCATGTTTTGCCAAACTCACCCAGTATATCCATCTCCACCCCAAGCGACTGACGATGACACCTCCAAACAATGGCCCAAGTGTCGGTCCTGGTATGCTGTCAGCGACGTCACGAACTCCACGAACGATCCTTCTATCCTCACCTAAAAGAGGCCCAAGGAGGTACCATCCAAAGGTACCCGCCCGTTCAGACGGATCGTACATGTCCGAAATCGTTCCGCCTCCATTGGCTATCCCGACACCTGCAGCACTCTCATCAGCACCCTTTCCCACTATGCAACGAGCCCCTCGCCGCCCCGATGATCGTTGACTCACTACCAAAGAAGCCCGAAACCGTCCTCATGGCAATCAGCGTCTGGATATTCGGACTCAACGCCGACGCGGCCTGGAGAACCGTGAAGACGGCAAAACAAGCGATATACAGCGCCCGGCGTCCAAAATCCTCGGACAAGGGTGCCCAGACCAAGGGTCCCAGGCCCAAGGTGATGACAAACCCCGTGGTCGTGGCGATGACGCTCTGCTCATTGGTGTCCAAATCCTCGGCGATCTGGGTGATGCCGGGGGTGAACATGGAAGAGGCCAAGGGGCTCAGGATAGCCATCAGCGAGATGATGCCCACGTTGATGAGCTTCTTGCGGCCGTTCCAGGCCTTTGGGTTCTCTTCGTCGTCTTCCCCAAACTGGATCTGGCGGGGCTCATCGTGACTGCATTGGCTGGCGCTGTCGACGTCTCCATCGGGACGAAGGAGAGGTCGTTCCTCGTCATCTTCGCGTGGTGGAGGCATCTTCTGTTCCTGGGTCTAGGAGCGATGCAGGAACTGCGGCTATGGCTGCTGGCATTTGCAATCTGGACCGAGTAAAAAAAAAAGGGCGAGGTGTCACGGTTCATGTTTGGGACGAAATAGACTTTTGGGCCTTTGGCCGCCCGATCTGTCACCTGGATCGATGACGCCTATCGAGCACCCGTTTCAACTTTCGGCGCCTTAACGGACCTCGATCCCGTTCGCCGGGCGCTGGCGCTTCGATTTCGATCGCCGAAGAATGCCATTTCCCCGCAAAATCCCCTCCCATAAGAATCGCGCCAAAGATGGGAATTTCACTCCACCATGGATTCTCTTTACGGCGTTTGCTGCATGATCAACACTATCTAGGTACCCTAGTACCCTGCTATCATAACCACAGTAGCTCCAACACATCAGAATCTTCGAGGCTTCGTACTAATCCGGCCACACCACTCTCATTAGGAGTCTTCATGTGACCCACAGCCAAAGGATCTGTATTGGAGTGGACGTTGATTCGTATATTTACCGACCAGTAGATCTCCAGGGTATATATCTAGATACCTAGGTAGGTATATATCGAGGAGCTACTTTGCCTCGAATCGGGAGGCAAAAACAATGTGCTTCACGAAATATGGTGCAATGCTTTTGGAGATTTGAAAATACATGCGTTGAATCAAAGCTGGATGATTGTACATTTGCAGGTCGTGAACCTGCAGTTTTGGGGAGATGTGACTGCTGCGTCGCGGTTGGTGATGGAATTTCGTACCAGGGACGTTTCCCGTCCGAGTATCCCTTTGAGACGAGGCAGATTTGCTCTGAATGGGTCCCCGGAGAGGTCTGGATTCAGTTCATGGCTTCCACCGCTCCGTGGCACCGACAACAGCGTGTCGCGGTGGTGCAGGTGAAGACGTTGGGTGTGATCCAATAGCCTCTTCCTCGACATCCTCAGATGTGCCTGACATCCCACAGGCTCTTCTGTCACCATGAAATAATAGTATACCCCTTTCCTTGTGGTCCTGTTCACCTCTCTTGACCCCGGTCATTCGTCTGCGACGGTCTTGGTCCTTTGGCCTCCTTCCTTGCCAGCACCGTCGCCATCCACTCCTCAAACTCTTCCTCTGCTTCTTTCTCCGACTTGCCCGCCCCGTCAATGCCCAGTCCACCTCTTAACTTCCTCCGCGCCTCGGCCAAGCTATTAATGTCGAGATACCACAACGCTCCGCCCGTGGCCATCATCGACAGACTGAGGACGTTGATCGTCGCAATGTTCAATGCCTCGACGGCCTCCATCGCCCCGTTCACTTTTTTCGCTTGTTCTGCCTGGTGTGCGGGAGCATTGGCATAGAAGGCCGGGTTGGAGGCCAGCCGTTTTCGCGCGAGGCTTCTTCGGGTGACGAGGAGGGAGAAAGCGAAAAACACGGCGCCGGCTCCAAAGATGAGTTTATTCCTGCTCAAGCGCTCGCTCTGAGTGGGTTGCTGTGTGGTGATGGATTTGGGTGCTTCAACAGTAGTAGGCTCGGCCGGTTTTACGGGTTCCTCAAGGACGCGTTTCTCAGCAGCAGGCTGACTGGCCGGAGGAGGCACTGGGTTCTTTGACGACGTGAACCATGAGGTGAACCACGACATTCTGGCAGGAGTATGGCTGGATGCCTGGAAAAGAAGTCGTCTTGGGCCTTTACTGGCAAGAAAAGAAAAAAAAGTTGAGCCGGAGATCAATGCGCATGCCCGCAGCTTGGGGGGTGATGCACGTGACGAATCTGGGAGCCGAAATATCAGTCGGGGCTTGCGTTTCTCTACAATAAAGTCTCCACGTTTCGATATATTGCTCGCTCGTCTCATCGAGGAGTCCAACGCAACACATACATGGCCATCCAATCTGCCCATCATTATGATTGTGCTTCGCCCCACATCTCAATTATGGGCAGCCACCTATTCAGCAAGACCTGCCTGCTCCTCATAATTGATGATCCACATGCAACTGTTCTTATTCCTTTTCACTTTGCTCAGGGTTGACGTGCTCGACCGTATCCTGATGAACAACTCCGTGCTTTTCCATGTCTCCACCAGTGGACGGTTGTGGGACACCAGCTTCGGTGGCGATTCTGTGCATACCGTGATTACCGTGCTCGTCGACGATGAGTTCGTGGGTGCGATGATCGACGTGCAGGTCTTCGGCATAGACGACGACTTCGTCTCCGAACAGTTTCGCCATCTCTTCGAGGGGGATATTCTTCGTCTCAGGAAGATAGAAGTATGCGAAGAACGCACCCAGGCCCGAAATGACAATGAAGACTAGATAGAACTTCCAGCCAATGTTGTTAAAAGCCTGCCGACCTCAATTCAGTAATGACCAAAGCCCGAACACGAAAAGAACACTTACCGTTGCTGCAACTTGCAGATAGACCAAGTCGGTCAGTGCAATGACACTAATACTAAGAGCCAAGCCCTTCGCTCTCAGATGGTTGGGAAAGAGTTCCGAATAGAAGACGACACCAGCCACATCGATGCCGATGCTATACACGGCCAAAAACAAATACGCCGCCGCGACGCCCATTCGAAGACCGGCCTTGTTGGTCGCTTCTTCAGCGAAGGAGCTAACCATTGCAGCTTCGAGAATGAGTGAAACGCAGCAGCCAGCGACACCCATGACAAGCAGAGGCTCGCGGCCCGTCCAGTCCATGATGAGAGCTCCCACCAGGTTGCCAACGATACCGACAGTGATCCAGCCACACTGGAAGATCAGCTGGTACAAGGTATCGTAGCCTAGGGCGGCGTAGATGGTTGGACCTGTGCCCAGTCAGCATTTCATATCCACAAGCAAGCAGGGCAGGTCTCGAACGCAAACTTACCGTAGTTGTTCAAAACCAACACGCCCGTTGACTGGCCAATGAAAGCAAAGCCCATAACCATGATTGTGCGCTTGCGGTAGCTGGGTCGGCGGATCATTTCAATCTGTGAAGATCAGCGCCCTTGCACCGAATGAAAGCACGTAGTTACTGACCCAGCCCGGTTCCATTGTCCGATCCAACTCAGCTTGCTTGGACATCTGGTAGAATTCACCACGAGCGAATTCTTGATCGGGGTCATTCTTCGATGCATGCAACTTGAAGACGACGTCCCTCGCTTCATCGATCTTCCCCTTCATAAGGAGATACCGTGGGGATTCTGGGATGACGAGGCAGACGAGCATCATCATCACCGGCCAAATGAGTGCAATTCCCAGTGGTGCTCGCCATTGTGTTTGTGGGTCATCCACATAATAAAAGGCGAGACCCATATAGCTGGCAAGAGCATAGCCCAATGCAATATTGACGCCGTTCATGCCCACCATGAGGCCACGCAGGCCTGGAGGTGCCAACTCTGCAGAGTAATACGGGGCTTGATCTGGTCAGCAGTGGAGGCGAAGACAGAACAGAGGCTAATACATACTGACTGCTAGATAACCCCAGCTCCCACCCCCCGCGAAGAGGCGGGCAACAATAAACATAGTGGCATTTCTGCTACCGCAAAGCAGCGCACCTCCGAGCAGCGAGAGAAAGCAACACCAGTGGAATCCTGCCTTGCGGCCCCGTCTGCCGGTGGCGATCAGCAACCAATGTACCTGCAGTAGATTGGTTGTATCCAAACAGCTTCGTGAATATAGTGTCAAACATGGACTGCAGGAGGTATTGTTTGTTCCAGTCTTTGTGAAAGGTTATGCACGCAGGGGTCAGACACCGATCGTCAAGAGGTTGATGCTCGCATGTGTAGCTATAAGTATGCCTGTCGCTATCAAATTAGCGGCAGCAAAGCACCAAACAAATGACTGCGAGTAATTAGTATCCAAAGTGACCCAGAGTTACGTCTCGTATTAGCACATTTCGATCTGCTCAGCCCGAGCTTCTGGACTCATTGTGGTATGGAAGCCTCCGATCTCGACGCCTTTGGCCTGGATGACAGTCATATGCACAAGAGGCTCCGATGGAAAGAGCAGGCGATGTAAAAATGGAAGAGCATGCCGTCTGGGGGAAGTGTGTCAGATGCCGGTGTGCAGCACCAGAAAGCACCAATATCTCTTTGTCAACGCCAGCGGTCTAGTGATACCAAGAGTCCGGCCCCTCCAGTGATGCAGGTGTCGACGAAGAAGACTGGAGATGAGATATGTAAGCTGGTGGTGTGAAAGGATGAAGGTCACGAAAGGTCTGAGATCCGAGGCTCAAGCAATTGTTGTTCAAGTTCAAGTTGATGGGCAGTGCCGCCAAGATTTCACGACTGGCAGCTTCAACAAGTTTATTCCACGAGGTACTCTTACTCGTAGGCCCTCGCGGATAAGCTGACTCCCAGACACAATGCTTAAAGGTACCTAGTGAAACAGATGCTCCATTGCTGTCAGTGATTGATGGATTTTTGATACATTGCGATCGTCTGCCACGCTCAAGGAGCCATGGAAAAGCACCAGCTATCGCCGCAGCCACGACCACACAGCCCAAGAAGCCCGTGCAGTGATGTTTCTGTCATTCAAGAAAAAGCCTTCCCGTTCAAAGGGAGGGAACCAACCGTCACTTATGCAACGTCGCGTGCATACCCGCAACGCCAGCAACGCCGGAGCCTCGCTTACCCAGCCTTCGCCCCGGCGCAAACCCACATGGCTCGGATGGGTCCGCCAAAAGGGGACACAAGACGCCCGAAAGGAGAAAACACACCCCTACTTCCATCTCCCAGCAAATGTATGTCAGAACTTTTATTTCAAGGCTTATTCTTCCTTCGAGCACGGGTGCCATAACCTTGTGGAAGTGATGGATGCGAGAGGAGGGGTCGGGCACGCCAATAAGATGTGAGAAGAGGGCATGGGCTGCAAAAGATTGATGTCAGACAAGGAGACAAAATAAGGGCTATCAGTCCAGGCCTCCCAAGTGTTCCTTGAGCTCAGGTGTACGAGGAGGCATTGTGCACTTTGAGTCTGTCTGTGCTCGGGCTTGCGGCCATTGGCAACAGCCGCATCCATTCATGGTGTTTGCGGCGCGATAAAATACATCAGTACGAAAAACATGTCGTGCTTCGTGTTGCATTGACGTGGTAAGCTTTTAACAAGGTGATGCCTTCCGACCCTAAAAGTCCAGATAGTAAATCTTCGTCCTTCCTGCTCTCAGAGATTATCGAGGCCTGGAAACCAATGCTGTGCCCTTCAAGTTGCCCATATTCTTTGATTGAATGCTAGCGGTTGGAACAAATTGTGGCCGTCACCCTGAGCGTCGCAGAATTGCTTCAGGATACACTTCCAATCGTGTTCGGTTGAGCTACCGTTAGTTGGAAACAAATAGATCTTCTGTATCCGTTCCATTTGACTACGGATCCAGGCCACTTGGCCCTTTCTGAGCTTTGCCACCAACGGCCCTGGTCTCACGCGCGACATCGTCATGGTGCGAGCCTTGAGAAATCCGGCCAGAGGTACCATGATGAACCAGCCACCGATCGCCGCAGCAGCGCGCACATGGTCTTCCATCGTCATCTGGACCTCGTTGCCGAATGGGTCGACATAACTCGCCAGGCGCCGGAGCTCTGCAGGCACGTGAGGATATTCTCTGTGCTCATCGGGGTATGCAGGTGTTGTTCGGTTGCCTAGATGGAATGGCACCGATGCACAGAACCGATCGACAATTTCTTGAATTCGCACGTCAAGATCAGGCTCGATTTGGGGGTCGACGGCAATGCCCAGCTCCGTAAGCCCCTCCGAGCATCTTGTAATCAAACGGATTGCTCCAAGTTGAGAACTCCGAGCAGCATTGGTGATATGAGAGACTGCGAGCGAGGAGTATACGTCGCACATGCCTTCATAAAGTCCAGCGTCGCGGATGGAAGGATGTAGTTCGGATGCCGGAATAGATACAGGTCGCCATGAATTGGGGAGGGCGTCCATCCATGCTTGCAGTCTCTTTTCAAGGGCCAGCGCCCTCTCCAAAATGACCTGATAGAACTCGACTAAGGTGAAGCCAGCGACTTCAGGACCGTCGCGAGCCAAAACAAGCAAGTCCGCTAATTCCACGTTCAAAAGGTCAAGCTTCGCAGAAGGGAGAACTGCAGTGTCGTCACTTAGGAGTTCCGGATCCAGTTCCACCCGTCTGCCAAACTGCAACGAATAATTGATATGGCGACTTCTCATGGCATTGAAGAGCCTCTGAGAGAGCGGAGTAGTGAAACTATGTTTCCCCCTATGCTTGAGCAAAGCTACCGCACCTTGCTGATGGGTGCCGGTGTCGACAAAGTGTACAAAGCGCCGATTGAGGGAGTCATAAAAGTCCAGCATGAATACAGTGGCGAGCGTCTCATCTGACTTGGATTCGATGGGATCTTGCAGCGAGGACTTCAGGATACTCACGGCCTTGGCGTATGCTTCGCGGGCACGATAAGAATCAGCGTATCGATTTATCCACATGGAAGTGACGTTGATGGCGGCGGCATTGATTGCTTCCGCCAGCCCCGAGTTGGGGTCGGTGTTCAGGTATATAGGAAGGATGTGTTCGATGAAGATATTAGTACTCGGATCCCGGGGAATGTTGACATAGTTGGTGAAGAAGTAACAAATTGATTCCATCTCGAAATTGCGAGATGGCCTGGTGAGGAGAGCAAGGCTTAGGTCCAGAGTTGGATCGAGATGATTCGGCGACGGCGTGTTTGTGACGGTGAGAAAGCTGTCCGGGGAATCGCTGGCAGGACTATGGACCTTCTTTTGCCGCTTCGGGGCACTTTTATGAGAGGTAAGGAAAGTCTCATCCTTATGGACTGCGTCAAAGAAGTCCCGATATCCAGGGCAAGGATGTTTCCTCTTGACGCAATTGCCGCAGTGAGGGCGTTTCTCATCACACTGGATCGATCAGCATCATATTGAGCAACAGGGCCGACGCCGCTCGGATGTACCTTGACACGGCGTTTCCTACACGCGTGACATCCTTTGCTGGGGCCTTTATAAACCATCTCGTTTCCTCGGCAGATTTCGCCAATTATACATGCGCAAAGGTGGAATAATCAGAAGGACGTCTGAAGTTGTTTCCTCAACGCTGGGACGGGACCTTTAAGCCAAACCTGAGCACTCGAATCTGATAGAATAAGGCTGCCCATGGTTACCTAGGTATGCAGGAATAATCCAAAAGCAAGTTTGCTGTCGGCATTCTATACCTCACTGGGCTGCTGAATCAACCAGACTTGCCCGAACGGCACCGAGAAGGTTTCTTTCCTCCGACGGTCAAATGGAGGCTGTGCCCCCCTGGAAATCCACACTTGGTCTTACTGATGATTAGGGGTGCTCGGTTATGCTTCGTCTAGTGATTAAAAGAGGATGGTGTCCTAAGCTGAACTCCCGCGTAAAGGGAAAACGCATCATGCGCGGCAATTGTGGCTGGCGAGGCAAGAATGACGACAATGGCGGGCTGTTAGATAGGCCATTTGGTGTGCAATACGAGGTCTCAGGCATAAATTCTCGTATGGCACCACAGAGGAGAATAATGCTCAGGGCGCTCGTATTATTCACGGTCCCGTGCAAGCCGGATACGCTGGCGGCATTACCCGCCAGCCCTTCAATTGGTCTTGGTAACCTCTGTAACTTTCCTTTCCAAAAAATTAATGGAATTATAATGGGTCGCCTTTGGGTGTCATCCCAGCGCACCCAGTCATGAAGCCCAAAGAGCGTTCAGCCAGGATCGTGATGGACTTCCTCCTTCCCCTCATTTGCGCCCCTGGCAACCATGTCCATGTTCTCTCTCCACGCTTATACACCCGATCGATTCTATGGGCTGGCATTGGATGCCTTATGCGTTACCTACATGATTGAGCTCGGCAAATACTGTGGCACGGATGCAGTATGACCGGGTCTATTTCAAAAGGAAATCAAATTATCCCAACTTTGGCTATTTTCTATCTTGTTCGATCTATCAAATCCCGAGCTCACCAAGGCAGCTGAACACCATTTTGATCCCAGAACTTTCCGCTGTACGTGGCCTTGTCGGCCTTGTCGAATACTGAGATCAGGCCACTCACAGAATCCTCCAATTTGACTGGAACATCTTCCGGCTTCATACCTGCGAACTCGGCGGCCGTGTTACCCATGTCTATTTCAATCTCAAGTCAGCATGATTGTTTTGGGGGAAGATAGCGTTGTACGGGAAACATACTTGTCTGAACCCAACCGGGCTGCATGGCAACAACAGCAATCCGATCCTCTTCGCGGTGAATGCGGCTTACAGCCCAGTTCGCCGCTGCCTTTGACATGCCGTACGCGATCACTGGCATGGGATAGTGGTCTTGAAGACCGTTACTGCCGATGCTGGAGGAGATGATGAAGAACTTGGGCGTCTGCTTAGAGGCGTTCAATAGTTCTTGGGTGCCCTGGTAGAGCAATATCGGGGCCAAAGTGTTGATCTGCAAGTGCTCCATGATGGTCTCTGCGGAAGCTTCTTTGGCAGGACCGAAGTGTTTTAAGATGCCTGCATTCGCTACCACGACATCGAGGGCGGAAATGTTGTGGACTGACTTGAGGTAGTCGGCAAGCTCAACCGCCGCTGTCTTTGATGAGGCGTCGTACTTGGCGACAATGATCTTGCTGCCAGCACCAACGGGCAAGGAAGTCAGAGCTCTGGCGGCTCCAGAATCAGGCCCATCTCGGATGGCAGCAATGGCTAGTGTGTTAGGGCGAGCGGCGTACGTGGCAAGCAACCCTTTGCCGATGCCGGACTTGCTTCCAGTCACCAGAACGGTATTGGTGTAAGACATGATGGCTCTGTGAATGTGGTGTTGGCTTGATGAGGACGAGAATAAGGATTTGGTCAGGCTGTTGAAATTGCTTAGGTGTCTGGCTGGCGTTGTCTTCTGATGATGGACAGACAGTTCTTCCCGCACAGGAATGCCTCTCTTATATACTTACGAGTTCTGCATCTTTGCAATCTGTATGGTGCCGTGCTGGGCGCGTCAATTCTGTCTCTTTCCACATTATCTCAGCGGGCGCGTATATTCTGCAGAGGCAGATGCTTTCCCAATGGAGAGCTTGGTCAACTGCGGCCGTGGTGTTGTTGTAGGTTTGATGACACAGCACAAGAATAACAACGATGCACTCGAGATGTCCGGCAAGAGAACAATAGCCATACCCGTCTAGAAGGGAAGACTTTGAAGCGGAGCCATGTTCTTCCACTCCTCGAATGCTTCATTATCGAGAACTCGCTGGAGGCTGACCAACCAGTGACGTCGGCGTTGTTTGATTGGTAGAGATTTCGTTTCCAGATTGGGACAGTGGTCGCCTCCTCTTGTCTGGTGCGTTGCTCCAATTAGGGTCCTCGCGGGATTATTGCACTGCATACTCGGTACTTGTTGGTCCAAGGATTAAGTGCGACCATTTTCAAGCCGGTCGTCGCTCCTATCATGTTCCAGGAGGTCGTTGATTACGTCTCGTACTTCTTAGTGCTCTCTGCAATTCTTGAAGTGTCTCATTGCAGCCGATCAAGATCTGTGCTAGATCAGCCTTCCGCTGTTGGTCGAGGTTGGACTAATTTCGCAGGTCGTCTACATTACGGAGAACAATTGCGAGGCTCCGAACTCTGATAAGACTATTAATCGACAGGCAGTGATTTTGGTTGAGAAGTTTTACTCTTGTCTAACAGCTTTAAACGTCTTCGGTGCGTCCGCCCTAGACCATCTGCTAAATCAACGACGGCAGGGAAATCGCCTATCCCACTCAAAACTCACCATGAAATATTTTGTTTCAAAATCTCGAGAAGGAGGCCCAGAGGAGATCTGGAAATAGCATGTTCTTGGGATCATCGGAAACGACACATTGCTTTGAATGCTTCTAGAGCTGAACTGCACCCCGCAGCGGGTTATCGAAAAGGGAACTACAGATGTTGTGAAGACGGCGAGAATCCTCTTGGTCGCAACTCCATTGGCAAAGAACGAGAATGAGAGAAGCTAGCCGGTTCAACTTCTATTAAACGGGCTCGGAAGTCGATCAACAAAAGTCGTTTGACGCAGCCAGTTTTACGTCGGAATAAGTATTCCCCGATGTACCGAGGAAGAAGCGCCAAGGCTCAAAGCAGCAGATAAATTCTGTACGTGGCTCCGTCAAATGTACCGAAGGTAGCGAAATCAACAACCTGTCCCACTCACGCTGCTGAACCCAGGCGACAGCTTCTCTTCTTGACCGCGGCCCTAATAATAGCACAACTGGGATCCGGCACCAGATCTCTTGTCAAGGTCACCCTGTTCGATCTCACAACTTCGTAAAGAGAGGGGCGACTTCTCCAATTTTTACCGGCCGTCTCAATTATCGCAAAACGAGGCCGCGATCTGTGAGTTGAGCTTCCTCTGCTTATCGCTCTGTGAGATCTGACTATTCTTGAAGTTTTAGGTGTGCCCTAGGAACCTGCATGAGTGCGCTTATTCTGGGGCTCCTCCCGTGCGGTCTTTAAGAGCAGGAAAATGCAGAAGTTGCGACATGTCTCTAGGCACGCGCGGTCCCGCTACCTGAGCACGACAACCCCCTATCGAGCCGAAGCCTTCCACGCGCAGCTTGAGGATCCTTCTATATCGCCTTTCCTCACCTCTCTGAAAAGACAACCGAAGACTCCGCAGACCTTGACGGAAAAAATCGTACAACGTTATGCCGTCGGTCTACCAGAAGGAAAGCTCGTTAGGGCTGGCGACTACGTCAGTCTTGTACCGTCCTATTGTATGACACACGATAATTCGCGGCCCGTCGCCGGCAAGTTTATGTCTATGGGAGCCTCGAAGATTTATAACAACAAGCAGATTGTTATGACCTTGGATCACGATATTCAGAATAGAACCGAGTCGAATCTTAAAAAATACCAACAAATAGAGGAGTTTGCAAAGACGCACGGTATTGACTTTTATCCAGCAGGGCGGGGAATCGGTCATCAGATCATGGTTGAAGAAGGATATGCATGGCCAGGCACACTTGTTGTGGCGTCGGATAGCCATTCAAACACTTATGGTGGTGTCAACTGTCTCGGTACGCCTATCGTGCGTTCAGATGCCGCGAGTGTGTTTGCCACAGGTCGCACGTGGTGGCAGATCCCGCCCATTGCGCGGGTGACATTCACGGGGACGCTGCCGGTCGGCGTGACGGGTAAGGACGTCATTGTCGCATTGTGCGGCCTATTTAACAACGATGAGGTGCTTAACCACGCTATCGAGTTCACCGGTTCAGAGGAGACCATGGCCAGTTTGCTTGTGGACAGCCGGCTAACCATCGCAAACATGTCGACCGAATGGGGAGCACTCGCCGGTCTGTTCCCGCTCGACCAGACGCTGGAGCGCTGGCTGCGGTACAAGGCTACGGAGGCGGCGATGCTGGATACTCGAACAACCCGACAACGCATCACCCACGAGAAGGTGGACGAGCTGCTCGCGAACCGCCTCACTGCCGATCGCGACGCTGTGTACGCTAAGCAGCTCTACCTCAATCTCTCCACACTCTCGCCTTACATCTCCGGCCCCAACTCCGTCAAGGTCGTAAAGCCTCTAAATGAGCTCGCGCCGCAGAGAATCAAAATCGATCGCGCATATCTTGTCTCTTGCACCAACTCGCGCGCGTCAGATCTCGCCGCCGCCGCCAAAGTCTTCAAAGACGCGGCCAAAGCGAACTCCGGTATCGTACCAAAGATTGCTGATGGCGTGCAATTCTATATCGCCGCGGCTTCCGCTCCGGAGCAGGAAGCCGCTGAAGCCGCGGGCGATTGGCAAGCCATGCTCGACGCCGGTGCGCAGCCGCTGCCTGCCGGATGCGCGATGTGCATTGGGCTCGGAACCGGCCTGCTAGAACCAGGCGAAGTCGGGATCAGCGCCAGCAACCGCAACTTCAAAGGGCGAATGGGCTCGCGGGATGCGCAGGCCTATCTCGCAAGTCCCGAGGTCGTGGCCGCCAGCGCCCTAAGCGGCGTCATCTCCGGCCCTGACGCGTACCAGGTGCCGACAGACTGGTCTGGCGTGGAGCACGGGTTCGGCACGGGGATGCCGCACACGACCGAGCACGAGCTCGGCAACCTATTGCAGCAGATGGAATCACTGATCGAGCGGGCGGATTCGGCCGCAAATGCTTCGGAGGCGGCTGTCGAAATCCTGCCGGGCTTCCCTGAGCGGATCAGCGGCGAGATTGTCTTCTGCGACGCCGACAACATCAATACTGATGGGATCTACCCCGGTAAGCTCACGTACCAGGATGACGTGTCCAAGGAAGACATGGCGCGCGCGTGTATGCAAAACTACGATCCCGAGTTCAATAACATCGCCAAACCCAAGGACATCTTGGTGGCAGGTCGGAGCTTCGGCGTTGGCTCGTCGAGAGAACAGGCGGCGACAGCGATTCTTGCCAAGGGGATCCCCCTCGTCGTCGCCAGTAGCTTCAGCAATATCTTCGCGCGCAACAGCATCAACAACGCGCTCATAGGGTTGGAAGTGCCGCGCCTTGTCGAGCGCCTGAGGTCTCACTTCTCCTCTGAGTCTGCCTCTACCTCTTCCTCCTCCTCCTCGTCTAATCCCATAGTCCCTGAATCCACCGCGAACGAAGAGTTAGTCGACGCCGCGCCACCGGCTCCTGTCACACCCTACGAGAGGCAGCTGACGCGCCGCACCGGCTGGACGCTGACGTGGGACGTGGCGCGCAGCGTCGTGGAAGTGCAGGAAGGGCCCGGCGGCGCGGTGTGGACGGAGCGCGTGGGCGAGCTGCCAGCGAACGTGCAGGCGATTATTGCTGCTGGTGGACTCGAGGGGTGGGTGAAGGCTGAGCTGAGGAAGGCGGACAACTAAGTTGGCGCCGTAAACCTACTCGTTACACTCCATCACGAGCCCCTTCAGCAGCTTTTCGGACGACCTTGCAACCTCGGGACCGTCGTCCTGGGCCAGCTGAGCACATTCCGCGAGAGACTTCTCCCTTGCTCTCTTCACCTCCAGATCGTCTCCTGACGCGCAAAACCTTCGCTTCCTCTGCGGAGCCATTACGTGGTCGTTTAGGGGCCCCGATACAGGACTGGCGTTCGTTGGGGACGGGAAGATACAAACTCTTCCGCACAATACTGTACTGTAGAAGCGCCGAAAAACAAGTTAGAGACACGGTGAGCGAGAAAGGACCTTCGGAAAGCAACTACAGGTGCTTCTCTGCGTCTACCCACGACCGACCCTCGCAAGTACCTCTAGAGGATTGTCCTCGTTTGAGAAAGTCGAATACCGATCAAAGAAGCTTGTGAACTAGTCCACGCTCTGCCTTTTCCTCGCCAGCGACTAGGCTTATAGCGGTCGTTGATGGTAAAAAAAAGCCATCATTGCTGATATACCATGGGTGGCCGTCATTGATAGTATGTATTGCATCTCCTTTTAAGATCAGCGGCGCTCTGAACGATATCACTACCACCCTCCCTCCTCTTCCTCAGCTCCTGCCCAGTGAACAACTACCCCTTGGGATACAGTGACGTTTACTCGAAATTTGCTCAACCTTGACATCATAAACACCCCGACTCGGCATTTTCCTTCTCGTGACCAGGACATGCCATGAATTGTCACGAGAATAGCAGCGCCGATCACTGAAATATCTCCATGCAGATTTCGGATCCCCAAGATCTCGTTGGATTCCTTCCCATAATGATATGCCATCTTGACACGAACGGCCAATTAGATCCCGTGAGACACCATGAGAGCATATCTTCCCACTATGAAATCCGAGAAGAAGAGAAAAATAATCTCCGCAATGATTTTGGAGGACGACCAAGGCCCATCGAGACCCTCGAATATCCAATCGCCTTGGCTTCAGTATTTTGCGATCGTCGGACAATACAATTTGACCATTTTCAAGAATACGTATCCGTGTAATTTTGTAGGGGTGCGAGGAATTGGTCGTATCAATCACAGAAAGGAATGTCGGGAACCAGAAATTGGGACGTACTGAGCTTGGCTCATCCGTGGACAGGTAAATTGGCTGCGGCTGCTCGAGTTTTATGCTCGAGTCGATAAGAACCACTTCGGTTAATCGTTTTCGGTAGTAGCAGCCTGTCTCACTGTCCAAATGCACGTGTATTCCAACCCATTTTCCATTCCGTTGGCAGTTCAGAACAGCAACTGTAGACAGATCGAGCTGCAGGAGAGGCAGCGAAACAGAAAGACCAAGATTTGTCACCGTCAAGAGCGACGACAAGAGAGGACCAGCGGACGCTTTGACATTGTCATTCGAGACGATAGCCGTGTCTGTCCGATGCTTCAAGAAGGCTTTGGGGGACGAAGTCAGGACACCACAAGGTTCTGATGGTAAGGGCCCGTAGCGGGTGTCGTGACGAGGATGCCGAATCTTCCACGCGAAAATGGACAGATCTCCGGAGTTGACCATAATTTGCATCTGGAGGCGTCGAAATGCCTTTGTCATGCCCTCGCCATACAACAGCGGCATATTGACGTCGAAAATGCCCATTAAGCAGTATGCCCCATCTTCGTCCTTGGTTGTCGTCCTGCTGGCTGCCCAGGACATTCTCTCCGCAATACTCTCGGTCCATACACTTCTAGGGTGAGTCAGAGCTTCGTATGATATTGCCGTTATTTTTGCAATCTTGTCCAACAGGCTTCCCTTGGTCCCAATAAAAGACCAGCTCTTGTCGTAGAACTCCACGGTCGTGGGTGCGATCAGCTCCTGGAGAGTCCATCCTCTTGTGAACCATTTACTGCTCGCAAAGCCATGTGGAATTTGTGACTTTGAAAGAGCGACATCATCCAGATATGCATAACACACGTGAGCCTGGGAATACCAGCCAAACATGCTGTTAATAGCTTCCTGTAGCTCGGATGAGCTGCGTTTGTCGATACAACAGGTATCTATCCAAGCGTAGCCGAGCCCATCAGCCGCAGCTTGCACACAACAACTCTTGATTTTGAAATATCCATACTTTTTTTGGCACTCTGGTGTTCCAATCTCTTCAAATGATACTTCACCGGAGGTCCAGGTATGGGAAAGAATAGCGTAAGCGGGTGGAATGGAGGGGAAATAACACAGTTGGAGGCTGCTAGTATCAAGTAACCACATTGCCCCAGAGGAATTATGTGAAGGCTAAGGTTTGGCAGGGAGGAACAGTAACATAAGCATTGCGCAGCATGATAAGTAAGTTCTATCAGAACGGGCGCCTACCTTGGGGCTGTGTCAGGGAGTCGCATATTGGGGGGGGGGGGGGCTGTAACAGGACCGACCGCTTTTTGGCCCTCTGCGACCGGGGGGGCTTGCCATTGCTGACGAGGCTGAAGTTTGCACTGTCACAGAAGGACTACCGCGAAGCAAGTAGAGAAGGAGAGTGTAGTCAAGGCAGGTGGAAGGAGGGAGGCGGCCATGGTTATCTCAGACTTCAGCAGACGAACAGTTGGTAGGGACCTTCCTAGGTAAGTAAATACGAGGTAATAATATGGATGCAGGGTGGACGTCGCTGCAGACGCAGCCTTCCGGAGCCTTGATCAGCGCACGAGCCTCGGCCAAGTTGCCTAACGTGAGGAATTTCTACAGCCCGGCTAAGGGGGCCTTTCGCCATGGACTTGTACCCTGATGGTTCCAGATGGTTCAACTCCCATCATACTTAGGTATGCACACCGTAGTCGAGTTGAATGATCTCGACTCTCAGGCATTACCCAAAATGATCTTGAGATAACAAAAGGAGGCGCAAAATGGCGCCACAACCTTCATCCACCCCCGACACCTCGAGCGCTGCGGCCACCCCAACCCCTTCACCTGCGCCCTCCCCCATACCTCCCCCGGTACCTGTCGAGACTCATCCCAACCGAGGCAAACCACAGGCTAATCGAATCGCCCCTGATCCCAATCGTCTTGCCCCCGAAGATGCCTACAAGACTTTCTCCCCGCCGCGACTACGACCGGTTCCAGAGATCAGTGGTTCTGCGGCCGCAAATGCTGCCGCTGCCGCTCTCCGACCAGCAGTTGCGTCTCTGCGGGCGCCGCCTGCAATCCCGCCAGTCGCTGCGCGGCTAGCCGAAGAAAGACGACGGGCAGCCAGCAAGAGACGGAAGCAACCCCATGTGTGGAAGAAATTACTATGGATTAAACAGCATGGATTCCCAGACAACTATACGGATACCGAGACCTTTCTGGACCATCTACAGAGGAACCCTCGTCTGAGACCATATGATTTCTGGCCGTTGGTGGCAAACTCGGCCGTTATTGTGCAACACGTATGCTCTGTGGCCATCTTCATTTGCGCATATGCCGGAATCTACCAGGGCCGTCTGTCCCCAGTCTCGGTGGTGACGTGTGGCACGGTTTTGACGGTGGGTGGGTGGATTGTGTGGGACCATTGGATGGGTCAGCAGGAAGCAGAAGAGTTGGCGGCTCTGCACAAGGCAAACCGGCTTTCAGTCGACGTCGATGACGGTTCAAGTACCAGCTCTGGAGGCTCTTCCAAGATCCAGATGAATGGGAATGGGCATGTTGGCAATGGACATGTGAACGGCACCCTGGGCGGAAGAGGCGTTGGTCTGAAACTGTCGACCACGAACCTCGGAGTCAAGGATCACGAATCGAAGTTCCCTGGGAAACATGCTCAATCCCTGTCCAAGTCATCCTTCCAGTCGATTTCTCCCATCGATCCATTAGGCGATGGCTCAGTGGAACCATTTCCCGACCTGCGACCGACGACGTCTCGACCACAAGTGCCTCAATCGCCCAGCATAGTGTACAGTCCAACGACGCTTCCGGCGACGATATCCCCCCGAAACCAAGCGCGACTCAAAACGCTCAAATCTGCTTCCTTGATCTACTTTGCACTGTTGGGCCTTTCGCCGATTCTCAAGTCGCTCACGAGATCGACATCATCCGACTCCATCTGGGCGCTGGCGACATGGCTTCTGATCATCAACATATTCTTTTTCGACTATGGAAGTCTCTACCTACCCAAAAAGCCCGAAAATGCGGGGCGTGGTCCTGGAATATCCAACGCCACACCCACGGATCCGTCACCACCTCAATTGAGCAATACTTTCCGGCCGCCTCCATTTCCCTCGTCTCTGTCAACCAATGCAGCCTTGATGGCCAGTACGGTACTTGCTTCGCGGCTGATGACAACCACGGCGGTGTTCAGCCTGACTCTGTTTTCGATTCAAGTGTTTGGACTATTTCCGGTGTTCCGGCGGCATCTCCATTACAAATCATTTAAGCTGCACTTGCTTCTCACGTTCGGGCTAGTCGCAATGTCCACCTGCGGCCTGGGACTGATCCTGTCTAAATCCTACACACATACATATGGCAACTGCGGGCTCTGCTGGGGCTGGATCTGGCATGTGATTCTGCGGAGCACGATCGGGTTTGTGGTCGGAGGGTGCAGCACAGCATTTGTCATGGGCGGATGTTCGTGGTGGTTGATTGGATTGCAGCGGTACAAGAACGTGGTGATTGGGCCCTGGGATCCAGCCAAACCCGTCCTTGCGGGCGGTGTTTATGGAAGAAGTAGGACTGGGACGGACTGAGCTGTGATCACTGAATTGACAGCCTTGAAGGGGGATTAGGTTCCCATGGAAAAGGCCAACGTGGTACAGTCCGTCCCGGTATCGGATCCGCGCTCGTGATGGAGCAGTGGCCTCGACTATTGCCGGAATCGGAGAAGCCTGGACTCACAGTCTCGAGACGAAGATGTTTCGGTGTGATGGCCCCGTTTCGGGGTTTCGAGAACGCCGCTCGCCCACACCTCATTTCTCCAACATCGGAAGAGGGGTTTTTTCGGGACGCCAAAGAGCGCATGGGAAGCAGTAAGATAGACACACACCACGCCCAAGAGGCAAATCGAGCACCAACTGCGGGGTCGACGCCAATGATGATGATGATCCAGTGTTTGGGCCTCGGGGTTAAGCTGTTGATGATATTACTACCTAGTATATTACAAAACAACCACGTCCCTCGCGGGTCTACTCCCTTTCCCATAAACCCCCGCGTGAGTTGTGTCGTTCCAACGCTGTATGCTGTCGACTTGAATCATCACCTCCCAACCGCGTAGCCAAACGACTCATCTTATACTCCCCCCGAGGTCAACAGCCATGGCACCCAGCCTCCCCTTCTCACTAAAAGACCCGGACCTGCTGCGCCAGGACTCGTACGTGCACGGCGAGTGGGTGCAGGCCAAGAGCGGCAAGCGCTTCGACATTGTCGACCCGGGCTCAGACAAGACCTTTGCCTCGTGCCCGGACAATGCAGTCGAGGACGTCGACGCGGCGATCCAGTCGTCGTACAAGGCGTTCCAGGAGTACAAGGTGCTGAACCCGCGCAAACGGGCGCAACTGCTGATGAAATGGCACGACCTCATCACGGCCAACAAGGACGACCTGGCGCAGATCCTGACGTACGAGACGGGCAAGCCGCTGGCCGAGAGCGTCGGCGAGCTCGACTACTCGCTGGGCTTCACGTGGTGGTTCGCGGGCGAGGCGGAACGCATCCAGGGATCGGTGTTTACTCCCTCAGCGCCGAACCGACGGACGTTTGTGATCAAGCAGCCCATCGGCGTCGCGGTGGCGCTCGTGCCCTGGAACTTCCCCATCGCCATGATCCTGCGGAAGGCCGGCGCGGCGTTCGCGGCCGGTTGCACCATGGTGGTCAAACCGTCCCCGGAGACGCCCCTGACCTGCCTGAGCCTGGCGTACCTGGCGACCAAGGCCGGGTTCGCTCCGGGCGTGTTCAACGTCCTGACCACCAGTCTCGAGAACACGCCGTCGCTCAGCGAGGCCATGTGCGTGCACCCGCTGACCAAGAAGGTGACATTCACGGGATCCACGCGCGTAGGCAAGATCGTTGCGGGACTGTGCGCCAAGAACCTGAAAAAATGCACCCTCGAGCTGGGCGGCAACTGTCCGTTCATCGTCTTCGACGACGCCGACCTCGAACAGGCCCTCGCGCAGTTCATGGCCCTGAAATGGCGCCACGCGGGCCAGGCCTGCATCTCGGCCAACCGCCTGTACGTGCAGTCCGGGGTGTACGAGAAATTCACGCAGATGCTGGTCGAAAAGACAAAAACCCTCAAGGTCGGCCACGGCGCCGAAAAGGGCACCACCATGGGTCCCGTCACCACCCCTCGAGGTCTCGCCAAGGCACAAGAACAGGCCGCCGACGCGGTCAAGCACGGCGCCAGGCTTTTGTTGGGCACGGGCAAGGCGCACAAGGGCTCCACGGCGGACGAGGGCGCGGGCGCCGGAAAGGGCGTCGGCGGATACTTCATGGACCCGACCATCCTGGCCGACATGAATGAGGAGATGCTGCTCGCCAAAGAGGAGACGTTCGCGCCCGTCACGGGTATCTTCAAGTTCGAGAAGGAAGAAGAGGCCGTGAGGTGGGCCAACGACACGTCCATGGGCCTGGCCAGTTATGCGTTTACAAAGAACGTGGATCGTCTGTGGAGGATGCTGGAGAACTTGGAGGCCGGTATGATTGGATTGGTAAGTTCATCTTCTCTCTTTTTCCCCCCTCCCCACACCCTTTGTTTTCTCTTCTACTCTTTCATCTCTTCCTTCCTAACCTCTCTTTCCTCGTATAGAACACCGGCAACTCCTCCGCCGCAGAGTCCCCCTTCGGCGGCATCAAGGAGAGCGGCTACGGCAAGGAGTCCGGCAAGGACGTCGCCGTCAACGAGTACCTGATCTCCAAGACGGGCACTTTCACTATTGATGGGCAGTATTAGGACCTCCCGACAAAACTCTTGCAGACGGGAGCGGACAGGACAGAGCAAAGGGGTGAGAGGGTGGGAGTGGAGGAAAGCTTGAAACATCCTTTTTGGGTGTGAGTGGGACCGGGTTGAGGATATTTATTTGAGAGAGGAGGGAGGAGCAGAGAGAGACTGGCTGAGTATGATACTGTTCATGGCCAGGAGTGTAGTGAGACCGTGTATAAGAGAATGGATTCATTCCCACTGCGGTACTTGGTACATTCGAATCACGCAATGACATACATAACATGCAATGTGTACGATTGTAACTTGCATTGAGAATCCATAGCTAAGCAATGCTATGCTATCTATCAATCTCTTGCTGTCACCACGATCCTAACGACTTGGTATGTCTCGCTTCCGATTGCAAAAAGCAGATTAGATGTTATCAGCCTGTCTCAAACTCCCAATCCCCTCATCAATACCGGGCCATCAACCACAACCGTCTCTTCTCATCACCAAAGCCCCTCAACTTGGCCATCACACTCTCCGAGATGGCAATATAGTCGTCAACGACCGCATACCCCAGAGACCGTCGTAAGACTTTGTCCCGGTCCAAGGCTTTGAGACTCTTCTCCAATGTGTTAGGCAGTTGCGTGGTAATGCCGAGTTTCTGCCTTTCCTCCTCGCCGATTCCTGTCGGGTCTCCGGTACAATCCCCGTGCTGAAGTTTGAGATCTTGGCGAAGACCATGGAGTCCCGAGGCCAGGAGAGCGGCCATGGACAGATAAGAGTTACCCATGCCATCAACCGTCTTGAGCTCGAAGTGCCCAGGTCCACATTTCCGCAAGGGGACTTCCTTGTTCTGCGTTCCCCAGCATACATACTCTCCACCTGCCCAGATTCCAGCATTGACGCGTTGATACGACTCCTCAAACGGCAACAAGAACGCTATCAGTGCTGGGAGATGTTCCAAAACGCCCGCGAGGAAGGGTGCTTCATACTTTTCGACCGTATCACCGGGTCCGTTGATGCTGAAATGCGCATGATTGGCGCTGCCCGGGCTGAACGAATAGGGACGTGGATAGCACGTTGCTTTCAGGCCGTGCTTCTTGGCGACATTGCGAATAACATCTTTGGCCTTGAACAAGACGTCGACGGCCTTTACCGGTTCAAAGGCTGGTAAGGGAAACTCCCATTGTCCCGGTGCGGCTTCAGAATGGAATTGGGAAAGGTGAATGTCGAGATCGGCCAGATGTTCAACGATTTCTTCAATAATCGGTAACATATCGAGCTGTTGATATGTCATGTTTGACCACGAATGAACCATATGCAACGGCTCGAATTCCACAAAATCGGATTTTGTTTCGTTCAGAACCGGCTTCATGAAGATGATCTCGAGTTCGAAGCCCATCAGCATGGAGATGTTGAACTCTGACTTGAGAGCGTCAGCTTGAGACTGAAGCAGCCAGCGAGGACAGCGGTCGAAGTGCTCAACAAGGGGTACTTGCTCCGAGTCTGCCATCCACCATGTCTGAACAGTGGCGGACGGAGATGAGATACCCTTGTTCAACGAGAGGGTCGACAGGTCTGGAATCATGAGAAATTGGCCGGTAGCCGAGCATCCGGTTGCAGGGTAGTCGTCCTGCATCAATCGCGTCAGCGCAGTCGTACAACAGAGAGCTTTTCCTGTTGACAGCTGCTTTTTGAATTGTTGGACGCTCATCATGCGGTTACGAAGAGTGCCAGTGTAGTCCAGATATTGAACCCACATCCACTTGATGCCCGGATTTGTTTGCATAAAGGCATCAAAAATGGTCACATTCTGCGCAAAGATAGCAGTGGAGTTTTGACCTGAAGGCGCACTTGCACTCCCAGACCGGAGAGGGAGCGAAAGAGTCGACGATGACAGAGACGCGGCGTTCAGAGATGCCCCGGGTCGTGCTGCAGCAGCTGCAGTTGCTGATGACGACGCACCTCCCGCAGTAGTCGCGACAGCCGTGCTCGCGTATGATTTGAAAGAGGGAGCTTTCGAACCACCATTCACAAGCGTACGCATGCTGTCTACGGCTTCTCTGCCACAAGCTCGGAGCAGCTCGGGATATTTGCGCTCTTCGTCAAGCTTGTAGAGTAGATTTGAGTTCCAGAACATAATATCGACAGCGATGTCGATGGCCTGAGCGACGGTCACATCACCCGCAGCAATATAGGAAGTAAGCAATCTCTCAAGCGCTTCTCTGAAGTGCTTGTTGGCCAGCCAGTATGTCTCGGGATAGAAGTGTCCGTCCGTGCTCCACAGAATCTTAGAGCTTGGTGTCAGCTCGAGCGCCTGTCGTAGCACAGACTCCTCGCCTTCACGAGAGAGCATGGGAAACGCTTCTCCGATATCGAGCCAAGCGTTGGAATAGTTGGCTGCGAGGTAACCTGCCTCCCTGGTGTATGGGTACGACGAATGAAGGATGACAAAGTCGACCTGGGGGAATGCTTCGATTAGGGGCTGCATATACGCCGGATTTGCTTTGACCAAGTCGATATCTGTGTCACCGAGACCGGTGTGGAACTGGAAGGGCAGGTTCTCGCCGTCTGTGTCTACAAGCTTTTCCAGCACGTCACAGACAGCGACAACCAAGAAGTCATTGACCTCCTTTTGCTGGATGCGATACCTGTGATCGCGGACAGCCTTCTGCAGGAATTCATGAAACGACTGTAACAGAGATGATTCGGTCAGAGACTGATGAGGCCGAAAGTTCTTCCTGCTCTCGAGGCCGATGTCCAGACCCGAACGATAGCAGATGACTGACTTGAAGCCCCGGACATCTGGATCGTTGGCCAGCGTGCGAATCTGATTTCTGAAGACGGTATTGAAGCGGACCAAGAAGCTCTCTGTCTGGCTGATATCCCAATCGGCGTCCAGACCGACCCTCATAAAGCCCGCTGCGTGAGCGAGATGTTCAAGCAGCTCCGCTGCAACGGCTTCGATCCTCACGATCCTTGACACTGTGGGCACAAACTGTCTGTGCCACTTAAAAGAATGGATAATCTCGGGCGAGAGTCCATCGTCCATCATGATCGCATGTGTTCCCTCAAAGCATTTTTTGATCAGACCGGGATAGTCTCTGCGCACCCACTCATATCGGGCAGCCTTGACATCCTGGAGCGTTTCTGGGCACTGGTAGAATTCTGCCAGGTGTTTGATTCCGCGCATGTGAGAGAGGCTGGTGTGGACATGATCCGTCAGAGCGTGTCCCTGAGCTTCTGAAGTGATGCACTCAAAAGGATATTCCGCGCTGCCATAGGCATGTTCTTCGGTGAGCATGTTGTGGGCATGGTTGTCAATGACGGGGAATGTCTGAATGATCTGTTGCAGGTCCTCGATGCCCGCAGTTTCGAGATCGCGCACTCGGTGCAGGGTAGGATAGAGCTCTGGCTGAGGTGCCATGGCTGATAAGGTGGTAGGTGAACAGACTGCTGGGCACGAGATATGAGGAAGTCTGTCAAGATCAGAAGACTATCGGTGCCGAAGAGGTATTTTAACTGACCTGGGAAGGAATAGCTAGTGACTGATAGGAAAGCTGCCACCAGTGCTCAACTCCGATAGAGCGAGCCTTGATAGACTTTGAATGGTAGCCGATATAGGTCCACGCGTGCCGCGTTCTGTCTTTTGAGCTCAAGGACGACTTCACTGCTCACGTCAGAGAACACGAACATGCGCATTCGAGTAATCAAGTAAAGCAGGACGCCTATGAGACAATTGTCAGCGGCAATACGATTGAGATAGAAGAGGTATATGAGAAATGCGCAACCGTTTGTCGAGAGCGCGCCTCCTATTTTCCCCTTCGACCATAACCATCATCACCCCCACCACAAACGGAACCACAAACGGATGGGGCTCTGATCCCCAAGCTCAGCAAGCTGGCGACTCGGAGCTTTGCCGGAAAGAAGGCTGTGTTGCTCTCCTGCCTAAACGAGACAAGAGACCTGGGAGACCTTGCAGATCAACTGTCAAGCGCAATTGAGGAGTCGACTACTAATAGCTGGACCGGGCTCTAGGTGGCTCTGGGGCAGCCCAAAGGGTCAGTGACTGGAGGCCCTGAACCCCGAAGCAGTCCAATTCACCACTCAAAGCTCTGCATCACAGCTTTGACGGTTCGGTCCGCTGATGGTGAGGGCACCCCTAGCTGCTTTCCAAAGAGCATAGGGGCCACCTAGGGGTGCCGAGATGCCTATTTGGCCCTATTAGGCACGAGAGAATACCTTGGTACTGCCTGTGGGCCTGTCAGGCCTGTGCCCCCTTCATGACGTCGCCTTGTATTGGCAAATATGGCCTGCCAATTCACACCACTGCAGCAATCGGCACCGGATATCTTAACGAGGACCCAAGCCCACCTGCCCTAAGAGGCTATCGATCGAGACACGGCTTCTTCAGTGCCCATGTCCGCTACTGTGAAGAGATCCCTCAGCAGCACCGGCAGGTCCATCAGTCCGCCTGCACGGAGGAGGAAAGTTTCACAGGCAGCTGAGGAAGACACACACGTGGCCAGCACATGGTTTGCTAACCCAGACCATGTTCGAATCTTCAGTTGGAATGTCAATGGCGTCGCTCCACTGCTTCAAAAGCCGCTGTCCTTCAACTCGACATCCCTGTCGCCGCTGCGATCTTTTCTGAAACGCCATCAGTGGCCTCAATTGCTGTGTTTGCAAGAAGTCAAGATCAGCCCCAGAGACGTCGCAACCCAAAGGCAGCTGCATCAAGCCGCCAATCACGGTCACGCCGCAGGAGAACCGACCTATACGGTTCATTATTCTCTCCCCCGAGACAAGTACAATGCGACTGGATTCGGCGGCAAAGTCCACGGGGTTGCTTCCTTTCTGAGAGATGACTTCGCCTCGGGCGTTCGTGTCACCCGGCGGCCAGAATGGGACCTCGAGGGTCGGGTCTTGATACATGAACACGAGGTTGGTCTAGTTCTCATCAACGGCTACTGGGTCAACGGGACTTCTAATCCCTATCGAGATCCTGGAACGGGTCAGATCTCCGGTACCCGACACGACCATAAGCTACGTTTTCATCAACACATGCTGGAAGAAGTTCTCCAACACGAAGCAGAGGGCCGCCATGTCATTTTGATTGGGGACATGAACATCGCTCGAGCCCGAATTGACGGCCACCCAAACCTGCGAACGTCCCCTCTGCAACATGTCAAGAACCGAGCCGATTTCAATGCCAAGTTTTTCGACGAACCCAGTGGCATGCGCGGAACCGACATCTTCAGGCACATCCATGGGAACACCAAGAAGTTCACCTATCACCCTCGTGGCTGTGCCTGGGGTGCGAGCTGTGATCGAGTGGACCTAATCATCGTCAGCCACGCCTTGGTGGACGACCTGGACGTTGTTACCGGCACCGACATTTTGGATTCTGCGTCAGAGCGTGGGCATAGCGATCACGTCCCACTCTGGATCTCTGTTGATTTAGCAAAACTGGCCACGAAGAAACCCACGACGTTGTCTGAGGCTGAATTGTCGGTCGCCTCTGGTTCTACATAGCCGACCCCGCCTCACGGAGAAACGATAATCCGACATCATTCCCCTCCAACCTCAAGTGGTGACCTCAGTCTAGGCGGGCAGGCTGGAGAACTTCAACTCTACTCTATCCACTAGTTTCGATTCATCCATGATTTCCCATTATTTTGACCAAGATCCCTGCTCGGGCTGGATCTGGGTCATCAGGTACTTCATGTGAATCCTCTGACTGGTCGAAACCTGAAGTCTGCAGACCGGAAACATGTTGTCACTCAAATCCATGAGGCTGCCTTACTCTGCCGGCGACTCCTGGCACGCGACAAAGGCAAAAGTGGAACTCCCGTCAGAGGTTCTAGATTTGGTTGCTGAGCTGCTCTATGAGAGTAGTTGTCGGCAACTCAGCTCGCTTTTGCCCTTTTCTCTCGTGGCGCACCACTTCCGGAAATCGGCACTGCCTATACTTTTTGGAACCGTATCCCACGTTGTGCGTGATCGACTGAATCAACGAAAACATGGGCTTCTTGTTTGCCTCCTCGACGACTGCCACCTTCTTGGCTATGTCCACACACTGCATGTTCAGCGCCCGCTCGAGCTACCCGATTTTAAATCTTCGGAAAATGCAGGCTCTACGGACAACCGCGAACACTATTCCGCGGACCTTGGGGCAATCCGCGAGAGTCTCCCGTTCATGCATCGGCTTCGCCGCATCCGGTATGTACTCGTGAGGGGTTTGTGTTTTTGAGACATGAGCGGATGTGACTTTCTGTGCTTTGCTGCATCAGTTCGTGCGTATGTAGCTAATGGTGTCTTAGACTAGACTGTTCCGCAGCTGCAGCATACGAGGTGCTTAGAATGCTGCCGGATGATCAGCAATATGAAGTCATTATCGACCATCTCTACACAGCTTCACCATGGCCAGACCTGATCCAAGCAACCACTGCTATGGCTTCTCTTGGTAAACGCCATCAGCTCGCACTCGGAGCGTTCGGCGCACCTCCCTTCAAATACCCCGAGTCCGATCAAGCCACCTACGATGCGATATCAAGAGCCGTGGCCGTAGATCTACACATGGCCTGGCTGTCTGGTGACTCGAGTATAGATGACTCAAAGACGCCACATTTGGAAAAAAGCCCTGCATGGGTTGAGTTGCGACTGACTATCGCGCGGCGAGCTTTCGATGTCCCACGCCGCTCAATAGACGATTTAATCTCACCAGTGATACCGTGGGCGAATCTTCGGAGACTCTCCATCGAATGGGAATTTGCCGCGCCCATCAACGAATTCATCTATCTGACTGCTCCTCGGCTCGTCCAACTTCAGGCCCTGCGCCTCCATGCAGACCCATGGCACTACCACCCAACATGCAGCTACGCAGAAGCTCCAGGCATGAGAGTTGAAAATGAGACGGATCGCACATTCGCGATCGACTTCAAGGAGATGCCCGAGCTGCGAGAGCTGGAAATTGATGGGATCTGCAACCACATCCCCATTACGGATCTGGTGGGCAAAAACCTCCGCCGCCTCCGGCTACATTGTGAGGATTCCCGATCTTCGGTCCACAGCAAGCAGAGCCAGCGTAGCCACACTGACATCCTGACGGCGGCAAAAGTCGCACCCAAGCTCGAGCGGCTGGAGTTGGACATCGGCTACATCGAGCATCTGTGGCATCCCACAGCGATCCCCGGGGTGGACGTGCACGTGGAACAATACGCCTTTCTGAACGCCCTTACCAAGTTCCGGCACCTGCGATTCCTGCGCCTATTCCCTCCCTTCATCGCCAGCTCCTGCCTGCGCATCGAGTGGCGCGTGCAACATTGCGTACCGGTCTCCGACAATCAGGCGATCCGCATCTTCGATCAACTGCACAGAGAACTGCCCTCGTTACAACTGCTGTCCATCGCCGCCGCCCCATCCTTTGTCGATATCGACACCATGTATTGGCAGGTCACACGCCAAGGGGACCAGACCGTCCTGACGACCGGCCACCGGGCGCGGAACTACAAACACTGCCAAACCTGGATTGGCCATCGGAGAATGCGCAGCGAAATCAAGCGCTTCAACACCCCGCAGATATACCTGCCGGACTCTGACGGGTGGATGCTCACGCGCAATGATCTCCATGATGTCAAACAGGCTTCGTTTGGCGGGCGATGGTGGGATGATCGATAACTGCCATCCCTCCCCCCCCAAAGACGTCTTGATTTCATCTCCCTTTGATTCTCCCAAAAACGACAGATATATCCCGGCCTCTCAAGCCTTGTGATTGGCAGATTTCTTTTTTTGGAAAATCGTCCGGGATATATAATATTACCATCACATTTCCGCCATCACGCTTTCCACCCCTTGGTCGATTTCTGCGATGTAGTAGGTAATCCTCTTTAATGTCATTATATGCCTCCATTCCTGGCACTCCCCTAGCATACCGTGCAGCAGTGGATAATAATTTGCGAGTCGCGACCATGTATGTATGTATGTAGGTCAAAAAGTTTCAATGTTCATGTATGCTCGGAAGGCCCACCAAAAAAAAATAAAAAAAAATATTAACTTTAGATACTAATGAGAAAACACATGTAACAGAAGGGCTCTTTTTCCGTTTGTACACTGCTCTTTCTACAGTTATGTTCACCTTCATTCTTCTTTTGTGCTGTTCACGGCAATATCACGCGGGCACTGGCGGATGAGGAGCGATACGGGCCATTGGCTGCAGTCTGAAAACTAGATTCATGCGGTTGTCGGCCTCGCCGTATCTTCGGAATCAGAACAGGCGTCTGGATGAAATATTCCTTGCACAGCGTTGTCTCTTCGCTGATGCTCTGCTCGAGCGCTTTCCTACGGCCAAGAGACCTTCGTTCTTTGAGCAGCAAGCAACAACGGTGTCCATCAGTCCCATGCTCCAGGCATTGCCCTGGCCACCGTGCCAGCGGCCTTGCAACTCTCGCAGATCCGATCCACAGGACGGCCTCGATCACCCTCGCTATCACGACTCTGCGCACCCGACTGGCGCCGTACCCACCAGTCAGACATGTCCACACCGCACCTCTGACATGCCCGATCCAGGCTGCTTCCGCTCTCGTTGGCTCTCGTGCTTACAGGGCTGAAGCGGCGTGGGGGACTGGGTTTTCCAGCCTTGGAACGCAAGTTGAAGAAAGCTGAAAGATCTTTAAAGAAGGGGGCTCTGCCGGGGACATTGTCCTGGGAAGATTGTGGAGTATGCATCTTTGCTGGACCGCATGATTCGGCAGGTGCGAGACTTGACTTGGCCGTGGAAGATCTTCGGAAAGGATTTATCGCTTTGGTGGTTGAGATGCTGCGTCGTATACGACTCCTCGCGTCGGATTGCGACCTATCGGCGTAATCGGATGCTGGCGTGCGTAAACACTGAGAAGGCGAGGCGCTTGATTGTGTCGGAGGTGAAGCTTCGAATTCTTGATGGTTCGAGGATCCTGCAGGAATCTGCTCGACCAAATGAGTGTGCGACGCGGCCACTGACTCTGGCGATAGTATGGGCAGGCGTTTCGACAAGCCTGGCCGAGGCAGACGTGAAAATTCTGGACGAGATACCCCATGGATGACTCCGGGGGACTGAGGCGCTGTGGTGAACGACGTGGAATATGCTCTGCCTTGCTTCTGCAGAGGAGTTCCAAAGGGCTCTCCACGCCGGTCTGAAGACAGAAGAGTCATCCATGGTGTAGGCATTTGATGTCTTTGACTTACATTCCCGAGCCTGTTGGCCTCCGGATCCAGTGGGTTTGTCAATGACAGTCTCGAAGACGCTCCATCCAACAATCCCTTGGGTGGCAAGACGCTGTCGGAGCCTTTCCTCGGGACTCTCACATGTTGCTCAAGCTTTGCGAGGGACTCTGGCTGATCGGCACAACGGGAGCAGACGGGCGGGTCCTTGACAATCATTCCATGCTTGTGCGGCTCACAATTACAATCAAGATAGGGAGGAGGAGACAGGGGAGACTGTGTAACCGTCAGCGAGTGCTGTTCACGGTGAGCTTGCTCCTCTTCGGCCCTACTGCGCAAATGAGGCAAGAGAAGCAACCCCAATGCCACTAGCACCATCCGAAATTGACTGCATCAGTCTTTCGAAAAACGACCTCTCCACATCGCCAGCAGATGCTCATGTTGTGGATCCATCTCCAGCAGTCAGCACACACAATGCGGCCCTCCAGACCGAAAGTATGTGGTAACGATTTCTGCTCGGTCCAGCAGACGGTACAGAGGAATGCACAGGATGGCTCCGACACTGCAGACTCAGGCTCGGGCTTTTGCCGTGGCTTGGGCGGCGGCGGGAGCGGGAGCGGTGGAGGTGAAGACAAGGCGCTGGAGATGGATCGAAAGGATGATAGCGATATGTCGGGATTCGATAGGGATCTCGAAGGAGCGAATGTGTTCTGCGGGTAGGCCATGAAGGGAAAGACATGCGGCTTCGGAGGAGAGTTTGAGTGGTTTGGACTGCAAGGGAAAGAAGACGAGCTGAGGAGAACATGTCAAGATTCAGGAGGCAAGAGAAGTTGCTCCTTCCACCTTCCCATTTTCTCGATGATATGCACGAGATCTGAGAGACAAAAACTCAAGGCAGCACACGATCTCGTCACTTCATCCTCTCCAGTGACCCCTCACCAACCAAGCCGCATAAGAACTCATACCGACCACGAAACCCAACGTGCCAAAGTATCCAACCGGCCTTCCCCAGCCCATCGAGTCCTTGGCCTTCAACCCGAACTCGACATGCGCGACCCTGAAGAACAGCAGCGCGGCCAACGAGGCCGTCAAGAACCGGGTGTTTCCGCCGTTCAATTCGACAAAGGACGCAACGAGGAGCGCATACGGCACGTTCTCGACGAAGTTGGCGTGGCAGCGGGCGCTGACGAGCAGATCGTTGGAGTAGTCGGGTTTTAAGGCCGAGGATGATTGACTACTCTTGCTGCTCTTGTTCGCGGCATCGGTGCCCATCATGGTGTTGCACGACACACGCACCATGCTCACACGGAGGTTGAGGAGGGCGTAGTAGACAGCGAAGGCTAAAATGTCTTCGTCAGCCTGAGCCCATGGGGGGCCATGGGTGAATAGCAGAGATGTACCTGGAGCAAACGTGGCTGTTACGGGAAGCATTTGAGGGACAAGGGATCCTGCTATTGTCCGCACGTTAGAGGAGAGACAATTGAAGAAGAGACTCATAAACTCACTAGACACCGACATGTCGACTGTGACTGTTTTTTATCCTGCGGAAATCAAGACTGGGATATAGGAGGGAACAACTCTGATGCAAAGCTTCAAGACGCTCGTCGAACAGCTCAGGTCTCCCAGTGCGATAGCACACACATATATATGTGTACACGCGAGAGACACAACATCATGAGGGACATCTTGCCCACTGCCATTTATGTCGACATTCAGCGAGCTAGATACCTACCTTAGGTAGGTAGGTACGTCTCTCCCACGACCCCGAAACACCACGTTCAAATTCGTGTAATCAGCTAGTTAGCGGTGATGATACTCTCTTACCCAGTTGAGTTCACCCGCACTTTCCTGATTCAGCGTACTGTATGTAGGTAATTACAAGTCGTCGGAGACTCGGGTGGGTGGGTGAGTGGCCAGCGCCACAACCGTACAAGCCCGCCGCCGCAAGATGATTTGGGGAAAAGACCCATCGGAATGAGAAAGGTGGTTTTCCAAACTTTTCCGGCCGGGGGCGGATCGACGCATTTCAACACCGGCCTGATGCCGACTATATGCAACTTCTGATTCTGTCCGTAAATTCCCCATCTGACCCTTGGCGCAGGCACTAAAGGATACAACTTCTCCGGCACTGTGTTACGAGCACATGCGAGATCCTCGGCCTTTCCGCTAGGATTGCCTTCTTATCCAGGCAGTTTGATCCAAAAGAGAGAGAAAAGGAAGCGAGCAAGGTTTCTGGATGATAAAACCCGATTTCAAATATAAATGCTATCTAATGCTCGTATGTAGATAAGCTACTTTGTCGTCAATGAGTCAAAAACAAACGCCAGTCGCTATGCCCGATAAAAAATGATTGACAACCCAAGGTTCCCATTCGGGACCCGTTTTTATTCCTCTTCCATCATCCCATCACCCAGATTCTTAGTTGCTCCTTTTTGTTGCGTGCCATGCTTCCCGCTTGCGAAGGGACTGGATCAGGAAGCTTGAAGAAACCACTGGTGGATTGTTTAGTAGCTGATGTGGCAGCGGATCAAGCACTCCTCGACACCAAGAGCCAACGGAGGGGGGATGTTGGCCTTGAACTGGGCAAAGTTGTTGGCGTCGATCTGCTTGGGGAAACCCAGGGTGGCATCAACAACGGCCGAGTCGGTGTTGATGAGGAAGTTCTGGGCGATGGAGCTGGCACCGGGGTCCTCAGAGTTGAGACCGGCGATGGCGACGGCCGGGTAGCAGTCGTTGTTCTGTTGGAAGTGGATGGAGCCCATGGGGAAGACGGTGCCCTGGAACTGGGTCAGCTCGGTGGTGAACTCGGTTGTCAGGCCGTTCTCGAGCACGAAGCCCGTGGTGATGTTGCTGTCCGTGGCCACCGTGAAGAACTCAGTCGCGTCAGGGTGGATGTGCGGGGTGTTCAGGCCGCAAGGGTTGAAGAAGATGCCAGCGGCGGAGATGCCCAGGTCCGTCAGGATGGGGAAGTTGGCACGGTTGGCGAGATCGACTTGGCCGCCCTTGCCTGGTGTAACACCGGGGTTGGCAGCAGGGTTGAAGTCGAACTTGAGCGCGAGGTTGCCCGATGCGACCTCGGACTGGATCTCCTTGAATCGCGCAACACGGCTGTCCTCGGTCAGGAGCTTGGCGATGGTGCCCTCGGTTGGGACTGGGTTGGCGGCGACCGAGGTGGAGGAGGAGTACGAGGATCCCCAGCCGGCGCTGCTGTAGCTGCTAGTGGAGGTCGAGTAGCTGGTTGGCGCGCTGTAGTAGCTGGTGGTCATCGAATAGTCTCCAGTGCTGGTGGGATAAGGGGCATAGCTGCTGGACGAGCTTGATTGCCAGCCTGAGCCAGTTCCAAGAGGAGTGGCGGCGGCGGCGCCAGCGAAAGCAGCAACGAGAAGCGACTTAGAATGCATTTTTTTGGTCGGATAGTTGATTTGATCGGGGGTTTTGTTTAGTAAGTGATTGGATTAGAAGGTAGAATGTAGTTGGTATAGCTTGTATGCTAAAGAATGTGTGATAACAGTAAGGAAAGAAAAAATAGGAAATAAAAAAAAAAGGAAAGAATTGATTGGTTTGTTGTGTTGTTTAATGTGTGAATGAAAGAATGAAGAGCTGTTGGAAGGAGCGTGTGAGGTCTTTTATGTATGTCTTCTTTCGCGCATCTTGCGGCGTGATTGCGATGTCCGCGGATTGTGGCAGCAACCACCAAATCTGTAACGTACCTGATTAGAAGCCCTAGCGTGGCATGTATGGCCAGGTCGCTGCATGCGCCAGCGGGAGCTCTGCTTACTGTGGATATCGGGGATTGGTCGAGACCCATGGCACGTAGAGATTCGGGAAGCAAAAAGACCAACAACAATCCAAATGAAGCATGATGCCTATACAAGGATTACGGGGTCATGATGGTCATGAAAAGACAGGGTGTCAGGGACATGGGAAAGGAAACAGCCACTCACGAGTGCTGCGCATCATTCTTGGCTAGAGAGCTTCACCCATGACCCCTCCTCGCCGTGCGCGCGCAACACAACGCTGCGCTGGACCCTATCTAGGGAAGGGTTAGTGCTCACGCGTTGCTGTGCGGTCACCCATGGCCAGAGGGATTCACCGCAGCTTCTTACCAGGCACGGAAGGACCAAAACCTCGGCCTCGGAACATGTGTATAGGCAGGGATCAGAGCAAATAGTGATCCAGAAGAACGGTGACTAAGTCAAGGGAGGAGGCTGGAAAGTACCTACTCGGTACGGAGAGCGGCAAAAGACGGCGAGCCGGCAAAGCGGAGGCGAAGGGGACGAACGACAAGGAGGAAGGCGCAGAAGGCGTAGAAGGCGCAGAAGGCATTGGCTCGGATATGCTATTTTCGTGAGGCCCGCGAGTTTGATAAGCATAAGCACCGCCGTCCTCCCAGGAAAAGGCAGGGGACTAACTGTCCATGGAAAGCGCCAGCGACCGCCAATAGGTACTCGGTACCTAAGTGCCAAGGTAGGTACTTATCGTAGGGATGTATAGTCATTGGCCAGGTGGCACTGATGTTCAGAACGGAACATCATCGAGCCGACATTGGACAGGCCGCAGGGTCTAGGGCGCTTGGGCGGGGCTATGCTGACCGCAGATACATACCTAGGTAGCAACCTTGGAAACTTAGGCTGCGCGGCTGCACGGCTGCACCAGTATCTCGACTTGGCATCACTCTGCGCATTTCCCGATATGATCAATATCCCTCTCGCTGAGCAGCTCGACGACATGTACCATGATGCCTCTGCAATGACCGCACTGACCGGATGCCCACCACCGGGCCCTGACCGACACCTCCAGAAGCCTACAGCCCTATCGTTCAATCCGGACCCGTTCCTGGCCACAAACTGTAAAGGGTCCTTTCCCCCATCGTATACCGCATCTTCAGCCGAGCGCGCAGCCCAGTCAGTCGGTCAGAAGGTCCGTTCCGCCTCATCACAGCATCCCTCCTCGCCGCCTGATCGGTGCACACCCTCCGATCAGGTACCGTATGAGATCTTCCGAATAATGATTGGTGCTATCCCCGATTTCTCACTGGCCTATTCTCGTATTGGCATTCGAAGCTGCCAAGATCTTACTTCTTCGCAACGGCGAGTCCGTTTATCCAACGCCCGTGATCCAGTCAGGCCCCCGAATATCACGAGGCTGCGAAGCTCACGTGTTCGTATATGGGCCGGAGTAGCTAAGGCTGACGCCTGTGGTAGAGGATTTGCATTTCCTATATCGAGCATGGACCAAGGCCTTCCCTATCGGAAGCCAACCGAGCACATGCACCATTCCAAAGACGTGAGCCAGGTCATCGTAAAAGTCTTGGTCATACTATCCCTTGTTATTCAGCCACGAGACTGGAAATCCTGATCTGCACATTGCCTGCCTGGTGCGGTGTAAGACGCTGCCAGCTCCAAATTGGGCTGTGTCGTGACGGTTGATGGTCGTCCCGGATCCACTCCGGCCAAAACCACTTTTGAGCGCTGGGTAACCCTGTAAAATAATGGTACAGCTCCAAAATCGGCATCCTGCCATATCATGCCCGACTAGATCTATTTTTGCAAGTTCTGCACAAACGAGTCGAGGTTGAATTCCTCTTCGTACTGCCTCTCGTCCCAGAGTTCACCCACGTCGTCGAGCCAGCCTTTCTCTCCTTTCTTCCTGACCTCACCGGTCTCGAGATCGACCATGTCCTCGTCTTTCGTCCCACCTGCCTCACCACCACTTTCTGCTGTTTCCCCGAGATTGAAGAGGTCCAGGATTTGATCCGTTTCCATGCTCCCTAAGCCTGCATTCTGTTGGTTGACGACCGTCGACGCGACGTCGATCTTGAATCGTTGAAGGCTCAGGATCTTTTCCTCCAAGGTGCCGCGCGTAATCAACCGATAGACATTGACCACCTTCTTCTGGCCGATTCGGTGGGCTCGGTCCATAGCCTGAATGTCCTTTTGAGGATTCCAGTCGTGTTCGACAAAGATGACGGTGTCGGCCCCGGTGAGGTTCAACCCGAGACCACCCACGCTGGTCGTCAGCAAGAGGCAGTCATAACTGGGGTCGTTGTTGAACTGGTTGACAATATTTTGACGCTTGGTGGCTTCCACGCTTCCGTCGAGTCGCAAGAATTGTACACTAGGAAGAAGCTTGCCCAAAACCTCAGTTTGTACCATGTCGAGCATTTCCTTCATCTGGCAGAAAATCAATGCCCGATGCGGCGACACATAATTCGAAGCCGACATGTCATTTGAGTCATTGGTCACGCCGATGCCGCAATCAATCAGCAAGTCGCGCAGAGCGCTCAATTTGGGTGCATGAGCAATATCCCGCAGACTGGATTTGGACGCGGCAAGCTGTTTTTGGATCGCCTCGTATTGCTTGTTTCCTTCCTTGACGACAAGCGCAGGCGAGTTGCAGAGTTTCCGCATGTACTGCAAAGCTTGGAAGATGTGTTGCTTGGCCTCTTTATCCGACGAGCCGACACTGTTCTCCACCGTCTTGCGCTCCTTCTTGAAGAAGTCCTCGAACAGACGCTTCTGCAAATCACTAAGATCACAGTAGTAGTTCTGCAGAATCTTGGGTGGTAGATCGTTGAGGACTTCTTCTTTCAAGCGGCGCAGCAAAAATGGCAGGACCTGCTTGTGAAGAGCTTCAATTGCCAAAGCGCCCACTTCCTGTTCCTTAGATGAGGACTTTGCGTTGCGGCTGGCTGCAATCGGTTTTGCAAATCGATCCTGGAAGACTTTCTCCGTACCCAGGAAGCCAGGCATGAGAAAGTCGAAGAGAGACCAAAGCTCCAGGACATTGTTCTGAATTGGGGTCCCGGAAAGAATGAGTCTGTGATTGCTGATTAACTTCTTCACCGCCTGGGTGATCTTCGCCTTTGGATTTTTAATTAGGTGGCCTTCGTCCAACACACAGTAATTCCAGGTGATGGGCGTTAGAATATCATTATCGTTCCTGCACACATCGTAGGAAGTTATGACAACATCTGCCTTTTCGAGTAAAGGACGCCGGCTGATTCTGTCCGCCGGCGGTCCAACGTACGCCACACAGCTCAAAAACGGTGCGTATTGCTTGATCTCCTGTTGCCAATGGCCCGAGAGCGTCGGCGGACAGACAATAAGAGATGGCAAACGCCTCATATCAGGAGCTTGGGTCTTGGCATACTCCTCGGCCCGCATGTGATGGTCGCTTGCTACAATGCAGAGAGTCTGGAGAGTCTTCCCAAGACCCATATCGTCGCACAGAACACCGTGAAGGTTATACCTGTTGAGGAATGCTAACCAGTTCACCCCGTCTTGCTGATACGGTCGCAGTTCGGCTTTGATCTCCACAGGAATCGGGAAGGGCTCGACCTTTTTCGGATCAAGCATTTGCGCCATGAATTTGCGCTCTCGTTCACGTCCTTGGAGCAGTGACTCCGGCATTCCTGGCGGATCAGGGATACCTGCTTCCAGAGGTACCAGCTTCACCAATGTGGCGAAGGCGGTCGTCGCGAGGAGACGGATATCATTGTTGGCATCGCTCATCCGGCCCAGAACAGGTACAATCAAGAAGATCACATAGGGCAGGATCCTGTCGCCCATGGCCTGGATAAGGTGATAGACGCATTCGGTAATCCCTTGTCTGTCCCTCAGGTCCAGAGGGTTGTTGATATTAGGCAAAACATCCTGCACGAGCCTTGTCATCCCCTCGACGGGTATGACACTGCATATGGTGGCGAAACATTTAGCGGCACTGTATCTTATGACAGAGAGCCTGCTCCTCATCGCTTTTCCAATAAGCGGGCTCAACGACAACACCCAAGTGTGCAGACCAGAGTCCAGAGTGGGTGACAGCGTCCGCAGAGCTGACATCGCGTCGACCAGTGATTGACCTTGTTCTTCGTCGACCTGGAGAGTAGCTGGGTCAGTTGACTCGATCAGATCATGGATCGGATTCTCGATGAGGGATCTCAGCACGGGTAATTTCTCAAGGAGCTGAGCACGGTATGCTTCTGCCAACTCATCGAGAGCACGTTTGGCTCCTCGCCGCATGATTCGGGCCTCCTTGGCCTCTTGTTCAAAGCGCGCAGCATCTGGGTGGTCCTTCCTGTCTTCTTCCTTTCGCAATGACAAAACAATGTCTTCAAAAGCGGCATTGGGACCGAATTCTGGGGTCTCCGAAGTATCCACGCAGGTAAATTTGACCAGATTGGAGACCAGCTTGTCCACAGGGCCACGTTTCGGACTCTTAGTGTAATAATCAATGAGCCCTGCGACGGCTGATGCAGATCGATCTTGTAGGTCCTCATAAGCTTCTGATTTGATACTGTCCATGATGCATTTTATCAATTGTCCAGGTTTCTTTGGGATCTCCTCCATTCGAACCAGGACCGACGCAATCGTGGCCTTGATGGCAATGTCTCGACTTTCTTTGACCTTTCTAGCTTCATCAACAGCCGTCTTAGCATTCGTACGGGCATCATTCAGATACTGCGTTCCTGAAACACGCTGTGCCGGTGTAAGGCCTTTGAGAAGACGATCAAAGTCCGTTGTCACGATCCTCTCCGCATCTGCGAGTGAGAAGGCTTTGGGACCAGCTCCGCTGTCGCCTTGGCAAACAACTGCTATTGCCGGTAGCTTGTCTCGAGAGACGTGCGCCTGGTTCTGGAAGGCGCTAATCAAAGATTGGCATTGGCCTCGAGCAGCATGCAGCGACGACACTATGTCTGCGTACCAGTTGTTACCGTCATCGTCAAGGACCTGTTGCAACTGTGAAACAATTCCTGGCGTATTCGCTGGTTTCTGGTGTTGGTTCTTTGCGAGCTCTTCCAGAATCATCGCTGCAAATAGCCTCGAGCTTGAATTAGGAGAACTGACGAACGGCATGAGACGAATCCAGTATGAATCAACAGAAGACACATCTTGTTTGCCGAGTAGAAGGCCCAGTGCCAGAGAGCAGACGATTCTGGTCCGAAGCATGACGTCCAATCCGACGAGATCTACTTCCCCGTGCAACATGTGTCCATCGGTATTGTGGGAAAGGCGCTGATTTGTGTCGGGCTTCTCAACCTTTCGTCTTTTCTTGAGTTGCTGATCAGATTCAGGAGTATACCCATGCTTTGTCGAAATGGGTACCATTGCCGCCCCCGATGGTTTGATGAGAAGGAGCGTGTCCATGGGGATGGGGCTCCTTGCTTGACCGATAGGCTGAAGGGTGGCCGCTATCATTGGTGAGATATGCGGCTCCAAGTCTGCACCGAAGGTGGAAAACCCTCGGTGTTCCATGAAGGAGATGAGAGCTTTCCAGACCTCAAAGGACATCCACAGGACATTTTCATTCCGTTCAAGCAACATGTTCTGGAATATCAAGCGGACCACGCGGCCATCCACCCACTCCATGTTGCTCGCGTTTGAGAGATTCAGGAATGTGGCCAACGCCTTCAACACCGATAGTCGGACGCTGGTAATCGTGTGCCGCAGGAAAGGGTACAGGCGGGGAACGAGCTCCTCGAATGACTGCCATTGGTCTTCTTCGGCATTGATGCGCATTGCCTCCAAGATCTCATGGTGCGAGCAGAGGGTTGCAAGAAGATCCATGACGGCACCAGTACTGGCACTGAGATCGTCTTGCATTTCCAGAAGACACTCCCACACAACGCTAATGAGTTGACCAAGGGCATCGGGGCGCATAGTTGTCAATTCTTCGGCGATAGGTATCAAGGTTGCTGCGCTAACCGACTTGACGTCGTCATCAGCATGAGAAAGACCGTGCATGACGGCTGAGACAACCCCATCGAGGAGGTTGCTGTGACGAAACAGGAGATCTTTGCGAACAGCAACAAAATAGCGCAGACCGATCATGCCTCCGTGGCATACTTCCCAAATCGGAAGCTTCAGACCGGTCTTCCGTTGAAAAACCATTTCCTGTAAGCAGTTATAGACAGAAATAGCCAGGTCGTCAGGTAATTGAGTTATTAAAGCACCAAGAGTCTGACCAATCGATTCACGAATCGGGGCGACCACTGTATCCGACACATAGTCCCCGAAGCGGTCCAGCATTAGAACACACAGCAAGCGGCACGCCAGGTCATCGAGCCAGCGGCGATTGGCAAGGTCATTCTCAGCTCTGGACTTGCCATATCGACGACCAGCACCGCGTCCATGTACACGGAGAACTTCCCGCAAGCCCATGGCTGCTCCGTGTCGGACCTCCCAATTGGGATCGAAAAGGTCTACCGACAGGAAATCGCACATTACATCAAAAGGCCAGTCTTGGGCATGCTCTTCGTCGGGTTGGATGAGCGGCTTTTCCGGGACATCTTCGCCCTTGAATTCGGAGACGAGTGCGGAGTTGTCATCGGGGCCTTCTCGCTTGATCGAGAAGTAATCTGGTTGAGCATCTCCATTGGAGTCTTCGTGGCCGTTGAGCTTTACCGGATGTGGGGTCGCTGAAACCGGTGTCTGGCCAGGCTCGGGCTGACGACGCCCTGAAAGATCTACCACACGCATCTTGCTAGCGCCAGCTTTGGCGGCCGACTTGTTTTTCCTTTTTAGCTGATTCAATTGTCGTTTACTTAGGCTGGACTCATCGGGCAGGGGCTGGCCATTATTGTCTGAAGGAGACACGGCACTGTGGGGAGCAGCGGGGCTGAAGCTGTCGAGTCGTTGGGCTCCTGATTTGGTATCTACTCGAGTCAGACCGGGGGTTGTTGCAGTTTTGTGCTGCGAGCTGGCTGCAAAGTCGTACTCGTTGACCAAGTCGTCCTCCATATATTCGCCGCCAAGACCGAGTCGAGCGGTAAGACTCTGCTTCTGATGTGCCAGGCGTTGAGCAGGCGTCATGCCAGCCATTGAGTATTCATACTCTCTGCCGGCACTGCCCAACAGCTTCTTCCCATGGTTGAGGATCAATTTGATGTCAAGAGCGCTGAGCTGAAGAAGGTCGTCCGCTTCCGGAGTCTTCTCTGCAATCTTGTTGCTCCCCTCCTCAACCCTGAGGGGCTCGAACTTGGTGTCCGCATCGTCAGCGTTGGGATCAAACTTTTCGGCGTTTGAAATGATACCGCCTATGGCTTTCGCGGCGGCAGTGCGAGTGTCCCATGACTGGGACTGCAAGTAGGGAAGAACCCTGCCAAGCAGTGCAAAAAGATTGTCTGGATTCTGTTTCTGGACATCGGCAAGTTGTTGTGCAGCAGTGTTTCGAATGAGCTGGGTGCTACCCTTGTCCAGCAAGCTGCGATTCTGAATTAGCCTCAAACATGATACCAATGGCCAGGGCTCGCTTTGGGACGGAGTTGAGCCTAGAGACACTCACGTGACAAGACGATCTAGTCTGTACCAAAGAAGTTAGTCGACGCTTGGCAGATCCTGGGTACTAGTAGTAGTAAGAGGGATCCAACCTTGATGTACCAGTAGTGGCCATGATTATTATTCGCAAGTGTCGTTTGGCAGGATCGTCTTTTTAACCACACGCCAGCCAGGTCGCGACCCGGGAGCCATCAAATGAACGACCTAAGCGACGGAAAATGGGGTCAAGTGACTGGATAAAGCCAACCAGGTCGGCCAACAGTAAATTAAATCTCAAGAAGAAGAAGGGCGTAAACAACGCGTAGATGGGTGAATTATGTGTGATGGACTGGTCACGGTGTCATGAGTGCCGGCGTGGAAAAATGATGATGCTGATGGTGATGCAGTAAGGCACGGCTCTTTCTCTGGTGCCGGGGAGGGCACTGGCAGATCAGAGAGTTGGAATCGGGGGCGCAGCGTGGGCTTAAGAGGGTCTGGAATGGCATTTAAATCCTCGCTTGCTGCGCCTGCAGCCTGCATCAGCCCCTGGCCTCTGATTGCTCTTTCCGCATGCTCTGGCAGCCACTGGCAGCCACTGGGTGCCCGTGGGTGCCCCACCCTTTTGCAAAATTCGGCCACTTGGGCTGCGCTAGCACCCATTGCCCGCTACAAGCTTTGTGCAAGCGTGTCTTGGCACTTTTATCATCCGTCCACTGCATGCTCACCGTCGCTGCAGCCAGCTCGCCAGATATACAGTAGGTAACTTCGTATCCAAGTCACTTTGGAGCAACGTCAGGGATGTGCGAGGAAGAAGTCCAGTAATCTATGTGCCTGCGGGCTTATCCAAGCTATCAGAGGACGATTAGACAGGGCGAGAACTCTCATGACAGTCCCTTCGTTGTAATCTTTAGTGTTGGAATGTGGCGTCCTACCTACCAGCCGCATCTCAGCTTGAACGGTCCGCTGGCGCAGTATCCCGAGGATTTGTGTATTGGAGGTGGTTGCAGTACTCTACTCTAGCAATCTCGGAGTAACTTCCCAGGTTATCATCACGTTTGTGATGTAAAGTCTGAACAACAGTCAATCTTCTCGTATACGCAAAGAACGTTTCAGCCTTGATGCCCGGAGGGCAAGCTCCAAATGCCTGATCTTGGAGGTCGATGCGACAGCTTCCTACCTAGGTATTTGAAGAGTGCTCTACGCACGTCATCTACCTCATGCATTTGACGCGCCGCCCGTCAGCTCAATCGAGGGAGTTCCGTTGAAGCTTGAGGATATGTACAATTTTGCAAAAGGCATCCCACGAGACTGTTTGTCTATAGTCAACTCCGATCTTTGTCCAACTTCATCTCTTCTCAGGAATAGGTTCCGGGTGTCGTGCCCAGAAACGTCTTGCTCTCCTCTTCCTTGCCTATCAGACCCAGACTTCGTATTTGGCCCAGCTTGGGCGCATTCTCGCGGGGGTGGGCTGCTTCTGCTTTTCGTAGAGCCTTCTGTATCGCCACCGTTCTCGCATACTAGATCGATTGAATTAGTGTCCAAGTTTCGTTTCACCCAAATCGCAGGGACGGTCACTACCTCTTTCTTGTGGTGCAAACATTCATAGTAGTCTTCTAATCGTGGGGCGCAGGCACCTTTGGCTCTGGCTTCAGGGTCGTGTTGATTGATGACATAGCAAGACATGTACTCTTGCCAGAAAGGAAAGCATCGAGAAACGCCTGTAGACGGGAAATGAGTCAGTGCGAAGCTCCATATGACTTGAGGAAGCGATGCCTGCAGAGGTGGTGCACCTCTAGCATCGTGACTAACCTCCTTTCAGGCCGTAGCCAGATGCCATTGTCAATAATGAAAGTTATTTGGGACAGAAACCCCTTGAATATCAAGTGGTGACAACAACGGTACTGGCGCTGCGATGTGCGGCTGTCGTGCAGCAGGTGAAGAGTGAGGGTCGACGTTGGAGCAGGCCAAGGTTGAGGCTGGTCCCGAAACTCCGACCCTGACGCAGTTGTTTGTTGGCAGCCGCCTGCGAACTTTCCACGCTGTCTACACTACCTAGTACCTACCCATTACAATACAACTCCTGCGCGTTCCGTCGACAAAAGCGCCCATCTGCACCATGACCCCAAACCCTGCGGTATGAAGACTCCGAACGAGCTTACTGACGCTCACATCGTCCTCTCCGCTGTTCAAGCAACTTCCGAAGGCGACCTGGACTCGCTATCCAGAATCGTCCGATGGCAGCCGGAAATCTTCTCGAACACCTTCATATATCGACTACTACTTTCTTTCTATCCTGCAGAAACTTGTGGACCATCGGCTCTCGTCGAGTTTTTACAGTCTCTTGGGAATCAAATCAATGATGCTAAAGGGTCCGAGACTCCGAGTTTCGAACCCTCGATTTCCAACCTCACCAAGAATGAAGCATTACGTCGATGCCGTGCTCTACGCTTGCGACCGATTTCCGCACACGGACCTATACCTACACGGAACGAATTGGCCAATGTGATTATCGAATGGGCAAAAAGACTGGAACAGTTTCATGGATCTGCTCAGCCAGCTGTGGAATTCGTGCAAAATTTCGTCGGACAGGATTCCGATCTGCGACTGTGGTATGAGACGTATCTGGTCCCAGTCATCCGGCTGCAATATGAGTTCTATCCGGACAATGAAGAAGTGATCGGACTGCAGGATATTGAGAGGCTGTCAGATTCTGAGGGTATACAAACACTTCTCCAATTTGCAGTGAAAAGGCACAATGCGTCTGAAGTTGCCAGAGACCTCAACTATGTGGTATCACCATGGGTTCGAGGGGCGAGTGAAGCAAAGAGAAGAAGAGTTGATCATTCCGCTGAAGACACCACCGCTGAAACGGAACCATGGGAATCTGTGTATGATTGGCTAATCTCCACGAGCATGACGGAATTTAGTGTTGCAGCAAAAGCCTACGCTGATTGGAATGGTCCTATGGATGACCATCAACCGACGAATGAGTCTGCCGCGCGGTTTGCTCAGACTGGTTTGGCCCTTATCTACGGGTGCTCAGAGCTTTCATCAGAGGCCAGGAGTGTGTGCAGACAGGTGCTCATCAAAGCTGCAAAACTTCTCAGTCTAGGACTTCCTGATTTCTCGCAACCTGAGCCAGATATTTCACTGCCTGAGGGATATGCAAAAGACCTCGACGAGACAGATTTGCTGGTCAACTCTCGACTTAAAAAATCAAACAAGTTCACCCGGGCGAATGAGTCTTCTGTTCAACTACTGACTGGAATTTTCGCTACGGCAGAGATCCTATCTGGATTTGGCCTACCACGCACTATAAGTGAACTGGCGCACGTCGCCATTTTCGGCTCAGAACGCCGCCACAAGGATGAACTCCGCCGATTGCTTCAACACATTCCTCTACAAACTCGGCAAGAAATTGACTGGCGCTCCGTACGACGGCGGCTTCTTTGGCTCCAATCTTGGACCAATACCCAGCACATGGAGACGTCACAGCAGCGGACCGCATTTCTGTCTCGCTTGCCCGTCAGCTTTGTAGAAACTCAAATCCTCGATGCATTGCTGAAGGCTGCTCAATTTGGCATCGTCAAAGAGGTGTATCTCGACCGTCCTTTTGCAACGCTCTCTGTGTCGGCAATCGAAGCCCGTGTTGTTGCAGCAATACTTGAGGCGTATGACAATGCCAGCAATGGGAACAGAGATCGCGGCGGTATGAAGCGGGCAAGCGAGATCCTAAGAGCATTTCGACCGAACTTCTCCCAGTCCGCTGCTCTCTCCGACATTGATCACTTGATCAAAGCCACTCACAGTCTGTCATTCTATCAGCTCACACTACAACATGGTGTTCCTTTCAAGCCGGTCTCTATCCGAGTGCAGAAAGACCCGCTAAACTTGGTAGAGAAAGTTTTGGAACAAGACGCAAGAGCGTACACCAAGTTGGAAGACCTGCTGGAGATAGGTCGCAATCTCGTTCGTGCCCATCTGCCGAATCGAGGGAACGTGGTAACAGAAGACGCGGAGCCTCTTCAATCACGTCTGCTGGATGCTGAGCACAGGATAACGTACCAAGCCATCATGGCGGCTCTAGGTGCGAATGACTTCGACACGGCATATGCCTACATTACAACACGCCTCAACACATCAGCGGAGCAGTCTGCCACTTCTGGATTTGTTGACGACATCTCCTGGCGTGCGGCCTATGCCGCCGGCAAATATCGGCCCGGCTCTTCACCAAGGAGTTTGAATGCACGCATTGACAGTTTGACACAGCGGATGGAGCTTCTTTCCCGAGCCTTGATGTTGGCACCTTCTGGAGAAGCTCTGTCCGGAATCCTTGCCACATGGCGCCGCTATGAGGAAGAGCTAGATGGACTGAAAACACAAGCCGTGGAGGAAGAGCGAGCTTTCGATGCCAAAGCAGACGCCTCGGTGCCTGGAGCATTTGGTCTCGACAACCGGGACGCAGATGTAGCTGAAACGAAGCGCGCCATGGCCCGTCGGTCCGGACCCATTGGATCCGGGCCTTCTTATGAGGAAGAGGCACCGCTGGGTTTGTTCGATGTTGCCAGAGGAGCTGCGGCGGCATTGCGAAAAAGTGCGGCATTCCCGCTGGGTTCCAATGGGTTGCGAGATCTCAAGATACACCCGGAAACGGCTAGACGACACGATATGCAAAGGGAACAAGCGGGCTCTCCAGTTTCGGACGACGGCGGAAGGGTACGCAAGAGAGACATGGTTGCTAATATGGTTACAAGTGGCCTGGTGAGTGGGATGGGTTGGGTGCTTGGTGCTCAGCCCCGAGACCGGGTGGACTACAGGGGTGAAAGCCAACAATAAGTGAGTAGATTGATTTGGCTGCGTAACGTTCTTTATATGTTCTTGATGTTCTCAGGCTCGATGATACCGAGGGATTCGGTCGTACCATCTTCATGTCAATGTGTGAAAGGCCATCCTCTGGAATCCCGCTGCTTTATCACTTCCCATATGGGGCAACGTTGCAAGTGACAAAGAGTGAACGAAAGCAGGTCAATGGCCTCATGAGGAAAGAGTTACGATATCCAGCTTCAAGAGTGCAGGTGCTGCAAGATGTGTCTTCTGCTGTGACTCGCTGTTCCTGCCCTCTTGGGTCGCCATCGCACAAGCCTTGTGGTTGTCGTCGTCGAATATTCACGCCGTGCAGTTACTCACATCAACAACCTCCCTCTCAGACCGCAGTTCTATGCTTCCTCCTCTTTGTCAAAGCAAATGTCCATTCCTTCTCCCTCTAGTTGTCAGTCGTCGATTGTTGACCACCGTCACAAATCATGGCTGTCATCCCTTCACAAGTTCTGCGCCCTCGTGGTGACGATAAAGACAACTCAGGTCGAACTTTCTCCATCATCTTTGCCGTCATTGCCTTTCTCGTTGTCCTTGGTTGTGTGATCTGGGGCATTGTGCTCCCCAAATATCGAAAGAGACGCGGCACTCATCGCCTAGGTCGATACACAGTGACACCGAATTATCCAGCGTTCAGTCCTCCTCCTCGATTCCCCAGCCATCCTGCCCTGTTGCGTGGCTTTCGAAAGCCGTCCGAAACTGCCGTGCAACGATACGATCCGAGGATCGAAAGCCCTTTCTCAAACAGTCCGGCACAGTCGCATACCACCCATCGTCCTCCCCAAGTTGGCTCGGTCAACACCACCGGCCATACTTATGGGTTGTCCGTTCCCTCCCAATGCTGGCTTTCAACAAGGAATCACACCCAAACCATATGGCAAGGCAACTTGCAATCAGCAAGACAAGGTGCAGGAGGTGACCCCCGAAACTTCACCACATTCAGAGGGAAGCATGATTACATACTGCCAGTTCCGGAACCTGTTGTCTTGAAACCAAGGCCGGCAGGGAGACCACCGCCACTGACGAAGCAACTCGAGCGGTTTCCCTTCCCTGTGAGCTCCGTCGGCCACAAAGGAGGGCTCGTTCATCCTGCCAAGATCTTTCAAGAGTTGGAACTGCGAAAGTCGGACTCAACTACAGACACCTTCGGAACTCCTTCCCCAGCCCCACAACATAGCAGTCAGCCGACTGCTGTAGAAATGTCAGTGATGGGGCCACCCGCCAAATGCCGGACTCTTACTGCAGACCTCCGGCGCGAATTGCACAAATCTGTGGAATGCAAGAAACACCATGTGCAACAGGTTGGCTCGTCGTCAGTCGCGAGTGTCCCGTCCAAGAACTGCGATGTGGCACGAACACCGAAGACGAGGCATGTACGCAAGCAGGAGAGACTGGAAAGAATGGGGACGTTGACAAGACCAAAGACTCCCGTGGCTGAGATACGGGATTGGTTCGATCGAGCGGCGAGCACTGCAAACAAGGAGAAAGATTCATCCAAGGCTTACACGCCTTCCACTAATCCTTTCACAACGCCCGGAATGACATCGACGCCACCGACTTCGCCAACACAGTCTGCAAAGAAGTTACAGGCTCCAGCTACTCCGTCGCGGCCACAAGGTACCGCTCCTTTCATGAATGTGCCATCACACAGCCACCGGAGAACACCTAGCTCGGTGATCCTCCCATCCCCCGGAAAGCTCAACACGTTGCAGCTCGCAGGTCCAAGGCCAAAAATGCACGCGGCAGCCAAAGGTTCTCCTGCTAAGATGTTCAAACGGCGATCAAATTCTGCGCGTGCTAAACTCGTGTCATGGTCCCAGCTGCGACCCAGCAAGCGAATCTCGCGGCGTTACTCTTCTTCCTCGCTTTCAACGATCTTCAAGCCGATTCTTGCCACGAGGAGCAAGCACAGCCAGGGCACGTCGAGTATATATAGCCGTGACGTGAGAGAGCTGAGTTTCACGGGAGGAGCAGATCGCCAAGGAGGAGACGCCGAGAGCAATGAGAGAGTTGTATCAGGACTACCATCAGGAAAGGGCACTCACTTGCTCCACAAGCCATCAGCATCCATTGATCATCTGAAGTCCAAGATTGATAACTGGGATCTTCACACCGGCGATCTGGATGTGACCATGATGCCCCGCTCAGCGGTCAAACGATCGGTTTCGGATTCTGGGCTCCGTCGTTCGATCGCCCGCAACGAAGGACGTCCTGCAAGCAGGCAGGGAGCTGGCAGGTTGGCTTATGAAGGACCGGGTAGATCCATCCCGCTCATTCAGGTTGGACGATCCAGCGACGACGTTTTCGGCATTGAAGCAGACGGCTTCCAACCGCACGAGGCGACAAAATTGATGAAGAGAGTTGGACATTTCGAGAGAGCACCAATCATTCTTGGTGGGTTGGGTCCTGGCACAGCACCCGGTGGTGGAGAATGGCTCTGAAGGAACCTACTGAGGGAGCAGAGGAGAACAGAGGAGAGCAAACAGCATCTGACTCTATGTTTCACGGTTGGACGAAGAAATTGATGAAAAATGTGCTCGACATGTGTCGTGGCAGAGCTGAGCCAGATGAGTGACGGCGTACCCAATCACAAGGATGGGCATATTGAAAGAGCTTGATCGGGGATACCATGGGTACATACTAGTATTTGCGCCTCCAGAGGAGGAGGAAATCCGTCTTCCATCAACGAGTTGATATCATGGCGCCACAAAAGGTTTCAGAGCCTCTGCTGAGCTAGAACACAAATGAAGAAAAGTTACCAGTATCATTATTACTCGTAGCTCCATTTCACGCCGGGCCTTGTCTGGCGCAAGGCTGTGTTTTGTGATGATCTCTTTCTCGTTTCCTTGTCACCCACTTGTATTCCTTTGTGCGCGAGGGATGGGCACTCGGGCGGTGGCGGTGGCTCAGTATTAGGCCGAAGAAGAGCCAATGCCACGCCACCACAACGGAACCAGTTGTTAGAGGCACCAGGCAAGCGGTTCGGCGACTGGGACCTGCATTGGCGAGCGCCGCCCGCACGCCAATATCTACGACATCAGAAACTCCAGCAGCGTTGCTCCAACCTTGACAACAGCACCGAGTTACCTTGTCGCGAGAGAATACAGAATACGCAAATGTCAGCACCTCTGCATGCAAGCAGCCCTTACTCAGAAACCGTGTAAAATGCGCAGTCATCTGCCCTGCAAAGTTGAGTCAGACTGATAATACTCCCCCTTGTCGGATGGTGGCCACGGCGGACCGAAGAGGGGCTCAGTGGACTTTGTTCAACTGCTAACAACGGGAATCCACCGGTCCCACTCTTCTCAGACAAACGAAGAGTTTTTTTTTCACTCACGCACGAGACGACAGAGGATCTTCTCAATCCTCCAAAGGTATGGCAAATCGCTCTCCGTGTAAGGATATGGCGAGTCCGAGGGATGCTGGGATGCCGCCGCCTTCCTCGCCCCAACCCGCCATGGAAAGGAGCCACAAGATGCAGAGGGGATTTGTCCTGATACTCGAATTCCGTCCCTGCCCACGCGCGTATATCCTCGGTGGGTATCAGGCCCAGTCTGAACAGCCTCTGATCGTTTCCATCACGCCTATTTTGGGTGGCCCCAGGTGCAAGATGGCATCATATCCTGGCCATGTCCTCGATGGTGGTGGAGCTTCTTGACCTTTCTGAAACATCACTAAGGTCAGATCTGTTGACGAACGACTTGGCTATGCTAATACTGCGACACTCACTACTTGTACGAGTAACTAACTCGTGTCTCCGCTCCCATGTGGACTGGTCATTGTCGACGGCTCCCTTAAGGGCCCCGTCTCTCCACTGTGTCTGCACATCATATGTAGGGGAGAGATTTCAATTCCTTCGTCTTTCATACCCTTCCCCCTTCGCGCTTCCCCACGTCTCTCTCCCTCACTTTAACGCAGATCGACGCTTTATCCATTCGGAAGGTGTGTGAATTTATTTGCTTTTCATTGTACTTGAGCTGGAGGGTGCAGAATTTGGTGCATGATGGCTCTATCACGGCTGGTGAGTTTGAGTGTCCAATGCACCCCATGACAGAAAAGACCTGGAGTGCTGATAGCCATCTCAGGTCCTTCTCACATCTCTCCTCTCTGCCTGTACTTCGGCCGTCCCCCTCACAAAGCGTGCGACCGATGTGGTACAAGGGAAACTCGGTAGTGACGGGTTCTGGAATGATTACGACGGTACGCACTCTCGGTCTACCTTTGCCAGCAAGGAGAAAGGCTAATGAGTCGGGTTGGGAAAATAGGTGGTCAGAACAATTACATACAATATACAGGAAACGGCTCGGTAGCCTCGGGATGGCCATCCAGTCTGTCTTGGATATCCTTCAACGACATGTGGGTCGCCAACCAGAAGACCATGTCTCGAAGCTGCAACCACCTTTACAATCAACCCAACAACTCCGACCAAGAAATCCAAGACATATATGATGCCATCAAACAGATATCACAAGAGACGCGGGTAGATCACCGGTTCATCTTGGCCGCGGTGATGCAGGAGACGGGCGGATGTGTAAGGGCCAAGACGACGGTGTCCCCAGATGGCACCGTGAGGAACCCGGGAATTCTGCAATCTTTCCGAGGGAATCACACTTGCAATGACAATGGCAAAGTGCAGAATCCGTGCCCAAAGGACCAGATTCTAGGCATGATCTCGGATGGAGGTGAGATGCGAATACAGACAGCACTTCCATCTTCCATTGTAGATATTTGGCTAATCTTTCTTGTTGGTAGTTGCTGGCACGGCTAGCGGCCACGGGTACGCATCCGATATCAACGCTCAAGCTGACGTTGCCGACATCGACTACGCAGAGGGATACTATCGCGCGGCACGGCTATACAACTCTGGCGCGATTGATCCCTCAGGAGATCTGGGCAAGGGCTCGGCTACGCATTGCTACGCCAGTGATATTGCCAACAGGCTGACAGGGTGGACGGACGCCCCATCGGCATGTACACTGGATAACAGTACTTGAGAGTATCTGGTCCTGGCCACGAAGCAACGTGTCTAGAATTGGCGTTATAAGGCAGAAGCTCTTGGAAACGAGGCTTTTTGGTTTCGGCGAAGGGCGAAAAGGGTTTCAGGTGCGTCCTAGAGTCGACACATACTGTTGTTGACCTTTGTCCTCGATGACGAGAAATGTCTTTTGCATGGTGTTAAAAGTGCTCGGGGCTGGTGCTTTTTTTGGACAGATCGTACGCGTGGAAAAGCTCTCACTGAAAAAAGGGACTTGTTCATCACAGCGTTGAAAGGTCAGGCAGAGCCCGATGGCCCAGGGGAATATATGTTAATATTCGAACGATGTCTCGATATCATGTTACAAGCTACAGTACTCAAAGAGCCTCCGGACCCAGGACCAGGATATATCATGTGAACGCGCTTGCCAACAGTGAAGATGGGGAGATTCTTTCACTTTGATTGCTCTTTCTTTTGTTCTTGAAGCATCCTTAAATTTGTTCACGAACTTCACCTTCCAAAAGTCACTTCATCCTTACTTTACACTCTTCAAATCTTTTTCTCATACCTTTGATCTCACCTTTCTGTCGCCCTCACTTTACACTCTTGGGTCTGTTCTCTTAATCTACGGCCTTATCATTCTGTCATCCTCCTTGCGCAAGCCCAATGGCACCCAAGACCAATCCAGGGCCCGAGGAGGACAATGATGCGCCAGGCACTCACCAGACAGTCTCTTCCAAGCAATGTACCGACGACCAACAACAACCACGTTGCGGTGAGTGTAGAGTCAAATCTACCAGCAAGCGAATCCCTAACATTGATTTACAGCCGCCATGCCCAGAAACGATGCAAACATCGATGGTGACGCCGGCAACCCAAGCACCTCCCCCGGCCCTGCCACCGACTTGGAGAAAAGAGACCTCATCGCACGCTACGCCGAGCTCTTTTGCGGGCACTTCAGCCAATTCAGGGACCCGCTGGACCGGATGGAATTCCTCAACAGCGAAATCCTGGGCCGTGCCAAATTTGACCGGCACTACCTTAGTATCTGGGCCCTGCATGCAGACTATGATCTCCTGATGTCGCGATGCCTCGTTCACAGCCCGGATGTCATGCAAAACGTCGGTGTGGAGCTCAACAAGTTCGCCAGTGTGCAGGGCTATTGGTGGCCAAAGTGTGTTAACCTGCCCACACAGGTCGAACGACTGGCGTTTGTTGACGCAGTGTTTGAGAGAATAAAGGCCCAAGATTTTGACATGGTGGCATTTCAGACCGAGTATGAGGAGTAGTATTCCACGGCTTACGACGAGGGTCTTTCCCACATCTTGGAGGCAGGGTTAAATGCTGTCGGCGGGATCATAACCCTTGGAGGTTAAGGCTAGCTTGAGACGTTTGCAAGAAATGTGCCTGCCAGATAGGCAAGAGGAACGGTACTTACTTACGATGACAGCATCCGAGAAGAGCCAACATCTTTGTGCTGTCATGCAAAGATCAGTTCAGAGTCAGACTGATCTTCAGTGGGCGAGATGGGCGCAGAGAGCTTCATCCGAGCAGCACGGTTTGAGATGAGACTGGACATGAAGGACGGGTGAACTGGTGCCTAGTTTGACGGCCACAATGGATGCGGGACACAAAGCAATATGCTGTGCTTACGGACGCGCATTTTTATATGGACTTGAGAGAGCGATATCACGCGAAATCGCTGGCTCGCTGGCTGGTTGCTGGGAAGACGAGGACGAAAAGACTTGTGCTGTGCGGGATTTGAGAAGACAAGGTCAACGGCATCCAACATCGTCCCGCAAACACATCATCGACCTGGGAGGAAGAGGTGACTGGACATTGCCATTGTTGCGCGAATTGCGTTCTAGACAGCTTGGGTCTTGCTGTTTCCGTAGCGGAAGGCAGGGGACAAAGTCAAACCACCTACCTAGTACCTAGGTATCTAGCTGCGTCGCTCGCTCCCTTACAGGTTTATCTACTCGGTACCTCTGTGTTTACCTAGAAGTTTAAAGCGGCGCGGCAACGTGGAGGGTGCGTCTCTCTCTCTCCACTTGAGCTCCAACGGCGGAGTCGGAGATAGGCATTTCAATGTCCCGCATTTGACGAACTTAGTAAACCGTGTAAGGCGTGCGCAAGGCGGACGCCCGATCAGAGTCAATACCTCACCACATTCCGCAGCCTGCAGTCTGCGGTCTGCCATCTGCCATCTTTCCCTTAACGCTTTACTTGCCCTCACTTTTCCCAATCAAGCCATGGCCAATTCCCCGGATCCTCGCGAAGGACTGAGCCCCTCGCCGTCCAATATGCTCGATATCTTCTCGGTCGACGATGACGACGATGACGGCGAAAGTTTCCACCCGACCGAGGAACAAAGTACCGATGCAAGTGCCACGCAGGATGAAGACAGCGATGCTGATTTCACCGGTGAATACCAGCCATACTGTGAGAGATGTATGGCTTTTGACTCGCTGCAGATGCCCAGGAGACCTTGCACGGCATTGAAATCATCTACGAGGGCGGAGAAGACGACGAGGAAGATGAAGAGGAGGGAAATCACACCGAGACCGAAAACGATGGTACTGCAACGAGATCAAGAACCGCCGGCCGACCAGCACAGGGTTTGTGTCTGCTACCATGTGCCGACTTTTTTCTTCTAACCAGGCCATCGTAATAGTGACGGTCAACGACATCCGCGGCCTACTGAGTGCCAGTGCGCCTCTCCGGCAGCTCATTCTTAGTCGCTACCGCTTGCTCGGCCCGAACGGTGGAGTCCTTTTCGATGAAGACGAGGAAGACGACGAGGACGAGCCGTACGAATACGGCGGCTTCAGTCGCCGTCGCCGGGTCCAACGACAAAAGCCAAAGGGCGACCGCTTCCCCAAAGTCCCCAGTGAAGCTGGAAAGGCGTTGATGAACTCAGGCACTTATGGTTGTCGAGACACATACTTGGACATCCGACGTAAGAGACGGCAAACAATCAGTGAACGCCTCCTATGGCGACGTCTGGGGTTAGAGGCACGATCCACTATGAGACGACAAAACAACCTCATCGCCCAAGAACAAGTACCCAACACCACCACGGCCGATAAGATCATCCACTACGACTCACGAGCCTACTCGGGTCAGTTTTCCGACGACGGGAACTTCTTCTTTAGCTGCACCCAGAATTTCAAGGTCCGCATGTACGACACATCCAATCCTTATGAGTGGAAATACTACAAGACAGTGGATTACCCTTTTGGACAATGGACAATTACAGATGCGACGCTGAGCCCGGATAATAAGTGGTTGGCATATTCCTCCATTCGACACACCGTTTGTCTGGCACCCACCGACCCGACGGACCACTCTGACCACACCTTATTGGATTTTACCAACTTCGCTCCCGGAGCAGGACAAGGCCGACCGAGCTACGGGTATATGGGCCGGCATGGTTTCGGCATCTGGTCCTTGCGCTTCAGCGGTGATGGAAGGGAGATTGTCGCCGGGACGTCGGATCACTCGGTCGTGGTGTACGATCTAGAACGCCGCCAGTCAACCGTTCGTCTCTCTAACCACGAAGACGATGTAAATGCGGTCTGTTTCGGCGATAAGTCTTCACCTCATATCCTTTACTCGGGCAGTGACGACCAGACGTTGCGAGTTTGGGACAGACGATCAATGGCCGATGGTCGTCCCGCAGGCATTTTCGTCGGTCATACAGAAGGCCTAACGTACGTTGACTCCAAGGGCGATGGCCGCTATGTTCTCTCCAACGGTAAAGAACAAATGATGAAGCTTTGGGATCTGCGGAAGATGATTTCCCCGAATGAATTCTCGAGGATCGACATCCATTCCTACACCACCAATTTTGACTATCGATTCTCCTCGTACGATGAAGACGACTACGTGCCCAATCCCAAAGATTGCAGCGTGGTAACCTTCCGGGGCCACTCCGTTCTCAAGACCCTGATACGATGTCACTTCTCCCCCCCCGGGTCGTCAAACTCTCGATATGTGTACAGCGGAAGTGAAGATGGAAAAGTATATATTTGGAACATGGACGGGACCCGGAAAGCCACAATCGACGTCTATGCAGCGACGAGACACACGAGACCGAGAAGCGATGGGAGTGACGGCTTTGGTGGTGGAGGGTATGGGTATGAGCTGCACGGCCACCACAATAGTGTGTGGAAGACGTGCGTGAGGGATGCAAGCTGGAGTCCTACGGCCCCGGTTCTGGCTGGTAAGTCAAGACTTTCTCTACACAATAATAGACTCATTCCCCCTCTTGTCATATCTGTTTTGGTATGCGGATATGTGCTGATTGGTATTGGTTAGCGACGTCTTGGAACGGCTGGGGAATGGCTACGGGCACAGTTTCGGTGCATTCGTGGAACGACGGCGCCGAAGATGACGAAGCCCTTCCGACCATGTCCTCAAACTACAACGCCCGCCTCGATCCCAAAGAAGATTTCAACAACGCAATGCGTCGTGCGCGAGGTGGAGGAGGACCCCGGGGCGGCGATGCAACAACCAGAAGCAGCAATAATCCCACCACGACGCGGAGTCGCGCCGAGGGGAGAGGTTTGAGAAGCTTTCTCGTCAGGCCGCCCAGGTTGGGTGACGACGAGGGCGGCGGCGGCGGAGGGGGTGGAAGTGTTTGGTGACAATCACTGACCGGTGCAGCGAGGACGATGAGGAGACGGCTAAGTCTGAGGACCGCCAGTGGCAGGCATGAGACTGAGACGGAGGACGAGGACGAGGACGGACCCGCAGGTGGTCCATCTGCGCGTTGAACAGTCGAGGCGCTCGAAACCACCTAGGCATCGTCGCGTCCACTGTCTGCAAACCCACCTGCAAGTCATAGTGCGACACTCTACTCTTAGATGACTTGGAGAGACTGGGAAGATGAGCTTATAGACGAAGGAGCCCCAGCGCGACAAAAGGACCACAGCCCCCATCCCCCAGCGGAAACAAAGGTACCTACTCGGTACAGAGAAAGACACCACCATCCTACCTCCGTCTTCCGCGCCGTCCATTCATCGTCTGGGTGTGGAAAGCCATGTTTGGACTTTTGATAACAGACGAGATTCTCAAGAGTGGTCTAACTAAATACCTGGTATCTGATGAAAATGATGAGCGGTTAAAACCACCTACCTGCACAATACACGGGCCATAACGCTGTTACGAGATTTCGGCAAATACGAAATGTTGGGCAACAAATCATACCTAGGTACCTCAGTACTCGTATCAGATATGACCTGCCTGGGTGTCACGAGCAGAGTGACCTCTAGGGATAGGATACGGATGATCTGTACCTACATAATACCTAGGTAGGTATTTTATGTATGGGTGGGTGGGTAGGCGGGCTACAGGTTCTTCGGACGCTGGAACCCGCTGGACCTTTGGAGGATTCTCCTGGCCGTTGAGAAAAGCCATATATCCATGGATCCATATCTCCATATATCCTACAGCTAGCTAATGGGAATGGGGAGTTGGACTCGGAAGAGATTCATTTGTCATCCACAAAAACAAGCAGTAGCCAAAAAGGGGGAAGGTGAGAAAGGCCGTAGAGACGGTTTGATTATGATTTGACTTGTTCCAATTGAAAGGGAATTCCAACACGTATTCACGGCTGCAAGCCCGATCAATGCGGCTTTTCCTTTTTCTCCTGCGTGGCCCTGGCTACCTTCTTTTCCGGCTCGACTCGATGGGACTCTTTTAACGCAACGCTGCCCCTTGGATCCGAACTCAGCTGGGAAGGGGATAGTAATACAATCAACGCTCAGGTAGGCATGTCAAGGTGTGGCAATGACGGGAGGTAGTCCGTCTTGTATTCGGAGGGTTGGATGGGTGATGCAGGTGATTATGAGCCCCCCGTCCGAATTGCATCTTTTTACCCTCTGGTCTCCGCGGTTTTTGGGTCTGCGTTAAATCATCCCACTAATACGTTGTTGACGGGTATGTGTACTGCAACCAAAGAAACCGGTTTGATATGTTAGCGCATTTTGGACTTGCATTTGTCTCCTTTTCTTTTCTTGGATTCGCGTCTCGAGGGTTGGAATGGAGAAGGGGAAATGGGAAAGGGGGGCGGGAGAGACGCACTCAGCTTGATGAAGTATCCGATCGCGCCCATGATCAGGAATCCCATGCCCACGGCCTGGGAGATCTTGATGAATTCCCTGCGATCGGCTGGAACGAGAGACAAGTTAGTATGCATAAGCTGGTTTTGGGGGAGTTTCGAGGTCACAAAAGGAGAGACGCAGAACAAGACGATTGTGCGCTCTGCTTTGCTTTGCTCTGCGCCTTGTCTCGTCTTGCTGCTGCTGCTGCTGCTGCTGCTGCATCATGCAATCTCGCGACGGGGAACAAGTGAGGTGAGGAGAAAACGTACGCTTTGTACATCTGTTGATAAACTGCGTTCCATCCTTGAAGAACTCCTTGGGCACATCGGCAATCTCTTGCAGAATTTCAGACATCTTGTTCTCTTTTCCTCTCTTCCTCGTCTCTAGACAATCAATGGGCGACTGCGACTCGTGGATCCGGGGTCCGGGGTAGAATGAACAATGGAAAGGATGATTCGATTTGGTCGCGGCGTCGGTTGGCCAGTCAATCAGGCAGGCAGTCGCTCGCTTCGCTGAGGAGAAAAGGACCAGGCCAACTGCTTCAAAGTAATTCTTGTCTAAGAGACTTGAGAAGTGGGAATGGTATGTGCGATCAGAAGTGGCAAGTTGGAGAACAATGTGTCGTCGACAAGGTAGTAGGTAATTCGCATGTGCCACAGAGCAATAGGTGGCTTCTGTTCTGGTTTTAGCGAATTGCGCTGCTGCGGTCGAGGGTCAGGGGACAATCTTCATTTCTTGGCGGCTTTTTGAGTGTTAAAGCGGCTTCGCGATTCCTCCCTCGCTACCAGATTCCCGTTTGGTTGGATGACTATTCAACGGGAAGGGTCTAATATGACCCCGTCCTTGGAACGGAGTATAAAAGCAGAAGTCAGGACCATGGCCTTGACAACGCTGGCCATCGCTCAATACGACGTGGTCACTCCAGGACCTTTTGTATTCTGGGTACCGGCAAAGCAAGTTGTTGCCAACGGCGGGCTCCTTGCTACATGCCAAATCCATTGCCAACCTCGAGATCCTCGGTCGCAGCCGACCTCTCTGTCATGTCTGTTCCAACGCGGCCGAAGCGCCGCGAATATCGGTACCCTCCTCGTCTGGACGACTCCATTGACGACATCGGTTGCCGGCCTGCCTGGGCGTAAGCTGGCACCATTGTCGGCGGCTGCATGTTGATATGCTGGGCGCCATTCGGGTCCATACGGCGCACCGCTTGCGTCTCCCCCATGACTCGCTCTTTGTGATCGTCCAGATGGTCCACAGCACTATGACTCGACGCGGGCAGTCCGGTGCTAGGCTCTTTGTAGCGCCAGGGCTCATGTCGTTTGCGCCTTCCAGGTAACCTACTGGTCCAGTTGGCTCTGCTGCTTTTCTCGACAATGCCACCCGAAGCATCGCCCGTGTGGCTTCTGTGTGCCCTGCCATCCTTGCGTGTCCTTCTGTGATACTTTCCGAGCTTTCTGTTGACCCACCAAGTCCGAATGTCTCCAAGGACAAAGGCCACTCCGATCAATGGCAGACTGACAGCTATTCCTATACCGATGACATACTGGAGCACCCAACCCAGATGCAGCTCTCCAGTCCCGGTCCCTGGGGGACGGGGAAACTCGATGATATCGATCGCAAAAAAGCTGGCGAGAAAGCTGAGCGGGAGGAAAATGATTGTAACAACGGTGAATACCATGATCGTCTGCCCCTGTCTTGCCGCCTCCTCGGCCTGCTTGCGCTGAGCCCTCGCTTCCACGGCATTAGCATGCTTCTGCTTGAGGTCCAAGACTTGGGTCAAATTATCATTGACACTTTTGGCTTGCCGTGCCATGCGATCGAGATCCAAAATGTTCAGATCGACCAGTCGTTGCTGCTCGCTGACTTTGTAGAGGTCGAACTGGTCAGGCTGGGATATCTTCCTGCACGCTCGGAGCGTTGCCTCCAGGTCGCTCAGGACTTGCCTTTGCTGTCGAAGCACGCTCGTGAGAATGTCCAGTTCGTCTTCGACGTCCTTGCATTCCACCAGCAGGGCAGCCTCTTTATCGATGTTCAAAAGATCGTTAACGAAGGAGTCAGACGCCTGATGACGATTGTGCCACGAATCCATGCTGCCACTCACTGTGTCGCCGGCATCTTGGTGCTCATCAGATGACCATCCCGAGGAGTAGTCATCCCTTTGCGTGTCCTGTTGAGAGTCAAAAGGGATGTCGCCACGATCATGTCCTCTGAGCCAGTGAGAAGATGCTTCTCTAAAGCATCGAAAGAGCTTGGTCTCTTTCCTAGTCAGCCGTCCAATGCTGAGTTCAAACATCTCAGCGAACAATAGATCGTCGCCATCCAGCGTTTCATTATTATCACGCCGATCACCGTTGTCCCAGTATTGTCGGTCAAAGAGGCCCGTACATCGCTCGGTGATAACGGTCGCAAGCTCAAAGACATTTCTGACGGGAGGACGGGTAGTGGAGTTGATATCCTCGACAACACCCTCAAAGAGGTTGAGAGGATCCCTGTGCGGTTGCCGCCATCGCTCTGGAAAGCAGGAAATAAGAAGATTGTCAAAGGCGATGAGCCACAATTGGTCGACCATGAAGACCTTGAGCTTTTTCCTCTTTTTCTTACAAAATCGATACACAACTTGGTCCGTGTCTTGATGATCTGTCCTCGTGCTGTGATGTTTGAATTGATCTAGCGTCCGACGAGGATGGAGATCCGTTGATTCTCCCACGTAGCCGTGGATGAGAAGTCTGTCCTTGGCGACCTTTGACAATTCTGTGTCGTCCAGGGCATGCGTACTGTCCACCGGCTCTCGCAGCGTCTGAGTCAGTGCGGCTCGATTTCTGTCAGTCTCCCAATGCAGATAAGGCATCATTAAGACCACCACCTCTTCTTCTTCCTGGGCCGGGTGCAACGCTGTGGGCTCGGAAGATCTGGACGACGCTGCATGTAATGGTACAGATGCTCGTCTCGGCGGTAACCATAAGCGCTTACAGGTCGGCCGCATAAATCGTGAATGGACCTCGGCGCCCCGATGTTGCTGTCTCCCAAGTATTCGAATAAGAGTCTTCAACATCGTTACATCTCTGCGGTCTACCTCCAGATACCATTTTGTAAGCAGAGCCTCGAGCCACGAGATGTTGTTTGCAGGCAGATGGATCCAGCGAAAAAGCGGCTTTTTCGTCCCCTTGTTTTCCAAGACGATTGGGATAGCAAACTTCTCTGGATCCTTGTCGGCCCGAGCGTAGAGAATCTGATGCACGGTGTGCTTGTTGACCTTGTTCTTGACACCGCTGTGGGAATCTTTATCCTCGAAAAAATTGACCACTGCAGCCCGGAACCGCTGGCAAGCCTTCTTGGCAATACGGTTGGTGGGCTCTTCGAGCACATAAGGTCGAAGGGCGTTCACAACGTCCCAATGACCATTCTGGGCTGCACGGATGAGAGGAGTGCTGTCAAAGCTGTCTTTGCTGTTCTTATGGACATGTCGCTCCCTCAAGATGCGCTTGACGGCACCCAGCTTCCCACTTTCCGCAGCCCAATGGAGGGAAGTCATCCCGGCCGACGTTCGAGCATTGACGTTGGCATTGGAGGTTAGCAAGGCATCAATAGCATTCTCGTGCCCTTTTTTGGCAGCCCAAAGTAGAGGTGTCCAGCCACCGTCACCTCTTGCTTCAATCTTGGCGCCAGAAAAGATGAGCAGTTTGATCATTGCAGGTTCGCCATGCCTTGCCGCCAGGTGCAGGGCCGAATGCCCCTGATCGTTTGTCTGGTTCACGTCGACCACACCCTTGCTCATTTGCAGCAATGCTCCGACCAAGGCCAGTTGGCCTCTTGCGGCAGCCCAAAGAAGAGGCGTCCGACCTTCTCGACCTTCGCTATCTCTTTTGTTGAGGTCTTTGATTTTGGGGAGAAGTTTCGACAAGGCCTGGGTGCTCCATTCCGTCTTCCGCTTCGACTCTGAGGCCATAACTTGCAGCGCATTCTTGCCGGCTTGGTCTTCGATGTTCGGATCGGCTCCACGATCAAGCAGGGTAATGATAACATCATTGTGCCCGTGTAGACAAGCGTAGATGAGTGGCGTCCTCCCAGCGGCATCTTTGGCTTCGAGTTCGCATCCGTGATTGAGAAGCAGATTGATTATGGCATTCCTGGTTTTGTCATTTGTATTGGCAATAGCACTGTGCAGTGGACCTTTGCTGCCGACGCCATCGATTCTGGCACCAGCTTCGATCAGCAGTCTAACACCAGTCTCGTAACCAATGCTTATGGCTTTACCAAGTACCGCCTGGAGGTCACTTTCGTCGTTGCGGCCCCTGATCTTCCTCTCATGCACAAGTTTCTGCAGCTCTATGTCTCGCTTTTGCGCAACAGCTTTAGTAAACTTGATGCGCCACTTTTGCGCGATAACATTAGTGAGCTTGTTGAGCCATTTTTGCGCGACAGCTTGAGTGAGCTTGATGCGCCATTCTGGAGCGTCCATTATTGGCGTGGCCATGTCGCCGGTGAGGGATGGCACACATATTTTTTCAGCCACGAGTCTGGTCGATGACCGGGCATTTCTGGCGAGAGAACAATGCCAGGAAGTAGTCAGTGTGAATGATGTCTACCTCGTAATGTTCTCAGCTGCCCAGCCTCACTAAGGCCCCAGACAATATTGAAAAGAGGCAAGTCTTGGGGCCAGGAAGGCCCAAGCAATGCAAAGATTGATCTAACGAGTAGGCTAGCCATGGCCACTCCCCACAATCGAGATCCTTGCAGGGAATCACTGGGGCGGCTGTATTTTGCGTAAGCCTGGTGTCGTACGTTGTCAGCCCTTCAACAAGGGTTTGTGCGACCAGCATCGAGCTGAACTCGAGCTTGTTTATGATCAATGGTCGGGCGGGTTGGAGACTGCCTAGGTACCTAGGTAGGTTACACATGGGTCGTGTCTGGGACATCTTCCTTAGTGCAATAACTCAACCTGCAGTTGTCCATGGCAGGACTATGATTGGAGTCGAGCAGGTCAAGCCGTGCCCCTCAACTATGTTGCATGGTGCAGACCCAAATATAAGCCGCACATCCCTTGCTGGGACGCTGCATTTTTCAACGAGAACTGCGTACGAGCTTGATTTCGCGTCTTCTCCCTCTCCTTAGCCTTCCTCCTTTGCTCTTCGACGACGCGGATCGTCTTTTACCTTCGATAGCCATGCGCGATTTCTGATCGGGCGACAGCTCTGCGCGCTGGAAATGTACCACTCCACCTAAAGGAGAGCCCCCGGGTCAATTCCATCCAGGGCGAGTTTAGATAAACCATTGTTTCGCTCGACAGAGTTTTTCGTTACGGGAGAGAGGGCGTTCAACTGCAGGATTGAAAAACTTCAAGGCGAAGAAACAAAGTGCGAAAATCTTGAAAACATTGTGCGGTGCATCCACCACAATGTCATAGATCCCTTTCCGCCTGATGGCCGTACGAAGGGCTTCATACATTGGTGTTTGCGCTGCCTGATGTTGTTTATGCCACACGAATGTCTCCTGGAAACCCATTGAAAGCTGACCCCTTCGATCGGGACAAGAATGCGTCTCAAAATTGCGTCTCTATGGACGTAAAGCGACTGGGAAGTAGCTCCAGTGGATTTACTAGATTTCGGCTCGGCGTCTGCCGCGGCCCATGCCTTGCGCAGCTGCCAAAGCAACCATAAAACGACCAGGCTGACTTGATGGCAAGCGTCAGTATGCCAAGGGGACCTGCGTAGAGCTCCGTTGGTGGGAGACAAATGGGAGGGCTATTTGAGGCCGCAGGGCGGTACAGAATGCTTGCAAAGCCCGGTCCATGTTTTGGACCGACTCTCAGCCTGCTTCTGTCTCTGCCTTCTTTGATATTCATTTCGTCTCGCTTGGCCCATCAAGCTGCTGGTCTCATCTCAAGAAAGAGTCTTTTCTTTTGGCATCAGCTTCACCTTGGAAGAGCAAGGATGGAGGAACCAGCAGGCAACAGTACAAGCGAGGGTACCAAATCGACGAGCTCACTTTACGGATCTCTGTGATCCACGACCTGTAGACCGGTCGGATCCTCTAGCCATGTCCGTCATTGTCTCTGCTAACTTTTTGTCAATTCCATGGATAAGGCTGCTGAGGCATGGTGATGGGAGACGACAGGGTATTTTCATAGCACAATCATCGCTTGCCTTGGAAGACCAAAGTTTGCGGCCTGCAGACAGATTTGGCAATCTCAATAGAGACCGATGTACTCATTAGACCTGGATGAATATGTCCAACTTCGAGCAGATTGTGACCGTGAATGAAAGTGTTGGACGAGAACTACTGATAGGGCGGCATGACTTGTCTTCCAACCCTGGGAACAAATACACGCCACTTTCCCTTAGAGTAGCAAGTAGGCAGCTTGGCCAGGAGTGAGACAAACTGCGCTCTCGCCTGGGGCTCAGCCTCCCTGTCTCCTGTTCAACTCCTCGTGTCTTCCCAAGTCTCTGGCACCTCATCAGTCCTTCCATTTTCCTCTTTACCATATTTCTACTTGTCACTGCCACGCGCGGCCTTCACTTTCACAGAGGTTGCTTTACAAGAATTGTTCTCACCAAGCCACGCGGCCAGTACCTTACTTGACGATTTGCTGCCGGTCCTGTCCGTGTCTAACTTCGCAGTGCGATTAAACGAACTCGGCGCAGCACAGAGAAACAGCCGCCGGATTTGTTTTCTTTTCCCTATTTCTTGCTAGAATTCACATTGGAACAACTGTATCACAAGCTTCAGGAGACAGCTGGCCTGCTTCATGTATTATGACATTGAAAAGTGCGCATTGATATTGCAATGAAAAAACCACACTGAACTGTACAAGAGTCTCAAGTTCTGTACGTATTACTTGCTGGGTGACTCATGTCCCTGAGGTTCAAGTCGGAGCTGTCTGGCGGCGCGGGATGCTTTGATGTTTGGCAACACAAGAACGAGTTGAATCTCAGATCATGCGTCCTCTGTTTGTGAACCCTTCATGTATTTTGGCTAATCGCGCATGTATCTCACAGAAACTACCTGGTTCATATGTCCTGCCTGTTGATGTGGCCGTCTTGTGCATAGATCTGTGGCAGACAGAGAATCCGACTTCATTCTAACCTCCTCTCTCCTCTAAGCATCTCCCACCATGGCTTCTGCAGACGAAGACAATTTCGATATTGACATCTACGGCGACGGTGAAGTTGACATGGATAATGATGGGAACGGGGATTACAAGCAGGAGGACGAGGATATCCAGTTGCACACAGAGGCCGAAGAAATGCCAGTTGCGGAAGAGACGCACGCGAATCCCGAACCCGAGGACCAGCAGCCAATTTCGAGCGCCACTACTTCTTGGGCTAAAGAGAAGTCCGGAGATGTGCAATCTAACAATCCCGATGCCGTTCTCGCTAAACCCATCCCACAACAAGGTACCAAACGAAAAGAGACCTCAGATGAGAGGCCTATTGACCACGGGGCCACCAACGCTCTGATGATCTCAGACTTGCATTGGTGGACCACGGAGGACGATATTCGCGGCTGGATTAACGAGGCAGGGGCTGAAGACGAACTGAAGGACCTGACCTTCAGTGAACACAAGGTCAATGGCAAGAGCAAAGGGTTAGTCACCAAACAAGCAGTGTTTCCCACGGGTGCTGATACGAACCTGACAGCCAAGTATATCTCGAATTTTCTTCTCCCCAAGCAGCAACGGCGACGAAGCACAAGATGGACTCCCTGGCTGGCAGTCAGCCTGGCTCGCGCAAGCACTCGGTCGTCTACACCAATGCCACTCAGAATCCTTTCAAAACCCTCCCAAAAGATGCACCTGCTCGTGTCAGGGAAGACAGGCCTGTTCGCGGCGGGTCATTCAATTCTGGGCCGCGGTCTGATACCAATTACGGGATGAACAACCAAGGCTTTCGAGGTGGCCGAGGTGGCAGCTTCAACCGTGGAGGTTATAACTCGCACAACCAATACAACCGCAATTTCTCGGGTCCGATGGGTGGCTACAACAACAACCAGAACATGGGCTTTCAAGGAAATATGGGGATGGGTGGTAGTTACGGCGGCTTCAACAACAGAGGAGGGATGATGGGCAACCCAATGCGAGGCAACATGGGCGGCATGCGCGGAGGCCGTGGAGGTATGAACAACATGATGCCCATGGCCGGCGGGATGGGCATGGGTACTATGGGCATGAATCCCATGATGGCTGGGATGGGTATGGGAGGTATGTTGGAAGTTGATATTTATTCCCAGAATCTTGCCCCGGCAGCGGCTGACGGTATATTTCAGGCTTTCAAGGAAACCAATTCAATCCGGGAATGTTCAACGCTGGTCCAGGTCCGAATTTTGGTGGCAGCGATTGGAATCAACACGGAGCAAAACGTCAACGACAGGAGTAGCGAGCATTGGAAGATCTCCACAACAGCACTTCTCGATCCCCCAAAGACCTGGCGACACCAGAGCATCCCATACCGCAGAAGTTGACTCAACTCTCGGCAACTTCCAGCACCCTGCCCACATGCACACCCCTCAGATCGGCTGCGATATGCGAATGACACGACTGCTGCCATGCCTCTCCGCCATTGTCACCGATTGGTAACGACTAGGACGAGAGCGATCTTGCCGTTATTAGCCACGCTGCCCTCGCAAAGCTCCTCGACAATGCTCTGAGGCGTGTAAGCGGCTGATAATAACTGCTGTAACAGACTGCGCGCATGATGTAATTCTGCACCCCACAACACGAACGCTGGGGCACCTATGAGGTGATGATCAGCCCTGGTGCAGGGGCAGGTGTACCAGGGGGTTGGTTGCATTTCCATAATTGAAATTCCCACGCCGCGGAGAACGTTTAGGCCTGGGTGGCATGTGCTCATAGGGAATCTCCTTGGCATTATAGGTAAAGAACTCGAGGAATCAGAACATTCATCAGGATGATCTTGAGGGATCACCAGGGTCATCGTCTCCAACGCGCCGTGGCTAGGCGGCCAAGTAGTTCCCTAGCAGTGTCACTGGCAGGTCTAGAAGCTGGGAGCCCGGAAGGAATTTCCACTCATATTTGTGGCGGTTTTTGGGCAACAGATCAAGAGAGGCACCCAAGAGGAATACATCACTCTATTGGATTTCGTATTATCACGTCTCTATTTCACTTACAACGCGGTACAATTAGCGCACTATGCGACTTGCGCTGGATGCCCCAAGTCTAGTGTGCTGCTGCCTTCCACCTCACCTTGACTCGCGATTGTGCCACTCCAGTACAAGGAAATTCCCCCGCTCTCGCCCTCAATCCAGGAAAAAATCTCCCTGCGCCACTCGCCGCCCGCTCGAGCCACATTCACGTCGTCGCGCAGCGCTGCTCAGGTAATACTTCATTTGGCTTCTTTCGCTTCCAATGTCGGAGCAAAGACACCAACGTCGTGGCGAAACTCCCCGTGCTCCTGCCCCCCGGCAGGGTGAAGCCTCTTCCTCGAGATCTCAATCCGTGTCTCAGACCCCAGGTCAAGCTCCAGTGCTCTCAATCGAAACACCCTCTTCCGATCCTGCCAACCGGCCAACGTCAGCCTCAAAGACACCTCGCTCACCCGCGCCAAACCCTCTGTTCCGTGTCCCACAATCTCCTCTCACTGCAGCAGGTGAATCTTCTCAGCGAGCGGGCAAAGTCGCCATTCCAAGGTTAAAGAGGTCGATTGATCCGTCCGAAGACCCCGCCCGATCAGGAGGAAGGCACCGTGTCAACCACGCATGCGAACCATGCCGCCACCGCAAGACCAAGTGCAGTGGGGAGCGGCCGGCGTGCAGACATTGCCAGGACTTCAAGATTACATGCTTTTACGCCGATGGCAAAAGAGATAGGGCTAAAAAGTTAGTCGATATCGACGTTAGCGTGTGACTTATGTTTTGAAGCTAATTCGCACCCAGGCAGTTTGGTACTCTGACCGAGAAGGTGACCGACTATGAGAAACTACTGAGGGAACTGATATCCAGGGTCGATGAAGACGATGCAAGACTGATTCGTGCCTCGCTGGAGAAGGTGAGTCTTTCACAACGCATTTACCATCCCCGTTCCTCTGCTCACTTTCGAAAGGAGTCGACTTATGAAGCCGAAGAAACCCCTACAGAAGGCACCGCTGAAGTGGCCCAACTTGGCGATGCTGAGGCAGCAGAGGAGTCGTCCGGAGCGGAATCAGAAGCTTCAGCCGGTGCTGGGTCCACGGGCGCACTCGATAGAACCGATGAGGACTTTACGCGTGAGCAGGCCAGGATGACAGGCTTCATGGGAAAAAATTCGGAGGTCACCTGGCTCCAGCGTCTGCGCGAGCAGAACAAGTATGGAGACCTGCAAGAAGATCGGCAAGGTAATGAGAGGCAACAGGCGCTGGCTGCCATGTCTAGTGCCTCGCTGACTTCAAGACGTCCAGTCGGCGACACGCGAATGCCCCTCTCGGAAGCGGACGATGGCTTCACGGTCAAAGATTCCAGTTATCACATGGACGACATGTCGATATTCATGTACGAGGCCGTGGATGCATACGAGATGCCTACGCCGGAAATTGCGGATCATCTGTTCAATGCATATATGCAGCGAGTTCACTCGTCCTTTCCCGTGGTCGGCAGGCTGAATCTTACAACTCAGTTTCGAAGATTCATTAGTGGCACCGTGCAAAGACCCCCGGAAAAGTGGCTCGCTATTCTCAACTTGATCTTTGCAATTGGCGCAAAATATTCGCACTTGATTAAAGCCGAATGGAAAGGCGATGAGAGGGATCACCTGATCTATTTCACCCGAGCTCGACTGTTGAGTATGAACTCTGAAACCATCTTTCATCATCCAGATTTGCAGCAGATCCAGGTACTAGGCTTGATGTCGTTTTACCTGCTGTGTGTCAGCCAAGTGAATCGGTGAGGACAGGCCATCATATTTTCAGTATCAGCGTAAACTGACGAGAGAGCAGTGCATGGTTGTTGAATGGGATCGCTATCCGAGGAGCTGGCGCCTTGGGCCTGAATATGCGCAACGACAGCAACGACTTGAAGGACTCACTCAAGGAGATCCGATACCGACTCTGGTGGGCTCTCTACGCCCTGGAACATCGTCTGTGCAATATGACGGGTCGAGTCAACTGTGTCATGGACGACCATTGCACTACACCCTTGCCAGTTCCCTTGGAAGAAGAACAATTTGAGACCGAGGAAGGTCAGAGACTTCTGAGCAAGGAAATACAACAGGGTGACCGCGCACCGTCCTCAAATTCGCAGACGCCGAGTATCGGATCGACCCCTTCAACCGACCGCTCTCGTTCGCAGACCAAAATCGACTCACGTTCACCTTCAATGCCCGGAGGGGTCAGAGCCGGTGACTTGGAATGGGCAAAGGACGTTCAACCTAACTCTTCGCTCTACTTTCTCCATGTGGTTCAGTTGACCCGCCTGACACAGAACATCTTCCATAGTCTCTACAACCCAGCCTCGATCAAAGGAACATGGTCAGAAGTTCAGGCCAAGGTGAAGGACCTCGACGAACGCCTTGAGCATTGGTATCGCAAACTGCCCCAGGCTTTTGCCTTTCGGCGGAATCAGCGCGAGCGCGGGTCTTACGAGTTCCGCTTGAACCTGGGCTTCTTTTACTACAGCACCAAGATGACCATTCATCGACCTTGCCTCTGTCGACTCGATCGCAAGATTCCCGGGCAGTCATCCAAATCACTCGAGTTCAACCGCAATTCCGCCGCTTCCTGCGTGGAGGCTGCAATGGACATGCTTCAACTCATTCCTGACAAGCCCAATGCTGTTGGTCTGATGCGAGTCGGCCCTTGGTGGAATATTGTACATTGGCTGGTTCAAGCGACCACGGTATTGATGCTTGAAATATCCTTCCGAGCCAATCACATGCCGGAAGAAGCAGAAACCATCTTCGAGTCATGCAAGAAAGGCATCCGCTGGTTGCATGCATTGGCAGAAGACAACATATCCGCTAGGCGTGCCTGGACATTGTGTTTCACACTGTTCAAGGAATCGGCCAGTAGAATTGGCCGCGACGTCGACGACTTGCCACAGGATCCTCCGGGAAAGCCTTCTCCGCAGCAGCAAGATATTTCCATGGCAAACTACTCTGCGGTCAGCAACCCTCTGTCCCACAATATGTACGTGTCGGCTCCCAGCGCGCCTCCCATCTATGGCACAATGCCTGATATGCCGAGTGCGCAAACATTTGCCGCTTTCGACCCAATGATGCGATATGACCAATATTTCGCCCCAGATATGCTGATGAACGAGCCCTCGATGCAATTCCCGCAGCCGACAGATGCGGAGATCGAGTTTATGAGTAATGTCTATCATGAGGACCAGGGTCCCCAGCAACAAGTTGGTGAGTCCAGTCAGGGACCCAGGATGAATTGAGATACCCAACCGAGACAAGTTCTAGAATGCGGGTTGCAGGGCGCATCGCATTTCAGGGGGCTGAGCGAGGATAGAAAGGGGCAGCACATCCACATTCCAGTCGCGATTGAGTTGGCATTCCACACTACGCGGTCTGAACATTTTGTAATTGAAATGCCCTGCCACTCGAACAATCTTTTTCTGCCACCTCTTGATGGCGGCATAAAAGTCCACGTCGAGTCCGCTTATCTTCGCTGGCGAAGGTCACAGGTTCCCTCCTCTTTGGTTGAGATCAGACTCAGCTTTTCACTTCAATACATGGAGATTCTACTACTTCTGATCGCCCTGGCGGCGCCTATTGCCTCCATCAAACATCACGAGGGGCGAGCCCATTTCCACGCCAGAGAACGTCGACAACAGCCCAACTCGCCCTTCGAGGGCTTGGGAGTGCTGGCAACCCCAGCTCCTGTCGCCGCAGCCTTCACCACCCCGTCAACTATACCCACAATATCCTCCTATGTCTTTCCCACGACGGTGATTCAAGAACCAGTTGCGACGGTGTGTCCTGACACCCCAGCTTCGTCAGCAATATTTTCAATCCTTCCAGTATCTTCGTTAGCATCCATAGTAGGAGCCAACACGACGCAAGGCTGGAATACCAATAGCTCAAGTTACATGCCCATCCGAGTGAATGCAACAGCCCTGCTACCCAATGGAAGCACAACAATCTTCTTGTCTACCAGCACGACCTACTTGCTACCGACGGCGCTAGCCACAGTACCTGCCATCGAACCTGACGAAGTAGAAACGGCCCGCATAATTTTGGACCAGAATGGATGTCAGACGGTATACAGTGCAAAAACTACGGCATGGTGCAGTACGACTGTGCAGCCAGCTGGAATGCTACCCGTTCCCGTCACCGACTGCGATCAATTTGTTACGTTTTCCAGCCAAAGACTTGATGCATGCTCTACGACGTTCGGATCAAGTTCTTTAAGTTCATCTCTCTTGCCCATGGAGACGGATGAGCCCGTGGCGTTCTATGCCGCCCATTGGTACGACCTTATACAAAGCCCAATTCCCAATATCGTCCAAGTCCAAGATTGTCTTCCTCGATCAACCGGATGGGACTGCATCACTTCGAGTGAAAGCTGGGATGTGGTCACTACCACGAGCACCAGTACCGGAACTAGTGTGGCTTCATTCGCAGGGGTAGGTTGAAGCCATTCCATTACATGTATTCCTCACTGACATTCCCTTCTTAGCCCGCTGTGATCACATCTGGAACGTACACAGTCACCACCACGTTATCCTTCGAATCGACCCTCACTACGACCACAGTGATTACTTCGTCAGCGATCAGTCGACTTAGGCTCGGGGGTAGCAGTGCACCCACTACATCAGAGCAAACAGTGACTGTGCTGCTGACGATGCCAACCACAAGGACCCTGTCATTGGACTCGTTGACCAGAACCACAGTAACCATTCAGCAGACTTCAACGGTCCAAGTAACAGAAACGAGGACTCGTACTTTAAGCGGTGGCTTGCCGAGTGCTACAGGACTAGCAAGTTAGCCTCCAAAAGCCACAAAATCAATAAGCACTTATCCACTCGAGAACTTTTTGCGGGCTGTTCTTTCTGATACGTTCCGCTACCGCATACTCTCTAGCGTTTGCCTGTTGTCCTTGGCCCGCGCCACACTGACATGAATTAATTCGAAAGGGATAACCGGAACAGGGACGTGCTTAGATTTGATCAGGCTACACCCGTTTCATTGTCCTACTTCCCTACAGTGGCATACGCCTTGCCCCCTGCTTCTTTGTCAATGTCGATACACTCCTGCAGCCCACACAAGTTGAAAGCCTCCTTAACGCCGCCAGCCGAACTCCTTGCGGTGGTCTTTCCGGTCGTTTGGAGTACCTTGAGCTCTTTGCCCACGCTTTCGAGAACTGGACCGATGCAGAGCCCGGGGTAGATGATGATGCGAAATCCCATCTTGGTCGCTTCTTCAATGGGGACTTCGGGAGTGGCGCCGCCTGGTACCACATTCAAGAGTACCGGAGTATCGCCCATGATCTTGCACACCTGTTCCATCTCTTCCTTTGATTGCAGTGCTTCCAGAAACACGGCGTCGACGCCAATTTTGACCGCCTCTTGCAGTCGCACAATCGCCTCGTCGAAGCCGTAGGTCTGTCGAGAGTCCGTGCGCGCAATCAGCACAATGTCGGATTGAAGTTGATTCCGCGCGGCAACCGCTGCTCGCAGTCGGCTGAAGTATATCTCCCTATCCACAATCTGTTTGCCGAGAAGATGGCCACATCTCTTCTCTTGCACCTGTTGTCTCATCTTGTCAGTCCGGTCGGGTCCAAAATCGGGCGCGATAATGGCTTATTGAACTGTACCTGATCTTCAATGTGGAGCGCCGCAACACCGGCACGAGCATACTGGGTAACGGTCCTCGTGACCATGACCGGTCCACCGTAGCCAGTATCGGCGTCTGCAATCAAGGGCACTGAAGGATTGAGCGATGCGATCATCTCGGCATTGCTTCTCATGTCGTTCAGAGTGGCGATTCCCAGGTCCGCCCACCCGAGTCTGGACATTGATGTCCCTGCACCAGTCTGTTGAGAGAGAGATGACTTTGTTTAGTACATTGTTTTGTTGTTTCTTCTCTGTGAGACGTTTGTCTCGGACCTAACCTACCATGTACAGGGCATCGTAACCAGCCGCCAAAGCCAAGCGGGCTGTGAAGCCATCAAAAACCCCCGGACACACGACGACTTTGGAGGGATCTCTCAGCATTTCTCTCAACCGCTGGGCGCCGGTCAGTGGCGAGCATGCTTTCACAGTCTTTGTATTCGTCGTGTCGTTGCCTACGGAACCCATTTTCGAGACTGATGTTGGAAAACAACTTGGAACAGTTCGCTTCTTCGTGTTATCTTGGCTAAATGTATAGAAGCCCCAGATGAAACATCTACGAACAAGTTATATGGACTATAATAATATCCCCATCCGAGGCACTTCCCGACCCGGTCCAACTCCAACGTGAGCGGGGGTGAGAGACGATTGACGCCGATGTCGAATCAAGCATTAGTCCGATTCTCGCACCGAAATCCGGACATGACACAAGAATCGGCCTGACTAGACAAGCTGCGTACCGCGGCTGCGTATCCAGCTCGCAACTTCATTCGCAGGCCGCGGAGAGCGGATGGTCAGGCCCGCGATGGGATTTCTGTCCCATACTAGATCCTGTCCGGTATGCAGCGCGTACGCGGCACCGACGCGGGGTCCTCTCCAGACATTCTGATGCCAGGCCCGGTCCCGAGATCCAATATATGTCTCCCTCCCAAGTTCTACGGTAAGGGCAGACGACTCAGCTCACATCAGATCAGATCAGACTAGACCAGGCAATGGAGACGACAACAGAGACGCTGCAAAACACCCGTTTGGAAGATAATCGGGATGATGAGTTTGAGAGCAAACTACGCGACCTCCTGTCCCGTGTCAGGAAAGTCGACTTGACGGCTCTCAACCTCAGAGCCGAGAAGTCGTCTTCCAAAAGCATCCCCGCCGTTTTGCTATGCTACGCCGAGGCGTTGAGAGATGCGCGTCAGACGCCCGAAGCCGAAGCGCTGGACCAGGTGCGCGAGAAGGCGCTCGATAAGAAAGCCTTTGGTGGCCTCGGTCTGCGTCAGGATGACGACGACAGCACCGCTACTCCTGCTCAGCAGTCAGAGACCCTCTTCCTGGTCGAGGCGTGGCTCGAAGCCATCAACTCCAGAGAACGGGCACAAAACTTCTTGTCGTATAGGACCTCCCCGGTGGAAGGCACGAGACCTATGACTCTGGCGCAGAAGATCTTTGCTCAGCACGTGATTGGGGAGAAACCATCAAAGGGGCTGACGGCGGGCGACGTCGTGAGGGTCGGGATTGACTGGATCCTGGCGTCCGAATTGTCCTGGAGTGTATGAATTTCGACAACTCCTTTCTGGGTTTCCCGTCTGATGAAATGCTGACACTTGACACAGGGCATGGCCCGGACATGGAGACGTCTAGGCTCTCCGGGAATCTGGCGCAACGACCGGTTCTGGCTGGCCGGCGACCACGTCGTCCATCCGGCGGTGGCGCAGAACCCCAAGATCAAGACCCTGGTCGAGATCTCAGAAAAGGCAAAACGGGAGTTCAAGATGACAGAGTACCAGGGCATGAATTACACCATCATGCATACAGAGTTTGTCCGAGAACGTATCGAGCCGGGCATGCTCGCCATCGGCTCCGACTCGCACACCTGTTCTGGCGGCGCCGTGGGCTGTCTATCAATTGGACTCGGCACGGCGGACGTGATGATGACTTTGACGTTGGGAGAGACGTGGTTTAAGATCCCCGAGTCGGTTCTGATCGAGTTCGTCGGTCAGCCCGCCTTTGGCATGTCCGGCAAGGACGTCATCCTCTATATCCTCGGCGAGCTGAAGCGCAACACCGTTGCTGCGGAGCGCATCGTCGAGTTTTGGGGTGAAGGTCTCAAGTACCTCTCCGTTGACGCGAGGTTTGCCATCTCAAACATGTGCACCGAATTCGGCGCCATCACGGGCATCTTCGTCCCCGATCGCATCACAAGCGACTACATTGCCCGGCGGCGAAGGAAGGCCAACCGCGTCAACTCGCTCTACTTCCGCCCCGACGCCGACGCACCTTACGCCGGTAGGTACACCATCGACCTCTCGAAAGTCGAGTCGTCCGTGGCAGTTTATCCGAACCCGGACGACGTGGTCCCCGTCTCGCAGATGGCCGGCAAGCAACTCGACGGCGTCTTCATCGGCGCCTGCACCACCACCGAGGAAGAGCTGGTCCTCGCCGCGCTGGTCCTGAAAGTCGGCCTAGATAGGAAATTGCCCCTGGCAAAGGGCAAGAGACACTATGTGCCTGGATCATTGCCTATCGTCGAGAAGCTCAAGGACCTGAAGCTCCTCGAGATATACGAGGCCGCGGGCTTCACGCGTGGTCCGCCGGGGTGTTCGTACTGCGTGGGTCTCTCGGCTGAGCACGCCGATGAAGGGGAGACTTGGTTGAGCTCGCAGAATCGCAATTTCCAGAACCGCATGGGCAAGGGTGAGCCAACTCCTTCGTCATTTTTCATGCACTGTTTTTTCCCTGAGCTCCCCGGAAAGAGAGTGTCTCTTCCAATCATTTGTTTTGTGCGCGTGCTAACAATCCCTTCCTCACTCGCTTCCTTATCACAGGTGCATTCGGCCACATCACATCCGCAATGGTCTGCGCTGCCTCGAGCTTCAGTATGTCCATCACCAGTCCCGCGGAGTTTCTCAAGGACCTGGACATGGACTTCTTCCGACGGTACCGTCCTCTCCCTGAGGTTGATATGGTTCCGGTGGAATACGTCGAGCCGGATCTCAGCCAGGCATCGAGCGATGCTGTGCAGACGAACGACAACAGCAGCAGCAGTGCACCCACCAGAGCCACGACCACCACGAAGTCTTCACTCCCGGACGCGGATGCGGAAGCCGAGCCGGCGAGAAAGCTGGACAAGATCACCAGCAAGATCGTCACGCTGGGCGACTTTATTGATACGGACGCGGTAAGTCGGTTCAGAAATAGTTTCCTCCCTTCACTTCTCCCCAAGCAAAAAAGGCTGACTTTTATCTCTCCCTTTGTGGTCCCAGCTCGCTCCAGGTCATACTCTGACTTCGTGCGTGACCGACGAGGACTTTGGCGAGCACGTCCTCGAGCACACACACCCGGACTTCCGGGCAAAAGTGCGCGGCGGGCAGCAGGTCGTGGTGGCTGGGCATGCGTTTGGCGTGGGATCGAGTCGCGAGATGGCTGTGGGTGCTTTGAAAGGTATGTAGTACTTTTTCCCCTTGCGCATTTAACATCACCCTGCCCCCTTCTGGGTTTTCCCTCTCCTCCCTTTCTCTCTATTCAATACGAGTCTCTTGCACGAATGATAACGCACAATACCTGACCATCCTGAATCTGGACAGGCGTGGGCGTCCAAGCCGTGATAGCCCGCTCATTCGCCTTCATCTACGGTCGCAACCAGCCCAGCCTGGGCCTCTTGGGCGTCACAATGACGGACGACGCGTTCTACGAAGCGGCCCAGGAGGGGAAGGAGATCACGCTGGACATCCCCGCCCGCACCATCACGGTCTCTGGAAAGACGTTCCCCTTCAAGTTGTCCGAGATGGAGTACAACCTCACAATCAATAACGGCGTCGCTGAGAGTTATCGTAAGTTTGGCAAGGGCATCTGGGAGCGGTTCACGGGTGCGGGGAAAGAAGAGGTCGAGATGTCCATCGTCAGAGCGGCGGTGCAGGGCGGTGGAGAGGAAGGTAAGGTAGTGGATAGGAAATTGGACTGGTAAGGAATGTAGCTAATGATATTGTGTTACCTGTCCCATCCTATAGTTAGTCTCCCCGTTTTCAACTTTTGGTGTGGTCTCCCTCGTCGGACAGTGTGGCTCGCTCCGAATCTTTGATCCGTTCAGGCCCTTGGCCTTCGGGGAAGGGCGCGAACTTGTCAATGAGGTAGTACATGTCGTCAAATGCCCTGTATGAGGAACATACGGTCAGTTCACGCATTGTCCAGAGAATGTGCTCTGACAAGCAACCACGGGGATGGAGACCCACGTTTGACGGACGGCCTTCCCCTGGCCCCGATGGTTCACCGAGTATAATATGTTATAGTAAATGCAATAGAGTCGATTTCGATCGGCCCATTCTTCTGTCGGCTCGCTGGGCTCGTTATAGCGGAGGTACGTCTGTGTATAGATTTTGTGGTGGATCTTGTTGTAGCTGCATCTCCAGTTCCCAATCTCAAGCTCGTGGTGTGCATACATGGCGGCGGCGTCAAAGAGGTAGATGGCCCCCGTCTGGTACGAGGTCCCCGTGTTGCCTTCCCAAAGATCGCCGTGGATGAGGGACGGCTTCAGCACGCGGCCATCTTTGGTGAGGTTATCCAGGAGGTAGGGGACCACCTCGGCAAGAAGCCGATCCTCGAGGGTGCTGAGAGCGTCCCAGGCCCCATTTTCCGCATCGTCCAGTGCAATAACATGACGAAGCAGATTGGTGAAGAACGTCGTCCAATTACTCTCCCAGGCAATCGCCTGAGGATTCCGTCCCTGACATGTCGGGACGTGGAAGCCAAATTTTCCGGTAGGCGAGACACTGGTTTTATGCAGCCTCGCCAATTTGGAACAGAGCTGATCGGGCTCTGGTACGCGATCAGACATGTCAATGAATTCGGCCAGGAAATAATATGTCTCGACAGAGGAGGTTGAATACTTCCCCCAGGTGTATGGTTTTGGAAACAGTTCCGGCATAGTCTTGTATAGCTCTGACATGGAGTTGAATTCGCCTTCGAGCATCACCCGGCCGGCTTCTCCGACGGCACATTTTAGAAAGAAGGTTGCAGGGGTACCATCAGGCTGTTCCACGTCCAGACGGGCGGTCGCCGTCCATTTCGACTGACCACACTTGTTAGCAGACAAGACGGTGGTGCGCACGGGAAAGCAGCTGATGACATTGTCGTCGACAGGAAAGTCGCCCGCTATCGTTGTCGATTGAGGACTCTCATAGTCGACGAGCTGGGACGCAGCAGCGGTCATCTCAAACAGAGTCCAGACGAATCTCCAGGGGAACCAAAGTTGAAGCAACAGATGTTGGGACATAGGTTGAGAGAGCTTTGCGCCAGGCTCGAGAGAAAGACATCGCAGGAGGTCGCATCTCTGAGCCCTTTATCGTTGGAAAGTCCAAGCCAGGGAGGTTGGGTATTGCGTTGCGCAGCTCGAGGGGTAAATTGGTGGTGTCTCGTACTCTCCTTGCTTCGAAGGTGCTAGCCGGGTATGGCAGGATACGAAGGTTGGGAATGCTCACCAACAACGTAATCATCGTGCTCATACATTCCAGCTGGACGACTGAACCAAAGAGGGCCACAGCGTCTAGGAGATATTGTAGCTTCCAGGACAAGTACAGCCGCTCCCAATCAAGTCGGGTATAGGTATGCATCAGCTGTCTCATAGGAAGATGGCTTGTCATGTTGATGTTTCTATATCTCACCTGAATGCCCTTCGACTAGGTATTGAGGCGGATCCTTGCGTGACAACCGTGCACTGACATTCCCCTATGATGTATTGGCATCTGCTACAGTCTCTGGATATGGTAACTTACCTCTGCTTCGTATTGAAAGTTTGAAAGGACTCTAGAGACCAAGAAATCCATGGAGCCCAAAGAAGTAGAAGGTGGCTCGACGCCCATCAGCGAGGCAGTAACTGTCCCATATACAGTCTTCGGGACAAATCAAAAACGGCTGCTCATTGCGCTGCTTGGATTTGCTACCATTACTTCTCCGCTGACGGCCACGATATATTTTCCTCTTCTGCCTCTTCTAAGAGAGCATTTTCACACCACGTCGCAGGCTATCAACCAGACACTCACGATCTATATCATCTTCCAGGCGATCTCACCGGCGATATTCGGACCCTTGTCGGACTCTGTGGGCCGGAGACCGTCATATCTATTCACACTGTCGCTCTACATGGCGGCGAACTTGGGCTTAGCCCTGAACAAGAACCACTACGGTATTTTGCTGGGCCTAAGGGCGATACAGAGCCTTGGTGCAAGTGCAGCTTACGCCATCAGCTTTGGCGTTATCGCTCATGTCTGTGTGCCAAGCGAAAGGGGGAGGATGCTGGGACCGGTCAGCATGGCGTTGAACCTGGGCGCTTGTATTGGGCCCGTGGTCGGCGGATGGGTCGCATATTCCAGCGGCAGCTTTGCATGGATCTTTTGGACACTGGTCATTGTCGGAGGGTTGCTGTTATTCTTGGTCGGGACCTTCTTGCCGGAGACGGCTCGATCGCTTGTGGGCAATGGCGAGAAGAGAGCGGGCCTACCAGTCTGGGAATGGACATGGCTGCGTATTATCATGCGGCTCACCTCGATCTATCTGCCGAGGAAGAATCCAGAACACACGCGTGGGGCCGGGCGTGGATCGTCGCGAGGACAGCTGGACCAGGAGAAACCGTCAACCTACCCGGCGCTCCTCTCACGGCTGCAGGTAGGCAACCCGCTGACCTGCCTGCGGATCATCTTCCACCTCGATACCTTCTTCGTGCTCTGGATGCATGGATCGTTCTACACGGTGGACTACTCGCTAGTCGCCGCAATCCCGGACATATACAAACAGATCTATCACTTCAACGAGTTGCAGATTGGGCTGACCTATCTACCGCGCGGCATCGGGATCATCGTGGGTGGTTACTGCATCGGCAAGGTCATGGACTTCAACTACAAAGCCACGGCCAAGAAGATCAATTGGAATATCGACCGTGTGTCAGGCGACGACTTGGGAGAGTTTCCGATCGAACGGGCTCGGGCCCGCGGCAGCGGCTGGCTGTTGCTCGTTTCCACATGCGGCCTCATTGGATACGGCTGGGCTGTACATTATCATGTCCACGTGTCAGTCTTGCTGATCTTGCAGTTCATGCAAGGATTCTGGGGCACGTGCTTCTACACGGTCTACAATACGTTGCTGGTGGATGTATTCTCACAGAGTCCGAGCACGGCAGCGGCCGCTGCGAGCATCACGCGCTGCGCCATGGCGGCCGCAGGCGTCGCAGTGTTGCAGCCTCTGCTCGACGCCGCAGGTAGAGGTTGGTATTTCACAGTCTTGGGCTTGTGGAGCGGCAGTTTTGGCGGAGTGGCGCTGTGGTGTACAGTAGGGAGCAAAAATCCAAAAAATTAGCAGGTTTACCGAGCGTGTAACAATACAATAGCGAATAGATCTGCGGCTAGTGCAAATAACAGGGTGTAAACAACACGTCACTACGCAATAACTAGAGCGTTTTATTACTTATTAATAGGCTCAATCGATTCCTCGTTATCGGTTTTATATATATCTATCATTTATTTACGCGTTAATTATACCTTCGGGCGGCTCGCACCCCCGAAAGTCAAAGTAAATTCGTATCAATATAGGTACTTAACTAGTACTTAGTATACGCCTAATGGCCGTTGTACGATTAAATAACGTTTCCGCCTCCTTTATAATATAGTAACGATATCGGGATAAAGTAATTATAGCTAGTTTATCGCTAGGAAACGGCGTAGTTCGCGGACGACTAAGGGCGATCTATAAGGAGACTTAAAACGCTATCCTCGAATTCCTCGATAATATCCCCTAGACACGTCGAGATAAGATCTACGACCTCCTAAGAGACGAGTTTAATATATACGTTTATCTAATAATAGTAGAGAGGCTATTAGAAGAGCTATAGATTATATATAAGCGGGTTTCGAGGATTAATATACGCCGCGACGAGGACCTTATTATAGCGTTCTTAGCCGATATAATACGGTTTACGGCTAAATAACTTATTACTCTTAATAAGAGTACTATAAATAAGAGGACTAGCGATCGTAAATTTAGCTAGTCGTCGCGTAAAACGCTCTATAGAGTATATACTTCTATAAGATATAGTACTCGATAGAGTATTCTACCTACGCTTATAATCGAGGGCTAGCTTATCTAGGAAATATTCTATAGCTTATTTAATAGCTAGAGATTTATAAACTTTATAGAGAGACTATTAGGATAAATAAACGCGTTTCTAGGGTCTCGATCGGTACTATTATTAGATAATACTTCTATATATTATAGCGAACGGATATATACTCTCTATCGCTAATACGACGTAATTCTTACCTATTTATCCCTCTATTCGCCTTATCTAAACCTAATCGAGATATCCTTTTATAAGTTAAAGGAATAGATAAGGAAATACCGCGAGATTAGCTATTAATATAAGGAGGAATTCTATAGGTTTATCGACCTTAGAATGGCTAATATTTACTCTATAAAGATAGTAAAGGACTACTTTAAAAAGTACGGTTATAGATTCGCCGTAAGCCTAGACGAAGAGGAACGCGAGATAACGCTAATTAAGGTAGTAATTAGAGGCCTTATTAAGTAGGAATAGATATATCTATCTACGATATCTAAGCGATATCTAAGCTAGATTAACGTCTATAACTAATATTTCTATAGCTAGATCGATTCCTATGAAAGCTAGGTCCCTAGCTAATTTGGCTAGGGATCTAGCTTTTATAGGAATCGATCTAGATCTCGTACTATAGCTAGCTACCTAAGTAATCTATTTCAACACTATCTATTCTACCTTTTATTAACGTTATAAGAACCTCGATTAGCGCTTATCTAGCGCTATTCCGTTAGCGTTTCCTTATACTATTTTATATAATTATTATAGATCTAGTCTATAACGCCGTATTAGACCGGTATTAAATTCTATATAATAATAGCGCGCTTAGTTAACGAGATTAATCTCGTCGATATTAGTTACTATAGAGAGCTCTTCTATATTTAATTCCTCGTTTATAAAGGTCTTGAGGTTCTTCTTAATCTTAGTAACGAATCCGCCGTCGATATTTATACGTTCCTAGGCGCTATTAGTAATATTACGGAAGTCTATAAATCCCTATCCCGCCTCCTATAGAGTCACTTTAAATGTATTAAACTCGTGTCTATAGGTAGGTGTTACGAACCGACCTTCATGCGGCCAGACAAACCTGGAGCAGGAAGGGAAGGTCAGGCGAGGGAAACGTGATATAGCCTCGTTGGCAAGGCTGATCAACACGTGATAACCAAGAGGGGAAACAACCCGTTACACTCGTTGCCAGGTTACATAACGAAGGACTGCAATAGGTGCAACAGTGCAATACCTAGACCTACCTAGATAGGAAACCTACCTAAAGTATATAGTCAGCTAGGGACGCTTCTATAGGAAGTATAGTCAACCTCAGTTATAAATAATCGAGTTATTCTCGGTTTGATCGCTTTGCGTACAGCTATATACTATACTCTTAGTTTCCGTCTCTACTACATTGAGCCCCATATTACGAGTCGCCTTACAACACGTGAGGTGTCAACGAGCAAACCCGAGGTGGTTTACTTAGTAATATAGCAGTAGGGCTCAATATAGTAGAGACGGAAACCAAGAGTATAGTATATAGCTATACGTGAAGCGATTAAACCGAGAACAACTCGATTATTTATAACTAAGGTTGACTATATAGAAAGCTATAGACTTGTACTGAGACTATATAGATAAAGGAGATTCGTATAGATCTATATAGCTCTACTTAGCCTTAGGAGCATAATAGAGTATGCCGCTCTATATAGCTCTACTCAGCCTTAGGAGCATAATAGAGTACACTACGTACCCTAGCTTATATCGTTACTCCTTTCGGCAAACCTTCTCTCTTATTCTTATACCGTAGCCGTCCTTTTTAGCCTATTCGTAACACTTCCCCCTTCCTAGCTTCTTTATCGTCCTCGATATACTTAAGGTAGACCGCTTCCCGACCCTCCTTCCTTTGTACTACTTTCCTTTCGCATAGCTAACTATACGTCTTTAGTCTAACCGTGTTTCTAAACCTACTCCTCGCATCTCCTCTACCTAACGTCGTAAAGCCGCTACCGAACGAATCTAATCTCTCGGTCGCTAATTCTTTAAAATAGGCCGGTATTCGAACTATATTACCTCGGACTCTCCTTATTAGATAATAGAAGGGTAGTCGATATATAGTATATATCGTAGCAAAAATAAGAAAGTTAGCGAATATAATAGATGTTTTTCGGTCTTCGATTTCGACAGTCTCCAGGATCAACGCGAGCGAATATAGCGTAAGATAGAGGAAAAAGATAGGCGGATAGGGGAGCTAATTACTTCTCTAATATTAATCTAACGTAAGAAGGACTAGTTATAATAGTAGATATAACACCTTCTTAGTAAACAAAAAAGGATATTATCACGAGAGTTAGAGACCCTAGACGCTATCGATATAGTATCGGCCTCGGACGACTTATCGCGTTTTGCTTTTGCGTTAGACCCTACTTTAGAACCGTCGGTTTAATAAATAGTCGAGTTCGAGGGTCTCTTCCCTATCCTTAGTGACACTAGATAATCCGCTCTTTCTACTTCAGCGAATCCATAATCTACTAGTTTCGTCTTTTTATTTCCTTATCTCTAGATATCCGCGCTATTCGGATAAGATATTAGTAGTATTCGATAATAAGTGGCTTCGGTAAGTCTTCCTTCTTTTCCTAGGTTTGTATTTCCTAAGTTAACTATCGTACTAAGTACTTTGTTAGTAATAGATGCCCTATACTAGCGATTAACTTTTCCGGAGTTCTACGTTCTACGTATATCTCTATAAGGTTTTTACTTTAGAGGTACCGTTAGACTTCTTTAGGTAATAGGTTCTCTACGATTTCCTACGTATTATCTTCCGAGTCGTACCTTAACTATCTTACTAGGTAGACTAGTTTAAGCTCTTCGATTTCGGGTTAGTATTTAATAATTTTGTCAATAAAGAAGTTATTTCTATTAACTAGTAGCCCGTACTTCCGGTAATACCTCCGTATATCTTATTTATCTAGGTTATCGAGTAGTTCCTACGTATTTTCTTCCTTTAGATATCCCTTCTACTTAATTAAGTAATATAGTATCCCGTCTTATACCTCACATTTTTCGATCCTCTCGATTTCGTACCTTAGTTCTTAAGTCTCCGAGTCTATTTCTATAGGTCCTAGTGTCGTATCCGGGTTCTTATATAACTCGAGTCTATCTTTGTGAAATATAGGATATATTTTCAAGTTTGCCGGTAGTTCAACCTCGAACGTAACTAGTCCTAACTTTTTCTTAATACGATAGGATCCGATTTTTATATAATCTAGTTTATCGCTTAGTCGTTTTATTTTGATATTTTTTCGTCGTATATAGACTATCTCCCCCTCTTTAAGGTCTAGTCCCTTAGATCTTTTCTTATTTTCTCTTATTATTGTCTTTTCTACTATTCTTTATAGTTCTTTTTATATCATTTTATATAGTTTCTTAATATTTTCGATTTATATTTTTACTTCCTCTAATATTGGTTTCCTAAATTTTGATTCCGTAAACGTCTTTAGGTATTTCCTATAGTTTACGAAGAACGGCGATATTCCTATAACGACTATACTATTATTAAATACTATTTATACCGTAGATAGTAGCTATACCTAATTATCTTACTTATAATTGACGTAGTATCGTAAGTATTGTTCTAGCGTTTAATTTATTCTTTCCGTTTATCCATCCGTCTATAGGTGGTACGCTATCGATAATTTATATTCCGTCCCTAGTAGATCCGTAAGGGATTACTAGAACTGTAACGTAAATAGCTTATCTCTATCTGATATGATTTTATCTAGTATTCTGTATTGTACGATTATTATCCTTATAAAGAGGTATACGAGATCTTTTACTATAGCTTTTTCTATAAACGATAGTATATAGGCGTACTTCGTCAATCTTTCTACAACTACCATAATATTATCGTATTCCTTACCCGTAAGGGGTTCTTTAGATTTCGGTAGCTTTATAATGAAATCGATCGTTATGGAGCTCTATAATTTATTTAGTGTTTATAGTACTATTAGGAGTCTATAAGGCCTATACCTTTCCTTTTTTATTTTCTTATAGATATCGCATTTTCCGATATATTCTTCCACGTCTCGTCGTAGGCCTTTCTAAGTGAAGTCCCTCGTAATAAGTTCTATTATCTTTACGATTCTAGGATATCCCGTAAGTTAACTATCGTATCTTTATTATAGTACCTCTTTCTTTTGTTCTTCTATAAAGTCTATATCTATAACTACTAGTGTGTAGTTATGCCCCCCATATTATAACGTTTCTCCGTTATCTTTAAGTAGCGAATCTAGATTTGGCTAAGTAGTTCCCATATAGTCTAGTCTTCTACTCAAAGTGTCTACTCGACTATTTTCCGTTCCTTTAATATAGTAGATTCTGAAATCGTATCTAGCTAATATCTCTATCTATCTAACTTATCGTTAATTTAGTTCCTTTATTATTATCTAATATATAAGATTTTTATAGTCCGTATAAATCTATATCGGGAACTTCGCCCCTTCTAGGTATACTCTCTACTATCTTAGTACTTCCATAATTACTAGTAATTCTTTATTATAGATATCGTAATTTGACTTTAGTTAGGTTATTCGTCTCGAGTAGTAAGCGATAGGTCGTGATCGGCCGTTTTCGTCCTTTTGTGAAAGATAGGCTCCTATTACTTTATCTAATATATCCGTCTCGAGTATAGCTTCCTTCTCCGGATTGAATAGTATAAGGACTAACGTAGAGGTTATCTATCGTTATAGCTCGTTAAAGGCTTTCTTATATTCCTCGTTCCAGTCGAAGCTTTATTCTTTCCTTATCAAGTTTATAAGAGGTGCCGCGATTCTTAAAAATCCTTAGATAAACCTCCTATAGTAGTTGATAAGTCCTAAGAACTATTACACTTCCTTAATATTTCTTAGTACTAGCTAGTCGTTAACCGCTTATACTTTATTAGGGTTTAGCGTAAGTTCTTATAACGATACGATATAGCCTAGGAATACTATCGTATATTTATAAAATTCGTATTTACTTAGTTTAATTAGTAGATCCTTTTCTTTAAGCGCTTATAGAACTAGTCGAATATATCGAATATATTCTTTATAAGTCTTAGAGAATATAAGGATATCGTCTAAATATATAATAATAAATTCGTCTAAGTATTCTCTTAACGTATCGTTTATAAGTGCCTAAAAAGTAGCGGAAGCGTTAGTTAGTCTAAAGGGCATTACCTAGTACTTAAATAATCCCTATCTAGTTCTAAACGCTATTTTCCACTCCTCTCCCTCTTTTATCCGTACTCGGTAGTAGGTATCTCTAATATCGATTACCGTAAACTATTTTACCCCTAATAATCGATCTTATAGTTCGTCGATCCTTAGTAGTAAGTATCGGTTTTTCTTTATAATAATATTAAGTTTTCTATAATTAATATAAGGTCTTAATCCTCCGTCCTTCTTATTTACGAAGATAACTCTATATAAGATTTTGGATTCTAAAGGTCTAATAAACCTTTTTGCTAAATATTTCTCGATATAGTCTTTAAGGAAGTCTTCTTCTTTTTTAGATATCGGGATTAGCCCTCTATAATATATTAGCTCTTTTCTATCTTCGAACGGGATTTTATAGTCCTATAGTTTATATTCAAATAAGGCTACTTCGCCTTATCGTTTCTATATAAGACTTTCGAAATCTTTATATTCCGGTAGTAGTTCTTCCACACTAGAACTAGCTAGTATTCTTTCTATCGGTCGTACTAATACTGTTTTCGTTAGAACCTTTGAAGTTAATCGAGCTTCCATTTTCTTAATACTACGTGCCGTAAATGTTAAAGTCTTCGTTTTCCAGTCGATTATTGGGTTATATTCTTAAAGCTAGTTTATTCCTAATATTATATCGAATTATAGTATTATTATGATATCTAAAGTCGCTTTTTCCTTATATCCTAAAATTGTTAACGGAACTTCTTTTAATTCGTAAGTAATCCACTTTAATAGTCGTCTATCTACTATCGTAAGTAGATACGGAAGCTATTTCCTTACTTTATATTTATATAACTATTTAGCTATACTAGTACTAATATAGCTTCGATTAGCTCCCGAGTTAATTATGACCGATACTTAGAGATCCGCTAGTTCTACCGTGAGGACTACGTAGCGGCTATCCGTAGTCATTTCCCTCAACTCCTAAGGCTTTCTAATCCTTAGATTGTTATTATAACTTCCTCGTCTCTTTAGGTCGTCACTTATAAGTTTTTTAGCTAATATATATATAGTTTATCTCTCTATCCGCACTTCTCGTTCTAATATTCTTCTAACCTTCCGAATACTTCGTTCGGATATATTAGTATATATAGTATTGTTAGGTCTATATTATAAACGTATTTATATACGATTTATATAAGGTACTTTTCTTCATCGGGGTATGAGAAATCTCCGGCGATAAAACTTCTATCGGCTCTATCGTCGACTAGCTCGTCCAGAATATATAGCTAATTAGGACTCCTATTACCTTCTACGCTATCGACGAACATTATATTTAAGTTACTGTTTTAGTAATATACGTGTAACTCTTTCCTCTAAGGGTACTCTTACTCTTCGCATATAGCGCCGGCGGCTAGTAGGCTACCGTACACTCCCTTAGGGATTAGGAACTCTAGGTATTTCGGATCGATATTATAGTAATATAGATATTATTCTTTTTCGGTGTAGAGTACCTCGTTATACTCTAGTCTTCTATAATAGTAGTCTAGGTTTTCGCGGTTATCGATCACTCTCTACTTTCTTAGTGGTCCTATCCTAGATAGGATTGGCTCTTCTATAATTCCTATATCTTTCCAGAATTGCTCTTATTAAGTCCTTTACCTAACGACTTTCTTTATTATTCCCTCTAGAATATTAATTCTAACAGTATTAGGTTCTGCCGATTAGTGTATATAGCTATTTTCTTTCTCTTTATAGTCTCTATCCTAACACTACTATAGGGTAACTTTACGTATTGTTATTCTTAGGATTTCGTATAGTATAAATACGACATATCGGTATCCTTTACCGTATATATAGTCTTCCTTATAAGGTTTCACGTCCTAATAGTTTATTACGATTTTAACTTCTTTTCCGTCTATATTAAGTATAACGTATTGTCGTGAGACGATATCATCGCTTATTATCAAGTTTTTATCTTCTTCGTCGATAATCGTCCCGTCATCTCGGTAACTCTCGTATAGTGCGTATCCCTTAGCGTATCCTATTGTTAAATCGTCACTATCGTCGTCTACGTTCCCAATATTAGCCTACGCTTTTAATATATACGCGGCTACGTTACATTCCTAGCATCTTAGATACGTATAATCACGGTCAATATAGCGTACTATATTATATAACTCGGATCCCGTCATCACATTAAGGCTTTATAATAGTACTATTAGTACCGTAACTACGTCTTCCCCTTTTCCTACGTGCGAATATTCCCCTAGAACGGTATATTCCACGTTCTAGCATATCGATAGGTATATTATAGTAGGTTCGGTTACGGGTTGACTTAAATTAATGATAGGATATATATATTCCTCTATCTTCCTATAATTATCGTCGTACTAACACTATATACCTTTCTAGTACGGGGTGATAAGTACTAGTTCCCTATCGTTATACTTAATCATAATAAATATAGTAGGTTCGTTCGGTTCTAGTATACGCATTATCTAGATATCTTATATATCTTCGATCCTCTTATTCGTAGCCTTAAATACTTCCTAGCGCTTTAATATTACTCTAATCTTCCTAACTTTCCTTGGTTACTTTGGAAACTATCCACTCCCTACCTTCTCGGAGTAGTAAATAAGGTAGTCGTCTACGTAATATACCGTCTAGGATAAGATCTTATATCGTTCTTTAAGTTCCTATTCTTCTAAGGTAGCTTCTTCCTTAGGAATCGTTTCCTTATAGTAGAGTCTACCTACCTATTATCGAGACTCCGTACCTAGATGGCCTATTTATACTATTATATTCTAACTATCGACTATTATCTAGGTTTCCTATAAAGTATCGGCCTTTATTTCTTCATAACCGGCTATACCGTCGTCTATCATATATAGTATACGGACCGTTTTGTATTCTTTCGTACGGTATCCGGATTTTCCGTATATATAGTATAGATTTTCTTTCTTACGTTTCTCTCGCTCCGACTTTAATATCCTACGCCCTAGTTATTTTTTCTTACGATAATCCTCCGGGGCCGCGCGAATACGTACCTACTAGCGGTCTAGCCCTACGCGGAGGATATCTAAGTCTATTAGGTCGCCGTAATATTGTTTGTTCTTATAAGTCGTTCCCCTAAAATATAATCTCTTTCTTTCTAACTATCGTTCGTATAACTAGTTATCGATCTCGATAGAACGTTTAACGAGTACCTTATACTCGTTAGGACGATCCGTTCCTATCCTATCTTTAACCGAATCCTTCAGGCCTTAGTAGTAGACTAAGGCGAAAGCTTTATCTTCCTAGTTAAGCTTTAACGCTAGACGTTAGAATATAGCGTAATAGCGAGCCGCGGATCTAGCTTATTTAAGTTGGTGGATCCGCTATAAGACTACTTATTCCTCCCCTAGTATTCTAAAGATCTATTTAATACGTTCTTCGTACATACCGAAGTTGCTAAAGATCAAATTAGTCTCCTCGTCTCGTTATCCGACGGTAGATCCAAGATAATCTTCTATAATAGATTCGAACTATTTAAACGTAGATCCGCGAAGTTAAAGTCCTACGAACAGAACCCGCTCCGTATAGGTAGAGTACTTAGCACGTTATAAGGTAAATATAGCCTTTAACTATATAAGATATATATCGAGCTTACTTCTATCTCTATAGAAGTGTTCAACCTTAAGGTCGTCTTTCATTTTTCCGACGTCTATATTATTAATAGTTAAGGTATTGACACTTATTGAAGATACGTTAGGTTATTAGGTAAGCCTAGGCTCGGGTAATTTAGGGTTAGAGCTACTAGATATAGCCGTTAATTCCACTCGCTATCCAAGAAGATAGTCAAAATATTACGAGTCGCCTTATAACACGTGAGGTGTCAACGAGCAAACCCGAGGTGGTTTACTTAGTGATATAGCAGTGGGGCTCAATATAGTAGAGACGGAAACTAAGAGTACAGTATATAGCTGTACGTAAAGCGATTAAACCGAGAATAACTCGATTATTTATAACTGAGGTTGACTATATGGAAAGCTATGGACTTGTACTGAGACTATATAGACAAAGGAGATTCGTATGGATCTATATAGCTCTGCTTAGCCTTAGGAGCACAATAGAGTATGCCGCTCTATGTGGCTCTACTCAGCCTTGGGAGCACAACAGAGCACACCACGTGCCCTAGCTCATGTCGTCACTCCTTTCGGCAAACCTTCTCCCTTATTCTTATACCGTGGCCGTCCTTTTTGGCCTATTCGTAACACCCCACTACTATATCACTAAGTAAACCACCTCGGGTTTGCTCGTTGACACCTCACGTGTTATAAGGCGACTCGTAACATTTTGACTATCCTCTTAGATAGTAAGTAGAATCAACGACTATATCTAGCAGCTCCAACCCTAAATTACCCGAGCCTAGACTTACCTAATAACCTAACGTATCTTCAATAAGTGTCAATACCTTAACTATTAATAATATAGACATCGGGAAGATAAAAGACGACCTTAAGGTTAAACACTTCTATAGAGATAGAAGTAAGCTAGGTATATATCTTATATAGTTAAAGGCTATATTTACCTTATAACGTGCTAAGTACTCCACCTACGCGGAGCGAATCTTATTCGTAGGACTCTAACTTCGTAGATCTACGTTTAAATAGTTCGAACCTATTATAGAAGATTATCTTAGATCTACCGTCGGATAACGAGACGAGGAGACTAACTTAATCTTTAGCAACTTTAGTATATATAAGGAACGTATCAAATAGATCTTCGGAATACTAGGGGAGGAATAAGTAGCCTTATAGAGGATTCACCAACTTAAGTAGACTAGATCTACGGTTCGCTACTACGCTATATTCCAACGCCTAGTATTAAAGCTTAACTAGGAAGATAAAGCTTTCGCCTTAGTCTATTACTAAGGCCTAAAGGATTCGGTCAAAGATAGGATAGGAACGGATCGTCCCAACGAGTATAAGCCACTCGTTAAACGTTCTATCGAGATCGACAACTAGTTATACGAACGACAATTAGAAAGAAAGGGATTATATTTTGGGGATACGACTTACAAGAATAAATAACACTACGGCGACCTAATG